>NC_045494.1:4995740-6210384 GCF_009650955.1 Corvus moneduloides
AAACTTTTGCTTTCCCTGAAACACTTCTTGATTGTGGACTGAGCAGACTTCTTTGCTGAGGCAAAGTTTTGACTAATAAAGGTTTGTGTGAGTGAATTTGGATGGTCTTGAGTGAGGTTTAACCCAAAGGAGCATTGTAGAGTTGACCATATGCTGTTTATTTCATGAGAAAGTCAAAGCGTCTTGCAGAGTTTTGTAGCGGCTGATCCAGAAAACTTAAACTCACTTCTTGTTCTGCCTTTGGCTGAGTGAAGCACCTTCTCTCATATTCTGTCTTTAATGTGTAAATAATACGTGTGTTTATGAAAGCACATCAAGATAAACTAATGAAAGTAAGTTTTCATTGCAATTACTACTGACTACTCACTAATTTCCTCTCATTTCATTTCAGCCATAATGAGGATTCTATCCCATTCTTTGCACTTCATTACCCCACACTCCTTTAAGCAGAACCAATATTTTATCAACAGAACCAGTAAGTCCCTACAATTTTACATTAGTTCCTTTTTTTCCTCTAACTTTTCACAGATAGGGTCCTTACACTGTAAATCTTTTCAGAGGCAAACCTTTATATGCTGTTGCCATGAGCTCTGTGGTGACATACAATGTTATGTTCATATATATTTGAGAGAGGGAAAGACCCTGTTCTCCTCAAATAAAAGCATTAATGCCAAAATCCATCTCTTGAGCCAAGTTATTGATAGATGAGAAGAGGCTTCAGTGTGAGATATTCGTGGTATTATATCTTGGTAAGTCTCAGTGAGAAACAGCAAACTGTTAGAAACTTCTGCGAATGGTATTTTGGATAATGTTTGTTCCCTGAAATCATCAACCTTCTGCACAGCAATTAGACCCATATGAAAGATGGTATAAAGAGAAGCACACAAACATTAAAAAGTTAACCTTTACAGGGACATAGTAAAGTGTAATAGAATTGAGTGAACTATCCCATTAAGCCCTGCTGAATCTAAAGTCTGGATTTCTAACCCTAAATGGGATTAGCAAAATTTCCAAGCTTTTAATCCATCTAGTGCTATTCTTTTTAAAATCTGCCTATGAAAGTACAGACACTTTGAAAGAATTATGTCTTTAAATGTCCACAGCCTAAGCACGTTTGGTTTGGGCCTTAATTTTAATAAAACATGTTTAATTTTAAAAATTTACATTCCAGTGAATTATATGCAAGTTGAATGTATTTTAAAATCAGCCTTTAAAAAAGACAGCAGAGGGCAACCAATTGCAGATACAATATTGGGGATTTTGCACTTTCTTAATTTGTGTTAGAATGGGTCTCTCTGAAACTGCCTAATTTTGAATTTGAGGAGGAGCAGAAGGAATATTTTACATCTATCTAGGCAGTTTTGACTAATAATCTAAAAGATGTTACCAGGTAGAAGTTTAAAAGACAAAATGGCATTTCATCCATTCTGTTTTTATTAGAAGTAAACAAAAGCATAAAACCGAGTGCTTCCCTGTTCACATGGTGACCAGGAAAAATTCAGAAGGTAGAAAAAATTAATTTCTTTTGTCACACTGGAAGTGAACAGGATCTGAAAAAAGCCTGGGTAGGTGAAAGGCAAAGCAAAGCTCCCACTGTCTTAATGCAGGACTTCACCCTGTGCAGGCAGTTGCAGACTGTAATTAATATATCTAAGAACAAGGCTGGCAGTTCATCATTTTGCTGAGTTTCATTATTTGGGGGAGACTTAAAACTCCCAGCTGCCAGATCTCAGAATGTACTTGGTTTTCAAGCATTTTTGCAGTCCTTACAGATAAGGAGCCAGCAAACAAATATTCAAAGATGCCTATAATCATATGGAATGTGTTTTGTGTGTGCACATATGTGTTGGAATAAGGAGGAAATTAATGAGATTTTAAAGGTATTGCATTGAGGTTTCTGATTCAATGAGACAGTAAAACTGCAGGGTAAAAATTCTGTACAATATTTGCACCAGAATTTACCTCTGTGTATGATTCTCACATAAACCTGAGTGAGGTCCTTCCTAGGAATTGATACTCCCAACAGATTCTGCCTCAGTGTTTTCTTCAGTAATGGCCAGATCCTACATTTTTTCATATACAAAAGTATTAGAGATGTACTTTAGTCTCTGAATAGCATGAATTAGGAAAACAATTATTTTTTTATAGCTAAATAAAATCTGTTTTTTCAGTTTTTTTCTGGTGTTTTTCCAAAGCTACATGAAACATCAGGAAAGTATCAGGAAAAAGGAAACCAAATGCTGATGTGACTTCTCAGATAAAAAAAAATATGTATATACTGTGTCTATATTGCTCCTGTTGTCCTGGCACAGATCAGTGAGCGCTGTGTGCCCGGTGGTGCCCTTGTTTGTCACACGGTACCTGTGGCCCTTCGCAAATGCTTTGATATTCCTTCCTGGCTCTCCTGTGTTTGGGTACCCCGTTTCCTGTAGTCTTTCCTCACTACTAAGCTCTATTTACTGCCCTTTTCCAGGTGCTGCTTTGCCCTCAGTCACTTCCCATGCATACCTTTCTGTGCCGAGATATTTTTGCTTTCCTTCCCCTCTGCCACATTCCAGAGTCAGTGATCCTGCTGCCAGCTGACTCACCAGGCTGCGGATGCAAGGTCATGCTGTAAGACAACAAGGCTGCCAGTTTGGAACATCACCCACTGGATCAGGACACAGCAGTTTTGTTTGTCAGCATCCTCAAATTATCAGTATCTGCTGTCTGAAGTCCATTTAGTAACAATCATATTCCCTGTGCAGACATGGTTGGCTCTCTGGGTAACTACTGAAGCCAAAGTTAGGATAATAATAAATATATTTATTTATATCCTGCAATGCCCCTTTGGTTCCCAAACTGTGGTGCTCCAACTCATTCAGAGTTTACTCCCTTATGAGACAGCATCATCAACACTTTGAAGAGATAGATATTTTTGTACTTGGACTGTGCTGCCCTGTACAGCCACTCTTCAACACAGGTAGAATCAACCTGCGGAAAAGAGGCAGGAGACAGTGTTGAAACTCTTAAGCAGTGTGAGAGGGGATGAGTACCAGGTGCTGCCACACAGCTGTGAGAGGAGGAGGGATTATTTGCTTCTGCAGGTTTAATCCTTTGCCTCTGTTTTATCCACAGTATTAACTGCTTTGCAACAGTGGAAAATGCTGATAGTCATTGAAAAATGTTAAATTATTTCACAAAAGCAAAAACACTGTTTTCCTCATTTTTCAATGACAATTGGAGGATTGTCCCCATTTTCTCCCCAAACCTGAAGATTTATTTTCCTTGCTGTTATACCTTTCTGAGCATGTTTCTCTAGCTCCACTTTAACTTTAGTAATTAATAATTGAAAAGTGGAAGGAAAATGAGGTGGGGAAAGCTTAAATCTTTTGTATTTGCATTTGAAACAAATTCAATAACTAATTTTTTAATGTATGTTTTAAAACCAAGTGAAAAATTAGAACTCATTTATTCAGGTACTCTACCATATTACAGATTCCCCCAATACTTGAAAAAAGTAATTGCTGTTTGTGGTCTATGTAGGTGAGGTAGATAAAACCACAATTTTGCTTGATAAATAGCAACTAACAGAGAGGAATCCAAAGTGAAAGGATCAATATTTGTCCCTTTAACCCACCCAAAAACCTGACATCAGAATAGGCTTCTACAGCACTTGCGATTTCCTCTGATATCCCCAGTAAAGCAGAGGAACTGTGTGGCTATATCACTACCAAAAATAGATCCCACTGTCCCAGCCCGCTGGGATTTCATTCCTTTGATCTCTGCTGGGAAACCACTGAAGGTGTTTTACAGAAACTGCCATTCTGAAGAGTTAAAAAGGAACCTTTTTTATTTTCCTCCTTGTTTGCTGCTGTAAGCAATGAACTTACTCCCAAACAAAATAATGTTTGAGTTGGAGCCTCTTTGCAAGGCAAGGGTGGAGCAATGCAGATTATTATATTTCTTTTTACCTTGGAAAATATCGGGAGAAACAGGAAACAGCAAAAGTCGAAGCTATCTTATCTAGAATGCTCTAAAAACTTGATGTTTCCATTGGTGCCACTGTGCTAAACCAACACAGTTTTGCAGCTTCACAAGTCAGAAGACAGTCCCATTTTCTGGGACTCTGGCAAACACTTGTGTTCCTTCTTTAGTTGGTCCAGCAAACCAAAACATGCAATTTGCATATTTCAAAACACGTCTCTGCTAAATGAAAAAGGACTAACGCATCTGAAAAACTCCCCTGTTGTTTAAAGATTTTATTCTAAAATATACTGAATATACTTTACTACGTAACTTTAAACAAAAACCATATTCTGTTCTCAGAATGCTGCTTGCCCTGCTTAACACTGACCAACATAATTGTTCATATTTGCTACTGTCTTTTCAGTCCAGTTTTTATTCTTCCCCCTCATTTTTCTTAATTTCAACAGTTACAAATTCCAAAAGATGTAGTTCCTATTCCCACATAAATACAGATCCACAGATCCACATACATGTTTTGGGAAGGCAACCAAGAACCCATGCAAAAAACTTTTATAATACATTAAACTACACAAGCAGCAACAGACATAAAAATAATAGATGGGCAGAAGATGATCCTTGAGAGTGATGTTTGTGCTCACCCTCTGGAGCAGGAAGCATAGCCAGGTTGGTAGCTCACTGGGCTACGATGTCAGAAGGTCAGATCACACACTAGGATTTGGGCTCATCCCAAATGTTGACACAGTATTGAAGGGGGAAGGGAAAGGGAAAGACATGTGACAGTAAAGGACATTGTATTCAGCAGTAAATGTTAATTGGAAATATCCATCATTGGGCTGGGGAGAGGAAAGTCCACTATGGATTCTTTTTCTTTTTCTTCTTTTGCTAAGTATCTAACTGGGCTGGTAATAAGCATCAGGTCTGGTGAAGAAGAGCCTACTTACTAACAGTTAATATCCTTTCATATGAATTTAATTTTAATTAAATGTGGTTGAACATATATTCCCATCTGACAAAAAGAGAGTCACACCATGTATAAGGCTAAAATTTGCGAATGCTATTTGGCTCAGCATGCTGTCTTTAAAAAGACTGCCATGATAAGGTAAAACTAGAGGATCATCATGGAATGCTTAGATATTCTAAATCTGCATTTCATCTTCTCTTTTGATTAGATCTCAACCTGGCCCAGTTGGCCCTTTCCCAACTTTTAACCTTTCAGATATGACCTGCAGCTGCTGGATGCAACAGGAAATGAACAGTAACAACTGGCACCAGTAACATTTCTGGGAGTGTGCAGCTCAGCCTCAGTTTGTCTGCTATTGCTGTCCTTTTCCCAGCTTAGTCACCATGCTTCCACTCAATAATCTTATTGCTTATGTAGTGTAATGTAATGCTTATCATGGTATTAAGTTTCACTAACAAAAATTCAGAAAGTCTGCTTCCATTTAATTTAGTTTAAATTTCCCAGATTTCTCACCACTCTCATACCAATAATTTTAGTTAAAATAAGAAACTAAAACAATAAAGCAGCCTACAGCAAGCATCCTTTCAAAAATGTCTATGTACCTGTTTCTAATACAGATCTTGATTGTAGGTTTTTCATACACTTGTGCATCTCATTGTATCTCAGTTGAAGTTAGTCTGTTAAATAACAGCATTTGGAATGAAAATAATGCTGCCTTCTCAGAAGGATTCACACTGTAATCTCCTGGATTTATTAATACGAAAATTCTTGTAATAATTCAGCTTGGAAGGGACACATGGGATCATCTCATCATCCAGTCAAACCCACAGCCCAGAGCAGAACCAAACTTGAAACTGGCTCTAATTTCAAGATCAGATAAATTGCCCAGGGCCTTGTCCGCCTCAGCTTTGAGTATCTCCAAAAACAGAGATTTCAGAATCTCTCAAAGCAACTTGTTTCATTGTTGATTATCATCACTGAGAAAAAAAACCTCCTTTATTTTGGCATAAAACATTCTGATATCTACTGGCCATAAAAAAAAAAAAAAAAAAAGAAGATGAAGAGAAAAATACTAGTTCTCTACTCAAGTCATATTTTCACAACAAACTTACTGGCAAAGATATTGAGCATACAGAATTACGAGTCTGACAGAGGGGATGGGTTAAGCACAAAATTGTGAAACATTCTTTATGCAAGGAAGGACTTATATTATGTGATGCCTATAATTGCTTTTGGTGACCTGGCAGGTACTTCTAGGCTTGTCTTTGCTGAAAAACCTTAAAAGGCCCTCAGATTAATTCTTTATTCTTATTCTCTAACTTGTTTCAAATGGATGCAAAAGTTGTTTTTCTAAATGCCTGTCTGTCATTGTAGTGAATTATTCAAGCTCATTATTCAGTGATAATGCTCTCAGTTTCATGGTTCCTAGAAGCACACCTTAAATGTTATCAAGGGTCAGTTTATTCCCATGTTACAAGAAAAAAAATGAGTGGAAGGCAATGTACTCTTTCACATACCCACCTCACACTCCAAGACCATAGGTCTTTCTAGTGTCACAGTAATTTCCTGCTGAAGGCATGTTCCTACTCTTCCTTTTAATTTGAATAATTGAACAGCATCATGAGCCTTTCACAGGGTAAATGGGTTGGCCAGGCAATTTTGGCTTCTTGTGAGATCCACTCAAATGTACAAATCGATTATATGGCTTCCATGCTGAGAAAACACATTAACTTTAAAATGCACAGCAGCAGCCTGGTCTCAATAAAAATAATATTTAAAATCCACTCCTAAACTGTAACTCCAAGTTGCAGCTGAATATGAAATATCCATTTCCAGGCAATTACACACAATTTCTATCATGCTTTGGAAGACATGTATATGCACCAGAAACAGTAAAAGCCAAACCCCCTGTGGCTCTAAGTGACCAAAACAGGGAAAGACTTAAAACCTTCCAAGATACGCTCAGGCAGAAATGCAGTGAGCCTTGTGACTCACAGTAGGCCTCTGCTCACAGTATGTACAGCACAGAGGGAACCCTTGGCCTTGCGTGTTGCAGAAGAACTGCTTCAATCCCAAACTTGGAATTCTAGGGATAAAATGATTAATTCTCACGGGTTTCTTCCACAAATGAGGAATAATAAGACAATTAGGCTCGAAGCAAAACCTGATTCTTCCAGTCCATCACAGAATCTCTTTTGCTTCCAGTGCTGAAACAGACCTTAGAAAAATACTAAAATTTGTATGAAATCTAGAGAGTACAGATAAAGGCAAACTCACCTAAATCCTAGTATTACAGGTACTTCTGCTTACACTGCAGGAACAGCTTTCAGTTTAACCTGTTTCACAGCTGGGATGCAGGAAATTTTTCACAAACTGAAATTAATATGTATGTTCAAGGTCTTTCAACATGATTATTATGGCAGGTTCCACCAAAACACCTTTTCACAGGATGTGGTCCTTACTTGGAAATGAAGGTTTCCAGCGGAGAGCTGTTCCCATTCAAAGTGTTCTGTCTCACAGCAGGACTCCAGGATACATTTAAAATTCAGATTCCAAATGAGAATAATTGTTTATGGTCAAGTTTACAAAGAACAGGCAATACTGAGCTAACAGAAGGATGACATTCTCTTTATGTGTGCATATGTAATCCCAATTAATATGTTCCTTGGCAGTTGCAGAGGAGAATTAGTAGGATGCTTTAACACCAGTCTTATTTACCTTATTGATCAGGATTTCTCCTAAGTCTGCAGTTCTAAAGCAGAGTGGTATGAAAAAAACCCAGCAAAACTAATCTTGCTATAGAGATTTGTTCTTTTTTATTGCTCCTCAAAATGCATTTCTCTTTCATACAATCCAACTGGATTTATAACAACTTTCCTCCTGCCATAAGCCTTCTTTTCTATTTTTGTATGGAAGTTCTCAGCGTCTTTTAACTTAGATGAGTGAAAAGAAAGTTTTTTGTCTGAAAGTGTAGTAGTTTCCTCTGATTAGAGAACTACAGTGAGACAGCAAATTTGGTTATGAATTATCCTCTCTGTAGAAAAAGCCAAATCTGTGCTCAGGGAGAAATCACTCTCAGCTAAGTGAAATTTAAGTATCATTAGATCCCTTTTGAAAATGTTGTTTGTATACAGAAAACTGACATAATGGGAAGCAAAATTATTGGTGGGAAGACACATCACCTACTAGCATGGACTAGCATCTGAAATCTATCCCCCTGTCTTCTCACTTTTTCTGTTCCACTAAATTATAAAAACAGACAATGACCTGCTTGAGAAGTGAAGCATCAACCAGATATTTCCTGAGCAAAGACAACTTACATTTCCCTTTGCACATCATCTTCTAAGAGGCAGCACTAGTGACTGCAAATCTGACATCATTCTCTATGTTGACTTTGGGTTACTGACAATCTTTCCTTTACTTTACCTTCCAACTCAAATACATTAGTTTTACAGAGAGATCACATGGAAAGAATGGAGTTGAATGGCTGGAACACATTGTGGAAGAATGGTTTATATTCATTTTGTTACAGCATCATTCCTTATGGAAACAGGGGATGGAGAACCAGTCATTCAAAAAAATTCCACCACTTCTGTGAAGAACATGCCAGAACACATTTCAGTAAGAGCTGCTAAATTTAAAACACAAGTTCTATATGCAGATAGATCCAAAGCTTATTATGATTTATGGAAACTCTGATATTACACTTTGGAGCAGATGCCTGTTTGTTGACTGAAATTACAGCATTTTTATAGTTCTATTTGGCTGTTGGGATACCTACCAAATTGTTAATTGGGGTGGGATAGAGAAGATGAGAGGCTCAGTCATCACCTAACAGAAATGTTCATTCTTTTTTTATTCAAACAACCCTTTGCTTACAACAGATCACTAAAAGAACAAACTCTGCACTCCAGTTTTAGGCAAGCTGGTGAAACAAAACCAACTTTGAGGTGCTACATTAAGAAACAGCATGGGAAGGGGCTTTCATGTTTTATAACCCCGTGCACCAGAACTCATAACGCATGATGACTTAACAACTTTCACCGCAGGTAAATTCCTGCTCAAGCTGTCCAGAAAGACTCACAGGATACATGTATAATTTATGGAAGATCAATATTTAATCAGTCATTAATAACGCTCTAAAATGATTTAAGAATGACTTTACGTCCAAAGACTGAAAATACCAACTCTTTCTAGTCAAAATCTTCCATTCAGACACAAAGCCGCTTGAACTTTTCTTCCGTATTAATACAAGATGGGTGTAGTAACCCAGACTTAAACTGAAGTGTCACTGCGTATTTGTTACTTTAAAAGCCCATGGGGAACTAAAGAAAAGATCTGATGCTGCTTTCATCTCACATCATTGCTTAGTTCCTTGTAAACAGTGGAAAAGCTGGTTTTAGTATCTGCTGTTTAATCAAACATGTTTTAATTTAGAAAGTTGTGTACAGCATGAGAAGCTGCCTGTGCAATGGTTTCAATATGGATATGTGAGCAAAGGCCATGTATTCTACACACTCAGTGCGGGGTCTGCAGGAAATCAAATTTTCAGCTGGATCGACAATGGAGCCATTCAGCCTCCTGAACTCTCAGCCTCAGTGTCTCAGCACACTGCACACACATGTATACTCTGTCTTGGTGACAAGTAACTATATGGTTATAAAATGCTTTCAGTCTTTCTCCTGCTTTCATTTCCTTAAAGAAGAAACAAAATTACAGATTGTCTGGAGAAAAATAATGAAAAAATTACCTCTTTTGTCCACCATTCATCTCTGTGCACATACTCAGCTCACTAGGTACATATTGCTTGTAAACATTTCAACTCAAATTTTAAGGTAGGTTTACAATTACAGGTAAGTTTTGCACTATTGTGGCACAGAGGTCAGTTTTGTTCAGAAAGAACTGGAAATTAGTCCGCATCATTGTTCCAGGAAGATTCATCCTCAGCTAGTCCCCTTTTAAAATGTTGTTATATTGTGTTATATAACACTGTAATATTCAATCCAGTGACAGTCTCCAAGTCAAAGATATTGAAAAATGACTAAACTGCTAGCAGAACACATGAAATCCTGCTTAGTTCTAATCCAACTTATTCTTTCAAAATCCTTTAAAAGTAAGGCAGCTCACAGTATCAGCCTGTCATTTGTGACCTGCCCAGCATGGCACTCTTAAACCTAGGAGACAGAACAAGAACACTACATGGATAAAATAATGATTTATTGGAAGCAAATATTCACACAAGGTATAAAGGCAATCATTTCAATAGTTTCCTTTTTAACAAAACAAAGGTACTCCACTACCAGATTTATCCAGAAACAGGATTAGATTTAGGAACAATGTAGAATATTTTAAATCCCTGAGAATGATATCCTCTCATTCTTTTATGGGGCACTCCCTGCCCCACCCCCTGCAAAGGTGCTGGAAATTTAATTTCCTGCTCAATTAAGCTTTTAGTGGGTCACCATCCATTCTTTATATCAGCATGAAATTCAGAAATGCAAGCAAGCCCAAGTTCCACATCAAGCTCATCCACATTCAGTGGCAGGCACCCAGTTTAAAATTACTTCCAGTTTCAAGCTGGTATCCAAGCTGCTTTATAGATAAGGCTACTGACTCTGAAGATAAAACTTGTTCCCCTAAAATCAGTCAAGCAAGAAGTCACCTCCTCCTTTTTCATCTATCTGGACACAGCTAAGGGTTTTTACTTTTCATACAGAAGTATAGAGCTGTGAATGCAAGGCTTTAGGCTTGATCTTTTTACATCTGGATTTAAGGAAGTTCAGCATCACAGACTTCCAGCTCCTACTGCACATTTCTAGCAATTTATCTCAGCCCCCTGCATTTTTTAGGTTTATATCAGGCAGAGAGTTTAAGAATGACAAACGTGGGTAGCAAAAGCGTTTCCTCCCATGCAATGCAAGTTCCATTACTGAGATTCAGGAGGAAGCCACCCTGCAAAGGCAGATCCAGGCATAACACATGCAGACAATTTGCAGTCCAAGTTCAGACATTTTTTCTAGTAAGACTATTGTCTGTTTTGCAAGGATGTAACATATCCATCACAGAACTCCTCTAGCTGGACACCTGACAACCAGCATAAGCAAAGCATGGGGAACAAGGCTAAACTTGAGTACTTTCAAAAGCTGCAGCTGATGTTGGTGGTACCTTGTCAGTGGCCAGCTCTTCAGTTGGAGATGGAAAAAACAATTAATAGAACTCAAGGCATAACTCAACTAAGATAAAATTCTTTCCAATATTAGAGGTAGATTTTATCCAGTGTAATATATAACAGCCATTCCTGTAAGAGCAGAGATCTAGGAATTAAACAATTAAGATCAATTTCAACACCTATGTGCTCCTAGAATAATTAAGGCAAGCTTTTTGTATATCCTTCAAGAAAGCAGGCACACCACTCTGTAAAGAGAAAAGCAGAAAAGTCATTTTTGCGTAATGAAATCAATAAAAACTATAAGCAAGATGAGAATTCCCATTATATAGATCAAGGCCTTCAAACAGATACAGTTCTTAGATCTAATATCCAATTGTCTTAAGATACAACTCCAAGATCTGGTACATAGCATCAAACCATTCCTTGAATACCTTGGGAACAAACTGCGTTGTTGAAGTTTGCTTGTCTTGAGGCTATTCATATATGCTCTGAAACACAGATTATCTGGGGTTTGTTGTAAAAATTTACCTGCAAGGTTGGCAAACCAAAGGAATTTGACAGGAATGAAAATAAATCAATTAATTACGACTATTGTCATGAGAGCATACAATAGTGAGACTGTAAATATGGGACTGTGTAAAAGCTAGGAAGGCTGATATATCTGTTTCAGAAAAAATTAATTCTGCCCAACACGTAGAAGGTGGGTATGAATGCAGTGAATTCGTTGTTTGAAACAGATCAGCCAAAGATCATTGTCTGTAACCTTTACTTACCTTGGCAGCCCAGTTGACCAGCCAGGATGGAATCATGCCACCAGGATTATCAAAATAGTACATATAGACTAGAGAGGAGAGAGAAGTTACCAGTTACCTGAGACTTAGCTCTAACACACTGTGACAGAAGCTGATGGTGTGCATGACTGACACACCAACTACAACATTTCTACTCTAAATTACGCACAAAAAAGTTGACTTGTCCTGAAGTGAAATGTGAAGTAAATAAAGACATTCCCAATTAACCTCTGGGAAGCTGACACAGCCACAACAGTAATTTAGATTACTGCAAACCATTTTTGGCACCCTGTCTTATAACATAACACTGTCTTTAAAAGACTAATCTCAAACAGGAGTCAAGCTCTAGACAAACCCTTTAATCTATACATCTGTAAAACACAGTACTTGAATCCTTGCTGAGTTAAGAAAATTGCAGCAGACTCTCCCCAGCTGAACTGTCTGGCAGGAAAAGAAGTATAGACTGGGGGTGGGATGGGAGGGCAGAAGGAAGTGGACAGTAGACTATTCTTGACTACCCAGCCCAACTGCTAAATGAAAAGATTCTTCACAGTAGTGCACTGCACTGAACATTTCCAAAAGTTTCATACATTTTAAAGTACCCTTGGCTTAAAATTTCCAGTCCCCCTCTTTGTGTGTTTTGCTAATACATACATTCCCTGGCTACATGACTTGTCACACATTTTCTTGACCTCTTACCTTTAGATCCAGCCTTGCCATCACTTTCAATTACCAGGCTTTGTTTATAGCTTTTAACTCTGATAATACCAGGCTTTTCAGGGCACTGAGGAACAGCCACACTTTTTGCTAACACAACCCAGATCTTCCTCCCATCCACATCCATCTCCCGACATTCCCGAATATAGACATACTGTACTGCAAGTTGAGGAGGCACGTCAAAACAATGTCACTTTGAGGGATGAGGAGTTGACAAGTGAATTCCATCACAAACAGCAGCTCCTTCAAGTTATTTCTCATGGCCCTACAGGATTCAATCCTGCAGAGCAATAATTCAGCTATGTGAGGTCTAGCTCTGTGTGAGAAGAGACACCCACATTCCTCTTCATGCCATATATATTCATGTAACATGAGGACTGCAAGACCTTAGATCAAGTGCAGCAGAGCAATGGAATCAGATCATTGTTGGGATTCCTGGATGACCAAGTGGCAAAAACTGCCAGAGGAGCAAAAGCTTAAAAGGATACATCTCTGTTTGAGAGAGGAAAAGGGTACTTCACTTCCCAGTAGATTACTTTTTCACCATCATATGTTTCCTCATACAGTTCTACGGTTGAAAGAAGATGACTGTTAGATATTTTTAATTTCTACTGCAACAGAACTATAGATGGCATCAAGAGCTGCTAAGATTTCTTACATGAACACATTTTACATGCAACCCTGATGTCAAAATTAATATGTATGTAAAATTTTAGCAGTAAGAGACATTAAGAAGTTCTGTACCAGGATTGTTCAGGAATCATACACAAAAATACGTGACCTCTTTTTCTGTGGCTATTGGATTAATTGGTGGAAAAAAAAACCCCAAGGAAAAAGCTCCAGAACATAAAAGCAGAAAAATTCTGGGGGAAGCAGAGTCAAATTCCTTTTCCAACAGTTTGCTCATTCAAAGCCTTTCCATCTCAAAGCTTTTTCCTCACCTATGCATGTTCTGTACAATTCTAAGTCACAAGTGCAGTGTGCTTTTTCACCAGCATGTCATTACCCCTGCAAATGATACTGAGTTAACATGGAACTAGGATGAGTGCAGCTTTCTAAAAACCTGAAGACATCTTACATGAGGGATTAATAAATTTTGGAAAAGCTGTAAGAAATTTCACAGCAGTATATACATGCAACAGCAAACGAAAATCTTGAGCAGTTCATTACACCATCTTCAGTCTGCCTGGAAACTCAAATCAGAAGACAGCAGAACATGAAAAAAGTAACCTAGGAATAGTGCCTAAAACACAGCAGTGACTCAGTCAGATAGCAGTGTGGCATGAAGGAGAAGAATCAAAATCAAGTTCAAATCAAACCACATTTGATTTTTGAATAGTTTGAAAACCTATCTACATTACAGCTTCTTTTCTTCTTTCATAGAGGCAGCAACTGCCACTATGAGGGCAATGGACCTGACAAGCCATGGGGCTGAGCCAGGGTGAACTCCTGTTGGCTCAGGGCCTGGAGTAAAGAGTAGTTTGATCCAGAAAGGTGGTTCACCTGAACAGTCAGAGTGGTCTTTTCTTCCTTTAGGGCAGACTTGTGCTTGAGGTGCTCTATATACTCCAGAGGCAGGGTTTTGAAAGCGAGGCCAGAATCAACTAACAATCTCATTGATAAGCCAAGAACAGTGCCCCAGATGGGAGATTCTTTCCCTGCGTAATATATTCCAAACCAGGCTTCTGTCAGTATGCCTGCAGATCAGCTGTCACCCACAGAAACAGCTTCTCCTCTTCTCCAGCTGGAGCAGTACTGGATGCACCTGGTGTAATAACCCACAACACTTACATTTTCCACCAGAGGTCACTGGAGCATTGGATTATTCACTTTACTTTCACTTCTAACCACCAGAGTTTTCCTTTTTCAAAGGCACCATGATAGTTTTAAAGACCCCAATACAACTGTTATTAGCTATCCCATTTACCTATGTATCTTTGCAAACACAGGAAAAACACACAATAGGTAAACACATCCCACCTTCATTCACTTCAAAGCAGAATACAGTGCATTTTAATCAATAATCTGACTTCATTTAGCATTACTACAAGAGATTACAAGTCCATTCTATCCATAATAGGCACAGCAGCACTTGCTGCTTCAACAGTCAGTTATTACTGTTAAATTGTTGGGAAGTCTAATCTCAATCAGGAAGGTGTTGCAATCAGGAGTAGCAAGTTTCACTATTGCTCAGGCCCAACCATTTTGCATCATGCCACAGAAGCATGTGGTACTTCAGTCACTACTCTACAGTTTAGTCACAACTTCCCTGCTGAATTGGCAGCTGCAGCACAAACCAGGCCTCAGGATGCCCACATCTCGTGGATATTCAGAAGCATTCAGGAGCAGTTGCCCTTTTGGCTAAAAAGGCAGCTACTTCTGCTCCAGTCAGGTTTTTATTTCAACGTCAGCCAGCAGTTCAGCACAGAACTCTCCTCTGGACTGCCACTTGCATGGCTGTAAGAGTACCAAGAAGTACAAACAATAACACCAAGAGCAAGAAGGCTGTCAATGTAAGTTTTCTGGGGTTTCTTCCTAAATGTGAAAGAAAAAGCCCAGGCTTAACTGGAGTTACATTTAAAATGTTGGCTAGTACTATTTCATCATATGTACAGTCCTAAAAAATGGGTGGCCTTGTGTCAATTTTTAAGCTGGAAGGAAAGCATTACGTTGTATTTATGCCCTTTAAGAGTTAATTTCTGTGAAATGCTGGACTTAAAGCACCAGCACAAGTATAAATTAACAGAAGAACAAACCATGGTCAGCAAGGATATAAATGTCAGCTCTGCAACATTATCTAGTTTGTAGTTTAAGGGTGTAGCTTCCCCCAACGGCTTCCTTTCTTTTCTCTATGAAGGAATTAAAAAAAAAAAAAGAAGTGTTTATTTAAGAAGGACTCATTTCTCCTAAATGTACTTAAAGACTACTGAAGTAACTCAGCAGAATATTTTTACATCCAATACAATAATGCTGAATCCCACTCTGGCTCTTTGTTTCATTAATGGCAAAACGGCTTTTGCTACAAGAAAGCTACTGACTGTTTTGACAATTAACACTTAATGAAGACACTACTCCTTAAATTTGACCAAGTACTGAAATGAGTTAAAACTGTGGTCCCCTGTACCAATACAGCCACAGGCATTATCAGCAATCATTCACCGTGGAGCTGTCCTAAACCTAACAAGCACAACATTTAACAAGTCTTTGGTTTTTAACACTGCTCTTTGTTCAGCAAAACACTTTGACCACTTTTCAGTTTTACTGGCCTGAACTGACTTCAATCACAGGCTTAAAAAGGAAAGGCTCTCCATCTCTAAAAAAAATGGATTACTGTATGTCTACATCAGCTGAATCTTTACCTTGTTACTGCTGACTTAAGATGTTTTAACATCATATGGATATTCCGGTTCAAAACCGTTTTTCAAAGACAACATTAAATAAACTTAACTAAATTAGTTATTGCTTTCTCTGTAAAAGCCTGAAGTTACCAAGTATTCTCTCGATACACCCATTCCTGACTGTAAAAGGCACCAAGAACAACCAATGTTTTTAGGAAACGATATTCCATCATGCATCAAACTGGTGGAAACCTGAGTAAAAATTTTCACAATGAGAACAATCAGCCTTTGTAATAATCTCCCCAGGGAGAAAAACTGGACACTTTTAAGACTCAGCTGAACAGGGTGCTGGGCCATCTTGTCTTGACTGGGCTCTTGCGAATGAAGTTTGGACCAGATGATCCCAGAGGTCCCTTCCAACCTGCTATTATTCTACGATGCACTGCTCCACTGCCATATGCAAAGATGCACAAAAGGTACCACCTCCATTTCTCCCCAAGACATCTACTAAAATTTAACCTAAGCATTACAACTAAAAGTTACAAGGTTATGCTCCAGCATAACCAGTGATGTCAATCATATGCTTTAACCAACATGGAAGGAATTCATTCCAGAAGAAAGATAAATGCTGTTGAGACATTAGTTGCTCCATATCAGCGTTTACTTGTATATTTGCAGAGTGCAACCTTATCCCAAAAGATATTTAAGCCTGACCCGAAGTCTTTGGAGGCAGTAACTTCAAAATACCTTTGAGGAAAGTTTTAGGGGGAACAATCAAAGTGGACTCGAGCTTGCTTTTACACTGCCTAGATGAGCTTACCTTTAACATACTGATCCCACTCTTTTCTGAAATCCAAGTCCATGTAGACATCTGCACACAATTTTGGAGGACAGTCAGCAAGACCACCAAAGATTTTATATTCATAAAGTCCTGACTGCTGTGGAAACAGAGTGAGGAGAGGAAAAGTCACACAGGAAAGGGAAGTACTCTGCATCAGGGAGAACAGCTGAAGGAAGTTAGGTGGGGCACAAACTACAAATATGCTCAAGAGCTGTGAAAGCAAGTGTTCAAAAAACAATGCAAGATTCGGTCTTTAACCTCTCGACTTTTTGATCTATACATGAAAGTTTAAATCCAGCCGGGCTGACCTGCCCTGCACAATGGTTGTTTCTTCCCTTACACCAGTACCCTTTTACTTCATCAGGAGTTCCAGAGGGAGCATGTTTCTTCACAAACACAGTACCCTTTTCATCTCCAGTGGTCAGTGTGGACTAAATCCTGCCCACACCGAGGTTTACCAGAAGCATTAAATTCTTGTAGCAAGTTATTTATGCTTATACATCAGGCTGGGATACAAGAATGCATTACAATGTCCATGCTTCTATACAATGCACTCTTAGATCTGCCTTAAATATTTATCAGCTACTTTCTTTCAGAAAGCTGTACGCACTGAAGGGGTGGGGTGCAGGATATCTCCTGTTTAATGTTACTTTCAACATATGGTAACTCCATCTGTGCCTATAGAGCAATGTTTGTACCATTCTTAGTACCAGTTCAGGACTAAAGTAAAACAATGAGAGTATTTCAAATATACAGTGTAGAAATCAAATTAAAGCATTCCCAAGGAAACAAGAGAAGGATTATACAACATTCTGTTAGTGAATAAACGAATTTTCCTCTTTTGCTCGCCTTCACAAACCAACTCTAGAAGATGAAGATTTGAAGTGCCAGAAAATAATAATGCGAGCAAGAAGCTTAAGCTACTCATCTTCACTGTGGCTTCACTGAAGCACCAATCACCAGCTTCAAACTTGAACTATTCAGCACCTGTGTAACCCCATGAACTCACCACCTTTGTAAGAGGCATCAACATTTTAATTCTCACAAGAAAAAGCGCAATTTACAGTAAGAAAGTTAAAACAAAAGTGAAATGTTTCAGTTTTCTGAGGCCTGTTTCCAGAGAGTCAATCAGCTTGGCTGGAGTACTGTGCTGGCCGGTGAACATACATTACAAGGGACAGAGAGTTTTCAGGAAGACAAGTCCCTACCGCAAGAACCACTTCATGTTAGGGTGGCCAAAAAGGCTTCTCCCAGGATGCTTGTTCTGTTGTGTTAATCTATCCCAGTTTGGATTCCCCAGTTGGCCGTTGGCCTCTACCCCTCATCACTCCCCCAGAGCTCCCCATTGGTCCCCGTTCCCTGGTCCTGCCTTTTCTCCACCCCCGGATAAAACCGTGAGCTTCGGGATCACGTTGGTATTTGCCCGTGTAACCTTTGGCAGTGTAGCAGCAATAGATGCTCCTGGCGGAACGCACACAAACGCCCTTCTCGACTCTTTGCTACCGACTGCAACACAGAACCCACCCGTGCGCCTGTGGGGGCACGCGGGACCCCACGGAGCTGGGCAGGGACGGTGTTAGAGTACAGCACTGAGCAGGAAGGCCCAGATCATCTTCTCCAGCCTGCAGAGAAGGTGGAAAGACAAGGCAAAAAGAGAAGACAACAGGAAAAATAATTGCTGCTTTCAGCTTCCTGGACTACTGTTGCTACAGTGGAGCTGCAGTTCAATAAGTGCTAAAAACTAATTTTTCCAGTAACAACTTAAAACTAAGACCCTCCTTCTAGACATCGTTCATCTTCTCTTGTAGCAATCTGAAGCAACTGAAAGAGAAAACAGGAAATTTATTTCCCAGTAGAATCAGAAAATTGGACTTGAAAAGGTCCCTTGCATCCTGTGTAGTCTGTCCATCCAGCCTAAACTAAGGGCATCGTATACTACATTTAAAAAAAAGACAGACACCTATAAATGTTTTTGTTTGTTTGTTTGTTTCAAATAGTCCACTTGGCTCTACAGTATAAAAGCATGAGAGGATAAGGAGGAGAAGCCTGAGCTACTTTCCATCTCACCAGCTGCCATTCATACAACAGCAGCACAGCCACTGCAGTAAGCCAGGGTTTCCCTGGTCCCATTTGCCTGGCTAAATCCAGCCTCCAGCTTCCCAAAGTTCCTTTGCCTTCATTCACTGCATGATGCGTTTACAGGTCTGGGTTGAGCGTTGATCCTAAAGCCTCTACTTCATCCACTCCAGAAGGAACACCCCCAGCACCCTGTGCTCCATCAACACACTGCATGGATATCCTGCATGGATACCTGGCAGGCACCCCAGCCTCGCCTGTGCTCTGTGCACTCATTGATAAGCTCGTCTTGCCACTGCCAGTTACCACATTCACACTGTAAACAGGAGCTGTTTATCACTGAAAAAAATCCCAAGGTCTATGAAGTGATGGCTTTTTAAAGAGGCTTTCCCTACCCCACTGTGCCTTTAGCACAGCCCTGTACACTTGCTTGTTTTTTCTAACATTACCATGTCTGAAATGATTTCTCAGAATACAAATACAAAACTGTCATGCAAAGAACAGCATGAAGTCCAGTAAGTAGCTGAGAGGAAACTGTGATCACTCAGTTAAAGAAATAGGATATTTATATATATATATTTATATATGGATTTAGAAGTCAGTATTGAATCATAAATCTGAGTCAGAATGAAAACACTGTCAATCACAAGTCAGTTCCTAAACTACTGAAGTTCTTTAAAGAAGTTAGTCCCCTCAAAAGGGGAGAAAACTTCATTCCAACCCTTTATGAACTACCTCCTCATTTTAGAGGGCGAACGGTGGAAAATCAGTGTGAAGGGAGTTCTGGAGAGAGGCAGGAGGGAGGGAGGACTCCTGGAGACCACGGTGCCGTGACACGGGCGGGGCTCGGGAGCAGATATTTAGGGACACGACCACAAACCCCTCAGAGGGGGTCGGGAGGGCGGCACATCGAACACCCCGTTAGGCCGACAGCCCCTTTCCCCGGGAATTCCCCCATCCAGCTGCTCACAAGCTCGGTTCCCCGGCACGGTGCGCGGGCAGGGGTCACTACGGCCCAGCAGCTTTCCCATCAGCAGTTAATGGCATTATCCGGAAAGCTGCTTTCTGGGAGCCTGGAGAAACCGAGCCCAGGCCTGTGCGGGGAACCGGCGGCTGCGGGCAGGGTCGTGCTGGCCCCGCATCCCCGTCACCACCCCCCCGGCCGCCCCGGGCCGCGCTGCCGGTGCCCGCCCACCTCGTGGTACAGCCGGTAGATCCGCACGCCCATGGTCTCCACCAGGAGCTGCCAGGGCCCCGCCGCGGCCGGCGCCGGCTGGTCCAGCTCCCGGCAGGCGGCCCGAAACTGCTCCTCCGAGAAGCCCCGCGATGACGGCGCCTCCACCTCCGGCGGCCCTTGCATCCCCACCGCTCCCTCCACCTCCGGCGGCCCCGCCATCCCCGGCGGCGGCCGGGCGGCCACAAGCCCCGGCCGAGCACAACCCCCGTCCGGGCCGCCCCGCCCCGCGGCCGCCCGGCCCCCGCCACGCCCCGCTGAGCCTGCGGGCCCGGGGGAGGGGGCTCGGGGGCGGCACAGTGGGTTCACGGGGCATCCCTGCCCTGCAGGTGCGCTCCGTGCGCTCTCGGGTTAGGCGGGGTCTCAATGGTGGTGCCTTTAAATGTGTGTGACATTAACCTGGTGCCAGAACGGGGACAGGTTCCGTGGGTGTGATGGTCAGGGCCTTCCCTCTGGGGTGCTCCCCAAGGACAGAGATTGAACACTATGGGGACATGTATTTTTGTGTATTTTTGTTTATCTTCACATTTTGAAAGGCAGTTTTCCTTATGGAGTGTATGTACATATTGAGAGTATTATATAAAAACCCCATAACTGCTATACAGCTGCTTGGCAGGTGAGCGTGACCCTGGCACACCCCACTGAGGCCCGGCCAGCCTGGCAAAGAGGGGGGGACAGCAGGCTCTGGCCCCTGGCAGACTGGGGTGCACTGGGGTGGACAGGATGGAAGGGGACAGAAAACTACCACTGCGATGAGCTCCTGGGCAGGAGGAACCCACTGGCAGGGACACACTTTGCTTGCTCAGGCTCTGCAGTGACACCACCTATCACACACAGCCAAAGCATTAAGGCCTTCAAAATGTGACTAAGGCAAGTTTTCTCCTGGAAACTAAATCTGTTTTCATTACAGCTTTATTCTTCTAATTCCTGTGAGATTTTCCTGCTGAACCCTGTCTTCAGAATAAAACACAAGCAGCTCTAAGTGGTGGGATGCCATCAAACCTACTGTCTGGCAGCACCACCCAATGTATTTGGTGGTAACCTCTGTGCAAGGCTGGAATAATGTAGTATTTTCTTGCTTCCCTGCCAAGTGGCTGAGCTCTTTGACAGAGTTCACTTATGTCAGCTGTCCTTTCCAGTTGCAGTCAATTGGTTTGCAAGCAGAGCATGAGGATTTCTGGCTGACTGGTTCGGACATACAGGCTGACCATCATCCTTGCACAGTCCAGAAAACTTTTGGAGAGAGCATTTTGGAAGAAGACAAGATTGTATCTCACAAACTTTCTCCCAGTATGTAAATTTGATGCCAGAACTTGACCTCTACCATCTTTATAAAATAATGTCAGTAATGATAATAAATGTCTGCTCATACCTTACCTGCTCTCACCTCCCCACTGAGACTGCTAGGCAAACATTTCAGTTCTTTTATTTTTTGTAGTAATGTTATGTGTATCATCATTATTATTACTAATATTTATACAATAGGTATAAATATTTTGGCTTACTTTTGTACTTTCTGAATTAAAATGGCATGTTTTCAGTCAGCCCAGTTGGTTCTCCAAATATCACGGCAATGCATTTCTTATGGCTGATCCCTTATGAGTAAATTCTTGGCTAAGTAGCCGTGAGTGGAGCTGTGCTGCCCACCCAGCTGTGGAGCTGGTCTTTAAAATGGAGTATGAGGAATGGCCTGGAGGTGAGACTAATTTAGTTTTTCTTGCAGAAAAACTTGCAGAAAAAAGCTTGCAGAAAGCTTTTATCAGATTGCAGTCTCACTTTTAAGTCCCATTCATTCTCTGAAACAGGGCTCAGTGAAACTGAAAGAGCTTATAGCTCCCTTTTGCAGAGGTGACTTTGACCCAGTATGAAAAAGGAGGAGTTGTGAGTCAACAACTGATCTTTAACATGCAACAAGGACATGTGCCTGTGAGATTATATGATCTCCTTGTTTGTGCAAAAGGACTGATGTGATCACAGCTCAATGTTGCCTACTGTTTTAGGGTAAATGTTTTGCATTATATGGTTGTCTACATGGCATCAGTAAGTTGGCTCCAGCTGCCTGGCCACTCCCTCTTTCCCTAGCACTTTCATGGAAAAAGAGATTTATCTCACAAGGCCACTCTAGGGACAAAAGCTTTCAAAAAAGGCATTACTATGTGACCTTTTTTCTTGGTAAATAAGGAGTGGTGATTACTAAGAAAGCACAAGCTGTTCTGAAAAGAGAGTTTATTTTCTGTTTTCTTGTATGTTTACGTAAGTGTTATTATTTATCACTTGTATGTCCATGTATTGCCCTTAGCTTAGGGATAGAAGCTGAAGTTTGAACCCAAGACCTTTAAAACCTGCGCTGCTGAGTACTGGCTGTAGGCTGGGATGAGCTCAGGACTGATTTTCTACTGCTCTGCCCCAACACTGCAGGACAGCAACTGCTCCAGGGCAGCTGGGTCTGGGAACACGAACCCAAAGGCAGCCTGGATACACCAAAATCTAGTCTCACACGTGGATCAGAGACCTAAATACCATCTGAATGAAAATAGTTTCAAAAGTGCCTGTACTTGATCTACATACTTACCGGATCTCAGGCTTCAGGTTAGTTACCCTGTAGTGTAGTAGTTAGGATACCTGGTTTTCAGCCAGGCTTTCTGATATGGGAAGGTTTAGATTTTATCCCTGGTGGTGTTTAAAGAGAGTTTGGACTGGGCTCTGAGCACCTGGTCTAGAGGAAGCTGTCCCTGCCCATGGCAAGGGGTTGGAATGAGATGGGATGATCTTTAAGGATCCTTCCAACCCAAACTATTCTGTGATTTTATGATTCTATTTAGCTGCTGCTGCTCTGAGTGGGAAATGATACCTCAAGGCAACTTGCTGATCTGGGCTATCAGTGGTATTAATGTACCTAAATCTCCCACCTGTTTTTTAGAGTGGAAATAATCTGTATGAATTCCCCCCTAACACCTAACCTTTCTGTTACTGAAGTCAATGTTGAGTAATCCAATTAATTTTGTGGTGTAGAACAAAACCAGGAAACTGGACAACTCCTGCATCAGAAAATCATATGTGGCCAGAAGTGAAAACAGCAATGAATACTACATTGATGTTTACAGGCCCCAGGTGATTTTCAGTGTTTGTTTTAGATATGGGTGTCCATGTGTGGGAGAATGTTCCCAGCTATATTGTGTTTTCCTCTATCTGTCTCTGTGTGGCACTGGTGCTCTTTGAGAAATTCTTGAAGATGCACTAAAGATGTGGGATTTTGATGGATTCAACTGCTTTGCAGACATTTATATATTACCATAATTCCATTTTACTCAGTGCATTCCAAAAACTTTGCAAAACTGCTGAATAGTCCTGCCCCACCATTTATACAATATATACATTTGTATTTCTAGTATACACAGCCAAAGCAATTATAAGCTTCTGCTGCTGTTGCTTTATTATTGACTACATAATGTAAAAGCCTTTCTCACAAATTGTTTCATGACTTTTGCAGTTTGCAAGAAGAAAATTCTTCATGCAGAAGGCTGAGAAGTAACAACAGCATCTCCCATCACAGCCATGCATTTGGAAGGCAGTCTGTATTCTCCTCTCTTGTATGAGTCAAAGGGAAATCTGTTTCTCAACATTTTTAGAATACACAGAAAATATAGCCTGTCTACTACATCAAAACCTTTATATATTTTATATATAAAATATATTTTTTATTCCTAAATATTTAGGCAGGGAGGGTGATTTTTGCAAAGAACTAGCACAAGACATGCATTGCTTGAACTGTCAAAAGATGTCGTAAGTGGCCATTAAATACTGGCTTATAATTGCCTTCCTCATAGAGTTGAATTTAACCCCAAACTATGATTGTTTCTTTATTGAGTACCTAGTTTCAACAGAGTTCCACCCAAATAGAAGAGAATTCAGAGAGTAACTGGAGTTCTGCTGTTTTTCTGCTTTCTGATAATATTTTTTACCTTTGGTAGATAGTTTATTATGCTGGACTCCTGGTGTCAGAACCCATCTCTTTCATTGGGCCATGTTTACTTTTGATTTACACCTTTTAGCCACAGTTTTTCTGGAAAGTAACACACTCCCAGTGCAAATAAACTGGAGATGCAGAGGTGCGACCTATTTACCTGGCCTTAAGGAAAGAGGAGTAATTTTAAACTTCACAGTAGGAAAGAAGGGATATCACCATTACCTGAATGACCTAAAATGACTCATTCAAAAGATAAGACAGCCTATTTAGATCTTGACTTGGTTTGGTATGGTTGTCACTACCACACCCTCTACTTTCTTAACTTGTTTACATGGATGTAGAAATATTTCTAAACATTTCCCTTAGCAGGTGATGCCAAAGAAGATGATAGATATGAAAAGCTCTCTTTTGTGAGAGCAGTAAGAACTGGTCTTACTGCAATAATATATTTTTTTCTTTTTTAACTACCCTTTAGGTCAGACACTTGACTTACTATAAATTTCACGGAAGTCATCTATTACATGGAAGAAAAGTTGTGTGTTTTAACCTTGTGCAGTATTTTAGATAGATCTTGTGTATAAATTTAGTCCTAAGGATTGTAGTAAAGTAGGACTAAGAAGGACTCATCAGACAGGAAGTAGTTCAGCCAATGGCCTGTGTAATTTAGTTTAAAACTCATAATTTCTTTCTACTGTTGGAGAGTCAGTAACAACTGGATGAAATGCTCCATGTCTACTAGACAGACCATTTGCAGGGGGAACAGTGTATATACCCTACCTGCTGAGAAGGGAAGCAAATGAAATGAAAATGTCTCTTGACACTATCCACTAGCTTGGCAAGACACTTTTTCAGCTTTTTGTCTGCATTTCCCTTCATGTCTTTGAGCCCTGTAAATTCTTTGGGTTACTCAGTGCAGGTGGAAAACCAAAAGAGATCATTCCTATTTTGAACTTAAATCTCAGCTGAATCTGCTGCATCCTACTGCAACAGTCTCTAACAAAAATCCTGGTTATGGTGAAATTACAGTGCCTGGAGTTTGCTCCCAGGCTTCCCCCCCAGCTTGGCCAGAAAGCTGCCACGGTGGCCACAGATTCAGAGGTTCTGTAACCAACTTATGCAAGGTTGAGGAATTGGCTTCTGGTGGTGTGATGCATCCCTCTGCTAATTAAAAGCACATGTCCACATAAGGAGTTCTTCAAATGGGAACTTCATGTAATTATGAAAGCAGTAGGAGATAAGAATAATTGTTTTCAGTTCCAGATATCCTGTCTTCTTCAGCACTGCAGGAAGATTAAGTGAAAGTCGAGGAGGGCAATAACAAAGTTCACATGCACAGCAGGATAACTGATGATGACCAAAGTACTAGTAGGGTCTAATGGAGTTCAAAGAAAATTCCTTTCCATATTCCCAGCCACCAAAGAGGTTTCTCACAGTCATTATAAGCACATCCATTCCATGAGCCTGATTACCCACAGAGTGGCTGGTTTGCACAGCAATCAACCAACTGGGCTGAACTCCCCTGTGCTGTGAACAGTGTTAATGAGAGGGGAGCTACAGCATTTCATGTGGAATCATTTGCTTCTCTGGCTTAACTGACTTTGGACTCCTTTTGGACTCCATTCCTCATCACAAAACACATACACTGCATGGCATGGTAAGGACAATTTATAATATATTAAACATGTTGAAAGAGTGCTTTCTGAAAGTTTCACTAAATGCAGTAAACTGACGTGTTGTGTCCATGTGTGGGCTTAGGGATAAAATGAAAAGAAAACTCAGTGGAGGGTTAGGGACAAGGCAAGAAAAACTAATTGAATAGGGAGCCCACAATGGTTGTACTTTGCCAGATTAGTGAGTCACTGTTTGCTGTGCTGTTAAGGCCCAGGAGACTGTTAGAAACTCAAAGGAAGCCATAAAGTATTGCAAGTGTGTTTCAGTCCAGTCGGCAAGCAACAGCATTGCTCAATTTAGGAGTAAAACTGCTCTCTCAGTAGGCGCCATGGGTTCCAGAATCACACAGGCTTCTTGCTTATCAGCCCAGCTTTGGGGCTGCACTTCCCTCCAAGCAGCTGTGTTCAGGCCCCAGGAAGGAGATTTTGTCATTTAGGGCAGGTCCTAAAGGGGAGCTATGTATCACTGGAGCCTGGCAGTCCAAAACTGTGAACCTATAACCCCTCACTGCAGCTGTTGCTCAGCCCTGAAGTCTCCTCAGCTGTTTGCACTGAATTTCTACAGGTGCCAAACGTGCTGCCCCGGGTATGTCTGGTCCTTCTTTCCTTACATCCTTGGAGAGCCATGCTCAGAACACAGCAGAACCTTAAAAGGCAGAGGTAGTCAGTCATCCCTTTTTTTAAAAGGCCAGAGGGCTGGTGCCCAAGTTGAATTCAACCCTTCAGTGCCTGAGTGCTACAAACCCACCCTTCTAGGGGAGAGCGCACTGATCTCTCAGCACTAGAGGAGATGTCATTCCCATCACTTTTCATTGCAGCTTTTATGCTTCACAGCAAGAAATAAGAATTGCATGAGGTCTAGGAGACTGTGTGACTTTTTAGCCTATTGTTAGGGCATTTATTTGTACAGAAACATGAATTCTAAGCCCAGCTTCAGTTCTTGTTTATGTGTATTAGAATAGTTCCTAAAAAAATCAGTTTCATGAGATATCTTATGTAAAACTTTCAGTATTTTATGTAATACTTTCAGTAATGAAATTGGCATGGAAAAATAAGAATGTACTCGTGGAGCTGTCGATGGTGTAAGCCTGGGAGGGAGGTTCTCTGTCAGCTAGGAGGACCAAATACTAGACTGGAATGACTAGAGAGGAACTGATGGAATAGGAATGGGGTGAAATTTAGGTCACGCACATATGTGCTAACAGCAAGAATTTCTGATATAAAGTGAAAAATGAAACTGGTACTGGAGAAAAATCCAGACATCCTGAACAATCAGAAGAAAATTATGCAATGTTAGTATTTCTAGTAAGCCAGGAAAATACTTGCACTTCCATGCAGGAAGTTGGTAAGACATCTGAAAAAATGATTGAAAATAAGCCTGAAAGAGTTTAATTTCTCCCTCTTAGGGCATTAGAGGGTTAACTGCCAAAAGAAAGAATAGCCTGCTTCAGCCAAAGGCTTACTTGTCCACATATAATTGTCTATGAATCCATGCAGCTAGAAACAAGGTTCCTAGATATCAACAGAATAAGGCTTGTAGTATCCAACAGAAGGAGTAGGAAACCTGGTTTTTTTGAAGTGGAACTTGTCAAGTCGAATAAAGATATTATTGGCACAGCTGCCTGCATTGGGAAGGACCAGACAATGGTCCAAGAGATCCTGCCTAATGAAGTTCCCCTCAGATCCAGTTTGTTTGTCATTTCTGCTCAAATGCTGATGTATTTGAAGGAAGCACCAGAAAGTGGGAAAACGAACTGACAGTTTCTTGCATAAAGCTGTGGAGCTTTTCCAGAACCTGGTTGATTTGTCTGGAGGAGATGAACCCTTGGTAGGGTCTCCATCACGGGGCAGTTCTTAACAATACACAGGATGAAATCCTGGCCCCTGTGAAGTTGATGGAAGTTTGGCCATTAATTTCTTGGAGGCCAGGATTTCACCCTGGAAACGGAATCAAAAGTACATGATGCTTTCAGAGACAGAGTGGCTGATTAAATACATCTGGTGCACTGCTCTTTTATCAATCATTGATAAAACAGTGTCTTTTAAATATAAACTTTAGGTGAGCTTAACTGCAAAATTCAAACATGTCCTTTTACAAGACTTAAAAGCATAATTTGTCTGCTTTTTGTCTGAAATAACAGAAATCATGGTAAAAAAATAACACAGCCCCACACCCATCCACTTCAAACCCCTGTAATATTTGATGTGATGCAGAAATGAGCAATTAAAGCTTAGAAAAGCCAGTTAAAATATTTCTAAACCACACATAAAACTTTATCTTCTAAGAATGGCATCCGAAGCTATATTCCTCCTCCTTTAATTTATGAGCAGTTGAGCTAGGGGTTCATCTGGATTTCGGCATGGACTGTGCTTTCAAGTGACCCAGCACGGCCACGTCTGACACCCCAGCGGGCTCAGGACAGGCAGTGACCCTCATCCGCCCTGCTGCAGCCGGGATGTGGCCGAACACTCGACACGGGGCTGGGTGCGCAGGAGGGCAGAGGGGCTGCAGGAGGGCAGGAGGGCAGAAGAGGGGCTGCAGGAGGGCAGAAGAGGGGCTGCAGGAGGGCAGAAGAGGGGCTGCAGGGTGCTGCCCCGGCCCCGTGTGTGTGACCTGCTGCAGGCTGGGCGCGATGCAGAGCCTCCCCTCGGGCACGCCTCCGCCGTGCGCATCCCTGTGCCGGGGTGTGAGCAGTGCGGGGCAGAGGGAGGAGGCCCGGCCCCGTGCCCGGCCCAGCCCGGCGCTGCCGGACACCCTTCCCGGCCCCCCCGCGCCCAGCGGGACCGTCCCGCTGCCGCCCCGCCCGCCGCTGCTCCCGCCGCTGAATTTGCTCCGGTCCCTTAATTGTTTCTCTCTCACGGAGAACTTTGTTTACAGTCCCTTGTGCGGCGAGCTGCATCCCCTCTTATACTGGCTGCGGGCTGGTGGCCGCCGCAGTCCCGCCGGGCGGCCGGGAGGTAAGGCACGGCTCGGCTTCGCTAGGCACGGCTCGCTATGGCACACTAGCCCATGCTATGGCACGCTAGCCCAGCCTATGGCATGGACTGGCACGGCTCAGCTCGCTGGCCGCCCCGGACCCGCACGCCCCGCGGCCGCGCCCCCGCCGGCCCCCGGTGCCCGCGGGGCTCCGGCTCCCGGTGCGCAGCTCCCCGGGGCGGCCGGGGGTGCTCGGGCACACCAGGGACCCGCTGCTCTCTCCGCTCCGGCACAGGGCTCCCCCGGTTACAGCAGTCGCGGGGGCTCGGCAGTCGGACCCGCTGCCCGGGCGCAGGTCGGGGTGTCCCGCGGAGCGCTGCCTCTCCGGTACTGCAGGGCTGTACGTGCACAGGGCTTTCCTCGCCTCTCTGCTCTCTTGCAGAGGTGCTCGGGGACTGGCGTGACGCGGAGGGTTTTACCCCAGGTGTGCGTGTGGCGTGTAGCAGGCGCGTTTGAAAGCTTTCTGGTTGGCACGTAACAGAGTTGGTTTGTGGAGGGGATGGGGTGGCTCCCATCATACGCCCCGGCTGTGTCGGGAAAACGAAAAAGGTGCGAGACTTTAAATCTGTTCGTGATTTTACATAAAAACTTGGTGAGAGAAACTTACTGCATCCTGAGGCAGCTGGTGTGGAGGTGGTGTGTGCTTCTCCTGCCTCTGTAGCTCAGGGCATGGTCCTGGCGTCTTGTAAGTACAAATTCTGGTTGTGTATTTCCAGGAGTGTTCACCTGGGGCAGAGCTGCGGGATTGTGTTGAGGATTACTGTAGCCGGCTGAATTCTGAATGAAATCAGGCTCTCCTCTCGGGACAGAAGGACTCCTTAGGCTATTTTCCATACTCACTTTAATGCATAGCCATAGTGTGAAGTGTGAGCATTATGATTTATTGGGATTTTACATAAGCAAAAAAGGGTGTCTGAAGCATTGTGCAAGACAGAGAGAATCTGGCTCAGAGCCTGAAGGCGGAAAACTCAAATGTTTCTCACCGGTTCTGAGTAAAATGTGAAAAAGGGGAAAGGGTCGTAGTGGCTCTTTGCCTTTGCACAGAGATATTCTGTATGTGGGAAGCCTCCTGAGAGAGCGCAACATTGAAATGATTCAGAGTTAAAACACTGGAAGCTTCATGTAGAGATTTCATGTGTTTCTGCTTCTCAGTTTTGTGATGAGGGAGGGAAGGAGACGGGAAGAAATTTCATCTCCAAAAAGTTGTTTTGTCAGGTTTTTTGATAAAGACGTTCATTTAAAGAAAAATACCTAAACTGAGTGTAGTCAAGGATAAATACAAATAAATAACTGGCAGAGCAATTAATCTTTTCCAAGCAAGATGCTGGCAGAGTGGCTTAGGGGGCACAATTGTGCTGGGAAGAGCTTTTCGAGCAAATGTAACCTTGCTGTAACCCAAGTGGAAGTTGACTCCAAGCACATTTCAGAGGTCAGCGTTTGTTTTAATGAAATCTAGATTATTCATCTGAAGTGAGGATTTTTTCCTGCATTTCCCTCCAAACTTTTCAAAAAGTTAAGCTAATTGCTAGGTCATGTGGAAAAGAATATAGTCAAGGAGATAAAAAAGTAGACTTCCTTATTATTAACTAACTTCAATAATCAGCTAAATATACTTTGGCTATGTCCCAGGCTTATTCCAAGGATCTTCTGGAGAACAGCAGCAGTTTATACCTGTAAATGTTTGTGTTTGTGAAATGTTAGTAAGGTCTAAATAACTTAAAACCAGAAAAACCCTCCCAAGTTTATCATTATACAAACTTACTCTCATGCATTTACTCTCATCCCCACTTCAGACTCCTGCTTCTGTGTTGAAATGATCTTCCATGATCATGCTCTTCTAGAATGGGAATGTCAAGTAAGATTAGCAACATAAATCTCTGCTGCTTCATGAGTTTTACCCAGCTGCCTGGTGATTTCACAGCTGTTTCTGCAGTTGATAACAATTTCCATCGCTCTGCTTTCTGCAGAGTCGTCACTGCCCTGCTGCAGAGTCCATCTTGTCCCTCTTGGAGTTACAAATCTTGTTTTTAAAAATCCAATAACAGAAATGAACAACAGTAAATATAATGGACTTACGTTTACTACAGAGAGTTCTTGGACTCTGTTAGTCTGCTTTTTTTATTCTGAGAAGAGTTTTTGGGATTATATTACTTAGATTTTTTTATAGTGGAATAGTTTTTAAAGGTTTTTCTAGTGGTAAGTGTATTGTCACAGTCAGTTCACAGCTAGGAAATCTGAGGAACAGGGAGATTGAGTGATTTGCTCAAAGAAATTGGACACATAGAAGAGACAACCCCCCATATATTCTGAGTCATTATTCCCATAGGTGAAGTGAGTAATAGAAATTAAGTTAAATGAGACTTTTATCTACAGAAATTCTAGTGCATTGCTTTTTCCTGCCTGGCTCTTTCTGGGGGACTTGACTGGGTTATGATACTCACTACTGGGACATCACATCCTCAAAGGAAAATGTTACACAGGGCCAGAAATGAGTGGCTGGTTCCAAGAAAAGAAGCCACTAGGAGAGCCAGAGGGAGAAATCTTCTGCTTTGGTTAGGTTAGGAGCAGGAGTCAGCACACAGCAGGAGCTTTTCCATGCATTACTTTTATTCTTAAGAAGCTGGTAAATATCCAACAACTTTCCTTGTAGGAAACTTCCATGCTAGAATACTGTCACCTCCAGTTCATCATTCAGCAGCATCTGACACTTCAAAGCCTTGAGCAGCTCTTTCTGCCTTGAATTGTCACACAAGACATCTTCAGCACTCTTCCTCTGCTTTCTGAGCCAAGGATCTGTTACCATGGATTTTTCACGGATCTGGTAGGTGCGCATGTTGATGAATTTCATGTCTTTTTGATAAATCTCAACTTACACTTATTAGTGGCTAAGAATTTCCTCTCCCCTTTATCCAGGGTTAGCCACAGATTGCCACAGAAGCACATTCTTCCTCCAACTCAAAGTAGCTCCTTAAGATAGTACTTGTGGTATGATTAGTGAGAGGATGCTGGTGTTGCTGGGTATCTTTGCCTAAATTTCTTACCCTGAAACTCGAACCAAATCACCTGTTGGCCTAAGTCAGAAGTGACTTTGCTGGCAATGAGGATCCAGTGCCCTTTTTTCTAGGGACGAATACCTTTGCTCACACTTCAAATAGGTTCTGTTGTTTATTTAATTTCGTAGTATTTCAATAGAGGGCTGTGTATTTGTTTTATATGAATGCCTGCCTTCTTGCATCCTATTCCAGACAAAAACTATTCTCCTCAGAAATCAACAGGTATTTTGCCATTTACTTAATTATTAGAGATTAGAATATTTTTTTTAATTCCTGTTAGATTTGACTGTGTAAATACATCTTCTTTCTTCATAGATCTCTGTCCAAGAGGTCTAGGAGATTTTAATGCTCAATGAAGATGTATATGAAGCAGAGGGACAAGGACTTTAGAGACAGGAGTAAATACATTTTGATTGAAGGTTAGAATTTTTCAGAATAATAATGCTTGTTATGGGCTTTTTCAAGTTACTGGGAAGTTTCCCTATTTCAGTGACTGTTAGAGTAGTTGGATTTTTGAATAGTTGTTACAGTGTATTTGAGCCAATACACCTTTTATATTCAAAATAGTTAAATTTTTTCTCCCTCAAACAAATAATAAAATGTTATAGTAATTGAATATGGCTAATGGTAAGATTGAAAAAAGGTGACATTTGGGGACCACATTCTTATGTTGTGCTGAACTTCTGTAATGTTTTATGGATAAGTAATGCAGCAACATAAGGGCACCAGTTTGTCTCACTGCTATGTCAGTCGTTATTGAAAATGCAGAACTTGGGCTCAGATCCACATAGGAAGAGATCAGTGGCACTTGAGAGCAAACCCATGGCTTTCCTGGGCTCTTTCTGATTTAAAAGACATTTAATCATGCATTATGATTCAAAGAACAAAGCTACTGAACCTAGGAGAATTCAGGATATCTAAGGTGTCAGCCCAGATATATTTGCTTTGTCTGATAAGCATTGAAGAAATCCCTTTCCTGCCCTTGGAGATACCGAGTACTCTCACAGAAACAGGCAGAATCATTGAATGGTTATGGTTGGAAGGGATGTCTGGAGGTCATTTGGTCCAACCCCCCTATTGCTCAGCAGGGTCACCTAGACAGTGCTGCCCAGGACTGTGCAGATGGCTTTTGAGTATCTCCAAGGGTTAGAGACTCCAAAACCTCACTGTGTTCCAGTGCTCAGTTATGCTCACAGTACAAAAGCTTTTCCTAATGATCAGTGGGTTTCAGTGTGTGCCTGTTGCCTCTCGTGCTGTCACTGCATGTGCTTGGGTGTGTTGTGTGTGCTCAGCAGGGACAGGCTCCTCTGGCAAGGCTGAGCCCAGAGGCAGCTCTGCACAGCAGATACAACAGGGAGCTGAGCACTTTTCCCTAGAGCAGTAGAACTAAAGCTTTGGCAAACCAGACATGAGCTTTCCTTCTCTCTTGAGGGTTCAAGGAGACTTTGTATACAAACTCTCTGACTACATCCAGCATTTAGCCTGTTTGTGCCTGTGTTTTTTTTAAACAGAGTGAAATCCTCTTTCTTGTAACCCAGGGTCAGTTATAGGAGGTGCTGAGGTATAAAACCAAGGGCTCTCCACAATGAACGAATATATCTTAGCAACAAGGGTGGAGTGGTGGGAAAGGAAAAGGAGAATACAAGTATCTGGCAATTAACTTCCTAGTCACAGATGTGAAGGTGATAAAAGTGATAAAAGCATTACTGCATTGCCAGCACTCTTCTTTGTTCTCTGAGCTGTATATCATGCTGCTCATGAAAGCAAAAGCAGGACAGCCCACACCAGAGGGTGGTGGAGGAGTCCAGGGAGCTACTCACAGCAGTAAAACCAGTGGTTCCCCAGTGTCCCAGTGTCACCGTCTCTGGAGCGTGTGCTGGGGTGCACCGAGCTGGGTCCAGGACAGCACATCTGTGGCAGCCTCAGTGTTGGCAGAGCTCACTACAGGCCCCAGAGTGACCCCACATCACCAGAGCCATAGAGGTAAGGCTGAGGTCTGTCATGGCAGCCTGGAATGGTGGAGAGCCGTGGGCTCCTCTTGCTCTGATCCGGTGGACTCTGATTATTCCCTGGGCTCCCCAGAGCCAAAAGGTATTTGTGTCCTGTGCAGATGCAGTCAAACTGTGCATGCTGTCAGGACTGAGAGTGTGTTTATAGTATGAAGACAGGAGGAAAACAACCTGCTGTATCTGAGATGAGTGAATATGATGGTAAATCTCCCTCCCATACAGTAACAGGGTAATTTCATGGATTTACAAGAGACCCATTGCTTTTGCATGAAGCCAGTGTAAATGGCAAGCTGTCAGTCTGGCACTGATGTTGCTGTAACAGGAGGTTCACCAACCTTGAGCTGAGCTGAGTGCAGGAAACTGTTTGCATCCCCACTCCCCCCACGTCTCCACCTTGTCATGACAATTTGAATTTTTCCCCTAAGTAGCACTTGCACTGGGAAAGGGCTCACTGTTCATCCTAGTTTTTGCTGGCTAGTACCTTGACCATGTTATTGTGATGTGCAGTGGAGTAAATCTGTGTAATGTATTGTGTGTAGGTGTATAAAGAAACAGTTTGGGAAAAGTTTGTGAGAAAAAATCAAAATAGTGTGTGAACTTTACCTTTTTGTGAGAAAATGTAATGCCATTGAAGTCTAAATTACATCCAGAAATACTGACTTCAGGATGTAACTTAATGTAGGATTTGGCCCACAACACTTGAGTGTTGGTGTTTGTCTTGGTCTGTGACTCTGTTCTTTCTAGCACTTACATACATACTACTGTAAGGATTGATTCAGATCCTTCACAGTCAGTCGTGTCACTGTTGATCTTGTGCATAAATCCTTGTGGGGTCTGAATGTCTGGTTGCTTGTGATCCCAAGGGGATACTTCTGTGTCCCCATTTGTCTTATAAATAATTGGTAATTACTGGTTGAACTCGTGCTCTTTTCTCCACAGTGCAGCATGTGCTCAGCAGAGCCTGCTCTAGCCTAAGAACGGACTGAGTCAAGACAATCAAGATGACAAACGAACCTATCAAAGAGATCCTGGGCACCCCAAAGCATCCTGATTCTGTACCCACAGAGAAGAGTAACAACAATGACTGTGTGATTACCACCATCCCTCTGGTCAGCGAGTGCCAGCTGACAGCAGCCACGGGGGGAGCAGAGCTCTCGTGCTACCGCTGCACCATTCCCTTCGGCGTGGTCATCCTGATAGCCGGCATTGTGGTGACTGCCGTGGCATACAGCTTCAACTCCCATGGATCCATCATCTCTGTTTTTGGGCTGGTCCTCTTGTCCTCAGGACTCGTTCTGCTGGCTTCCAGCGCAGTGTGCTGGAAGATCAGGGAGCAGAACAAGAAAGCAAAGAGACGGGAGAGCCAGACAGCACTCGTGGCAAACCAGCGAACCTTGTTTGGTTAAAGACAACCAAGAGAAGGCTGGACAGAAGGCAGAACCTTTGTAAGTCAACTTGGCTATTTATCAGTGGGAGAGATTGCAGGTTCTAATTTAACTGTGGAAATGAACTGAAATGAAAATGGAGTGGATTAAGAAATATTCATAACAACTCTGCAAGTGCTCTTAATATTTTTCTTCCTGCATACTTGGTAGTGATTCTTTCCAAGACAGAGGAAAACCCATTTTTCCTTCACAGAAAACTGTGTCATCATAACTGCAACCATCCTGACCGTGTTCTCCAACATGCTGATCATGTTGGAAAGGGAGCTTGTGAGAACTGAGAAAATAATTTGAACTGACTTGAAATGCCAGAGATCTCCTTAAAACACTGACATTTGACCAAGGGAGAAGTCATAGCATTTGAAGTGACTACGAGCTTATGGCCAGAGTATCTGGGACTTAAACTGTAGCTCAAAAAAAAAAAAGGCAATAAGAACACACTGCAAATTGCTCAATAAGCTGATTCTAATATTTTATGTAACTTCCCCTCCCAATACCTGTGGTACTTTCCCCTTTTTTTAAACCAACTAATATTAATTTTGTTTTATTATTGAATAGAAATCAGTAGAAATGTGTAAGTGTATTGTCTAACCTAAATAACGAGGTATGATCATAGCTTAAAACATGAGACTTTTTTGCAAATTAAAGTGGTCAGGTTTAGCACTTTCGGTTATTTTGCTATAAAACTAAAAAATAAATTTCATTAAAATAATATCCAGTGCTGCTAGACCTTTAGAAAATATTTCTTTATTGCTATCAAGATAGCTTGTATCTTCAACTCTGACTGCTCTATATTTCTATTTTTGTAGAACAACCCCTGTGACAATAACTGTGAACACATGTACTGCTGATCTCCTACAAAAACCTCTGCAGCCTATGGACTTTGGTTTGATAGTCCAACCCTCTGCAGCTTGATTAACAGCTCTGTTGTTGAAAAATTACAGCAGACAGTTCTGCAGACACTCACTGTCACAGTCAGTTCTGAGACACAACTTTTAATAATAACTTGTGGAAGCAAAGCTCTGTGTAGTGTTTGTTGATTGAGCTTTGGGATTACAAATCTTCATGAAAAGCAGGTGCCAGGTGTCCCCTGTGTATGGCTGAGGTGTTGATTCTGTAACTCTTGTGTTCTAGAGGTCTTCCAGCTTTTCTCAGTTAATGGATTATTGAGGGGCTTGTCTCAAATTGAAGCAAACCAGAACATGATTTCTCCTTCTTGAAGGAAAAGTGGTGCTGAGCTGAGTCACAGATTTCCACATGAGAAGGCAGAGGGGCTGCATGGAGCCCTTTTCTATTTTTTCACTCTTTTATTTTTCCCCTTACTTTCTGCAGAATCAATAGTGCTGGGTGTGACTTTTGCTTTCCACTACCAAGGTGAGACAGGCCTGTGCTTTCTCTTTGCCCCCAGAGCCTCTGGCAGCCAGGACAGCTTTGGTGATGCTGCTGCAGAGCCCACCTGCCAGAGAGGTGCTGCAGGGGGTTCCTTCTGCAGCTCATCCTGGATCCTTACGCTTCTCCTGCTGAAACCACCAAGGAATTCTGGCTTAGGTGCTACCATTTCCTCTGCCCTCCATGGTTTAAGCTTGTTACATCCATAACTTATCCCTGGATTTGCAAAGTGCACTCATGTTTTAAATAGAGTGAGCTATATGTGCAGCAGGGGATGTTTGGGGTCGGTATTTGCGTTGCCACACTCCGTGGTTACCAGACGCTATAATAAAATCACTTGCATCAGAGGAAAGCTGACAACACATTTTAGCACTTCCATAGCCCTCACTTAATCACGGCAGGAAGCTTTCCTGCTGCTAGGAGAACATGTTGCGTCACCAGAACATCTGACACCGGTGTCTAGTGTCAATCACTTTGCTTAAGGTCATAAAAAATATTAGGGTGTCCCCTTACGATGTACAGGTTTTGCATGAGTGACAATTCATGGGAAATACATAGCATGATAAATAATGGAACAGGTGGACTAAAGTGGTGTCTTTCCTGTTTAAAATGAGAAAAGTGATTGACATCAGCAAAGCTAGATAAGCTAAATAGAGCTGTTCATCTTTTTCCCTCCCTGGGAACACAATAGTTTTTCTGACTCCTTCTTCCCCCTCCCCATTTCTTTTTTTCCTCAGTAGAATTTTGGGGGCTGCTAAGGAGAGAACTGCAGGGCTGTAGAGATGCAGTGATTTCCACTACCTGTGTAGCAGTTTGGCTCCGTGATTCCTTGGTTAACCCCAGAGCAGGAGCAGCCCATTGCCCTCTCCAGAAGTCTTTCCCACACGTGGGTCGTCCTTTGGCCATCACTGTGATACAGCTGAGCTTGCTGTGGAAGGAAGGTAGAAGTACAAGGTGATGCTCAGCTCCAAGTCAAAAAAGAAAAGCCAAACTCAGTGGAATGGAGACAAGGGGGGTTCTGGAGCAGTCTTTTTTCAGGAAGGGTAAATAACAGTGAGTAAGAGTTGCTCTGCTACTACTAGAGATGGTTTCCCTTTCCTTTGCTCTGCTTTCTTTGACATCTGCAGTGCATAGGCAAGGACACAGCAGAGTTCCTGGACCACCCTCTGCCTTGGTAATTGTGAGGCACCTGGGCCTTACCCAGCCTGTGAGCAGTGACAGACACATTGCAGTGACCCCTGGCACAGCAAAGCTTCAGACACACCATCATCTCCTGCAGTACCAAACTGACCAGCTGGGAGGCCTCTGGGTGATAGCGGGCTGCTGAGCTCAGCAGCATCGTCTGTATCCTCTAGAGATGAGGTACATGGCACAAGCATCTTCATACCAAGAAGCAAATGAAAGGCTGTGCAGGAATTCAGGCTTATTTGTCTTTATTCAGAGGAGCAAAACAGTACCTTTGTGGAAGAATCCCAGCACCTGATCCTGGTGTCCTGCAGGAGCAAAGCAGAGGTTGTGAGCAGTTCAGGCAGAGATTTTTATGCTGTTGAAGATATTTTCAAAGGTTTCATCACTAAGTGTTCACATGGCCTTAGAAACTGATTGCTCCCCCATGATTTGTTTGCATTGATTTTGGGCCAGTCTAAAGCAGTAGTAGCATCTTTTCTGACTGACCAGCGATGACATCCGACCCATGTCTCACAGTCTATGTTTTTTTCTTCTTGCAAATCTATATATTTCAGATTTTTTCATTATTATCCTCTCTCTCTGCACACCCAGGAACAACATATCCTTTTCAGCCCTTAAAGCCCAACCAAAATTTCTGCTTCAAATTTTGAACCCCAAGACCTAATCTGGATTGATTGGAGGTTTCATGCCTGGATGCTGGGTGCTGTAGTGCACCAAGTCTTTCATACAAAGCCATCTGGAACTCCACGATTGGTGTTTGGTGTTTCTCATGGGAATCTGAGAAGCAGAAGGATGCAACCCTGTGGAGATCAAAGTGACTTTCCAGTTCAGAAACACCTTTCCTTCTGGTGTGAAAAGGCTTTGAATGTGACAAATGGTGTTTCGGTTCTGGGAGAGGCTGGGTGGGAGCTGATGCAAATTTTATTCTCACAATTGCTTGTCTCTCCCTTCCTGAAAGCCCTGGCAGCACTGCACAAGCAAAACTGCCCTCACAAGGATAGAAAATTATCTAATAGAGGAATTGTGCTGGTGCTCCGGGCAAATGTTACAACGATCTTAAATAATAATTTCAAAACCTAAGCACAGGAAATTGTGTCTGTAACTACACCCTGTATTGCTATTGTACAAAAAGACAGTTATAGCCGGGGATAGTATTTTAAAATAATACTCAGTTTGGTATGACAATGCTTAGATTTTGTTCAAGCCAAAACACCCAATTTACAATTCCCCAGTCATTTCACGTGTTGTGTTTTGTACGTGACTCTGGCTTTAATATCATAGTTTTCCAGGTTAAAAAAAAAAAAAAGAACAAGAGAGAAAGAGAGAAAGGTTAGTTTCATGGACTTGTGTCAAGAATTAAGTTTCTCTGCCATGGACACTTGGGAGAGGTCCTGTTACCAAACACTGAATGTACAGTATTACTGCAGCTCCACAGAACAGGAACCAGCTCGGAGTGTGGAACGAAGAGAGACCTGAGAGTCTCATCAGCATCTGGAAGAGTCAGGCCTGGAACAAGCCCTCTGGAGTATCCCGTATTCCTGCCTCAGATCTGCTTATCCAGAGTCAAATCCAGGGTTACTGCTCCTTTGATAGCTGAGATAGAAGTTGCAGGTTTCACCTAATTTGTTTTTACAACTAATAATAATAATAATAGCAGAACAATATTAGCAGCCATCATTTTGCATACATATTACCAGTAGCTCTGAGCACTGACAGACTTAATTTTGCTTTTATATTTACAATACCTTTGATGCCTGTAGGTTGTATGATATTTTAGCTATATCAATATAAATATTTGCCAGTCATGAAGGGCTTTTATATATTGAAGTACATTACATATCAAGAATGGCGCTGTATGATGTGAAAAATACAGATTCTGCAGAAATCTATGTGTGGACTAAATCTTACAGGCTAAACCATGTGGGAGAACAATGGTCTTAACTGCAAAATCAACTTGAATTTTTGGCTTTTATTCAGGTTGTTGATGTCACTATTAACATGACACAGGACCTAATCCTTCCTCTTGTGAGCAGCCAGTTGGAGTCCCATTGTCCTGACTCTGTGCATCCTAAAATTTGCATTTGTAGTAAACATGGCAATTTTGAAAAACACTTCTTTTGGATTGATTGCTTTTCTTCTTAATTCTTCCATGCTTTCTATACTAGTAGAAAAATTATTAAACTTTAAAAACTTCAAAAGAGGAAGGAAAGAGAAAAACACACAACTGCAGATGTTGGACACTGCATAGAGAATGGAAGGATAGTAAATGTGCCTTGTTGATGGAGAATTTTAAAAATATATGTCTTGTTTCTGATACATCCTGGACTGTATCCTGTAGTTTCATTCTTACAAAATACCTGAAGTCCCCAGGTTAACATCAGTCTTAGATACTCACCTCATATTTATTTTCTGTTTCCCAGGAACCGTTTAGCTCAGAAAAAGGCAGATTCTTTTACCATCTTTTGCAGCCTGACTGACATCAAATGGCCACATGGGATTTGCAGAGGCAGTGTCCCCATGGTTTTTTAAGTTGAAAGGCATTCAGCCACAGTCTGCTCCTGAAGGGGTAGGCACTGTGCAGAGGTAAAGATTTCTGTGCTGCAGCAAGAAATGTCAGTGAATAATTTGTGACAAAAAGGTAAATAACAGCAGAGCAGCCCTTCACCGCCTCTTCTCAGCCACGTTCCCTTTCCATCTGAAGGCCCGAGTTTGTGAATAGAGTTAACAGCTTTCCTGGAAAACTGGCCCATGACATTATTTCCTTGTGAACTCCATCCACCTGTCATGTTAGGGCTTGGTGCAACGCCAGGGCTGGCAGGAAATAATAGGCAGCAGGATGCTGGTGTGTGTCGATGGCCCTGACCCTCCCATTCCTGAACATGAATAAGCCTCGAGCTCACCGGGCGTCAGAGCCGCGCGGCTCCTGGGCCCTGGGACGCGCATGGGTGGGAGGCACAGCCACTAAAATAACATCCAGCCAGCAGAGCTGTAGCCCAGAGTGCTGTGGGAAGGGATGGTGTCACATTCTCGCTGCCTGCCTGCTCTTTGTTCTCTCCCCTGCACCCTCGCTGTGCTGCAGAGAGAAAACTGCTGCTTCACACAGTAAAAAAGGATAAAGTAGGCCTCCATGTGAATTAGCTGAGATTTCCCTGAACAGACTTATTTCCCTGGAATCCATGGGGTATGTTACGGATGACCATCTCTCTTGCCACTTCTGCTTTGCGTCTATCTTAGATAAAGAAAATATCATTCTTTGCCTACCAGCTGATGGTGCTTCAAAGAACAACCTCTGCTGTCACATAAGCAAAGGGCTTTTCACTCTGGATTGCAAAATGAACTTGTAAAGAAACATCCTGATCTCTTAACCATTTCTCTATGAACAGTTTTCTCAAGAAAGTCTAATGGCTGGGTCTGGAAGAAAATTGTTTCCTAATCTGGAGCAAAAGTGGTACAGCAGAAGTTTAATGAAATGCAGACTTAAAGCAAAGCATCCTGTCGCCCCTTTCCCTTTTTTTTCCCCGAAGGCAAGAATGCTGATGTGAATAATGTAATTCATATGAATGATCATAAAGATGGTCAAGTTATTGCTCATGTTACAGCTCTTGCAAGATGAGTGACTAAATGTGTATAAGAAAAACCCCTACAACTCAGGGAACAAGCTGTTCTTCCCTTGGCAAAACCTTTTAGTTCCTCCATCACAGCAGCTGGGCTGTGAAAGGTGCTGTAGCCTCAACTGCCACCAGCTCCAAGTATTGTGAAAGATATGAACCATCAGTGTTGGGCACAGCATTCACATCACAGGCACTGCTTTGCTCGTGTTCTGCCCCTCTGTGTGCTGACATCAGTGGAGCTAAGGTGGCTTTTCTGCACAGCCACCTCTTCCTCACTGTAGCCTGGGCTGCTCCATCATGCCAGACAGGACTAGAGCGACTTAGCTACAGACACAGAAAAATGCAGTTGGTCTAAAGTGACCAGAAGTGAAAGCATGAAGCCTGGAGCTCAGGATGGGACAGAAAAATCAGGGAGAATCCCTGTGCCCATGTGTGTTTTGCTCACACTGATGCTAAAGCAGAGGTAAGTACTGCAGAGGAGGACTGAAGCATGTTGGCAACCAGCCTGGGGAAACTTCTCTTCCCTGGCTAGGTGAAGAGCTTTGTTTTCCTCTGCATAAAGCAGAGGACAGCCAGCAGCTCTGGGCTCCGCACTGAGTGTTGCCAGACACCCCGGAGCATCGGCTGAATCACAGCGTGGAGTTGCTGATGCTCTTCTGGCAGTGGCTTTGTGGGACCGCAGAGGAACTGGCCATTAGATCATTTCCCACAGGCCACCAACCAGGGACTCAATCAGATGGTATCAACTTTCACTCTGGTCTTTGGTCAGAATGGTCAATAAAAGCCATTCCCCTGGTGGTGGTAAAACCAGTTATGCTTTTGTGGAAGAATAACTACTCAACAGCTTTTGAAATACAACAGGCTCCTTCCAGTCAGAGCTACAAAATTTAAAAGTGACCCCAGAACTGGCCATTACTGAACAACAGAACTGCACAGGAACTGGCAGCCAGGCATTCCTCTCCCTGGAAAATCACATTTTACAACTGCCCTGGCTCGCAGCCCTTCTCTAAAACTTTGCTGTGTTTTTACAGGACCCATATCTCTTAATCCACTCACTTTTGGTGTATTTTCTGTTTGTGTTCCCAGCCACTGCTGAGCCCACCTTTGTTACAGGCCCTGCAGCTCTGAGCATCCCCTGTCTCCCAGAGTGATGGTTACAAGGCTGTCCAGGGCAGAACTGTCTCCCCAAGCCCTTTGCACGGCACCGAGGTCCCGAGAGCCGAGCAGGGACACAAATTTGGGATATTTTTGAGCGCCATCTACTGGAGTTTTATCTGTTTTCTAATTGCACACTCTTCGTGTTTATATTCGCACATCGATTCAATAATTCAATACTCTGTGTTCACCTCTAGGAAGGATTTAAAATTGCGAAGAATGACAAAGGAAGACTTCAGCACCCTGGTGCTCCCACAATTGAGAGCATCCCTCAGCCTCACAACAAGCTCTTAGTCATGCTCCCATGGTTCTGATAGTCCTTCATTTCCTAGGGTGACAGATTTCCAAATGCTACAGTTACAGCTGGTCAGAAGTTCCCAAGGGAATAGTCTTCCACTGAAAGACTATCATCTTATTAAGTCAAAGCATTTCACAGAAATGTAAATTTTATTGCTTATTCATTTTTACAGGAAGTTGTAATCATTGGATTAGCACATTTAATTTTCAACTGCATTGTTTTTAAAAAATCAGAAAGAGCAAGATAACACGAAATATTTTCATCTTACTGAAATGAAATATGCACAAGTATGAAAGCTCTGTACCTAAATCCATACACATATAAACTCCTGAGGCTGAGATTTGCATCCTGATTTGGGAAGGTAACAAAATGAGAACAACCTTGGAGTTTTTCATGGAATGAAATTCCAGACTGTGAAGAGCTCTGATCCCTGAACTTTATTTCTCTACTCTATTTTGTTTTGAGAGAAAATAGCCTGACGTGGGAAATTCTTTCTCTCCATGTCTGTCCCACTGCTGATACCTTGCTAAACCCTAATTCTGCCGACGTACTCAGTTCAGCAAGACTGTTGGCAGTTCCAGTTTCCTGTAGCAGAGGCAAACCTTTTGTACTTTCTCCCTTTGGGCAGTTTTCTTTTTTTCCCAGTAATAGAAGTGTGCGAGGCCTTTCCAGCTGGGAAATGCACGTTGCAGGCGGCAGAGCCAAGTGTACAAAGAGAAAGGAGGCTCGGTACAAGTTACGACACCGACATCTGGCAGATAGATTTGACGTCTCTGTCACCTCCTCTGCTGGACAATGCTTTTGTCCCCAGAGTGAAGTCTTTGTTATACACTGGAACTCTGAAAATGTGACTGGCATCAGCTCTGCAGAGCACTTGGAGAGTTCTCATCTGCGCAGATCTGTCTTTGAAAGAAGTAAGTGCTCCACCAGTCTCCCCAGCTTCATGCCCTCGATGAACATCAGGCTTTGGGGGCCCAGCCTCTGTTGCAGAAAGCTACAGTGTGGTCACAGGGCAGCAGACATCCAGTTGAGGAATGATTTGGAGAGACTGAAGCAGAGAAGTGCTTGGGGGAGGAGCTGCAGTCACAGCTTGCTCTCCAAATAACTTGTGAAAAGTGGCTGGTTTTGCCCAGGAGTTAGAGGGCTGCTCTTCAGACTCCAGCACTGTTAGCCCCTGATGCTGGCACACCACCTGTGGGGGATGGCTGCTATTTCCATCTCCTTCAGCCACTCTTTTAAGCTGCTTTGGGATGAGCTCTGTAGAGAGGGATCATTTCGTCGCAGGGACAAGTCTGAGCAGGAGCCAGGTGAAGGACACCCTGCAAAGTGACTTCACTTTCTTTCCAGCTCAAAAGTGGCAGTGGGAGGGTTGTTCTGTGGCTATGACAGCGCTTGGGGATTTGTATTTAGTTTCTAGATCTTACAGTCTTCGTGGGGTGTGTGGAACACAGCCAAGATGGTGATTTTTGGTCTGCCTTGCTGAACAGTCTGCTCATTGAGGTGGGCAGAGCCCTTTTGCATCCCCTGCACATCACAGACAGAAGGAGCAACAGTGTAAATTATATTAAATAGTCCAATTAGATTTTTCTTTTTTTCCAGCAAAGCTTAAATCCACCTTGAAACAAAGTTTTCCCTTTGGGCTAGTGCAGCAGTTCAGCTGAACGTAAGAGATGCTATTGAAGCAATTTTTGGCATGGAAGACATTAAGTACCGTGAAGTCAGGACCAAAAGCTTGCAGTTCAGCAACACGCATAGCATGAAATTACATTCCTGAACATGTGAATTATGTCATGGTCAGGACCTACGGCCATCTGACAACTGCCTTGGGAAGTTTTATATTAAAGTCCCGTCAAGCATTACAAGTGTCCTAAAGTGATGATGGAATGAGTGATTAGAGAGGGGCCTAGCAGAGCTGGCAGCTGCTGATGGAAGGCATTGAAGTGGAGAGAGACACTCCAGGCTCCCCACAGAGGGAGGACGTGTGCTAAAACATCAGCTCATTTATAGGGTTTATAAGTTTATTTGTAAATGAACATGTACACCCACAGAGTGGCCTACTCCCCTGTGATCACTGAGCAACCTCGGTGTGAGAAAGGGAAAAAATAAAAAGCTGTGTTGTTTTTTTGAAGGGAAATCGTGATAGTGGGCCCAAGAAGAGAACTCAGCTTCCATCTCTGAGTTCGCTCTTTCTCATGGAGAATGTGGAGAAGTCTTTATGTTTTAATAGCGTCTCTTAAATACTGGTATATTTCCATCATATTTTTTGATTTATGAAGTATAAATAGGAAACTTTCTCATGCATGGGCTGTGTTTATATAACACAGTCTTACCATATGATGTTGGAACATTTTGGTAGTGTTTGCCAAATTCAAGTTTGTGGCTCAAGTTTCTGGATAATTTAAAAATTTCCAAGATGGGCTTATTAGTTACACTTTACATGAGACACTTTTTCCTAATTGATTAAATTAATTCTGATTTAGTTTTGTCAAAGTTATTTTTACAGACATTATTTGTTTTGTTGTTTGTTTTTCACATCTGTTCAATTAAACATATTATCCTTATGCATATAAACAATCATCCTGTTACACCTTACTCTTGACTAAAGTAGATGATCCGTAAATATTAATTCTCCAAATTTAGAAATGTGCTCTGAACAACACCTTTAAAATTATATAATATAAAGAAACTACAGCACTTACTTTATTCTTAATGCACCAAATGATATCTTTGTCTCACTGGTGATAAGAATCCAACCTTCAGATTTCCATAAACCCAAGATTGTACCCACAGTTATTTAAGTGTTGACAACTACTTTTTAATTCTAAAGGGAGTTTCATCTTCATAACAACTTTATGGAACTGAGAAAAGAAATTTATACCTATTCTCAAAATCAAATTGAATCTGTCACTGGATGTTTCCATGCTTTTTATAGGTTATACTCAAAGTACCTAAGGAAAGAAGGTTCATTTGCCACAAGTGTGAAACTGCACTAGAGTGTATTAAACCTACTCTGTGTCAAGGAATTCAAGTTTCAGGGTTTTTTCTTTCTGGTGAAAGTCATTTGGTTTGGGGCCATCAATTAAGCCATCAAGAAATCCAGCAGAGCCACAGTCTGATTACAATCTAATCACATTGCAGTAGAACTGCACAGTAATCACAGTTGTCATTGCCACGCAAAAGGTTGCTGTGAGCTGTCAATCTTCCTATCACCAACAGGAAACTCAACTTCCGTGCTGTTTACTGGCCTCTCTTAGGAACACTTGGGCCTAAATCCTAAACAAACTTCCTGAATAATTGCCAGCAGAATAGCACAGCATGGAGACTTTGTCACTAGAGGTCCATTATTCTTTAAATTGCTCTTTCACAGAGCCAGCCCCGGCGTCTTCAACACTCCTTTTGTTTGTTCCCATGCCAGGGGTTCTTGGTAGTATCACAATGAGCTGCAAAAGCAGCCTTTCCAAAAACTAGTATTTGAGTGCATCCAAAGAACAGCAGTTAAGCTCAGTATCAAATCCCCTTATTCCCTGGCCTACATATTTGATTTGGAAACCATTGAATACATTTGTTCTGATAAAAGCCACAGAACAGGCTGCATTTTGGGACTTTCTGCTGTTGTTGTGGATTAAGCAAAGAATCCGGAGGTGGGTAAGGCTGCTGGGATGCTGATGCTCTGCTGGACCAAACTTGAGCTGATGCGAGGGGCTCCTGAACCAAACCCGGTACAAATCCTTGCACCTCTGCCCTTCAGTGACAGCTGAAGTGGCCAAGTGGAAAGGGGCAATGAGGTGTCTTTCCAACCACTGTGTTTCACAGCTCTCGCTCTCTCTGGCGTATTTTTGCTGCATGCCAGGGAGGGGATTTGCATGCAATGAGAATATTTTTTCTAACATAAACCAAAATACAGTCTTATTTCGAGGAAGGTTTGGAGGACAGCCATATACATTTTGAAATCCCTGGACTAGAATTAAGCCATTAAAGCAGATTTTGCAAGATGTGGAGCTTTTTACAACAAAGGGAGGGAACGGATCTCTTGTTCCTTTTGGGCCCTAAGAGTAATAGTTCATTACTCTCTTTCCAAAACAAAAGTGGAACAAATTGATTGCTTAAAGTTGCTTATTCAGGAACATTCCAATACAATCCCACCTTATGCTTTGGCTTCTGTAATAGCTTTTCCCTGAGCTCCTGACAGCAGGGTTCTGCCTTTTGCTGAGTTAACAACGAGTTCTCCAGAGTATTGATTCTGAAGGCAATAAGGAAGCTAAAAAGGGACCTGGATACAAGACACAGTGTGCTTGAGACCTCAGCCAGTGTGCTGGGTATTTGTCAGTCTTCGATTTCACATTGAAGACTATGGAAGCAGCACTCAGAATGCCCGTTGTGCCCATTGTAAAGGTCCTTCTACAATTCCCCATGAGAAAAATTCTCTTGGGCTTTTATTTACATGCCTGTGTGTAAATGTGTACCTGTGTGTGTATATACATATATAAAATTCTTAACCATTAACATTCTTCCTTTAAGAAATCATATAATCTTTAAAAATAATTTGTAATAAGAAGCGTTACTTTCTTTGCACTTTAGAACTAGCAATTGATTAACTGAGTTGTTTTCAGCTGCCAGTGTCCTTAACTGGTTTCTAATGAACTCAGATGCATTAAAAATGTAATTTCAAGTCAGCCTGAACTCTCAGTAAGCTGAAGGCTCTTGCTGATCCCAGTGGGATATGCAGGTTTGTAAGACTCTGATATCTTTTATTTCTTGTTGTCTGAAAGAGCTGTTCAATGAACCGAAAAAAATACGTGTTTCATTACAAATTAAGAAGGAAAGTTACTAAAATGAAGGCGGGTTCTGTGGGTGGGCTGGTGTCTGTATCAAGTTTGCATGTTAATAGATCTGGAAGAATGTCACGGAATATCTTGTTGCCTGGCCTAAGCGATTATTGGTTTTGTTGGTATTTATTGAGCCTCTTGGTGCACTAGGAGCTTGGCTTCTAATTCAATTATCTACTGAAGCACAGAAAAGCTGATTAGAAAATATGCTTTACCTACAATGTGATGTTTTCTTTTATAAAGATAAGCATACAGGGTAATTATCTTTGATGCTAAGTAATTTTTCCTATGGGATCCCTTATTTGCATAACAGTTTGCATAACATTTAGTTTTGCTGTTTAGTATCAGAAGGCCCAAATTATTCTGGCTTTCCCAGGGAATTGGTACCTGTAATGCACCCTGCTCTGGGCTGATGAAGCCAATGTGAGGCTTCTAAAATCTCCAAATTATTCTTTATCTTTTAAGAGTTCTGGCAGGATTACATCCTCCACAGCCATACCTATACATGGGAAAGAGAAAAGTAACCAATTCCCCTGCTGACCTTTATCTTATTGTGTTTATTTAAAACAGGAAAAGCATGCCCATTGGCTCAGCTAATACCTTAAGTAACTAAAAGACACCCTGCTATTCCCAACTCCTGACTACTTCCTTGTTTGTTTCCCTCCTGGCTAGCAGCAGCTTGCATGTATATTGCTGTATGTATGCAAATTTTCAACTCCAGACAGAGCTTACCCAAGAAAACAAAACAGTCTGTAGCTCTTCCAAATTCCTGTCTGAGACTCCTCACCTGGGCTCTGTTAGATAATTTTATTTACCTCACTGAGTTATTATCTTTTGTTAAGGCACTCTCTTGCTGCCTTTAATTTTAAGCTAATAGAAAACATGTTTTATGTGTGGGTTTGTTTTCTTTTTAATGTACATATATAATCACTTTTGGACCTTTCCAGCATTATATGCAGAACTGCAATGTAAACCCAGATTTATTAACCAAGTTGTGACCTTGAGCAGTGCTCTCAGCATAAGGAAACTGGAAAGCAAAGGCAGCTAGTGGAGATGTCGAGGGAAAACGATGTTTTAGGTCTGTCCATTTGAAGTGAAGGCCTTTAGTGCCTTAACTGCTTACACCAACATACCTCCCACTTTCAAAGGTACTTTAAAGTACATACATGGCCTTTAAGGATTTAAAAATTTTTAAAAAGATTTTTTTGCTAAAGCCCCTTAGGAACCTGGTGCTGTTTTGAGCATCTGGATCCTCAAGCCCTTCTGTGAAATCTGCAATTTGCCTGAGGGAGCTGGGTGAAGTGGAAAAATGAGCTGAGCCTGGAACAGCTGAACATCCTGCTGTATGTCTGGAGTTTATTTCAAAATGCTTAAGTCAGATGCTCTTTTATCAATTCCTGGCACACCAGGAGTAAATATGGTCACCTACAGGAACTGAACTGACAAGATTCATAGGGCAATAGATGTGGGAGCAACTGGCACAACTTCTCAAATCAGAAAAGCTGGGACAGATCCTGGGTGCAGGGTCAGGGAGCAGCATTCCCTGTGCTTCATTAGCTGCCTTTGGTGCTTGTCCATTTGGCTCTTGTGAAGACCCAGCTGCTTTCCAGGGGTGAGTAACTGACTGGTGAGATGAAATGGCAGAGCCACTGCAGCAGCATGTGCAGATGGTTATTATTTCAAATGGAAATGTTTGGGGTTTATTTGTCAAGTGTGTTCCTGAGCAGACAAAAGGACAGCTCTCCATCGTTGTTTGTAGTGAGGCTTGAGCACTGTTTACCAAAGAAGGGAAGTCTGAGGAGGGACTTGGTTATCTTACAAAACAGGGCAGGAGGGATGACTGGAGTGTTTGTTTTTGCCTTGGCTGATGGTTGTGGGGACTACTCTGTGACTCTACAGGCTGCTGTTGTACATGTGCTTGTCTGTCCCAGTGTGTGGGGACAAATGTTGCCTCCAGGATGCTTTGCCTCCTCTTATAAGGATGGTACCTGCAGGGAGTGGCTGGGGAAGGGCAGAAGCCAAGGAAAAGCAAAGTTTTTCTAAAGAAGGTGAACCCAGCCCTTTGTCCCTCCCCGTTGCTGCAGCCTGGCATCTCCTCTCTCACTGCCCTCCTACAGGACTTGCCAACCACCCCTTTAACAACCAGAGGCTGCCAAAGTGTTGACCATCAGCAACCCCTGAGCCTTCTGAGCTGCTGGTTTGCATGGCAGGGCCCAGGGTGTGTTTTAGCATGTCCCAGAGTCTGGAGCTCTCCTGAAAATGGTAGCAAACAATGTGTGTGGCTTGCCAGGCAAACATGTGGTGGAACTGTCATTATGCAACGTAGTTTTGGGAAAGGAACTTACTTGCCAGAGTGACTGGAAGTGAGTCAGTAGATCAGCCCAGATGTAAGGCCAGTGGGAAGAAGAATCCTTCCAGTCCTGGGTAAAATCTCAGTGCAATTCCTGTTAGAAATACCAGAAACTTGCAAAGGCACTTACAGAGATACAGTCCCTGTGCTCTAAGGAAAGGCTGGGAAAAAGTGATTGTGGAGTTAAAAAATCATCTACCACTTTTATTCCATGAAGGAAACAGGGCAGACGATTAAAGGAAGAGCTTTATTTGCTGTTGAAGATGCTAGATTCCATGTGGCAGACAACATCCAAAAATATGAAGTCACTTCCAAAAAACACAGCTGTTCTGTGGGAGCTATGATTTCCATATGCCTGGGCTGTCCGAGGACATCTTGGTGACAGTCTCGGGACAGGAATGTCGTCATGAGCACTGCTGAACTTTAGAGAGGACTGGATTGTTTTCCTGGTAGCGCCTAGTGACGCTATTTTGTAATGCTAGCCTTTCGGAAAAAAGATATTCCCTGAATTAGCACATTACGAGCTCATTTAATGAATGTTCTGCCTCTCAGATGAGCGATTAAACTGACTGGGCTATTGCTCTAAAACTTTTATAGGATTGATTCTCTTGTAAGTTACTTTCTATCTTAGGCCTTAGGAAAATTGAAGAAGTTACTGGATGAAGCCCTGGGAATGGTGTTGTGCTCAGCTTAGAGGGATGTGTTACCCTCCCAAGGGATCATGGCTGTAGGAGTAACAGTCTGCCTCTGCTTCAGAGCTACTGAAAGTCATTAGGGTTTGGTACTGGCTTTACCTTCCCCTCCCTGTGTGTTTCTGTAGCTGCACAGTGGAATCTCACTCTGAGGTAGAAGGCAGTGTCCTCTTCCACTCGCATGCTAAGTTCTGTAATCATAACATTTATGTTTTCTATCATTTGAAACAGGTCTGGTATTCAGGTTTCACTGTAGGGAAAAAAAAAAAAAAGGATTTTTTTCCCCTTTAATTTTTGCAGTAGAAGAGCAGTAGGGTTTTTTGTTTAGAAACTTGGGTTAAAACAAATTTGTCAGCCACTGCTCTGAAAGATTGATTGATGGCTCACAGATCCAGCTGCCTGTGAGGTCTGAGCAAACCCCAAAAGAGCCTAAGCACACTCTGTGTGTGGGAGAGGAGCCTCTGCTGCTGTGCAATCACTTATGTCAGCGGACACTGGATATTCCAGCCCTGGGCAAATAAATATACCCAAAATGAGTAACCTAGTAAAAGTTTTGGGGATAAAGGTGGTGAACCTGTTGGAATGGAACACACACTGCAGTGCTTGGGGGAGGAGGACTGGTGTGGGCTCTCTGGTGTCAGTAACGTGTTGGGGTTGAGAGGTGTTTGAAGAGAAAAGAATGACCACAGTGTTCTGGTGGGGATGGAGTCAGCCCAATTAAGTATGGTTTGCTAAACTGCTGACAAGTCTGAATAAACGAAGTTTGCGTGGACAGGTCTGAAGCTTACAAGAAGTCATTGACTTTATGGTTCAGCAGAAGAAATATCTGAGCTAGGGGTACTTGAAAGGTAGAAATCTGGATGCTCCCAGCCCGGGGGAACTCTCTGGGTGTTACTAAGCAGCTTTCCCTGCCTGCAGTGTCCATCAGGTCACAGCCCACACTGGGGTGTCTGGGCACTGTGAACTTCCCCTGGCGTTATGTGGGCAGGCAGGTGACACAGAACATAACACTGCTCAGTACACTTACGTCACCCAGCCACTCATGAGTGATTTTGATAAAGTCACTTCTGAGGGCAGTGCTTCAGAGAAGGCTTTTTAGAGGCACTGTGGGATGCTCTTTGATTTGCACCTACTTACCAAATATAAATGGTTTAAGTGTTTCCAAGCCATTAACAGCAGTTTTAAGCATTCCATTAGCAGACCAGGTCAGTTTTCTGACTGTGTTTTATTTGTCTTCATCGTCCCTTGTTCAGGTCCAGTGTTTGTTAGCAAGGCCTCCAAGCTGCAGGGTTTATAACAATATTCATGTTTTTCCCTCCATGTAAACAATAGAGAACTTGAGCAAAAGCCCATCCAAGATCCTGGGAATTTCCTACAGAGTTCAAAGGTCTTTGGAGCTAGCTTATAAGTAATCAAACTGTTTCAATTAGAAAAGTTATTTTATGAATGTAATCTGTGCAGGGCTAGGAACAACTTGCTGCACACAAATCCCTGAGCCACTTCTGTTTTCTTGACTCCTCATTAAGCGGCTAGAGAACTTTCCAGCATGGGATTAGCTGCTCAGAGAACAGCTTGTATCTAAATATTTTTATTTTTTAATTGTGGATTTTCCCCATCAGATCTAGAAACTGTAATGATTCAGAAACGTGTGGACAGGGACGGGCTGGCTGCTTGTGCTCTGCAGCCCCAGAGTGCTGCGTGTTCAGTAGCAAGCCTTGGCTCACAAACTTCCCCAGCAGGAAGCTTATAATGAAAGAGTTATTGAGCAAGAAACAGAAAGATTTAAGCTAAAGTCACTCCCAACTGAACAGCTGTCTTTGTTTTTAATTTGTGCTATCAAGAAGGGATGGGGGTACTGGGGAGGAAGTTTTCCGTCCTCCATGCCGAGGCCATCCCTGACATTCAGGTGCTTAATCACAGCCTTTTACTGCTCCCTTCTAACACTTCCCCATCTGCAGCATCTCTGTTCTGGAAAGTAGAGAAGTGCTTTAAAATTGTGATTAATTGTGAATTTAATTGCCATCCCCTCCCCAAAGGAAACTAACCACAGCCAAAGCAGAGAGAGAAAATGACTGGCCCTGGGAAGGCTGGATATTGGAGCTCAGTGTTGGGAGGCAGATCTGGAGCCCGGAACACAGAACTCCTCCTCACTTTCTTTCCTGATGAGAGTATATTTCTTGGAGGCAGAATGTGTGTATCAGGATGGAAAGGAAGGGTGGAAATCTGGTCCTGGAATTGTACTTGCCAGCTCTTACCATGAATTAATTGCATTTGGCTTGCCCAGCAAGTATTCATTGCATTGAGAGAATACAAACAGAATTTTGCAAGACTGAGCTATCCCAGCTCCAGCTGGGATACTTCCTACCCAGCACTCCAGCAAAAATCTGTGCTCTACCCTTTTTTTTTTTTTTTTTTTTTTGGAAGCACTAATGATTTTGCACTTGATAGATGCCTGGTGCCACTGTATCCATCCCTGACTCCTGACTTCTCTCTGTCTGCAGCATGCCTGATGCTGGCTGGTTAACTCCTTCTGCCCCCGATGTGGCTGCATGTCATTCCAGATCTGCCAGTGGCATAAAGTTCATTAAAAGAAGCGTGGAGCTCTTTAACATGAAAGCCCTCTGTCGGTGTTATGTGGATCGTTAATGTGGCATCTCATACCAAGTGCTGCTGCACTTCTCATATTCACAGCATTGCCATGAATTCCTGCCTTGCAGAAAGGTCAGCATTTCCCCAGAAAAAGTATTCCCACTGCTTGGCTGGGCAAAGGCTCAAAATCTCCAGGCAGTGTGGGAGCTACTGCCCAAACCAGCTGCCTGCCCTCCCCAGGGTAGGAAGGGCATCCTGGCTCTTCTGCCCCTGGCAGACGATGACACTTCAAAGAAGAAAATAAATTATTTCTATCTTGCATCAAAGCTACTGTTCCTGGGTGATAACTGTGTCTTCTCCCCTCTGTACCCTGTAATACAAGCAGCTTCAGATGGAAAAACTAAAAATCCCACCAAAAGTCCAACAGAGGATTTTCAGAAGGGTTCTCATGTTAGAAAAAGGAGAGGGAACTGTTCAGGCTTCAGGCTGGTAGAAATCCTTTATTTGTCAAAAGAATAAGAGAAGCTGTTGCTCCCTTTTGAGAATCCTCTGTACCTGGTGACTGCTGCAGGCTCAAAGCTTCCCCTGCTACTGTACTTGCATCACTGCCCCATAACAGCTCACCTAGGGTGGGGGTTTGGTCCCAGCAGCTCTCAGCTGGGAGCAGATTTCCTCAGTCCTCCCCATATCTGTGTGGCTTTCAGAAAACTTCATTTGAATGGGCATCTTCTCCCAAGGAACAAGCACTGCTTTGCTTCTGTTGGCCCTTCTTCTTGGAGGAATGGTGTTAAAAATGTACTTTTTCTGTTCAGAAAGATTTTTCCTTCTTCCTTCCTCTCTCAGCCTCCCATGTGATGCCCTGAATGCAGCAGTGCATGCTTGGCATGTAGTGCCTGGTCTTCAAATCCTTAATGCACTGAGCAGTCAAATTCCTATGGGATGCAGCATTCATGCTGAGTTTTGCACCTGGAAGATGTGGAAGACAATTGAAAATCAAACCCAGTAAGGGGAAAGTGTCTGTGCTCCCTGCTGTGCCACCCATATATGATGAGATGATTTCTTGGCAGCTCCTGTGTCCCCAGGGATGCCTTCCACAGCTTCCTCGGGAACAAAACAAAAATCTGGGGACCAAAACCAGAACTGAGGTCAGAGCTGTTTCTGCCTACAGCAAACATGGGCCATGGGGTCTCCAGGAACTCAGACTTTCCTGCTGGGCAGGCTCCTGTGTGAAGGGAGTGGCCAAGGCCATGGTGTGTGTGACTCCTGACCCTGGTACCTGCAGGTACCCTGGTACCTGTGCTGCTGCCACACTTCAGCAAAGTGGCTTTAACCTGTGATCTGGGTGACTTTTACTGTCTAGACTGGGGAGTAGGTGCTATATATTCTTGTCTCTTGAGGTATTACCGTCTCCTGGGGCAGGTATGTCCCCTCTTAATGTCTGTGCTCACATCCAGAGCCTCGAACTTTCTCGCTTGCCTCCCCCAGCCCCTCCAGAGTCCAGCCTGCTTCTATATAATAAATAAATCTGTTTTCTTTTGCCTTGAAAGGAAAAGGGCTGAGGGCTTCCTAAACCAAATTGGGTAAATTGTTTATTGTGTGAATTTCAATAAGGGTTTTGAAAAGGAAGTGGTCTGTAAGCCCTGATAAACATTGTGCAGTAGATAGCAGTGGGGAAGGGTTGTGGTTCCATCTGGATGTACACACAGCCCTGGCCCTCTCCTGAGTCTGTGAGAACAATGAATTATATATATCATGTGCTACAGGGCTGGCTCCTGGGCTGCTGACATCAAATCCCACAGCCACTGGTACCAGTGGCTGTTGGGGATGGGTTCTGGGCTGGCAGAACCTGTGTCTGACCTGGGACAAGGATGGCACTTCTGTTGGTCAGGGAATACACTCAGTGGTGCTGTGGCTGGCTCTCCACCAGACTCCTTAACTGTGTGAAAAAAGGTGAGCATTGAATGGGGAATAAATACAGCCAAATATTACCCCCCCAGTCCAAGTTGGGTGTGCATTTCTTGCCCTGTTGCCTGTGTAGGCTCCCTCCTCACACAGCCACAGGAGATTTGGGGTCTTGGCTCACAGCTGACAAATCCTGAACACAATTTTTTTTTTTTTTTTTTTTTTGGCCTGGCCAAGAACTATTTACATAATTATGTGCTTGAAGATTTCAGTTTCAAATAAAGACATGATTTCAGATATAAACACGCATTACCTTCAGAGCATTAAAAACTCCCACAAAGTAAATTTCTAACTCTAATAGCTCGAGTTACTGTGTGTTTAGAGAATTAAAATTTAGCGGAGGCAAGATGGAACAAGTGAGGTTACAGCAGGAAAAGTTCAATATTAAAATTACATATAAAAAAATGTTTTCAACGAAAGATTGCCCTTTTTTTGTCTTGTTAAGAAGGATCATGGTACTTAGCCTAGTGGTTATATTCTAGGACTTGTAGATGTTTATTTCAGCAATTGGTTTTCTACCAAAATTATTTGTATCTCATTAAAATGTAGGTAATCCCTTGCTTTAACTAGTATCTTAAAAGGAAAAAAAACAACACTGAAACAAAAAAAACCAAAACTGGAACTGGTGTGGCCAGAGCAGAATCTCTTTTGGAAGATACATGAGAACCTCATAGGATGTTGACTTGTATTGGCTCTGAAGTCCTTTATGCAATAGTTTCACTCTTGTATTGAAAATTATACATCATCTGTATTCCAGGGTTTTTTTCCAAGCATTTCTGGAAATCCCTGGATATTGGCCAAGTTCTCTTGACAGATGAAGAGAAAATATTTGGTGTGCTAAGATCTTGCTGGGATGGCTTAAACCATTAAGTGCTTGTTCCTGTTAACCCATATTAAAGTACTGCCCTTCACTGTGTGCAGCCCCACTAATTCTGGTGATACAGAATGAGCAGAAATTACTTCTGTGAGTAAAGCTGGAGTTGGGCACAAGGAGTGCTTTTAGAGGAGGCTGAAGGTGTGTCTGATGCAGCTGCAGAGGGTCACAGTGCGGATCACAATGAGCTAATAGGAAGCTCTGTAGTTTCTCTTGGTCCACATGAGAAGTGTTTTTTTAGGAGTGTCCTCTCCAGAGCTGAGGAGCTGCAGAGGCAGAACGCTTAACTTGCATTTTGAGATAGAGCTACAGCTCTCCTGGGGTAGGGGTGGGAGCACTGCAATCAAGACTCCTGCCCTCAGCGTGATAGGAGAGGTGGAGGGGAAATGATTTTCCAAGTCACTCCTAGGAGCTCTGTATTTCCATGTGAGAAAGGCAGGCTTGGCAGATCATGCTGCCAGAACATGGGCTGGAATAGAAACCCCTCCTTAGCCTGTTTTGCAGACAGGAGGTACTGGGTGGCTGCAGGAGTTGCTTCAGGGTATGACATTTTCTGCTTCATAAACCCAGTGTTCTGAGGCTGCATTTGTGTATCAGGACACTTCAGTGGAACCCCACAGAAGCAGTTATAGTCCAGAGATGGGGCAGCACAAGAACCCAGCCAACACAGTGAGCAATACCCTGGTAAATGTGAGCATGAACGTCCTCTTGTTCAAGGAGCTCACAGGAAAGGTTGGAAAGGTTGGGGAGGAGGTTTTACTGTCACAAATATACTCATGTAAAAACAGGACTGAGAGACTGAACAACTTACTGGGATCAAAGGAAATTATGGCAAAGTGGTGGTTTCCATGTCACCTGAGTCCCAGCCCAGCACCGTGGCCATGAGGCAGCAGTAGAAGAGAGCAAAGCTCTTCCACCTCCCTCCCGCTCCCTGAACGCTGCCAGAATCACGTCCTAAACCCCGAGGGGTGGCTGCAAGCCCCGGACAGTGTTTGTTGTTGGGTTGCTACTGGAGTCTGTGGTCTAAGGGAGTTTCTCAGGCATGTTGGTGAGTCATCTGATACAGGAGGAGCCTGAGACAGGAGCTCCACGTTGCCCCCTTGCCCAGCAGCCGATCCTGGCCAGTGGCTGCTATTTAAATCTACAGCAGAAGTGTCAATGTATCTGTGACATTTTTTTCAAGATGGCTGAGGAGACCAGGAGCTGACAAATGATTCTTCCACTTCTCTTGGCTAATTTTGGATTAGCTGCATTTACAAACAGGTGTGGACACATCCACAGGTCCCAAAATTCGTCAGTGTGTCTCTTTAGCGTTTCCAACACCCAAACCTGGGGAGGACAGAGCACTGAGCTCAGGTGTGTTGGTGTTCCATCCTTTGCACACCTATCATTGGGTGTGGTTTTTTGGCTGATCTTTAGAAGGAAGCAAAGCACCTTCTGCCCTTTGTTGCTGGTGTGAACTGTGGATTTTGCTCAGTTTTGGCCTGGTGCTTTATGTGGAGGTGCCAAATCTACCCTGGGTTTGACCCAGCAGGGAATTGTGATGGCCACAGCAACACAGCTCCCAGGAGAGCCTGTGGGGACAGAGGAAATGACCCTTGATACAGCCTGTGTCGAGTTAGGGGGAAGCTTGGTATGGTGAAATGAATTTTACCGTGATGAGGCGTGTCCAGGAGCAGGGAATCTTCTGGTACAGACTCACAAGAGCCTGTTGCTCCCTATTTGCTGCCAGGAGAGAGGAGGCCAGCACCCGCTGAGAGGTTGGATGCCCCATCAGATGAAGACTGAGAGGCTTTGCCCCAGAATGGAGCAGGAGCAGAACAGTGCTTAGGGACATTTAGCTGCTCCCTCAGCCCTCTGCTGAGGTGTGTGTGGAAGATGCCATATCTGCAGCACTTTCTGAGAGCCAGTTTATCTCTGAGGCATTTCCAAAGAAAGTACTTGATTTCCCCAGCTTTGTGCTGGCACAACTTCTGTGGAAGGGAAAATTAAAAACAAACAGAGCTCCTTTTCAGAGGGCTTGGTGCAGACCACAGCAGTGTCCTATGCTGCTCACATGGCTGTCACTGCTGATAGGGACCAGGCAGCACTTACTGAATGGTTGCAATTTAACTTATTTTTTTTGCCACACTAACTCTCTGCTAGTCCTTTCAGTCCCTATCTACTTGAGGGAAGAGGCAGTCAGGCTTCTTGGATATCCCTGAACCTCATCTCAAATCACTGAGAAGAAACATCATTTCCTCAGGGCCAACCAGTCTGATAATATTTCATCTTTTATCATGATTCCCATGGACCCACTTTTTTCCTTATTTTTCAAGATTTTAATTTTAAGTCCCTATGGATCCACAGCACCCGCAGCCTCTGCAGGTTTGTGAGCCCTTTCTCATCAGGGTAGGAGATGGCATCTCTCCCCCAGCATCCTCGCTGCGCTCCTGGTGCTCTTCTGTCCCTCAGCACACAGCATGAATTCAGTCCCTGAGTGAATGTCACCAATATAAATGGCAGGGAAATGATCTGTCAGTGGTTTTTCTAAAGAAATGTAATCTGAAAAATGAGACACTGTGAGGATGCTAATAGAGGGTTTATGCTCGACAGCTCGTGGTGCTGAAGAATGTCTGTTAGTCTGACTTCCGGCAGTTTTACCTCAGCTGTACAGATGTGTTTGGTGTAAGGTGAAAAGTACAAAATACTTTGCAATCAGCTCTACCCTCAAGTACAGATTTAATGTTAAAGGTGAGGATGTCAATAAGAATTCAGAATTTTGGGGAGAATACAATGCCTTTGACTAGCTTGTTTTCTGTTCTCCTTTACTGGGTATTGATTGAAGGAGTCTGAAGAAAAGCAGTGCCTTAAATCAACATGCTGTCAAGTAACAACACTATGAGAACAGAGCTCCTCAGAGCTGCTGCAGGCCTGAGCTGCCCTGGGAACTGTACAAGCCTAAGAAGTCAAAAGTATTGACCTGAATAAGAATGAGACCATTTTTGGCAGCTGAAATTTAATGTGGAGCCTGGATAAAAGACCTTCCAGTTCACTGGGCGTAAATGTGAATAACTCGCTGTTTCTTGGCTGAAATCACGGTGTTAAGAGCAGGCAGCAGCATTACACAGCACACTTTTTGGTGCTGATTTCAATTTCGATACAGTCCCAGTGGGACTATAGAAAACTCTGCCCCATTATGTTTCAGAACAATGGGATCCCTGCAAAAGAAAGACACCAAGAGTGAACGTGCCAAACTGACTGCTTTCCAACCTCAGCTTGAGCAAAAACATTCAGGAGCAAACATCCACAGAACTTGAGGTGGGCAGAACCAATATTCAGATCTGTGTGGTGTGACTTTTTTTTGGCCTTTCTCTATGTTTGTAACCTAATTTTTGCAAGGATGACCCATCACTTTCTGGTCTTCTGAAATGCCACATCTGCCAGAGCCCTGAGCTGCTGTGTGAGCACTGAGTATCTGCAGCACACTGGGGAGGTGTTGTGGGCTGGGATACTGATCCATCAGGTCCTATCTGCAGTCATGGTCACTGCTGTGAAGGTATAAATTGGCTTTTAACGATATTTGGATGAAGATGTGCATTTATATGCCGATCTCCATGGACTCTTTCTGTGCCCTGACTTCCAATAGCTGAAGAGTCACTAAATGGTAGCCTTGTGATTAAAAGTCAGATTCCTCTTCCTGTATCCATTTTCAAAGAAGTTAACAGTGAACAAACAGGACATTATAGGAAAATGTTCAAAAACTCTTTCTAATCTGTGAGTTGATCCAGTTGTTGCCACACTGTCACCTTGGGGTGAGTCACCAGGGGCAGTGGCCCCTGGGACAGGTACTTACAGTCTCTGACAGCAAGAGAGAAACCAATGGGAAAGATGTAAAAGCTTTCTGAGTACATGCCATCCTCACTGGACAGTATCAGGAAGATAATAAATGCTTTGGAGGGGTAAAGCACCAGGGAGGAAGAACTATTTAAACAGGGCAACGTTGGCACAAGAACAAATTAGTATAGACGGGCCATAAATATTCTTGGTGAAATATTCTTGGAAGAAGGTCTGTCTAGCCATCAGAGAGTATTCTTTCATTCAAGGACTGTGGGAAAGAAACTGTTTACTAGGTTTATATGAACAATTACATGTCTGCAGTGCCGAGGACCCCTTCCTGAGCTGTGCTCCTATTTCAAAGGATAAAGGCAGATTTTTGCCAGTTAATTTTTATAAAGAACCCCCTGTGCAGTTCCTTGAAATCTCAAGTGATAGTAATTCCAGCTTTGGACAAAAGTCTTTAGGTTTCCAATGACTTTTTGAGTCTATTCAGAAGAACTGAGAGCAGCAGCCAGAGAGTGATGTACAGCACATCTAGCAGAGCTCACTGGCACCATTCTGCACTTTGCTTTTCCAGTGCTAAAACCAGCAAGTCATTGGAAACTGGAATTTGCAAAGAAAACCATATCAATAGATAATAAATTGTGGAGAGAAAGTAGTAAATCTCTCATGTCTCATCTTTATAAACCAAATTATTAAATCCTCATCAGAGGGCAGCATGGGTGGTTAATACTCAGAGCTGGTATGGCTCTTGGTTTTTTGAAATGTGAGGTTTCATCCTGCAACAGGACACAACTCACAGGTGTGTCCGTGTACTCCTGTTGTACTGGAATGACTCCAAGGAGGCACACAAGAAACAGCTGTCTCTGCTTGCTATTCTCTTCTCCTCAGTGTTTGCAGTAGCTTCTTCCCTCAGCATCATCCAGGAGCTCCTTTCCTCACAGGAAAACCAAACTCAGCAGACACATCTCAGAAGTTCATGACTATCTCTAGGTCACCCTGTGCTTCACATCCTCCTAGTTCAGGTGCAGGGACATGTCCACATCTCCCTGTGGACTAGCCACTTTCTTTCCTGGCTCTTTGCAACCCACAATTAACTTCCAGGTTTTTGGCAGAGTAGTTGCTAAAGGTTCCCTCTGTGCCTTGCCGTGACTGCCCAGATAACAGTCCAGACATGGCTTGCACTTGTTTTTTCCTCAAAAGATTCCTTTGGACTTAGGCTAGAACAGGCCAGGACTTTGACAAAACTAGCCTTTCATGAGGAGGGGAAAAGTTTTCCACTTGCTGTAGCTGAACTTCTGTGCAGGAAAATGCTGTTTCCAACTAAACTTTCACTGTAGCTCTTTCTGGACAAAATTAAAGTTCACGTCAGGCCAGTTCTTTTGTTTCCTTTCCTCAAGATGTTTGGCTCCTTTGAACCCTTTGTTGCACCGTAGAGGCACAACTGTGCCTGTGGATCTCTCCTTCAGTCTACTCTCAGCTGCTTTTTCCCTTTCTTTGGCTGGCAGTTCTCACTCCTCTCATTGGGATGAGCTTCCCTTCATCTTAAATTTTCTTCATACTCTAATTCTTCTAATCTCAGCTTTAGGAAGTACCTGCTTTAAGACAGGGTGAACAAATGGTCTGGAACAGAGGATGTGGAAACTAAAAGGTCGTGAGGTGTCTCAGTTTGAAAGACAGGTGTCTGCCAAGGAAGGCAGGAGCCTCCCTTGAAATGAAAAATGCAACCCCCTTCCCTCCGAATTATTATAATTTTGAGATTAAGGGGCTTCCAGGCAAAGATATGGGAAATAGTCTTTACTATTATATATCTATATGTGTATAACAAGGCAAACAAACAGCAATAACTATGGCAGTAACAGCAAACAATCACAAACCCAGTCCCAGCCTTTCGGCTGTCAGGCCCTTTCCCCTCGGGTGCAGTTCCGCTCGCAGCCGGCAGGGGCGCTGGCGGCTCCCGGTGAGCAGGGCAGGTGCGATGGTTCCCCCGCGGCTGCAGGGGGCGCTCCGGAGCGAGCTCGGGGAGCACGCGGCTCTGGTGCCCTGGGATCCCGGGAGGGATGGAACAAAGAAGCTTCACAAACGCCTGGGGAGCCGATCCCGGTGTCCGGCCAGACCCTTGGGAACAGCAGGCTGGAACAGCAGGGGCGAGCAGAAATCCCGGGTGGCAGATGAGATGTATCGAACTGCGGAGCTGCAGCGGGAACCCCGGGATGTCTCAGCAGGCAGGACGTGCGGGGCCACAGTGTAGCGAAAGCTCGAAGCAGTAACAGGGGCAGGGCGGCCACAGCCCAGCTCCCAGCGGGGCAGGGAAAGGCGGGCTTGGGAATCCCGGGGTTTCTCCCTGAGGCACCCGAGCAGATGGTGAACAGGGCCCTCTTTTAGTAAGGTGGGGTGTTAGGGTCCCGGTGCAACAGCCGCTCCAGTGAGCAGGCTCCACTCACTGTAGAAGGAGGGCAGCCGAAAGCAGAAGCCCGCAGCAGACGAAATCCCTCCACAACGATGGCAGCCTCTCTCTCCATCCCAATGCCAAGAACAACAGCCCACGAGCCCAGGTGAAAGAGAGTAGCCCCTGGACCCCTCCTTCTATGGCCAGGTCTTTTGTTTCTCCCAAGCACCCAGCAATTTGTTGCCCCAGCAACACATATGGGAAAAATTCCTCAAGAGAAAAAAGAAAACAGAAGGGGAACTCCCAAAACCCCGACTTAGGTAAAATCATTGATTGCAGACTTCCACCCCAAATACCTCTCTGCTCCATCCTAAACAACTGAGGTTCAGTAGGTTTTCTTTCTCTTTATCTCAGTAACATATTTGAAATTCCTATTAAAGTTTATAATTTCTCTGAATGTACTCTAGCAGCATAACTATATCAATGTCACACAACTATCTAAATGAATAATATCAGAAGTACACAAAGAATTGTAAACAGTCAGGTATAAATTAACTTAAGCAGTCTCTGCTCCAGAGAACTGAACATACAAACCATTGCAAGCATTTAGGAAGGCTAATACATCGGAAGATATTTTGGTGTGCCTTTACAATCAGATTTCTTCCCACAATGTAACCGATTTTACTTCAACTCCTGTCTCTTTGTATAATTTCTTGTAATGATAAATGACCCAGCCTTGGAGATGTTTATAGTTCTCTATTCACTGAGGGTGGAACAGATGGCAGTGCTCACATCTTCCAGTTGTTCTGAAAATGCTGTTACTGGCCATGGGGATACGTTGTCAGGAGGTGATCTGTGCTAATAAATATTTGTAGGAGCCCCTGAGATGGATTTTAACAAATTTTTGTAGCCAGGTTCCCTCTCCCTCTCTCCTTTTATTTTCTTGTTTCTTTTTAAAGTTTTTTTTCCGAATGTGCTGAAAGAATAGACAAAAAAGCACTATATGAGCTATAAGCACACAAGGAAATGAGCCAGAAAGTGATAGGGTAAGTCTGAGTTATTAAAATCAGATCATACCCTGAAGGAGATCACAGCAAGATGAGCCAACATAAATATATGCTATTCTTCTGTCATATGTCTTTGTTACCCTGGGTGGCCTGCAGTCAACTAACGGGGCAAGAGGAGAGAAGTAGAATACATGAGTGTTACAGGACCCTAATCCAGCTGGTTGGAATCCAGTTCTTATTAACCAACTAATTTATATTCCTTCTCTGAACCAGAGGTTGATGTTAGTCTGCTGTAATATCTGGAGGAACAACTATAATTCTGTGTTCTACTGAATTCAAGTCCCACTGCTATCAGCTCCTTCTCCTCCTCTCTTGTTGAATGGTCCTAATCCCCTAAATAACAAATGGAGCCTTTCAGTGAAACAAGACTGCCTAGTGATAAGAAAAGCCATGCTAAATTAAATGCAAATCTTGCACAGCCAGTATATTTTATGGATTTTCAGACCTTGATCCCTGGCTAACCTATAAAGGAAGGCTTACAAGGGTTTTGGAGGAAGACACACAATGCTGGAAGACATTAATATATTGGCCACGAGTACAGAGAGTGTTATCTCTTAAGATGTAGAGCCAAATTCTGGTTTTCATTAAACTGGTGAAAATATGGAAAACACTGCTTGCAGTGCCATCACTCAAGATTTGCTATTGATGTAATAAGAAACAGAATTGGTTCAAACATTAAACTATCAGCCCACACGGAGTTAAGCTCTATTGTCAGTCTGAGTTTAGGAAGTTGATTTTTGCTTGGGGCAAAAATAAGGGCTGAACATGAGCTCCTCTGTGTTAAAAATCCCAAAGACGTTGCCCCTAATGTGACACCTTTTAGCATCCTGTGGGAAGCAGGATGAGCTCCTCTGTGTTAAAAATCCCAAAGACGTTGCCCCTAATGTGACACCTTTTAGCATCCTGTGGGAAGCATGGCCCCAGGAAGTTTGCTCCAGCACAGGCATAAACCAGGGATGCATCATCCTCTGCAAGGTTGTGTTCAGCAGCAGCTCAAGGCCAGGCTCTGTGGAATGGCACCACTCATCTGGGGATGGCTGCCAGACCTTCTCTGGGAGGGACACATTGCTTGTCCCACGGTAGCTCAAATTCAGGAGGGACTTCTCAGTTCAGGGGATTTAAGAGTTTGATGCCTGAGAGCAGCCTGGGGTGAGCATGTCCTGCAAGGGGGTTTGGATGCTGACACAAACCAGGGCTAAAAGGGAGCAAAGTCTGGCTTCCCAGAGGGGGGAAATGCCCTGCAAATGGGGGTATTTTATCTCAGCTTGTAAGTGCTGTGTGGGATGGGGCTGGGAGCTGCAGCGTGCAGGGCACTTGAAAGTACAGGAAATTACAGCTGCGGTAAGAGGTGAAGGCTTGTTTTATCCTCTGTTGCGAATGCCCACATGTTGGCACCACAGTCTCCTGTTTGAATCCTGGCAGGTCTGGGAAAAGCTGTTTTAATGAGCCCAGTGAAGGCTGGGAGTTTGGGGCCACAACAACCCTCATGCACAAGGTGCAGCTCTGTTCTCCCAGGGAATTTTCCCTGCTGCTGCCAGCACTGATGGCTGGCTCTAGATAGCAGCAGGATAGTGGGCAAGTGGAGGCTCTGCACTCATCCTGTGGCTGTAAAAATAAACAAACACATAGGGCTGGGGGAGAAGCCTCCAAAAACTTCGCTCCCTTGTTTTGCTTTGCCTATTGCAAATCTAAACACAATATTTTCTCATTCTTGGGCCCATATGAATTTCTGACAGTACAATTGGGGGCCGGAGCACATTGTCTGGAGGAGCTTACCAAGGAAATCGAGAGTTTGGTCAGCAATTGTAAATATCCTCCCCTAATCGAGTTTGTTTGTTCTGCAGCGCCTGCCGGCGTCACGCACTGTGGGACACCCTGGCACCAGGTTACTGGTGGGAAAGATCCGCTGCTCAGATAAGGATGGGAATAAACTCCACCCACAGAAATGCCACAGAAAAATCCCTGATTTATCCATTAATTGCTTTAGGGGGTGGTGAGTGTGAGTACAACAATGGGGTATTGACAATAATGTGCCTCGTTGGCAGGAAAAGGGCTTTCCCCTTGCTCTGAGGCTTTAATGTGCTTGTTCTTGGAATTATGAAATGTTTGCAAATCCTGTCCTGGCTCAGGGATGCAGAATGAAAGACAAGTACCCGGCAAAGAAAGCAAATGTTGGGATGACTGTTTCCTGCTTGGAATGAAGCAAAAGGCTTTTCTTGCCGTGAAATGCACCCAGCAGCACAGGCTGGGAGTCTGTTTGTCATGGAGTCAGTCACCAGGGATTATTTAGGGGGGTTTAACATTCTTTTTGTGACCTGCTTCTTATTTGTGATTCACAGTGCAGATAGCACCCTGGGTACTCAGCATATAGAAAGAAATCAGTTTGTGGGAGAAGAATCGTTTTCAAAACCCAGACATTTTCTAAAAGATTGCACATAAAGAGTAGCAGAAACTGAGTTTCAGACAGCAAGGGCTGTGGGGAGAGTGGGTCTGGCTGCTCCCCCTTGGGGTGCCAAGGGAATGGAGAAACAGTTGGGAACACCTGAGACACAGTGGCTGCTGGGGCTCAAACAAGAACAAGTGCTAAAAAAATTGCCTGAGCGCCTTTTAAGTCTTTTGAGACATGTTCCTCAGCCACAGGGATTTCACTCCATTCTGTGCACACACACTGACATGATGCTGTACACTGTCTGCTGCAGAGGCTGGGAAACTGGGGTATGGTTCAAGATGACAAAGATCCCAAAGGATCAAAATCCTCAGCAATGGCCAGGGCTTGGGATATAAGTGATTGTGGGCCAGTTAGTGATGTGTTGCTGAAATCCAGGCTGAGTGCCCCTCCCTGGACATTCCCAGCAGCACCTCCCGCTTGTGCTGGCAACATGGGATTGCTTTGCCTGTGGGAGAAAAGGAGCTTTTTTCTGTGCACTTTGTCTTCAGGTGCTTGTGAAAGATGTGGATGCTGCAGGGCAGGGCATGCCAGGGGACACTGGCAGCCAGCAAGGAGTCACCTGGCCCCACACATGGCCAACCCATGGTAACAAACCCCTCTGTAAAGGGTTTTCTTCCCAAAATCCTGTATAAACAGTGTCCACTCTGATGAATACATAAACAAATAAAACTCAGCTTCAATGGAGTTACTAGGGAGGAACTAGATATGATGCACCACAAGAAATATCCTTGGGGCTCTTGGAGCTAGTGCTGTGCCATCCCTTTGGGCCCATCTGGGTGCTCGTGCTTCCAGGGAAAGGATCTCAGGGCTTTGCATTAAGTCTGAAATGGCTTTTAAAGAGACTTTCTCTGTTTCACTGTCGAGCAGAAGACAAACTTTTCAGTGCTACAGAAGTTGCCCTTTGCATGCAGTGGGCATCGGGCTGAAGTTCAGTGCTAAGTCACACTGCTTCCACATCCAGGCCAAGAAAAAATTGTGCTCAAGAGAAGTTTACCAATTGGGAGCTTAATTTCAATATATGTTTCCTTGCTAATGAGTCAGAGTTTCAAGTCCGTTCCCTATTACATAGCATGAACCTAGAAAGCACACCAGATGCTGCTCTCCATTAAATCAGGTTATGCTGTGAAAGTGAAGTTGTTCCAAATGGGCCAAATTTATATAATTGAGAGCAGAATAGGGCCTGGCAGCTGAGCTGGCAGCAACTGGCTGCCAGGAACAAGGAGACTGTGAGCAACTGGCTGGGTGTTTTACCCTGGACCACTGGAAATGTTCTGCACCTGGTGCACAAGGGGACCGGAAGGTACTTCGGTCCTCAGGTTTATTTAAAGCCCTCATGTGAGACTTTGGTATGATGTTATGGACATGCGCTTGATCCCAAAGCAGAGATGGGAACCTATGGAAGCGGAGTTGCAGAAGGTCCTGTAGCCGTTGCCATGGGTGGGACTGGCTGGTGAGTTTGCTGTGCCATTGAGCGCTGGGAGCTCAGAGAGCAAACATGGAGATACCTGAGCTCTCAAAACCTGCAGCATCCACAGGGTGAGCAGAGATGCAGGACAGAGCCTGCTCCGCTCCCTGTAGCACTGGTGGGACTCTCTCACGAACAGCAGGAAATAGATGCTGATGTAGATCTGATACCGTGGTGCTGTGCTGAGAGCAGATAGCTGAGGGCTGGAGGAGAAGAGGCTGGGCACACTGTGTATCCACGGTTCCAAAGACAGGGCTCTATTGTTCTGTGCTGTGCAGAGGCTGTTCCCTGGAGGATATCCTGTCTGGACGACCCAGTGCCAGTGTGCTCTATGGCTGTGGAGGGGCTGGATGGTCAGCCTGCAAAGAACTCAATAATGCCTTGTAAAAGCAGTGATTGATCTGCAGGGCTGCAGTGAGTGAGCAATGTCTGAGATTTTGCCCCTCTTACTGGATTTTTATCAGTGTGCCCATTATCTCTCTCATTGGGACATCCCTACAGGCTGCCAGGCACTCATGGTGCCAGTGTCAGTGTTTATCCCCAGTGTCTCCTGTGGGGAACGCAGCCACAGAGGGAAGCACCCAACTGCAGCAGCGTGAGGAAACCCAGCCCAGGGTCTCCCTGTGTTCTGGTGCAATTTGGAAAATGCTCTGGGAAGAGCTGTTTATTCCAATGGACTGACTTGTGAATACCCTAGCTCTGACTTACCTAGTCTGCCTTGCTGGATATGAAAACAACCAAGAACATTTAATCTATCATTTAAGCTAAATAACACACCCAGTTGTTTTGGACATGGAATTCGCCGAAGACAGGATGGCTTTGCTTCTGCTGGCTGCTTCCAACAGTGGTTTCAAGGATGTGCTCTGCTGTGAGCCAACATTGTCCTCAGAGAGAGCAGCTGGTGAGACTCTGGGCAATTTGAGCTCCTTGCTGATCCTCTAACTCATCCCTTTGATTCTGGTGCTGCCATTTGCACCAGCAGAGCTGTGCATGAAAGGATCTGGGTGCTCCCAGTTTGGAGGGGATGGCTGGGAGGGGATGGGACAGGAACAGGCCCTTATGGAGTAGCAGCAACCAGTCTCTTCCCATCAGCTCTCTGTAAACACAGACAAAAGTTTCTCATGCATCTTTTTCCAGTGAAAATTACAGATTTGCAGACATCAGGATGTTTTCTGAGCCTATGTTGTATTTTGCTGAAGCTTTTGTTTAGATTTTTAGGTTTTCCTCTAAAAATAACTTCAATGTCCTCTTCTAACATTCTCAAAATTAGGGTGGTGCCCCATCTTAGAACAGAGGTGGAAATAGTTTCAGCATTTCCTCCAAATAAGAAATAAACTTAAAAAAAAGGAAAAATGGAGACCTCAAAAATGTGAAAAAAAAATTTGGATTTTTGAGCTATGTTTTCAGTCAATCAAAAATAAAATTTCAATCTTGCCTCTTCTTTTCAAGTGGAGGTGCTGAAACTGCCAGGATGGAGCTGCTGTGGCTGTTGGTCCCAGCGATGCCTCTGGCATGGGGAAGAGAGGGATGAGCCCTTCCATTTGCAGTTTAAGCCTCATCTTATGAGCCAGGTCATCAGGACAGGGCACAGTCCATCGCTCCATCCCAACTGGCAGCTGTAGAGCTGCAGCCTGCAGGGATTTAGCTTGGACAAAGGGCAGCAATTTATCTGCCTTTCCTCACCTTCCCAAGTCAGTTGTCATTAAACCCAAGTGACCTGAGCCTGCTCTGTGAGCTGGACTCTGGTTCCTGAGCACCGCCAGGGCAGTTGGAGAGGATCTGTTGTATTTACGGTTATAAATCACAGCCCAGAGCTGAGCTGCCGCACCAGAACTTTCCCTGTGGCTCCTTCCCTCTCCCATCCAGAAAAACAGATGGTCACGGTCCTCCCCTGCGCCTGCAGAGCCACATCACAAATTACACGGGGGTGTGAGTGGGGAAGTCAGGCTTGTTCAGCTTCCAGATTTTACGAGAATCATCAAGAATTCAGCTTAGACTTTCCACAGAAGGGGAAAAAATCCATTATTTGCTGCAGTTTGGCAAAAGTGAGAGGGGAATGGGCACACAGGCCAGGGCTGTGATCCTCCCCTGGGGCTGCAGCAGCAAGGATGTTGCTCCCACAGAAGTTTTAAAAGAAATGGCTTGTTTCAACACTTCATTTGGCTTCAAGTTCCTTTGGAATTGACTTCTCTGGCTTTTAATGAGCTGAGAAGACTTGAGGTCTTCTTCAGCCAGGCTTGATATTCACCAGAAGCTCAGATCTTATTTGTTATAAGTGTCCATGGACAAACTAAAGACATGAACAAGGCAAGAATTTAAGTTCCCTGTTGGGGAGTTTGATGGTGCAGAGCTGGAGGTCCCACAGGGGACAATGCTTGGGATGGGCTGCTGCTGTGGTCTGAGGAGCAAGGGGACATGTGGGGCTCACCTCCTTCCACCTGGCATGGACAGGGTACCACAGGTCTCAGGACTGTGATGAGGTTGCTGCAAGTGCTGACTCATTTGGCAGCTGGACACAGCCCGTGAGTCACTGTGAGTCACATCCGCTGCATCTTGGGGTGCATCACTGCTCGTGGAGTCTTTGATGTGAGCTATATGTATGATTCCTTGGAAACAGCTTCCCCTAATTAAATCAAAGGAAAAGCATCACTGCACTTCAGAGCCTCAGTTAGCAGGAAAAGCAGACTCCAAGCATAAGAATATCAATGCATTTCTGGAGGGACACAGCAAGCTCCGCTTCATGAAACCAGACCTTTCCAAATGGGACTGAGTGTGGGAAGTGACAGGAGAAAACCCATCCCAAAAATTACCTCAGTATAGCTTAGAGATGACCAGAGAGGAGCAGCCAAGCTCAGCTTCTTCTCATGCAGCAGCTCCTCAGGGCAGGACTGCCACAGCCAGAGGTGTGATCAGGGAGGGTAACCTGGGACCTGTGCTCTGTCCCAGGGCCATTGAAGGCGTTCATCAAAATGCCAGGGCTTCCAATTGGCTTTTGAAGAGATTGCAGACAAGTAAATATGCTAATTCACTAATTCAGCACTTAAGCACATACTTGAAGCTAGACAGCTTTTTAAGTGCCTTTATGAGTGGGAGCCAAGACAACGAGGGAACACAGTAGATCAGATCATTCTTCCCTGGCCTAAAATCAGCAGTGACTTCAGCACGTCCAAGACAACAGCCATCTTCAAATTCCTGCTCTTCCTTCCCCTCCCGTGTGAGCCAGGGAGCCAGAGCCACCAAATTCGCTGCACTTGTCACTTCCATGCTGGTGCTGGTGGCACCTTCCTGCCAGCCTGACCCTGTCACCCTACTTTTATCCATGCTATTGAATGAATGCATTCATGAATACAAAAAGGAGGGAGTGCCACATCTCAGTGAGAAGACGAAAAGAACATTTTCCTTTTGGATATTTAATTAGCAATTATTAATTTCATTAAGAAGATCCTGCACTTCTTCTCTCTCAGGCTCTTGACTCAGTGATTTTTTGTTTTGGGTGATGGTTTATTTTGCACAGCAGCTGCTGGGAAGCAGCAAAGCTGTAAACCCTGCCATAAATCCAGACTGTCAGTCCATGGTGTCCAGTTGTGAAAACGGGAAAAAACCCCAATTCATATGCTGTCTGCTTCATTGGCTCCACTTTCCTTCACTTGAGGCAATTTCCTTTTGCAGTTGAGTGAAGCCTTCCAGAGATGGTTGCTGCAAGAGGAGCTGTGCATTAACTGAGATCAGCTCAGATCCTGACACTTTGCGTATTACAGGGTATTGCTTTTAGTACCTTTTTAATCAGGGAGGAAAAGTACATTTTACTGGGAAAGGCTAATTGGTCTCCAAAAAACACACACCAGGTGATAGTGAATTATCTCCTCCAGCCCATGCGTCAGACCATGCCACAGCTGATTTCTAAAGAGGAGTTTCTTTGGGATGGAGGTCTTGATAAAGGATTTTCTTCAGAAAGGGAATCCAGAATTCCCTTTTAGCTTCTTGTCCTTAGGTCATGTGTTGATTTTGCATGGCCTGGTTTTTGGTAGTGGGGGTGCCACAGAGGTGGCTTCTGTGAGAAGCTGCTGGAAGTTTCCACCATGTCCGGCAGAGCCAATCTCTGATGGCTCTGAAAGATGGGCATGATGCTGGCCAAACCTGGGCCAGTGAGAGAGGTTGGTAACACCTCTGTGATGACATATTTAAGAAGAAAATCAAAACAAAGTGAACACAGTTTTTTCCTAGTCAGAGAAGAGGAGGAGGTGAGAACATGTGAGGGAAACACCATGGTGACACCAAGGTCAGTGAAGAAGGAGGGGGAGGAGGTGCTCCAGGCACCGGAGCTGAGATGCCTCTGCGGGCCGTGGTGAGACCAGGGTGGAGCAGCTGTGCCCCTGCAGCCCCTGGGGATCCCCGGGGGATGCAGAGATCCACCCGCAGCCCCTGGGGATCCATAGGAGGATGCAGAGATCCACCCGCAGCCCCTGGGGATCCATAGGGGGATGCAGAGATCCACCCGCAGCCCTGGCGATCCATAGGGGGATGCAGAGATCCACCCGCAGCCCTGGGGATCCCCGGGGGATGCAGAGATCCACCCGCAGCCCTTGGGGATCCATAGGGGGATGCAGAGATCCACCCGCAGCCCTGGGGATCCATAGGGGGATGCAGAGATCCACCCGCAGCCCCTGGGGATCCATAGGGGGATGCAGAGATCCACCCGCAGCCCTGGCGATCCATAGGGGGATGCAGAGATCCGCCCGCAGCCCCTGGGGATCCATAGGGGGATGCAGAGATCCGCCCGCAGCCCCTGGGGATCCCCGGGGGATGCAGAGATCCACCCGCAGCCCTTGGGGATCCATAGGGGGATGCAGAGATCCGCCCGCAGCCCCTGGGGATCCATAGGGGGATGCAGAGATCCACCCGCAGCCCTTGGGGATCCATAGAGGGATGCAGAGATCCACCCGCAGCCCTTGGGGATCCATAGAGGGATGCAGAGATCCGCCCGCAGCCTTTGGGGATCCCCGGGGGATGCAGAGATCCACCCGCAGCCCTTGGGGATCCATAGGGGGATGCAGAGATCCACCCGCAGCCCTGGCGATCCCCGGGGGATGCAGAGATCCACCCGCCGTCCTGGGGATCCATAGGGGGATGCAGAGATCCACCCACAGCCCTGGGGATCCATAGGGGGATGCAGAGATCCACCCGCAGCCTTTGGGGATCCCCGGGGGATGCAGAGATCCACCCGCAGCCCTGGGGATCCATAGGGGGATGCAGAGATCCACCCGCAGCCCCTGGGGATCCCCGGGGGATGCAGAGATCCACCCGCAGCCCCTGGGGATCCATAGGGGGATGCAGAGATCCACCCGCAGCCCCTGGGGATCCATAGGGGGATGCAGAGATCCACCCGCAGCCCTGGGGATCCATAGGGGGATGCAGAGATCCACCCGCAGCCTTTGGGGATCCCCGGGGGATGCAGAGATCCACCCGCAGCCCTGGGGATCCATGGGGGATGCAGAGATCCACCCGCAGGCCGTGGGGATCCACGGGGGATGCAGAGATCCACCCGCAGCCCTGGGGATCCATAGGGGGATGCAGAGATCCACCCGCAGCCCTGGGGATCCCCGGGGGATGCAGAGATCCACCCGCAGCCTTGGGGATGCCCGGGGGATGCAGAGATCCACCCACAGCCCCTGGGGATCCATAGGGGGATGCAGAGATCCACCCGCAGCCCCTGGGGATCCATAGGGGGATGCAGAGATCCACCCGCAGCCCTGGGGATCCCCGGGGGATGCAGAGATCCACCCGCAGCCCCTGGGGATCCCCGGGGGATGCAGAGATCCACCCGCAGCCCTGCGGGAGGTGCCCGTGCCGGAGCGGGTGGGTGCCTGCAGGACGCTGGGATCCAGGGGCAGTCCCGGTGCAGAGAGGGCCCTGCTCCCAGGCTGGAGCAGCCTGGCCTTGGAGCGCTGCACCCTGTGGCAGACAGAGCCCGGCGCAGCAGTTTTGGGGGGCTGTGTGCCCGAGGGAGGGGCTCACGCTGCAGCAGGGGCGGTGGGGCTGCTGCTCCTGAGAGCGGACCCACGCCGGGGAAGTTCAGGAGAGCTGTCTCCCGTGGGAGGGAGCCCACGGCCTCACAGGGGAAGATTCCTCTCCCGGAGCAGCGAAGGAAATCTCGGTGATGGACTGAGCAAACCCCTGTGCCCTGTCCCCCTGCGCTGTCGGGGGGAAGGAGGGAGGGGCTGGGGGGAAAAGGTGTTTTTGAGGGGTTATTTTATTTCTCATTATCCTCCTCTGATTCTGTTAGCAATAAATTCACTTTGTACCTCTAAGCTGAACCTGTTTTGCCCTTGGAGTGTTTTCTCCCGGTCCTTATCTCAACTCATGAAGCCTTCGTTAATTATTTCTCTCCTCTGCCCAGCTGTGGCAGGGGAGGGTGAGTGAGTGACTTTCGTGGGTGCCTGGCATTTGTCCAGTGTCAAACCACGACAAATCCATACACAGCATGTACTGACAAGATGCATCAGTCCTTTTACCCTCCCTGGGGAGAAGTGCTGGTGGAAAAGTCATGTGTAGGCAGGCAGGAGGTGGGAAAGCCTGGACAGTTCAGGGTCCAGGCATCTTCCAAGCATGGTTGTAACCCTCAGGTGTGGAATGTGGGGCTGAAAGTGGGGTTGAAGAAGTGTCTCTAAAAAGCCGCTTGCCCCATGTCAGCTTTGGTGTGTGCTCCCAAGAGCCCAGACAGTCTTTTGCCACTCCTGTTGCAACAGATGAGCAAACAAAAAAACCCACAACATAAAGTGTTTGGTGAGCAAGAGAAGTAGAACAATTCATCGCCAGTAAGTAAAGGAAAATAAAATTAAATGGGCTTAAGGAGAAAAACAACCCTCCACATGCTTCTTCCAGAGAGACAGAGATGTCGTAGGACACTGTGGCATGTGAGTCCTGCCAGAGCTGGTGTGGGTTGTGTGGCTGTCTCCTGGCTGGCTGTAAAAGTCACTTTCAATATGTCTGTCTGTGAGGATGGGTATATTAAAGCAGGGAAGACAGCCTCATCCCATTCTCAGCCCTGATTCAAATGAAAATGATGTTATTTCCTACTCTGCTGGAATCCCTCTCATTGCCACTGGTAAAATACTCTTAACTGTTGATGCTCAGGCTGTATCTTGTGTGTGAATCTGGGAACTCAGAGGAGCCCCTCCATCTACCTTGGGGCTGAGAGGGGCCCTACCTGCTGTTTTTATCAGATTGCAATTACATGAACATCTTGATGGCTGGATTTAGGAATTCCTGCTAATAAAAGTGTGGTGATGTTAATGGGCTGGTGGCTGTGAGATGGGGTCTGATTTACTGTATATTTCCCACTTATTTTTGCGTGTTCTGGGAAAATAACCCCAGGCTGGTGGTGCTGTGGGGCAGTCACTGCTGACATGGGCAGTGCTGCAGGGACTTCATATTTTGTCCTGTGTCCCTTGAAGGGGAGGGCTCGTCCTTCATGAGCATCTCTTCATCCTCTGGCCACCCCAGGCAGGAGGAAGATTTCCTTTGCAATGAGATGGTCTGAGAAGCAGATGTGACTTTCAAAAACATAATCAACACCTGAGACTCAACCTACACATGAATATTGTTTGGGATTACAGCAGGGTCTGTGCTTGAGGCAGGGCAGCTGGACTGGATTTTGTCCTGGGTTCAGGAGAACCCTGGACCCACTTTGATTAAATCCACTGAACCTTGTTGCAGGATCAATGTCAAAGTGAAACACGAGCAAGTCTGAGGTTGCCATGCTAACAGCCACTGTCATCTGCTCAGGGACAAATGTTTGGCCACAGAATACATAATTTTTATGTGTGTGCGTGGAATTACTGAAAACAAACCATCTATTTTTCTTTTTTAACATTTCCAAATGTTTTTGCTGCCTAATCTGCTGCAAAGTGCTGGTGCTGCAAGTTTGGTCTCTCCTGGGTTAAAAGGAATGAGTGCCTTGCACAGGCTTTCGTACTCTCCTTCACTCAGTTTTTGGTTGTTGAGTTCAGCATTTTTGGTGTATGCATTTTAAAGGGTGATTCACTCATTTTTGCTCAGGGCAAGCTCAGTTTCAGCCAGGAGCAGGCCAAGGAGGATATGAGTACGGTTTTGCAAAACCTCTTCTGTGACTTGTAATTTGCTAATCCAAACCCAGAACTAAAGGGTGGCTGGGGTCCAGCTTCCAATTTATCTAAAATGATTGAAAAACAAAGCTGAGGTTTGGGAATGTGGATCTTCTTTTAACCCCTTCTTGCTCCAGCATTTTATCTTCTCTTTGCAAAAAGAATGAGCAGGAGACTTTCTAAATGAGCATCAAACACCAAAAAACTTTTGATGGCATCTTTTTGATGACATGCCCGTTTCCTGATGATTTATTCCAGCTGGCTTCACTCTCGCAGAGCTCAGGGAGGTTTAACTTCTGAGGGGTCTCAGCCTAGAGCAGAGTTGCATCCAGAGCAACGCGGGGTTGCTGGATCTGTGGTGCTGGTACTGCTTTTTTTGCCCAAGGAAGAGCCTGGGCTGTCTCCGGGGACAGGAGGGAGCACTCCTAATCCAAGCCCTGCAGCCTCTCCCCAGCCCAGCCCAGCCCTGCCCCTGATAAACACAGGATGTAATTGGGCAAAGGCACATTGTCCTGTTTTATGCCTGGGAAACAAGGCTGAGAGGCAGGAACAGAGTGCCCAAGGGGTCATGGCAGAGCCAAATCCCCAATTCAGGCTTTCTGGCTCTTTTTTTGGTCTCAGGGCCGCAGTTTGGAGGGGTTGGAAGGGAAGACTGTGATTTCATCCCTGTCCAGTGGTAGGGGAGCAGCACTGTATCCTTCACACTCCCACACCGGCGGCGAAGCACAATACGATCCTTCTGGCTGTTTTCCCCTTCTCTCCTGGGCACACTCCTGCTGAGCAGAGCCCTCCGTGAGCTCGTCCCTGTGGTGGGGAGCAGCTCAAACAAAAGGTTTCGTGTCAGAGGGTTTTATTTCCACTTCAGCATTTCAGCTTTCTGAGAGCCTCCCAAACACAGAGCTGCAGTGTCTGCGAGGGAGCAGGAATTGAACATCTGGTAAAGGTTAGGGTCAAACGTATAAATGGGGGAAGCACAGAATATTTCATTAAAATACTCAATCTGTGACGTCAATTAAACTGATCAAGCCCTTCTGCCTTGCAGTTAGGGAACCATTAACTTTATCCAGTGGAGAGTGTTTATATGGAAAATATGAGGCCAGGAAGTCTCTCCTGATTGTGATATTGAGGCTATCAAAGGAGCTCGCTCTCCCTTTTTTATTTTTAATCTCTACATGTTGCTTTTCCACCCTGTTACGGTAACAGCAGCCTCTTGCCTGGCCCCTGTGGGGTGACATTCACCATCTCCTCGCCAGCCAAGCTGCTGTTGTTGCCTTCGGCTTCTCCTGGCCTTAGATGTCACAGGAACCTGTGGAGCCACTCTCCGTTGTCCCGTTTTGCACAGAGCTGTGCGAGGCAGTTTCCTACCACACGTGAACAGCTTGGCCACTGTCCAAAGTACACTTGGAAGTATTAAGATTAGGTTTAGGAGTGTAATAAAAAAATAGCTTCCATGGGAACAAAATTTCTGTTCTTGCAGTTGTTTAAAATGCAGGACACTATGTCTGCATGGGCATAAAATGTCAGGGATCTATGTATGACACCCCAATGTGCTCACACAACACTTGGAGTTGTGGGGTTTGTGTGTATAAAATGAAAGAGTTTATGTTTTTCTCCAGTAATTCTGGTTCATTCAAAGCCTGTTCAGTTCCTGCCAGGCAAGTGGAAATCTTGATTTCTGTGCTCCAGGAATGAAAAGAAGCTGCCATTGAATTACTTCATGACAGTGTCTGGTTCTTGGAAATCTGACCAAGAGTAAAACTGGCAGCATTTGTTATGTGCCCAGGGAAACCTGCCCCTCTCAGCTCCTCAACATTGCCCTGCAACCCTGCTGTGCTGTGGATTGGGCTGTCCTGGTACCCTGCAGTCAGGCTGGGATTTAACCCTCACAGGGACTGAGTTCAGTCACCCATCCAGTTCATGGCTGTGGTAGGAACTGAGCTTCTCTGTTCTGGATCCATCCATTTGAGTTTTTGATCTTCTTTTAGCCAGTCCCTTATGTCCTCCTTGTTTCTTCTGATGGCTGCCAATCAGGAAGGAGATTTTATCCCTTGTCTTAAATCCTGGGTATTTATTTCCGTTGCTGAAGTCTGTTCCTGAAATTCTCTTTCCTTACAGAGATAGTCAGATCTCACCCACCTCACACACCTTGGCAGTGCTAGTAATGGGTCTAGTAAGCCTTGGATTTCTTGCAGAAAAGCCTCCAAATCAAACTCTTCCTCATTGGAGAAGGGGTCTCCCTGCAAGTGGTTTTTTTTTCTTCTTTCTTCTTTTTAAGCTTGAAAGAGCTTTTGTTTAACTTCTGAGCAAGCCCTTTGCTTTCTCTGACCTGATCTCAGGAAAACCAGCTGGGAAAACACAAGGGCTGTAAAAGCTGCAAAACAGCAAAAGTATGGACAAAACCATGAGAAAAAAATGGGTTTCTTGCCATGCAGCTGGGTGGTCCACTTGGAGCCTGGGGATTGAGCTGAGTCTTGTGAAACTTTACACACCTCTGAGCACAAATATCTTCTCTGCAGGATCAGGCACCTAATTTACCTCCTGTTACACCCCAAGATTTTTCTAGAGCCATATGGTGCTGCTTTAAAACTCTGCCCTTTGTGAAGCTGAAGGACAAATACTCAGGATGGATACCAGTGTCCACCTGAGCCATGACAATTGGTGTCTTCTTAGGAAATTTGAGCATTGGATCTGAAAAACACACTTTGGTGTGAATCGAGCCCAAAAGGATGGCTTTGTTCTGTCAGTCCCTGATGGCAGCACCTGTGAACATAGCCATGGAAGACTCAGGGCTGTAACACCCTTTAAATCCTTGCACTTCCAGACACACTCACACAAGTGAGCCATTCCTTTCCTCCCTGAGGAACTGTCTATGTCTGCTGTGGAGTTTCTTGTACACACCTTTGTGCTCCAGGGTCAGGGAGTCAGGACTGCTGTTAGGCCTGGAATAACACACATGGGTCACTCTAGACCTCTGTGTGTCTTCCTTGAAACATCATCAAGGGCAGATGGGAAGCTCCTCTCCCATCACTGCAGCATGAACATCCATTTGACAGGGCAAGACACAAACCTCATTTTCAAAAACAAGTATGTGAAGTTCTTGAGATTGTGATCTGGGATGGGTCAGCCAATGTGCTGTTTAAAAAGCATTACGGTATTCAAAATGAAATCATTTTTCTCCTTTGAATCACAGCAGTCAACTGAAGTGCTTCCAGACCAGAGCCAACTGTTTGTAATTGGATATTTAATTTGTTTTATGTAGTTTAGCACTGAGTCTCCATGTTGTCTGAGCAAGAAAAACCAAAATAAATTTTAAAATCTTTCAAAGTCAAAAGGATTTGCCAAGCCTGAGAATATTATTTTGTACTCTAATTAGCTGATTTGTCAGAATAAGAATGAAAACAACTCATGGCTGCACTTGGTTTATTGAGGTGCTGCCCAAACCAGGACAGTGCTGATGGTGGGGTTCACACTGGTGACTGTCAGGAGGCTCAGCCATCACTGCCCAGATGTAGCCCTCCTGTGAACTGAAGTGTGGGCAATGAAGAGGAGGTTGGCATGGCCCAGTCTCATATGACACAAAGCTTTCTTTTTTTTATGGGTTGCAGCTGCTGGGCTGCGGGAAAATGTCACTGGCTCACAACCAGAGATGGCACAGGGCTGACAGTCTGACCAGAACACCTCTGTCCCAAGGGATTATCAATCATCTGAGCATAATTGTGACCAAGAACTGCTGAACATTTGACAAAACACAGGTTTGTTATATTAAACTGAAAATAGATGTCCCTTTACAGTGAGGCACTCAGCCCAAGAGCATAAATTCTTGTATCACCCTCCTTCTTCACAGGGTGACGCAAATGGTGGATTAAAGCTTAAACTTTTAAAATTTTCTCTTTGGCCACTTTTGCTGCATGAAGGTTGCTGAGCAACTTCTAAAAGTTCTCAGAATATCATGTATTTGTGTCAATTTTGCTTCTGATTTGTCTCCAGTGAATGACCCAAGGTACAGTTAAATGCTTACCAGATAGGTAATTACTTACCTGAAAGCGTATGAAGTAATTTTATTCCCATGTGCATCAAGTTGGACATCTGCTTGGAGACTGGCAAACCAGAACCTCAGCAATCACGTGGAGACAGGAAACCTGTGATTTTTCAGCAAATCGTTTAAAACTCTAAGCAGTGCCTGCTTTCATAACAGAACTGTATTTTGGCAAGAGTTCACACAGGTCTGTAGAGCATCTTAGGGGTTTTGGCCAGCTGGGCTTAGCTCAGTTCACCTTGTGCTTGTGAACATTTTCATGGGCACCTTCACACCATCCTGCCTTCCCCTTCAGCTCCGGGCTTTTTGGATACACTGGACTTGAGTTCAGCTGAGATTTTGCTCAGGGAGGTTGAAATACATGGAATGCGTTGACAAGAACAGAGAGAAACCAGGATGCTGAGACAAGTAATAACGAGATGTCTAATAAATGATATCAAGACTTGACTGAAGCTAAGCCTGAAGTGATACACACAGAGCCAGCAGACAGATGGGAACCACAGAGGAAGCCAAGAGGCAACAATGAAGAGATGATAAGACAGTGGCCAGGAAAGAACAATGCAAAAATGATTTAGACTAAGTTTACATCAGAAAACTCTGTCTGGTGCCAGGAGAGAAACCTGAGGAACATGGCAGGACTGACTGCAGTGCAACCACTGGGTCTAGACAAGAGGGAGAGCCCAAGTGTCAGAAGGAGGAAATCAGAGGCCTAAATGTCTCAACAGCAGGGGAACATAGTTCCTTCTTTGTCAGAGAGGAAAAGCTCCCAGGAAAGCCCCTTGCTGCATACTGGAGTACTGCTGCTGTCTGAGGGAATACAAAGCAACTGGCAGGTGTGGAAGAAGCAGAGACAAAACAAAAAATCCTGGTGGTAAACAGAGTGGAAGTGGGTGAGGCAGGATTCTGTTTGGAGTGAGATCAATTATTTATGACTGTTTGTACCCCATATCTTGTATCTCAAAAGGAAGGCAGAGGCTTGGTCCGCAGGGGCCGGTTATCCACGCCCGAGAGCGGCAGGGCTTCCGTGACAGGGACCATGTCCCTGGGATGGAGCTGGAGCCAGGATGACCCCGTGCAGGGACAGGGATGGCAGCTCGGGGTGCTGGGATAGGGACAGTCTGCTGTCACATCCAACCTTTCCCTGTGGGCAAATGAACCAACTCACAGAAATGTGTGTTGCTGTGAAGGAGGGAGAACAGAGGTGACAGTGAGGATTAGGTTTGAGCATAGTGGGGATGGAGCAGTTCAAAGAGTCCATGTCCATCCAACAAAACACTTTGGGATGTGCCCACTTTGGCATCAAACAAGTCCTGCTGCCTTGACTGAGGGTTAGGTATAAGCTTTTTCTGTATTTCTGAATTAAGCCAATGCTGTAAAAACTTTGTGAACTTGAAATCAGGGAGAGCAAAGCCAGTCTTGCTCTATTTTTCGTATTTGTTCCGAGGGGCTTGTTGGCAAAATTATGTTCTGTACTCTTACAAAAGAAATCTGGGACAGAATTATTTGAATAGAGAGCTATAAGTGATAAAATCTGTTTACACCACGACATCTCCAGCCAAATGATTGACGTATATATTTCTGTCCTTCCATTGATGTAACTTTTCAATTTCCCAAGTCTAAGCTTGATTTATTTTTCCATTTATTTCGGTTTTACAAAGAGCACTAAAGAGCTTGGCACTTGGGGCTCTTTTTTTTTTGCAGTTCAACCCTCTTAGTCCTCGATCCCTTCATTGTTTCTGCAAACAATGAAAAAGAGAGATGGAAAGAACAGCTGTGAACAGCTGGTTTGCTCACCAGGTGTCTGACTGATATTCAAGTATCCTCTTTTGAGGGAGGCCTGTATTCTCTGAAAACAAAACAAAAAAATTAATTCAGAGTTCACTTTATTTGCTGCCTTCACACATGATGTGACACAGATTTGCAGATCTGAAAGAAGCCTGAAAAAGCAAAACAAACAAGAAAAGCTGCTCCAGGAAATCTCAGGGTTTTTTCTTTCTGGTTGCACCCCAGCTGAATCGAGCAAAGAACTCTGCAGGGCCTCTTTAGGCAGTTCCTGCCAAGTTAATTTTAGAGACTCCTTTCTCTTCTCATCATCTAACTCCCCTCTGCCTCCCTCACCCAACATCATATTCAAAGCAGCGGTCAGGAGCCAGGCCTGGAGACCTCTGGTTTTGAGGAAATTACTCCTATGATTTATTCTGCCAGCAAACCTGCTCACTTGGGCAAGACCCACTACCCATTCCCAGCTCACAGAAGTCCTCTGGTTCCTAGAAAAGCAGCTACATGTTTCCAGTCATCCCAAGGTAGCAGAGTCTTGAATGCAAATTGAGAAAAAGCAGACTGAATTCAGGAGCAAAACTGATTTATTGCCCCCAGATTGGTAACACGATCACAGCAGCGCTCCAACATGCCCCAGGAATAGTGATGTAGTCCTGACATCCTGCCCCATGGAGGTTTATTCAAGGCAAACAGAGAGAGGCAAACACACACATATCACCCTGAGGGAGGACACACAGATTTACTGGCAAACAGAACCAGGGACTCTTCAGCAGCTCTGTCTGCAATGGCAGAAATTGGTGAGTAGCACTGCCCAAAACTGGAGTCTTCAGTTCCCCTCTTGCTCCTGGGTACAGCAGCTTCTCCTGGATGTCTGTAGCCTCTGACTTTTTGGGAGGGTGCCAGCACCTATTTTTCCTCTTACAGGCCACAGCTGTGTTGGTGGGGAGGTCACCCAGCAACACCCCGGATCTGGTCACACCAAGTGCTTCTTGCTACCACACCAGCTGAGCCAGACCAGAAAAATCTTCATTTACTAGGAATGAGGAGAGAAAGAGTCTAACTCTTAATCTTCACAAGCAATAAAACAAGAAGCTGTAGCTCTTGCTTTGTGATTTCTCAGATTAAATGCTTTTTTACCTACAATAATAATTTGATTTCTGACAGTGACAATTAGTTCATAGCCCCCGTTCAGCTAAACACACACACCTGAGCAGAACACTGTGTGCACCTAAACCCATCCCAGCTCAGCAAAGCACTGTCAGCATGGACTTCAGGGCCAGGGAAAGAAGGGAAGTGAATCCTTAAAGTTATTTGTGCAGCACCGAGTCAGAGCAATAGAAAGGATAGGTTAGTTTATATGGAGCAATTTTGAATTTGATAGAAAACTCAGATGGGGTAAGCAAAAGGAGTTTCACTGAATTTGGTGCAAGTATAGCTATATCACTAATTTTATATCTGCATCATCTTGATTAACTCTTGAGTTATGGGACAGAAGACAAATCAGGTAAGCAGCCCAGCTACAGCATAACTGAAACCCATTTGAGTCAACTTTACCCATTCCAGGACACCTGCATTCAATATCAAGAATGTAATGTTTTTTCCTCCTGTTTTTAAGTTATTTCACCATTAATAATGAGAAGGAATCCACAATTTCATGCATAAGGACAAGCAGACTGACTAAATATCTCACAGCACATCAAAATAGATTTGCCACAGTTTGGGGTAATTGAGCTTTCCTTGGAAAGTTACTTAGAGATGAAAAATAAGGATATTTCCTTCTTCCGGGTATTAATCTTCTATTGCTTTTCACCCTGCAGAGTAGCACTGACTGAAGTTCACCCATGATCTGTTGATATCAGCCCCGTACTGTTGATAAAGTTATAAGGATTTATCTGACATGAAGATTCAGATCACTGTTCTGAATCAAGTAATGAGTTTTATCTTTCACATCAAATTTGTCTTTCTGGTTAACAAAAAAAAAGTCAGTTAAATGTTAAGCTATTTTATATGAGCATTCAACATCATTTTAGTTACATCCTACTGGAGATCATGGAGAGGATTCCTGCCTGACTGTCACACCTTGTGACCCTACTGGTGTGGGTCAAACCTCTAATCCATCCTCTGTCATGCAGCATCCTGAACTCATGCACACACTCCAAATTAAAATTGAGGGGTTTTTTGCTTGCAAAGTCCTTATCCAAAGCAAAAATATCATGGCCCAAAATCAGCTCCTTTAGGGGTTTGCTCCTTGTAGTATCGAACAGAGCCAGTTCTGGTGGCAGCAGAGCCCTCCAGAAGGGAGCTGGGATAGAAGCAAACACCAGCACCCCATTCTGCTTGATACATCTCAGCTGGGCAGGGGTTTGAGGGACACATCTCACCTGGAGCCTGAGACAAAGAAAAAGCAATCAGGGAAATAGCTGATCAGTGTCTGCCACCTCATGGCAACTGCTTTAATTTTCTTGAGGATCAGATCCTCTCCAGCTGAGACTTTTCTAGTAAGTTAATGTGTGATAAAGGAAATTGGATATAAGTTCATATGTTTCCCTGCTGGGTATCAGGGGTTGTAAGTGGGAAGTGTTTTCATGGATGTGATAGCAATGGTGTCTGAGCTTTTGGGGAGAGGAGTAGAGATCTGCAGGCAAGGTTTGTGAGTTTAATCTGATAAGACCTAGTCTTTGTTTTGAGCTTCTTTTATTCAGGATACGCTTAACCTCGAGTGCCAGCTGTCTCGCTCACCTCTGTAGGCCTATTCATAGTCTCAGACGCTTCCCTGACTGATGTGTGTGGGGGGTTGGGGTTCCAGGAGGGCACTGAGTACAAATAACTAATCAAACCCATTCTGTATCCTAAGAGCTGTTTTCTAGTTTACCTTTTAATTTTCGTTCTTGAATTTCTATTCCTTTCTCAAAAGCAGCATTTTCACAGCTGTTTTCTGCTGCTGTAGAGACGAAACTCAGAACAAATGCACCTGTAAAGCAGGAAAGAGTTTAACCGCTGTGGTAACACTTTCCGAGGGTGGGCATCGTGTGAGCCATGAGCAGCGACCGCGGGAACTCCTGCCACTCTCTCCGGGTGCTGGCAAAGGCTTGACACCATTGACCAGAAGAGGTTAAAAAGCAGAGGTTTCCTTTTTGACAGGCGCCGCTGGATCTCGCAGCGGGGTCAGCCCGCGGCTCCCCGGGGCCGCCTGCCGGGCCCGGCTCCCTCCGGGATGCTCCATAAGGAAAGCAACAGCTCCTACGTGTGGCCGGCCGGGATCAGACCTGGGAAACGCTGTGGTAGCTTAAAAAACCCGAGCTGGAAGAGGCCTGCAGGGAAAAACACCAAACCCAGATGTAAATCGCGCTGTCACCTTGTACATTTTGGGTTCTGTGAGTTCAGGTCTCTGGTGCTGCCGGCTTCTGTCTGTGCCTCACCTCCCGTTATTTCTTGTGGTGCTGGTGAATTCCAGCTCCAGCTCACCAAAGTTCTCAGATCTATTGCATTATTCTTGCACTTGGGAAATACATAGGCAATAGGAGACCAGGAGGAGTAGGGGAAGGGGTCAGGCCCTTCCATACCCTGGCAGAGCTTGTGCTAAGGGAAGGCACGACCTCAAAAGCCATAAGCTACATACACACTCGTGTATGGCCCCTCTCAAACACCATGCACTGTTCAAACAGGCATTTGGGCACCCCAGAGGGTCTCAGTGGCTGTGGTTCTGCCCTTGGTGTCCGCACATGAGCGTGTAACACATCTGCTTTCCCTGGATTTGCTCTGGGCACTCGGTTTGGACTGTAGGTACTGGAGTAACTATGGCTCCTGATCATACCAGGTTTCTCCCTGTGGTCCCGAAATATCTGCAATTTCCTTCTTAAATTGACTTGTATGAGGAAGGCAATGGGCTGAGGCAGCTGCCTGCAACCTCTAAGTGTTCGCCTTCCCTGTCCTGGGCAGCAGGGACATGGCAGGATAAGGTGTTATGCTGCTGTTGTCCTTGCTGACACTCCGTCTCAGCCTGTTCCCTCTTCTGTTGGAATATGCTAGTATTGCTGTGGTCCCTATTCCTCTCTTTCTCACTGGAGCTGCATTGAAATGATTTCTTTCTGTGGAGTTGTTTTTAGAGATGACACCATGGTTAAGCCAATCAGGCCTGGCAGCGATGGCTGTCCCTCGGTTCAGCTCCAAGGTGCAGCCAGCTGGAATGGGGTCAACCATGCCAGCGCTTCCCACAGCACACGAGGCTCTGCTGACACCTCAGGCTTCAGCTGGGGAGCACCAGGAAGGGAAATGATCTTGGCTTCCATGTGTCTGAGTCCTGTAGAGCCTGAATATTTTGCTCTGTGCATCTGTCTGATGCCTCATTTGCTGGGTCACCCTTCTGAGCTTCTGCCTTGGGTCTGCCAGACAATAATGTCCTGTGAGCAGCCCTAACCTGCTCTGAAGGAGGTGGCGCAGCAGGGACTTCGTGTGAACTCCTGTATGGGGTGAGACAATGTAGTTTCTTGCAGACTGATTTCTCTTCTTTGGCAGCTGCCTTCAGTTCCTTTGCAACTTCTGCTGTTGCTGCTCTCAGAACAGAGCTTTTATAGCTCCCTCCTACCAGAACCCTTTTTTTAAAATCTTTTTTTCTTTCTGATTGTAGGGAGGTTCTTTGCTGTTTCACTAACATCTGAACTTTTATACTGAGAAATTCACTGTGCAATGTCTTCAAGCAAAAATACAGAAAATACCTAGTTCTCTCTTGCATGCATCTTTTTCCCTTGTCTCTCATCCCAGCTGAGCTGGGTGTTTGTAGAAGAAAAGGTGCATTCTGTCCAGAAGTGTCTATAAACTGAGGTGGACAAAATAAGAGGAAAAAAACTGAAGGAAGGACTGACTGCACCAATGGCAGCTGCTTGCCTTGGATCTCCAACCCGGGGCTTTTGCCCTTGGAAGGCTTTTTGTCAAACATTAAACAATGTTTTACAAACATTACTTTTGTATACTGGAAAAAATAAATAAATAAGGTGGTCCAGCTAATCCCCTTTGAGATGTTAGAGGGAGGTTTTGTGCAACCCACCATCCCTGCACCCTGGCACAGCTGGTGACAGAGCTGGTCTGGCCTTTGAAGCAACTGTAGCACAGATGATTTTTGGAGATCCAAGGAAAATGTGTCTTCCAGGTGCTGTCTCACCAGTCACTGCAGAGCCTGCTTGAGGCAGCGCTTTGCCCTGACCATCTCCTGCCTCTGGTTGCCTGGGGAAGCACACACACAATATCCTGAGCTTTTTCCCAATCCTACAAAGCTCCCAACACTCTGTGTCTTGGGAAATGTGTTCCTGCTCCCTGCAGAGCCAGGGCAGCTCTCAGTACTCCATCAGTGCACGTGCAAACAGGAATTTGAGCAACTTTTCTATAGAAAAGGGGTGCAGGCACGAACAGCCTGAGGAGGGTGAGATGCCAAAGGCTGGTGAGGGATGGTCAGTGATGGAGTTGAGGTTGCTGGATGGGTAGGAGAGAGCAGTGCTGGGCAGGGGAGGACTCCAGGACACTGATCCTGGGAGCAGGGCCAGCCTGTTGGTGTGAGGCTCCTCTATAAAAAGCTCCAGTCTGTGTGCAGATGAGGTTCCTGTAGTGCTCCTTCTCCTGCAACAGGGCTTCTGGCAGATGGGATTAGACCCTGGCAATCCTTGGGCACAGGAATATCAAATGGTGAACATCTGTGATTTGCCCTGGACATGGGCTGAGAGGAGGAAATAAATGGTATTGCAGCAAAATCCCTTCCAGGACTTCAGTTTTCAGCACACTGACTTGGACTAAGGCTGCTGGGAGCTGCTCAGGCTGAAGGACAGGAATCCTGGTAATACAAGCGTAAGTATGAGATTTTGCTGCAAACTAGGCCCTGGGAGGAGGGTTCTTGAAAGTATAATCTATTTTCACCCTTAAGAGCATGTTTTGAGATGCTGTGAAGATGTAGAAACAAGGAGTCTTTTTTCTCTCCAGGAGAGCACGTCTGAAGCAACACAGGAGGTGCTGTGGCAACGTAGTACCAGATTTTACATTTTGAAAAGTCCCTCTAAAAGCTGGCATGATGCCTGTCTAAATTAAACACTTTATGGCATGTATCTCCCTGCTGCGATGTTAGACTAATCTGAAACAAAGCTATTCATGTGGAGGACCTTGGAGGAGACAATTCAGGTTTGGAAATCCCATAAACTTTTTTTTTTTTCTTAGCACAGTGCTAAGTTCAGAACCCAGTCTGCCATTTGAGGACCAGTTTAAAAGACTTAATGTAAAATCCCATCTCTGTCTCAGCATGGAAACTATATAATATTTATTACTCTGATATTGATCTTTTGTAGCACAACATGATTGAAATTTAAGGCCATGAACCCTATTGCTCTTCAAATGTGCTGGTGCTTCTGAGAATTTTGGAGGGATTTCCAGAAGACTTTCAGTTTCCCAACAAGCACTGAAACTAAATCCCAGCTCCCGTCACCCCATTGCTTTGGAAGGGAAGTGCGTAATTAAGAGCTTGTCTTGAAAAAAGAATCTCAGCCTCATCTAAACCCCATTTGACAGCCAAATGCTGTGCTTCAGACAGAGCACGTGGTGTGTGACAGGCACAGAAGAGCAGGGACACACAAATGTGCATTCCAGGTGCCGTGGGGTTCCCTCCTGCTGTCAAACGTGCCACTGGCAGTGCCAGCCTTAGGATTACTCCTGACAAAAACTTCTCCTCAGCTAAAGAGCTGTGAGGGCAGCTGGTGGGTGGGGGACGCAGCTGATGTTGACCTTAAAACGAGTGGCATGTGTTGTGTTGAGGTCGAGGTGGCAGGATGCCCCCATGACATATTTCTTACAGCTTAGACGCGCCAGATCGGATTCCTGTTGACACGTAAAGCCCTTTTCCGCAGCTCTGGCAGTGCTAAGAGCTGGGACAGCCTAATCTCTTCCTAAGAGCCTCCTGTGCAGTAACCAAAACCCTGGGGTTTTGCATGGAGAGGTGAGTGTGCTGATGTAGGGTCTGTGGTGCTCCTTGGCACCATCCCCTGTGCTTTGTGTCTGCCTCCCTGGTGTCCTGGACACATCTGTCTTCAAGCAACCAGGGTGGTCTCTCTCCAAGCACTGTGTGGGTGACACGTGGCAGCTCTGTGTGTCCCTACTCCCTCATCAGCTTCAGAGACGTAGGTCTGGAAGGTGCAAAAGGTACTTGAAGAGTGTGTGCTCAGGAGCCTGGCCCTGCTGCCAGGCAGGGCACAGCAAATGTCACCCTCTTTTCAGCAAACAGAGGCTCCACTCAGGAAAAAGAAATTAGCAGTGCCCAGGCTACAGAAGCGCTGCAGTTTTGTTGTACCTTCTCACACGTGGGAGATTCAAATAAGACAGAGCAGCCTGTGGGAAGCAGGATCCTACAGAGGAATTTGTGCAAGGACTCGCTGGGCAGTGCGTGACAGCAGTGTGATGTGTCCTTGTAATCTTGATAGGGACCTGGGCAATAAACATCTTTAATTCACTTTAAAACACTTCTGTAGAACTAGCCCAGGGCAGAAAGGTCTTAATCAAAATCAGGATCAGGCTTGTGAGATTTTGAGAAAAGTTTCCTTGCAAATGACTTTCTAATTATTTCTGTGTTCATTTACTAATGACACAGCTCAGTTTTTTTCAGCCCACGAGTCCAAATCCACCTGAGGAAGGGAGGCTCTGCAAAATGCCTTTAGAGAAAACCCAGTTTGCTACCTGCCCACCAAGGAAAGAGATGGTCCCTGGGCAAGGGGGATGTTTTCCTGTCAATATAGCAATCAAATTTAGCTTCTGCCACTGTAGGCAATGCGGCATTAAAAGAAAGAGCTTAAGTTATTAAACTGAGCTGCTTTAATCGTCCCGTTCGGGGAAATCCATTGCTACAGGAGACCTGGGGATTAGTGTATTTTTACCGCAAAGCCAATACATCTATTCTGATCAGTTAGCACTTGCTCATTCGTGCATATGAAACTTCATTCTCTGGGTTTGCACTCACTAGTATGGGACCAAATGGAGTTTTATTTGGAGATTGACCCTGTTACCTTGAATCTCATCATTCTGGTAGCTAGCTATGTTATTTTGCTTCTGGTTTTCCTGATCTCCTGCGTGCTCTATGACTGCAGAGGGAAGGATCCCAGCAAGGAATATGCTCCTGAGGTCCCTGCAGACACCCAGCCCCCGATCCGGCTGGTGGTGATGCAGCAGAGCGCTCCTGGTACTCGCTGGGCAAAGGGGCTCATCTCTGCCTACGAGAACCCTGCTGATCTGCCTGGGAAAAGGACTACAGTTGTGTGAGGGACCTTGTCTGGAGCTCCAGTTCCTGCCTCTCTGCTATGTTTACTCCCCGTTTGCAGAAGGATAATGTGATCCCCCGGTAAGTTTAGACGCTGATTTATTTGATGTGGTGCCATCATTCTGGGGGTCATTTGATGTTGAGCTGTGCTCTGCATTGATATGAGCTCGCAGTTCTGTTTGCCAGCCATAAAGAGACTAATTTCCATTCCTGCTGCTGCCTCGCAGCCCACTGGCAGCCGGCAGCAGTGACGCTGTTATCCACTCAGGCACTGATGAGGGGCCTTGGTTTAATCTCGAGTTGTGCCTGGTGCAGTTATTTTGTCAGGGACACAGTGTTGTCCAGGGCATCCTACCCCAGTGGGCTGAGCTATGCTGCCCCACAGCCTTGGCACATCTTCCTCAGTCATGCAAATGACCTTGGGAGGCTGTTCCCACCTCCCTAGGGAGAAAAGAAACACTGAAGATTTTCAAAGGATAGATAATGCCTTTCAGATAGAAGCCAGCTGCTGCTCCCATCAGAATTTAATACTTTCCATGTTGTCTGCGAGCTCCCCTGAGGGCAGTGCCAAGCCTGTCTTGGCACTTATTTTCTGTAGGTAGAACGCAAGCTCTGCTCTTATGGGGCAGAGCACCCCTTTCCCTGCACAGATCCCCTGACAGGATACAATATGCTTCCTGGGAAAGCTGGGTACAATGCCTCCTGCCCAAAGGAAAGCAGGAACTGAGGTGAATTTGCCAGTAATGTGAAACGTGTGAGTCACCACAATCCACTAGAACAGGAATTTCTGACCCCACGTCCTGGATTTCAGCGTCCATCTCCACGTGTCTGACCCTGCCTCTCACCCTGAGCCTTCCTTCAGCTGTATCATGTTCCTGCTGGGCCACAGGAAGGCTGTTATTGTATCTCCAGTAAATTTAATGCTATCTGCATCAGGTTCTGCTGTTCCCATAATTTCAGAGCTATAAAGCTATAGGCCTTTTTGGTTAACAAGTTTCTTCTGCATCTTGCTGGTTTTCTTCCTCCGAGTGCTCAATGGGATGTTTAACACCAGGTTATTTTGTCCCTCTAAATAGTGCTCAAGTTCCTATATGTGATATTATTTAAGTTGGATTTTAGCTGGTTATTAAGGGAAAATTAGCACTGGACCCAGACTGTTGCAGGTGCCTGTCCCATAGGCTATTTTACATCATGGTCATGTGAAGTTCCACAGAGTCCTACAGAAAGCTTTAGTAAATACTGTGAGATTTATTACCTGTGTCAGGATGACTCACTGGATGCAGTGGTCCTAATGCCTTCAGGACGGGTATTTTAAATACTTCCAGAAATAAACTGCAGTGAATTCAAAGCACAGTTGAACAAAGCTGTTGGCTGGATTGCGTGGTTTGTACTCCAGCTGGGTAGGAGCAGTCTGCCTGTGCTACAGCCCCAGATGTGCTAGTTTATGAATCAGCCACAGAGCATCCTGGCACTGGCAAAGAAATCTTGAGAGTAACTTTTTATTTAACTGTACTTTAAGAAAAGGAGCCAAAATGGTTAGTGGTTTTTCTTTTGGTTTGTAAACTCTTGTGAGTGAACCCAGGGTTTTTTTCCGAGCTATCCTTTGCACCCTGGGAGTTATGGATATGCCTGGTTTGGGAAGGAAGCCTGAATTGGAAGGAAGGTTCCTGATGGGTGGGTGCTGGAGTAAAACCCTTGATGTGATGAAACTGGTAAATCAGAAGTTGGCACCATGATCCTCTTCCATGTATCATGCTGAAATAACTATGTTTAATGTCTTCTTTTGGTTATTTAGCACTGAAAAAGTGCAGTTAGTTGTAGCTGCTCTGGCAAGATGTAGCAGTGACTGAGCTGCTCATATGTTATGGCTGCTGTCACCCACTCAGGCTGGGTTATCTCTCCTTGGGCTCTCCCATCTGCATTCCCTTCAGCCTGTAAGGTCTTTAAAGTTTTTTGTGTGTTCATGTATCGTTTAACATCCTAGGAGCCTTCTTGGTGGTACGGGATCCCTGGCATTAAAGAACAGGAATAATAACCTTTGTTAATAAAACCTTGGGGGGGGGGACTAAAAAGAGCTCAAAAATATCACAAAGAGCATGTCACAGCTCGTGTCACACCAAATGCCACAGTGCCAGCAGAGAAGCTGTGGTTCTTTGCTGAAGGTCATGCAAATAATGTAATGACACCATGTCACGTCACCATATCATTGCCACTGTGTTTGTTTCTGTATGTAAAACAGACTTGCAAGGCTGTGTTAATAAATACTTTTAGATAGCTGAAATTCTCCAGATACGTAGTTTTGTGTGCATGAACCACAGATCCCTGGCTCCTTGAAGGTCAATGGCAAAGCTGCTGATTTTGGCAGGGTAAGTTTTCTTGCTTAAGCTTTAGAAGTTGTGCCAGGGGAGGCTGCAGGCACAGGAGCAGTTTCCCTTGTTCACTCATGAAGAAGTTTATCAGTTGTGATAGTTGGTGGACTCTGCTCCAAAATGTGGAGGTAAAAGCAGCAAACGATACTTTCCTTCTGATAGCAGGAAGGTAAATGGAGGTTAAATCCTTTCTGGAAAATGAGAAACTAAAGTGCAGGGGGACTTTTCCTTCCCAAGAGGAATAAAATGGCTTTCTCAGCTTTGTCTATACTAAACCAATATTGGAATATTGTTTATACTAGAGAAGGACTGGAGTATTATTATTGGAGAGAGCCCTTGAGTATGCACTGAGAATTCCAAGTAATCAAGTACTTGTGAGTGAAATTACTGCTTTGGGGAGGTCTATGCTGCCACAATTTACCTAATGGCTGTGTCAAGATTAATGCATGCAAATGGGCTTTTATCAGGCCAAGCTTGCCAGAAATCAGCCTTGAAGCTGTGTTCCTTTGAGTGCTTGCAGTCCTCTGCCACGCCATTTGCATCGTTGTAAAAAAACAGGGAGGAATACTCCCACAGCAGCTTTGTTGTTTCCCTAAGCTGTGTGTAAGATGTGAATCCCTTGCTGGAACTCATACGGTACAAAACATCCTGAACCAGGCTTTGCTGCTATCTATCCCAAACTGAGCCATGCAGAGGAGCCCCACAGAGACTGAGCTATCCCTTTGGGACACCTGCAGCATCTCCCAAGCTCCATCCCACATGGGGAATCACCAGGATGTGGCTGTGGGGATCCATGGATTCCAGGGAAAGACTTGTCATGCAGCTCTTTGCACATCCTCTGAATGTGACTCTTCCATCCCTGTTCAGTCGAGGATGGGTTTGTGTAATCCTACCCGTGCCCATGGAGACATGTGCTTTGCCCAGAGGATTAGGCAGGATTTTCAGGCCAGGATATCCAGCACAGAAATACTGTCCTGCAGCAGGTGCCCTTTGCAAATGAGTGAGATGTGGGTAAAATTGTATTAACATTTATCCAGAAACAATATGAGTTAAAGGACGTTGGATGGACTGACAGAGATTTAGGAAATATGCTCTGTTCCCAGTTCTGCCCTTGGCTTATGGGGCATCCTTGGACAGCTCCTGTCCCCTCTGTGCTTTGCTCCACGTGTCTCTGGTTAATTTTCTCTGCTCTTCTGCCCCCTGCACTGAGATTTCTCTCTTAGTCATTTATGCCATTCATAAGGGGGTTATTATTACAAAACTGGCACACAGGGGCTGCACTTGAATTTCAGTCCATGGACTAACCCCAGTAGGATCAAAGAGAACAAAATAAAATATTCTCCCGCAAACAATGCCTGGAGCAGGTGGATCAGAGAAGTCGATGAACAAGTCACAATAAATCTGGGCAAACCCTGGGCACAGCCTTGCAACACCTGCTTTGGGTGAGCTGTGCTCACCATGGAACTCAGGGGTGCTGGGAGGATTTATTGCTGTTCTGCAGGAAGCAGGAATTCAGTCTGCACTGGCTCACTTACAGTTGGCTTAGTGCCCTTTTAAAGTCACAAATTACTGCTTCTGTAAAGGCTTTATTAAAGAGTTTTACAGAAACAACAGAAAAAAAGATTTCTAGATTTCTCCAATATTAATTCAAGTCAAGCATGTCATTAAATTCACTGAAAATCCATCTTTCTTGTGAGGCTATTCCACTGTAAACAAACTGTCTAAGCCTTCAGATTTCTTTTTCAAATCCCTAATAAGCCACTACATATGAGTAGAGGATTAGTCCAGACAGACTAACCAATATTTGCCAGGGAGAATTCCTTCCCCATGCAGTGATCGTTTTGAATTTGAAAAGGGGTTAATCTTGTCTCATTTTTTTTATCAGCACATTATTTCATCCTCTGATGAGGATGTACTGCGTATAGAAGCACAGTGACATGTCCAAGTCAAAACCCTTGGCTGTAAGAAGAACTTAAGAATGATTTTTGCTGCCTAGAACTGTATCACCTTGAGTTATCAGTCATTCAGCTTGTGTGATGTTGGTGCTTTGGCAGGAATGCCAAGAAGTAAGAATTGGTATTGGGAGTTTAATTGAAAATACTGTTCTTCCAGCCATGAGCCAATGCTGCTTTGGGGAGCCCTACAGCCCAGTTATTGTCTTTTAGACAGATCAAACCCCACAAGCCCAAGTCTCTTGAGCTACCTGTGTACCTTTTATATGGCAAAGCACTGACCTGGGTCTCCTGGCCCTGCTCCAGCCCAAATGACTTTGTGGCTCTCCCAAGTGCTTGACTCCCTGTGTGGGATCTGTTCTGTCAGGTGGGCTCCAGGGGTTGAAACTGAATCCATGTGTCCTGCTGGGGTCCCTGAGTGGCTCCTGGATGAAATGACAGCTGGAGCCTCAGCAAGGATATGCATGTGGGGAGGATGTGGGGCATAGGGGTACGTGTGCTGGAGTCTCCTGGTGACTGCTGCCCAGGAGGAAAGCAGGTGGACTCGTGGGGCAGCTGTCAGAGCTCTGAGGTGAAGGTCTGGCTCTTCATGCTTGAGTGATGGAAAGCTAAATTAATTGTTTATAAATAAATTGCTCTGACATCCACAGCAGAAAGCTATCTGACTTAACGAGAGAAAATCATAGCAGAATGATAAAAAACAGGAAATTGGAACAGCTGCCTGCTCAAGCTTCTGTTCTGCTCCTGCTTTAGTTTCCTTACTTCCTCCTCCTCACGTATGCTGGTTTCCTTGGAGACACAGCTCCTTGGTTTTCCTGTCTGACAGTGTTTGACAATAATGTTTCAAAGAGGCATTTCCACCCTAACGTGACAAATCAGGAGCAGTTTTTGGAGGCAGATCCTTGTCACAAGGCATCCAAATCCAGCATCTGATGGCTCAGCCCCGGCTGCGGATGGGTCAGTCTCATCCCAGATCTGCAGCAGATGCTCTGTGTGGGCAATGAAGTTGTGCCCTAGTTTCTCCATCTGTTAATGTCAGTAATAATTGTTACACAAGTGGGGTGTAGGGTTGATTTAATTAGTATTTATGAAGGAACGTGAGATCCTTTCACGGGTGGTGCTGTGGAGAAATTGTTAATTATGAATGATTATATATTTGTGTCTCTTCCTGAATGCCTAGAAGACTTGGACATATTGTTTAAGCACTCTCATTTTGCACTCCTTCAGTATTGAAGCTGATTGCACCCATGGTAGAGCTCTTTATTACTCTAAAAATACCCTGAATTTAACTGCTATTGACTTCTGCATGAGCAAGGAATATAGGCTTAGCATCCACCTTTATTTGTAAAAATTATATTGCCTAAATAATCAATATGTTATCACTTCATTAGGTAATATTTTTCATGTTCTATTTTTATCTCAGCCACTTCTTTCATGTAAAATAAACGTACAAATTCAGGCCAATTCTAGGGCTAAACCTTTCAAGAAAGAGGAGGGGAGGCAGGGATTGGGCATATCCACCTTTACCTTTTTCAAATGATAAACCCTCTGAAATTCTGAGGGATTAATGGGAGTTGCCTTAAGTTTATTGCTGGAAACTGGACACACATAAAAGGAACATAGTGAGCATAAAAGGTGTATTGAAAAAATCCATGAGTAGCAGCAGATGAGTAGATGTCTGCAGGTGCCCTGTCCATTTGGTACAGCCACTGCACCTCATACCCTTCCCAACAACAACCAAAAAAAGACAATACTTGATGGAGGCATATTAGTAGTGCTTATTACAGGTGATTTCTTTCCCATTCTCTGCATTTCTCCTCTCTCAGGAGCATCTTAATCACAGATTTGACATAAGTCACGCACTTGTTTCCTCAAAAAGAGGAAACCTACTTGTTTTCCTTCCAAAAGAAGAGCAGACAGCAGCAGCCTGGGCTTGCTGGAGGACAAACACTCCACCTGTCCTGAGCTTGAAGGACATGTCCCTTAGTGAGACAGAATCTACCCAGATTTCAGCTGTCCCCTGCGGGGAGCAGTGCAGGGCTGTGGTTTGCTCTCTGCAGGGCTCACTGCAATGCTTCCTTTAAATCATTTCTCATCAGCCACCAGCAGCTCTGCAATTTCCAGCCCCCTAGGCAAAGCCGGCAGGTCACCAGGGCAGGGGAGGTGTTATGAGCCCAGGGACACTGGAGGGAAAGAAAAGCTTTTTACTGAGATGGGAATGGTATTTTATCACTTTTCAGGGTGTTTTAGACCAGGTTTACACTGGAACCAGAGGGGTTTGATAATGGGTGGATGTTTTTATTTCTAGCAAAAATTCTGATGCTGACATGATTACACCAGCAAAAATTAATTTGACAATAAGCCTTATTTTCCTTGCTGAAGTGATGTGTACTAACTTGGCAGATAATCTCATTAATTAATTGAAGCATTATTTACAGTTAATGGAGAGAGACAGCTTGTTAGGGACACGCCATCCAGTCTTTTCTAGTGCAGACAAGGCTCTGTAAAGCTGCATTTTTATTTATATACATATGCTGGATTGAAAACTGGAGCATTGCTTGTAAAGCCAAGTGTTCTATCCCTGGAGAAATGAATAGAAGGCAAATCTTTGGCATCAGGAGGCTCCGTGTTTGTTTTGGGAAGGAGAGCTGGCAGGGATCCCGATGCTAACTCTGAACATCTGAGGAAAAGGCTGCTGGAAAGAATTACGTTGTGACGCAGACAGAGGAAAGCCAGGAAATTTGAAGCCAGGACAGAGACTCCTACCTTAACTCGTTCTGGCATGGAAAGAATCATTGTGAAGTATTAACACCACATCCTTGGGATGCATATTTACAAAACGTGCTGGTGTTTTGAGTTCCCTGGCAGGAGGGAGGTTTTCACCAATTCTTGGTGGTAGAGAGTAGAGAACTGCTGGGACAGGTGGGAGTGCTAAGCCATGGCTGGAGGAGAAGATAGGGCTCATCATTGCCACATCGTGTGTTTTTGTAACTGCCTTGGCAGGGTTATTGGGCCTGGGAGGGGACATGCTGCTCCCCATTATTGCCTCTGGAGACCTGAAGGGACAAAGGGCCCTTTTTTTTTTTCCCCTCCAACCAACTCTGTATGCCGTCAGATCCCGAGGCTCCCCTCCTCTTGGGAATTTGTGTTCTCGGTATTACAAAAGTCCATCTGTTTGTTGGGGTGACAGTTAAACTGCCATTGGGAGAGTGTAAGATATTATCATGGGCTGGTAATGGGAAACTGGTTTGCAGATGGACTTGCTGCTCTTCCCCTTTTGCAAACAGAAAATGCTTTGCCTTCTTCAGTTGCTGAAGGTGAATGTGTGGTTTTATTTTGTTGCCTGTTTGCTCTTCATGTGCAGTGAAAGAGAGGATGCCCCAACCTGGGGTAGAGCTCCCAGGGGAGAGGGCAGTCATGTTTGAGGCAAGAAGGCAAAGAAAAGTCCCCTCACCAGTAGGGAGGTGGGTGAACTGTGCTGTTAAAACTTCCCCAAGGGTGGCCAAAGCCTGGCCCACAGGGCAGAACTTCAAAGCACGGTCATACTGTAGGGCCGCCTTTTCCTATTTCATTTAACAGCTGCTAGGGAGGAGATGACCATGTTTTCTCTGTGCCCTCTCTGCTGGGAAGCATTCAGGGTGATCTGGAGTCACAGATGTTACAGAAGCTGGATCATTTCCTTTTTTGTTATTTCAGCAGAAGAAGCCAAGGCATACTTACTGGATGAAATGGATGAAGGCAAAAGGCTTAAGCCCAGGCTGTGCTCTCATCACACGAGGGTGAAGCACCTCTCTTTGTTTCTACACATAGCAAAATCTTGCCCTTACCTGGACTGGAGCAGGTCCAGCCTTTTGCTATGAGTTCTTTCCAGGCAGGTGTGCAGCAGCACTCACCTGCCTGCAGTGCGCAGGGCACCCTTAGATGTCCAGGTACTTCCTATCCTGTGCAGACAGCTGGAAGTGAAGGCTAGGTCTCAGCAGCCCCCTGCCCATCCTCAGAGGCCAGTTCCCCCAGAATGAGCACCAGGACCTGGCTGGATGGCAGGAATGCACATCCCTGAGCAGGACCAGGCGAGATGTGTGTTACCAGTGTGTAATAGTGCTGTGAGTGTGGGCAGCTCCTGTCACTGCATCTTGTCAGTGCAGAGCTTGAGAGCATCCTCTTGGGACAGAAGCATCTTGCCACTCTCGTTGGATTGAAGTACCACCCTGCCAGATTAGCTCTACTCCTGCAAGGTACCAACTTTTCTGTCCTAGCAGATAAACCTCTGCTGGCCAGATCACGGCATCGCACACTCCCAGTATAACCTGCCAGCAGGCACCAAGGGCTCAGATCAGCTCTGAGTTCAAAGGGGCACTTTGGGCTTAGCACTCACAGTGAGCCTGATCATGACTTCAGCCTGGGAGTGCAAGTGCCCCAGATGACCAGAGCAGGGCAAGTCTGCAGAGAGAGAACTGGGTTTGTAGGTGCAGCCCTGGCTGCTGGCACAGCGCAGGCTCCTCTTGCATGTGGTGCAGTCAGAAAATGCTTTAATGTTTGGATTTTAAAAAATGAAACCATCATAATGCATGTCTCCTAATAAAAGATAATACAGAATGCAATAATTAACCAACCCTATCAGCTTCCCTGGTTGTTAGCCCCATATTAATGTATAATGCATGCATACAGCTCCACACGCTGAGACCTGTCTTTGTGCACATAATTACAGGTTCTTGCATAAAGGCTGCAGGTGCTTCTATTTTAACCCTGTATTACAGTGCCTTAAATTCAATACAGAAGTCACCCCAGCTTGATTCTCATTCTTCACCTCATCTTGGGTCACCCCTTTTCTCCAGAAGCTCAAGGGACAGGGCAGATAATTTGACATTGACAAGCAACTGCTGCCCTAAGCATCAACTTTCCAAAAAGCACATTCTGGGATACAGGTACAGCACATGACATGCACTTGCTGTCTGCCCACAAACCATTGGTCTTTCTGTGCTCCAGTTTTTGGATTTGCAGGGCCCAGATTCTGTTGCTCAGGAGTGGGGTGTGACCCTGGACCAGGTCTGAAGCCCATGTGCTGTGCTCTGTTCTCCCTGTCCCTGCTGCAGGCAGGAGGTTACTCAAGGTAATTGAACAGGATTTCAGTGGAAATACCCAGAGGTGACACGAGTGCAACTGCAGTGCAGGAGAGGGGCCCAAATTTGCGTGGGTACAACCACGATTTCCATTTGGCTGCCACACTTCAGAGCCTCTGTCAAGCCACAGTTTGGCTGCTGGATGTGCTGCCCCAGCTTTCTGCTATCCCTCCCTGCTTTCAGATCCAGCTGCTCTCTTACTGTTGGTTTTCATACTCATTTTGTCACTCTTTGTACAACATGACCACTAATTGGTGCAGCTAATTAACTGTTAAAAGACAGTGTCTTGGTCTTCAGATCCAACCTATGGATCAGAAAGGCTTTCCTGAGAGACAAAGGCAGCTACAGCTCTGAACACCCTAAACTCATGTCATTAGAGCTGCACCTGGGAGATTCAGCTCCTCACTTTGTTTTCCCTTTGAGGGCCTCGAGCAATGTTTTTTTCTTAGTCAGAAGTTGGATGCCTTGTAGTGGACAGATGGCATTTTTCAAGTGAAGGTGGGATGAATAAAATCAAATATTTGTTTCCATTTGAACAAAAGTAATTTGTCTAATCAGACTGTCTTCCTCTGGTGTCTATCCATGGAAATACAAAGCACAAAGTAGCAAGCAACAGCTCTGGATTTTACACTGGAGTCCCTCCCTAAGAAACTGAGTGTCCTGTTCAGTACAGATCTCACTGGGTTCCCAGGGCTTCCTTTCTTTGAGGTTTGGTGCAACAGCAAAAACCGCTGCTTTGTTTCTTTTGAAGATGTTATGAACATTCTCTGAGTAACTCTGCATCTTCAGAACTGGGGTTCTATGAATGTACCCCCACAAAACCTCCTGTGCAGAGGGAATGTGTAACACCACTGATACAGCAGCTCTGGCTGCTGTGTGCCCAGCCAGGGCCAGCTGCTGGTAACCAGACCCTTGTTTTGTCAGCCCAGGATCCCATTTCAGGCAGACCTGTACACAAGCTATAAATCATCAGGTCTTTTCTTTCACTTCCTTTTGCATATAAGGTAATGGCAGTCCTACTTTCCTGTGACAGTGCAGTAATTTATAATTTGACAGTGGTTTAATGAAAGTCCTGCTGATCTTCTCCCTGGAATTTGAGAATAGACATTACAAAGAAGTCCTTCCTTGACCTTTCCCTGATGGCCACTCCTGGAAATTAGAATGTCTTCATTTTAATGAGCTCAGAGGATTGGGGAGTTGCAAGAAAAGAAAAATCGACTTCAAAAATACCTAACTTCCTCTTGTGAATATGTCAGGACATGTTTTTAGATGCAGAGCTCTTACCTGAACAGGCTTGTTCTCTCTTCATTCTGTGGCTTCTCCAGCTGAGCTCTTTCTTGGCTCCAGCCTGTGCTTTATGATGCAAGGCCGTGTTGACTTTGCATGAGGTTTGTTGCGACATATGGAGAAGATTTGTGAATCAGCCTAGCCTTTGCTCCCCTCTCTGTCACTTCTGCAGTCCAGTCTAGGTGGCAAACCAAGTGTGACCTGCCTCTGTGTGTGTATATAAATACATACAAACACACACAGAGAATATAAGAACAATTCTATTCTTATAGAATATATAATGATATAAGATGCAATATAAAAACATCTCTGCAAGGCTTCCAGGAGCTGTGTCTAACCTGGCAGGGCCAGCCTAGAAATGAAGTGGAAGAAAATGAAGTAAATAGAAATGACTGAGAATGGAATGAGATCAGGAGATGCTGGGTTTGGGGCTCTCCTCTGCTGGATTCCCTCCCTGTGGGTCCCCTTCTTGGCCATATGGGTCTGAACTGTGCTCAGTGCAGGTTTGAAATTTGGGTGATGTGGAGACAGAGCCCAGCAGCTGCAGTGCTCACCCTGGATGGGACAGGACTTCTGCCTCAGAGCCAGAGTGATGCTGCTCTAGGAGTGATGGTACCCACAGTTGCAGGAGTTTGTAAATGAAAATAAAATATTTGTCAGAAGTTGATAAAACTCAGCTGGATTTTTTTGATTTTTACCAAAAAGCTTCAAAACTGGCCAGGCATCTTGTTATCTTTCAGGGTATTGAAAAATCTCCTTATTTTACCCTTTTTGTTGGGTGAGATGATTTCTTCAGGAACTAGTGTTACGGTGTCAAACAGACTTCAAGCCCAAGCTCATGGCTGTGGAATTGCTCCTCTTTTCCCAACCTGAGTGCCTCATTAGAAATTCAGTCTGCTTTCACAGCCAAAGGAGAGGGTTGGGTACCTCCAGAGGAAATTCAGATCTCAGGTGGATTTTGTTCCCTCTGAGGTGACAAGACACTTCATTTGGGTTCAGTGGGAAAAACACAGGTTTGGTCTCTGCTGTGCATTTTGGGTTTCTGGTCCTGGAGGTGGTGGAAGCACAGCTGTGGAAGATTCTCTGCAGCTCCATGCCTTAGAACAAGTTTTCTGTGTGAAAAATTAGAATTTGTATAGGTTTGAAAGCTGTATAAATAATAGTGGTTTTTTAGTACTATACCAGTGCTGTCTTGCATGCATATTTATTTAGTAGTAAGACTGAAAGCTTGGAAGAGAACTGTGTTTGCAAAGGGCAGTGATGGCAAAGGTTTCCTTCTCGTGTCCCTGTGCAGCACATAATGGAAGCAGATATATAATGGAAAATATGTAGGAAAGGTAATTTATTCTATCAATGTCAAATACCCACACAAACCAGTCTGGCTCTATATTTATATTTACAGAGTTCATTAGCACAAAATAAAAAATAAACCATAGTGAACATAAAATAAACCACGCTGGAATATGGGATGAGTGTCACCAAGGCTGTCCTTGCTGCTGCTTCAGTGCATTTATCCAACACTAATGCTGAGCACTCCCAAACCAGCACTGAACAGTTTGGCTTCGAGGTGAGTCAAGGAGGAAAAGACAGGGGTTGTTGGTTGTGAAATCGGGGTAAAATCCGGAGCAGCAATACATAAACATGGCATGGTTACGTGAAGGATGAATGTGCAAATACAAAATACCCTCAGGCCTTAAATCACAAGAGTCTTGCAGTGATGCCGCCCCGGGCCAGGATTGCTCTGCAGGGCAGGGCCTGCCATCAGCCAAGGGCTTCTTTGATTAAGGATGCCTTTAGCCTACGCGGGTTTTAGCCCATTTTTAATAACAAAAAAGATGAGTTCCACTGCCTCACCTGCAGGACAACAGAAGACAGAAGCAGAAGACTTCTTCAATGCTGCCTCAAGTCCCAGTGTAAGAAAAGCGTTTGCAATTTCCTTGATCCCATTAAAAAGTGTTTGCTATAGCTGATGGTTTCTCACTGTGGCCTCTCTAGGGAGCTGGGTGGTATTTTTCCAAGTGGAATGGTTAGTGGATACCAGCTTTGCCACTACAAAAATGAGGAAAATAGCTGTAGTTTTTGCAGTCAGGTAAATACTGAGCCTGAGCACAGTCATGCCCGAGTAGGGACCTGGTGCTGTGTTCACCTGGCTGTGGCACAGTACAAATTAGACATGCCTCGTCTCCCCAGGGATTTTAGAGCTATGGAGCTGAGGCACATTACTTATTCTGCCATCAAAACAAACCTTTCTTCTGCGCTGAGGACAAAGCTGCTGCTCGGAACTGGACTCAGAGCTGGAATAACAGGGGCTGTGTGAGGTCAGGGTGGAGGTGAGCTGGCAGAGCTCCCCAGGCAGGCATGCAGAGTGCCTGCCCACATTCCCATGGGCTTAGCTCAGGCTGTGGCCCCTGCTAGCATACCCATTTTTGACAACAAATACAAGCAGCTTTGCCACCTCCTCTGTATGGTTGTCGACAGAAGGATGGACATTGTCCCATTCCCCTCCAAGCTGGGAACGGTGCAGAAATTTCCACCTGGAGTAGACACACCTTCATGATGCAATTCTCCATCCCTCCTCCAGCAAACCCTTGCTGCAGTGGGTAAATTGAGACCAAAGCAGAGACTCTGAGCTGCTTGGCTTGGGTTTTCACATTTCAGGGTAAAAAGCAGGATTTGGAATGTAAAGCTGTGCAGCTAACCAGCTGAAATAAAGGGCCAGAGAGCAGCCCTGGCTGCACTGGAGTCACAGCTCCCAAGAGAGGCTGAGGGTCTGCCCTCCAAGCCAGGCAGAATAGCTGGGTCATTCTTGCCAGGCCATGTTCAGTGTGGAGGGCAGGACTGCTTTTGGAGGCAGCCCCATTCATCACCCACAGCAAAATCTAATGAACAGCCAACCTTTTTTGGCAGCTTTTTATTGCAGGGAGGGCAGAGGGTTTATGTGAACTGGATTTGTGAAGGCAGTTGTACAAATATTTGTTCTCTGCTCCATAGCAGCAAAGGGATGAGTACAAACAATATCCCCATTTAAGGTCCCACTCACTTGTTACAAAAGATTGACCCAATTTTGGTTGTGTTATGGGCCTCCAGCTTGGTTTGCAGGTTGTGTAAGGTGTAGCTCAGCCCCTCTCCATAGCCTGGGACAGAGGCAAAGTCATGACAGAGCAATGCTGCAAGGATGGAAATCCTCCTGCACAGGGGATTTGGCCAGGAAAGTGGCTGTAAAAAGCACACCTTTGGGATCTCCAGTCACTGCTACAATTCCATCTATATCTCAAGTTATCTCAAGCATCCATCTGCTCCCTGGGAAGGCGGGATCAAGCCACAAGCATCCAGGTGATTATTTACTCAGTGAGCCAGTTCCCTCCTGCAGGCACTGCATCAGGTGATTTGTTCTTACTGTAGGAAAGAAAATTCTAAAGACAAAAAAGTTCACAGGGAAGTTTTAGCATGTGGATTCAGTGCACAGGTTAGATTAGGGCTGCTCTGTAAATGACCCAGGATCAGATCAGATTATCAAGACTGCAGTGTGTAAGACCTCTCCCTCCCACCTTGGATTAAACCCTATGCCACATATTGAAAAATGAAATATTGAATAGCTGCTCCCAAAGTGAACATAGTCCATTCAGTCTTGTGATTTTTCCCACAGGAAAATATTGCTTGATTATGGCATTAAATAGTGTGCAATATTAGACAGATACAGACAGGCTAATACAGAATTGACTTGAATTTTGGTGCTCCTTAAGGTCTTTGATTTTGCAACTTCAGTGCTACGCTTTTATAGGTGGAGAGATTTTGTGCTTTAAAGTGTTTATGTTTAAACCCCTCCTCATGCAGTGGAGAACAGGTCTCTGCTGTGACCATAGAAAAACTGTGAGAAAAAGAGCAGTTTGAGCAAACTACCTTGGATGATTCCAAAACCATTTAGCCTTGATTCCCTTTAGGGATCTCATACTGCACTTTTATCATCACTGTAATTTGATATTAATATTTTTTAAATGAAGTGCAAGAACATTTCGGCAGTTGCTTTTGGTAGGTTCCCCATCAACATCCACTTAACTGGAGACAGAAAGAGTCAAGCACACATTTAATTATGGAGATGTTTGCATGACAGTATAAAATCTCAATTGATAAAGAAACATTTTTAATATGAATAATCAGCAGACTTAAAAGTCTTGGTCATCTTTAAATAGCAATATATTGATGACTAAAAGCAGCACTAATGTGTCGTGCACTATACAGCCTGTAGGTAGTTTAACAACCATTTATTTTAACCTTTCATGTTGCAGGAATGCAAGTAGGGGTCTTCCCTCAGTTTGTGTGGGATTAATGTCGCCATCCAAAAGTTGGGCCTCTGCCCCCCAAAACTCCAGAACAAAAGGGAAGAAATTAACTCCTCTAGAGTATCACCTCTCCTCTGCTAAGGGGCATCTTTCCTCCAAGGATGCATTCTCCTTTTTGTTGCTAAGGGCACCAAGGAGCTTTTAAATCGTTAATGTTAGTGCAAATGTACCCAGCACAGCTCTACTGCCAAAATATGGGAATTTGGACTTCCACAGAAAAACTGAAAATGCCTTCATAAATTTTGGATAGAGACTTTTGTCATTTTGGCTAAACCTCCACAGAGGTTTTTCCAGTGCCAGGTTGCTAATAGCTTTGGGGTTGTTTTCTAGAATTTAAGTAAAGTGCTATTACAAGACTCCTGTGAAGTTCCAAAGAATTGGAGGTAGTTCAGAAACCACCATTCCTATTTATATCAGACATGAGGCTGTTTGAAATGAGCCTTGGGCAGTTGGTGGGAGCAGGACAGGGCACAGCTGCCCAGTGGGGTCAGCCGAGGGCAGATGTCTCCATGGTGGTTTGTTTGGGACACGAAGAGCACAGTGCCCTCTCCATCCCCACTCTCACACCAGGGTTGTATCTTGCCCTGTAATTTATAAAATTGATCCTGCTAAAACCAAACAGAAAGGAGGAGAGTGGTGTGACCTCAGGAAGAACAGTCTGAGCACAGCACAGGAATTCCTGGGCTTTGATCCGCTGCCAGCACCGTGGCCCCAACACTGGGGAAGCTACCAAGGAAGCAGAGTTTGAAAGCATAGCCTTCCTCCAAGGCTCTGGGTTCTGTTCCCAAAAATGTGGCCTTGCAATTTAGCACCCACAAGGTACAGATAAGAAGGTTGTAATGCCCAGCGCAGCAGAACCAGGTTAGGCCCTGGTGAGGATTCCTGCTCCCTTCTGTGGGTAACCAGAAGCAGCTCAGAAGTGACAGCCCCAGGGAAGGACCAGTTTCTGGAAAGACATGATCTGTGCCCACAAACATCTCTATTTCAGCTCTTCATCGGGGGCATTGTCTGTTTATTTCTTGATTTTGTTCAACCAGCCTCTCCTTATAAGTATTGCTACTGAGCCTCAAGACCCAGGAATCTGAAGGACAGGAATTTGCTGTCTGAGGATCCAATCTTAGAAACAGGTTGAAGGACTCCTGTGCCCCTCTGGATTGTTGTTTACTCACTCGCTGTCCAACTGGCTCCAAAAAATTTCCCAAGTATTAGGGTTTTTTTTCCCCTTTAGTCCTTCCAGCAATGATGTGATGGGTCAGAGTCTCATTTATGTGAGTCCAATCCCTCAGTTATATCACTGGAATGCTGTAGACTTTCATCTACTACAGCAGAAAGAGAAGTCAGGTCAGAGTCTGTCTGAAAACTTATCCCTTCCATTGAAGATAACACAGTTTATAACTCTAACTCAAGGACAGACAGAATTACATGGATGAGGGATGTAAGGCCTCACAAAGGTTGCCAATAGCAGTAACACTTGTTTTGCAATCACTCTGTTTGGAGCAGAGCAGACAAATTTGCACTGGAATCAAACTTCTTGATATCTCTGTCTCTTGCAAGTCATCTGACCTCTCAGCAACTTGGCCTGGTCATCAGCGACTGAATGATATATCCCAAGAGTTTCCTGTTGTTCAGAAGGGATGTGGTGAAACTCCCTTTACTCTTTAGAACACCATAACCAAGAAACAGAACATTTGGACTTTTGTCCTTGAATCACAGAAGTTACTTCTGCAGAAACACTGCAAAAACAGTCTCTAAACTTATCAGGGGAATTGCAAGTTAGACAATCACTCAGATCCTCTTGTCCCTGCCAGACACTCTGCTCCTTCTCCCCAAGGCTAACAAGCATTATTCAGATTGAGAGATATAGTAGGGAAAGTGTGTCTGATGTTTGTTGGGCTCTATTAAAGAACATGTTCATTTTGCTTCTGAATTATATTTGTGAACATTTGTGAGCAATAGAGAAAAATGGATTCATATTTTGTTAAGTCTGTTTACAAAACCTACAAGGCCTGAGACAATGCCATACATTGGAGTACAGATGTTTTCTCCCTTTCCAAATGTATTTAGGAAACCTAAAATAAATAAAACTAAGAGGCTGTCAGCTAGCTGGCAGTCAGGCACCTCCTCAGTTTCACTGACTTACACTCACCTTGATCTTTCTCTCCTGTATTTGTTTTTTTGGGTTTTTTTTTAACTATTAAGAAAATTAAGTACCATTTTAAGCTAAGTGAGAGGCTATCCAACCAGAGTAAAATTTCAACAATTTAACAACTGAGAATAAATCAGTTTTTCTTTTGCTAAATATGTTTAAAATCTCTAAGCAGTCCAAATGGGACGTAGGAATCATTTCCTCTCAGATGACAAATGACAGGCTAAATTCCACCCACTCTGTTCACTTTGGCCTGACCTAAGGCTGATAGGAAACAATGAACGCCTTTCCGTTAACTTAAATGGATTTTGTGTCAGCCCCATTAAGTAACAGCTTATTTCCCTTCATTGATTGTGATGTCAAAGATGAGGAATTAAGAGTGATTATGGATGGCAGACACGTTTGCAGAGCAAAACCCAGTGATGGGGAGAAGAATGGAGGGGAAAAGATTTTATGTGTCAATGTTATAAACATCAATTAAAGATGGTCCGCTGTGGACAGGGATTCAAACACAGAACTGCTTTATCCTGGCTTTGGTATAAGGGAGAACCTTTTTCATTTACTTCTGAAAAGGGAAGAATTTGGGGATATATTAAAATATTGGGTCCAAAGAGAAATAATTTGGTTCTGCATGGGTAACACATTGCTAAAAAGATCTTCAAAAACCTCCGCTTTTGAGTGCTAAAATCCAACATCTGAGAGAGGGCAACAATGGCCTTTTTTTTCCCCAAGGGTTGGGTACAGCTTTTCTTTTCAGGCCACAATAACGAGACAGCTGGAGGATGGGGTGAGAGACCTCATCTCTTAGGATCTAATGACACTGAGAATATATACTGTTATAATACAGTAGAGTAATTCTTTATTCTCTGTTGTAGACTTCCTAAAGGCAGGCTACAACACAGATCTTCATGACTCTTATCCCTTTGGTTTAAGAAAGTGAGCTGTGATTTTTCAGGTGTTCTCCAGTCTGAAGCTGAAGTCAATGGCAGCTGCTTAGCTCCTGAGTCAGGTTGTCCTGATTTGGCCTTTCATATGAAATTCTCTTTATGAGTGAATTTTACCTTTAATAACTCCCTCTTTGCCTGTCAGCCAAAACTCCATACTGATTTCTGCTAGAGGAACTGATAGATGTTCCAAGGGCTATGGGCCACCATCATTTTTATGGTACAATTACTAAATGCCAAACCCTTGTGACATTTTTTACTTCTAAAAGAGCCTTGAAATCTGGCACCTTTATGACTAAAGCTTCCTAAAGGAAGCACAACAGAATCGATATCTGAAAGCAGGATACTTCTGCATTTTTGAAGTAAAAGTTCTCTGTAGTCATTAACAGACTTGATTGATCTGATGACTCAGAATTTGTGCAGCTGGTCCAAGGCCATTTCAGAGACTGAAAAGTGCTGCTTTTCTCTCCTTCTCTAAAGAAGTGATCTTTTCTCGGTTACATGAAGCACCTCCTGCCCTCGTGTCAGCTTCTTCATTTAAGGAGAAGGTTATATTCAGAACAAGCAACAGCAAGGAATTTGATTGAAAAGATGAATTAATATAAAATTTGACCTTCATTGGTTTTCCCAATATGCATTTTGAAATCTTTGAAATGTCCTTTTGTTTACTGGAAATGCAGTACATGGCAGGACTATTGTGATACACAGGCCAAATGACTGTGAAATAATGTTTCTCCATGATTTTACTGTAATTAAACTTCATGAGTCACATAGATAATCATATTACAATTTCACATTTGTCTCATGTTTTCAGGAGCTTCATGCTTACTGATTTGAAGCTCCTGAATCAGATACATCCTCTTTACATTTTGGTTCAAGTTTTTTAAACAATCAGAGCTTACATTTTCTATGACACATTTAGATTCTATTTTCATTATAAAATTCCAGTCTTATGCCAGATTTTAATTGTTAATAATTCAACCATTGCTTTTGAAGGGGTTCAATGGCTCAATTCACTGATGATTTAAATAGTCAATTTTCAATCATCACTGTCTTCTGGGAGTTCATAGCTGTGCTATTCCTTTCCATTAATTGCTGTCCTAGTAAAGATTCCTATCGACTGGAAGAACTTCGATGTTATTCCCCATGGTAAATGTTTATTATCCTCACAAACTCTTGTGGGTTTGTGGGACATGAAAAATACACTTTCCTCAGAAATAGTGACAAAAGAGAAACCTTCAGCAGAATTTGACGTTTCACTATCCAGACTAATGTAATCTAATACAAGGCCCATCCCTCTAAAATCCCTTGTTTCACTTGCAGGAAGTCTTTCTATGATGTGAGTAGCAATGCTGTAATCCCATTTAAGGTTTAGTGCTGGCAGCAAGACCTGGGACATCAGGTAAATGTTTATGTTTCAACATTTCTACTGTAAGTGGCTGTCTATGCCAAGGAGCCAGCCCTTCTTAGATACCTGTGTCACCCTGGAAAAGTTGTCCAAGCCAGAACTAATTCCATTAGTGTTTGGAAAGCTATTTATAAGCCTGCCTTCATCGGGACGACCTTATTAATTAGATTGGGGGAAGGCTGAGGGACAGAAACATGCTCATTTCACAAGACCATTGACATGCATTTCAGTAAGTGATGATTCTCCTTCACACTATGCTCAAAAAGACTGTCAAATAAAGCAGAAATCTGGGTCAGTTTGCAGCAAGAAAAAAAAAAGCTATATCCATGCTGTCTGCAGGGCCCAAAGCATAACTTTTTACAGGATACTTCTGCTGCCACATGTCCTTGAACATGCTAACAAAGCCCAAAGCCTTTGTTCTCTAAATCCAAGAAAAGAACTTTACCACTAAATCTTCTAAATCAAACCTTAATGAAATCACCACCTTCCTCCATTATTGTGCACACCCCTAAGACAGGAAGGCTAAATCCACATACTCTGTTTCTTATGAAGTCAAAAGAAAGCAGAAGGGTACTCTTCTCCCCCTTATTTACCCCACATGCTTGATTTTCTCTCCGGTGTAGACTGGGAGTGGAGAGGAGTTTCACCTGCCAAACTTGTTTCCTGTGCCTCACTAAGGCCTGTGCTGCTCTGCTCCCTCCCCACTGCATTTAATTGGCTCCCTGAGCTGTGGTGTTCTGCTCTGCTGCCTCTGAAGCCAGCCCATCACCACTGCCAGCTCCAAAAAGTGAGTACCTGGGAGCATGAGCAGTGTCTTATCACTAATACATCCGTTTTGGCAACTGTGGAGCTGCTTCTCTGTTATCTGTTTAACAAATCAGGGGACTGGTTATTGTGCAGACTTATAATAAGAACTCATCTGTGCCAAGCAGCCAAAAGAAATTCAGCTTTTGTGCAAGATTTTTACTTTTATCAATGTAACCTCCTGACAGAATCTCATTCACTGCTGGCATCCCAAGTGGCAATTAAATTTTTCATCTTTGGTGGGGAAAAGGAAGCTTTCAGCAAATCCTGCCTATTCCTGGATTTGTGCAACCCAAGACAATTTTGCAATGCAGAGAAAACTACAGACCCCACTTCTGTGTCCCTCTTTGCATAATCCTATACGGGTATTTAATGTCTCATTCAGAAATTACATATGTCTTTACGTGACAATTTAATGCTCATCAATAGTCCAGGAGTACGAACTCCTCCACCTCTAGACAAGTAGACAGTGCTTGTGAAGGGCTGGCAGGAGACTGTACATGGGTAAAATTTGACTTAAAAATAATAAGGGCAAACCACACAGCTCATGTACTCCTGACTGTCAAGAATTGTACTTAGTAACAGATTTGCTATGCAAACACCTATGAGGTACCAAATGGGTGTCTGTTGGGTATCAGACTGGGATTGCCTGGTTCATTTTGGAAACCCATTTTACAAATACCTTACAGAACTAACGTCTCTTTGCCGCATGAAAAAATAATAGGTTAAATGTCTTATTAATCAGTCCTTGGCTGTTCATGTTCAGTACACTGCTCCTTCCAAGCACACTACATGACTGTGCCCCACAGCAGGGATGCATTCAGTAAGAAAAGTTCTTTCACCCTTCTTGTAACCCCAGCTCTTTTATTGAAATACTTTTCTGGCTGAGTGCACGATGACATATTTCTAGTCTTAAGAACATTTTTAATCAAAACTATTTCAGGTATTTGAAGGTTCTGTATTTTCTTACTTTGTAAATAAGAGTAATCAAACTAACAAGGTTTTTGCTTCCTTAATCTTGTATGCTGAATGCCAATTTTTAGGATTTAGACTTAATGGTTCCTTGGTCCATAATAAGGGGTTTCTTTTACTGTGATTTTAAGGCACTCTGATTCATTCAATCATCAAAAGCAATTACAGAGATGAGTTCAACAAGAGTCACTGGTACTAAAAATGTTATTGGTCAGGACTGCTCTAACAATACCTGTGTAATTTAGTGCTCTCCTTAATAGACACAGACTTCCAGTAAAAAATCTTCCAGTTTCCTCACTACTGTTGTGATGATTAGGGTCTTCTTAACCTAGTTCCACTCAGTCAAGCTTCATGTTATGAATGTTCTTATTTTCATTCAAAGTAAACCAGTTTGAACAGTGATTTTTTTTTTTTTTTAACTGTATCTTGAATCTGTATATCTGATGCTCCAGCAACAGGAAGTTACACTGGTTTGAGATCTATGTCCACAGAACAAAGGTGGAACAGCAGGCTTTGAGAACTGTGTGGAGAAAAACTCTGACACATTTGTGAGTAGAGTCTACATCAAATGTCCAAGGCAGCAGGGAAGGAAATGAAAACAGCAGTGGCTTGGGAGAAGGCTGAAGAAAGAGTCAGAGAGGAGCAGAGGGAATGAGAGGAGATGGAGACAAGATGCAACACCTCTGTGTGCACCTCTGAAGGTATCAGCACACTCATTTTACAGGAGTCAGTCCAGCTTTTTGCCAGAACCACAAAGCAGCCAGCCTTCCGGTCATGGTGTCCACATCACATGTTCCTGAACATTTCTACAACCTTAAAGTGCAAATTACTGGGTGAGTTGCAGAGGAATGCAAGGATGGGTGTGTGGTACTGAGCAGGAAGGCAGCTGCATCACCACAAGACCTACTTCAAAATAAAGCCAGGATATTGGAATACTGCTGGCACTTCAGCTGTTGAAATACAGCTGTGTGCAGGTCCGGGCTCTTCTGCAGGGTCCTCAAACTTTGCTCCTTTTGGATTAACAGATAACATAGGCAATATGAAACTTTATTACCAGTGACACTGGTTAAATTGGATGGCAGATTGTACCAACATATTAACAGTGACACCTCACTGAGATTAATGGGAATATTTATCAGGGAACTAGCTTGGCTGTGCATTTCAGGAGCTCTCCTTTCCACCATCAAGCTCCACCCTCCTCTTTCAGAGAAGCTGAGCAGCTAACTGTCTGCAGAAGTCTTCTGGCCCAGCCTCAGCTATCCTAGCAGCAAGCAAGCCCCTGCTGGAAAACAAAACCTGCAATTTGTATCAGAAGAGCTTATTCTTTATTAGAACTACAGAAACTGAGGGGCAAGTCTTGCCATGGCAGTTTACAAAACTGTTACCACCTAATCCTTTGCTCACTGCTGGCACAGGGGAAGAGTTGGTAAATGGGACTGAGAGCTATGAACAGTCAGATTGAGCCTGACATGCAGCCATACCATGATGCTCACACTTCCCTGTGCTGCCTGTGCCGGAGGTGGTTGCCTGGCAGAGGTGACACGTTTAGCTTGGGAGATGACTTACAAACCTATCTGTCTCAGTCCTACCATGAAAGATGTTGACACTGGGTATGGGTTATTTGTGTAAACCCGTGGTTTGCTTTGGTGTGCCTCTACTAACGGCTTTTGTTGAGGGCTAGAACACTTCAAGACAAGATATTAGAAAAACAGCATGAATAAAACTTAATATTCTCCTAATTCATGCCTTGATTTGTGCTATACAAGGCAACACTACGTTCACCTTACAGAAATATGCTTGACATGGTCCCTTCATTTAGTGAAATAGCCTTTGCTTGGCAAAGCTTGGTTTGAGTAGGTAAGACTAGGGCATAGCGACGGGGGAACTCGGCCAGCCAGGTTATCACAAGCAGTCTGGCCACTGTGACCTCGATCTGGAGCGGAGTTAATGATCCCATGTGCAGCTTTACGTGACAGCAAAGCCACAGCGCTCTGCTCTGCTCTCCTGTGCCACGCCGGGACGGACCCCATGGGCGGGTGGGTGAAGTCACCCGGATCAGTCTGTGCCGAATCCCTTGTGGAAAGGCTCCTACAGCTCCCAGACCGGGAAGAAGAGGCGTCTTGCCACCGCCAAGCCCTCCTCTCCGATGAACGAGCTGAGACAATGGCAATTGAACCACTGTCCCCAACAGCCCCCCGGCGCTGCTCCATCGCCCTGCGAGGCTGCGGGACGAACTGCAACCAGGCCCTGGGCACGGCCAGCCCCGGCACCGCCGCGGCTGCTGCCACTGCCACTGCTTCCCCGGCATCCCGGCTCAGCCGGGCCGGCCTCGGGACCCAGGCCGCGGCTCCCGCTCCCATCCCGGCGCTGCCCCCCCAGCCCCATTCCCTGTTCCCATCCCGCCGCTGCCCCCCAGCCCCATTCCCTGTTCCCATCCCGCCGCTGCCCCCCCAGCCCCATTCCCTGTTCCCATCCCGCCGCTGCCCCCCCAGCCCTATTCCCTGTTCCCATCCCGCCGCTGCCCCCCAGCCCCATTCCCTGTTCCCATCACGCCGCTGCCCCCCCAGCCCTATTCCCTGTTCCCATCCCGCCGCTGCCCCCCCAGCCCCATTCCCTGTTCCCATCCCGCCGCTGCCCCCCAGCCCCATTCCCTGTTCCCATCCCGCCGCTGCCCCCCCAGCCCCATTCCCTGTTCCCATCCCGCCGCTGCCCCCCCAGCCCCATCTCCCGATGCCCCGGCCGCGTTCCCCGGTGCCATCGCGGCGCTGCCGCCCGGCCCCCTCTCGCAGGCGGTGATGCCGCGGGAGCCCGCGCCGGGCCGGCTCCTCCCGCTCTCGGCGGCGGGGCCGGGCCGCGGTGGGCGGGCCGGGGCGGGGGCTGCGCGGAGCCAGGGCCGGTTAAAGCGGCCGCCGCCCGCCCGGCTCCGCGCTCAGCCCGCCCGGCGCCCGCCGTCCTGCGCGCCGCGGCAGCTCGCTCGCCAATGCGGGCCCGGAGCCCAGCCCGAGCCGCCCCCGGAGCCGCCCGCAGCCCCCCGGCCCGACCCCCCGCCCCGGACCCATGCGGCGGCTCCGGGAGCGGTTCCGGAGGTAAGCTTGCCGCGTCCCCCGGCCGGAATCGGATCCCCCTTCCTGCCCGAGCTGCTCCCCGCGGGATGGGACCCCTGGGCGGGGTGAGGGATGGGTGGGGGAGCCGAGGTTTTCTCGCTGCTGCCGGGCGGGGAGGGCAGCGGGGTCCCAAGGGGTGCGAGTGGGGGGAGGGGGGTGGTGAAGAGGGTCTGCGTGGCTTTTGTTTGTGTATTTGTTTATTCAACGCCGCCGGTAAATGGGTGAAGGTTCGCGCATCCGGCCGTGTGTCGCAGCCGCGCATCGCAGCGCTCCCGCGGGGCCCGACCTGTGGCTCCTGGGCCGGGCTGGGTCAGCACCCGCCGGCTCCGTGTGCCCCCGCGGGGCGATGGAGCTCCTTGTTCTGCTGCCTCCGACGGCGCATTGAATATCATGGAATCACGGAATGGTCTGGGTTGGAAGCGCCCTAAAGCTTGTCTCATTCCACCCCCTGCCATGGGCAGGAACACCTTGCACTATCCCAGGTTTCTCCAAGCCTTGTCCAACCTGGCCCTGGACCCTTCCAGGGATGAGGCAGCCACGAGTTCTCTGTGACAGGGCCTCTGCACCCTTACAGGGAACAATTTCTTCCTAGTATCCAATGCAAATCTATGCTTTTTCAACTTAAAAATCAACCCTCGTTCAGCTTAAGATGCTGCTCATGTTCATGGGGGGGTCGATTGGCTAACTGCAATCGTGATTCTTGGATAAATATCTGTGGGCTTTTGGTTTTTCACTGCCCAAAGTCCAGATGCCAGGCCGATAACTTGATGGACAGCCCATCCCTGGGTGAGGCCGGTTTCACCGTGGCTTCCCTGACCAGGTACCTGCCATAGGGCTGCCCTGCTCTCCTTTCATCAACTTACTCAAGAAACTATAATCTAAGTATTAAACGGGAAATAAAACTGAAACAGAAAAATATGAATGCAGTCAGATGTGGTTTCTGTGCTAGCTCACACCTCGGTTGGTTGGTCCCTTGCCTCTGAGCTCAGATGTGCTGCAGCACCTGGGGTGACTTGTGATTGCTGCCCACTCTTTGCTTGAATTGCTGCCTTTTGTACTTGCCAGAAGGCTGGGGAGGTCAGTGGGATGCACAGACACTTTTTTCCATGACCCAATCTATGTATGATACCAGAGTTGTTTGTGGATTCTCAGAGTATTGCAGGTTTCCTTTTATCTTTAGTATCGTGCTGTAAGTACATGAACCTTCACACAGCGTGTGATTTCACTGATATTTCCAAATAAGGGAACTGCTTCTGTGCTGATCTGAATTATTTCTGTGCCTCAGATGCTCAGTGATAGTAAAGATTATGTGAACAGTTACAAACCACAGCTAGATACTGTCAAATCCAGGAAGGAAGGTAGCTAATGCAGAGGAATATGGATCTACTTTTATTTGAATGAATTTGTAAAGAGGAAATATCAGCCAATTCGGTTAAAGCAAAGAAGCTTTCTATAAATACTTTCGTTTCTCTTCAAAATCTAATCTAAATGGTCGTCAGGAAAATGTAGTGCAAATCTGTTTTGACCTGCTTGTAATTTTTTGTTTTTCCTCTCGAAAACAAGGAGTCTAGATGACATCCTAGGTACCGAAGCATATATTTAAATAATGAAGCAATTTTTAACCCCATTTGATGTATGCTACTGCCAGTTTTGTGGAGTTACACCCGCCTTGTTGCAGTTTCTCATACACTGTTATTTGTGGTTTATTAGGTCTAAATGGCTTCTCCTGCTGCTGGGAAGCGCAAAGAAAGAAAGACACAAGAAGGAGGAATGTGCTTTTAAGCTGGTAAAAGGAAGTATGAAGTCTTTTGAGCTGAATAAAGGAAATATACTTCCTGAAAAGAGTAAAAAAAATCCAGATCTTTGTGGCCATTATCAGTGCTTGCTGTTTTTACTGACATTTTGCTTCATGCTTAAAGCAATAATTCATTCAGCAGTTGGAAACCATCAATAAGGCGAGATTTTATTTCCCTTTTGCAGTTTTGGGTCTAAGCTTGCTGTGATGCCAGACACATGCCATACAGATACGTGCAATAGATTTGGGATTTTGTAATTTATTTTTTCTAAGCTGGCTTTGCATGCAAAGACAAAACATTAAGAACTCTTGGATTTTCCTTCTGCTTTGTCTCCCAAATACTGTCTTCTCTTAATTCTGGAGTCTCTGGGAAACATACAGCATCTGCTCCTTGGAAATGAATAGGAGCTTGAGATTAGAGTCTGTCACAAAGGATGGATCAGTCTCTATGCTAAATATTTAAAATATTTAGAGTATTTCAAGATGAAAGATCAAGTAGTGTGAAGGGAGGGGTATGAGTTTCTTCCCTCTTGTTTTAAATTGTCATATGTCTCTCTCAATATCTCTTTTCTGCTTATGTTAGGAATGTGTTCATCAAAAGTTGTTTGCTTGCTGTGAAACTCTGAATCTTGGACTTCCTTGAGCAGATCCTGAGCATTGAGAATTTAAATTGTGAAAAGGAACTCACAGCTCAGTTCAGTGCAAAAGGATTCTGTTCTCCTGGCTGGCTGCAAGCAGTTCTTAGTCTCTTAATTTCAGAATTTCCATATTCTGGTATTGAGGGCATTAATGTTTTATCTTAGATATCTTGGATTGTCAGTATCTTAAATGGAGAATTATTTTTGCATCCTTGTGATATCCTCTGATTAAATGACTCTGGTTTCACCAGATCTGCTATTAAAGAATGCATTAGAGATTTGCTAGAGAATCAAAAGGCTTCAATTAAAGACATTTCCTGTAAACTGTAGTCCAGTTCAGTGGGACTTTGTCAGACTGTCCTGCATTTGATAATAACCTTAATGTCTGTGTTATAGAGAGCCTTTGTTTAGGAGTAAACAGCATCTGAATGTTCTTTATTGAGCTTCCACTTTTAGGAAGGTGAGATGATAATTCCCACAATTATCTTTTCCAGAAGAGGCAAACATGACCTGTAGATAGGAGGAAGAACAGTGTCCCTGTGTTGCAGTATTCATGAGGCAGGAAACAAGAAGCATCCATTGTTGGTGATGGCATGGGGTTTATTTGTTTATTTATTTATCTTTAAGAAAGAGCAGAGCTGGTTTTGCTTCTAGATTGTAAGTCTGCAAGCACATTCTTTTGCCTTTGTGTTGCAATGTCATACGTGTCTATAACTGCAGGAGTATATGACTGACTTTAACAGTATGTGTCAAAATAATTTTCCTGGTTTTGATGAGCACATCAGTAATATCACAGAGCAGCTATTTTCAAAATTCACATCTGTTTCTTAAGACATTAAACCTGAACTGTCAAGCTGGAAATGAAACCAGCTCGAGAGAAGCACTGGCTGGAATTATTGCCCTTCCAACCACCTCGTTAGTGATCCTCCCTCTGAAGTTGTTCCTGATAACGTTTATAAATAGTTAATTATCAAAAGGCACAGGGGAATAACTGAAACTTTGCTTTACTAAGAGCATTGCCTGTGATTAGTGCAGAGGAAATGTTCTCCAGCATTTGGCATCAGGGTCTGCAGCCTGTTGCAGGTGATCCCTTCCAGAAAAGAGAGGTGCAGATCCATCAAATGTACAGCAAAGTTGTTGCTGGGACGTTGTGAGACCCATTTCTGCAAGGCAGAGGTAAAGCTGAACTCTTCCCCTCCTGCCAAAACACACTGGTGGTGTTGGTGTTATTGGTATAAACATGGATATGAAGGGGATGGGTGAGGTGTTGCTAATGCTGGAGTTCTGCTGGAGCTGTGGTGCTTTGAATTGTTCTGTGCTGCCACAAACAAAACAGGGGAAAAAACCCAACTCAGTATGCAGGTAACAGAGCAAGGATAGATTTGTTATTTTGTGTTCTGTTCTGTGGCTAATAACTGTCTTTAAATTAGTGAGAGGAAGAGGTCCTATTTCTAAAGTGTTTGTTCATAGTTCTAAAATCTAACATTGCCCCTAGATCCAATGTGATTGCTTTAGAAAGATGCCGTGTATTTTCTACTAAAAAAAAAAAAGGAAAAAAAGATTAAAAGTAGTCTAATGTTGGATAATAGAAGATCACATTGGGAGGCTTCAATTATTTATAGATTTTTATACGATAATAATATCTTATATAGAAATTTGGAACAACAGGAATTATAAAGCTACTACAGAGTGTAAGCTTATTCCTTTTGGTTCTTCAGGTTTGAGTTTGTTTGATTTTCTTTTTTATTTTTTTACTTCTTGTGAGACTTCCAAGGTACCACCACAGAGAAATGTAATGATATTCTAGATGTGATAAGTGCAGAGTTTCCCATGACTTTGAATTTAGGGAGTTGGACAAGGGCAGTCCAAGCCTGGCCACTCGCTGAGCCAACAGATGCTTTTATTTTTAAACATTTTCCTAACTTGGAAGCAGAACTGAGCAAACTGAATGTTCCATCTTTAGAGGATGCAGAGATGGTGTTCAGCAGCTGTTGAAGACCTACAAGCCCTGGGAAAAAAAAAAAAATCCAAATATCCCACGAGCCTTTGTGATGACAGTGTAATTGTCTTCTTGGAGAGAAGAGCAAGGTGCCATTTGTCGCTGACAAAAGAATTGCTATTTTTAACCCTATCTTAACTCCTGGAGGGTTATTAATTTGCTAACAACCATTTATGCTCACTGTCTGTGAATTAAATCCACATTTTTCTTAGCCTTTGTATTAGTAACAATTGAAACTGTTTCTTGAAATTGCCACAGTTTGGGGAGGGGTCATGACACTGTGTTATTTTCCCAATGCTGCTACATTTTCATGTATCAGTTTAGGAAAAAATGGTTTAAAAGTCACTTAATAAATCAGACAAGAAAACCACGTGAAATATCCCAGAAATCTGGAACGGCTTATGCCAACCGTAAGATTTGGATTGGATTTTTTTAGTTGTTTGTTTGTTTTTCCCTGGTTTGAGGTCTGCCAATATTTTATGGATGTCATAAAAATAGGACTCGTTTTGACTTAAACCACTGGGGACATGGGGAAGGACCAAAGTTTGTCTAACAAGCTTTTTGTATAAATCTAGGTAACAAAGCTGCTCTCAGTTCTGAGCATACAGACATGTTCTGTATTGCTTGTGAAGCTGTTCCTGGCTTCTTGGATACCTGACTAATTGTCAGGGCATAGTTTTAGAATAGTCTGGAGTAAACTGGAATTATTGGTGAAAGATAATCACTTTTATAGGACTGTCAGCAGTGCTGGGATAACAGACTGGAGCTGGAGAAGTTCACAGCTTTCCTCTGACTGTTGCATATAGGTGTGTGCTGTCTTTCACAGCTGTTCCTGTACAGATTTAAATTATTGGCTTTCACAGAAACAACTCAAGTGTTTGGGTTTTTTAATATACTTAAATGAAACATTTGTATTGGCAAGTTCTTCCAAAACTTTCTCAGGTTTCATCATATTCTGTTCGGCTTGCATGGACTGTGTTTCATGTGATTGATGGTTGTTAGAATGTTTGAAAATTCTTAGAGAAAAAGGTGGAATATCTATGGCAAACCTCTTGAAATGCTTCCTCTTTGGAATTGACCATTAGAGTCTCCTTTCATCATCCCTGTGTAGTTTGGATCTTGGTGAAAGATACAAGATTGGAAAAAATGAGCCACTTCAGGCTCCAAACACAAATATTGCTTGCTGTAAGAGTCAAAAAGTCAGTGTTCATCTGTTTCAAACTGGAATATTGCTGCAATTTTAAGAACTTCTGAAAAGAAGAGTAACCCATGACAGCTATGATGAACTCCATATTTCAAGAGTAATTTGAGTTCTTGCTATGCATTTAAATAGGAAATAGTTCATTCTTCATCTGACCAAACCATCAGAAAAGGGGGAGTGTGACTGCTCTGTGTGAAGTCTTGGTTAAAGATAACCATCCCCTGCACCAGGCAGTCCCAGGAATTTATTTAACATGTGCTTCTGGTAAGAGGCTTTACTTGGGAGAGCTTGGAATTTCAATCACAGTTACTTTGAACATGTCTGTACTTATAATTCTTAACACTACTAGGTTGGAGGTATTCCTTCATTTCCTTCATGACACTCAGAGAGATGTTTTAGTAAGTTTCCTAAAAGTACTTCTTAATTATTCAACAGGTTCATGAACCACCCAGCTCCAGCCAACAGCCGCTACAAACCCACTTGCTATGAACATGCTGCTAACTGTTACACACATGCAGTAAGTACACTTCTGGCTTCTTTTCCTTTTTTTTTTTTTTTTTTTTACCAGATGTTTCAGTAAATTTTTGTGGGTTTGGATTGCTAAATGCTTACCTTTGCCTCACTTTGTTCATATCTACAACCTCTCTGGTTTTATGCATATAAGCTTTAGCTATAACATTCCAGAAAAATAGATGTTTGGTGATGTTCTGAATCTCTTGGAGCTCCAGATACTTCATAAGATTCCTTTTCACCAATGTTACAGGTCATTAACTTGATATTTTCCCTCTGTTCCAGTCAAAGGATGCCTGCAGTAAAGGGGTATAGGCCACTACTAGTTAGCCTGCAAGGTGGATTTCCCAGGTCTGTGCTGACATAATACTGTGCAAATTGTATACTGGAAGTACAAGAAAGATTTATCCATGTAAGAAATGGGAAGGCTTCATCAGACTGTCTGTGGGTATGAGCTACAGGAGCTGGAGTGGTTTAGTTCAAGAAATCTGCTATTTTGCAAGAGGCCCCGATGATGCTGACAGCCCTGTTGAAATTCCGAGTCTGCCCTTATTTTCATAATGTAACGACTTATTCTAGATTTGAGTATATGGTATTCACATAAAGAATAACAAAAGCAGTCCTCTTTGATTTGTTTTTTTCTTTTAGTAATTAGGAAGTTTAACTTGCTGTCTGGCACTTTGAAAAGGACTTAAAAATGTGGTTTTTTGCTTTTTAAGATAGCATTTGCCCTTTTATAAAAGCAGCTTGTGCTTCTCCTCAGTCTCTCTACTCCAAACATCTGAAGTATGTTTGACTATGTCCTCAGTCTCTTATCTCCAGTGTGTCTGAGTGAGCTGTAGATATGAAAGCTCAAAGCACTGCCCAGGACTCTTCAGTTCTAGAAGGAGCTCTGTTCTTAAGGATCCCTTGTGTGTACTTCATAAATAACCAACAGACAGCTCCATGGTGCTGGTAAAAACAGAATCACCTTGGTTTTGCATTTAGAAAAGTTGACTGAAGCTTCTGTGTTCTTAAGCCAAGGGTCTCATGTACAGCATTATGTAAATATATGCTTATTTGCCTAGGGAATGAAGCAACATTCTGTTAGTTAGCACAAATATGTAGTTTATCTCATAATCCTTGTGCAAACCTTGTTTGCTCTGGCCAAAAAGTTAGATTTCAAAATATCTGGCAGAAGTTGGTGTGCTCATTAGCAATTTCAGCTTTCACCTAGTTGAAAAACAGGCATGTTTTACTCCTGCCTGTCAGCAGGAGGTGACAGCCAAGATGGATCAGTGTTTTCTGGTAGGCTGTAGTTTGTGGTGGAGCTGTCTAATTACTCTCTGAGTAATTACTTTTGAGCAGTCAAACTACCTGCTAAAACCTACCATGAACTGTTAAAATAAATATGCAGTAACTTTTGATCAATATTTGAAGTCCTGAAATGGGAGTCTAGGCTGGGAAAGCACAGAAAAAGATGGGGGGGATGTTTTCATCTCCTTTGTGTTGCAGACTTACTAAATGTGAGATGGTCAAATGCCTGAGTCTTTGCTGCTAGATTACAGTGCCAGTTTTCAATTAGACATTGATGATTCTACAGAACAGAGTTCAACAATGGTTTTCCAATATATTTTTATTCCAAACCTTTATTTGTAATTCAGGAAGCAGTCAACTTCTACTTTGAGTGTGGCTGTACTTCTCAGTAGGGTTTTGGACTTAAAAATACGCAGGAATCAGTTTAGGCAGCTGCTTAATAAAAAAAACAAATAACAAAAAAGCAAGGATAAAGGAGGGTATAGAATCCCCGGCACAACTTTTTGGTACAATACTTAGAAGGTAACTTTGTGTGGCATCGTAAGGTATCTTCAAATTTCTAACTTGTAAGGCTATTTTAAATGCCTTGCTTTTTTTTTTTTTTTTGGCTTTAAATGAAGCACTGACTTGTGTTCAGACACTGTGAGAGAGGAATGACAGCAACGTAGTTGAAAACAGACAGGAAAAACTGTTCTCTGTGTTTAGAGGAACAGGAAGGAAACAGTGCATGAGAAATGCAGGGGTTGTAAGAATTGGAGGGGAAAGATGGCTCTTTTATCATGAAGCTTTCTAGTGTGTGTAAGGTTTATCAGACAAAAGATAGACCCTGCTGTGTTAAAACCTCAGAATTTAGATATGGCTTGCTTTATACTGCTCTAAATGTTTCTTCCAACTGCCTTAAAAGGAGTAACTATTCCTAAAATGAATTATAGTCTGTATTCCAGGCTGGGTTTTTGAAGTGCATGGAAAAACAGAAGGAGTATAAATATTTTAAAAATGAGACTTAGAGCATTTAGAAGGCCATTTGAGCATGGAAGAAGGGGTCATCAGAATTTCAGAAGGGCTCTCCCGATGAAAATGTCTGACAGTGGGAATAGAGCAGTTTCTCTGCTCTGTATGTTGCACAGCCCAAGTTGCTTGTGGGCCTCCCACTCCATGTTACTGGTCTCCTAAAATTAGGGGAAAATTGAAAAGTAGGGAGAGATGGTGACAGGAGTGCACTCCTGGAGCAGGCAGCTGGAGGTGGTTCCCTCTAAGTGTCACATTTTTGGCAGGGGGTGGTGTTTGGCAGCTTTACTGATCTTTCTGTTGCCTTCCTTTCCAAAAAGGAAGTGCGTGGACCACCTTTGTGCCCTTGGTGTTTCCCTCCCAGTGAGAGGCTCGTGAGACTGCAGCAGTAACACCACGCTCTGCTGCAGTGGCTCGTGCATCGAAGGGCATTGTTGCTGCCTGCATGATGTGCAAGGAAAGTAACTTCATTTTCCATGAATGTTATATACAAAAGCAAAACTTCCAACACATTTTTAAAGCTCTCTGTGGCAGAGATTGTCTAGAGAATTATGGAAAGAATACAGGTAAAATACAGTGGAACAGTGCCCTAAGCAACACAGACAGGTGGAAGGTACTGGATATTTTGCTGTAAGTTGGTAACCAGAGTGTAATTTCCCTGAATTGACCCTGATCAGGTTCACAGCTTATTGTGTCAGCCTCCTTCCTTGTGCCTTAAGGCTCTTTGCTCATTGTGACAGCAGAGTTTGTGGTAGTTGGTTTCCCAAAATACATCACACGGGGGGTTGTGCTGAAATCTGTTCTGAAAGATTCCTATCTATAGCTGTAAAAAACCGTATTTTAGTCCTTTATCTTCCTCCTTATTACAAAGAGCTTTTCACTTCATTCTCTCATTTTGTTCTGGCATTTCTCTAGAAAGCTTAGGAAACTGTTGCCTTCTCTCTTGTTCTGCAGATCTCTCTTCCAGCCCCACTTCTGATGCAGCCAGGATTAATCAAGGTACTAAAATTAGTAAATTGGCACATCACAGTTCTGGGTTTGCTCACAGTACATTAAGTTACTGGGTTTGATGATACTCACTTGGAAGACTTGCACTCCATGATGAAATAAGCAAAGATTTTGTGACTTGTAGCTGGAGTTTTTTTTCAAGGAATATTGGCAACTAAGAAATGCTTTGTCATGCTGTAAAATGACACAGCACAATCCCACTCATTCTGTTAGTTCTGATTCCCTTACTGCTTTTTTGGTGAATTCATCTCCTTTTAAAGGGCTGATTGATGGCTTTTCCATTCTGAAAACTGGAGATTAAAATGCAATTCTTGTGTAAGTGATTTTTTTCAAATGAACATGGGGAAGTCTGCCTTTTTTTATTAACTAAAATTTTGTATTTCTTTTGTAAGATGGGTAGAGCCCATTGTACCATATGTTACCTGTTACGGCATCTAAAGAACTTTCATCCAGTTGGCTGGAACAGCAGGGTATAATTTCTGGATTTTGTATTTCATCTAGCTATTTTTGACCAAAAAAAGGAGTAATAAAACATCTCTTGTTTTGTCGGACTGTTCCCATGGTGCCTGTCAGGCACAGAGGGGAAAGTGTTTCCAAAAAGAGCACTTAGAAAAAACAATCAGTCCTTCTTATGGAATACAGTGCTGTTGCCTGTGAGAGGTAGAATTGTTCTTTAAAACCAGGACAAAGCAAAAAAGGGATTAAGGTCTTCATTCATGTGCTGTACTCTTGATTCTGAAGGTGCAAAGAGAGACGTGATAAGAGAATTGCATCTTTGTTTCAACTGTATTATTTTATACACAATAATTACTGGAAAAAGTGGTTGACACTGAACTTTGTGTTGGTCCATTTGAGCATCCCATGTCACAGCTTAGCTTGTGAAATATTTGAGGAGATTAGTAAAAAGCTGGTGTGTCTGTGTAAGAAAGGCAGGTTATTCTGTGTAATATCTAACTCTTGTTTCCAAAGAGGGCTCCTTTCCTATAAAATGGTCTCTGTCAGAGGCCCTGAGCAGCTCATGCCTGGGCTGTTGTAGAGAGTTAGTAGGATTTTAGTATTTTACCTGGTATTTATGAGTACTTAGTCTCTCTGAAACCTTTTAGTTCTCTGTCAAGTTTAGTCAAAACAGAAATTTGCACGGAAAATGGGGAAGGAAACCGAGGAATGTGAATACGGTGGGACTGCACAGCTTAGGGCCATGGCTACAGCACCATTTCTGGAGCTGAGTATCCTGTCCCCTGCAAAAACTAATGAAACAGCTGTCACATCTCATCAGTTCCTGGCTGTCCCAGGGGCTTCAGCCACACTTCATTCACACTGTGTGTCATGTGTGGAAAACAGGAGTGACTGATCTCCTGAGGAGTGACACATTTCAACCTTCCCTGAATTTGGGGACTATCCAGGATGTGTGCATGGAAACTTAGGGTTGGTGATAAATGAGAAGCCAGGCTGGCAGACTATTTCTGGCCTTAAAGTGCACGATGTCAACTTCCATCATTTCATTACAAAGCTCAGGAAGTGTTTTCACCTCTAGTCCCAGTGCTGTGAATGTATCAATGCCATACTTTTCATTTCCACGGCTCTGCAGCTTTTGGAATATACTAAATTTTGCAAAACATTAGGAAATTTAATAGTAATGAAGCTACAGCTGATGTACTTCAAAGCCAGAAAGAATAGCCACTTGTTTTTTGTTGTTATTCTCTGGCTCAACCAGCTTCTTCTCAGATCCATTCAGTTTGCTCTGCATCCTGTGCACTGAGCAGAACCTCGATTTCCTCTGGTCTGTAATTAGATAAAGGACAGACAGGTCAGTCTAGACTAGAACTTTGCAGTCTGAGCTATCAAACCTGTAATGCAAAGTGGCCAGATTTGTTTAAATATTGCTTGTTCCTGGCTTTATTGTTTAACATATGAGACTTGGGTTAAATTACCAAGAATTTAACCTAAGAAGCTCATTTGCAATTCAAGGGAACAAATTAACATCTTAAGACATGCTGTAGGGCCTGGAAGGGAATTTGTGCAGTCTTTGTAACTTAGAAGGCTGACAAAGATTGGCCTCGATAGTGGAAGGAGATGGGTAGAAATGTCTGAGTTAGTGAGCTCTCTTCTTCAAATACTTGTTGGGCATAGGGTGTTTTTTAGGGGTTTTAGGGTTGTTTTGTCCTTCTCCCCCATTTTCTTTCTGCCTTTTCCTGAAGGAGATAGAGGTACATCGTGTATTTTATTCTGGAAGGGAGTGTAGTTTTAAATGTATGTGAAGCCTGCAGCCACTTCTTAGATGCTTCATGCAAGCATGGTAATTCCATCATGATGTTTGAAGAAGGCCTGTTTTGGAAGAAATGAATTAAATGTGTGTCTTGGGGTGATGTCCAAACCGGCACAATATGCTTGAGAGGGAGGTGGGAAGGAAAACAGAGTTGGATACACTGCATTAGAAGAATATCTTTGTGCATTAAAAATCTATTCATGAGAGAAGTTTGTGGCTAATTTATTTATGATAGCTTAAACCCAAGTTCTGCAAAACTATTGCTTAGTACTTGCAACAGGACTTTGCTAAATGCTTAAGTTTTTTCGTTTGGGCTTCAAGTTTATTTTGGTCTGTCCTGTGCTCTGTGTCTGTGCACAAGAGGTGGCTTAAATCCAAGCCTAGAGTAAGATCAACATAGTTTTAAAACATGAGGCAGAATATGAAAATAAAATCACTGCTAGTACTTATAAAATTAGACAAAAGAATTTGCTGTCATGGCTAGAGGAGTCAGTAACCTTCCCTGGCACCATGGGGGGAGAAATTTAGAAAAACCAGATCTAAACTATACCTGAGACATTGTTGAATTTTTGGTGTGCTGATGTGTCAACTTAAAATTAAATGGCTAAACTTTCTCTGGCTGGGGCCAAGCTCTCTCTGTCTGCTGGTGCTGCTCTGTGGGTGGCACCACGGCAAAGACCTGACAATGGCCTTTTGTTTTCCCAGTTCCTCATTGTTCCTGCCATCGTGGGCAGTGCCCTCCTCCACCGGCTCTCCGATGACCGCTGGGAGAAGATAACAGCATGGATGTACGGGGTGGGGCTCTGTGCCCTCTTCATCGTCTCCACCGTGTTCCACATCGTTTCCTGGAAAAAGAGTCACTTAAGGTAGCAGTAGAAAATGCTTCACTTTCTTGTGATGTTTCCCCATTGTGTTTCTCAGTCAAAACCAATTTTACAGGAGGTTGGAGTGGTACTTTCTACTGAATCACCCTTGATTTTTTTGGAAGTAATAGTGAGCCAAGCTCACGTACCAGTGAATTTGAAGTTCTGCTGTTTTGTAGGCCCTAGTGGCTCTTAATCCAAAAGCAGAATGGGAAAAACATAATGTAAGTGGTTGATGGATAATAGCCCATTGCAGAAATGAAGACACTCTCTGGGACTATGGCATGCTCAAATGCTTTGAGGAACACAGCTTTTGCCAAGAGAATACAGTGCCCAGCCAATGAGCAGGAAACCTCCTTGGGAGCAAATAGCAAAACTGTCGTGATTTATTTTTTATTTTATATTTTTGGTCCCATGTAAGACCCTTAAATAAATTCTGGGCCACAAATTGGGTTTAGTCAGTGGTCGCTAAATCATAACAGTGTCTGGATTAGGTAGAGTTGATGTGACAGGGATGCAAGGTAGGTGGAGAAGGGGAGAGAACTGGAGAAGTGTTCAGCTCTTATGTGTCTCAGGTCCTCCACATGGTTTTAAGAGGCATGGAGCTGATGATGTTTTCCCCAAAGTGATTCCAAAGCACATCAGGAAAATGAGGTGATGCAAAATTCTTTCCAAAATATGTCATGGTGACCTGTTCTGTCTCAATCTCCCTAGGACAATGGAGCATTGCTTTCACATGTGTGACAGAATGATGATCTACGTCTTCATTGCAGCATCCTATGCACCATGGTAAGAAATGGGAAGCACAGCTGCAGAATCAAAGCTTTTCCAAAGTAAACAATTTGTCATTGCAGTTTTCCAAAATCTGTAGATGCCTTCTTGGATGCAATTGACCACATTCTGTGTTGTGACAGACAATGCAATGTCATCGCCTGGGCCTTGCTGAACAGAAAGTGATGCTAGAAAACATCAGAAAGCAGTTTATTTACATTCCACATACCTCAGTTCATGCTTTCCACCCATCAATGCAAACACCTTCTGCTTCTCTGTGGCTAGAATGTCCCAGTGTTTGTTCCCCCATCATTCTGTAGTTTAGCCTCTGAGTAATTATTTGTTTTTATCAGTCCCTACTACTTTTGTGTCAGTGTGGTCCGTTCACTCATCACTACTCTCTCTTGGAATCTTTGTGCCTCCAGGTTAAATCTCCGTGAGCTGGGACCTCTGGCGTCTCACATGCGATGGTTTATCTGGCTGATGGCTGCTGGAGGAACCCTTTATGTATTTCTCTACCATGAAAAGTAAGAATTATTCTTTGCATTTAACTTTAGACTGAAAATTATCCTCAGGGAACAAGACCAAACTTTCTTTGTTTTGGAGATGAGCTACCAAGGTTCTCATCAAGTAAGAAAGTTTAAGTTATCTCAGAGTTTTATTCTCACTGGTACTTATTGCAAATGAGGGCATCCAGGCAGTATTTAGAGAAGGTACTGCCTGCAACTCTACAATGCAGAAATCAACACAAGTTTTAATTTTGTCATAGAACACTGGTTATCTATCTGCATGAAAAGCTTTTTGACTAATGACCTCATACCAACACATAATTTAAAATACTCTTTTTTACTATTGAAGGAAATGTTCATCCTTTTGTACACCTCCTTAAATGACTCAAATTGTTCCTTTTTAGGTATAAGATCGTTGAACTCTTTTTCTATTTAGCGATGGGATTTTCTCCTGCTCTGGTAGTGACATCCATGGTAAGGAATGTGACTATTAACAGTGCAAACAAACAAAACGTGCCTTTTATAACCAGCTTCAATTCCAGTGCAACTCTTTCTTCTGCAGAGATGTTCATTTTAGTACACTGTAATTGTAAATGTTCTCTGCAGAACAACCAAATACAACCAGTTATAGTTTGGATTTATAGTTTACATTTCAGTGAAATGCTGCCTTGTTCTGTTCAATCTGGGCTGCATTGTGTAGATAAAGAGAGCTTGGGTTTCTTGGTGCATCTGAAAAGCATTCTACTCCAAACTTATTTATAGTTATACATTTTAAATAGTGTTGATTAACCCTCTCTGCTGCTAATATAAACCTGACACATTTTCAAGTTAATGCCTTAACTGGCTGTATCAAAGTCTTGCTGGGAGTTTCATGCAGCTGGGAGAGGCTGCATTAAACTCACACTTTCACAGAGTAACGTGGGGTTTTTTGTCTCTGTCTGCTCTGCTGATGAAGCAAACCATCAAACTTGTTTTAGTTCTTGAGTTATCCCAGTATAACTTCTCTAGTGCTATGGGGACATAGTATATAAACACATTATTGTGCATTTCACAGTGAAATATAAATACACTGCATTTCTCACTGTCCCACTCAAGATATTCTGAGCTGTTGCAGCCAGCTCCCTTTGCTTGGGGGAGAAGAGCACTTTGTATTTTGTCCATAAATGCACTTTGCCCCCTTTACACCCTGCCCCTGACCTGTCCTTGTTCCCTGGCAGAGCAACACCGAAGGACTGCAGGAGGTGGCCTGGGGAGGTTTGATCTATTGCCTGGGCGTGGTGTTCTTCAAGAGTGACGGAGTGATCCCCTTTGCCCACGCCATCTGGCACGTCTTCGTGGCCACAGCAGCTGCTGTCCATTACTATGCCATTTGGAAGTACCTTTACAGAAGTCCTGCAGACATCATTCGTCACTTATGAGATTATGTATATCTCTATACATCTATATCTATAGATATATAGATATATATAAAGAAGTAATCGGCACTTGGCCTCTGTAACAGTATTATTTGACTTAAGGAATTTGGGGGAATTGGAAAAATTGCACAGCAAAACTGCACTGACTTTGGTAGTTCTGTGAACACAATTACTGTGAACTGATGTTTGTGTCCTGCCATTGCTCATCACATGGCAAGTGCTGTAAATAACCAAGATACTGTACTGCAGTAACCAAGAATCCATTCCACATTAGCAGAACTGGCTACCTGATGTTTACAAACAAATTTTGTATCCTAGTTTAATTTTAAAATTTTTAACTACGTGAATTTTTCTAAATTAGGGATTCAAATGGTGAAGTCAGTGCAATAGTGGAAATGTAATTCTCTTGACCTGAAATTGGTTTCTATCACCTTTCCACGAGTCATTTCTTAAACATGAATCAGAGACAGCTAATCTACTTTTACCACCCGTTATCTTGGTATAATGTGACTTTTATAGAAAATTTTTGTGTTTTTTGTAAACTTTAAAAGTACATTTATTGAAGACACACAACTGTCATCTATGCAGCTACTAATGTTGCAAAATCTTGCAAGAAATGGTTACATTCCACACCCGGTCCTGAGGAGAGAACATCGTACCTCTCCCAAAGGTTGTGTTGGAGGTGTAATTGTAATAACCACTTTTACAAACTAAAACCTGAATGTGATTCTGCTGAGTTCTAACATGGCAGCATTCTGCTCATTTGCAGTACCATGAACCAGACCTTAGGTTGGCTTTATTTGTGGTGAAGAGCTGTAAAAGGAATAGCTGAGGTGATTTTTCTCCTCCAGGTTTCCAGTTGTACCCGTGCTGCCCAGGGTGAGGGTTTGTGTGAGGAATACCCTCCATCCAAGCCAGGGTCACTCATTTCCCCAGACCATGTACACACATGTGACATTGAGGCTTGGGTTTCCAAAGGGACTTAAACTGACTGGTCCCACCAGCTTTTGGTGGGGTGGTTCTGCTGGGAAATCCTGGTGGGAGCAGCAGGCAAGCATTGCTGAGCACCTGGAGCTCAGGGTTCTTCACAAGCACAGCCTGGCAGGGTGCAGAGCTTGGAGAACTTGACAGTTCATCCTGGGACTTCACACAGAGTCCAACTGGTCTGTGTTGCTGTCTGTCTGTACAGGAAATCCAGCTGTGGTAGCAAGTCATGAGTGTAGAACATGTACTTTAATGACCAGTGTAGAAGAGTCATTGTAATCCTGTCTGTCCAATAATTGTATCCTGTCCCACTATGTAATGAATGTCTTATATTAAGATTGACTTTATCCTTTTTCTAATTTACTCAGTTTTTCATGTCAGTATTTAAGAACAAAACCAAAATGCGTTGCCTTTTTCAGATTTTGTTCTGGATATTGCCTGTCTACAAACAAAAAATAGCAAGATAGGGATGTTTTAAAGGTCCCACTTCGCTCAGATTTGCCAGAGGGTTGCAAGTTTTAGAATATTTACATTTGTATAGGGAATTTACCAGAGGAAAAAACTTTAAATTCAAGACATTGAAGAATTGCTGTGTGGTGGTAGCAGGTGATCAGAGAAGTGGCAGCACCACAGCAAACTAATGAACTGCCACAAAAGAGAGCAAAGGGAACAGCTGGACAGGTGATTCTGCTACCACAGTCTCGCACATGTGAATGCCTCAGTTTTTTAACATGTGTCTATTTTAATATTTTCCACTTTTTGTGGGTCCATGTATTTTGTTGAAATGCAGTACTGTTAAAACCACTAAAATACCTTTAAAGGTTTTCTGTAGTCAAAAGTGAAACTATTGCTTGAATATATTTGTTTTAATTTTAAGTTAATTTTTCATGGCATTTGCTTTTTGGAGTGTTTGAAATGGTTTTTAAAAAATTTCAATTCGCCAAAAATATTTTGAATTACTGTATTCTAGTCAATATGATATTGAATGTACTAGACTAACAATAAACATTTGGTGCAATTTGGAAACTCTTGTATTCTTTGTGGTGTTTTTTTCCCCTCCATCACCTGGGCAGGGCCATCAGGGAGTGACGCTGTGGCTACTCCTGACAAAAGGGAACCCGAGTTGAAGCTGAGAACCCTCATGCCTGCTCAGCCAATGCTTTAAAAATAGTAGGAAAGACTGCAATCCAAAACATTCCGTTGGGAAAAAATATATTTCTGTCTAAATTTTGGTCTGTTTAGAACTTGCTTTTCCCTTTTTGCTGTTCTGGATCAATTTTCTTATACTATTATATGTTGCGATTTTTTTTTTTTCCAGCTTAGAACATTGAAAAATACATAATTTTGCTCCTATCACTACAGGAGTATCATTGCATAAAATATAGACAAGCTGAAATAAAAATGTGTTTGTCTGAAAAACAAGCATATCAATTAGTCTTTTCTTTTTTCCCTTCCATCTAATTACAGCTCTTGAGGCTGATTCCTCTCAGCAGTAAGGATAGTGCTTTTTCTAGTACTGTTTGCTGCAGTACAGAGATGGGATTTCTTGGTCTTCCTGAGGCAAATGTTTTTAAAAGCACTTGCTTTTGTATTTTCTATGCCTCTAGGTTTTAGAAGTGCAACAAGTAGGCTGAGTCTAAATGAAACAGTGATAGCAAATATTTCAGTTTTACAGATGGAACTTTCCAGAAGATGTCTGGGATGCTGCAGGTAGTTTGAATATTGGATAGACTCTTAGGTCATGTTTTTATAACACAATATCCTGTGCATCAAAAAGTAATTCTATTAAACGAAGGGCTTCATTTAAGGATCTATCTTAGAGTGCTCTTGTTTGAATTGTATTTGTTTAAATTAAACAGTATTCATTTTTCTTCCTGTTACCAAAAAAAGTTCTAAAAGCAGGCTGCTGTTCCAATCCTATGCTCCACATTCCTCTTAATTATTTGTGATTATGGTAAGAAATTGTGTTGCCATCTCCCAGTTCTAGGTAAGGAAGTGGGAGGCTTGAGTGGCCTTGTGGGTCCCTTCCAACTCAGGATATTCTATAAAATGCACATTGTTGGGGCTGGAATGAGCAAGCTAAAGAGAAGATACTAAAATTTTTCATAGTTCTTTTTTTCTTGCTTAAGTACCCCTCCTGCTCAGAACATCTACACAATTCTTTACTTGGGTCTGGTGTGTTTAGCCACGAGATGTCCCTGAAGGCCAAGCCTATCATGGTCACATCATGTGCTTGACTGAATGTTTTCTCTGTGCTTTGCTATTTTTAAAAAGCGCAGGATGTTGGGCTCTGCTGCTGATTGCTTTCACCCATCAATAGGTGCCATAAGGTTAAAGCTAAAAATAGTTGACAAAAGAGTGATCGGGATGGCACAGCAGAGCTGGCTCCAGGGTGTGGGTGCTTTCTGCCTTCCTTTCTCAGCCTGTGCTCCAACAGCCAGAGGCTGCTCCTCCATCCTGCTGTGTTTCAGTCATCATTTGTCTGAATAAAAACACCAACCACTGTCACAGGGAAGGGAATGGACATAAGATACCTGAGATGTTCTCTAGTGGCAATTTGGAAGTGTTGGGATGCCTTTAACTTGGCATTCCCAGCACTGCTCAAGCGGCACAAGCAGCAGTGCTGTGGTAACTGTCCCTGGGGCTGAACATCCCCAGGCTGCTCAGCCTCGGGGTTGGTGTGAGCTTTGCAGCCTGCCTGGAGAATTCAGCAGGGAGCACCTGTCCCAGGTGCCGGCTGAACACACAGACAAGTTCCACTCACCAGTCCAAACCCCAAGGGAAAGCAGGCCTCTCTTGATAAAGGAGTTTTCAGATTCCTGTTTGGGTAGTGTTTGGTGGATGGTGTTTTGTTATTGAGCTGGGAGTCTGTCACTGGATTGTTTCCACCCTAGGCATCCTCCTCCTGTCTGTGGTGAGCAGTGAGGGTGGCAGTGCTAGTTCCCTTGGCAGAACCAGGGTGCTTGCTCCTAAGGATAAGCTGAGGAACCAAAATACTGTTGCTAAAGGCTGGCAGAGAGGCCAGTTTTATAACAGAAGTTACATCATTGGCTAATGAAGCTCCTGTGCTCTCAGAGGGATCTGTTCAGATGTCTCTGTTGCTTAGCAGCCCCAGCCCTGCTGGCATGGATTTGAGTGCCCAAATCCTTCAGGTGGCTTTGCAAATCTCCCTTAAATTTTCACAGAGAGGTGAAAAGCTGTTGGTAGAGACTGACTGAATGAGTGGCTTTAGCTCCAGCAGGCACCTCCTCACTGTCTGGTGGGCGCTGGTGGCTTCCAGGGATGGCGCAGAGGTGTGACCAGATGTGGCTCCTGTGACACAGCCAGCCAGCAACTGAGCCATTCTCCAACAGGACATTCAGAGCAGCCCACAGGATGTTTGGATGGAGAGCTGTAGTTATTCTGGATGTTGAAACACTGAAACCCAACCCAGACCACCTACTGAACATGGGGAACCTGTGGCACTTTTGGCTTCAGCCAGCAAGGATTTAGTAGCGAAGGATTGAACATTGTTGCTGTGGGAACTCAACTGCCTTCTGATCAAAACCCATGAACATGGGAAGCTCAGGATTGGTCTAGGAGGGGAATATGGATTTTATTTTTTTAATATATGTCTTAAAATATGAATATATTTGAACGGAAATGGCTTTTGTCTTGAAGCTGATGGTGGTTCTGAGCAGCTTAATCAGCCTTCTGCTAAAACACTGAAAATAAAGATTGAAGGGACTGTGAGATATTTTTAGCCCCTCCTCTGCCTGCAGGCAGGATGGACTGCCTGTCAGTCCTGACAGAATTGTTCTAAAAAGCCTCTAATAATGGGGATTTCACAGTCCTCCCAGGCAGTTTATTTCAATATTTCACCTTCTGCCCTCTTGATTTTTATTTTTTTCCTGCTGCCCAAGCACAGTTTTCTTTGCTGTACTTTAAGCCTGTTACTCCTAGTCCTGTCTGCAGCAGCTCAGATAAGAGCCCTTCCAGGCAGTTTTTCTGTAGCTGGAGACTGTCACTTCTTCCCTTGCTTTCTTCTCCCCCAGATTTAAACAAACTCAGTCCCGTCAATCTTGCTTCCCTTCCACCTTGACAGAGCCAGCAGGGTGTTCCAAACTCCAGACAGTTTTCCCAGCTGATGTTGTGACACAGGGACATGAGAAATTAGTGACAGTGCAGAAGAAAGGGAGAGGTGGAAGCAGGAGCTGTAATCCTGTGTTTCAGGAGAAGGACATCAAGCAAGAAAATTACCCCAAAACCAGCACACACAGCATTCCAGGAAGGCAGCTTTTCCTTCTTCTTAGAACTCTTTGTTCTGGTTATTGGTTTGTTTTATTGTTGATGCATGATCAGCTTTTTGGTTTTTTTGGATGATGGTGGGTTTTCTTGTTTGTTTGGTGGGTTTGAGATTTTTTTTTAACTAATTCTCTTTTTCTTTACTTTCTGGACGTTTAAAAATTACTATTATTTTTTAGTATTTTAATGCAATCTCCCACCTGTCTCCAGTGCTGCTTTTGCTTCACAGCAGCATCTTCAGGACAAGTCCCTTCTATTCCAGCTGGAATGTGCTGTGCACCTCACCAGACACGCATTTGCTTCCCTCCAGCCCCAAAGCACTCCACAGACAGTAAAGAACCTCTCATTGTCCTGACCTGCTGGGGGACTTTTCCCCATTGAACCTTCTCCTCTCCAGCAGCATCCTTTGACTCAGCCCTGGGGGGCTTTGTCTTTGTGATTCCATTTTGCTGCTGATTCCTCCAGCCCCATCCAACAGGGCAGGGCAGGGGGGAAAGGGCAGGGGAAGGCCCGAGGGGCTGCAAAACTGGGGCAGGGAAATAGGTTCCTTCCCTTCGTGGACTCTCCTGCTCATGCCATGCTTCCTCCAGGGCCACTGGGACCTCGGTACTGGGCAGCCAGTTCATCTGCAAGGTGGGGCTGGGGCTCAGACTCAGCTGAGCAGGGGGCTGTGTCTTTTCCCAGGGGTGATATTTCTGTCTCGAGGCTGCAGAGGTGGAGACGGAAAAGAAATACATGTTAGAGGAATTAGGTTGCTGGCCCAAAGTCCTGGTTACAATAAATCACGTCTGGCTGGTTTCATCCATCCCAGGTGAAGCCTGGCTGTTGGCTGTTGTCTGCAGGTGGGGCTAATTCTCACATTTCAGTTAAAATTGGGTCTGCGAATGTGAAAAACGATTGAGCATCATTCTTTTAAGTCCCAGTATGTTTCACACTTCCAGACAGCAGCTGGAGCACCTTGGGCACCCCGGCACTTGCAGCCCCCCGATGTCTCACACGGGGCTGGGCAGAGCCGTGGCACTGGTGGGGTGGCACTGCCTTTGTCCCCTGACCACCGGTGACTTGGATCTTCACGGGGTCTCACCTGCAGCGGCTGCACCAAGGCAGAAGCACCCGAGGGAGGATAAAGGGGATATTAAAGAGGAAAAGCTGGCGGTGTTTCGGAGCAGATCCCAGCGCTCGGGAGCCACTCATGGCTCTTGCGTGACCTCTTGTGTCAGCTGGGAAAGGCTCTCGGCATTCCCACCACGCAGCTCTCCCACTTCCCCACCCACATTTGCATTTAGGGAATGATTACATGTTAAAAAAACCCACCAAAACAATACGCTGCGGAAACGCACCGGTCATAGTCACAGTGACAAATCCTATTTATTCCGCTTAAATGCAATATTAAGGATTCGTTTTCTCGTCGTCCAGACTTGGCCATGGGTACGGCTGTGTCTTTCTTTTGCTCCGGAATAATTTTTTTTTAAGCAGCTGGGCAAGAGTGATAGAGGATTTAAAGCATCTCAAAGATTCTTAAATTCTCACAGATTTCATGAAAATTGGGACTTGGGTAAAAGAAGTTAAAAAGGAGCAGCAAACCCAGCCCTAAGGCGACCTCGGATGCTCCAGAGCTGCCGGAGCCGGGGCTGTGTCCACCCAAGGAAACACCTCGGGACCGGACTTTTTCAGTCTTTTTTTATTATTATTTTTAAATCACGGATTTTCTGGGATCGTTTCATCCATGAATGACCCCAGGAATGTTAAATCCACCAAATTTATCCTGAAGTCAAAGCAGGTGGATTAATAGGGGAGCGCTAGGACCCCAAAGTGGCAAACGCCCTGTAAAGCTACTCCAAAATGTGCTCTTGGCTCCCATAAAGATGCGTTTGGGGTGTCTCCTGGCTTGCAGTGGAGAGAAGATGGTTTATTTTAAATAGTTACCTATTACAGTTATGCTACTAACTGCGCTATATTAATAAAGCTTCTTAAATAGTCTCTGCACATGTAAAGGTGTACTACTAAATACCTCATCATATGTGAAAATCCTGTCATACAGTGCATATAAAAAAGAAAACATCTCCAAATGCATGTTTTATGTATTGTTGTTCTATACTTTATATATATATATATATAATAATCAAATGGCTGCAAAAAGCACACCCAGAGGCAGTCAAGGAGGGTTTGTGTGTTTCTGCACTATAACAAATACATTTTGTACATAATAAATAACATAGATAGCAAATACAATCTTTGTAGCCATAAAATGTGTATACAAAAAGCTCTAAATCCACATTAATGAAGAAAATGCTGTTGAGTTGGCAGTGTGAAATGTAATTATTAAATGTCTCTAGTTGTGGGCATGAAAAGATAAATGTGCAGAAACATCTAGACAGGGGTGATGTGTGTATTAGAAGAAACACATGTTGTGTCCCATATAACATTTATTACTATTCATAATAATATATTTTATATATTTTTGAAAAAAATACAAAAAATATAAATTTAGCCTTTAAAAATAAAATTAAAATATAATTTTTTAACCTTTAAACTACGTTGTTTTATACATGTGTCTCTGCATAAATACATCCATTTTTCTTAAACCTATTTTTCTATCCTGAGAGTGTACATGGAAACCTCTGCGAAAGAAATATGTGTGTGTACAGGGGCGGGGAGCACAAGAGCCACAGGGAGTATTTCTGGGTTATTAAACCACATTTTTGGTGCACAATATCTACTATATATATTTATACTCAGATATTTACATGTGAGTGATGACAATTTTTAGATGCATCTTCATATAAAAATACTAGAAACCTTATTAATTCTGTTCCATATGCTATATGGAAATAAAATTATTAAATTTCTGTCTGACTAGACAGTGAGAGGAAGGGGAGTGTGCACGTGTGTGTGCATGTACATACATGTGTCTGTGCATAATATAGAAAGTGTAGTAAAAACAGACCCTTATAGCAATAAAATACATAATTAGAAATATAAAAATATTAATCTAGATTATTAAATTCTGCTAAGTATGCTGTTTGAAAATATAATTGAATTTATATCAGTGTATACAACAGTATATGACACTACATATATATATACACATATCTATGTTTAGTGTATATATACATATATAGCTATATATATATATATATATATAAACCACACACACTCTCTCTCTGTGTATATATATATAAATATATACACACACAGTTTATAGACACCCAGAGCTATATAGGCACACAGGTGAGTGTGGAAATGTACTTATATATGGGTATATTAAGACAACACTTGTGCATAATTCAGGGCATGTATCATAAAAGCACCTTTCTAACAATAAAATATTTTTCATGTGTTTTAAAAATGTTTATTCAAGTAGTAAATTCTGGCAGGCTATATGAAATACAGTTATTAAACCTGTAAATATATAAAACATATAGAGGGAGTGAGCTACAAGGATGTGTGTGCCCACACTGTGTTTGTGCATTACAGCAATCATAGTTTGTGCAAACATATATGGCAAAACCAGACCTTTATAACAATAAAATATATATGTATTTAAAAAAAAGAGATTTTAAAAAAGGTTTATTAATAAAATAAGTGCTGTTAAATATGCTCTATGAAAGCATAATTAGCCAAGGTATAGCTCTACGGATACACAGAGATGTATGTGCTTGTGCAGATGCATGTGTGTGTGGTTATTAGACCAAATACACTTTCTGTCTCATTAAAAACCTTTGTATTAATAAAGTTATTTATATATTTGTAACAGTGTATAAAAATAGGAAGCTAAAAGCAATTATGATAAATATGGTATATGAAAATGCAATTTTAATTTATATATTTATATACACACATATCTTTAATATGTGTATTAAAATATATGAATTTATATTACAGCTATATATTTAAAACTAATGAAAGCATGCACACACACAGAAGGTTGAGTCAATGTGTTATTAAAACACATTTTGTGCGTAATATATACTATATATATTAAAATGCAGACTTTTATAGATACGTGTGCCTATGTATCATGCCCTGTACCCAGTGATGTATATAGGTACACATGTACACATTTAATAACTTGTATACAGGAAGAGTTAGTGCTGAGTTACAGTTTTTCTCTCCCAGGCTTATTCTTTAGATAAGCTATTTACATAAACTAGATACCTAAAAGCCTGTAGTATGTGTTATCTATCATGTGGTCTATATAAAATATTAGCTATAATGGAGAGTAAAATTAACGAGTTATGTTGTATACTACAATAAAAAGTACTCCTTGATATGCAGCATTTTTATGAATTTACTGTATGAATTTACAGCAAATACATTATCATATCTCATGATATATAGTCTATAATATATATATGTAAATGATGCTTCCACTGTACCACTTTATTACTTACATATATATATATTTTAAAAAATAAAATATTTTTGTTAAAATAGTAAATAGCACTAATTATAGTATAATTTGAATTATTTAATCTCATGAAAATGCACATTTGCCGTGGTTATACCCAACCCTGGTGGCAGCTGGGAGGGTTGGGGGACATTTGCCCACCCCCCAAATTAGCTGGGATCCATCCCCTGGTGGGACAGACCAGAGGACGGGGGAGAAAAATTCCCTCCCAAAAGCCCCATGCCCTGATACACTAAAACAAGCACACAGCTGAGAGAAGAAAAATTTAAAAGTTTATTAAACATTAAGAATAACAGACAAAAAAAAAGATTTGGGCTGAACAGCATACAGGATGCAAACCATTTCTTGTCATACAGAGAATTTGATCTATTTGTTAAACTTGTATTTAATGCTGCCTTGTGGTGTTGCCAGAAATACGATGGTTGATCACATGTAAGTTTTAATATAATTCCTTTTTCTTCACATAAAAAGTCAACAAAATAAAAATAAACTGCACATCTCTATTGTAAAATTACATGCAAAAATAATTTTAAAGCAATAATTGGGGGTATTACAAACCCACAGAGGCAAGATATTCAAATGGGAGGGGTCTGAGCCGATCCCATCCCTGGTGCTCGCTCCAGCCCCTTCCCTGCATTCTGAATTTCTTGCTTTTGTGGATTCAAGTCAGAACTTATTTCCACGGTGCTTGGTTTAGTGACTTCAGCACCACTCAAAACAGAAAAAGAAATACCCCCCGCCTCCTCTGCCACGGTCTTTCCCATGGAGAGCCCCAAGGTGCTCAGATGCACAAATCCATCTCCAGTCTCACTGATTTGTAGAGGGCATTCTTTTGTAAAAAGAAAAAATCCACTTCTAAGTTTCAGCAAAAAACGAAAGAGAAGACAAGCATTTTACCAATGCTTATAGTGTAATAGAGGTCAGTGAATTATTTAGATAAGCTATTAATTATTCTGCAAATATATATTTCTCTATTTTTATAAAATTACAATTTTTTATACCTACAAGCTCCTTCATGAGCAACAAAGCCATCAGAGGTGTGATGAGCCCAGCTGAGCTGTCCTTGGGAACTGAAAATGAGCTGAACTTTCATTTATTTATTTTCACTGTTATTTCAGGGAGACAACCCGGATAGCAAACCTGGAGATTTTCCAAGTTTTAAGCCCACATATTTTGCCCTTTTTTTTCCTGTTGTTTTTTTCTTTCCAGGTGAGCTTTTCAGAGCAGCCAGAGTACCTAAGTCCCACAGTAAGCAGGGAGTGCCTAAGTCCCACAGGCTCCTCAGAAAGTCCTCACCCCAAAAGAGACGCTGCAGCCTGTGGCATTCCCAGTCCCAGGATGGGACGAGGAGGCACCAGAGCAGCTCTGGGACTGCTGGACGAGGTAGAGCCTGGAAACCTCTGTGCTCCTCTGTGGCCATGCCTCAATAAACCTGGGATATCCAGTCTACAACCAGTTCCCACCCCTTCCCTGCCCCAAGAAACAGAAGAATTCTGTCTTTTTTTTTTTCCAAGCTGCTGTTTGCATGTTACGTGAAGTTTTGTGGTCACAACCCACCCTAGCAGTGGCACCACTGACCTCCCTCTGCTCTTGGGTCACCCCAAAAACCCCCCTGGTGGGGGCGATTAGAGACTGCTGCAATTTGCTGCGCTGCTGTTAAAGGCGCGTCCAGAGCGGGCGAACGCTGCCACGGCTCCTCGCAGAGGGAAAACCAGGGGTGCTCCCAAGCGGCTGCAGCAGAGGCCCCGAGTGTGCCACACCCTTCTGTCTCCTCCAGTGCCTTCTGCTGACCTTTAGGGAATAACTCACTGCACTTTAGACCTTGCTGTAGCACATGGAAACTCGATTTGCTGAACAAATGATCCGCAGGCAAGTACTGCACGTTATGGAACACCAACAAACCAGGTATGTTTGTGGAAAAATACTGGAGAAATGCCATCCATGCAGGGGTGTTTTTAATGCTGACCAAAATGCTGAGTTCTCTGCAGCCATCTCCTGAAGCATGAGTAATGATTTAATGGAATGAACAACCTTTTTATTTGAAAATAATGTCAGAACACTTATACAACTGTGAGCAAGACATGTAGCACCGTATTTTCCTCACGTTACTAACTGTATGCAGTACACACAGCTGTGTACAGGATCTGAGCTGTTCATAAAAAAAAAAAATCAGCTGGAAACAGATTCTAGCAGCAGCAGCAAATTGGAAATGACTATGAGTGGTTTTGTGTTACATATTATTTTTCTGCCATTACAAAATATTGTATTGTCCAATCAATAGTTGACTAAAATCCATGTTGTGCTTTGTCCCTGTTAACCAGTTTCTTTATGTGTTTTTGATGGAAAATAATGAAGTATCTCTTTTTCAGTAATATGGAACACCCTGGAAAACCATATTACTTCCATAAAAATTTAATTTAAAGCACAGAACATGCCAGTGTGCCAGGCTTAAAATATTAAGGATTTAAAAAAAGAGAAGAAAACAACAACCAGCAAACCCCTAATCATTTCCTTTCTATACAATAATGGAGAATATATATCTTTGCTATATATTTTAAACATGGAATAGCTTTTCCTTTTTGCTATATATATGTCTTTCAAAATACATTGTCAGTATTTGTACTTGAAAAATACTGTACAAAACGAACATACTATAATTATTCTGTATAAACTTTATACATTTTATAGTATCTATCCTTTTGGTCTAGAGTAAACACTTTGATTGATTGGATTAACCACAGTATATGACAACACCATCCCCTTCTGAAATACACCAGTGTCTCTTACATTCATTTTTCAGAAGTCCACTTTATATTAGAACATACATGTTCAAAAGCAGAGAGCTTAAAACAATAAAGTTCAGAACCATCAGTTCATGTCACACTCAAAACAACAATCACTAGGAAAAAATGGGCTTTGCAAACCAGTGACTTCTTCTAACTGAATAAAAGTGATTTTTTAAAACAGCAAGGTATAATCCACAGAAAATATATTACAAAACATGGGGAAAAACCAACTGAATTTACGTATTTATTCAACTTTTGATCACAAAATGGAGTAACTAACTGAAAACAGAAAAGCCCCTTTGATTTTGACATCAGATCTGATTAGACACTATTTAATTTTGTTCTCCTTTTCAACTAATGATCCTGCTCCTTACACATGCGCTCCCCCACGGCAGGGACACGGTCAGCATGCTCACGGGAACATGTCTGGGACTTTTTGGAACTCCTTGTTAAAGACATTGAGACTCCTTTTGGGTAGGGAACCATCCCACGTCCACTGGGAACATCCGGGCAGCATGCACGCAGGATTATTGCTTCAGGTACAGGCAGTGCAAGGTACACACTCTGTGCTCTACCAACAACTCCTACCTACCTACCTGGGGTCCGTGGAGAGAAAAGGAACCTTAGTAGCTACAGAGAAGCCATTATGGGATCTATCATGAGTATAGCTAAACTCAGTCTAACAGCACTTTTAAATCTGAAGACAATTATCACCAAAACTTAAAAATACAACAAAAGCGATCTATAAATTAATAGTTCTGCAGTGTAGTACTAAATTATTATTTGTGCACTTTATTAGCATGTTAACTTTTCTGATTAGACAGACTTAAAACCATAGCTTGTTACTCTCAAAAAAACCTGAAATCTACTTTTTTTTTTCTTTTTTCTTTTTTTTTTTTTTCCTTTTTTTTGTAATTTATGCTGGGATCTTTCCAAGTAAATCAGAAAGATGGAACTGATTACAAGAACATAAAACCCCTACTCTGAAGCAGCACTGAAGGAAAAAAAAAGATAATAAAAAGCTTACTATGGTGGTTCTCAACAGTCCAGGTAAAAATGTGGCACCCTTTGAAGAGGGCTGATAAAAATGGGAAGTGCTGAGATGCGCACGCACACCCACACCCACGCACATGCACACCCATGGACACAGACCTGGGCACACACGTGTGCACACACACACACGCAGGGACACGTACACGCAAACACAAAGGAAAAAAACAACGAAAAAACCAACATTAAGTCAGTTTTGTTTCTGCTTCTGGTAAAGTGCTGAAGACAGAAAGGTTGGTTTGGGTGTGGTGCTATCAAACAGGAAACACATTGTCCATCTAGTCAAATGCCAACCCGCGACAAAGGAAAAAAAAAGAAAAAAAAAGAAGAAAAAAGAAAAAAACCCAAAACACCCCACTTCCCCCGCCTCGGATTTACAGGGGGCCGTGCCGAGCTTCGTACTTGGCCAGGACGTTCTTGCACTTGCCCAGCTCTTTCCGCAGGTCGGCCACCTCCTGGCGCAGGGCTGAGTTCTCCTTCTCCAGGAAGGAGGCACGGATAGCGATCTGGTTCTCCTTCAGCCGCCGCGCGTCCCGCGAGCGCTTCGCTGCCATGTTGTTCTTTCTGCGCCTGGCCCAATATTTGTCGTCCTGCTCGTGAGACACAGAGAGAGGCGAACAAAGGCGTTAGGTTTTGGTAAATCCAGAGCTGTGCACTGGGAGCTGCTCCCAGGAGCCGCCTCCAGACTGCGGGTGGCTCCAGTGTCACCCCATGGCACGGCAGCACTGGAGTTACAGCTTTGCATGGCACAATCCACCCTGGCAGCGCAGATGCCCTCACATGTTTCTGTCAAAATGTTTACACTAACTCCCTCATCCTCCTGACAGGGAATTCCTCCAAGGAAAAGTGAAGCAATGTTCCGGAGGTACAATCCATCTCCCATCTAGGCTGACCTAGTTAGCACATCCTCCTTGGCGTGCCATGACTCACCCTGCACAGTGGCTGGAGCAGCACTAATTACCTCTGGCCCTGCTCAGCACTGCCAGCCAACACCTGGTTTACTCTCTGTGTTGCTATCACCCATTTCACTTACTGTTCCACTCTTTCTTAATGTTCGAAGCACTCTACAGAACCCCAAAATGTTCCTGTCTGCATTACTAAGTCACTGCAAGAGGATTCCTTGGCACAGTGATGATGGCTGCTCTGGGACCCACCACAGGGATTAATGCAATAGGCTTTGACTGTGGAAAAAAAAGCATTGGTCAGAAATAGGTCCACTACCCCTGAGATTCCATAAGCTAACATATTCCCAAAGTGTTATCCCTGAAGACTTGCCTCTAGATCACCTCACTGCATTGGTGTATCAATGACTCGAAGTAACTACTGAATTTCACCTGATTTTTCCACTCTTCCAATGAAGTGGCCTTCAGCAAAACGGCAGCTTTGATGTTGCTTTGTAACTGTATTAAGTTCTAGAACTTTGGAACAACTCAGGAAATACAAAGTGGGCAGAATCTCTCGTGAAAAGTGAAATTCTGTCCCCTGTGGAGTAAGAGTGATGCAGCCACTCAACCCTCAAACTGCCTGGCCAAGTCACAGAGCTCAAATTTCCTCTTTCTTCATCTTAACATGCTTCCATTTCCCTGTGCAGCTCCCAAGGACTAGCACAGGGCAGGAGACCCAGCTGCTCCTATGCTGCACTGAGCAAACACCCACCACTCCTGGGTCCTTCAGCCTGGCTGAATCCTGCTGCTCTGCACTTTCTGCTGCTGCACAAGGCAAATCAGGAGCCAAACAACTTCTGGCAGGAGGGCTCTTGAACTGCTTTCTACCAGTTTGGCTCAACAAAGTGTGCAGGAATGCTGATCTGGAGCCAGCATTATCTCTAAATGGCTCTTCACCTGTACTTAGATGCGACCCTGCAAAATCCTCCAAAAAAACAAGCGTGCAGCAAAAAGCTATGACCCAAATCTTGTTTATAATTTCCCATCTCATTCCACTCCATAAAAATCAGCTTTAAGCAATTTATTAGTGTGCCACCTAGGCTTCATCCCTCTTTATTTTAACAAATTGCTATGGCAAATCCCTTAATCCAGGCCTGAAAGAGGTAAGGCTGGCATTTCCAAATCACATGCAGCCCAGAGACGATTGACTGGTCTAATCTGCTTACCCTCCCCCAGAACCCAGAGGCTGCTCCACATGCCAGGGCAGGAGCAGCACTTGGGTCAAGTGTTCTGCAGTGAGTCAAGGGCAAGCGATGGGATGATCCCCAGGGAATGAGAGACCCTGAACTCCTGCTTCACTCCTGTGCTGCACTGCTGGGTTCAACCTCTGGCCAACAGGACCAAAGCCTGCTTTGATGAATAAGGGTACCTGGGAGACGTGACAAAGGGAGAAACGGCACCGAGGAGCAAACTCCAGCCATTCCTGTAGCAAACACCTCTCCCTTGGGCACTGCAGCCCAACAGGCCATCACAGGCAGTAAAACTTGCCCAGGCAAGCAGTAAGGTGCAGGCAAACCTTTGCAAAGGAAAGCTGAGTGACAGCAACCTGAACACTACTGGAATTGTGATTTCTGTGCTTTTAACTTGTACCACAGCATGCTTAGGGATAAAAATAGCTTCTTTCTCTAATGCTATCAATCTGGTGCAAACACATGGTATCCTAGGCTCCCTGCACGTGCAGCCAGGGATTCCCACTGACTCCAACAGGCTCTCAGGCTGTGTCTTGGGGGCAGTAGCAACAGCAGAACGTAATTCTGCCCTGACTGCCTCTGATAAAAGAGATCCTCTCTTGGAAAGCACATACCAGGAAAACAACTGTGCAAGTAATGTTCAGAGTGTTTGATAACCTGGATCAGTTGATCAATTTTCCTACTATCTTCATGCACTTTGCTCTTCCCTTCTCAGAAGCAGTGAGTGGCACGGACTCTTTCTTTTAAAATATCGATGTAGTATTGTACTTTACATATTGTATTAAAACACTTCTCAGCAGAAAAAATCTGTTTTCTTCTGTTTTCCTACCACTTGTCTAGATTCTTTCACCTGTATTATTGAATATATATTAGTGAAATACAGTTTTTACTATAGTGTTCTCATTCATTATTAAACACAGAGCTACAGGAACTTCCAAACAAGACACAATATACTTCAGTCTGTCATCATCAGGGTCCTCCATTCTCCTTGAAGGATTCACAGCCTGTGCTGAATAGACAGAGGATGAAGAAAAAGGAAACATGATCAGGCTGTTTCATAAGTGGGAAATATGGGACAAAGCAAGCTTGTCCAAGGTCAAACAGGAAGTTTCTGGCATACAAAGGAAATGAATATTGAGCTCATGAATTTCAACTGTTGCATAACTAATAAGGGACATCCTTCCTTCAGTCTCATTCAGAACCCTGAACAGTTTTATTCTATGGCAAAGTCAGATTTAGATTGAAAGATTTACCTTACATGACAAAACACATTAATACTCCAAACCTGTACCTCAGTGAGGAACTAGAGACCCTATAGCAATCACCTCGTCACCCGTTCCAAATTACCTTCAGGTCATCTGGGATGAAGACTTTGCGAGCTTTCTTAATCATGGGCTGGGGTTTCAGCTCTTCTTCTGAGAACTTGCGCTTGCGAGGATCAAACATTTCCTGGCCAGGAATGCTGGACAGAGCAAGATCTGCAGGGTCAGGTTCATAGCCAACAGGAACTTGGATAGTCTCAGGATCAATAGGGCTCGGTGTGTTCCTGTTTGCTGGCAAGATCTGACCTACAGAAATACAGGATAAATACAGCTGGGTTAGAAAAAATATGTTAATTGTATCAAAAGACATGGATTTTAGAAGATCTCTACATACTTTACAAGTAGTAATTGTTTCAGCTTTCCCTTCAGATTTGGTATCTACTCTTGCTAAATATTAGATTGTCCATTCTGCAAGGCATATATTCTGATCCAGACATGCTCATGGCCTTTATATTCAGAATCTGTTCCTAACTCTGGTTGCTAATGTCGGATTCCCACGTAGCATCACTGAATCCAACATTGAGTTGCACTGACTGTAGGCAGAAGATACGTTGCTCCAACCTGTGCCACTTCATTAGGATCCCATCCTCAGGAACAGATCGTAAGTACTGTCATTTAGTTCAGATTTATCAGCACACTGTAACTCCTCCCAGTTATACATTTGAGGCTGTGTTTATTTTACAATCAAACAACGTACTGTACTTGCCATGGATAGCATCTCATGGAAGTGTACTTTCAGCTGTGTTGAAGTACTCCAAGGACACTGCTATTTATTCTCCATGAAATCCTACCAGGGATATTCTAAAAGACAGTGAAGGAAACCAGCAACATGAAAGGCTACAACGATTCCTTAAAGATGCTCTGCAGAAATGAAGAAGACACTTATCAATGCTGCATTTCTCTTTTATGGTATATAAAATCTAATGAAAAGGAGCATATCCCCAGAAAATGAGTGATACCACTCCCATTTTTCTTTTTTTTTTGATTTTAGATACAGCCTTCAAGATCCTACAGCACCAGTTCGGGCACCATTCCCACTAAAAATCCAATTTAAAATCTCAACCAAAGGTTCCAAAAATAGGATCCTGAAGTCAGCTGCCTAAACATGGACTATCCCCGGGGGCAGAATTTTCAGAAGTTTTCACATGCCTCAGAAGTAGAAGCCTCACAGACTTCAGAGGGAGGACTTCTGATTGAAACAGATATTCTTTTATAATTTTGGCTATTTGCTAATTCAACCTTAGCGATCTGATGGCTTTCATGATAACTACAAAAACATCCTGTGGCTGCGTAATATTTCCTTACTTGTGCCCACATCTGCAATATTTAGGGTGTAAAACAGTAAACATTATATGTCGTTTCTAATTCCAGACCAGCATTAACAATGCAGGTTTTATTTTAATAATACGGGAACCACACGGAAAATGCGCTGGGAGAATTGCACTGCGCAGGGCTTCCTAAGGGAGAGCTTTTGTACCTCCTATTTTAGAGCTGATAAAATCAGCTTCCAGGAAAGGCTGGTGAGGGCCGGGGAGAGGAGAAAAGGAGGATCAAAGTTATCAAAATATAGATGTGGCTGCAGGAGAGGAGCGAGAGGAAAGGATGCTGCTGCACGCATTGTGCCACTGCGGAGCGCTGCCGCCCCTGGCTCGGGACGCGCTGCTGGAAACGTGGCGCTTCCCGCTGTCCCCCGTTAATCCAGCCGGGAACTGGCGGTGCCAGCGGCTTCTCCCCGCTCTCGGGGCCAGGAGCGTGGCCTTTCCAGCTGTCCCCCGTTAATACAGCCGGGAGCGGCGGCGGCAGCGGCATCTCCCCTGCCTGCCGCGGGTGGTGGGTGCGCGCTCCCAGCGCAGCGCTCCGGGATAACCGGGACAGCCGGGGGGAGGCTCGGCCCGCACGGCTGCGGCTGCGGGGCGGCTTCTCACAAGCCTCGGCCCTCCTGGAGACGGCGGCGTGCGAGTCTGAGTCACCTCCCTGCCCCGGTGGCACCTCCCGACAAGGGACGCGCACCCCGGCAGCCCCGCAGTCCGCGGGGGCCGATCCCTCGCTGATGGACGGATGGGCCCCACGACCTCGTTTAAAGCACGAAACACAGGAAAAGCTCCTTGGGTGAGTGCCTGTTCCGGAGCGGCCAGGTATTCCTTACTGCAGACAAATACACATATGTATGCACCTACAAATGGTGCACATTCTGTAGTACAGGTAAAAATTAAGCAAGACACGAGCTCTGAGTACTTTTATAGTATTTCTGGTGAGCCTGCAGGGTGCTTCTGAAAGTCAAACGGATTGTGAAATCTGGTCCAGGTGAGAGCCTGTATTTAAATATTGCTGAAGTTCTTGATACACAGTATCAGTTTGCATATTATCATTTATCTGTAATGTGCCATATTACACAATTACATGAGATCTGTAGTCACTGGCCTCAAGAAATTTTACAATATCCCTCTGAAAAAAGGGCAAAAATGCTCCTTTTAAACATGGGAAATCGAGGCATCGCATCTTAGCAATGCAACAGCAAAATAAAGAAGGATGCACCTCCACAGGGATCTGGGACAAGACATGGCAGTCAAGGTCCTGCCTTGCTCCCTCCATGCACACGTTTCCTCTCCCCTGCTCTAGGAAGTTCTCACGACTACAGACCTGGCCCTTCAGTAAACACAAGATGTTCCAGTGCCAGTGAGAAGCTCGTTCAAGGGAAATGCTGTTCACTAAAGCCTGAACAAACCATGTGTCTAAACACCGTCACTAGGAGCCCCAAGAGTAGACATCCTACACCCACATGGCACACACACCTCTGCCAGTCTCTGTTCTGTCATGCTCCTGCAAATGATCAGCAACTCCATCAAGACCAACAGAGTTAACAAGGGTATCTCAAGCCCCAGGCAGAAAAACCAGTAATGCTTGGTCCAGCATTTTATGCTGGGCAACTCCTAGCGCCCAGGATCTTTTTATTTATTCTATCAAGTTTTGCCAATAGTGCAAGCCAGGAACCTGTCTTTGTTAGTTTGCTGGCCAGTGGCCATGACATCTCTGTGGTGCTGGAACTTGTCGTAATCCAAGATGACAGCGTGGGCTGCGCTGGCCTTGGCTCTGCTGTCACTGCAGGAGTGCAGAGCATGGCCTCGTGTTACATCGCTCCCCGGGCTCCTCTCTCCGGGTGTGCATGGCACTTTCGCTCTGCATCCTCCTGCCAAATTTGTTCGGGGTGTTATTTTTATGCACTAAATTCCTCGCAATCAGAGGTAGGTCAAATAAGCACAGCAATTTGAATGTCATGTGCCCAGCAGCCAACTAATCCTTGCATCACCAAGCTTCCCAGCTGTCACAACAGCCACAGAAAGGGCTGCTCAGAGGCTCTGATGCACACGCAATCAGCCAAGGAGGAAGCCTACTCTGCAAGGTAAGGCCCCTCAGTGCCCAGCATCAGGAGCCAGATGCCTTTGCCAGGCTCTGCATCATTTAAACACTGTGCTCACAATGGCAGCCAAATTTTCACAACAGTGAAGTGGCTGGACTGTTTAATGTGCTTAAGCTTTGTTCTCAATGGGGGCTGATGACTGCCAAGTGTTTTGGAAAGAACTTAGCCCCTCTATTTAAGTTGCTGAAATGAGAACTCTTGAGCATTAAGCTCTTTTGGAAATCCAGCTGCAGAGCTCCACGGTGGTGGTGGCGGTGGAAGCAAGCCGGGAACAATTGTTAATGGAAACTTCCCCTCATACCACCCTAGTGATGTGTCTCAACCATGGCCTGGAGAGACCACAACTATGTCAACACTGGCCTTTTGTCTGGAGCCTTTCCCACTTGTAGAGCTGCACTCAAGCAAGAAGGAGTATGCCAGGACAGACACAGCTCCAGGTGTCTCCTGGCAAAGGGACCAGCAGGTTTTGACAACCCCAGCAGTTCTGCTGCCCTAACATCTTGCCTTTGCTAATGCTTTTGGTGTTGCTATGGCAGATATTAGCATGGTGGAAAATTTTCCAGAAAAAAGGACTCGAAAGAAAGTTAGCTGTTCTAATCCTTTCAGTCGTCGTCCTCCTCCGTCTCCTCCTGGCAGAGACTGCCAGTGAGGAAGTCCAATGTAATGGTAATATTTTCAGTGTGGTTCCTTTTTCAGAGAGAAATGGACTGAGGCCATTCACTTGTGTCATCTAGGTCACCAAATGGCTGGTAAAAAAAAATAGCAGCTTTTAATTGCCTGCAATAATTAAAATTCACAATTCAAAAGTATAGCAGCATTTTTGTATACCTACAAAAACCCAAACGCTGATCTGGTATCATGGGGAGTTCAATCACCATATCCTGACTCTTAATTTCCCCTTTTTGAAACATCCCACCTACCAGCTGTGCCCAGGAGAGTGAAGACGGAAATAACCTCTTCAGCTGCACCACTGCTTGGCAGACTTCTTATCTGTACTGTGAGAAATCCCTGGTAAATTATGTGGAATGCAATTCTGAATCATTCAACTCCCATAGAACTGTGTCTGATTTTCAGAAAATCTCCCTTCTCACAGCCCTTCTACACTCTTCATCAGCTCAACAGCCAGCTGGAGAACAGCGACAAGAGGAAGAAAAGGGAGTGAAAATGTTCTAATCAAAATATTTTTCCCTATTTTTTACACACATTGGAGGGAAATAAAAGAGGAGTTTCTTACTCAATTTATTAGCAGCCCAGAGATAAGATATGTTTGCTAATCATTTTTCTTTATACAAACTGAAGGTACTTTGTGTGTGTCAGTCAGGCTCTGTAAGTGCAGTGGTTAAACTGACACATAATCCTCACCCAGAGCTGCTCCAGAGCTCTCCCTGTATGTTTTCCAAGCCGTCTATCCCCTTGGCAGCTGGCCAGCTATTTGGGATAGTTCCCTTGCTCTAAATCACAGCCTGTCCTGGACTAATCTGTCATCCATCTCTGCATTAACTGCTTCAGCCTTCAGGAGAAGTTCTCTCACTGCAGAACACACAGCAAGAGCACAGGGATTGAGACAGGCAAAAACCCCCATGAGTAGCAAAGTAAAAGGGGTATTCTGGAGGTCAAGGTTTATCTACGGACAGCATCTTGTCACTTCCTCACAATATTCTAAGCAACCTTTTATCTATCCTATCTTATTCTATGTAATTTCCCTGCTATTAAGACTGTAGTGTCTTCCAGAAACTAAACCATTTAGGTGAATAGGACTAAAGCCATACACTGGAAGGACAAACCCAACCACTCTCTCTGCCTTGGGGTGAAGAAGACGCTTCACCTCTGGGTGTGTTTATGCAACCAGTTGTTATAGGAGCTTTATTTTCTTCCCAAGCAACAGGAGATCTGTGTATCTTGACCAGGGCTCCAACCCGGCAGAGACATTCCTCTGCTCCTTACCTTACACAAACTTGATTCTGCTGAACATGGGGTGACTGCAAACACTCACCACAGAAAGAAGGATCTCAACCCAATGCAACCACAACATAATTCGCTGCTTTTAACACACACTAAAACACTGACACACTAAAGTGTTTTTAAAATCTGTACTTTTTAAAGATATCAGCATTGTTTACAAACCTTGTGCACTTAATTATGAAAGAATTGTCATTTCCCCTCTCAGCATTGCGTGCCTCCTGCTCCAGACCTCTACAGTATTATTTCAGGCAGGACTGGTAGTCTTATTAATATAATCTGACACTTCCCGTTAGAGGATGCTGTCTTCAGTTCCTTCAGCCTTTGCCAGATTTCAACCATTCTGTTTGTATTTCTTGTGCGCCAGCTGTGTTTCTGCCAAAATGGTTCTACAGTTTCCCGAAAAAGGTTCCGCAAAAAATACTTTGTTTTGAACCTGTTAAAAATTTCTGGCAAACTTTTCAATGCAGTGTGCTAGTGGCCTGTGCACTGGAAGAGATGGCAGCTCCTGGGTCAGTGTTACTTCAGAGAATCACAGAATAGTTTAGATTGGAAAAGCCCTCTAAGATCATGGAATCCAAGCATTAACCCAGCACTGCCAACTCCACATGAAACCATGTCTTCAGTGCGACATCTGCATGTTTCTTAAAAACCTCCAGAGCTGTGATGCAACCACTTCCCTGGGCAGCGTGTTCCAACTGTGGACGAGTTGGAGGAGAAGGGGACAATTTCATTAAGTGATTAGGACTCAAATCTGAGAAGGTGGTAAGGAGGTGAGGAAGGCGAGGATGACAGACTGGCAGCCAAAGATGAGAGGGAGAGAGCCTGGAAGGGGAAGGCTGTTCCAGCAAAGGTTGTGATGAATGCATTAGGTTGAAGAGCACCGTCAAAGGCAACAGGGCAGGAGAGTAACTGTGCTGATGGTACAAACACAGCTCCAGATTCCCAAGTGCCACAGAGTCTCTTCAACAAACAATACAGTGGCAAAGCTCCCTGTCCTCCTTCAGCTCCTTACTGTGAGGTGTCATCCTCTACTCACTCCCAGCAGCAGGACAGTGTGGTGTGCAGTCAGGTCCATTTCTACTCATTTCCAATGTGCCTGTTGTAAGAGTGGCACATGAGAAAGCCTAGCTTTTCAATTTGTTTTTAAAATTAAATGCAAGAGCTGTGTAAGAAGCACAGTCATGGTTGCAACAACCTTCAAAGTTCCAATCCCATACTATCTTACTCGGATTCTTTCCTCCTTGAGGAGACACTTGTTTCACCCATTTTGATTTATCCAAATAAACCCATATAATATTTGCCATAAATTATTCCAACCTCCTGTAGAGAAACAATTTCAGGAGTTCCATCCAGCACTGACAACTACTGTATCTGTATGCTTCAGAAACAAGACTCCCACGCAAGAAGGGGCAACACTTCTCTTTGCAGATGAAGAAGTACAGATATTTTAAATCAAAACACCATTCTCTCAGGCTAGCAAATGTTGTACGCATTGGCTGCATTTCAAATTCTCTCATGGGCTTCTGCAGGTGTGGGACACAGGTGAGAGCCACCCAAGGTGTCACACTGGGCTTCTCACAGAAAGGGAAGCAAACACATGGTGTGACACATCCACAAAATCAAATTAACTGTTCAGAATTCTGCTGAAACTTTATGCAAAGTCCAGTCTCTCCAGACAAAATCCTTCGGTCCTTCCTGCCAGATTTTCCCTTCTCCTCCTGCTGTTCCCTGCATCCTCTCACATCTGCAGTAAATGAGGTCAAGATCCAAGATCCTACAGACAACCACTTCCTTCCTGAAACAGCCCTGATTCAGCCCAGAGCTGGTCTGAGCTCCACAGGCAAAATGGGAAAAGGGGAAAGAGAGGATAAAATGTAACTAAAGCCTGCATTTCCAAGGGACAGGGCTTGCTATCCGAGGCTGCACACATGGCCTTCGGTTGTGTCTCGGTTTGAGACAAATTAGGAGGAAAGATCTGAGACGAACGTATCCTCTAATAGAAGGCAGGTTTCAGCAGCCCCTCCCCTACCCAGGTTCGGAAAGAATTTTCTGGGAAAAAAGTGAAAAAAAAGCTGTTTATTTAACAAGCAGGGTGCACACGACCATGAGAGAAAAAAAAAGAATAATGTTAGATAATAAACCTTCTTGTTGTGGAGAAAACCTGGTAGATTCAGAGTCCTTTCTGTAGGTGTGGCTCTGCTCTCTCTGGAGCTGGGGTGCAGCGTGGGCCCCTCCAGGCCGTGGTGTGAGGCCTCCCGGTGATGGTGTTCCAGAGCGGAGGAAAGCTGAACAGTTCAGGAGAAAAAGAAAAAGCCAGCCAGCAAACTTTCTTGCCTCAGCTAGCAGGCTAGCTAAAAAGCAAAGAATTTTAACTCTGTGTCTCTCTCCTGAGAAACAGAGCTGAGAGCTGGCTAAAAGCAGGACGGTGCTCCCTCGGCTCTGCAGCGGTGAGAGCGTGGGGAGTGTGTGAGTCCTTAAACACAAACTGCTCTGAAGAATTCACTCGGCTTCCTCCCTCCCCCCCGCCACTTTCTCTCGGACCCAGCTTAAAGACACACAATTCATGTCTGGCATAGAGCAGGCGATAGGGGATACAGCATCATGAAGTCACCCCAAGACAGGTTGTGTGTTTGCAGATCTTTGAGGGCTTCACTTGCAACTCCTGCCTGTGGTTAACTTGGAGTGAATGGAATACCCTTTGCCTGCTGGCCCAGTAACGTTCTGCCCTTCAAAAGCAATAAACAAAGAGGAGGCACCAGCAGGTAAAATCTTCCACTACATCTCCTGGACTTAAGACTCATCTCTTCTCTAAGATCCATACTCTGAAAGCCCTTCCTTGACTTTAGCCTGTGTGAAGGCAGCACTTGCGAGCTCAACAAGGCCTCATCTCTGAAAACAACCAAGAAATCCAATTTTTATTCCCTTCCAAACTACCTGTGCAAGATGCCTGACAGTAGTTGTTCCTGCTCTGAACAATTCCCTTGCAGAAGGGCTATATGGAGGAAAAGAGGGTTTGATTCTGCTCCCAGGACACTGAACAGGGAGTTAAAAATTCTTGAAAAGCATGAAATCCACAGCATTCCTAAATGCTTTTCTGATTTTTCTGTAGGATGCTGATCAGCCAAGATGGAATTCAGTGGGGACAGGGTCTGAAGAAGAGCTGCAGGGAAGAACGTTCACACTGGTATTTAATTTTAATTTACACTTGGCTTAGAAGCATGTTTCAGTTCAAGATGCTTATATTCTCTGGTACACTGGAGCTTCTTGACATCCTTTGGCATATTTTCATTACTTGGCAATTCACATACAGCAAGATTCCTCAGAAAGTACAGTAATTCTTTTCTTAAAGGGAAGGTTCCAGAGAAGCATCAGAATTAATCTGCTCTGAAGGAAACAAAAACATCCACTTTCCTTTCCTTGGACAATTGTGTACCAAGCTTTAATAAACCAGTAGATTTTACATAGAGCCCCTGGTTTAGGTAATAGCCTCATATAGCACAGTCACAGAATCACTGAGGTTGGAAAAGGCCCCCAAGATCATTGAGTCCAAGCTGTGCCCAATCCCCACCTCATCACCAGCTCAAAGCACTGAGTGCCACATCCAGGCCTTCCCTGGACACCTCCAGGGATGGGGACTCCAAACCTCCCTGGGCAGCCCCTTCCAATGCTAAACCACCCATTCATTGAAAAAATTCTTCTGGCATCCAACATGAACCTCCCCTGGTGCAGCTTGAGGCTGTTTCTTCTTGCCCTGTCCCTTGTTCCCTGGGAGACGCTCACCTCTACAACCTCACCACCCATAAATGTGCCCTCATGTGGAATTCTGCTCAAAACAAAGACAACACTTGTCCTCAAGATGTGTCTGTGCCACTGCCAATGTGCTTTTCAACACTCCAGACCAAGTCAGTCCCTCTCCCATTGTTCTGTTTATTTGTCTATCTAGGACAGCACGCTCTCAGTAAACAGGTCTTGCAAAGAGCCCTCCTGTAATCCTGACAGCATATGCCACCCATGACTCATGGATCTATTACCCAGTTCTGGTACCCAAGCCCTGCTGGCCTGGGTGTGTTATCAAAACACAGTCAAGGGAGATTTCAACTGGCATGGAAGAGCCACGTGAAACAGGTCCATTTCCTCTGCCTCCCAATCAGCAGCTAATGGGGAGCCCGAGAGACAGACAACAGATGCTATCAGCAGCACTGGAATACATCCCTGAAGGAAAAGAGGTCACTGGGCAGAGTTACAGGAACTTGCAAATCTCCTCTTCTCTTTTGATCTCCTCTGTGCACACAAATCTGAACTGTTGCAGTCACTTTTTACTCTTTTTCCTTTTTTTTCCATTTTTTTCCATTTTACGTTTCACTAAAATGAAGCACACTTTTTATGTGACAATTTATAGATGGTGATTTGTATAAAATAATCACGTTTTAAGAATTAGAGCTGCCAGAATGGGAACACACTGTTCCCATAACCTAAGCAAGGCTGAGTACATTTTATTTTCTCTCTGCCCTCAATTAGGATCCTCTAATATGTTTTGGAAAAAAAAACTCCAAACAAACAGCAAAACCCAAAAAATTATACTCGGGTTGTTACAGCCCAATAACTGCAGAGGTCTAACTTGCTTTGATATACTAGCTTTATTCCCAAGGAGCACACATAAAGCGTGTGTGGTTGTAGCTTTTTCTCTATTGATGCATTTATCTCCATTTATAAACCATACAGATGCATCAGGCCTGGGTAGCCTGAAAAAGGGGGCCAGAGGAAGGAAGGGAACACGTCACCACTTAGGGAAAATTCCAAGAGAAAAGGCTGTTGAATATGGACATTACCCCTGTGTCTGTAACTACTTCTTTACAGCTGCTGTATAAAGGAGGTTTTGGTGGCATGTCAGACACAAGCAAAATCAGGTAACTTCAAAAAGCAAGCCAAATTAAAAGATACTACAGCACTGAACACTGGGCACTGGTAAATTCACTTCTAAATGTGAGGGAGTCACTGAGTACCAGAAAATGGCAAGAAACTGCTTTGCTGAGGAGCCTCCAAACCCAAACTAATGCCTCCAGAGACTTCTGTGGCTCACAACAGCACTCACATGGACCAGACAGAGCAACATGGACCAAAACCTTCAGGTTTATCTTTTAAAGACAGAGGCAGTGAAAAAGGTTGGTGATGGAATATCTCTTGAAGAAATCCTGGAATTCTAATATTTATATTCCTACTTGTGACCTCCTCTGCAAACTGCCCACAGCCCTGAACTAGGCCTCTGAACACACTACTATGCATGTTCTCAATGCAACAGGCATGCTGAATCTGTGAAGATAGTGAATGATGTCAAAAACGAAATTAAAATGCCCCAAGACACAGAAATCAAACCTGCCTCCATTTATTGAGCAGTGCATTTACTCTGATGCCTTCAGGAGGCATGTCAGCAAAAGGGATCAGAAAAAGTTGACTCCATATGAGACTGCCCTTTCGTCTAAACACTCTTCCCCCAATCCGCAAGTAATAAAGATTTACTCTTACTATCACACACAGCATGGCCTCCACTGCCAATTAATGACAAAAACCATCAATATATTAAGTCAATATATTTTTAAAATATCAATATATTAAAAATAATATATTTTAATGTAACCTTGAGGCCAATATGCACTGGCAAATCATTGATCAATTCACTGCATATGGGAGCTTTTAAACATGGGAGTTGGCATTTTATAGATGCAGAGGTATGGAGCACCACTATTTTGGGTTTATTTGGGAGGGGGGAAAGTGCCCGTATCCCTGACACCTTCTGTGTCTAAACTACTTAACAATTCATATTAAACACACCAGGCCTTTACAAACTGAGTCCCACAGAAGTAAACTGACTGCTTGGCTTCTGTTTTACACTGGTGGTCATCCCATTCTCTGCAGAGACAGCACAGGCCTTACAGTACTCTGTTGTCCGGGGCTTTTGAGAGGATTTGGGGGGAGGACAGGACAGGACAGGACAGGACAAAATCCTTCATCTCCCTCTTATTCCCAGGTCACCTGCAGAATTCCCACCGTGTGCCCCTGCTCAGCGCAGGATGGGATCTGCAGGAGTTGGCCATGTGGAAAAAGGTGATTATTCGGTGCCCACATGGAAGGAGAAGCACTGGAGAGCTCGAAAGCACTGCAGGCTGAGGGCAGCAGCAATTCATAGGCTTGGAAAATTATGTGGGCTTTACCTTTTACACTCCTGTTAACTCTGATTTTCATGAAGTAGGTGGTGTTGCTACAGCAACTGTCGTATCACATCATTTCTGCTGTCTCTATCACAGGGATCATCTTATTTTATCTTAAACTCAGATATGCAGCTTTTTTTCATCTATTCTAAAGCCCTCTGTATTTTGGATATGAAAAAATTATACAAAATAGAGCTGTGTCATATAAATGGTATTTCTTAAAAATGTAGCAAAGCTTACAGAACATTTTTATTTGTTCTCCTTTTACAAATGCAGAAGGAATAAAGAAAATGGCACTGGCAGATTTATGGTATTCCAGATTTTCAGAAATAAATTAAGAGCTAGTCTCACAATAAAGATGTTTCATACCACTTTTAATGTGTTCTCTCTACAGAAGCTAAGCCTGTGTTCCTGTGCACATCAGCAGAAGTAACTCATCTATTCACAGGTGAAAACATTTTGCTTCCTCATGCCCAGGCTATTTATGCACCTGCATTCCACACAACTCACACCCAGCTCAGATGCTCTTGCCCACCCACAACACAACCCCAGCCCTCACCTGCCTTATCTGCAGCCTGGAAGAAGCACCTACTGAAGCAGAAGTCCCAACCCACCCTTACCTGGTTCAGAGGGTTTGTCCAAGCTGCCAGGGATGAGGTGGTCACCCAGTTTTGCAGTTGCCTTGCTCAGTAACCCCAGAATTTGGCTCTACCTCTTTGGCCTCCATTTTGCTGCCTGGAAAAGGTCTTTGTGGGTTCAGTGCACAAGCAAAACTCAATAAAATCCTGATGATGGAAAGGTTCTGTTCAACTTCTGTTATTAACAAGCATTCCAACGCGTGCACTCACAAATCTTCCTTTTAAAAATATAAAAAGCAATGTTGAACAGTAGTAAATATTCAGTTACACCCTTGGGCTACTCAGGAAATGTACGAAAAGCCCTACCTACAGAAAAAGGTTATTTCACAGACCACTCAGCCAGCACAGCTCAGACATCCAGATTAAGCTCTGCCACAGCCTAAGTTGATGAGTATTTTGATCTGCTTCTTCCTGAGCATTTCCAGCCACTTCCAAAACAATCAGTGCAGTCACCAAATTACACTTCAGTGCTCCAGACAGGTCCTGGGCAGATGGAAATCTGCCAGTGTGGATCCAACCTGTGGGCAAGGACTGTATCTCATGCACCTGGTTAATGGACATGTACAGAATTAAGACATTAAATGGCCCTTTGGTTCCTTCAATTGCTTTGCAAACTTCATTTCAGTGCCCCCAGTACCTGACAGTTGTTCTTTACCTAATTTCCCATAAAACTGAGTTTTGTGCAGTCCTGCTGTGCACATCTGCCCGGCCCCCTCCCAAAAGCTTGGGAAATTGTTGGCCAATTTCCAACAAATTTGGCAGCAAGGCATCCACATGTGCTACCAACAAGCTTTGTGAAAACAACCTAAATGAAGGAAGCTCTTCCCTCCCTGGCTGCAGGAGCCTTGTAACACATCAGAGAACCCACAGGGTTGTGCTGCTCATGGAGCCAATTCCTTGGGCAGGAGGTAGGAAGGAAAAAAAATATTCACCAAGTCACTGCTTGTTAATGGCAGTCAGGAAAGCCAATTAATCCTCTTGTTCTCTACTGGAATTGAGAATATCTCTTCACTTTATCCTACCCACTCATTTACTATTTTCAGTAATCATGATCAAAATGATTTGTTTTACAACTACACTGTCACTTGACAATCCCTCTGAATTCCAAGCAGACACATCTGGTATTGATAGCCAGCAAGAAGTCATGCACATGGGCTGTCTTAAAAATCAATGTAGAAGACAGTCAGATGTGGACAACCCAGCTGTCTGCTATCATCTGAGCATTTATTTATTCTTATAATATATACTGAAAACCAGAACTCTACTAGAAAGAGCTTATTTTATATTATCCCCAGCACTTACTATGCAAGCAATTTAAGTCTTCCAACCAAGACACAGCGGAGTGTTTGGGAATCAACAAATTTGCTCTGGCAGTGATGAAACATTCATTATTGGCTTTGAAGTAGGGAGGGGTTTGGTTGGAGGGGGGAATCTCTTATTTTCTTAAGATTTGTTAAAATGCGGACAAAAAGCTGGTGGAGGGACACTAGATAGGACTCAGCGAAGAATCAGAATGCTGTAGATTTATGCTGGAAGCTGCCTGTCTGTCCCACCTGAGGGATGAAATCCTGGTGTGATTTTACTGTGCAAGGTCAGAGATCCCCTCTGCCCCTCTCACCCCTGACTCTCCCTGCTGCTGTTGCCATGTTACACACCCTCAAGTACTCAGGCTTGGGGAAGAACGAGTTAAACTTTGCAAAGAAAAAAACACAAGCAAGAGAAACACCTTTCCTCTTTCTGCTTAACTGGATAATTGGTGAGCAGGAACCTGCTTGATGAGTTTCAGCAGCTCCTCGAGATCAGTCAGGGCTGTTTCTGAGAGCAGCTCAAGCTGCCAACTGGATAAACACCAACAGGGTGCCCCTTGCTAAGGCTTTTGATAACTAAAAATTTCCAGAAGGCAATGAAGCAGTTTGTATGCCAAAGATCCATCCAAACCCAGTGAGAGCAGGGAGCTGAAAAGGGAGAGTATTTTATAGATGTTATATACATAAAGCTGTCTTACAGTCAGAATAAATAGATGATTTTAAAAGACAAAAGAAAGTCTAAATAATTTTTATTGCAGTGGAGAGAGTGCAACAGTAAAATTCAAATGAATGAATTAACAGGTTCTGTCCTAAGAATTTAAGGGGCCAAGAAAATTCTAGTCCTGCTCTGTACAATCCTCTGGGCTTATTACTTGATACCATTTATCCATAATGCAAAGGTTTTATTCAAGTACTTAGTGCTTTTGAGTCCAGCTGGCTGAAATAAAAGTACACAAAGATTGATTTTCACGTAAGGATTATCTTGTCCTACCTGTATCAGATGTGTGTGCAAGCACCTGAGTTAAAAAAAGGCAAAACCAAACAGAACCAAACCCTGGTAAAATCTTGCAGTAATTTCAAACCTGTCCCAGCTGTACAGTCACCAAAGCAGCCCCTATGGCAATCACTGTCCATATTATCATCTTCATTTCTATTTATTCACATCACTGTTTCAATTAACACTACAACTGGCAAATAGGCATTTAGATATGCTGGGCTTTAAGATCAAGACCCAAAGCTCTCCCTTGCTGAAGCTCTTGCTGAAGCAGTTGACTCCAGATGAGAGCCTGGGCTTTCTCCCAGGTTCTCTCCTCTCTAAGGATGCAGGGAAGATTAAGAGGAAGCAAAAACATATTTATATCCTAAACAACAACATAAAGATTTGGGGAAAAGTATTTCAGCTTTGCCAGTGTTGATCTGTTCAGACGTAGCTCAAAGATTTTGATAAAGTAAACAAAACCCCACAACTCAAGGCTCAATACCATCCATCTAAACCAAACCAACCAAACCCCTCCACACACACTGGAAGTGCAATGTCCCTTTGGAAGATGACAGGAACTGTCCATCAGACATTGCCCCTTGCCCTCATGTTTTGTACCCCTTCCCCAAGCACGATGTCTTTTTGTACTGCTTTTTCATACAAGTGTGCCCTTGGAGATGTTGGGGTTTCAAACCCAGAGCCAACTTTCCTAAACACGCTGTATTTTGAAAAGCCCATTTTTGTTTCACAGAGAAATACAGGAGTTTGCATCATAAAGCCTTTATCCCCCCCAAACTCAAAGCCTCCCATACAGTTAAAAATCAAATCCAGCTTTATTTTCCTGCATGAGTCAGGCTGCATGCAAACAGCTTCTGAGGACGGCAACTTGGGGTGGAGAACTGAAGGAAGAAATCCAGAGAAAAGAAATTCTTCTAACAGCACACTCCTATTTCCACAAGACATTTGCGAATATTTTCATTTTAAAGCTAGAGGAAAGCCACCCCCTTCCACCCCAAAAGAAGTTTTAAATATTATAAAGACACACAAGGACACACTTTATTATTTTAACAATTACTGCTATTTTCAGGGCTCCAGCACAGTTACTTCCTTCCATAATTGGACTTCAATCAAACCCTAGTAAAGCTTTTGATCTTGGAAAGAGTAACAACACAGCTCTGTTATCAGCACAGAGGGGGCAAAGAGTAGGACATCCAGCATTTTTCAGTAAAGGAAAGTTAATTGCTTTGACTTATATTTATCAAAGGTCACAGCTACAAGTTCTGAGCGCACACACATAACGGTGTACACTGAGAAATCTCATACAGACTGGACAAAGTGTTGGGATTATACTATCTGTGTGCATTAAAAAAAAAAAAAAAAGAAAAAAAAAGAAGAAAATGCAGCAAAACAATGCTAGATTACTATCCAAATATACCCCAGTGGATGTCCTGCCAAAGAGCAAATATGTGGCTGTAAGCTCCAAACTGAAATAAAAGCTTGGCCAGCAGCCCAGAGCTTCACTGTATTTTGCTCAGCCAACCATAATCTGGCAGAACAGAGTGAACACATTTGCAGCCACGTGATGGAGAAGCCTGTCGGGCCAAGCTGATTTCCTTGTGTTGGTTAAATGTGATCTTCAGACTGTACACACCAGCAGCTTGGGAAAACGTGAGAAAGTGGGAAACAACCAGCCACGGGCTGGAAACTGAAGGGCAGCAGAAAAAATTACTTGAGGCGTTTGCTTAAAGGTTTGCGTTGCCAGTGGTGGATTTTAATGAGGTGTTAACTGGGCTCCCAGGGCTGAGCACCCGGCGTTCAGCTGGGTCTCCACTAGAGTTACACACCACCAGCTCCTGCAAGGATGCAGATCCTGAGAGAACCCGGTTTGGAAAAGGCACTGGAAATTCGTCGTTGGATAGGAGTGGGAGCTACTCATCAGTGTTTCAAAAACGTGAAATGCTGAGTGATTTTGAAGTCCACACTGAGGAGACTCAGAGGTGCTCAGGCCTGCCAGGATGTGGCCCAGGATGGATGGTGCACATCCCCCAGGGTTCAGACTGCAGACACCCCTTGAACAGCCACTGCTGAACACAGAGAAACATCTATGAAGTGAGATAGAACCTGGCCAAAGGATTCAACCTGAGAAACATGAGGGATAACACCTGCCCCCATGTCAGGTATTATATTTTGATAGTAGTGATAATAATGTTTTTAAATAACTGACTTAGGAAGAGACAAACGGCATCCCTGGCCAGCATCAGACCTGCACATGATCCCTGAGAGCAGGTTACACGTGGATGCAGAAAGAAAAGCTCCCAAACACAAGACCTCAGAAGTACATCCCTGCTGCAGATAAGAGCAACTTGGCTGAAGCAGTCACCAGAGTACATAAGAAAAGTGAGATTTGTTTATTTTCTAACAGGAATAAATTGATAAACCAGACACGTGCAGCACCTGGTGGAATCAGAGACGCACACGAGTTGACAATTACACCTCCAGCTCTTTCCTTCTCCTTGGCTAATGACTCCTTTTCACGTGTCCAGAACAGCTTTCAGACAGAGACTACCACAATTTTCAACAATGACATCAACCATGTCGCACAGAGAAAATTGAGCAGATAAGAGACACTGGAAAAGTGTTTCTTAAACCTGGTGATGAGCACGGTCGAACTGAAAGAACAGCCTTTCTGAGGGCAGCCACGTGACTATGGATGCACCAACATCAGGCCTTGGAGCCTGGACAATCCATGCCCTGATTTTTTAAGTGCCAAGGCACCAACAGGCAAGGTGTTTCAAGCAGACACCCAAACCACAGCTGTCCAACATGTGTTACTCAAGGCTTGTGGTTTAAACTCCTCAGAAGGCAGATATGCAGGTTAACTTTAAATATGCTGCACTCTTCCCTAATTCTCTCATGTAAGTATAGAGTTCAGTGATGCAGGTGTTCACAAGGTCAGCTTCCTGCTCCATTTTACTCAGTTGGTGTTGCTCTCAAAAAATGTTCTACCACTCCAGAAACACCTTCAGCTGGTGAGCAAGCGCTGTGGCTTTTTTTCTCTTTTTGAGTTGGTAGAGTAAGACACAGTAACAACACATGGCTGAGGAGCATGACAGAATCTAGATATGCAATTTATTAACCTGCTCTGTTATTTACGCTCTTCTCTTCCAAGAAAAACAACCTTCACTACAGGGAGGGACAGAACTCCTCAGTTTTCAGTGTACAGCTCTTGATACAGAGGCCAGGCCCTTAGACAGCTGGTGACAAAGGCCATGCTGTGGTCAGTCCCTCACAACCAAGCTGCTTGGGTAGCTCAGGTCCCTGGGAAAGTTTGGAAAACCAGAGTAGGAATTAAACAACAGTGCCCCAAGGTATTTGTAGTTCACTTCCCAAAGTCTTCACACTCTTTATTAATCAGAGCAGTGATCACCCAGCTGGACAGGGCTGAGATTGTGGCCACCTTTCTTTAGTACTCCACCCTCACCCAGCAATAAGCAGAGAGAACTGGGCTGTTTCACAGGGCAAGCCCAGTGTATAAAAAGGATATCCCAAACCAAATTATCTCAGGATGAATGGAGCACCAAAAACAAAACAAAAACAAAAAACCAAAACCATTGAGCAAACATACACTCCTGTGAAAATTTTACTTTGACATTGATATGCTGCTGTGGTATACTTCAAACAACAGTGAGCTCAGCACTTGCAGTTATTTCAGATCTGTATCTGCTTTTTCACTCTTCGAAAGCTAAGGTGAAGGCAATGTTTTAGACACATTAAAAAAAAAAAAAAGGCAGACAGAAAAAATTGTAGCATTTCCCAATAAACTTTCTCCAACTTAATCCTGAGGAAGCAGGAAGAGACTCGAGTGTCTTTTCAAGCAGTTTTTTTCTTTTTTAGAAACATTTAATATTGCATATGCCACAGCCAAACCAAACAGGTTCTTGGACCTCAGGTAAGTGTTACCTTATCAGAAATGGTACTAAAATGTCTTCATGCTGTGCTGGAAACAAAATGTAGGGACACAAAGAGGTTCTCTCAGGTTTGTAAATGCCCTACAAGTATGTGTTGGGGAGAGGGAGCAGGGGAGTCTACCCAGCAGCACTGCATTACACCAAGAGCGGGTTGTGTCACTACAGCTCTGTCCCGACACACCCATATTTTACAGCACACAATGTACTGTACAATCCACAATGCCAAGAAACTCAACATATCTAATCTGGCAGAAAAACAAAGTAATATCAGGTTAATCCAATTCTTAAATTGCACAACTTTGAAAAGCCAATAGGAAAACAAATCTTTCCCCTCATTTGTGCTCCCCCATCCCTCCTTCCAGCACACATACCCTGCCACGACCCACTTTTCCTCTTTGATCCCTCAACATTTTTAGCCCACTCTCACTCTCCCCTGTTCCCCTCTGACTCCTGACCTCGCTGCAGTCCAGACCCCGGTGGCAGGGTGAAAAATTTCCCAGATTAGAGCAAGCCAGCTCCGTGTGCAGGGCGGGATGAGCGGTGGGATGCGCGCACAAGGTCACTTGAACGCCCGCCTGCATGTGACGCTGCAATAACTGTAATAAGAGCCACAAATCTGAAGTTAGATCACCGCAAGGTAGCTTCAAACCAGGCAGCAGAGCTAGGGTGACTCTGCTGCAAAAGAAGAAAAGGATACAGCAAGGATGCATAAAAGTTGAGGAAATTTTTCAGTAAAATAACTGTGCTTGGCTTTGGAGAGGACCAAGACCATTCCACTGCATGGGATAAAAACTTTCAAGATCTTGCTTACAAACCTTACAGCTAATTTTCTAAATTCTCTTTTTAAATGAAACCCCAGAGTCTCATCTAATCACAGAACCTGAGAAGCTGAGGAGTTCCAAGGAAGAAGAATGGTGGAAAAAGTTTGACTCCCCTCCCTCCAACACACACTAAACCAATTAAATTTGGTTTCTTGCAGATTCTTTTCTCAAAGTGAATTGGCATCTCATGGTGTCTAAAAGGGTGTCAGCTTTTCTAGAAGCATTTCACACAGATCAGGCATTTTAAAGGTCTAACGTACATTTTCTGATGTAGAAAATGCACATTTGCATTACTCTTCCTGCTCAGCAACACATTCCCATCCTATATCCACTCATACATCCACTCATTTATTTTCAGAAAATTTTAGAACTGTAATTAATTCTTCAAAATCACAACTTTCTTGCTACATTTGGTTAAAATCAGCCAATATAATCAAAAACCAGCAAGCAGGAACAGGCAAGAGGCCATACACCTGGCATGACCAGATTTGGTTTGTTTTCATAGAAAAACTGGAACAAAAAAATACCCCGATGCTCATCTCTCACAGCAAGCAAGAGCTGCAGGAGTTACATGCCCAGAAGGGCCAGTGCCCCACCGAGGGGCTGCAGCTGCAGGGGCTGCAGATGCCACCAACATCCGTATTTCCACTATGCAGTACAAAGAGAGGCAGCGGTTGAGGGCTGATTGCTGCAGGGCCCTTCAAATTCAGTTTAACCCTCTCTGCTTTGATGAGGAACAGAATCTGGGTTTGAGTGCTTAGTTCCTACTTACTAAGCAGTACTAAGCCAAGAACACAGCTGGTTTTTTTAAGCAGACATCTTGCTGGAATAAGACTCATTTTGAAATGTTGCAGTGGTGAGTTTGTAAAAATGACTGAATTGTTTTAAGTCATCTCCTCTGCTTCAGCGCAAGCCTTGAGCCTGTGCTTTATGTTCTGCAGCCTTGTGCAATGTGCTCTTCTACAAGAAGGTTTAGTGCTGTTATTTCAATAATCTTGCTGTCCTAAAAATACTGATTGCTCCATTAAATGCATTTCTGCAGTATTTTGTGCTTTGAAGTTTCACATTATTGTTCCTTCATTTCTTTCCAAATGCAATTTACAGTTTCCTTCCTCTCCACATTTAATTTCTGTTGGTGTGCTTTCACCTGTCCCATGATTGCTGAGTGACCAGGTCACCTCAAAGACACCAATGTCCACATAAACATTAAGTAAGCAGGGAGGCCTTGCAAGTGTTTTAAATAAAACTTAAGATCCAATCACTGCCACACAAATTAATTGATCTTGCTGTGGACAGAGAACCCTGTTCATTCATTTGTTTATTAAATTCAGGAGAACCAACCAGTTCTGTAATGAATTACTTAATCTTTGACCTATTGTCCATAGCCATGTTCCAGAACAAAGAATTTACAGCAAGCTGAGCTCCCTCAGGCTAATTGGAAAAGAATGCTTTTTTTTTTTTAAACCATTCTCCATCTTCAACAAATCTTTGCCAAACTCTGTATTTTTGCTTCTCTGCTTATACACCTACATATTTAAGGATGACATTTGGTGACAGGTGAGTTATTGCTCCAGTTCACTGTAGCTTCTGCTCGTAGGAAACACAACTGTGGTTCCTGCTTTGTGTAGTAATCTACATTTGTGTTCCAGCTAACAAGAAGCTGAGTTTTCTAGAACCCTAATGCAATTTGGAGTTTTTTATTTTCTCCTACAACAGCCATATACCAAAACAAAGAGCTCCAAGATGCTCAGTGCCTGTTTTCATTAAATTGCAAGTAATATGAACAAGAGAATAATGCCAGTGGGATGAAGAGCTAGAGCTGTTTCTCAAAGTTGAGCAGAGAACCCTGAAGCAAGAGCTTGCCACATCAGACAAGCTAAGCAATGGTGTTGGAGGGTGCACAACAAAAATCTGGGCCAAACTTAGCCCTGGCATAACTTAGTTGAGAGAATGGGACAGGAGAAGCAGAACTGTATCACAGCTTTAGGTGTGTCAGAAATGTGAGAGGCTGAACAATATTTTGCATTTGTTTAAAACTTGATGGATAGCACCTCAGTCATGCAAAGCTGAAGTGCTGTGAAGAGCACCAGAATAAAAGAAAAAAAAAAAAAAGAAAAAAGAAAAGAAATGCTGCGACACATGCTGCCTTACCCACCTGTGTTAGCTCTCCACACTGCAGCTCTCAAGCTCTCAGGACAAAATTCAGCTTTTTGATAGAGAGCTTCTTTATCAACTTTTGTTTGTTTTAAAAAAAAATGAGTATACAAGCCACAAAAAACGTGTTTGTCATACATTCATTTTGACACAGTTGTGGATTTTACACTCATTTTCAACACCAAGTGATTATGTATAACTTAGTCCATTAAGTGGAATAGATTCGAGGTTTAAGTAAATGCTTTTTTTCAGAGCTTTCATTATCTGCTTAAGGTAGAAGAGATCAACCCACAGCTTTTCTTGAAATAACTTCGCTGAAATATTTTTTTCTGATCGCCAGTCTTCAGTGAAATTCAGACAAAATATTGAAAATATATTTTGTTATGAAAGGAAGACTTTACTAAAGAAAAAAAAAAAAAGAAACCTATGCTCACGTTTTGTGTGATAAAACTAAACAGCTCCACAGTGTACTGCCAGGCAACCAAACTTCTGATTTCATAACGCACTAAAGTCCTAATGGTGACCTGATGGTGACTAAGTCCTTTCATCCTGTAAAAACCTCCACTGGCCACTGAGAGCTGCTACCCCCCTTAAAAAAAAAATTCCAGAAAGATGAATGACAAGAGAGTGAATGGTGACATTTTGCTGCTCCACCTGGGAGGTGACGGAGAGCAGTCAACAAGCTGCCTACCTGCTGAGCAATACAGAAATCAGGGAGACCACATGAGGAGCAAAGTACTTATTGCTGAGATTAATTGGCAGAATCTGGCCACTGCAGCTTCCACAATTGCCAATTTGCTCTCATAAAAATATGTAGAGATTGAACAATTTAATGTAGCTTCATCTAATCAGATAATATCAGTGTCTTTGTATACATCTCCTGATGAGGTCTTCTCTCTTCACTATAATGTATTGTTTTATGAAAGACTTCAGGGCGTACTCGCTCCTTAAATCAAATCACTGCACTGAGAACCATTCAATCACTCTGCAATGCACTTTGAGATGGGAAGCAAAGCTCTGAAAAATACATTGTACTTTTCTAAGTAACTGTAACAAGCTTGACACTCAAGACATCCTTGAAATGTCTTTAAGAGGACAAAAAAATCCCAGCCAAATCCTACGTGTTCCCTGCATGTGCCCTCTTCCTAAGTCTGGATAGCCCTTCCTTGCACAAGGAGCTCTCCCTGTATGGAATGCACTATGAGACCTGGAGAGTCGGGCCAGGGATGTTTAAAAATACAGCCTAACACCCGAGATTATTGCATGCTGTTTACTGTTTGAACTCTGAACTAACTTCAAGTTCTTTCACGCAGTCAAGCAATTATTTAACCAATAATCAACATTTAACTGTGAATATTAAAATTAGCTCTCTTGAAGGAGACACAGTGTTCTTGCTTCCAGCCTTAACAAGCCTGTGCGTTCAGCACTTTTTTCCCCCCCGTTATCATGTGACAGGCTATTTTTAATATTTGCCTGAATATATTTTGCATCTCCCTTTGATCCAGAAAGCAGTTTTGCGAGGCTTGCCCGCAGAGTGCACTTCCTTGGCAGCGGCAGTGCAGGGCGCAGCTTTTCCGTCTCAGTGCAATTTGGGCCCTTGCTGGCAGAGGCAGGAGCGGAGCTGGGCTGAGCTTGGCTGCACAGGGCAGGGACACGTGCCTGGAGCACATGGTCCTGCAGGCACCCGGAGCCTCACGTGAGGCTCAATGTGAAGAGCAGCTCCTGGTACCAGCCTTGGGATGGTGGAGCTGGTCATTCCCATCGTCACGTGGGAGACCAAAGGTCAGGAAATTCCCAGCTCCCTCCTGGGTGCTGCAGGTAGAGAGCCCTTGGCCTCTGAGAGAGAAGGGGCTCGTGCAACACCCAGGGACTGCTTGTAAACAATGATTAAAGCTTAGGAGAGGATTCCACACACAAGCTGGCAGCCGGGAATGCTGCCCTTCACTCTGCCAAGCTGTGCTGGAGGAGGAGGAGGTCAAGTTAAGAAATGCAGGGGAAGGAAGGCTGCAATACAGGGAGTGCTGCACACACACCCTTTGGGGGCTGCCCCGGCACCAAGCCATCCCGGGATGAGGCTGCATGGAACAAGAACAAGCCTCTCCCAGCTGGCTGCCATGCCTATCACAAACAAGAGCTCAAAAAAACGCTGAAACCCACCCAATGGTAGCTGGTGTCAGTCACTGCAGCTCAGTGCCTGTGTAAGAAGCCAGAGGTAATGGATACTGCACTCTAGATGGAATATCTGGACTAATCAAATAAACCACAGCATTTCATAAAAATCTTTGTGTTCTTTGGGGGGGGGTGGGAGGTGTAAGTGTGCTTCACATGGAAATAATTCTCAGTTTTTTGATTAATGTGCCTCTAATTTTACTTTTTTTAGGGAAGACTTGCAGATATTGCACACAGGTATATTTCTGCAGTGGATTACAAAGCTTGTTTTTCTTTTTTCTTCTTTCCTTAAATAAACTTTGGCAAGTAGTCTAAGGCACCCAGCCATGCAGGCAACACAGACAGAAAACCACCACCAGAGAACACAAAGAAGGAGGGAGTTCTCTCAGAGCCCCCAACAGCCCTGTCCTCCTTTGAAGCAAGGCAGAAACAACACCTGGTTATCACTGTGCCAGAAGCATCCCTGTGACACAGCTCCACATCCAAGGCTTTGGTGGCAAACGGAAAATTCCGATCTAAACCACAAAATCCCAAAAACCTTCTAGTTTGGATTCTCCATCAGGTCTAGCTGATGATTCTCTAATTCACACCTTTCAAACCCTTTACAGTACCCTGCCCAAATCACCTCCATCAGGGATACACAGGGAAAAGAGCCAGGTAAAAAGCAACAACCAACTAGTTACCTACAAAGCATGTACCCTCCATTTACATACAAACAGCTAAAAATTACTCCAGATCTCCTTAAGGACTCTGCATTTAAATGGAGATTGACATTCCACCAAAAGATTACATGAGGTGTGCAATAGATGAAGAACCACAAAAGTGTGTTTGCAGTAATGGGTTACTTTAAAAGCTTCAAAAAAATCTGAAAACCTTTTTCTGAGGAGACCACAGATTTCAACCAACCTACCGGCATCCAATACAAAGACAAAACAGAAGTTTTAAATGCATCTACACATGACAATGAATGTTGGTCTGCAATGCTAAAATAAATCAAAATACTATTTTTTATTAACAAAACCAGCACTGTGAAAGATAAATACATGGTTTCACTCTTGCAAGTCATTACCCTGTGTCCCTCATCAAAACAAAACCAGAAATTCCTGTAACTACATTCCCTGAACAGAAATATATGAGAAGTAGGTGCTTGCTTTGTTCTTTGCAGATGATAAACTGGTGAGCCTGAACATCTTTTCATTGACCAGACAATCTGAGCTGGAAATACAGAATTAAGTTATATTCATACAGATCCTTTTTGTTGCCATTATGTTTTTAGCAGGGGGAAGGAAAATCAGTGAGGATTTTGGTAATGTCACGTTCACAGTCAGGGTCAGCACAGCTTTGCTGAGCCTGATGACACTCAGGGAATGCCAGTGCAGATCTCCTGATCTCTTCCAGACATGGCACAAAACACGTTTGGGCAACACCACTCACTCCCACGGACAGATAAGGCTTGTGCTGGAACACATGCACAAAATTAAATCTCCTCATGCTGCTCTCCCACGGACCATCCCCGGGGCTGAGGGGTGTGGGGCACCACATCCCTAAGTCACAGAGTCACAGCTGGGGCTCCATGTGCAGGGAGAATGTCCCCCACCCCGGACAGGGCACAGCCAGGGTGGGAGTTGTGACCACCTGCACATGAGCCCTGGTGCCAAACTTGCACAGCCATTTAAAGACGAACAGCAGCAGCACAGGACTGGACCCTTCCTCCAGCCCCATGCGCTCAAACAGGCTCCCATTGCAAGGCAAAATTCAGAAAACACACCAATGAAATATTTTTAGAATGACTATCACCTAAAACATTCATTTTCCTGAAAGTAGTAAGATCACATTAATTTGTATTGAAATTGTAGACTTCCTACTACTTGTTCTTTGCTTTATTACAGTAACACAAATCACAATACTATGCATACTGGAATGATAGCTCACACCAATTAAAAAACCTTTCTTTATGCGACAATAAAAAAATCTATTTTAAATGTCTTAAGCTATATTAACCAACAGGCTCCACTACAATGACTTTAACATTTACCTCCCTTTTTCAAAGCGGCACATTTGCCTTGGCACTTCTATGACAACTCTTAAATGCTCATTTTTACTTTTACTAAATTTTAGAAAAAATATATACTGTTATATTCTCAAACTTGCTCAAACACTAAACTGTGAGATGGTCTTCTCTTCAGTACTGACTGTCAAAGAAATATTTTCACATGACAGCATGTAAAAATTTCAACGACCTGATGATAAACCAGACTACTGTTCATTAAGTCACAGTTCCTATCTGTAATGGGGGACAAGAATATATTATTTAAGTAGTGAAATGAGCTCCCTTTTAAAAAAAAACCAAAAAACACATTAAACAAAAAAATTCTGTTCTTGTTAAGGCAAGATGGTGTTGGGAAAAATACCTGCAAATTTAGATGTTTTATCCTACCTCAAGAGACATAACATCCTTTACAACAGTAAAAAAGTGCACACTGAGATAAGTTTGTAACCCTGAGCTGCAAAGGGCTCAGGAAAAACTGAAAAAAAAATCGATGAGTTGAAAAGTCAAACAGACAGCTGATTACAAATAAATTCTGACAGGTGATCATTAAAAGCCTGGCTCACTACCAGGCTCCTCTGAAAAAAAAGAGACTGCGGACAGATTATCTGCTTTTAATTTTATGTGTGCACAGGTGACAGAAAACGGTGTAGCACATATGCACTATTTTTAAAGCTGGCTCAGAAAAAGCAAGGGGTCATGTTCTGCTCTTGCCTACTCCAAATATATTTTAACTTTGGACACCCTTATAAGTTATCAGTTAACCATGAAAAGCCTTGAAACTGAAACACAAAGCAAAGTCAAATCCACACAAAGTAAAATTAAGTAAACGAAATCCATGACTAAACACACACTTCTGATGGGGGGGCCAAGGAGTTTGTTGGTGGGTTTGAGGAGCTTTGGGGGATGTTTTATTTCTTTTTAACGAGACAGGAATGTTGCAGACTTGTAAGACATTTCTATTTCATCCTGCTCCACAACTTTTGCCCCTCTATTTATTTATTTTGCCTCCTTATCAGATGATTCTGACAATGACTTCACACGCTGAGCATGGCAAATGATCAAGCAGAAGGGAGAGGAGTGGTTTCCTGCTGCCAAGAGCACACTTTGCTCTAGCACACCTCATGTGAGCAGAGGAGCACAATAAATAAGTCACTCTCTGTATTTTTTTTTTTTTTTTAAGGAAAAAGGCAAAGCTCCACGTTTCCCAAACTTCAATGTTGACGCTTTTCCACTGCCCATGATCTCAGCCATGCTGGTGTCAAGCCAGAGCAGTTACTCTGGATTCGGACTGGTGTCTCTAAAGGGATGATCTCAAGTGCTAATAAACTAATAGAAGACTTCCATAGACATCAGACAGGCTGGAATTGCGCATTACAACCAGGCCTTGGACTCCATGGTGTTTTCTTAAGCTTAAGGTGACTGCAGATGCAAGTTATAAACTCAGGTCAGAGTTACACTCAGTTTATGCCAATTTAAACACGATTATAATGTCGTTCCAAAACTCAGATCCCGTGGCAAATTTTAGCTCAGTAGAGAGTAAAATTATGGCCAAAATTTCAAGTAAGAAGCATTAACCTTTAACTCCAGAGTAACTGCCCACTCCTGTGTTCTCACATCAAATATTGGCTGAAGGAATATTCTCTTTCACAGTCCTTTTCCCTTCTCATTTAACACTGTGGCATCTATGCCATTCTGTCTGTGGTCTTTTGACTTGCTAACAGCTAAGATTACTAACTAAGATAGCCAAGTTTCCTTGGAATTCCCAGAGCTTTCCTTAGATAATTTAAACCAAAATCCTGGTGGAGCAGGTTAGCTATAACTGGAGCTACTGTTTTTATTTGCTGGAGTGTGAGTGACAGCAATCCTCTGGGCTCTAAACTGCCTGTCAGCTGCACAGGGAGAAGCAGTGATTTACAGTGGGGAGGAGGGGCTCACGCCAAATTCCAGAGGGAAGTTCTAAGGGGTGATTTACCTGGTCTGACTGGGCTCTGCATGCAGTTCTGCGACACCATGCCTGGATGGACTGAAGTAGAAGCCCTGCTGCTGAGGTCCATGACAGAAGGTGATGCTGAGGTAGCTTGCTGGAGACCTGACTGGTGTGGGCTAGGCTCATGCTGGTTTGGGCTGGGTGGAATGCCATTTTCTGAGAGGAATTCTTCCAGGTCCATGTATTCCAACTGGAAAGTGTCTCCATCGTATGGCAGTGTCTTGTCCCATAATGTTGGACCCAAGAAAGCTGACTGAGGGACTGTGGTACTGGTGCTGTCATCATCTAACTTCTTCTCTTTGTCTTTTTCTTTACCGAATGCTTAAACAAAAACACATAACAAACACGTAAGAGCTCAGTAATTAAAACACTAGCTACTACTATTTCCAGTATTTCTGCTGTACTCTCAGGTGTAAGAAAGGAATATTCCCTTCAAAAAGTAACTCCTTTGACTCACTCTACTTGGAAGAGAATCGAGGGGTCATGTCACCGAGCACCTTTGCTGGATCCAACCACATTTTTGAGATTGCCCTCTGTTTTGAGTTAACAATTCCACTCCATGCACAGCTTTGAATGTCAGCTTCAATAAGTAATCAACAGACTTAAAAGTGAACATTCAAGTATTCCAGCAAACTGAAAGCTATTCAAATATTCTGTTGAAAAGGAACAGTCTTAGCCTAAAATCCCTGGGATCTGTTAACCTGTAATTCTTCTAAATTAAGGTCCCAATCCTGCTAGACCTTGCAGAAGCAAAGTAGTCCTCAAATTCCACACTTCTAAACGTTACTAACACACAGTTAGTAACTGACAGCATACAGCTTTGATGTGCACAAGAAGCAACAAAATATTCAAATGTAGACGCAAAGAAAAAGTTAAACTGAGGCTTCCTCATTTCTACAGCCTCCAGTGATTTCAGTGCACGTTTTATAAGGGAAACGCCTGATTTCTCTGCAAGATCTGCAAGAATCTGAACTCATAAAGCTTCCTGTCAGCTACCAAGCCTTTGCAGCATTTTATTTTTAACCTCACACAACAGCCCCGGTGAAATCCTGCGAGTCGCTTGGCAGTGGAACTCGGAAAAACGAGGAGACAGGAACTGCCCGACCTTCCCTTGGTTTCTGCTTTTCGTGCGCGCTGGATCCGTTCGCCATAGCCGGTGCGCGTATTCCCGGGCTCTCGCCGCTTCCCGGGGAAACCGCAACTTTCTCCCATTGAACCGGGGGACGCGGTTTGTTGTGGGGCTGGGATGGGGATGAGGATCCCGGCCCCCTTTACCCGGGGCACGAAGCGCCCTTGGCGTCCATTCCCCAGGACCGGCGATGGGAACACCGAGCGCGTCCCGTTACATCGGGCCGGGGCGGCCGCCGCTCCCCGCAGAGCGCGCCGAGCGAGCCGTCCCGGGGCTCCATCGCCGGGGGAGAACCCGGGGGAGTGGGAGGGGGGGCGGCGGAGGTAAGGGAAAAGGGGAAAGCGATGCCGCGGACCCCAAGTGACGGCAGGACCGGGGCACGCTGCGAGGGGTCCCGGGGAAGCCTCACCGTCTTCGTGAGCGAGCGGCAGCTTGAGCGGGTTTTCCAGCAGGGACTTCAGCACGCCGTAGGTGGGCGGCAGGAACGGGGGGTTCAGCGGGAGCGGCCGCGCCATGGTCGGTGGGGGCTGCCAGCGGCGGCAGGGAGGGGGCCCGGGGGGGCAGCTGCGCGGCGAGCGGTTCCTTCTCCCTTGCTGTGGCCGCTGTCGCGGCGCGGGTGAGCCGGGCGCAGGGCCGGGCCAAGCGCCGGTGGCGAGGGGCGCTGGGGCCGCGGGACAGGGCGCGGACCGGGCGCGGGTCGGGCCCCTCCGCCGCGCAGCTGCTCCGCCGCCGCCGCTCCCGCCGCCCGCTCTGCGCCGCTCTGCGCCCGCCCGCCCCGCGCCCACGTGCAGCCGCCGCCGCCGCTGACGTCACGCCCGGTAACGGCCCCGCCATTGGCGCGACGGCCACACCCCTCCCCGGGAGCGGCCACGCCCCCCCGTGCGCCCCGCCCCGGCACGCGCGCGGCCGGTACTGGGGGGAACCCCGGGACAACCCCCCGAGCCCCCCCGCGGGGCCGGAGCGTCTCCCCGGTAACCGGGAGGAATGTGTTAAGGAGATGTTAATGAGCCTGAATGTTTGACCCCGCTCGGGGCGTTCGAGTGTGGCGGTTCCCTCGGGGCAGCGGGACCCGGCGCTGCCGCGGTGTGAGGGGTCCCGGCTGCGGGGGGTCCCACCCGTGTCTAAGGGAACAGGCTGTAGGGTACGCGAGCGTTTCCCACGGAGCTCCCTCTGCCTCTCTGCCGGGTGTCACCCCACGGTGACAGCGCTATCACCACCGCGAGTGGGGTTCGTTCTCACCATCTCACAGAATCCTTCGGGCTGGAAAGGACCTCTGGAGATCACCCAGTCCAACTCCCCTGCCCAGGCAGGGTCACCCGGAGCAGGTGGCACAGGAACGTGTCCAGGTGGGTTTGGAACGTCTCCAGAGAGGGAGACTCCACAGCCTCCCTGGGCAGCTGTTCCAGGGCTCTGCCACCCTCCACGGAAACAAGTTTTTCTTCACAATGAGGTGGAACTTCTTGTGTTTTAGTTTATGGCCATTATTCTTTTTCCTGTCACTTGGGCACCACCAAAAAGAGTCTGGACCCATCCTCCTGGAACCCGCCTTGGAGATATTTATATGCATTGATGAGATCCCCTCTCAGTCTTCCCCAGACCAAACAGGCCCAGCTCTCTTCAGACTCTCCTCGTAAGAGATACTCCAGACCCCAAATCATCTTTGTGGTCTCTGCTGGACCCTCTCCAGCAGCTCCTTGTCTCTCTTGTCCTGAGCAGGCCAGAATGGGACACAGCACTCCAGATGTGCCTCATCAGGGTCGAGTAGAGGGTTAGGGTCACTCTCTTCCCAATGCAGCCCAGGATCCCACTGCCCTCCTGGCTCCCAGGGCACAGTGCCAGCTCATGGTCAACTTGTCATCCACTAAGACTCCCAGGCCCCGTTTTTGCTTCGATGAGACTTTCCTCCCCACTCACACTGAGATCCTTGTTCAAGCACAGTTGACTTTCCACCTGCTCAGGCCTTCAGCCCATGCAGGCTGTGCAAGAAATGCATTCTTCCAGGAGTAACTTCACCCTTCAGGTGTCTGTGGGCACCTGTACCTCCCTTCTTCTCATCTGGATTTTCTTTTGGATCGCATTTTACAAAGCTTTACCATCTGTGTTTATTTGTGACTCTTTCTTCAAAAGTCAGCTTTTAACCATCAACAGATATAAATTATTATAAATATTTACTCGACGCAAATAAAGATAAATTATGTGCACAAACTGCCCAATATTTAGAATTAAAAGCTGCCTGAGGAACAGTCATGTTCTCCCTTTATGTATCTACTGTATCTATTACGTGTGTGACCAGGAACAGGACCAGGAACAGCTGGAGCTGTGTCAGGGGAGGGTTAGGTTGGATATCAGGAAAACGTTCTTCCCCAGGGGGTGGTGGGGCACTGAACAGGCTGCCCAGGGAATGGGCACGGCCCCAAGGCTGTCAGAGCTCCAGGAACGTTTGGACACCGCTCTCAGGCACAGGGTAGGATTGTTGGGGTGTCTGTGCAGAGCCAGGGGTTGGACTCAGTGATCCTTGTGGTCTCTTCCAACTCAAGATATTCTATAATTCTATGATCTATTATTAGGTGCACTGACCAGTGTCTTGTTAAATTATCTGCCTAAAACAAGCAACTGATGAATGTCCAAAGTACATTCAAATCAATAAAACTGCACTGGCACAACCTAAAACACAAAGACTGGGGATTGTGACCATCAGGCCCTGCAGAACCAGAGACAAGTGACAGGAACATACTCAGGGCATGGCTGAGCAGGGCTTGGGAGAACCTTGGGATGCCATAGATGCCACACGGTTCATGACTGGAGCAGGGGTGTGATAGCAACAGCACAGGAGTTTTTAAGTGTCACCTAAGCAAGGAAAAAAGCCGTGGATTATTAAATGACTGTACACGTACCAACGTTGCCTCAGACGGCCAAATTGCTGGTTAGTGGAAACCTTTAATTACAGAGATACAGATGAGTGACACAAAGATTAGGGTGATTGCCAATCCATATGCAGATGTGGTACAGAATGTTTCTTCTATGCTGAATAAAGAAAAATAGATATATTTAGGAAATATAATAAGCAGCAAAGAAGAGTAGATAGAACAGAAGATGTAAAAGTAATGGGGGCACTGGGAAACACCAGTAACAAGATTAGTTTTGGGTGGAATATCAACTTAAGCACAACTACTTGTGTTTTTACCATTATTGACCCAACTCGACAGAAAGAAACAGCATTTTCAACACCACAGAAGGACAGGAAACCTGCACTGCTTCACTGCTTAGCACTGAATGAAGTAAATTATGGGTAGGTCAGTGCAAGTGTGGAACAAAAGGAAGCCTCTCTGTGTGTAGTTACAGACCCTGCATTCCCAACACGCAGGACATGGGAATTTCCTAGATGAGAAAGCCAAAATAACTCTTCCCAATTTATAGACCAGCCAGCAAAGCTGAGCAGAGTACCTAAGCAGGGTGCTGGAGCTGTTGTTTTCGGTCTCACACAACAGGAGCAGTAATTTAACTCCAGGCATGCTACACAGGCAGGTTTAATCCCAAATAGCCTAAATTCGAGGCTGTCAGGATATCCTGTTGTTGTCTGTACCTACAAATTACTGATTTTTACTTGCTACATTTTTCCAAAGGTGGCCCCCAATTTCTTCGTGCTGTTTTGACCACTGGCTGACCCCACACGGTGCACTCCAGGTAAAGCCAACCAAGACAAAACAGAGCTAATGATACACTACCTGAGTTTCTCCATTTTCCAATTGCAATACAATTTTTGGCATGTGTTCTTAGCTTAGCATTCACCGATAAAATGTTTATTTTATGGCTTATGAAGGACTATGCAGCTGCTTAGTTTTTGTATTGAAAATACCTTGATGGGTGCCTTATTAAAAAAAAAAAAAAATCTCAACCCATGTTTATATTTCTGCTAATGGTTGTTTCCATCACTGGGATCAGTTATGTGGCCTAGAAGTCCGATTCTTTTCAAACCAAGTACCCAGTGGTTAATAGACTACTAAGATTTTTTTTTTTTTAGTGTGATTATTTTCTTTAGCAAAGACAATTTGCAAGGCGATTTTAAAGTCGAAAAATCTTTATACTGTTCAGGGGTCCTTTTACCAAGGTGCACTGAGGACATGGTGACCACTGCCCAGGGCCATCCCACCTGGGCAGGTGTCGGCTCAGGGGTCCTCGAGCACCCACGGACACCGATGGCTGCCGTGATCGGGGGATGCTCAGCCGGAGCCCCACAGGCAGGGGCCGGTCTGGACCGCAGCGGGTCCCGAGCACCGCGGGGCGGCCACCGGGGGGACCGGGCACCCCGACACCTGCAGAGCGCTGGCCGCGGTGCCGGAGGCTCGGCGGAGGAGGCACCGGCGGGTCCGTGAGGGGAGGATACGGAGAGGGAGAGGGAGAGGGACAGGGAGAGGGACACGGACACGGACACGGACACGAACCCCCCCCCCCCCACCCCGGCCCCCTCACGGTGCCCCCGGGCCCCGCCCGCCGGTCACGCGGCGCGGGGGGCAGCGCGCGCGGGGCCGTCACGTGAGCGCGCGCGCGCGGACCGTGACCTACTTTGGGCCAATGGCGAGGCCCGCGGGTGGGCGCGTGCACAGCCCCCTCAGCGCCCCCAGCGCCGCCCTCGCCACAGCGAAGCGGGGCCGTCTTGGTGGGAAAAGGGCCGTCCTGCTGAAAGGGGGGGTGTCCTGCTGGCAGGGGTCCCGCCGAGGGATGGGGGTGTCAGGGGTGTCCTGCCGGAGAATGGGGGTGTCCAGGCTGGGGGGGTTGCCCTGTCGTGGGCTGTTGTCCTGCCGTGTGATGTGTTCCCGCCGCCGAGGCGAGCGGCGGCTCCGGCACCGATCCCCTCACCGCCCCCCCATCTCCCGCCCGCCGCCCTGTCCCATGTCCCCGTGTCTGGTCCCGGCCCCCGTGCGGGACGTGCCCTCGCTGGGGCAGGAGCTCCCCCGGCCCCTCGGGAGCTCCGGCGGCCACTGCCGCCCGGAGCCGCTCCCGCTGGGGCTGCGCACAGAGCGCTGCGAGTCAGAGACCTGGCTCGGGTCGTGACCTCCCACCACGGGGACCGCGGGTTACGCGTTTGGGTAACCCTCGGCCCGGCCTGCACTCGGTCCTGCCCTTAGGTCTGAATCTGTTCGTGCCTCTTCGCTGAAAACTCAATAAAGCTCCCCCCCCCCGCCCGCTCCAAGTTATTTTAAATGCGTTTAAAAAGGAGGGACTGCAGGTTTTAGGTAAAAACCTCCAGCACGGTTCATGAGATGCATTTTCTCCACTGTTTTGCAGCAGTTCCCGTTCTCCTACCCATTGCCTTGGCATAGCCTGTAATGCAAATTGGGAATTCTGTTCTGAAATATCTCATGGAAACATGACTGCAGGTTTTTTCCCTCATTCAGAAAGCTGGAGTGAAAGTGGTTTTTTAAGGGATCCAACTGACTAGTATGTTCCAAGGGACCTACTTGTATTTTCTCCATAAACATGGATAGAAGTGGGGCAGGAAGACGATGCAGTAATCATGGCTCAGCAGAAATATGGTTACTGATAGATGGAGAGACACCCACTCCCGTGCTGGGAGACAGGTATTGTACAGCCAGCTTGTGATCTAGAACTCTGTGTGTATTTAAATATAGACTGGTCTGAAGAATTCAGGCTTTTCTTTCTCAGGGTTAAATGGGAGCCAGTACTGTATGTGCAGTGTGAGAAATCTCTCAAACCTGAGCAAAGATTCTAGTCAGGTATCTGTATGGTCACAGCTGAAATGGTACTGTCACTTCATTCCACTGTTAAATATGTTCTGTCTGGAAAAAAGAGTTGCAAAAGTAGGCGGGCAGAGAACAAGCTGCAAGATGGAGAGGATAAATAATGCAGAACAAGTGTTCGGGTCAAGGCACAGGACAGACTGAAAAAGCAAATGGTTTACAGTACCTTAAATACCCACTGGTTCATCCACTGAGTGGATCTCCACCTCAGCCCTTTGGGAGCCAACACAATGGATGAAAGGATTGAGTGAGATGCACAAAAAAACCCCCAAAAAACCAACAAAACAAAACAACAAAACAAATAAGCAGAGGAGAGAATTTGAAGAGGCTCATGATTCAGCCTTTGTTTTAGTTCTGATTCGTCCCAAAGCAGTGCAAAGTTCTCAGGCTGACCTTGCAGGGCAGTGCATTTCCAGCTATGTGACGAAGAACGTGGAGGGCCATGAAAATCTGCGTGAGAACGCTCAGACACCCACACCCAACTGAGCTGAAAAGCAGCAGCTTTTGAAGAGAAGATCGAGAGACACCAAGGAGCAATGCCTGCCCCCCACTTCCCTTGCCTCCACAGAGGTTCTGGCCAGAGCCCTCGCTTGGCTTACCAAGTGAAAGCCACTACCCACAGCACTGAATTACTGAAAAATGGATGTTTATTGTCCCCGTGGGGTGCAGCCGAGTGAGCTGCTGTGGCTCCTCACAAGACTAAGAATGCCTGTTGAATGAACCATGAGCTGCCCCTGCCTTTTTTTTTTTTCTTTTTTTTTTAAGTTTAATTGAATGTGGGAGAGACAGGTTTGGAACTGCTTTTGGGTGATGGCAGAGGAACTTCTCTTAAGTAATCTGGGGTGGTTCCAAAAGGCATTCCAGTTCGCAGAAAAATAGGTATTACTAGTCATTGCTTATATGCTGTGAGTTGAAAGATTAATAATTTTCTCTGCCAAAGTTTACAGGCAGCCTTTACCATGACATGGTAGATCAAATACATGTTCTTGCCTGGGCAGCTGACCTGATTTGAACTCAGTAAGTGTGGCTCTCACTGATGACTACAGTTTTGGAACAAATACTCTGCTCTGCTTTTTAAAGCAACCTTCCCCTTGTAGAGCATTAACCAGACTCTCAAGGCCATTTCCAGGCACCTTGTGCCTTTGGTGCCTTGGCAAATTATTTAGACCCAGTAGGTGTAAGCAGCCAGATGACAGAACTGGATTGAGACGAGAGATAAGGGAGTAGCTGGCCCGTTTTGCAGTCAGACCTTCCCCTAAATAAGGACAACTCCCAGCTGGTGCCAATGGGAAAAACAACTTGATCCTTCCATTTATTCCTCTGTACTCCATTCCTCTTCCTTTTTCACTCTTGGCTTGCATGCTGCAAAAAGACAGTTTAGAAATAGCTGTTCTTACATGCTCAGGCTGTTTGATTTTGGAATTTGGCATTGGTTTTACTGGAGACAGAAGAGCACCCACGAGCACAGAATAAAACAGCCCATCCCCGGCGAGAGCTGCAGCAGAAGGGAAGAGTGAAAGGTGCAGGAGCTGAGCATCATCCCCTCCTTAATCAGAGTTTCTATTGAAGTCAATGACCTAGATTTCTCTGACTTCAAATGGCTGCTTTCAGAGAGCTTGCTGGAGGCACGGTGCTGGGGAAGGTCAGGCAGAATTTAGCCTGAAGAATTCTGCATGCATAGGCTTATCAGCTCGGGATCTGTACAGCTCGATACTGCAAACCCCGTGCTCTCCAACGAGCTCTCTCAAAGTCACTGAAGTGACTGCTGCCCTGGGCTTCAGGCTTGCTAGGCTGCCCTAAGCTTGGGATTTCTTTCTGTGATCAGTTCTGTGACATCCACCTTGCTCCCAGGTTTCCTACTTAAAAAACCAAAATGCAGAAACACAGATCAGTTTTTAATCCCATGGGTTTAAATTATTAAGGACCCAGAAATGTGATAAACCTTTCTTATCTTTGGTAGGAAAGCCTGACCTTCTGTGGGAGACTGGGAAAATTCCTACAGACAAAAATCAGGGTTCTAAACATAAAGGCATTAAAGTCATGCTATGTCTCCTTATGAAAGAATTATTTTAGCAGCAGCAAGTAATGCAGAAATCCACATTACTAGCTGTATGCAGTTTGTCCTGCAGGTTTAGATTCATTAAATCTTGTTGATGAGACTGGGGGGGGTTCTTTCCCCCCTCCTTTTTAATGCACTCTCAGTTTCATGCAGTACCTGAGCAGATTCCTGACAGTGCTGCCAGCCCACAGTGCCCTTCCTGGGTACCCCAGGTACCCCCAGCCAGGGCATTCTGCTAAATTACCACCTCTCTTATTCGCATTATGGATTTTTTAAAAATGTATATTTCAACCCAGAATCAGCTTTATTTATAGAGAGCATCCCAAAGCAGAGTTTCAGTGGCATGGCTGGGTGTTTATGAGAAGGAAAAGGAGGTGATTTCCCATAATCATATATGCTTTGTCTTACCAGTGTCCAGGGTAACGCAAGACAGAGTAGCTGCACACTGGGGACTGTGCTCCGAGGGACAGGGACAGATCAGAGCCCTCCTGCCTCTCCTCTGCTGGAGTCAGCAGCTCTGCAGAGTCCTGGTGGCTCCTCTGCAAGCCCAGGCTCATTGCTTGTGTCTCCTGCGAGGACAGATGTGCACAGAGACAAGGTACACTGAAAGAGACACCTCATGTTTGCCATTTCAAGCAGCGCTCAGCTTTGTAAAGTTTTTCTGCATTAAAGCGAAATGTTGAAGTTAATTGAGATGAATACAATGATAGCTGGCAGCTGTATCATAACAACCCCTCAACATACACAGGCACAAGGAAGCAGAGCAGCCCTGCTATTGTTTGTTGCTTTATTCTGCCTTTGACTTTTTTTTTTTAATGCCATGATTTCTTTTAAAGTTATCTTCTCTGATCTGCAGCAATGTGGGTGCATAATTGACTGTATTTGGACTAAAGATATTCTTGTCTGTATGTTTTCCTGGCCAGGCATTTAGACTACAAGCTGTATGGAAAGCATCAGGCAGAAAGTTATGCAGAAAACATCAGACAGAACTGGTTTAATATTAAACCAACTTTGTAATATTTTTATTCCCATTAATTTTTAAAGCCTTTAAAAAAACCCCTTATTTAATTGGCTTGCAGAATAAATTGGTTTTGAAGGCTTACAACTGGCATTTTCATAACAAGTTTCTTGGGTTTGGGGTTTTTTCTTTGTTTTTTTTTTTAACTGCCAAAGGGCATAAACATATAATTTTCTATAGCCACCTGACAGCATCCATGCAGGGAAATAAAGATGTCCTTCTCCTGTATTTTTTCTTAAATGACTTTGACCTGGAGAACACATTATGTTGATTGGCATGAGAAAGAAGGCTGTGATCTTATTTTTACTGTTTGTTATAGTGGCTTCAAACTTATCAAAGAAAGAAATAGAGATTTTTTAGATGGCTGCTTGCCAACAGCACTAATCAGAATTTTAATGAGATTTTTCAAGGCCTAAATTAGGTCTAATTAACAATATATAAAGCTAATGTATAATGCCATAGAAGGATGTAGCCTACTGCATATAGAATGGGTTCTGATCTCTTTAAAAATAGAAAGGTTGAACAAAATGCACATTTTTATGCAGGTTTACGTATCTGCAGCTCTCTGGTATTTTTACTGTTATGCCTTAATTAACAAATTGCCTTTGGAAAACGTGGCCCTCAACTTCATAATAACTTTGGCAGCTCTGCAGGGGAATAGTGCAGGTTCTCATGGCTGAACCCCCTGTGTGGTTTCCACTGACTAACACAGACTCCTGGGTCCTACAGTGCTCCCTTTGCCATCCTCCTGTCTCCATTTGGCCCACGTGTTCCCATTGTTTGTGAGAGAGAACTGGCCTGGGACTCCCATTTCCCAACCAGCACTAAAGGCAGGGTTATATTTAGTCCATACACACTGTTTTTCTCCAACAATTTAAGACAGAAAATGATTAACAACTCGAAAATGTCATCCTCAAAGCGCAACCTTCTTTCTGCCCCCAAAGGGTATTTTGTGCAAGGACAGATGAACCAAAAGGATTTTTCTCTATACAGGAGTTTGTAGTTATTTATGATACCACAATTCAGTTCTCTCCTTGTCTGTCTGAGCTGTTACATATAAACTAAAAAAAAAAAAATCTTGAATCCCAGTCATTCATATGAAGCTTAATGCAATTAAACACCTCAAAGTAGGGAATTGCTGCTTCTGCCTAAGTAAACATTTTTATTCACATACTCAGACCATTAACTGGGAACCGTCTTGCAAAGCCTCTTTCCAAATTTCATGTTTAGTAAACAAATCTCATTTCTTTATGCCAGATAAATCAATACCTCTTCTGATTCATTTAACTCATGAAAGATGACCAGCAGCAGTAACAATGGGGGCAAAGAGCCCACTGAAACAGGCCAGAACAGAATGAATATAAACACCAAAATAAACTCTGCCCCCTCACAAACTTGGGGTCATCAGTTCTGTGCTGTTGGGCTGAAGTGTTCAGAACACTTGAGTGGGACTTTAAGTGCTGCTCCAGAACAGGTTCATCTGCAAAGCTGTAACCAGAGCTTACACTAATTAATAGAATCTGTAGTTAATGAGGCAGTCTGTCAACTGACCATAAATGTTGAACCAACATCAGACAGACTCCAAGGAAGCTTAAATAGCCATTTCAGATGTGTATTTCTTGAAGTGTTTAAATAAATATATCCACATCAAGTTTAAGGAAAGAGCCAAACCACAGGGCAGAGGGAGCCAGAATCATTTTGCATCTATTACAACACTCAGGATAATGTTTGGGTTGATTTATAGGGAAAATATTTGGTTTTCAGCTGGAATTTTGGTAACTCAGAACAGATGTTCACAATGTTGGAATACTGTCTGCCCATGCAGCTCTGTTAAATCAAGTGCTGTTACACATTTAAACTCAGCTAGGAAAAAATTAATAGACTGTGAAATTGCTAATCTTACAAAAGGTACATATTAATGGGATTCCAATTTGATTATCTTTCCATTATATCAGAATCTCAAGCCATACAATAACACCTGTGAAAAACTACCGGAGTTCTCAAGGCATCAAGAGCAGAGAGTTAATCTGGTTTGTGACCCTGAATGGAGAGGGAGTGCTTGTCTATCATTTTTTTTCAAAGTGTTTTTCAAATTGTTGAACCGAATCAGCTTTCTTACTTTTTCCCACCTTCCTTGAGCCAGGGGATATTTAAACATGTGGAGAGAAGAAGGTTCTTGTAATGAGAGAGTTATTTGTACCTCCTAAAAATCATTAAGAATTCGGTAAAATATTTTTTAAAAGTTCTATTTCTATCTCTTAAAGACCTCTGACTGCAGAGCAGCCGTGAAGGCAGCTCCCTTTCCCCTCTGATTCACTCACATCCATCACCACTCAGCCGGAGGAGGAGCGGGAGGGCGACTCCACCCTCGTTTCCGTGGCCGGGGGAGCAGCGTGGTCTGAAACCCACGGACGGCTTTGCATTCGCGCCGGGGGCACGGGGCTCCCCAGCTCCGAAGCAAATGGCACTTCTCTCAGTTTGGAGAGGCTGCCTTTTTTCCTTTTTCCCTTTCCCCCTTTTTGACTAGGCAGGCAAGTTGCAGTCTCCACAAGCGCAAACATCCAAAACTATTTGCTGATGCGAATTCCAGGCTGCCAGCAGAGCTCTGCCTGATGTCTTTACGAGGGCTGCGATTCCTTCTAGGAACTTTCAGATGGTCTAGTGCCGTGTTCTTCCTTCCCAGGAGAGATCCAAATGAGGTGGCGTGTAGCTGTTTAATAGCTATCCCATTTGCAGCCACCTTTTCCTCCTGTGCCATCAATCTGTTCTTAATAGCCGATGGCACTGCCCGTGTCAGTGGCTTGTTCCTGAGTGAATCAAACATTTTGAATTACTGTAAGCTGAGCTCTTGCAGTTGTACCCAGCCATGTTCCCTCCCTGCTTTGGTGCCCTCATGGCATGGCATGATCCCTCCTTCAGCCCGGGATGCGCTGCCGCTGCCGGGGTGCGATGTCCCTGAGTGCCAACACCTGGGACAAGGGGAGGCAGAGCAGGGGGACTGTGGGGTCTCTCCTGTTCCACACCAGTATCTCATCCTGAGGTATGCACTGGTAACGCCGGGAGAAGTGGAGTCTCAAGTTTGTTGTGCAAACGCAGTACAAATGCAGATTTTACTCAAGTGTGCTCCTTGCAGGCAAGTTCGTATTTATAGCGGTGCCATGAGTCACCTCCTCAGGTACCATGGATACAGAGTCCCATCCGCTGGCTCCATTCAGCACAATCAGCCTCTCACAATACTCCGCATTTGTGCTTGTACAACTCGGGGATTGTTTTTCTCTTTGGGGAACTCCTTCCTCTTTGTCCTGGAGCCATCGGGCAGGGCAATGCCTCCATGGCCAAGAATCTTCCATGCAACAGAAACAAAACGTCATCTGCTGCAGACTTTTAGACCAGATTTTCGAAACATTTCTCTGATACTTTGCTCAGACATCCAGCATCATTACTTTATCTTGATCATTGTCTAACTGACTTGTCTACTATTCTGTTATGTAAATTCTTTCCTGGAAAACCTGTCCTTTCTGAGAGAAGCTCATATTGTCTTATTATTTTTAATTTTTTGAGCAGGAGATAAAAAAGTTGGAAACCATTTTTTTACTACTGTTTTTGAAGAATAAAATTTTCTTATAATTTAAACCTTTACACTTGATCTGGAGCCTTCACTTATTGAGACAGTTCAGTGCAGGGGTAGAAGCACCAGGCTGGTGACCTCAGCTCTCCGGCCCCTGCCACCACTTGCTGCATGACCTTGGACAAGTCACTGAGTTTTCATCAGTGTTGTCTCTCTCTTTGTCCGTTTCCTGTAGGATCAGGTAGGGGGATCTTAAGAGGGTAACACCTGTATGCCAGGTGAATATTTGCCAGAGTTAACTGTGTGATTTCTTATATCTGTAAGGTAACAAGGTCTGTTATGACACCGACAGGTTGCAAACCTCTTATACACAGCAGCCAGGTACTTGTTTCCAGTAAGAAGTCTTACAGCAGTACATTAGATTTCACTGAACGTCACAGTAACGTTCTCTTGTCTCTCAAGCTCTGTCACTGAGCTGCTCAGAGGCTGCTCGGCAGTGTCTGCTCAGTAACAGCGTCAGCATCGACCTCAGTTACTGCAGATTTCTGCACAAACCCTCTCACAATTGTTCCTCATAGGAAAACCGAACTGCTTAGATCCCGGCTGGATTTGGGGGGTTTGATCCTGACAGGTGCTGGTGGCTGTTGAGAGCTGAGCCACCCTCAGCCCCTCGGAGCAGGTGATGAACACGGCTGCTGCGGGTCCAGCCTGGGCCAGGGAGACTGAGAGATGCTCTCCTGCAAGAAAACACCTTGATTGCTCTGTGTTGTGAGTAGGTGAGACTGATTTACTTAAGAGTTGCACTGAGGTCCTTTGGAAGTCATTCAAAGGCTTTATTATGCTAAGATTAGTAGCTCTTGAGTAATCTCTACTAGAACAATTCACTCTCACTGTTGAAACTTCGCAGCTGCTACAGCTCCCTGCCATAGAGACTGGGTTTGAATTCAAAGAAATCTGTGGAAATGTCATACTTCTGGCAAAAGGGTCAGAAGAGGGTCCATGGTGGTCCATACAACTGGCTTTTCTGGAAAGAGAACACTGGCTTTATTATAAACACAGGATTTGCTGTCATCTGAGTGTGCTTGTAAATTTGAATAAGAAGTAAAACATGCATGAGTTCATGGGAGAGGATCCTGTAACTAACACACACTGCAGTTGCAGACATAAAATGCTGTGGTTTTGCTTTGTTTAGAGAACAAACTTTTCAGCAGAGACCCCTTTGTGATACAGCAGCAGCACCAACAGCACTGATGGGAGTTTGAAATCAACTAAAAAAAACCTTAGGCTTTCCAGTTTTATAATAGTTAACAGGAGATGTGATTTCTTTTTAGTATTTTTAACACTTCCCCTCAAAATTACAAAAATCAGACTGATTTTTATTCCAGGTTGCAGGTGCTCCAGGCAGAGGACTTTGCCTACAAGAATTGAGCACCCTGGCAGCCTGTCCCTGGCTATCCCTGCTCACAGAGTGAGGCTGTGACAGAGAATGGCAGGAGCTATTCTGAGCTCAGAAGTCCTCCTTAATGTCACTTTCCTTTCATTCAGGCATGGCTTTCTTTTTTCTGTTCCACTAGCTGCTATTCCCTTTTACAAAGAAAGATCTCAGCTGGGTTTTCTGTAGCAGAACTTGCTCTGCTCGAGCCCTGTGTGCCAGCAGTCCCCCGGGTTTCAGGTGCTGTTTTACAGCTGTTCAAGTGCCTCTGTAAAGACCAGAGGGACAGCCTGGCACCGGGCAAATCCATCAAAATATTGTGTTTTTCAAGAGCAGTAAAATCTCATTCCAGCTCTGGATCTCACCAAAGCAGGTGAGGTTTAGTGACTTCTTGTGCCTTAGTGTTTGGATGATAAAGATGTTTGCCTGCCTTGAGAGCTGCAGAGGAATGATGGCATTCCCATGAGGATCAGCCTTGTTGTGAGCACAAGTGAGGCTTCCCTGGAAATGTGGTACCATTTCAAGTGGAGACTCCGGGGAGAAGTCTGCCAGCAGCCTTTTCATCTTCCCTGCACCCTGACTCATGAATAAACATAGGCAGAGAGGGAGGAGATGAAAAGCAGCCAGGACGGTGTTGCTGCAGAGCTGTGCATCTTCCCGGGCAGAGCCTATAAATGGCTCCTCTCTTTCGGGGCTACCCAGGGTTTTAGCAGGTGTTTCGGTGTCTCCCTGAAGGGAAGCAGAGCAGCCCATGGCACCCACGTGCTAAAGCAGCTCCACTGATTTTAGGTCACATTAACAGCAAATCTGTGGATTTGCTCTGCTCCCTCTGCTCCCGCGGCTCCAGGCATCAGCCGCGTCTGATCTGCCTTCAAGGGAGGCTGGAATCTGTTTGAATCCCAGTTATCTACAATTTTAACACGTACTCCACCCCCCAAAATTGTGTGAACCGGCACAGGGCTATCATGTGCAATAGTCTTAAAAATCTTGGCAGGTTAACTTTGAAGAAAATCTCTGGTTAGGCAGTAGTCCCTGCTAGCAATTACCAGGCTTTTATCTGTACCTATCAGTGCATTGTAAAAAAGTGGTTGTTACTCCCATTTTATAGAAGCAGATGTTCTAGGGACATCTGCATAGATTTAATGCAGAAACTGTATGCCTAAAAGGTGTTCTAGAAAATCCCTTCATTATCACATGACTGATTTTATTCAGTGCACCCAGGAATTCAGATCTGCTGGCTGTGCTTTGCTTCTCTTCTTGTTTTAAAGCAATAGTTCTGAAATTTTCATTTTGCTCCCTTGCTGAGGCAGAGGAGGAGCTGGAATGAGTCTTTTTTTTTTTTTTTTTTTTTTTTTTAGGCAAACTTTCAGGTATGGATTTATTCAAAACTTCTTGAGGTTTGATTTGGTTTTGTGATCAAGAGGCGCAGAAGTCACATTTGTGAAATCCAATTAGGCTCCAGCCCTGGCAGAGACACATGACATGAGGCACGTACATCCATCCGAGTCCCTGTGCCTCCCTGCTTCTAAAGCCCTCAGCCTCCACGGCACAGCTGTGCTTCTTATCTCAGGTATTTGGGATTACTGCAAACTCAATTTACCCACTTGGGAGCTGTCAGAGCTGCAGTCCGTCCCTTGGAAATGTGGTAGTGACAGAGAGAGGCAGCTGAGCACTGCGCTCCTCCAGGGGAGAGATCATGATCAGAACTGGGTAGGGCAGGAAAGCTGTAGATGGATGGAGCCAAGAACAATTTCTGGATGCAGTGGGCACAGAGGGAGGAGGCTGAGCTGCAGCTTTGGCTAGGAATTACAGCCTGCTCTGCACGTCTCTGCTGGTTCATCCCCCTGCCTGCAGCTGGAGCTTGTTGGTGCCTTTGCAGAGCACACGGGTTTTTTGGATTGAGGGCTTTCCACTACAATGAGCTAAAAGAGCAAGGAAGCACTCCCCTGGTAACACTCCCTAGGATCCAGCTCCCGAGCTCAGGAAGGTGGTGATGCCCCTGGCAGGGTGCCCCTGTCCTCACTCCAGCCCCAGAGCCCTTGGCTTGCCTTTCCCTTTTGGCTATAGCAAAAAAAAAAACAAACCCAAAAACAAACAAACAAAAAAACTCAATCCTTCTCCTTACCTGGAGAGCTGTAATTTCCCTCAGCAACATCAGAAGCTGAATTGCTAATTCCCCCCGTGCTCCAGGTGAGTGTCCCTGGCCCAGAACAGCCCCCTGGGAGCACCCACTGGTGCTGTTCAAAACTTCAGTTATGCTAGCTACTGAGTTTTCTTATAAATGAGAACGTGCATTTTTATGAATGTGGTGAAACTACCAAGGCCTTTTCCTCCAGTTTCCTGTAAGTGGGTTAAATTGTGTATCCAAAACATCAGGACAGGCAACAATAACAAACCTGGTCTGAAACAGACTTCAGGGTTTTGTACCCAACAACCTCTGACCACAGCAGTAAAACACTCTTATTATCCTCAGCCAGCCGCAGGACTTTTCCTGTTAGTGAACATTTACTATTGATTTCATTTTTGGCTTTTGTATCATTCTCTGCAGGACTCTAAGTGGTTATTTGAAACAGCAGAGCATGCAGGACTGTGCTGCTTCAGCATCTACAGCCAGAATGGGTTAAGCACATTCATGGAGAATTTAGGCTCAAGAGACTGGACTGCATTCCCAAAGATGAGCAGAGAAAAGAGTAATTAACTGCATTTACACATTTTCAGTTAATACCAGAATGATTCCTTTTGGTTGCATCTTTGAATTAGCCAAGTAACAAGACAGCCATATTTTGACAGTTAGGTCCTATTTCCTGATCCTCTGAATCTTTATTATTTACAACACTTCTGCATTTAATTGGAGGAGTAATACGGTCTGAATGTGCCAGGCAGGTTCTTACTGGGCCTCTTGACTCCTGCTCATGCCATGCCATCAGTGATGAGCAGTTGTCTTTGGCTTGGAACATGTAACCCCCACGGTGACTAATTACAGTCCCTAATGATGGGTCCCCAGTGGCTCAGTCTGGAGATTAAAATGTGCAGCTCAGCCAGGGCCTGAGATCTCCCCTGTCCCCAGAGAGCCCCCTGCTCCTGCTGCTCTCTGGAACAGTGGGGTGGGAAAGGAACAGGGATGCATTACCAGCCTTTGGAGTGAAAATGAAAACATCAGCAGGAACTCCAATGCTTTGCTTTCCTAGGATCCTTTCTCTTTCCCATATAAATGCTGTTATTGTTATATTTCTGTTTCAGACCAGAAATATAATTTAATTTCTTTTTCCATTTCAATCACGTTTTAATGAGTTCTCTTCACATACAAAAGCAAGGATAGTTCTTGATGATAATAACAATAATTGGACCACAGGGAAATACTGACTGTGGGTAGCTGACAGGCAAGGTACTTGAGAGGAGATTAAGACATTTCTGATCAGAGTGTAGCTTTTGGGGGTCAGGGTGAAATAGTGACTTATCTAAAACAGCAGCAAAACTACTGATTTTTCATGGTTTGCTTTTAGCCAAGAAGCCTAACAATGAAACCAAAATTCCCCATAGTGACTGTCTGGAGAAACTGGATTCTTCCTCATCAGGATGAGGGATCATTTCAGCAACCTCCCTCGTTGGAGCCCTCAGTGAATAATAAGGATCATGTCGCTGCAGTTCAATGTCTCTATTTATCAACATCCTTCTTAAGGTGAAGGAAGAGCACAGCTTATGTTTGCTTTGGAAAAATGCTGAGCTGAATTCTCTGGAGTCTCGAGCGCCACTGTAAACACCAAACACATCACTGTCCTGGCTGGTGTGCTGAGAATTCCTGAGCTGCAAGATACAGGCAAGGAAATATCCTTAGACAGCAGTTAACCCTGCATATATTTAACCTCAGCTAATCCTGAAGTTGTAAATAGAGATCCTGGACATCACATCAAACATGGCCTTGTGGCTTCAGGGCCAGAATTTGCAGGGGGCAAACCAACCTCCCAAACATACCTGGGAGCAGGAGGGATAAAGATTTTTTAATCCACTCTCTTTAAATGATAGTTTTAATTAGTTTGGGTTTGACTGATACTGTACCACAGGGACAGAATCAGCATTGGTTATCAGATTTCAACTTCCCAGCTTCATATTGGGAAACAAGAGGCTCCATTTATAACAGATCTTTGGCCCATGCCCTTTTTTTTTTCAACTCTATTGACTTAATAATGAACTATACAAAACTCATTTCATCTTTGTAGGAAGTGAATTCAATACTATTATCTTGTAATAAAATATCTTAAATGAGTGTTGCGAAAACACCAACCTATTAAATCCATGCCAAATCAGCCACTGTTTGTGGAAAAAATCTAGAATGAGCAATAATCAAGCCACCAGAAAATATGAGCAGAGCCTAAATGGTACCACCTGTGAGCTGGCTGGTATTTTTAGTGTTACATGAAAACAATCCCCAGGGAAAGGCAAAGCTGGTTAGAGAGGACAAAGGTTAGGCTTTAGTCACCAGTATTTGATTTTTGGTACACTATCACTGCAAGCAGCCAGGGGAAAGATTTACTAAGGTATTTAGGTACCTAAACATGCCAAGCAGCATTTATAGCAGCATCTAAGTAGGTTAGGTGCCTAATTCCCATTAACTCCATGAACATGTTTAAGCTGCTAAACATCTTTGCAAAGCTGGCCCCAGTGCCTGGGCTGACAGGTGCCAGTCTGAACTGGTGTGACTGGGCTCATTCCCTGCAGGCTGGTGCTCCTTGGAGTGGGGAGTGTTGGTAACACATGAGGACCAGGAGCACAGAACCGAACAAAGGCTCCTGAGCTGACTTAAATTTTTGCTGCTGACTTAAAGCAGAGCCACACAAAAGTCACTCAGAGCAGCACTTGCCAAAAGGCCACTGAATTTTGGAGCTTGGTTTGGAGTGAGCATTAATGCTCCTGTGTATCTTGAGCTGAGGGTTAAGAATCCCACCAGTTCCCAGAAAATGAAACATTTCACAGGCCAACCAGAAAAGCATTTTCCTGAGCTCCTGGAGCGCCTTGCCCACAGTCAGTCCTGCACGGCCCAGCCTGTTCCACAACCACAAATATTTTTCTTAAAGGATTTTCCTTTCCTTACCTCAGTGGCACCAGGCACCTCCTGAGTGTCAAAAATAAATGAACCAAACCATTTCTAAAGCAGCCTGTTACAAGAGGCATTTCAACAGACGGAGAATGTTATATGGGACAGATTCATTCCTACATAAAGGTTTAGCTTTATTAATTTAAAGGCTATAACATGCACTTTAGTATCTTTTCCACTTAATTTTTTAAATTCAGGAATAAAAATGAAAATTTTTTGTTTACAGCGTTGCATATGTTGACAACTGCTCTTTACAAATTCTGTTCCAAGTTATCCTAGAACCATTTTCTCAATATACACAGTTCAGATTAAGCAAAATAATATTCACAAAACTATTTCACCGAAAGGAAGAGACAAGGGGAGATCAAGAGAAATAACCTAGGAAACAAGTATGCCAGTGTACAAAAATAGATTGGAACATTTGGAGGTTGTAGGTAAGAAAATGTATTCTCAACCCCAGAGAATGTGAACTGGTGGATTATCTGAGGAGGGAAATGCTCACCGGAGCAGCTGAAGAGATGCAGAGATCTATTTCTAACATCTTTAATTTCTAGGCAAGTTTATACGGGAGAGGGAGGAAGAGGCTCCAAGTTTGTGCCACTCTCATCTGTGGGAGGTGCCAGTGAGAGAACAGGCGGATTGTCCCCGTGCACAGCAGGCTGCGCGCCCGGCGCCGTCCCCAGCGCCCCAGGAAGGGCAGCATGTGCAGAGCTGTCTTCCTGCAGCTGATCCAACAGAAGGACAGCTTTGAACTGCTCTCCATGGAGCCCCTGCTCGTGCAGAGCCTGCCTGAGCCACAGTCCCCATCCTTAAATAGCTGCTCCCCTTTGGAGCACCCGGCTGGCTGACACAAAGCCACGAGCAGAACGCATTGAGGCTGCAAGAGGCAAGTGATGGCTCAAACATCTCCTGAACAGAACTGGGAAGCCGGAATCTATGTGCAGGCTGGATATCACTGAAGTATGAACAGAAAGTGCTGTCATAAAGCTTTCAAATGACTACTATGGCTACAGCAAATACCATAAAGAATTCAAAACATCACATATCCTCTGTGGGTCATGAGTCTGTGCCATTCTGAGAAAAGGGATTTAAATGAAAATGCTTCTGGAGCGTCCAAGCCTGAAACTGAAGCACCCGCTCTGTCCCTTTGGCCTGAGCTCTCCGGGAGCACAAAGGAGGCTGTGGAGCACGCAGGAGCCACTGGAGCAAATATGGCTAAACCATTCATGTATTATTGCTAGGAGAAGTTTTCTTAGAAATATAAGTTACTGTGGGTCTGCTGAGCAAGCTTTTTTCCCTAATCCACACCACCTGTGTAGATTCACAAATAATTTGGGTCTGACCTAGTTAAAAGTACAAAACAAATTTTTCCTATTTGCTTATTCAATGTACGCTGACTTCTGCTTCCTGCAAAGGCCTCTTTTGTGAGCTTCAGGAAGAACATTTGGTGATGTGCTCTCCAGCTCTCAGGCCAAGCGCAGTCAGAAGCCTGACTTGGATTTCAAAAAAAGGTGAATTATTTTGGTTCAAAAGGATCAACTGTTCCAGTGAGCCTGACCTGGCAGAACTCTGCACTGCTGAGGACAGAGAGCGTGGTTGAGGCACCAGAACTGCAAGTGAGTCTGGTTTTCATATTCATTCCTCAGGGGACAAGGATTCTTAACTCCAATGCTACACCTGCTGAAGACAGACCTTAAAAAATGTGATTGCAGCCTGTACCTTAAACTGCCACAATCCCCTTCTCCCTCCTGCACTGAAGCACAGAGATAGTTTCCCTTTGGCATACCCATTAGTGCTTCTGCAGGTTCAGGGCTGTCTCATTCATTAGTAACAGCCACCATTATACACACAACACACACAAAAAGAGCCTCCAGAAAAATGTAGCACAGAATCATACATTTGAGAAAGCTGAGATCAGACATTGTGCTGTGAATAATGAGATTTAAAATATCCTGTGCTATTGAGGTACACAGAAACCTGTTCAGTTTCTGTTCATTAACTTGCACTAGCACCCACCATCATTTTCTTTATCCTCTTTAAAACATCACCAATGTGTACAAAATGATTTTGCTCTACTTAAAAGACCAGTTCTGAGGAGGTGACTGATTTCTGCTGATCCTGGAGGTGGTTTCACAGGTTTCATTGTACTTGAAACTTCACAGCTTCCACTGAAGTATTTGATGTGTGTCTGTATCACTGTAGCCGAGTACAAAAGTAGAATAATTTTCATCTTGCCTCATATTGTTGTCAGAGTATGGTGTCCTCTATGAAAACTTTCTTTTTACTTGACAACTTATCAAAGACACATTTTTCTAAAGCTCAACAACCAATCTATAGAAGTATTTGTTTTAAAAGTCATCAGGGCTCCAATATTTGTAATAAATCCCTAAATTTCTAGTAGCAAAACTTATTTGCAGATTTCTCCCACAGAAATAAGAATTTTCAGTTAAGTCATCTACATTATTCTCACTAGCATTGGTTCAAATACCCCACCTCACTTTGCATCTCTCAGTCAACCATCAGCTGGAATCTATCACCAGTGGTCCCATCTTGAATCTCATGTTGCTCAAAGCTGTGAAAATTTCACCTGACCTGAAAAATTCAGCTTCAGGTCAGGGAAATTATGGGTCAAGGGGGTAATCATGAAAAGACTGGACTGGGCCCTAAGGTGAGACTGATCCCTGGCACACCAAACTGGGGCAGATTAAGGACTCCTGTGGCACCTGCATCCTTTGTAGCACCCATCAACAAACCCACCTCAAAAACAGCAGAACTTCCTTCAGCTTAAGGGGGAGAAATGTCACCAGGTACTACTACATCACACGAGAAAGTAGGTAGATTAAAACCTGTGCATCTTCTCACTAAGGGACTAAAAGCAGACAAACTACTCTCTGTCCACAGCTGTCCTCAGCTCTTGGGCCTGGGAAGGTCTCTGATCCCATCCTCCTCCTCCTCAGAGCAAAGCAAGCTCAGTGCGCTCGTGACGGGATGGATCCAGGACGTTGTCTGTGTCACGTGGCTAAAAACCAACAAGAAATGATATCAGCAACCCAAAAGAGGCTTACCCACCCCAAAACAAGGAATTCCAGGTGGATTCTGGAGTTGTAACAATCATTATGACACCTTCAAACACAGAATTGTCTTTTTCTTGCTAGCTGCGAGATTTTTAAAAACAAAATGTGGAGTCTTCAGACAGCCAGAACCTGGACTGGAGATTCCATTTCCCAATGCAATAAAGAAAATGCTTTTGTATGAGACTCCTGATACAGACTGGTGACATTTATTGTTAATTACTGGAGCTGTAGACAATTAACACAGCAGGGTATTAACATGGCCATCACACCAGTTCCAGCCTGAGGGAGGCAGGGTGGTCAAGAGGAAGTTGAGCAAATGTGGAATCACATCATAGAAACACACTCAGCTCTTTAGAATATGAACCCTGGAAGTGTCCAAGGCCAGGCTGGACAGGGCTTGGAGCAACCTGGAATAGTGGAAGGTGTCCCTGCCCATGGCAGAGGGTTGGAATGAGGGGGTATTTAAGGTCATTTCCACCCAAACCATTCTATGATTACTATTCTAGCATCATTAAGTAACTCCTCTTCTTGCAGAAAGAATGAATTAAAAAATGATGGTTTTTACATGTCTTCCAGCCCAAATTCTGGACGTGCTCCCACAGCCTTTACACGTGTAATAAAAGGGTATCAGTGCTGATTTTTAATGTTTAAACCTTACACTTGACATGCAGGCTAAGCTGCTTTATAGTTTCTGGAAAGCTTCTGTGTGAATGGAAAGAGCCCAAGCAGGGCTCAGTAAGGACAGACACACGGACAGGTTTGGTGTCTGTGGTGAGAACATGCACACCTTATGAGTGGTGTGTGCATGTGAGCCATACTGTGTGTGGGCAACACACTGCCTCTTCTCCCTTCTGGAATAATGTGTTCTTGGGAAAGGAAATAGCTTCTTTTCACTTGGAAAAAAAAAATCTTGCTAATAAATTCACAGCTTTTATAGTCAAGTCAGTGCAAAGATTAATTTTGTAATATAAGTTCACTACAAGAACAAGCTGAAAAATACTGTAGGTATAATAAATACCACGAAGGACACACAGCTCTTCTCACGTCCTAGCACAGTGTCCCTCATGCCCAGGTCTGTACTCAATTTCCAGGCGCATTGCTTTAATTAAATTTGAAGTGCCATCAAGGAACTACTCTGGATTTACCTTTTCAAGTGAGAACAGGTTTTGTCTTTCTCTCTGCAAGAATGGTCTCTTGAATAACTGATTATGGAAACAGATACATTGAAGTAGGAATTCGAGCCAATGTTCCACTACACGGAGTGATGGGTTTGGGATCACTCTTCCCATCAACATGATCATACTATTCACACCTTTCAGCTGAGTGCACTGAGCTCAGAATCAGTTGGGTGTGATGAGTATGATACTGTTCACCAAGGGCTAAATATGATCCTAATGTAAATCCCAGCTGGAGCTGCTCTGAATAGGTAACCTGTGAATTCAGGCATTACTTCAACTCAGGCAATGCCTGAGCAAGGACCACACAAGGAAAACAAAGTGTGGAATATAAAGGCCATACCCTCGGTTCTCACACATTAAAAAAATACCAAACCCCAAAGCTCCAGTTATGTGTAAAACCAATTCAAGAAGTGCTCTTTTGGTGAGAGCAGGACTGGATGGACTCCATTCCTTCTTTTGTTACAAAATGTGCATTACTGGGGTTGTAGGATCAGTTTCACAGAGTTAAAACAAAAGGATAAATGAAAAACATGTTCCTACAGAAAATACACTGCAGCAGACAATGACCACTCTCAAGGACAGTAATTGTTTCATTCTAAGAAAGCAAATGTACTATTTTTACTAGGAATAAGAGCAACTTAGCAAACATTTCCAATGTTTACCTTTAGAAAGTCAGGTGACACCCAACATGAAGAACATGAAAAGAGTTGTTTTACAATGTTTTATGAGAGACTTGTGAATAAAGTCTGTCTAACCAAGAACATTGTTCCCATTATTCCACAACACGGGGAAATGTATGCATCATATTTATATTATGAATATATTTACATTTGTAAATATACTCAGAAAAATATTTTGCTGCACATTTCTGCAATGTTTTCTATAACGTCAGGAAATGCCTTGTTTCCCAATTAAAATATTCAGTCAATAAGGCTTAGTACTGGAGATGTGCTCCAGATTGAAGTATCAGCATATGATTTATTGGTATAACAACATAGAACTATTTTCAATACCTGCAGAATTATGGGAGCTGAATAAACTGGATTCCATCCATTCCACCTCTGCCAATGCAAGATTTATTGCCTCCAGCACTATGTTTGTATTGCCTACTTTTATCAAACCATTTCTGAGCAATCCACTGCTGAATTTAAATAAGAACAAAATGATTTTTAAAGCTGTTTCTTTTTCCCATTTGTCTTCCTTGTGTAGCATGCCCTGACCTGCTGTGTACCTGAAGCCTTGGTTCCATTTTCTCCTGAGCATGCAGTATCAACCCTGTGAAGGGGGAGAAACTGCACAGGAGTAAAGGAAAGGCATCCACAGTTCTTTGATGTAAAAATTCCTTGCAAAGTGTTTCTTCCTCTTCAGATTTTTCTCCTACATACCCCAGGCAAATGACAGCATGCCCAACTTTCTGCTACTGCTGTAAGAACTTCAGTTTGCTCTCACACAAATTAAACGCACACAATTCTCCAGATCTTCAGCAGTGCAAAATTGTGGCACTGAAATCTGGGTTACGATTCCCTGTATTTGATTGCATAAGATTGTTTCATCACAGGTAAGAAAGAAAAGAACCAGTTTTCATTCATTTTCAAAACACCAGGGGCCAAGTTTTGCTCTGTTGTCAGTCTGCTGCTGCAAACACTTCTGATTTGAACCCAGCTCCTTTCAACTTGCTCTAGACTTTATCCCATGGGCGATTCTCTTACGACAGTTTGGTTTAAACCCTTTGCCAAAATCCTTCCTAGGAAAAGAGCTCTTATAAATAAACATTAAGTCCAGATACCATGTCTCACATTGTAGACAGACACACACAATACGCACAGATTATTTAAGTACAGAATAAATGTATAAACCCTGCTGCTATTTATTTTTAGCTCTCCAAAAGTGCTGTGACTAAAGAGCTTTGACATAATCAGTCCGAAGAGATAATCCCAGATTTAGTGGTTTGCAGAACATTCTTGTATACACCCTCTCTGATTTGTGTGTTAGGGCCAGCAATAAAAAGTGAGAGAGAGTCCAAATCTACCTCTAGGTTTTGCTTAATTGATGCAATTGGTTTGAATATTAAAGGAATATTTGGAAAGCCAGCATTACAAAGTTTAAATGTACAACATTTTCCATTTGCAAATGTTCCTGTTCAAAATTTAACATCTTCAGAGCAATTTAACATCTTCAGAGCAATTAGCAACATTTAAAGATTTTTAGGTTTTCAAACAAATCACTGCTATCGGAGGGCAGCCAAATTTATTGATAGAAAACAAACATTTGATCTGGAAATATGTCAGTAGATTAGTCTGTCTTAACATTAGCAAACTGCAGGACAAATTTCAGAGCTTGGGAAAACAAAACATGAGAACAAAGGGATGTTTTGGCAAAGAAATAGTAGTGGATTATTCAAATGCCATTATAATTACTCTCCTTATGGCTCTTCCTTCTTCACATGGAAAATTATTTCTTTTAAAACTACAACCGCAGACAATATTTTAAGAAAAGAGTAACTCAAAAATTCGGAGAAAGGCTAATGGAAAAAATATTTGCACCTTGTTTTTAGATTTTTAGCATCATCAAGACATTTTTTCACTTTAAATTGTGCTCTCCAGCCAGGGCCAAACTCTGGAGCCTAACAGGGAATTGTGAAATCTTGCAGACACCACAAGTGCTGTGGGTCTCGGTGCAGGATGTTCAGCTACAAACCTGACATACAGCATTCTTGGAAGTTGTTTTTTCCCCCCCCCTTTTGACATGAGATGACATTGACAACACCTGGCTCAATGTTTCAATTGCACCACTGTTCCTGAGCTTTAAAAGGAGCTGTCTTGTGCAAGACCCATTTGTTTGAGATCAGTTCAGGAGAGGAGATGCAGCCTTAAGCAATTAGTCAGTCAAACTCTCCTAATGAATAGGGACCGTTACTCATTAGGGGCCAAAAAAGATTTAGTTGTATCTGAACTTAAAAAGCCGAATTCTGGCCTCAGATGAGCCCTGTTCTTCTCTACCAAACTGAGCAGTATGGAAGACGAAAGTGAAACTCTGCTTGTGTAAAACAACACAAACCCCATGTCTTCCTCCTTAATGAGCATACCCCATAAACTAAATCCATGTAATCCATAGCAGTAATTTTGCTAAACTTTTAATCTTCTCTTCTTCTTCATTTCCCAATCTTCACCATCCCTTTAACATACAATAGTGCTCAGCTGAAGAATATTGATGCTTGATGAAGCTCTTCCTGATCTCTGCACAAAACCTCTGCAAAGCCCTGGTGGCCCCCAGTGCTGCTGAGAGCCTGAGCCAGGGGCACTGCACACCCTGTGGGCTTCACCCTTTGGTGTATTCACTGTTGCTATTGAAATAATCATTAAAAAATGCAGCAAATAGCACTGCTAGATGTAGATGCAACAGGTTTGAAGGGGACATGCTCTACACTACCCAGAAATATATTCCACATTGTGCTTTGGTAGTTTTTAGACTTACATGCATCTCCCAGAGGGAAGGTTTGGAGTTCCTGTGAAAGGAGTGTGTGCCATCTGCCAGAGGACTGGGAACATGAACTCCACATCCCTTCCTTACCCACTGGCATGCAGGCCCTGGGCACTGCTGGCTTGGAGGCTAATAAGGGCCAGAACTATAAGAAAATAAAGAACAATGCCCCTGAATGAAGATCCTGAAACTTAATCCTTCATGTAGAGACTCTGCTGTCCTCCCTGCTTGCTCTTGCACAGGCTGCGTGTCACTCTGTGCTGGACTCCACATGGCTTCTCAAGATTTGCTTGAATTACTGCCTTTGTCTTTCGTTTCCAGGCCTTTCTGTTCCTGTTCCCCTTGTGCTTGGGAGAGCTCTTTGCTTTGCAAGGATCCTTCTTCTCTTTCAAACCCACTGTCCCAAATTCCACACCTCAGAGAAGGTTCTCAGCTCTTATTCTCATGTGTCTCTAAAGCAACCCTCTTAAGCCATGATCAGAATTCCTTGGGCATGTTTGGAAATGTTGTATAATTAGAAAATACACAACCAAACATAGATCCTGCATACAAGCGGAGCAGTCCCAGCTTGCAGCAGCATCTTGAGGACCTTCACATCCTGGCAGGGAGAGAGAATCACCCTTCCCAATGAGAGCAGGTCGTAATGGAGCATCTACAGGAGTTCCAGGGAGCTGCTGCTCCTGAAGGCAGTTCATGGGATCATGGCAATAGCTGGCCTTTAGTTACCCTGACATGGCTGTGGAGTTTAGATAAATACATCACGATTTGGTAGGCAGGATGCTTAAAATGCTGGAAGTGGGCTAACTCTGTTGCCCTCAAATCTCTACTTGCTTCTAAATCACTCTATAATTCTATTAAATGTAATGTGGAGCTGCTGGTGCTGCACCTCACACATTTTGGGAATGCACTCCTAACTTGAACCATTTCTCAGCTTTCCAGAGCCAGTGCTTTTAATACTCTGCTGTTGTCCCTTATGAATCTAAACTTGGTATTCATTTTTTGTTTCTTCTTCTCTTAGAGCCAGCACACACCTGCAGAGCCAGCCAAGGTGTCTGCATTGGCTGGAAGCCCCTTTGGAAAGGACAGTGGTTGGAAAGCAGGTATTAAATGCTGTCAAGCACTGGAAAACTCTTGCTATTTCGAAGAGCAAATGCTGGGAGGATCTGTGAGGAATAACTTATTCTGAGCTGTAACTAAAGCATTTTCATTTAGCGGGTAAGCAATCAGAGCAAAATAAAACAACTGAGTTACATTGATGGAAGTATAATCTATCTCTCAATCAATCAATCCTGAGAGCATCTAGGGATGACAGTTTCCAGACACGAATCCTAAAGGCAGTTTGGGAAGGGTTTTTGCACTGCATTTATCAAGATCAGATTATTTGAACTGGAACATTCATTTTTTCTTTTTCCTTTTTTGTTAAAATTCATTTAAGCTGTACCCTCTTTCAAGACATTTCAAAAGACCATACAACCTCTAATAGTACCCCAGGAGATGCTGGGCAGGTCTTGGAAGATGTCAGTGACCTTAATTTTACTGGCTGTAATAAAATCAAGAGCACTTGTCACCTCATGGAGCTGTGTCCTCAGGCAACATAAATGTTTATTGTATTTCCCTCCCGGATTGCAGATTTTGCTTGAGTATTAATTAAAGATTGAGGGATATAAAGTGAAACCCCAGAAGACAGTCTTGCTATTTACTCCTTGATTAAACCAATTAAACCCTTGTCTACTCAGAAAAATCTATGAGCCATTTCAGCGGGCAGCAATCACTAGGAAGAAGATTTATCCAGCCAAATAGTGTGTGCTGCATCATTAAAAATTGTCAACAATAAACAAATGGCCTGAACTAAAATAAAATCAGTACAAAAGTATCTGAGCCAAGGCTGAATCAGAACTAAGGTCTGAGTGACAGCACAGGCACTTCTCAGCTTGAAAGTGCTACCTGAAATCCGTTTCCCCAGTACCAGCCAAGTGCTGTTCCTCTGGAAGTGCTGGTTTAATGTGTGCAGTTACTCACAGTGCTGTCTCTAAGTGAGCTGCATAAAAATTCTGGTGCTGTGTATTCGCAAATGCATCAGAGCATGTTGAAGGCTACTGTTTAAACTCCTTGTGTACTAAACTGACATGAACCTGGAGCAGTGATTTTGCTCCAGATGAAGCACATCCCAAAAAACCTTGCTGTGTGCTTTGATCTGCTTCCGATGGCCCTCCCAAAACCCAGGGAGCAAAATAATTTCACTTTCTTGTGTTTTCTCACAGAAGAAATTTTAACAGATGCCTTCTGTGACAGGCCAGAAGCTGGACAGAGTGTGCAGTATCTGCGGAAGCCGAAAGAATGTTTCTCCATTTTGGTTCTTGATATTAGAAAACAAACAACCTCTCAGGAAAAAAAAGATTGCCCAACCAAAAGCAGCTTAAGGTCTTAACATTCTTGTATTACAAGCTCATGTTATCATAAAATCCAATGCCAAGTTTCCTAGCTCTGCATCTGAGATTATTTTCCTTATAGTCATGGAAAATGATTTCAGTGAGAATCAGAGAAACTGAATTCCAAAAATCCAAGCGAAACATGTCAGGACTACTCAAATTCACGTGGTTACATCTGAGGTGTGTGAACTGATGCCAAGCTGATGGATGGAGACAAATTTGGATCCCTGTACATTGAACAGCAGTAATAGCAGGTAGCACTTGGTTAGTGCTCAGCCAGTTCTGTTTAATATTTGCCACTACTTGTAACTATATAACTATTCTTTATTTTCATTCAGGAGAATTTGAGGATGACAGGTAAAAGGAAACATTTTCAAAAACAACCTCCTTTTTTTTTTGTGAAATGTAAAATAGGAAAGGTCCAAATTTTAAGAGACGTAAAGTAACTGCAGCTTTCTTTGAACTCAGTGGAACCAGCACTGCATGCCTCAAATTATCCATTCCTACCCACAAAACTTCAGAGTTAAGATGGGGACACCTACAGTGATGATTTGATAACTGCTAATTTTGGTGCAAGTAACTTGCCTACTGCTTTACAGGGAGCTGGGTGCAGAGCTGGCACTGGATTCAGTCCAGGGGAATTTCAATTCCATGTTGAAATCAGTATGGCAGATCACGGGTTTTCTTAGTCTGCTGCTCTGAACTGACTGAAAATTAAGTGGAACATACACAAGTTTATTTCTACATCAGGTCTGCTGTGATTTGAACTTCACTGAAGTCTCCTAGCAAGGGCAACTCCAACCCATGCTGAGATAACCTGCAGGTAACCAGGATATTGTAATATTACCAGAGTATTCAGGAATGAGCTGAACACACCTCAGTGTGCTGGGGTTTGGATCCTTCATTTATAGAGCAGTAGAAATGTGCAGAGAACATTTATAAAAGGAATAAATTTGTATTTTCAAGTTACCATGCAGTTAAGTAAAATCAACTGTGATTTGTTTTCCTTTTACAATGATACCTTTAACTGTAGTGCTGTAAAACATCCATGTTTATACTACAGAAGTTCTTCATCTATCACACATGCTCTGCTATTCTTAGCTCAGCTAAAATGATACACAGTTTCTATGAATGCCCAGTTTTCATCAAAATGAATGGTGTCTCTTTCCCAAGCAAGACCAAACAAAATACAATTTTATAGAATATCTAAGTACGATGTGTCTGCTTTCCAAGTAGAAACCTGATTTCTTAGGCATGATTTAAAAATCCACTAGAACACATCATGTGTGGTTTTTATTAATCTGTATTTTATAAGTATTGACTTTAGGCTTCTACTTAACCTGGAGCAAATTCTCCACCTTCCAATGGAGGCACCTGAAGTACACATGGCCTCCATGGGAAACTTCTGATTTTTAGATAAATTGCTGAAAGAGAATCCTAAATGAAACATTACTGTTTCCCCTTTGTTGTAAGATAGAAAACATCACAGGCCCTAGTACATCTAAGGGAAAAGATCCCAAAAGTTCTAAAATATTTGAGAACTTCTACTTGTCTTTAACGAAAATTTAAAGTAAGTGTTCTTGAGGAAAATAGTTGTTAGTGTGGAATATTTGGAATCTAGTTCTATTAAAATGCTAGAAAAACAGTGTTTACAGGGGTAAAATTCACAGCTGGTCCTTACAAACCACATACATATGCAAGGAGTGGGTGGGAGTGGGAGGGAGCATAGCAAGGCCCTACCTAATTTTAGGCACCAGCCTCATGATACAGAGCTGCCATATGTTAAAGGTGAACATAGTGGGAGGATGAAAGAGATTAACTAGAATGGGTTTTCTAGGGAAAAATTAGTGTGTCCCAGCTCTGGGGTTTTATGCTGTTCCTGTGTGATTCTAAACTAGCATGATATAACCATTAATTAGCAGATATGGCCCTCCCTGGGAGGGCAGTTCTGCACAGAATCTTTCTCCTATTTGAAAGTTAAACCCAAAGATTCCTAATTCACAAAATAAATTCAGTGATAGAATGGACACTGTTTGCACTGCTGGATTTTAGTGCTAGAGCATGCAGCAAAAGTGAGATTTTGTTCTAGTGGTGGTTGGTTACAACACTTTGTTAACTCATTTAATGCCTGAACTAAGCCTGGGCAAAACCAGCCACATGAAAACTTTGAAAGTGAACAAGATGGCCTATCCCTTATTTACAAAACTTTTCCCATCCTAATGCCTCCCAGCTGACTGTAAGTGCTCTCACACTCGTCTGGGTGTAGGTGATACTTTATGAGGGCTCATTAGCCCCTTTGTGTTTCTGGGACTTACAGATGAAATGCCTGCTTGGGACAGGAATTTCTATTAGAAAATCAGTAATTTAAAAATGCCTTAATCAACCATAAGTAAAATTAATTAATGGACCTTTTTACCTTATTATGTGGGGTCTCTTCAATGCACTGATCTTCCAAGTTCAAGACAGAGAATGGAAAAATGGGGGAGGATCCAGAGGAGGGTCACCAAGATGATGAGAGGGTTGGAGAACTTGGCACATGAAGAAATGTTGAAGGAATTGGGTTTGTTCAGCCCACTCTTCTCACAAAGATGTTGGTCAGAGACAAGAAGCAATGGGCATAAGTTGCTTCAGGGGAAATTTTGACTAGACTAACAAAATATTCTTCACTGTGAGAACAACTAAACATTAGAACGGGATACCCAGCCAGTATAAAAAGGATTGAAATTCCAAATGTAAATTGGTGAGGACACAGGCACCAGTGCTTTGTTTCTCTTGATGGGGCATGAATCTGGTGCCATGTATGAATGGTGGTATTGCTACATAAAAATACAACAGTGCTTGTCCTCTCTGTTGAGGTATACCAAGTTATCTTAAAACATATCCAGGCCCAAATTCCACCTTTACTGCCCAGCAGGAGAGAAGTTACATTTGCAAGGAAGCTGATCCCTATCTACTGTTGTAATTTTTGTCCTTCTCATAACTGTTAATTTATTTTATTTTAGTAAGACACTTGAACTTGCTTTTTTCCAGTGCACACTGAGCTGTAACTCAGAGAGTCTTCCATTACACTTTGCTATTCCATGGTAAACCTGTACAAATGAGCTTAATGGCCAGCCCAGAATCAGGTCAGTTTTAGCAGTCTAAAGGGTGGTTTCTCACACTTGCAGCACTGAGCAGTCCTGACAACCTGATAGACTGAAAATAATTTACTGAGGCTGAAATGATTTGCTGGATAAAGTGACAATTTCAAAAGTTGTCCTAAGGTCAGGATTCATGGACAAGATGCAGCTTTCCCTGGTAGGTACAGGGAGCTTCTCAACCCTATGTAAATGTTTTATTCATGTCACTTATTCATGTAAGTGGGTTTCACTTTAGTGTGTAACACAAGCCAGCTGGTTTGCTTCTTTTAAACTCTGATTTCTCATGCACCTCATATTGCTACACCCCTTCAGAGATATTTATGGAAATTTCACAGCAAGCTGTCTCAAGCTTACGTGCTATTAAGATTCCATTCTGGGGTGTTTACTGCATTAGATTTATAATGTATAGATTTATGGACTCAGCTACCTGATGGCCCAATAAAGCATGTTGGAACTGAAGGCAACTGCTAATTAAAATAATATTTGATTGTCCTTAGCATATTGTAAAGCTGCTGTGGATTTAAACAAAGCCATTGCAGCTTCTATACATCCTCAGTGCACAGTAAGAAAAATGGCAATTCACATATAAGACCAGTTCAATTGTGGCCTCACTTTCAGAATTCTAACATGTTTTCCTATTTGTACACAGGGAAGTGGGCTAGTGTTGAAATACTCTTAAGCCCCTCATGGCTTTGACTGGACTAAAAATGATTGAAAGGATTCTAAAATAGAATTAAAGGATTGACATTCACAGCCAAAGAGAACAAGGTGACAGCATTAGTACCAGAGCTGTGAAGTATCAACTATTCTGATAATTCCCATTTAAACAATTAAGATTAAATCCTACTGGAAAGGATCAGCTGATAAAATGGTCCCTCAACTGAGTTCCTCCTAGAAAAAGGATGTTTTCAAAGTTGATTTTCACCCTGAAATCTCCACCATTTGATGTTAGAAACAAGGGTCTGTGCAAGCCCTGCTCCTTGCTCCAAACAGTTAACTTCGACAGCTGACTTCATACACATTAAACAGTGTAGTAAGAGGTATGAATTGCCAGGCATGCAAACAGCCTGGCTTACACTCTGCAAAGGCATTTGGAAACAGTGATGAAAGCAAAATAAGGAAATCGTTAAAAATAATATTAATTACAGTGATGTGTTATTGAAATGCTCAGTTAACTCCATTCTAATGAGCTGCATTAAGAGCTCTAACACCACTTCAGTGTGGTGATTCCACTCAAAAGAAGTTTTTAGCCAGTGGTCATAAAGGGTGACTTCACACCCTTCTCTGCAATTAAATGGATAAATTTTCCTTGCCTTCCTTCCTCACAAAGACTGACAGGCAGAACTTTTTAGGACAGATTACAGAAGGTAACAGCAATGGAAAACCTGGGCACTGTCACCAGGAGCAAATGAAGAGAGTCACTAAGTCAGATCTGCAAAAATTCCTGAAAAAGCTTTTTCATGTGAACTTGTGAGTTTCAGCAAGTGGGGACAAGATGCAAAACATCTGATGCTTTCTGCAAATTAGACTTGCACCACCTAGAGTAGCTGAGATTCTGCTGTTGCTAATAAGCATCTGCTTGTCACATCTGCAATGGTTCAGCATCCAAGTGCAGAGCTCAGAAAGAAATGTCTGCACATATCCAGCAAATCCAGCTTTCTGCTGAGTCATTGAGATACTTATCTGTACGAGAAACACAGGAACAAACCCCCCAAAAAAACCCAGAACAGATGCTTCAAGAATGTGTCATTTCTTCTATTCTGATTCTAAATTTTATTTGCTATTTTTGATAATACTATCTTCAAGCTTAGTTTCCAGTTACACAGGTACAAACCCAGAGTATTACCCAGAAAAGAGTCCAGCATCCACCTTAACTTCCCAACTGTTCTATCATGTCTCCCTGTATGAACAGACAGAGCCCAAGGGAACAGTGCTCTATTTTAATAGTTGCTCTTGTATTTATTTCCATGACTATGAAATTGGCTTTTAATTCACTTTCATTTCCTAAGCTATTTTTCGACAATTTTTTTGGGTATAAATCTCATGTAGTAACCTACATATGCCTGAAAATAAAAGGCACCCTTTGATTAGAGCTGGAATGCAGGATCATATACAGAGTGTTTGGAAACCTCTGCAGAAAAAGCCATGTCTGCTTTAATACATCTCGTTCGAGGCAGCACGGGGTGAAGCAAGGACAACTGAGCACTGTGCTTGAAAAAAAGGAAAAAAACCTCTACTTTTCTTGGCCAGTAAATGCATCAACTTCAGTGTTATTTACATGACTTTTGGAAGAGTTCGGGATAAAAGTAATTTATTTGCTGCCCTTCCTCTGTTTAAGGAGACTGCAGAAATCCACCTGCAAAACCCTGTGTTTCTGGCACCTATAAGAATTAAACAACGTGAAAATTTCAGTAACTAGAATAACTTGCTATTAACTAGATCACGATATATATGGAATGGAGGTGAATTATATTTTTTGCCACTTCTTTCAATCTTTTAGAGGAATAACAAAAAAACCCCATATTATATAAATTAATCTTCACTATATTCTAGAAAAAACAACAGCATACAGTACAATGTGCAATAAATTTTTCCATTAATTTTAGGACTGAAAATGTGTTTATTTTGACGTGCTTCTATTTCAACTTTGACCCGTTTACCCCAGAACTACTCACTTGATAAAATATTTGATTCCATCAGCTGTGTAAGCTTCTTCCCATCCATAAGGCAGACCTAAGAGGAGATAAAGACATAAGAAGTCTCTTGAAGCTCAAGTGACACAGAGAACATAGTTTTGAGGCAGTGTAAGTTACAATGCTGTAATTTCAAACAATATCATAGAAAGATTATAAACCAATTCCTACTTTTGTAATATGTAATAATATAAACAATACAATTTAACAAATACATGCTGTGCTACGAAGCTACTAGCTTTGATGATTTGATGATACATTTATTACTAGATAATACTTTTTGATAAGTATCATTTGATGACATTTCTATTACTAGAATGATGAATAATACTTTTAGTAGGGCACTACCCTATATTCCTTTAAAAATTAAGTTTTCCAAACAAATCTTTACCTTTTAAATAACTATTTGCTCAAAACTAACTCTTTGTAGGGTTTGAAAAGTGCTGGAGAAAAAAAGCATCAGTCACTGTGTAAAAATGCTCCCACTTTTGTGATACTGTACTGTAAGGTATATAATGGCAAGTGCAAGGTCCTAAAAAACTGGCTTATATATACATATAAAATATATATAAAATTTATATATATATAAATATATATGAAATTTAAATATTCAAGAAAAATTGTTCTTGAAGTGTTTTGCCTGAAACTCATCTCAAAATGTTAGTGTCTTAGGAGTTAAACTATTTTTGTTCAAGTCCCAGTGTATCTCAAAGACCAGCTCATTAGAACCATCTGTGAGCCTGCTTTAGATTTAAAACTTTTATTTGGAAAATGTGCTGGACTGCACGCACCATCTGAGCTTTGAAAGCTGCCTCCTCCCCAGGACTGCCTAAGTGCACATGTTTATTTTTTAAATGTCTTCTTTAAAAGGCTGGTTTTCTTCTGTTGTCACACCTTTGTCTCTAGTGTGGTTCTTCTCTTAGAAGTCTGGGGAGGGATAACTTCAGTTCTCCAGTAGAAACAGAGTTCATTACAGCTACTGAATCAGGACGGGGCACAGTGGAACTGGTACAAACCTTCTCAGAAGGAATTAAACCTGTAGGCACCAAGTGAGGAGCCAAAGTAACCAAAACTCCAGAACTCAGGAAGAGAACTTGAGAATTCAGAACTAGAACAGCACCGTGATCAGTCAGTACAGCTTGAAAAAGAAAAAACCCACTGGATTGTTTTTTTTTTTTTTTTCCTATCACTTTTACCCCCATTAGTCACTTATCTCAGGCTTCTTCCCATTTTCAGTTTAGAACAGACCTTTACAATCTGTTCCTCCAAACATGACGCCCACTACCTTTCAAAGAGAATAATTCACAGCTACTTCCCTTTAAACACAAGGTAGATGCTGCGTAGAAGTTCTCAGGCTCTGACTCCATTATGAAGGGAGGAAGAAAAGGATGTTTTAAGTTATAAATATGCTAGACATGCTCAGTGGTTCTTCCTTCCTCTCCCATGAAAGACGGGACCTTTATTCAAGCATGGATATTTTCTGACTATTTAAATGGCAATGGGATTCATCCCTCAATTGCTTCCATCTGCCCTGGCCTTTCCTTCTTCCTGCATGAAACATGCATGTCCCAATAAATGACAACAAATTTGCTCAATTATGAGTAAAAGCCCAGCATCTGCTCTGTGCTCACATGGATCCCCTACATCACCTGTTTCATTTATCAGTCATAATTACACTTTTTTCACTGGTGATTTGATTAAAATTATGGCTTTTTTTCTCTTCTAAATGAAGAACCCTATGTAGGTAGCAATAACTGATGCTCTGTATTCTTCCCTTACACACTGAAGACTGCTTTTCAAAAACACTGAATACATTTGCCTAGAAATGAAACTGGAGATATCTCCAGAGCTTTATTCGCCTTTTTGACTTTGTGTGTGTTAGATTGTATATCCTATCCATTCTTTATATGCTTCCACGTTCCACCTACATCTGTAGGTTTTTTAATGCTTTTATTTTCCACATTTTTTACTTGCTCTCCACTAGTTTTTCAGTGCTGTTCCCTTTATTACTTTCCTTCCCTTTCAGATTTGTACTTCTGTTTCATGTATTTCCCCTGGTAGCCAGGACGCTCTCATGTTTTGCATCGTATTTCCCCAGACATCATCTTCACTTCCTCCAAGCTTGCTATCTCCATGAATCATTCATAAGTTGATCTACTTCCTCCTGCTCTATTTTCTCACACCCTCCAGGGTCAAATTTGTTGTCTGTCTCAGGACTTGCTTTGAAAGGCTGCTAAGCTCTCACCTGGAGTAAACGGGAGGTAAAGGAGCTGAAAAAGTCAGAAAAACAGTCTGAAATATACAGGATTTAACCTACATAAACTCCAGCAATCTCAGATTTCCTGCATATTTATAATTTCTCGTGTGAACTGCTACAGTCTATTTGATGAATCTTCATAAATAATATATTTGCCTGCAGCTGTCTGCATAGATCATCTTAAGAAATTACAGATTTAAAGTATTTAAAAACTAGTTCATTTCAGCAGAAAATACAGGGCTTCTTGCTATTCAAATACTTGTGACTATTTACCTTCTGCAAGGTGAAGAAAAGGTAAAACTGCAAAAGCAATTGTGCATGCAACGGGAAGAGCGGTCTCCTGAGAGAGAGCACTTCAGTCAAAATACACAATAACCTACCAGCATTTTGTTCTGAGTATATGCATTTAATTAGGGTTAATGCCAAAGAAATGTCTGTAATTCTCTGTGAAAAACAACCAAGGAAGCGGCTGCTGTTGTTTGCACCCCAGGACTACAGCTGGTCAGGGTCCCTGGGGACTGCTCCTCCTTCCCCGAGATGCCTGCTGGGATAACCACTGCTCTGAACTTATCCAAAGCTGAGAGGAAATGAAGCCCTTGGGCAAACAGAACTTTCCTGATACCTGATAAATGTGGAGCTCATCGATCTTTATCACCTCCTTGGCTTAACGGGACAAAAACTGCACCAGCACTGACACTGCGGGTCCCAGAAAAAAGGAGATGAGCATCAGCCCGAATTATAAACCCGTAGGAAGTGACAGACATGGAAGACTTTGCCTGCAGTTCCCAAGAGAGAATGTGTGTGCTCTCCCCTCAGTAACGCTGCACATGGCATAATCCCTCTAAAGGAAAAAGGGGGAAATACATGTATTATGGGAAAAGCCTCATTTGGGGCAGTTATTAAACCTAGACACTGCAGTAATGTTGTTGGGTGATTTTTTTTCCCTCTAAATAATCTAGTTAAAAATCATTAAAGCAAAAGATATGTGGAGATCAGCAGATGAAAGTAAAACAGATACCACAGCAAAATATTCAGTTGACTCAAAACTGCAGTCCTGACTGACATCAAAATACTGCAATCCAAAAATGCTCTATTTTGCTTATTTTTTGACAAAATTACTTAAAGGAAATGAGAGATTTAGAGCCTACAGAATTGCTCAAACAAATGCACCGTGCACTAGGATTCTATCTAGATTTGCCCTATTTAGATGCTGCAAGATAAGTATGTCCTTAAGTGTTTTATTTTGGCCTTGAGGCCACAGTTTAAAACCCTCCTTCCATTATAAGCAGGCACCAAACATCTCTGATGAATCTGGAAGAAGTGCTTAGGGACAATTGCCTACCAGAGGTGCCAATTTCACCCAAAGCACTCTTCTGTGAAACAGAAACTACTTTCCTGCATTTTTCACATCTCTGTTACCCGTCATTAAAACGGTCTATGACTGCAATACCCTTCCTGTTATGGGTGAACAGTCTGTATCTGGAATTAATATCCAGTTTAAGGGATGTAGTATCTATCTGGAATGCTAAAGACACATTATTGACATATTCTGTTTCACAATGAACCATTCCTTGACCAACAACAGAAACAAGGATATCTTTTTTACATACTTGAGTATGGGCCAGCTCGTACCGTTTATCTCCTGATAATTTATTTGTATTTAGTATCAGAGTCTCAAAAATGATGAAATTTTTTTAGAAACAGGAATTACATGCTAAAAGGGTTTCTGATGCAGAAGATTTGCTATAGGACATTAAAACCAGCTTTCTCTGTCAGTTGATAAATGTGGTTCTGAATTCTGATCTCTTTTCAACAGCCATCGATTTCAGCTCTTATCAACATTTAAACCTTCTTCATGTGGCTTCAACAATAAAGGAAAAGGTGTTACTTAAGATCCCAGATGCCTTTGGCTCTTCTCTTCTGAGCCACTATTTCTGAGCTATTGAGCAAAGAGGATGGAAAGCTGAAGGTCTGATTTGCTGGTTCTAAGTTGCCTGGTTTTGGACTCCTGAGTGCTACTGGAATATAGGAATATCCCAGAGATGACACCAGAGGTATCATGTTGTGAGACCAGCAGAGGAACCCCTCTGTGACTTATGTAATTTGACACAGCTGAAGCAAAAATCTGTGGAGAAATATCCACCCTTGTTTGTCCAGAGTGTTCAGTGGGGTGCAGGCACAAAATGGCCTTTTATTTTTTGATGCTATCAATAATACAAGCTGTATTTTGCCATTTTTGAATTAAATTATAAACACCCAGGTTCAGAAAAACAGCTTTCAGAAGTGAATATGCACTTCTGGCATTTGCTTGTGTGTCACTTTAGATCATTTCAAGTGCTCTTCCCAAAACCAAATATGTTTCCTTTCATAAATAATACTCTGCTGAGGGGACATTCCATTCCTTTATTCACATATCCAATTCCATTTTAAAGAAATTGTTCTTTTGTTGTTGGTCACTTAATAAAACAAAGAGGGACTCAGCAGTCTTCAAGTGGAGACATCTGGCAAAAAGTATCAACTGAAACTTCTGCTGATTTAAGAGTATGGTTGGCAGAGTGGCTTGTCTCCCTTCAGTCTGTTCCTAGAAACAAGGCTTCAGGAACAGTATTTGTCTTACTTTGGACATTCAGGGCATGGTGAAAGATGAGCTTGTGTTTTCCCACTGCCTATTAATCATAACATATTGACCCATCTATGTTGGCAAACTCATTAATCTTGGATTAAAACAATTACAATTTACAATTTAGAAGGAGTTATTAAATAGTTTGTGTTTCATGCTGAAGGATTATATGAACAACTTTTAGATCTTTTTGCTAATTCTCAAATTACAAATTGCTATAAGTATCTTTCTTCTATTCTAATACTTGTCTGTGAAAAGCTTAGTACAGTTAATTAGAAATAGTTTGAATACAAGAGCAATTGCAATTTATGAACAATGACCAGTCAACTGGCTAAAATTTAAGGAAATAAGAATGACCTCAAACAGCATGTGGTCAGACATTAGTACAGTCATTTTCCTCTCCTACCTAAGAAGGAAGGAAATCCAAAGTTAGAACCAACTCTGCTCAGTGTGAAGATCTTCAGAAATGAGTGAGAGCTACAGTCACCTGAGCTAAGAGGTTCCTGCTATATGTCTTTAAGAAGGATAAAGGATTACCTTTAAAATGGTACCTTTTCAGAAGGTGAATACTGGAAATAACAGAAAATAAACCTCCAAACTACATATTTTTCAGATAAAGACTAATTATCTACTTTCCCATAACTCTTAGGTGCTGTAGGTTCCAAGCAATTTGGACTGTTAACAAGATGAGAAGCAAACAGAGGAAGTGATACTCATTTTAATCTGTGCAGAAGCTTAGTAGTAGTCAAAATAATATAAAATAATCACCTCTCAGAAAAAAAGTAATTCATTAGCAACTTGGATCAAAAAAACCAAGTTTATTTCAACATGCTTCGAATAAATTGGCTTCCAAAGTCTTTCCACATCACACATTTGATAGATGTTCAACAACAGATTTTGAGGAGGCCAAGATACCATGAGGCTGCTTGTCTCTCAATATTATCACATTTCAGTCATGGGTGCAATACATTTGTTTAGGTATTAGTTCAGGAGAGCATAAACCCTCAAAGGTGAGGGATAGTGAAAGCTGGGAGGGGTTTCAGACCAGCTCCTTCTGACCAAACACTGGATTTTGCATAATCTACTGTCTCTTATTCTTTCCTTTTAAAAATGCATTTAACATATGATTATCTGACACTGATTTTTGCATTTTTCACCTACACTGCTTCTAAAATGCTATTGGCTGCCCAGTGAAAATACAAAAGAATGCAGTGACCAATCCCTCCAAATTATTTGGCTTATTGTGGTCAAGAATCTGTCGATAAGGTGGAGGCGATACAGAAAAACCAGAAACATGACGAATGCAGAAATCCACCTCTTTCACAGAAAAGGCTAGAAAGAAAAAGAAATCATACCAGTGTTCCTTATCCTCCAATGGCTCCCATCTGTTTAGTTTGCCAAGTTAAAGATGTTTTGTTTTATTTTAGTGTTGAAGGCTGCAATAGCTGAGTCTCAATTGGTGACACAGCGAGAGAAATGCAGTGCCCGAGGATCGCAGGGCTGGTAGTGCTCCCTGCTAAGGTTGAAAAACAGTAAAAGCGTGTTTGTTCCCCATTACATTTTTCTCACCCCCTTCCCGTTTTTTAAAAAAAAAAATATTCCTTTCTATGCATTAATTGCAGGCTTTTTTTTGCAATTTCCCACTATTGACTGTTAACATGATGCTGTCCTTGGGATGAGTCAAGAACACATTATTGCTTCCACTGCTGACTGAACACACTACAAGTTACGAATTAATTTTTGAGGAATATTTGCATAAATTAAATTAAAAATTAGTTTTGTTTATACCTATGAATCTCGAAGCGCTGAAGAGAAGACAGGAAACACATTATTAATTCTTAAATTAGAGAAACAGTCCATCACTGGGGAATTTTACACCAATGCCATGTAGGCTAACAGAAGTTAAATTCATGGAAGTAAGTACTGTCTGGAGGACATTCTTGTTCTGAATTGGTACAAGCCACTTTCAGCTGATTAAAAAGAACCTGGAATAACCCATTCTTATTACAGAAGTTCAAGGCTCTGCACACAAGGCATTCACCACCAGGACCAGGTAATTAGGAATAGCCTGGAATAACTCACTGCATGGCCCAAGAACCCATTTCTTTTTACCCAGTTTCCCTCCTTTCTTGCTCCCCTGATTCCTCTGTTCCGGAATTCATCCATCTCCTCTCCTTACTGGATCAACTTCTCTTGTCAGCATCTATTGTGCTATCCACCCACTTCCATCACTGTCAGCTCACATTGCTCACTGACGCATGTGATCGTTAAATGCAAGTTTAATTAGAAAGCATTCACTGGTAACAAATTAAAATGACTGCCTAAAATTAGAATTGAGCAGAAATTGTCTGAGATTTAAAAAGCAATAGTATTACATGATATGCCTTTCTTGCTAAGTAATACCTCAGTTGTTTTGCACTGATGATGAAATTAAACTGCACAACGGGCTGGCACGAACCACCTACAACTGAGAGACAGAACCACTCTGTGCTCAGCTCATTTCACAGCAAGGACTGACCAAAGTAATATTTTTTCCTTTTGAAGCAAGAATTGTAAGAATACATCAACTCAAGCCATTCTTTTAGCCTGATACAGAAAAGCCTGTAGCTACACATAGGTAAAAGAAGAGGCTTTAGAAATAATTTTAAATATTTTAGAGATAATGTTAAAAGTTCTTAAAATCTAAGATAGATTTCCTTTTTTGTTTTACATCTGAAGGGAAAAAAAAAATCACAAAGTGCCTCAATTTAGCATACTGAACTTTACCTGAACTGTAAAGGTAAAATTTACAGGTAAAGGAAAATTCCTGTTACCAAACACAATACCCACAGCAATCACTAAAGTAAGGCAAAAATTTCCCTCAACTCTCAGTTAATGATCCATATGCCTCATGCCATGAGGTAACAGATCTAGTCTGAGCCATACATACATTTTTTACCTCCTTTAGGTCTCCTTTATAAGCACCAAGCAATTATATTTTCCTCTGGCAAATTCTCCTTAAAACACACTTTTAAAAAGCTTCCTCTCTCATTCTTGGCAATCAACTTTCCCTGTACTTCTTTCCATTTAAATTAACACACTGGTGTGCCATATATGTCTAAGGAACTCTGCTGGCCCTCAGCTTCTCACTCCTACCTACTGAGGAGAAGTGAAAAAATGTGACAACTGCAGGAGCTGACAGCAAAGCCTACGAGCCCTCTGAGACAAGATGAGCCCTGATAGCTTCAGCACACACTGATTCCCAACAAAGGGCTGCTCATCCCCCTCCCCCTTGTCAGCATGAATCCAGATCTCTCAGGATGCTCAAAGAAAATGAACTCAGCACTGACTGCCAAAAGCACACACACTGCTTTGGATCAGCTCCACTGCAATGGTCACTTTGGTTTTGGTCACCTTAAATGGTGACACAGGAGCTCCCTGGCACCCAGACCCACAGGGAGGCATCGGGGTATCCACCTCTCCCCACAACCAGCTGACTAAATCTGAGCTGTCCCTGCCAGCCAAAAAAGGAGGATGTCAGACTCGGATCTGGGACTGACCCCTCACGGATAAATTCCTGTCTCACCAGGGTATTTTCTGGCTTTCAGACACTGATCTGGGGCCGAGACCAGTTCCTGCTTCCCCTGTGTATTTTCTCCAACTTGGGAGCAATTTGCATCTCCGTGACACAGAATTTTAAAGTTTCTTTCCTCCCTTAAGTCAAAACACCATGCTATAATGAAGGATTAATATATCAAAATTCCAAGCATTATGTCAACAGAAATTAACAGAGAGACAATTTAGGAAGTATTTACCATCCAGTAAAATTGTTGAATCTGGAGAGTTTTGACTTCAGTCTCCATAGCTACCAAGAGCAAATACAACTTGTATGGGAAGAGGCACAAAGTCAACTGATTTTTTCATAGAGGGGTCACAGTCTGAACTAAACAAGTCCATAGACTTTTAAAGGTCTGCTCTTTAATGACCTTTTTTTTCAGAGATGCTGGAAATTATCCTAATGATACTGCACTAATCTTGTTAGGTCATCTGTATTTTAAGATATAATAATACCACTTGTTTTTCATTATTAAAATGTTTTGATTTGAAAGTCAGGACAGGCAGTGCCTATTCAAAAGCTGACTCATCTTTTCTCATTAAAAGTAAGTGAATGGAGAGAGAATAATTCGCTTTTCTAGCAGCAACAACAGAGTTCTGAAATCTAGGTCACATTAAAGAACTGTCTTGAAATACAAGCTTTAGACACTGAATTGTGTTTTTCCTTACTGTGAAACATGGGGATTAACATGCATGTTCAATCACCAATAAATCAGCATGCAACTTGTTCATAACTGATATTTAAATGTATTTTCTGATTTGATCAGGGTCTAAAATTATTCTGTCCTTATTAGTGTGAGTTTTTATCTGGCTTCTCTGCTTATCCATAATTACTGTAATGTTCTGATTCTCAAAAACCAAATTAAACAAGCAGGGTCTAGTTCCTGGGCCCTGTAACAACACCCACAAGTAAGACCAGTTAGGTGAAAACAATGTCATTCTTCACTCACACTCAACAAAATGTGAATTTAGTCCAAGGAAGCGGAGCTTGGGGATAATTCAGGATTTAAAACCCATTGGTAAAAGGACGTTTTTTTGAAATGCCATTGAAAAACAAGATTAAAATTTTGTAAGGGCTTGACTAACTGGATCAAATGTCTGAAATAAACAGGGTGCAGCTGAATAAAGACAACAGCAGAGTGTTGTCTTCAAGGTGTGGATAATCAGCTGCCCAGAAGGAAGTGGGCACACCCAGCTGCCCTTGGTTCTGGGAGTAGAAGAAAGCCCAATCTTCACACGAACCAGTAACATGGAGCTACTGGGGAAAGGAAACACCATTTGGGACCTGGTGTGATTTCATATTAAAGCAAACAAGCTTATTCCATTTTTGTCTCCCACAGGAAGCTCTCAAGTACAGAACTCAACACAACTTTGATGAATTGGAGAGAAGTCAGAGAAATACAAAGGTAAGGAAGTGACCAGGAGAGATGTGGTGTAGGGAAGAATTCAGCAAACTAGTGTCATTTATTTGGGGGAACAGCAAACAGGGTGGAGATGCTACACGGTCTTCAAAAGTTAAAAGTTAAGAGGAAGCAGTGGGGTGTTCTCAATAACCACAGGGGTCAAGACAAGTAGTAGCGGGCTTTAACCACAGTGAGGAGGATTTAAGCCAAAGGAAAAGGTTTCTAGTGGCACAGGTAATTAAGGACAGCAATAGCTGGCCCACAGAGGCAGTGGGATATGCTAAACAATTACCTGTTTGAGTTAACATACCTGTCTGAGTTAATAATAATTTGTGTTGCTGGAGGCACATGGATGCACTAATTGCTAGAGGTCCTTCCCAGCCAAATCTTTTCTGATGCCTTGGTGGCAAACTACCAAGTGCTACTTCTCTACAATTTTGTGTAATTTACATTACATGTAGACATTTCTTCTGCTTCCCATTTGCAAGGCATTTTTATGTCTTGTGTTCACAGAAGTGATATATTTAAATTATATTATGCACTAAAAAACTCCTCTCTTGTCTCCTTCAAAGTATTTCTTGTAAACACAAGGCAGTCCTGGCCAGAGAAACAGGGCTTAGGGAACGTTTTTAAGGCTTGTCAGAAAGCACCTGTACTCACACCCCAATAATAACACTAAAACCAAACAAAACCACAGTCAAAGGTGAAACAGCAAAAGCATTTTTTGGTCTTGTGTTTTTGGTTTTTTTTTTGGTTTGTGTTTTGTTTTTTTTTTTTTTTTTTTAATTCAGCCTTGATTTGTCTGCACTGGCAGAACTTATTTCTGTAACATTATAGGAACTGCTTTTAAGTACAGATAAATACTTAAATATTACTATTTCATCAGTGATGATGCTACAGCTTAGCAGCCTTTTTTTTTTTTTTTTTTGTTGAGTCAGGGATCACCACCCAACCTTGAAACCTCTCCCATATTATCATAATAAATCATGCAATTGAAAAGAATACAAAAGAATCCAGGTTCTGCAGACAAGCTGTAAATCAGTCATGAGACTTTTGCGGTTCAGTGGTTGATGATCAAGTACAGTCTGGAAACCACAGCTATAAGTCTAAATTACCTAGAAATATGTGGATAACCATGCATTAAAAAATTAATGTGGATCCAGCACACAGCACTGAAACTTTGCATCAGACCTACAGTACTTAACTGCAGCAATTACAATAAAAAAAGGCAAGAAACCCAACCCAGTAAAATGTTCTCAGAAAACCGTACGGGAGCCTATGGCTGTCTCTGTGCTCCAGCCTGTGCTTCCTCATCAGCCACTCCCTTTCCTAATGAAGATTTCCAGGTCAGACAGTGCAAAGGTGCTCCCTGACACTGTTCCATAGTCCAGGCATTTTTGCTCAATGAAAAGTCACTGCATAAACATCACACACAGTAATGATAAACCAGAAACGAAGTATTTTTACAAGTCACTAATAAACCTGACAGTTACCCAAGAATGCTGGGGAATAGCATCTCTAGTGTAATAATAGATTCTAGTAATTGTAGATTACTATCTGGGAAGAAAAAAAGCTGCTTTCAAGATTTCCTATCAGTAAGACACTTAATCAGAAAAAAACATTAATAATAAATTCAGAAGACTTTTGTTAAATCCTTGAGTTTTTGTCATTCTTACCTATGAACAAGCAAGTCAGCTGCTTCATGACTCAATTTTTTTTTTTTTTAATTGGGGTAATAATTTTAATCAAGGTGTAGGAATCATGTCAATAAAGCAGTTTGTATCAGATTTACAGACTGGAGAGAGAATGGACTTGTCTCACAGGTCTAGTGCTCCCTTTTCAAATTAGTTTTTATGCACACTCAATTTCATTTATATCGGAGTTATTTTTAATACTGTACAGTATTACACTTCTTAAGTGGAACACTTATTTTCCATTGCAATGAAACATATTCAAATTCTTGGACAGATTTTCTTTTTGAAATTACAGTTCTATGAACACTGTCAGAGTTACAACTCTTCATTCTTATTTACCATGCAAGCAAAATTGGAAATTTAAATGATTTCCAGGAAATTAAAAGTCTTGATGCAAGTAAACAGTTATGTAGAAAAAGCTTTCAAATTCTTGACTGCATCCTTGTAAAACTGTATTAAATATGATGGGATTTTTTTCCTGAGGATTACAGAAACCATTTTCACTGTTATGCAACTTTGAAATTTAATTTTTCTGCAAGTACATAAGTTGTTCACCTTCAGGTTTCTTACTGTGATCTGATTTGCAATGTATCTATAGAGTTGCAGAAAAGCTATCAATTTTTTAATGAAACATTCCCATTTTCAAAATAAGGCAAAAATTTAACAAGGTCTGTAATATAGTGTGAAACAGATCCACTTCCCATCTTGTGTATATTTGATGTTGTGTATTGGAAAAATTAAAATTAAGTCGGGGTTATTCTCAGTTTACATCGTTGAAGATGTAAAAGGAAAATTTCCAAGTTTTATTTCAATTCCCAAACTCTATTCCTGAGTTGCACCAGCAAAGTTTACAGATCAGAAAAGTAACGTGGGCACTCTGCAATTTAATAAAAACAGTATTAAAATTTCTTGGTGAATTAAGTTTAATTTTTGGATAAACCAGTTTGTGTAGCTGCAGCCACTGTTTCTGCACAGGGTCCCTGACTCCCAGCACGTGGCTGAGAGCAGGGACCCAGAGCCCCCAGCACAGGCTGAGCTGGGAGACAGATCTCAGTGCCCAGAGAGATTTCCACGGAGCAGAGCTGGGAGCTGAATCCCCCTGTTCCACAGAGCCTGAGCCAAGGGCTGCACTCAGAGCAGCACCAAACTCTTCCTGCCTTGCTCCATCTTGTCCTGCCTTGCTCTGACTTTACAAGATGAGACTAAGCAAACAAGAGACTGAATTCCAAATTCCAGGCAAAGTGAGAGATTCTGCAGCTACACAGGGAAGAGGCTGTATGTAACATGTTGTCTTTAGAGGCCATGGAGGCCACAAAGATAAGGCCACAGGCCCTCCTATCTCCTTGGTAAAGAACAAAGGATTTTGGAGCATTGCTTCTGAGGAGCTGACAGCATTTGGTATTTATTCCAGGAGGAATAAAGTGACAATATTCTGTGCCAAAAGATTCTGTGCTGTCCCCAGGAGCTCAAAATTCAGCACAATTCTTCAAGTAGAAGGAGCTACAGATGACCAGGCCATATCTCAATATTAATGTAATTCTGAGATTTATCATTTCTTTTTAATGTCAATTCAAATAAGATCCAACAGCAAAAAGTTAATTGAGTAACTTAATATTACTACTTTTGACAAAAATGAAACTATCTTCCCATTAAGTATTTTTGTTTGGAGGGGAAAGAAATTGACCTTCAGGGACTAGCAAAACTGTGAAATTTTCCTTTGAATAAAACAGTTGATAAATTCTCTTTTGGGAAAACTCACCTCTTTTGTTGTTGTTAAAAGTTTCAAAGGAATAATACATATTAATTTCACCAAATTAGTATTTTCTATGGAAGTACTGTCTCAGCAAATGTTTAGCTGACAAACATAAGTTTTTTACCTTTAAAGCACACAGCACTAATTTTAATTCTTTTGCTAGCAAAAACTATTAAAAAGGGACCTGTACAGCTGCATTCAGGATATACTCTGTATAATTTATCAGGTCTCTTCTATTTCTGATTTCAGTAATTCACTGAAATATTTATGGCCTTGCCAGAACAATGAATACACAGTTATCTCTTTAGTTATCATTATGCTGCTCCTTCCCAAGCAGCTCTTCCAGTGAGGAAGGAAAAGCACAGTTCTAGCTCATCAGCTGAAAGAATGTCAGAGGTATTCTCTCAATTCACACTCCTCCCCACAAATCGGACCTTGCAGGAGATAATTTTGTCTAATACTAAAAATACAAGATACAGCATCTTTAATATCAGGAGCCAAACATACAGAAGTTAACCAAGACATGCCTGTCCATGCCACAATTACAGCTACATTTTGATGTACAGGCATAAGGTAAAAAGCGGAAGGAGAACAGGCCATGTTCTGGCTGATGAACTACAGCCAATTACCTGTAAAAAGTTACAGCACTACTGCGTTCATAAAATACAAGATTCAAGAACAAAATAGCAAAAATGTATACAGCACTTATTCTATAAACAAACACACCAGGCCTGTAACAAACAAAAGAAATATTAATACTTAACAATATTGGCTCTTTTCAAAATAGCAAAATTGTTATTTGTGAAGCCTTGCTACTCTGCTTTATAGCTTAGTTCCACCCACACTGTCAAAAGAATGGAAAGGGACTGACACTTTCCCAGCCATGGAATGGTTCTGGCGTTTAAACACAATATAGTTGAAAAATCCCTACACTGAAGAAATGGATAGATCCAATATTTCAGCTTTTAATGCCAAAGATGTAAAGCATTGTCCAAAAATCAAAAGCAATTTAACCATCAAGAGAACAAGCACTAATGGATGCTGAGCAGCAGCAGTTTACATCCTCCTTTTATCTAGTCAGCATTCAAGGAAAATGAATATAAAATCCAGGCAACAAAATTTCTGCCTTTAGGATCATCAAAATCAAATGCATAGTGACTGGCAAGATCAACATGAGTAAGGTAAGTAGGATTTTTGGAATTTTTATTAATTTGGAGATCATTTGAGTGAACTTCAGCATGACTGCCTTGTGTCAGATCCCAGGCTGAGAGCTAATTAAAGCAACGTGATGGGATAAAATAGCTCAAGATTCACTGCTTGAGTTCCTGCCGAGTGGAGAACCTGGCTTCAGAGCACTTCCTGGATATGGATGGTTGGGATTGTGTCAACTACAGCAAGATTGTATTTTTGGACAGAAGTTTCAGAGGCAGAGGGAGGAAATCAGCAGCCAAAATACTTGAAAGCTGTGTTATACAACTGCCCATTTCAAAATGCTGATTGCCTGCTCTTTGATGAGGAGATAAGTATGTTCCAGGGTTAATCAGCTTTTGGCCATTACCCGTACCCAGTGTATTCCTTTTCTAAATTTTTAATAGAAAAGAAGAAAATGCTTTCTCTATTCTTTTTAGCATGATTTGCACCATATGGTCTGCTAAGTGCAGGCAGCAGCTACTTTTAAATGCTGCAGTTCTTCACTGAGGCATTATTATCCTTTGTATGACGAAAGTAATTTCAAGTGTTCAGGAGATGCTCACATTCTGCAAAGCAGAACAGTCTCTCAAGGCTTGGTTTCTAAAAATAGCTTACAGTCTTTAAAGAAGATGAAGAATGGCTCTTTCAAGGGATAAACTTGATTATTCTGTTTATTACTTCATTGTTTGCATTTCAGGATCTGCAGGATCCTGAAGCAGTAAGCCCTGGAAAATGAGCTGTTGTTTTTTTTCAGAGTCTTTGCCTAAAGAATCACCAAAGTGCCTTTACAGAGCTGCCACAGCCTGCAGAGCTGAAAGCTGACCTGCAGCAGTATCACAAGGCAATATGTACTTGAAGATTTTCAGGAATACCCTGAACTTCTTCAAGCCTCTTCCCTCAGGCAAAACGTCAGGATATTAGAGAGGAAGGGGATAGTTTGTGCGGATAATTCATAAATATATCATTTTGACCTGGTTGTCAAGGAAGATTTTTTACAAAGGAAGCAGTCTTCTGTTGGAAAAACACTCTACAACTCTGTCCTAGCACCCAGATTTTGTTTCACATGTATTGTAAGTGAATCAAAGAGGAATTTTGGCTGGGGCTCCTTTACTTTGTATTTACAAGTATCAAGCAAATAATGAAAGCAAAGTTGTATTTAGAAGGTAAAATGTATCACAAAGGCTGCCTAGCCAGACATTCTGATCCACTGAGCAACCTCAAAAATATTAACTCCAGTTTTCTCTCTAAGAATTAAGTAACAAATTATTATGTTGTGGACACCTGCCTGGAAAAAGGAAACCCTTCAGTCTGCACTGTAGTCTCTACTACACTCTTCTCTTTGATGTATGGTATTTATGAAATGCCACATACACAAGAGCCCCCTTTCAATGACAGCCCATCTGCAAGAAAACTTCAGATCACGTGGGAAACATCTAGTGAGAAGCTGGCAGAGAACACTGCAGACAGATAGCTATTAGATAGTTCCTTTGCCTTAACAATTTTTTTTTTGACAGAGAGAGAAAAAACGAGTGAAGTTTAAAGCTTTAATCTCATACCCAAGCTTGTCAGAGTCCAAATCTATCTGTAATGCTCTCCAAATCAGAATGAACTCAGAAAGATGACGTTCAATCTTTAAATCCTTCTCTGCAGACCTATTTTTAATTCTCAGGTTCATAAAATGGATTCCTGCTGTGGCTCCAGAGCTCTCTAATGTGCATTCTACCTATTATGTTTGACATAACCACATGTTAGAATTCAGCTGCATTTAGAACCAAAAGTTTTATTTGCACCATTTCCTGTGTAGTGTAATAAAACCAATTCAGTGTGACAGAACTATCATTGTCACTGGTGGAAAACCAATTATCTCCTCTCCTGGTCACTGTTATTCTTTTCACTCCACCAGTAACTCTAATATTCTGGACACTTTTGAACAAATTTTATCTGGACACTTTTGAACAAAATTTATTGTGCTTCCTTTGCCACAGAGTGAATAATAAATAAATGCTTCAATAAGAATGTCAAAAAACCTATTTTTCATATCTTACTTTCTCAAGAAACATTTTTTCAGTCTCTTTCTAAATTAATTCCTAAATAGTCTAAGCTCTTCGAATCTTTGATATAATAATTATGGGAACCATAATTAACCACCTTTCCAAAACCTCCTGTAATGTACCATTTCTGCTCCATTTCTGTAAATCAATCCATTTAAGCTGGATTAGAACTGACATGTCTGCTCAACTAGAGGAAAATACCATCCAAATACACAATTGTTTTAATGATCTTAACCAGGAATTCTACAGAAAGTCGAAGTTGTTTCTTAGATTTTCAACTCATGTAGTTTATCACAGTAACTCGCATGAACTACCATCACTTTCAGCAATGGGAAGAGACTTCTGTTCATGACCTGAGGACATACACAGATATCTCCAAACAGAACTGCTGCCTACATTCACTCCCTACAGCAACAACATCTTCATTAAAACACTTTGATACATATCCATGTAAATCCAGCAGAATAACATTTTACAAATATTCCAGTATGAAAACCAGAGCATTAAAGCAATGAAATTCTGCTTGTTTTACATGATTCTGGTAATCTTCATATTCCTCATTTCTGCATTAATTTTGTACTTTAAGTTTTCTTGTGAAGAAATGTACTCTGGAATAACTTCATATTCTAATTATAGTTTGATGAAGATGTGTCCTGAACTGACACTGAACCTGCTCTGTCCTTCTCTGCTAGGAATGATTTATTCTGCCAGTTCACATTCAATTTTAAATGAAATTACCCATCTTCCTGGCTGATAAACTGATACCAGATTTCAAAGCACACAGAGATGGACACATTCACTCACAATCTACTTCCAAAATGGCACGGACAGACTTGGCAAGGTCCCCAGCTTCTGCTGCAAGAGCTGCTGTGACAGTAGGTCCGACCCTTCCCAGCCGTGCCAGAAGTGCTTTAGTGGACAATGTTCTCCTGTCACTAAGAGAATAAAGAGTAAGTGTTTATTTGTAAGATGATAAAGGAAATTGCTCCTTTTAAAAAGGTAAACTTGTTTTTCTAAAGTGGTTTTGTTCTCACTGTATGAACAAAAAAGATTCACGCTACCAAATCAGCGAGTCTGCCCCAGCAGCAGTCCTGGCTGAACAACAAAGGTTATTCGGAAAGTTCAATTCAAATAACATTCACAACTCAAAATGCAGTGTCAAGGACTCAGTGGGTGTCACAAAAGGAACTTGAATGGAATTTTCATACCAGCATTTAAGAAGGAACACTGCTTCATGGGACCCAACTCTTCTCTGCTGTTAGTTAGTCAGCTTGTCACCTTGGCTTAGTATTTGATAATAAATCCATCTACTAAAATATACTCTATGAACTTTATAAACAGACAACATCACTGTTGTGTGCAGTGCCAATGGGAACTGCATCTCACTGATTATCTATGATATCCTAGTTGGTCTGAGCCTGCACAGGTTTTTTGAAATAACGTTCCAGTTCACTTCACTTAAATACATTTGATTTCCTTGAGAGCTGTACCAAACAAAACTGCAGGAAAGAGACTGAACAATTTTACTGTTACATAAATATTAATAGAATGCTATCTGGGATATATAGGCACAATCATGTCAATATTCTGAAGGACCAAAGGCTGCTTAATTCTTGAATATTCCCAGCAGCTTTTTAAACAAGAAAATTAATCAAATGTAAATGGATACACATTTTATCAATTTATTTATATGCTACTGGATTCATTGTGATGCAAAATCACCTAGGAGGATCTAAAAAAATATTAAAAAAATTATAACCCACTGTTAAAGTTCCTTGCATTTTAACTAATCCTTAGTACATTATAATTACTTTATGGAAACATCCAGACAATCATATCTATGTAATTACTAACTGTTTTAATTTAATTCAGAGGTTGTTAATGAAGCTGTATTCTGAAAGCCTAATTCATAATTCATGCCATTCCCTCTCTTTCAATAAAATGACACTCAGAACTACACAGCAAAAGCATAGGAAAAAAAATAGCTACAAGGCAGTTTTTGGAGACTTGGAAACAATAGCAGTGTTTTTCATTATTAATATTGCCATTTCATTACCTTAAAACTGTTGAGGAGGTAGAGTTATCAGAGAGTATTTCATGCACAACCTGTTGGTCATAGTCAAGAAGTTATCAGTTTATAAATCAACACCATCAAAAAGTTAATACCTTATAGTTTGATGTTCTATTTGGGGGTGGGGGATTTGACTGTCAATTAAAGAGTCTAGTGTCTCCCAGCTAGAAGCGCAAAAGTAAAAACCAAAATATTATAGCCCCCTTAAACAAAGTAAATATAACAACATCACTTTTTTTTGTTGTTGTTTCATAACATTCCAAAGTATTACCAAATATTAGCTTTTCTGCCTTTTTCTTCTGAGGAGTTTCACAGAAATTGGTAGAGTTTAGGTGTAAAAAATTATCTGATCATTTTCATTTGTTCAGTATAGCAAAACACAAAGATTGTGTAAACCTCTGGATGGAACTGTACACTTACACATCATCTATATTTCCAGGAATGAAAGGATCTCTGTGAACTAGTTTATAGCCGTTTTACTATGTTTATTCCTCAAAGACATCAACACAAACCCTTTCCAAATAAGATATTGCTAGAAATGAAAGGCAAAGTTACCTCTACAAATTGTAGCAATTTTTCAGTGGCCACCTCAAATGTCTTCCTGGCAGACTCCGATTTCCGCAGCTGGCAGTCAAGCACCGTAACCCTCTTTCTCAAGTCTTGAATGTTCTCCTGGAAAAGGTATTTTATGGCTTTTATTCTAATAATTTTCTCCCATGGATCACACAGAGACATGGTATGAACTGAGTGTTTGGAATGTTTAACACACTCTTTTCTACATTTCTGTAAAACTCATAACTGGAATGCCGGACCAGCTGGAAAATCAGCACCAAACTGCAACAGATTTTGGCAAATGATAGAAAGGTAAATTAAAATTGGAAGACAACAACAGTGATAGGGCTGAAAATTAAGAGAGTTTGAACCGACTGATGAATGGATCAAAAATACCAACCTGATGGTGACAGTATCCCTCAGTAGGGTGCCATAAACAGCCAGAACAAATTCAGTCCCCTAGCTTGCATCCTTTGGCCACTACAGTAATTATGGCACATCTTGGAGGAAATTACCCCCTAGGATGTCTCTGCATGCACTCGTATAACCTATTGATCAGTGTTATGCATCCCTCTCTCCTTCAGCACAGAGGATGTGAGCCCTGTTAGATCCAGTCCTGGAGGCTTTGGGTTTCATTAGAGTGCCTGGCACTGTTCCTGTGAGAGAACCACGAGTGAAGTCCTCACATGTACCTGGGCATGTCTGTTTAGCTGAGCTGTCTGCTGGACACAAGATCTAGAAAGATCTCTCCAAAATACAGAAAACAGCACTGTAGTTAAAAATAAACTTTTACATCACACTGCAGGTGATCATTCTGAAAGCTCACAACCTACTCTAAAACTCTTATCGAAAAATCACCCAAACCCACTTATTAACTTTACTGGAAGCAAATAATTTGTTCGTATACACTGTACAAAGCAGCAGAATCATCATCACCCTGAATGCCAAAGGATCTGTTGATTCAAACACCTTTGTTTTGATAATGTCACTGTCCACTCTGGAGAAAGAGCTGGTGAGGGACCTCATCTTTCACACTAAAAAGGCTGTAATATGGAGTTGGTACCTACTTGATACTGCTTCTTTTGGATAAGAAATGCAGAGGTTCAAATCTCCACACAGGTGTTGAAGTAGTCAGTCAGAATTTCAGGAATTCAAGCTACAATCTCTGGAACAAACCCCCAGGAAAGTAACCCACACCCTCTGAATTTCTTAAAATTTGGCTGTTTATACAAGTCCTAGAAAACAAACAGTGCTGCAAGAACACCTGACATAAAAGATGGGGCATCTCACCCAAATGTTCAGAAAGAACTTCCAGGGTGTGATTCACCTCATCACTCACAACTGAATGAGAGGAATTCCTCCGTGGGAACCACAGGGACTTGGTTAAGCTGTTCTCTGCAAGCTTGTTTACCTCAGAGCTTGGCTTTACCTTCCAATGTCTTGAAATATTAAATTAATTCTCAGGATTAAACAAGGCAACATTTCAGTAGGTTTTCTTCACCAGGTCATATGCACATCCATTTTTCATGAGAAAAACAAGGTAATCTCAAAAATGCCAACCTGTTTGCATTTGTTCAAACCGTGTCTAGAACACAGGTCAGGAGTTACAGGGAAAAATTTTAAAGTGCCTCCAATATTTTATTTCTTAGCCTGTTCTGAAAAGCCTCACTGAAGATGATGTGGGTTTAAAATATAAGGCTCAATTAAAAAAAAAAAATTGGCGGGATTAGTACTATTTAAATGATTATTTTAATTAAATCTAAGTTTACTTTAGAACAGGACAGGGGTGTTATTTGCCTAACAAAAACATAAACCTGAAGGCCATTTTCACATGAGTACAAAAGCATATAAATATATGCAAGGTGTAGTCCTTTAAAGACAATGTATCTGCAGCCCAGAAACTATTCCATGCTTAATGCTTGAGATATGCTGACCTATAACCCAAATATGCTGGGAGCTCCTGTTTTTCCAGCCCAAAGATGTCTGGTGGAAGGAAGCTTCGTGCACTTCGCATTACCCCCTTCGCTACACATCATCCCAGTTATTGAATAATACAAGACAAACAGTGACCTACTTTAGAAAAGCAGATGAAAAGAAAATGAAAACAAGATACATGATAACAGGAAGGAAACCATGGTAACTCTGACAGGCTTTGCTTACTTTATTTTGGCCAGAATGCTCAGCGAGCTGAGCCTTCAGCTCTCCAATTTCAGCCTCTAACAGGTGAATCACTTCTTCATAGTCCATCTCTATTCCCCGGGCCTGCCTTTGTGCAGCCTCTGCAAGGTGAATTCTGCTTCGCAGGGCTCTTGTCTCCTCCACAGCTGCCTTGGCTTCCTGCAGATGATACAATTCAGTGGAAAAGTTACAACTCCAACTACCAAAAAAGCAGATTTAGCTCACAAGTACTGCAGCTGGCCTCAGGGCTACCTGTTAGTGTTCATGGTTAGAGGGCTCAATTGCTAATTTTTAATATATGATGTGCAAATGAAAAACAGGTAAGCAGAGAGACATAATTTTCCTAATAAATTAAACAACGAGTTCTACAATTACTGAAAATCTACGTGAATGAAAGGTTTCCTTGAAATGCACCAGATGCTGTTGATCTGCCCCACTGCTTCCATACCAAAAAAGTACCTTAATGAGATGTTACTTCATTTTATTATTATTGCCTGAATTCACACTCTAGTCACAGCTCACACATCACGTACATGGACTTTTAATGCAAGTATTCAGTCCACACTCTTCTCAGAATCAGTGCTTTTTATAAAAACTATTTTTCTGCCTAGTTCCTGCTCCTATTACGCTCCTAATATCCTATATTATCACAGAACATTAGAAGAGAGTCGGATAAAACTTTTATCTAAATAACATACAGAAAACAGAAAAATCAGAAACTGTTAGCTTTAATTCAGCTAATGTAATCCCTAAATGTTGCAACATGTCCTTTCAAGAAAGATATTGCTCAGTTCATTTTAGGACTGAATATTAATTGAAGTTAACTTTGATTAGTAAATTAGAAAGTCAAACTAAAGATGGGTTTACACACTAGGAATAAAACAAACAAACTGCTCACACAAAATATACAGGCTCACTGGCACCAAAACTAGTAAACCATCTTTGCCCTCAGCTATTAATTAATCTGTATGAAAAGTCACCTTATATCAATTTTCTGAATAATTAAAGTTATAAGCTTTGAATACACAAATTCACAGATCTACAAGCTTTTTGTAGAAGGTGCTCAGTTAAGGATACTTAGGTGAATATTCTATTCCTCGTCTACCTATTACATCTTATTATTATCATTATACCCTGGTTGGGAATGGAACTAGAGGGAAAACAGGTAGCTGTAGAGGAGAAACACACTGTGACTCTTTAACATGGAGGAAACAACCTTCTAGAAGCTAGGTTTGAAACTGCTGTTTCTAAAAAACCTAGATGACCAGATCTGTCTGTTTTGTGGAAGAAACTGCATATAACATGTGTCATGATACAAATGTCTATAGAGAGGTCAGTTAAACTTACAAATGCAGATTTAATTCTTTCTTCACGTAGAAGCATTTGTTCTGTACAATCAATATCCTTCAAGTCAGGTTTTCCTATACTTTGTGATAATGTTCTTTCTGTAAAATGATCTACGAATCTCAGCTTCACACGACTTTTAACCTCTACACTGTTAGCCTTAATGAACAATATACTCCAGGCCATAAATCAGCTAATATCAGTCACATATAACCAGTACATCATCTTCCTCATCTTTGCAATATAAAACCAATTTGGATGATGGCCAGGGACATCCTGGTCTCTCAGAAAATAGAGCAGTAGAAGAAGTAACCACACATGTAGAACAGCAACACCACTAGTGAAGGCAGGTGACACTGGTGCTGTACAGGCACTGGTGTGTTACAGGGCACAAGTGGTAAGAGATCCATTTAAGTGACCTTTAATTTGACAGCAAGTAGAATGGTTTTCTTTTTTCCTTTGGAAGCACTAGGTGAACTACACGAGGACCACTTGCACCTGGAAACACAGACTCATCCCAAGCTTATTGCTCTGTGTGTGTTATTCCTCACGCTGGTGTCAGAGTTGTGTGTCTGCAGCACTAAGAACAGTGTGAGGGTCATTACTGCTCGCACTCCCTGAAAGCACAACAGAACAATCCCCCCTCCTGCAAGCTGCTCGTGGCACTCCTTTTTTCCTAGAAACAATTCAGAGAACACAGGGACTCCTAAGAAGTTATCAATCTACAGAAGCAGGGGTCAAAATTACTACCTCTAGGGAAGGCACTTTATGGCCACTGTAAGAAACAAAATGAGTCAATAGCAAGAAGAGCTGGGCCCTGCTGATACAGAGGATGAGCTGGGAGCCTTCAGCACCAAAGGCATCCTTGGGAAGCAGGCTGGAGGTGGGAAAAAGACTCTCAGAGACAAAAGTGAAAGGATGCTCTGATGTTAAGTTTGACTAATATGAATGAACACAGAGGCCTTGAAAAAGGATGGCGTCTTAAAAACCCACACTTAGGAATTATTTAAATAAACCGACATGAGAAAAGTGAAGAGAAAATTGCTATTATGAAAAGAGAGGTCTTCATTTTGAAAGAATACCTCCTTGAGATAAAGGTTTAAACTCTTACAATCCAGAACTGCCTTTACTCCTCTGTTGTTTTTTCAGAACCCTAGTTGTTGAATATTAATTTCTCTGTAATAGCAGACTAAGTATGACCAGATTTCAATGGTGAAAGACCTAAAGGAATAATTAAGGAACAATGGCTTCTTACATTACAATTAAACAATTATACACACTAAAACTGAATTAGTAAAGTCTTCTGACACACCAGAGCTGTTTGCTGGAGCAGAGGGGCACAAAGGGAAACTATTCCCTTTGTGGAACTGGAGAATAGATTTCACTGTTCTCCAGTTACTGGAGCTGGCACTGTGGGGACACAGTGGGTTCTCTCACCTGTGCAGGTAAGGGGGCCCCACCAGTGAAGAACTGATGCGTAACACCCACTTCAGCAAGACAGCTCTTGTCCCACTCAAATGTATGAAAAAAGTGTCCAAGGCCAGGCTGGATGGGGCTTGGAGCAATCTGGGAGAGTGGAGGGTGTCCCTCTCCATGGCAGGGGTTAGAATGAGATGAGCTTTAAGGTCCTTTCCAATCCAAACCAATCTAGGATTCTAAGACAACAGATAGGGAATCTGCAGCTGCTAATATTTCATTTATATAAATGCTTGATGGGGCCAATTGTCCTAATCTGGTATGAAGCCACTACAACCAATAAGGAACTGAAAGCTGGAGGACAGAAGCTGAATCTGTAAAAAAGCACTTTCAAGGTACAGGTTCAGAGTGCCAGAAGGTTTTATCCAAGTTTTATTCCAGCCACCAAAACCACCAGAACTAAGATATTCTTTTAAAGCACATGAAAATTGTAGTTACAAGTCAACTGTGCTTGTTGATTAATGTTATAAAAATTGTATGCTGAAATTATCCTTCAAAAGAACTTTTAATATCTTTACTATGTATTAAAATAAAAAAAGCTAATGAAACAAACCCAATCCTTCTTTCAGGCAGGGTGAAATAAATTACATACTGCTTCCAAAATAGCAGCCATTCAAAGCCCCTCTTTCCCTGTTAAGAGAAAACAACCGCAGAATAGCGTATCTCAGCCCTATGAACTGAGTCCAGGAGCTTGGAATACCACAAACAGTATCTTATCTTTACAGGCTCTCCCATTTACTATGTTTAGCTAAGTGCTTCAGCTGACAGAAACTGCCCAGAAAAAGCTGTTGTACAGAAGGGATCATTCAGGCTGGAATACTCCAGGACTCTGAGGCAGCACAGGATCCAGTCCAACTCCTCCAGGAAGACAGAAGACATCATTCCAGATTTCACATTCATGCTCTTGGCAAGACTTCAGGTACGCAAAAGTGCCTTTCTGTGTTTGGTGCCAATTTCAGCTTACATATGATTTCAAGGAAGCCCCAAAGATATAGTGCTATATCACAACTTCAAAGCTAAAATAGGTCAATTAATGAATTTTAATTGTCACATACCAATATTAGAAAATAATTACTACCTTACTGCAAGTTTAGCAGCATTTCTAATCTTAAGAGTTTATTCACGCTGTTAGTTACTGAGTCAAGCACTGTTTAATGAATTGGTACTAACAAAGCATGTTTATTAACCAGAATATTTGTACCCCTGTCTTAATTAATCTGTAATCTCTGCAATTCGCAATTAGTAGAAAATAGGAATACCACAAAATATACCCCAATACATGACTGGTAACCTATATCCTCATTTAAAACCTTCTTTTTTCATGAAGGCAGTCATTTTTAAAAAATGCTTAAATTACACTGAAGACAGAAGACCTTACGCACAGACTTCAATTGTTTTTTTTTGTTTACTTTGATTGTTACTTTTAATCAGGCCATTAGGGCTCAATAATGCACTCATTAACTCCTTTCACTAAACTTCAGCTCAAGCAGGAATGCACACCGTAAGTTAAATGGCAACTTGTACTGTAGGTAGCCTATTTCTAAAAAACTTATCACCATGAATCTCAGTGCCAATATTGGTTTTAAACAACAGAAATATATATATAAAAACACATATGAAACACTTGAAAATGCACCAAGTATAAACAAAAGAAAATGTCCATTAAAAGCCCACTTACATGTCCTAAAACAAATCACACAATGCTATAATTATATATAATTTATTATTTCTCTTTGACTTCTCTATATGGAACCCTTTCAATGCCTACAAGAAAATCAGTATTTATCCCTGGGAGGTTTGCAGGGCAAAGCTGAACTTCATCACCACACGACAGTACCTGAGAAAAATAAAAGTGGGAGGACCTCGAGTGGTGGCAAATGGGCACTGCTGCCACTTAAAACATCTTAAACCAGCCCTGTCCAAGGGTGCCTTCCCAGAAAAAGCAGGTTTGTACTGGGGATTGTACTTTGTAATAGCTTTAGTCTGGACTAATACACAGAACAAGTGCTCTGGTCTAGAACAACACAGTCAACCCATTAGAGAATGGGAACTTCCAAGTGCATTACTGGAACAATCTTCCAGTTAAATTTTATCCAGAAGATAACCCAACTTATTTCCCCACAGTGTACAGAAGGAAACTACACAATACTAATGGAAAAAGCTTCCAAGCAGCTCTCTTACATTCAAGGAATAAAAGGTGATAATGAAGGTGCTCAACTAGTCTTATGAGCAAAAATATAAGACTAATCTTAATACATGGGATTTTTAAACTTTATCTCTTGCATTTTTACATGACATCAGACATGAGAAACCTGCAAAGGATAGGTGCAGCAGTGCAGGAGGGAAGGAAGGCAGCCAGGCTCATTAGAAGGAAAAAGCTGACAGGGTGTTCAGGAGAAAAGAGGGAACCAGAAAGCCACTTGGTTTTGAATCCAGGCTATAACTGACATGAGACTTACATTTAATTGGGAATTTCCTTTAAAAGACACAAGGAGGCCAAATACTCTGATTTACTGGCTCATAATTATAGATAGATTTGGAGACAGAAACAAGGCTTTCCTCACAAACCCCTAACTACAATTTTTTTTCCTGGTAATTTTTTCACACTTAAGACTGGCTGACATATAAAATAGTTAATGTTAGGATTGTAAATTAGGCTCACTGTTGGCTAAAATCAGCAAAATCTCTAAGACCAGAAAGGTTCTACTACATCATTATGCCACTTCATTGATCCAGCTGGTCTTAGGGTTCCACTCTCAATTCAATAGTAGAGAAATATATTACTGCTCTAAAAACTGAAGGATCAATTCTCCACTTTTAATCAAAAGCTCTGTAGTAACACAAGAAGCACTTTGTGTTGAAATCAGTGTGAAAGCATAGTCTGTATGAGCAGCAAGACAAAAAGTGCTCCTTTCTCCCTTTCACAAAAAAAACAATTAAAAATTTTTAAATAATTGTAATTTTTAGAAACTTCAACATACTTGCTTGACTACTTGTAGCTGCTCTGTTAACTGTTTCTGTAAGTCCACAGATTCAGACAATTCTTCCTGTTTTAAAAAAAAAAGAATAATAGAAGAGTTTTGGTCCTAAAACAATTAGCTCTTTCAAAACTACAGGTAGCAATACTTAACTTCTATCAACAGCTTTTACAAAACCTGTGATAAAACCATCTCTAAAAGCTAACTTTTCTGTGAGTTCATTGATGCTTTTTAAGTTTCTTGAGTATTTTAGGATTATTTACTGAACATTTCTGGGATTTGTGTAAAAGAGTGTAAGAAATAAGGCAATTAATTATAGATTGATCATTGTCAGTTTTCCACATCAGCAATTTAGGGACTCTGGGTCAGCAGTCACCGTGCTCAATGTAAACAGGGTTCTTTCATTTCAGTACAGAGCTCTCTGAAGAAGAATCCTTGAGCACAGAACAGAGAACAGATCTCTGGCCATTTCAACCCAATGTTTCTGTAATTTACAGCAAGAATTTTTTTGGACCAAGAGGCAATTTTTTAATTGTCTTTATCCCAAGCTCAGTATTCCTGTCCAAGAATCAGAGTTATGTATCCTGAATACATGTATCTTTTGGTTTGTTAAAACAGAAATTCAGGACCATGGGAATGTGGTAGGAACCTGGGATATTAATAAACAATAAGAGTATTTACTGCTTTAGTCTTGGGAATTTTCTAATGTCTGGGAAAATACGTATTAATTTTGCACACAGATTAATTTATCCTCCAGTTCTGATTCCTTTCAAAAGTATCAGCACATGCTCAGACTCTGCAGTTACAAGCATCACACATTTTAAAATAAAACTGCCATGCAAATCAGTCATTTCTCCAAATTCACTTCTGTGAAATGTCTGCTTAGTCTCATTTCTCTGTGGATCAGATTAAAAAATGTGTTAGCGTTCAGTGTAACAGCTAAAATTCACTGTCTCCACAAATACATTGTAAGCAGTCTTCAAATATGATTAAGACTGCTTGCACTGCCATTTTATTTATGAAAAACTGCACATGAAATTAAAAAAAAAAGAAAATTACTATGCAAACTCAAAAAAAAATAAGTCTCTTGAATAATTTAAAGCAAATAAAAATTGTGTTACCTTTAATTTACTCATTTCTTTTAAAGCTTCATTTCTTTCTTTCTTAAGTCTTTCCACATCACCCTCCAAGGAATCACAGGTTACAAACTGTGTGTATATAAACACTTAAGGTTAGAATGTATTGCTAACTGTGTCTTCCATAATCTTTAACATCTTATATTAAAAGTTCTTGTTAATAAAATGAGAAGAAAATCTTAATTTTGAGTTATAGATCTGAAAATGCTAAAAACATTTAAGAAAATTTTAACCAACTTATCTTCCAAAGGAACAATTACTTTTCCTTTTAAAGTGGATTAATAAAGTGTTTTTTAAATTATCAAGAATACATCACTATTTTAATATTTTAAATAATAGGCATTTTATTTTAGTGTTCATATACTAAAAATGCTCTTTTTAGAAGTCACTTCTAGAATAAAATGGTTTTCACTGTAGCACAGTAGTTCAAATCACTGTGCCCAGTAGTTGTTTATCACTCACACAGGTTTTAACAACCCAAATTTTATTAAGAGACCTCAGTAAATCAATGTTGTCCAGACATACAACAAACCAGAATTAAATTACATTAATTGCTTCCTATAAATTAGAAAAAAGCTTAAAAAAGCTTCACAGAAACTAAGCTATCTTAAAGAACCCCATGCTATCGAGCTGTTTTAAACATCTGCCCAAGATTTGGAGTTATTTTACATACAATAAACTCTCCAATAATCTCCTCCCAGTTGTTAGAACACTGACCAGGCACATATTTTACCTGTGAGTCCTGTAAGCTGGCAACTTCACTGACCCTAGAGGTGACAGATTTGTGGCCATCATCAGCTGCAGTTGATTGCATGGACAACAGATTTCTTGAAACTTCAAAGAAATCTAGGAAAAAAACAGTTCAGATTTTGTTGTTGTAGCCCAGAAGTTCAGCTTAGTAACAGATCACTGATGCAACACAACTCCAATATCACCAAGAACAGCCACTCTGAGAAATGCAGTGTCTGCCCTTGAAGCTTTCTAAAGGAAAATAGGAAAATCAGAGAGATATCTCCAAAGAGAAAGCTCTGTTAAAGATGGTAAGAATAAAAATGCCCAAAACACACCGTGGGATGAAATGTCCTCAAATCAAATTGTGAAGGAGAAAAGAAAACAAAGGTGGTGTGAAGTTCACCTTCAAAGTACCTGGGATGTTCTGCATTTGGCAGGTGCCTGTGAAAAATGAAATAAATCTGCACACCAGGTATATACACCTGCCCTTCCCAAGAAGTTGGCCTTACCAGAGGAGACAGGAAAAAGGAAAAATTTCCTGCTAGCTCTGAGCTCATGGTTTCCTTTTCAGGCCCTTTAAACCCCTGACAGAGGCTTGGTAAAATTGATGTTGACCAAGTTGAAAGTTTTAAATACAAACACTCCCTCATTCACAATCAACATGACTTGGATAACCCATACATTTTTAATTAAAAAATTCTGCTACGCAATGACAGAAAAGTGGAAATATAAAGGTCAGTTTACTTCACATAAAATCTGACAGAAGATCCAGTATCTTTCTCACTGAGGATCTTTCTGGATGTTTAAGTACAAAATACTAGTTTTCACACACTAGTGTTTTTCATAGACTTTAGGAAAAGTGAAATTTCCATCAGTTTTAGCATCAGAACCATCATGTCTCACAGTTTCTGAAAAATATTTTAAAATTGTCAGTGTCATCAACCAAAATTGTCATAACCAACAACAGCAACTCAATCCTATCAGAATTAGGTTTAGCTGGAAGAATTATGATGGTCTCCCTGCAAATCTGTTTCTATATGCAATACTTGAAATGTTCTTGCTTCCCACAGACTGAAGTTAAATGATCCGTCAGTTTACTTGCTTCAAGAAGCCTCCCTAACCATCAAAACTCTCCCAAGTAATTTTTGGAAAAATTACAGTTCCCTATTGTCAAAACAAAAAGTTCAGGATTTTGTGAGCACAAAATAAAACTTTCCCAAGGCTGCTCTTAATTAGATAAATTTGTGATTTGCATTCCCATGACTTAGTTTCAAAATTTCAAGCTTATTTTCTACAGTAAAATAAGGTTCTTGCCTCAAACTATCATTTTATTTGCAGCAGCAACCCAATACTGACAAAAAATATAATAATCGTTATTATCTACCATTTCTGTATTCCTACTTTTCACTATTTTCTATGGTAATTAACAAATTATTACCTCCAAAAGACACTGTTCCTTTAGAATCTTTATGAAGTTGCTGCCTTAGGGCTTGCTGCTGTTCATCTGTGAGCTGAAGCCCAAGATAATTCAGTGCCTGGAAGGAAAAAACTTATTTTGGACTGAAAAAAGAAAGGACTAAGGATAATGACTGCAGGGACATGGGGGAATAATTAAAGAGCTACACTTCAAAGAGCCTTTGTATCCCGGTACACTCTCACTGACAACACTTTTATTCCAGAGCCACTCTGTGACTTTTCCTTCTCATTGAGAGATGTTCAGATATTATTTAACCTTGAATACAGATGAGTGTAATAAGCAAACCCCTTTGTCCTTAATAACTGCTTTAAAAATCCTGAGGGATGTTCTGATTCCCAGAAGAGTTAATCAGTAATTAGATTAACAAAAACAGTAATTTGCCCAATGTATAAACTGAAATGTTGGCCTGCAACATTAAAGAGCTACTCAAATAGAAAATTCTGTGTGTCATTTATACCTTAGAGTTTGTCAGCCTAGAAATATTGTTTAGAGGTTTTACCTGCATCATGAAGAGGAAGAAGCAAAACTCAGAAGATTTTAAGTATTTACCCTCTCCAGCTTTTCTGTTTTGAGATGAATACTTGAGTTCTTTCCTTGGGGCTCATAAACATCATTCTGGCTGGGGGCAATAACTAAGAAATAAAAAAATTAAAGTAATAATGATGTAGTTGTAACTATTGCTTTGAAAAATTTGTTCTGAAGCTCTGCTCATCAAGTGGATGCCAGCTAAATACCCACTTGCCAAAAATACATGTTAATCCTTAGACTGACTTCTTCTTTTAAAAGACATAATTGTAATCAACAAAAATTATGGGTATCAACCACTTCCACTATTTTTTTTGCATAAAAAAGTGACAAGTAGCAAATTAACAGAAAATAACCAGGAATAACTTTGAGTGATCCATCAAGCATATGGCTTCTCCTCGTGGTATTTTCTCTTCTCTCAGAGTTACACAGACACTCAGGAAACAGAAGGGGAAACACACTTGTGAATTCCAAGAGAGACCTCCAAGACACACCCTCGGCGTAACTGACAGTTCCCACATGGAGTGATCTAGAAAACACTGGGGAAAGAGAGGGAATGACCTGTTCCCAACCATGGGCTGTGTGGAGAGAGCTTAGGCTGAACTCCCCAGGCTCCTCAGTATTTTTTCCTGGGAAGGAACACTTTTCCAAGAACTCCTGTCCATCAGGCCATCATCCATCAGCCCCCTCTACCCTCACAGTCAGAAACACAACTTTGCATGGGTTTTTTTTTTTAAACTCTTTGGATTTTAGATGTATGCAAATAAAAAAAAAAATAATTGTTTGCATTCATTATTTATAAACATAATGTAGATCTTAATTCATCATTTCCTTAATGAATTAAAAAGGTACTGAAACCAAAACCAGCTTTTGACAAGTAAAGGATCTTGCAGTTTGAGATTCTCTCTAAAGGAACAGAAGGAATTGCAGGGAATTCTTTTTTTAAAAAATTTTTTAAGTTTCACAGAGTATCTGTTTCCAAGCTCAAAGCCATTTATATTCTCTTTACATGCCAAAAGCATAAACCAAAACATCTTGAAAATCTCTGACACTAACACCTCTCACATGCTATATTAAATTCTGAAGACAGTGGGCTAGAACCTTGGTGGAATTGGCACAATTTCACTTCAGCTCAGAATGAAAAAGCCTCATGTGTGAGTTTGTGCAAAAACTTCCTGAAACTATGCTAATTTTTTTCATAAGGTGTTAAAAAAATAGTATCTCATCTAAAAAATACTTTAATTTTTCAAGGTTATCTTTGAAAGTTTATCCTTGAAAAAGGGCAGCATGAAAGAAGTGGCAGGTTTGACAAAGGATGTGCTGTTAAATAAGAAAAAAATCAAACATGGCAAGAAGCAGTACAAACTGGAGCTGCAAGTATTTGTGCTTTCTGCTCTACTACCTACATTATTCAGATGTGTTAAAGAGACTGTGGCCTTCTTGGTGTCTTCAAACAATGAAGCTCCAGTGTACTGAATTATATTAACCAAGAGTCTTGTATTCTGAATATATTAAAAAATAAGACTTTTGTCTTGTTCCTTTGATTTAGTTGTAGTGTTTTTCATGGTCAATATGTAAAAACTGTGTGATCATTATTCTCCAGGTGTATTCAATACTAAAACTTTTCCAGTTTCAATAGCCCATATTTGGTCAGGTCACCCTTCAACGAAGGAAACCAACTGTCCGATTTGCAATATGGGAGCTGTTTCATTTTAAATCTGAATATCTAATATGGGCTATAATAAATGCAAGAACAATTGAAATAACATCAGTGGAGAGACATCTGGAATGAATCAGATCCTGTGTATTTTTTCTTCCTCTTCTCAGTACATTAGACATCAAGTTGAGAAGCTCAGCTTATGCTTAATTCCTACTGCCTGACGAAAAAGAATAAAGTTCAGGTCTGCACAGAGAAATACTGAAAAGAGTCAGTTCTATCACAGCGTCAATGGGGACTCCCATTATTGTGCCACTCCTGCATTTTCACTGTTTCTAAATACAACACATCTGTTTCCCACAGGAATTACAATTGTTCAGCTCAGATTTGGTTCTGAGCAAATTTCAAAACCTCTGTTTTTCCTTAAATGTTGTTTTCAAAATAGATATTTAGAGATGGGATCAGTGACTCTTGCCATTGTTTGAATGTCATGACTCTAAAGCACAAATATACACTATATATTGTATTTGTTATGAACTGAAAAGCTGTTAAGAGGGCTGCAAGTTATTTCTATCCTTTCAATATGCTGCCCTGATTTAAGGAAAAAAACCATGCAAGCAGCATACATCCCCAGAATTTCATCAAATCAAGAAAGCACAGTTTCTATGGCAACCTAATCTTGATCTATACGTGAGTCTTCATTATCTGGTTTCTACTGAGTCTATTATCATTACTGCTGTATAGCAAATGTTGTGATCACTCTTTTTTGTTTGGCTGCAGCTGTTTGTTAGAGACGATGTAAGTGATATTTGACAGAAGCTACTAAAAATCCATTGATCTCAGTCCTTTATTTATTTAGGAGTATAAAAACAGTGCAATATTCCTGGTTTTTTTGAAGACTGTTGAGTCTCACTATGCACTATGTTCTGTCTGACTGTTATTGAAGGAACAAGGAAAAGGATGGCAGGGAATTAAATGAGCACTTACCCGTGGCAGACACATCAGCAGGATTGCCGTCTAGAGCAGTAATTGGAGATTGCTCTCCCATCTTGACTCCAGTTTCCATCTACAAGAGGAAATGAAAAGTCATGAAATACCATTTCTAAAGCAGATCACAAGCCAAACCAGAAATAGACATTAATGAAAAAAGGGACAGGAAGGAAGACTGGGGGCAGAAAAAAACAACCCCAGGAGAAAAAGAAAGGCATGGAAGGGGTGGTGGTGAGAAGGAAGAGCATTGGAAAAAAAGAGATCAGGGCCTCATTAAAACCTTGAGTTTTGAAAATCTTAATATGTGAAGATAGCACAGTCTCTCTAGGCAACCCACTTCAATATTTATATCCCTAATAAGAAAGAAAAATGGGCAAGAATTTTAAGTACAAATATAAGAAGATTTGAGAATCACCTGTTTTGACTTTGTGTTTGAGAACATTTTCTTCTTCCTTCTTCTAAGGCAATACTTTATTTAGCTTTAAAAATATGATAAACTGAAAAGTTTTTTCAAAAATTGCAATAATAGTCTTAAAATCTTCTTTCTCACGGTCAACATTATTTCTTTACACTAATGGTGAGCTGTATGAATTAAAACAATTGCTGCTTAGTCGAAAGAAAGGGGAAAAACCCCGCATCCTTCTAGGACTTTTTTTAAGCAAAAATCTCATCATCACAGAGCAAGTGTGAGATTGCACTGTACTCACACATATGTAGTAAACAGGGAATTTTAAACTCTGAAATATATAACTATTTATATCTAATTCCAAAACTTTAGAGAAACAATAAAGGAGAACTTGGTATCTAAGAACACAGTTAATGCTTGTTTAATTTGTTTTCTTACCCCAAGTCAACTATTTCCTCTCATCAGTGTGCTTTAATCTCCTGTTATACAACATGGGTTTTTCCAAAAGTTTTGATATTCCAAAGACAATATTGTGCAGGAAAATAGACAATAATTTTCTTACTAAAATGGAAACTCAATTACAATTAGGAAAAAGCAACCATTTGCTGAGTTTATTCTAACAGGAGTTATAAGTACACTCACAGCATCTGGAGGGAATGTTGAAAGCAACTTCCCATTAGGAGAGGGAAGAGGACCAAGTGCAGCCTGTTGTTCTCCATGTGCTACAGAAGATGTTAAGAGGCTGAAAGGACGCTGCCGATTCTCTGGATGACTGGGGATGTTTTTCTGCCTAATAAAAGCTATCTCCCAAAAATTTTCAAACCTAAAATTAAAATGTTAGAAATTTCAACATATTGTACACTTATATTATTCATAAGATTATACTTCTACAAAAATTACATGTTTCCAAACACTGTGTGTGGGTTTATTTAATTATTTTCCTAAAAGGATGTTCTGTTATCCATCATTAATTACAAAGACAAATACTGTCTTTTTTTTTTAAATATTAAAGTATCACAATTTTGCAGGCCTGAAAGGTGCATTTGAGTCTTTTCTATGAAATAATATTACAACTGAATATTTAAAAAAATTAGTATCCCTTGTATTTCCTCTAAGCACACAAAAACACATTTCACATTAATCTGATCATAAATATCTCTTAAACCATCTTGGAGGGTTGGCTGTTCGACAGTAACAGACACCTCATCTTTGTTCTGTTGATTATACTTTTTGCCTCTTCATAGGAGACTCCAATCATGGACTCTTTGTTGATGGACACCAGCTGATCCCCAGGCTTCAATCGTCCATCCTAAAATAACAAATATAAAACCAAACCCACAACTTTTAAATTAACTGCTAACACTACAGAAAGAACTGTATAGTCACAGCACTTGGACACATTCCCCTGGTTCTATTAGGACAAGAAATATCAAGAACAGCTCTGCATTCTGCCTGACAATCTTCCAGAAATAAGCAGATTAAACCATCATCCCTCACTATTAAAGCAGTCATCATAAAAACTCATCAGAGAGAACAGACCTCAGAAATTGTATAAAGAAGAACTTTGGATCCAGATAAATATTTCTGTTAAAAAAAAACCAAGGAAAGAAAAAACAGATTTTTCCAGCACCAACCCATCTGACTTTAGGAAGCTTCTTTACTAATTAATTCAGCTCTGAGCTGGATTAATTTGCATTTCAAAAGCAAATGTTCATGGCAATACATGGAACTCTGCAGACACTCACTGGCCATGCTAAACTTAATGAGAAAACCAGATTGGTCTATTAGGATTCACCAGTCAAAACCATGACAGAAATAATATTGTCAACTTTGTGGTTCTGTTGAATTACTTGCCAGCTCTCTACTAGCACAAGAACATCTCACATTTCTGTCCCAGAGACTCTTAAGACAAGATTTTAAACATGTTAGGCTAGACTTCTCAGTAAGACAGCTTTCTTTACTCACATTTTAACAGAGGCCTCAGCAATTTAACTGGAAATTCATGCAATTCACCTATGGTTACAGAGTTAGTTATGACATTTGTCTAATGTAATACACATCACATTACACAGAACATGTCTCTGCTTTTCAGCTCCTACGAAATCAATCTATGTGGAAAAAAAAAATATGTACAGACAATGATACACAGGAAAAAAGTAAAATACCTTCTCAAAACCAGTATAATTTTACCTACTTAACACCCACATACCATAATTTTAGCTGTGTTGTTTCAAACCCATGCCTATTACCTTTTTTTTTGGTCACACAGTGTTTTGGTTTTGGTTAAAGAAAAAAGCTGTATATCTTTTTTTTTGCTTTCATCCAGCATGTTCAAAGATATCCATTTCAATGGTGCCCTCATGTGGCAGAGGTTTAAAATATGCTTCCTGCTTCACCTTCCCAAACAGGATAATTAGGGTTGGAAAATTACCTCTATTATTGCAAATATTAGAGCCTACTGAAATTTGATGTCTTAGCCTCAGTCTATTGATTAGGTGTGATAGGCCTCAAATTCACAGTGAGAAAAATATTTTAGAACCCACAACAAAATAGGAGAAAATAAAAGAGGAATGATTACCATTAATCTACTGAAATAGGTCTTTGAGAAACATTGGATTTTTATCTTCCAGCTTCGCATTTTAGGATTTAACTTAGCCTACAAAAATTCAGTAACAAATAGTTATAAACTGTTTGGGGACAAAAATCACTGTTCATGAATTGAGATCGTCCCCTCTTGCTGGGCCAGAGGCAAAAGTTGACTATCTACACTTCCAAATAACCATAATTACTCAGGATGCCAGAAGAGACACTTGGATAAACAGTTCTGTGTACCTGAACCAGGCAATTATACTATTTATTTACTTTTTACACTGACAAATCCCCCTGATATACATATTACATTGGTCATAAATTAAAACAGTAATCAACACCAATTCACACACTTTATCAGTCTGCACTTCCAGAATATTTTTTTCTAATTTGCTTTCCAACTGCAAGGATCCATCTAAATTAAGTCTCAGGGAAATAAGATTTTTTGAATGTCCAAGAAAATAAAAAAGAGGTGCCATCTGTAGCTCTGTCCCATCCTTCCTGATTTACCTTGCATTATGCAATCTCTTACAGAAGTTGGTTTTGTACCTTCTCATACACAAACTGAGGAATAAGATCCTCATTTACCTCAAATGAACTTCTGAATAAATTTTCATTACCATGTAACTCTGTTACATTGCAGTGAGATAATTCTGTTAAAAGAGAAGGCAAGGAGGAACACAAAACACATTTAGTATTTAAAATATGACTGTAGATGTAACATACCAAACATGTACTAAATTAAGGCAAAAATACAGGTGTCTAAAGGGGAAGGAAGGGAAAAAAGGCCTTTACCTTATGGCAATCACCCCCAGGGATAATTTCTTGAATATATACCAAAGGCCCTTCATTTCTGTTAATTCCTCCCACAATATTCAAACCTAGGCTTGTTCCTTTGCAAACAGAGATAATCTGAAATGCACTATCACTAGAGACACAAAGAAAAAGAAAAGTAGAATTACTTCACAGAAGTAGATAATATAAAGACTGAAGCAATAACTTATCTTTATCTTACTGGTTTTGCAAATATGTATTACAGTAACAAATAGAAATAGTGGACATTTAATCTCAGTGTTCAAGTATTACACTATTTACTACAAAATCAGCAACCTCAGGCACTTCTGACAATTACAACAAGAACTGATACCTATGTTACAAGGCTAAAAACTCCTCTCTACTATATAAATCCAAGGCTTGTGGGAGTACCTGGGTACACTTAAACCAGGAACATTAATTCATTAGGAGACACTAAAAAAATCAACCTGATTAATCTACTTCTACCACATAAACAATAAATATATAGAAAAATAACTTAATAAAATGGAAAGTCTGCAATGTCAACGGTATTACGAGCTACAAGACTAAAGTTAAAAAAATAAACCCAAAGTCTAACACTTAGTGCTCAACCCAAATTTTCCTGACCAGCCAAATACAGCATTTCCTGCAGCTCACACACGAGAGGTACAGTCAGTTTTGGAGATTACTTTGGAAGCTTTGGGGATGGTGCTGGCACAGAATTATTTCTGCTGCTGGTGGTTATGTTTTCCTTCGGATGCAACTGAGGACTCTGCGACCTTGAGGATGACCCAGAAGAAAGGCTGTCTACAGATTTTGCTTCAAAAAAAGAAATAATAAAAAGAAAAAAAAAATAAAACCCGTATTTGGGAAAAAGCACAAAACTTCAGCTCATGTAAGTAAGTTCAGTAGGACCACTTTCATACTAGAAAACAGACAAACTAAGCAATCAGACAACCAAAGAAAAGTCTACACAGTTAAGAACTGAGAGCTGCCCAGGGCTCCAGGAATAATTTTTTAAAACATAACAAGTGATGATTTTTTTCAAATTGGGTGCAAAATACAAAATCTCAACTAATTCCTCGATGCTATATAAAGGCATCTTAATTAGGCAGCACTTCCAGAAAGATTAGAATTCATGGTGCTCTAGATGAAATTTTTATTCATATTTTGTGGCACATTTCAGCTAGAAATACCAAAAACTTTTCACATAAATCATTAATTAAATTGAAAATAGACATCAGTATATTTAAGATTTGAGGAAACTGACACACAAATTCCTCAAGGTACACGTGTGTTTTGTCTGACTTTCAGTGACCTCCTCCAACACACCTCCCCTCAAATTAGGAATTTTAAGTACAAGTTTCTATTCCACCCAAGGCTGATTTTGTCCCCCAGGATTGCTTCAGGCTGGAAGTGATCTCTCACCAGCTAACTGATGTGTTGGAGAAGTTCTTGCAGAGCTGGTGTCACTGTGAGAGCCATACTTATCCATCAGGTCATGACATTCTTTCCTGTGCCAATAAAAATATTGTCTTTGTCAGGATTTGGTGTTAGTTTGAATGAACCCTGTGAAACCTGCACTGCTTGTACTGAACAGTTGCTCCTCCTCAGAGAAGGAAGCTCAACCTCAACTGAAAGAGGAAGGCCCTGTCAAATGGTCAGAAAAGGCAAAAAAAAAAGAAAAAAAAAGTAATGCAGGATAAAGGTGGGAAAACAACACACTGTGGATGAAATGGACTGTTGGTAAAAAAACTTTATTTTTGCCTCTCTTTACCCTGAATTGCAAAACTTTAAAAACTTGTAATACAATCAACTACAGATAACAAGACAGTGGTACTACCAAGGTCCAGAACAATTTATTTATATTAGAGGGAATCAGATTATACATCTATAGCATACTCATGTTTTTAAAGAATGCCTTTAGTTCAATTACATTGAACAAGAACCCAGAAGAAACCGACAAAGATATGGCTCCTCAAAAACAAGGGGATAGAAGAAATATTTATTAACTACTGAAAAACAAAAGCAGAAGTTCCTTGCAGACACCAATCATATTGTAACAGACTGGCAATTACGTACATCTTCTATGACAGGCATTAAAGAGAAAACAAAAACACTTGATTCATCTGATACTGAATCCAGCCTAATTTAAGAAAAAAAGTTTATAATCTGAGCTCTGATTACCTCAGTGATAACTGATTTAGAAGATATAAATAATCTAGAGTGATGTAAGTCAGAAACATCACCAATTTAATATTACAGAATTAGTCAGAGAGAAAATAAATTAACTGATTGCAAGGAGAGTAATTCCCAGGTAATTCCAGTTTGCCTGCTGAAGGTTGTTCAAAACTCCTGGGTGCACTTTATTTTAAAAAAGGACAACATTTATTGTACTAATGCTGGCCCCAGGGCACACACATAAACACAGCTGAATGCAAACCAAACATACTTTAAGGCTAGAATGCAAAGTCACAAGAAATGAATTCACAGGTGGCTGGTCAGGGACTGGATGGAGTGGCAAATTCTGCCCAGGCTACTGCACTTCCCCCTTGGAGTGGTTAAAGGACTGATGGATTTTAATTATTCAAGGAGTTTACAGGAACTAGGCCAGTATGCTTTAGATAAAAGCAGATTAAGAGTGGACCTCATATATCTAGGCAGTCTGAAAAAACAAGAGATCAGAGGCTACAGAGTGATTTAAATGTATGTCAAATACAAAAAAAATAAAGGAACAGAAAGAGGAAGCTTAACTCAGACAAAAGGCTAAAGGAATTTAGGGGAAAATCCTTTATGGGGAGATTACTCTGGAAGTGGAACATCCCAGGGATGGCAAGTAACAGCAGACACTCTCACAACGGTTATCAGGAAAAGTTACGTAACAGCCGTTTTCTCCCGAGATTTAAGTCAAAAGGGGATACAGACCTGGATTCTCACATTGCCAATGATTCTCTGCCAATATTGCTTTATATGCTTAACGTCCAACAGTCAAGTTAAAGCAATATTTACCATAAATGTCCTTAAAATGAATATATTTTGGACTACCTGCTGCAGTGAACAGTTTAACCTACTTATCCAAACTATTCAAAGCTCATTAGAGATTGAAAAGCAAACTTCTAGGGGGAAAACACAACTGAATCTGCCTTTTTTCAGAAGGCAAGACCAGTTTAAATCTTATAGTTTTGTAGTAGCTCTAACGGAGTCCTCATTTGTCATTATTTTAAAATGTGAGAAGTATTTCAAAAACTATCACAGCTGATAATTTTTAATGGTATTAGCTGTAAACATAACATTACAATCCTTCTCTTTAAACTGAAGTTGGCCTGAGCTTGCTACTTGAAGTGATGCAAGTGATCTCAGAATGAACTGGTATCAAGTACCATCAGAAAAATGTGACATGTGGTGCAATTCTGCAATTAAAACTAATCTGAAATAAAAATACATGCAAGCCCACCCACCTACCCAGAGAAACAGAACTGGATTTTTATTAGTTTTGAGGTTAAAACAATTTTTCCTCTTACTTTGCTTCTTCATCTCTAGCAACGAGCAGAGACATGTGATTAGAGGCTGAGGCTGTTCTCAAGATGTCAACAGCCCTAGAAGAGGGGAGAAAAAGGCCAAATAAATATACCAGGATGCTGGCAAGAAGTGGGGAGTGCTAGAAGAGCAGGAAAATGGACAAATTGCTAAGGTAGTTAATTTTCACAGCCACATACAGAGAAAAGAGCTCAGCAGCAAAACTCAAAGTGAGCACTGGGGAACAGAGCAAAAGACAGACTGTGGTGCATCTGCTGACAGCAACAAACTGGGACTGACCTCTCTTTCCCTTCCCTTCTGTCCCCATCCCCCCTTGGTCCATCCTGCTGCCTTCCTGGGCCTCCTTCAGGATCAACAGCAACACAAACACACCAAAAGCTACTGCTCAGGTGTGCCTGGCTCAGGATTTCCCGCAACAATACATAACGGCAATTTTTCTTTGAATTTTCAATCTCCATCTCCAGCACTAAAAGCTGCACTGATCTCTTAGAGATCCAGCTACAGAAACCATCTACAGATTTTTCTTTCCCCTTCATTGTGCCATCACATGATTGCTACCATCATTTACATTCACCAGTACTGAACCAGCAGATAGTTATAAACATATTTTAACCGCTTCTGCTATTTTCACACACATTCTGTAATCTGTGTCACTAAGAAACCAGCTGATTCTGGTGTTATAGAAGCATATAAAATCCTTAACTTTTCCACAACAGTTTTTGCTGAATTAGATCTATAGGATAAAATACCTGCCAGTTGAACTCCAAGGATCTCAGGGTAGTTGTGCTCTTTCAATCAGTCATTGATAACGTCCAAAATAATCAATATATAACATTCCAAGCTCTAATAAACGTTCAGGAATCAGTACAAACATACCTTTCATTTGTTACTCCAATCAAGTTTTCTCCATTGACATCTAAAATTAGGTCGCCAGTGAGCAAACGGCCTTTAAATGAAACCAAGAGTGATTGATGAATCAACAAGAAAATGGTGAACATATTGTATTAAACCAGGTATTAAACCAGGGCTTCTCCTTTCAATTTTATGTGACTTAATGCATTAAAAAGCTTTATGACTCTTGGCACCTGATCCTAAATAAGAGAGGTAATTGTGGTAAGACTAGAAACTAAAAATCAGTCTTATTAACAACAGAGTAGGCATTGAAAATAAGTGTTATGTAGCTATTTGTATTATTTACACACCGCATAAATTTGGGAGACAAGAATTTGTATTTCCCAGTTGTGGAATAAATTTTTATTTGAATTTTGCTCTTAACATTAATATAAGTTACCATGTGTAGATATATTAATGTTTTAGACATTAATAAAGTCAGCTAAAAGATTTGTTAGAACCAATTCTATTTTTTAACCTCCTGAAAATGTCAAGTTTAGGAACCTGAAGTTGATTCAGATTACTTTAAACAATTATATTGCACAAGACGAGATGGAATCCCATCAGAAACCTAGGATGGAAATCTGTAGCTTGATTACTGCAAACTCTGAGTGTAATTTCTTCTTTGCACACTGATCTCAACCACCAGCACACCACCATTAAAAAAAACAGTAATAAAAATTACCAGAACTAATTAGAAATACTGGTTCCATACAGGAAACCTCACTCTTACACCTTATAAATTAAAAGTGATTCAGCATCTCAACACTTACTCAGCAGCACTGAAAGACTGCCAATTGCCTTCACCAGCCATATTTAGATTTGAACACATTTTCAAGACCTGAGCACATTAAAATCTTCTTCCACAAGAGGTCCATGTTTCATTTCTCTACCTTAAAGTAAGCCAAAACTTCATGGATCCTGACTAAACCATACTATTTTAAATATCCTTACCCACAAAGTGAAATAAAGACTTCTTTTGACAGCTTTTTATATGCAGTGTGTTTGTAGGAAAAAAAGTTAAAATTTCTTACTATCTACAGCAGCAACCCCTCCAGGTAGAATTCTCTTTATGAAAATCCCATAATCTTCTGCTGTTTGTGCCCGATAACCTCCAATAATTTTAACTCCTGCACAACAAACAAAAAGACAAAAGTGAAAAATTGGTTATTCCACCTACTGTGCTAAATGTATTTGCAGCCAAATTCATAAAAGACAAATAAACTTTCCTGATGCCAGTGTGAGCTGGCAAAGCTCACCAGGTGTTTTTAGGTTTGATTTACTTTGAATAACAGAATGTGCAGTCTTAGTTACCTAATCCATTCTGGCAATCAGAGAAAGAGATGCGATGAACAGCTCGATTAATTCCATGAGGGCCCATAATGGTCCTAAGGAACAAAATAAAAGTCATTAAATTACAGAAATGTAGGTAGAGCTATGTTAGTAGAAAAGAAATTTCAGTGACTGTGTTTTCAACTCAAATACAAATCCAAACCCGTTTTCTCCACTGACAACTTCAAATTGTTTGATATCTCTGAGCCACCATCTCCCCAGCCAAAAATCAATCTACTCATCACAATACCATACCAGATGGAAAGGTATAATAAATATACAGAGTTCACTTCCTTTTCCTCCAAAGCATTTCAGGCTAAACTGTGAATCCCATTTTGAATAATAAAAGGATTGTGATTACATATAAACAAAATTCCGCAAGCTGTTCCACCTTAACATTTAGGCAATAAAAACGTACCATAAAATCAGTCTTCATCAGGTCATGAATATTTGAACAAAATATTTGAAAAAAATACTTGAACACACGGCTAAGCCAGTGCATAAAATTATTTCCTAAGATACCTAAAATATAATTTAGTGGCTATTTATGAACATAATATTTTCCCAAGTCTCCTAATTTCTTCACTCAACATTGATTTCTTTCTTTGTTGTAAAAAAGACTTCTTTCCAAAATCTTTTGCCTGATCCTCTGTGTACCTTCCTGGCATAGGGCAGACAATAGGGAATACAGTATCATACAGTCACCCCAGGACACCACCCCAAGGGAAAACACCAGGATGGCACTTGGAATTGTCTAAAGGCAGAGGAATATTTTCAGGACAGTTGATCATGCTATAGAATTAAAAAAGAATACAAAGTAAAATTAAGAGTTTTGAAATTTACAGTTCCATCAGACTCATGACCAGCACACTGCTCTGACAACGTAGAGTGTTAAGAATGACAATATATCCAGATTATCCTTTACCAGGTTTTATTTTCATTTAGATGAATTATGGGTTAAAAAAAATGTAAGTTGTATCATAGCTCTTTTGTCCTTTCACTGCATCATTTTTGGAGACGACTCAGCAGATCTCTTCTAGAAAAGAGCAGAAGCACCACCGAGGTTTTTCTGCTTTGACCTACATATTGTTCTACATTAGACAGAGTTGTATTTTCTAGAGGGTGCTAGTGAAATGGAACAATGAGAATTCATTAGCAGGGTGGGAAAGAAGATCAAAGTGGAGGACACAGTGACCCAAATCCTTCTACACAACCTAATCCAGCACACAGCCTGAACTCCATACCTGGAACTGGGTACATCTGCAAAAAGCCAGAGTACATCATTAAAAGGTGCTGTGCCAGAGGAAGAGAGAAATCCAGAAGGTCCATATGTTCTTAAAATTCTAGCACCAGCCAAGAGATCCAGATTCTAAAGAACATCTGCAGTTCTTTTGGTTTTGTAGAAGAAAACTGGATGAGATTTTTTTGTATCATGGGATAAGCACTAGCTTTGAAAAGCAACGATTCCACAAAACCTCCTATTTCCAAATAATTGCAAAATTAGCCTTTGCTTTAGGAAAGGCTGGCTACAAGAACAGACCTAGTAATTCTGATAATTCTAATAACCTTTAGAAGCAAAAAGTAAACCCACGCTTCAAGCACTGTATAATTTTTAGTATTTCTTGAAGTATTTGTTTCATAGGCTAAAAAGAAATAACAAGACCCGGTGTATTGGATCTGTATTTGACAGGATTGCACATGACCTTACCATGATATGTCAGAGCATAAGGCATCCTTTGTAAGGCTAAAAGTGAACCAAACTGCTTTTACTTAACCACAGCCTGAAAGGAAGAACAAATCCCCAAGTCTGATATTTGCTTATGACTACCCTCTGGACAACCTCCTACTCCACGACAAGAACAGAGTATTTTGCATTACTACCCAGTACTGTCACTGTAATTATCCCATGAACTTGTCTTGAGGTGGAAGGACAGCATACTACTCATGTTTTGTCCTGACTTGTATTCATCTTTGAAATCTTAAACAAGGTACACTGATCTTTAAAATAGGCAATTATTCTATTTTTTCCTTTCTTGCCTTTTGCTACTACTGCTATTGGTCTTGCTCTGCCATCCCCTCTCAGCATTTTTCACATGGCAGTTTTTCTGTTAAAATTAAAAAGCAAGAACAAAAGTTACTTCAACCTCATACAAACCAACACAGAGGTTTACTTTGGTGAAGTCTGAAAAGATCAAATCTCAGACTTTAAGTCTGAAGTTTGGAGCTCACCAGAAACTGCAGAACCTCTTTATATACTACCATATAAAACAATCACGAAATATGATCAAATCTAAGTACAGGCCAGTTAATAGGAAAGGATCTACATTTTCAAAAGTAACAGGCACTACTTTCAAAAGAGAGATCCTAACGAACATAAAATGGATTCTGACAAAGAGGACACAGAGAATATACAACTAATAATGCACAATGGAGAGGAATAAGGTATCTCTGAAACACTGGAATTGTGATGCTGCCACCTACAATTAGAAAGAACTGACACTTTGGACAGACAACTTCTACAAGGTACTCAGGTCTCTTTATGCTCTAAAGACTAAATCCCTCCAGTACATGCAGTTAAAATTACTTTATCCCATAAAAGCAAAGACAAAGATTTTCAAATGCTCCAAATTTGTTTAGCATATCACATCTAGCTGACTTTCAGTGTTGGGGGTCTTTTTCCCCCATATAACTTAGATCTTCAAGTCAAGCTACTTGCCATAGTTATAAAATAAACAAAGCTTTAACAATTTCACTGTAAAATGACTTGGATTCAGCACCCATCCATCCAACATTTATTTTATGTCATCATTATTTAATATTCCTGAAATGTTAGAATACTTCTCCAGAGCATAAGAACCATGCTGAACAGTATAAATAAGGAAATAGGCTCCTAAACCAGCTGGCAGTAGTAACAAAAAATAATTCAACTCCTTGTAGAAAAAGATGCAAATTAAATAACCATGTTATTGATGACATGATGTTGCAACTCATTTTTTGAGGTCAGGCGAAAGTATTTGTAAGCAAGGTTTTAGCACATAGAGAAGATGTGCGGCAAGAGATGAAATAAACAAGCAAAACTCACCAAAATGTACACTATAACCGTCTTACACTAAAAAATACTAAACTCAATACTCCAGCTGAAGTTCTGGAATGCTAACAGGCTAAATGTGCAACATTTTGTGTAGATGCTCTAGTAAGGGCAATTAAAATGAACCTGCTTCTATTACTTTTTAGCAGCATACACAAGGAAGTTCAACAACTTCGGGTTTTATTTCTTCTAGTACTTATCAGAACATACAGCTCCAGATATTCTTCTGATCTCTATTCCTGAGAAATTATTAGTCATTTATGTGCAGAAATAAAACATTTACCTGTTTTTATCAATGGAAGAATAATACACTTTGCTCACAAAACACATATTACTGACACAGAAAAATCTAAATTATAAACTCTGGCTGTTCATGAAAAGAAGCTGAAAATGCCCACAGCTTTTAAATTATCTGTCATGTACTTTGCCCAGTTACAGACTAGAGCAATACCCTCGGAACTGAATGGTTCAGCATACCAGTATAAGAGAGAGAGACCATCAAAACGCTCTGGTTCATCTTCAGCCCCGGGAGAAAGCAAGGACATCCTTCAGCAAGCCAGGAAAAACAAGGACAATGCAACCAAAACACACTGGAGGTTTCCAGTTCAGCCGGATAAAGGTTATGAGCAGGATGATTTCTGCTACCAGCTAAAAAACCCAAACACAGCTCCAGCTGAGCGTCTCTGCCTACTTAATCTTCTCTGAAAGCCTCTGCGTCACATGCACTAATTCACCTAGGGAAGTAATGCTTACTTTTTCTCTCTTTGAAATGGCCATTTAGAGCAACTTTTAAGACTGATAAATGCAAAGGAGAAAATTTACTACACTGTGATTAAGCAGTCTAGATCCCAGCAGCCAAAGGCAAATGAGATGATTAAAAGAAACTGATTTCCTCCTGCTCTTCCAAAAATTTATTTACATGCTCCCTGCAAACAAGGTCAAAAGCAGTAATTCATGACCTTTCTAAAGCAATCTTCCTAGCAGACTGGATTATGCACAGCCACACAAAAGGGAAAGCCAACAAAGCAGACTGAAAGTATTAATGAAATGAATGCCATAATGCTATTACTTTTCATTCTCAATCATGGTATTGGCCTGTGCCATGATCTAACTTGGTTTGTAGACTTTCGATATACAGCAGCCAAAAGTCAACAGAGAACTTGGGTTATATATTTTCCCTAGAAATGGAAGCTGATGTGCTTTTCTGTGAAAGGGAATGAAACTGCCAAATTTATGTCAGTCATTACACTGAGAATAAGACAGAGTCAAATGTATCACCCCTGTTCCCAGAGGGCAGACCTTGCTGACAAGAGGCTTGGTCTTGCAGAGATGCACATTTTCAGAAATTCTGAGCACCTGACACCATTTTGGTTAATGACCATTTTCTTCCAGGCTTGCCTCAGAAGAAGCACCCCTACTACTCCCCCTCTCTCTAAAAGATGGTAAGACTGCAGCTTGAAATTAAACTCAACTACCCTGCATTCACTAAGGGCTTTAAGTAGACAGGTGAATCCTCTCTAGCCAAGAGCAACCCTGGGATCAGACGGCATCTGTCAGGTCTGGAGCCATGCAGCAGGAGGGCTCTGCTATGCCAGGAATGCAAATGCTTATCTCAGGCACCTTTTTTTTTTTAAAGCTGCAGTGACTGTGGTTTCATTAGCAGATAATCCTTCTGGGGAAAGGATCCCTTTGCTGAGAGACAACGTGCTGAACAGTGTTCAAATAGAGAGAGGTCAGTCCTGAGAGCCTGCAATGCACACACAGAAGGGGCAGAGTGACACCACAGATTAAGGAGCAGATCAGAGATGGAAATGGGAACATAAAGCAGCCTTCCCAGTTGCCAAAATGTGAAAAGCCCCACTGGAACAGTGATCACATCCATATAGAGATGAAAATTTGCCCCTTCGTAGCCTTTTCTCAATCAGTTCACTCTGCTGGTGCTACTGGAACTACACAAAAGCCATTGGTATTTTAAGCCTCATATCAATTAGATTGGTTCTAGGCAAGGTTACAGAAGATAAAATATCAACAGTTCTTCTCCAACAAAACTACCGCTTATCTTAACAACAGTGGAGTTCAATTTGTGGTATCAATATCAGGAGCATTTGTCAAAATACATCACTCAGACCAACCAATGTCACATTTTCTGCTACAGAAACCCCTCAATTAACACATGGCTCAAGGCTCTGCATTTTCCTTGTTAAAAAGCAGACAGTTATTTTTATTAAACCAGACATGACAAACTTCTGAACAATTTAAGCAGATATAAAGTAGTATTAAACTTATTGCTCCCATTTTATTAGAGTTATTACCAGTAATACATCACTTGCTCCTCCATCCCTTCTTCAAAGTAAACTGTGCTTTGTTCAGCTTCCTGAACTCACCCCCGAGGCTTCTATCCCTCTTTACCTTCAAATTCTGTTGCTGCGCTGCTTTTAATGAACAACAGCATCATTTCTTCTCTTGCAATTCCTTTGCCTTTCAAGAACATGCTCAGAAGAACACAAGTTACTTTTTACTTACAGAAAGATCTAGGAAAATTGTAACTCAAAACTCCATGAAATTTAGTATAAATGAGTAAAACTAAATTTTCAAGAGTTACCATTTGTTATTAAGTACGATTCCTTTCCAAACAGCTGGAAAACTACTCCATTCTGGCAACATTTGTAATTACAACCTGCCTTTCCCATGGGACATTTTGCAATGCTTTAGCAACTGAGATGGATTACAGGGTAATTTAGCAGATGACAAAAAGATCTGCAAAATCTTTGGAAGTTTGATTCACAGGATCTTTTTTGTTATAAATAAACCAAAGGCCTTTTACAAAAATCCTATACAAATCCATTATGCAACTGTAGCCTTTCAGGTTCACTAACCCTAAATTCCGATTTTAAGGACTACAGGCAAAGGAATCCTGTATCAAATATCATGGATGAGCACTCAATATGATCCATCCAAACCCACTCACTATTCAAAATACATTTTGCTGATTAGGTTATAAAGATTAAAAGAAAACATATGTCATTATATGGCAATTGTTAAGCCTGAAAAAAGCTTGGGCAACATTGTAATAGTGGAGAAGCAGGAATGGTTTGAGGCTAACCCCTGTGCAGAAAAGGAAAGTATGATTCAAAGTTTAGGTAAACCTCAGTTAAAATATAACCAAGTCCATTCTTGGAAGCATCGAGACCATCTCCCATAAAAAATAAAAGTACAGAAAATTACAGTCTGCCATCAGCGTGTAGCTGAAGTGCAGTTATAGGTGCCTTTCCTGTTCATCTCTTATGTGAAAAACTGCCTTTGGAATACAGTGAGCTAGGAACTACTCATGTAAACTACTCATCTTTCACATGACTCTAGCAAGCCACAGCTGTCTTAAAGATGTATCTTTGTGATCCCGTACCCCGAATTTCCATCAGCCAAGCAGAGTGTTGCCTTCTTCAGGTCCCAGAAAAGCAAGTTAGTTTTTTTTAATGTTATGTGGTTTTGTTTTTCAAAATAATCAAGTTATTTATGAGGTGGCATAATTTTAAATCTATGCTAAATTGTTTTACAATTTTTCTGAATACTCTTTGCTGGATTCTATTGCACAAGTACAACAAACATGATCAGTCCAGCAAGAGGTTTTAATTCTGGTTTTGATGACAACATTGGCGTGGTTATTTGGCAGTTTGGGAACGGTCTGGAGTTACAGTTTTCAATCATGACTGAATCCATTTGATTTGACATTCAGAATCTGATCCAACTCTTAAGTGGATAACATTACGTTTTATAGAATCAATACAATTATTATTTTATATCCCATGACATTGGTAAAAATATGATGGTTCCTAAGCACTACATATTAAATATTAAAGGTATAGAGACAGAGTATTCTGAAAAATTAACGCACTGTGACACAAAACCTCCATACCACATCTTATGCTACTGCAGGTACCGCAGATGTACAAGGAAGTGATCTACTATATACAAGTACGTTTTCATACTTCAGAAGCATTAAATTAAGAAATCTCTATGCAGGGTTTTATCTCTACAAAACTAGTCCCAACCAAGTGCTGATTAACTTAATGAAAAGCTTAAGGGACATTTTCTCCCTTAATGTGTAAATTCACTGGTGTTGGTGTCAGCTCTTCTACGATGTTACTGCAGACTGCTTTAATATGAAAGTTATTTTTCTTTAAGACTTCATCAAAGCAAGATCCTACCAATGAAACTGCAAGAATTTTCACATTATAATCCAGTAATTGTATTTCTGCATCTAGGCAAAAAAGAGTACTTACTCCTTCTCTGTATTTGTGAGGGGATCTGTACTGGACATCTTAGAAGCTTCTTTAAATAAAAGTTCAAAATGAAGAGTTCTGACACATGAAGAACAGGCTCCTACCCAGGATCAAAACTGCAGAAAACAAAAAAGGAGAAACAACTTTCTGAAATTTACATGGCCATTTTAATTTTCAGACACTGAAAACAATCTTATTACTGACTAGTTGAAATCAAACCGGAAAAAGACAACTGCCATTACAAAATGGATACAACTCATTGGTGAAAACAGTTAACGACTTGGACTTCGCTGCAGGTAGTATCAAAACATTTCACATCTTAATTTCCTCTTAATTTATAAGGCAGAAATTAGGGTAAACCTGAATCCCTTGTGATTAAAATCTTGTAAAAAAGGAAAGAACCGATTACAATTCTAAGATGAAGTAATGTAACTGCTGAAGGCAAAGACAATCTCTTTTTTTTTTTCCACTGAAAGTTACTTGGAAAGAGAATATTACTTGCAACATGATAAGGTGTTCTGTGTGTCTTGTTTTCTCATATTTTTTTAACTTACTATCTGGTATTTACTGTCTCTGAACTTCTCACATGAAGTATGTGGAACAGGCCAAAACACACAAAATGGGCTTACACACCACTAATGTAGCAAAACTCCCAGAAATTCACGTTGTATTTTTATTAGTACATACAACAGGTTGACAAGAAATACAACCCTGGATGTACTGAACTACAATCATTTCAAAAACTGCAACAAAAGCATTAATGGAAAAAATACCTGTTTGTATCAGTAGCAGCAAATCCTCCTGACCTTGTGAGGTACACTGCTGAACCCTTACATGCCACAGCCCAGAACAGGAATTATTTCCAAGACAAGAGGGACAAGGAACTCTCCCAACACACAGGCAAAGACAGCACAGGTCCTCCTGGCACCAGTGTCACACCACAAACCGTGGCCAAGATACAGCAGAATGCCCAGGTGGTCAGCCTCCACAAAACCACACTAATTCCTGCATGTCCGTATTATCTTGTGTGAAAAAGATGTTAAATGCACTTTGGAATACCACAAATGCTCCTGCAGCAAACGTTTTCAGGTTTTGCTCGCTAAAGGATCAAAAAACCAGGCATCTAAACACAGTGGAAATACCACAGTATGGCTACACTGCAACCTTTACCATTTTCTTATTCAACATGGAAAATGAAGCAGTAGCAGGAGCTGCCAGTCCTTGTATGATTCACGTTACTGGAACAACCACAGGAGAAGAGAAGCACAGCTCTAAAGCAGTAAATTCAAGTATTGCTACAGCAAAGTTTGTTACAGTGCATGGCACCAGCCATATGAAAAACTATTGTTCGTGAACTTGCCTGACTTTGCCCATCCTGAGGTTGCTGCTGTTTACAAACAGCGCTCGCTCCCTTTGCAGCGTGTCAATATCTGTGCCTGGACAACAAATCCCTACAAATGAATTAACGTGAAACAAAGCACCAGTGGGGAAAAGGAACAAACAAACAACCGGCGTCAAGCGTGCACAAAAGGGCAAAAACTGCACGGCCCCGGAGTGACCACTCGGAGCGGCCCCGCGCTCAGCGCCCGTCCTGGGGCCGGCAGCACAGAACCTGAGGGATAACCAGGTACCTGCGGGACCAAGGTCATCCCTCAGTACCGTCGTACCGCGTACGTCCAGTGCGGTGTCCCTGCGGGACAACCACCCCTCCGGTGACCCCGCTCCTTGCCGGCCTTTCAGTGCCGCTGCCGTCCAGCACAGCCCGCTCAGTGCAGTACCGGGGGCGCGAACCCCGCCGGCCGGGGGGCTGTTCCAGTTACCTCGTACACAACCTGCGCCCGGGCCGTCCCGCCGGCGAGCGAGGAGAGAGCACCCACAGGCGGCTCCGGCGGAACCCCCGCACTCAGCGCGCTCTGAGGGGCCGCGGCGGGCGGGGATACGATGGCGGCTCGACCCGCCCTCTCCCGCTACCTTCCCGCCTCCACTCCCGCCCTGTTCCCACCTCTGTCCCGCCCCATTCCCCGCCCCGTTCCTTGGCCACCTGTCCCGAGAGCCCCCGCGCTGCGGCCATGGCGTTGTGCGCCCGGAGTTGGGCGGGGTGCGGCCGGGGGCTGCGGCTCGGGGCCTTGCCCCGGCCCGGGCTCTGCGGGACCCGCGGCGTGCGCAGCTCCAACCCTTTCACCCGGCAGCAGGAGGAGGAGTGGCGGCGCCGGAACCGCTCAGCCCTGGGCTACATCGCGGCGGCGGCCGTGGGCATGGTGGGGTTGTCGTACGCGGCCGTGCCGCTCTACCGCCTCTACTGCCAGGTACGGGGGGCCCGCGGCCGGCGCCGGTTCCGCGGGCGCGGGGCCCTCACTGCGCTTCCCTGACAGGCCACGGGGCTCGGCGGGACGGCGGGCGCGGGGCGCGGCGCGGAGCGGATCGAGCGCATGGAGCCCGTGCGAGACCGGGTCATCAGGGTCACGTTCAACGCTGACACGCACGCCAGCATGCAGTGGAACTTCAAACCGCAGCAGAGCGAGATCTACGTGAGTCACCGCCTTCCCCCCGCGCAGAGCCGCGCTCAAGGTTGGAAGAGGCTTTTAAGATCATCCAGGGCACCCGGCACTGTAACCCCTAAACCACATCACCCAGCGCCAGGTCCAGACGCCTCTTGAACACCTCCAGGGATGGTGACTCCACCACCTCCCATGGCAGCTCCTTCCAATGCCTGACCACACCAACAGTGAAAAATTTTTCTAATATCTAATCTGAGTATCCCCTATCTCATCTCAAGGCCATTTCCTCTGGTCCTCTCAGTGCAGGCATGGCAGAAAAGCCCCATCCCCACCTCACTACACGCTCCTGTCAGTAGTTCTAGAGAGCAGTCATGTTCCCCTTGTGCCTCCTTTTCTTGAGACTGAACAACCCCAGCTCCCTCAGCTCTTCTTTGCAAGACATGTTTTCTAGACCTTTCACGAGCTTTGTTGCCCTTTGCTGGCCATGCTCCAGCACCTCAATGTCCTTTTTACAGGACATTGTTTGTAGTTGCCCCTCTGCCACCCCATGAAGCTATCAAAAAAGCTACTGAAACTATATTTACATATACATTTCCTGGTATATACACCACATGTACATGGTATATACACTGCAAAATTATATATATATACACTTAAAAATATATAGTATAACAGTATATCTAAACCTGTAGTGTTTCTCCTCTTGCCTCAATCCTTATAGAAACGGTATTGTTAATTTAAAAAAATGACAAATATTTTAACTTTTCTGTTTCAAATTAGTTCTCAAAATAAGGAGTCATGCTTCTTAATAGATTCTGAGTCCAGTACTGAAAGAATAACCTCAGAAATTAAATGCACACCATATATAAATCTGCTTATTAAAAAAGCTCTGTGTGCTGCTGAACTGCTGAGAATAATAGAAGACTCAGGCAAAATGGGTAAGATTAAAAATACATAGAACAGTATTGAAGCTTTTAATTTTGAATGAGTGAATTGCATGTAATCAAAAATATTTGTGAAATAACCAATTCGAAACAGCAAAAGAGAAAATGAATTCTAGATAAAGTCTAAAGAACTTGGTTTAAGGGGTGGAGGGCTGCAGTGGATTAAAAAAAAAAAATTAAAATCACTGTACAATTATGTTACACAGGTGGTACCAGGAGAGACTGCACTGGCATTTTATAAAGCAAAAAACCCTACTGACAAACCAGTAATTGGAATCTCCACCTACAACGTTGTTCCCTTTGAAGCAGGACAGTATTTCAATAAAATACAAGTAAGTGTGAACAAACCAAAGATTGCATTTTCCTATACACAAACGAAAACAGTTACCTATAAATTAACTCTTTTGTTTTAATCCTGGACACCATTCTTCATATGCCAACATTTTAAGAAAATACCTTGATTTTTTTCAAATGATGAAGTGCATCAATTCATTCTTAGCCTTAGTCTTACACCAAGCTGCTCATCCATCAGAGTGGCTCCAAAATCTGTTATTTAGTACCACTGTGAGGGCAGGAACAATGTGAGCTGGCCTGGCCCCTTGACACCTTTACGCAGTTCATTAAGCTGATTTATTTTTTTCCTGTATCACCATCGTAACAGAATTGCTGTCTTGTTGCTCATCATATTGATCCTTCCCAGGATTTTAAGGGTGTCCAGGGACTGAGAGTTTATTTTTAACCATGAAGATTTCTCTCATGTTGGCAGAGATATAATTTATCATCACTATTGTTGTCTAATTGTGGATTCCCTCCCCCCCCAGTGTTTTTGTTTTGAAGAACAGAGGCTAAATCCTCAGGAGGAAGTGGACATGCCTGTCTTTTTCTACATTGACCCAGAGTTTGCAGAGGACCCTAAAATGGCTAAAGTTGATTTGATCACCCTCTCTTACACCTTCTTTGAAGCAAAGGAAGGACAGAAGTTGCCACTTCCTGGGTATCAGTAATGGGCCTTCTCTACGAAATGTGACTTCTGCTACATCTGAGTGCAAGTTTTGAGGCCATTTTTCCTCGGAAGAAAAAACTCAGGAGTACTGTGCAGTATGAAATTATATTACTAAACCACCATGGGCACATGCTGTTATGAAAGCATATGTATATATACATTTTTTTGAAACCAACTTAATGTATCCCTATTTTTTAGGGATAGTATTTCTTCATCAGACAGTGGAAGGGAACACACTGTTCCTGAAACAGAGAGGGTTTTCTCAGGCCATCTCTTTGTAAGATGTTATCTGAATACTGCAAGGCAAATTTTTAAACCAATGTGTAAATTAAGATTTTCATTTAAATACAGAGGAAAAAAAATCAGTTGATTAAGCATCTAAAATTCCATTGCTGGCTCCAGAAAATAACTTGCATGTTAAGTTACTTTGGATAAAGGTAAACCCAGATAATAAATTAAGGTAATTCCATAACTAAACAAAGTTAGACTGTATTTCTGTGTAAGCCTCCCTGGCACAGGAGGATATTATGATTCAGAAGGTGATGCACCCTCTCATGTTATTACTGAATCAGTAGTTAATTTGGTAAGAGCAGACTGCTCTAAACTGTCATCATGAGAACAGTAATTTAAGTGTAAGCACATCAGATCTGTGGGATGGTTTCCATTTGGAAACACCATCTTATTTCCTTGTTGTGTCCCACTCATTTGAAGTATCTGTGCTGCTAATGAGTGCTCTTTGCCTCTGCAGAGGGCTGTACTCTGGGCACCTCCACAAGACACAAGCTGGGCTTGTGTCTGACATGCTTTGAGGGGATGGCAGTGCATAAACAGCTGCTGTGAACTGCAGCTAAATGAACAACATAGGCGTCTCCTCAAAAACCAAAATCAGCCTTTTCAGAGGCTGAGTTGGCCAAAGCCTGCCCAGCAGTGCAGCAGCTCTTCAGGTGGACTCTGTTTACCATCAGAACACGTAAGCCTCTATTTATGTAACTTTTGGTCATTATCTGTGGGGTAGGTCTAATAACACTTTATCACTGCCTTGCAAACCAGGAGCGAGTTGCAGAGCAAGTTCAAGTAACCTGCTCATTTTCAGACAGAAATTAATCTCAGCCAGTATCTCTTCTGCTGGGCCAGGTCTTTGTACCCCTTCCAGCAGAGAAGATCTAATAAAGTAAGGCTAGTGTTGGTTAGCTTGCACTCTGAAAAGGCAATGAGTATTTCAGAAATAACTTCCAGTTACTTCAGTCTCAATTATATTCGCATACAGTAGTTTAAAAAATGCTTTTTTGAAAAGAAATGGATACTACCTTTACAATGCATTATCGTACCAGTTACTTATGTTGGTTGAACAGATTCTGGATGACATACAGGTCTTTACTGTATATTAAAGATTGAAAACTTGTCATCATTTCGTCTCTCTAATGCATTTTATCCAGCAGAACAAGTGAAGCCCACACAGATGAAATACATCTGTATGAAGATTGTTACACTGGGGAAACTGCAACACGTGTATCAAACAACGAGGCCCGCAGAAAAGAATATGTATGGACCAATTCTTGATGGATGTTTCAGAGATGTTTATTTCTCCAGCCACATGGCTGAGGATCTGCCGAGGAACTCTCACAGTCACAGGACCCGAGGGTCCTTGCCCACACAGGGGAACACAAAACAACCAATGGGGAACAAGGCTGACCAGGGGCAGGGCCCCAACAGAAGATAGCAGCAAGCTTTATAATTCCAGTATGCTTCAGGAAAAAAAAAGGAGTATCAAGACTAATATTTGACTCCAGACTAGGGGAAAAAAAAACTTCTTACCTCAGTTGCCTTTAGTCCACTGTCCTTCTAAAAGCTGATTATGGGAGTTCTCCACCCATTGCTTTATTCTGGCCACATTCTTCAGAAGAAAAGGAGTATCCCCCTGGCAAGTGGCAATTCCATAAAAATGTGGTTTCTTCCCCCGAGTTTTGAACCCCCAAATTTGCACAGATGCTGAGCACATTCCCTCTGTAACACAGGCTCTAACCTTGGTAATTAGCCAATTCCCCTCCATCTATCTGTGCTGCTTTAAACACAGGTTTCTTCAGCAATCACCCATTATGGATTACACTGGAACAGGCAGTTGGATTTGTTACCTTTCACGGTGGGGGTTCTGCCTATACAACTAAGCTGTAGGGGGAAAAATTAAAAAAACAATCCACCTCAAATCCTATTTTCAGATGTTTTCTCAGGCTGCAGTCCAGACCACTGCAAATATGCAAGAAAAATTAAGAGTAAAGTAACTCACCTTTTCACCTCAGCTTACAAAACCCCCAACTTTGTCAAGGTTGTGTTTTGAATAGAAGCAAGGGGTTCTGATGGTCCTGCAGCAAACTGCACAGACTCACACTAAAATACTTCCAAAGCTACCTACATTTATGTTTCAAGGAATACACAAATAGAGAAAAAGTTGGAAGCGATGAGAGTTTACATCTCAGCATTTGCTTTTATTTGGGATTTTATGCTACAAAAATTGCAAAACCAGCTGAGAACTTATCCCTTAAACAGTTAACATAAGGAATGTTTAAAATGCAGTTATTTCACAAATTAGCTTATCGGCTATGAACATGAACTAAGTTCTCAAATTTTGTATTAGCTATAAATTCAGAGAACTATACCTGTTAAAGTGCACAGTTTACATTTAGCATTAAAATAGATAAGGCACTTATTAAAAGACAAAACAGTTATTAACAGGGTTAAACAAAATAAATGGGTAACTATTGCTCATCTGCATTGTAGATGATTAATTTTTCCTTCACCAGAACAATCTCTGCAGGGCAGGAACATCAAAAGAAATAACTGATCCCCCTCCAATATTTACTGAGTCAATAAAAGCAACAACAACAACACAGGAGCAAGCAGGTTTTTTTCCTGCTCTGTTAATTATGGATGACAGCACTTTGCGTCCCAGCTTAGGTTCTTCCCAAGACAAAAATCCAACTATACTGTGGGGTTTTTGGAAGAAAATAAAAAAAGAAAATCTGTATTAAGGATGTAGGAAAGTAACACTGCACGTCTTCAGACATCTATCAAGAGGCCAATTTTAGAAAAACATTTTATATGTCAAAACCCCCTGATAGATTTCTAGGGAGATGAACATAGACAGCAGTGAGGCCAAAAGAGAAACTGGGTTCTGCAGTTTCTGTGAATGTAATGTCCTTTTTGTTTACTTGTGCCTGGTATCAAGTGTTACTTCATACACAGGTGAATTTGGAAGTCCCATTTTAAAGGCCCCCAAAATACTTTAACCATTCAAGTGACGTTGAAGAACACACAGCTGAACATTTAGGACAAATTGTCAAGGTGTAGAGCCAAGTAACTTGTCAACTTGCACACAGCTTAGTACTCCAACACTAATTATTTGTTGTGTCAAAATGCAAAAATCTTTTCTGTTATTCACTTGTAGTTACAGGAAGCACTGCACAGGACCAGCACCAGAGAGTATTCAGGAAAGGATTCCACCTCCACCTTCAGTCTGTGTTCTTTTAAACGTCTGTCTTCAGCACATCATCAATTTCTTCATAAATAGCTCTGAAAGAGGAGGAGCAGGGTGACTCCTATATCACATTTCATTTTGACAAAATGCACCAGGGAAATCCTGCCCAAAGTTTACAGTGTAGCTTCCCTTGCAGGATGCCCAGGTCTCCATGGAAACAAAGGGCCAACCTTGCTCTGATGATCTTACATTTAATGAGGTACCTCTGGACATTGTTACTTTTGATCAAACAAGTTTGGGAACAGGACTGCAAAACGCAAATGGCAAGTGCACCACTGTGCAATTACTGCACTAATTAAAAAAAAAACAATGGAAGCTTTGTTGAGATTTCCCTACCTCAGAATTCAATGGCTCCTTGGAAATAAGTTTTGTATAGACAGCTCAATTTTTTTGCAATTTCCTGTTAGAAAGGGGGGTTCTGCCATCTGTTAAGTTTTGTATTAGTTCACTGTCTCACTATTTTGGCCTTCTGGAGAGACACAGCATCCATTCCCTTTTGTGGTTTATATTTAAACTGAGGGTTTTTTTCATATGCAGTAGAAAAACATTCTTTAAAAAACATGATTGCTGTGAACAGGAATTCCTTCTGTTATCTTATTCCAGAACTACCTGTGTTGAAGTTCTATCAGCTTCCTTCAGCAGGACCCTGACCATATTTCCTCCACCTTTCTGTATCACTGGATAGGATTTTTAGTAATTTTGACCCAGGATTACTCCTCCATTTTTACAGATGCCAGTTAATGAGAGCACACTACAGTTTATTCCTTAATTGTTTATGCCAGAAATACTGGAAGAAAACATACAAAATGCAGCCACTGTCATTTCCATCAGTGATGCAGTTGGTCAGTTAACTCAACCTACGTAGAGAGGTCTGCTTTCCCTCTCAGAAGAAAAAGCCATTTTGCCTTTGGCACCTCTGAATTTTAAAATTATATTTAAAAAGTTACTTACTCAGTGGGAGCCAAGGGATCAAATTCCATTATCTCGTAGTAATGAGGTGACTGTGACTTGTTCTTTGATGGAGCTGAAGAATAAAGACAGGCAGACACATCCAGATTTAAATGAGAATGAACAGCATGATTACTGCATGTTTTTTGTGTCTTCCTGAAAGTAGCACATTATCTGCTATGGATTCAGCTGCTTTAAATGCTAAAATGGACAGGTGTGTAATAGCATCCATGAGCAGTATGACTTTGTCAATGTTTGTTGCTGCTCCTAGTCACTGCCAGTCATTATGTAAAGGCCTTAAGTTCTAACAAGAAAATGAAACGTGAAAGAGGTGATTTGCAGTATTTATTACCTGCTGGTGATGGTCCATTCGATGGCACAGTCTGTCCAGTCTGCAGATTTATTGGGTTCAGAGGCACTGGGCTTAGAAGAGTCACCAGCTAAGGACATCAAGCAAAACAATGCATAAAGAGATTGTTCTATGAGAACTGGTTTGACCTCACTTATATAACTGCTGACTTACCTTTAATCTCTGACTACTGCAGGTAAAATTCTAAGGCCAATAGTTAGCAACCCAATTAATCTTCATTCTCCACACAAACTTCAAAGCAACTTTTAGTGTTCTATAGCACATTTGTATAATTTACTTCTGTGTGATTTGTTACACTACACAGATTCAAACATCTGCTTTGACTTGCAGTTTAAAATAAGGACTGTGCATGTTTGTTTGGGAGCTGCTTCTCATCTTTTTTATTTCATACCACCTTCATAACATTACTTCAAAGCCCCTTCATATTCTTTCCATTCCTTCTGTCATGGGTGTTTCTCTGCAGCATGACATTTGCCCTGCACTGTACTTGGGGTTTAAGTGACTTTTTTGGTGGGCTGTGTTTTTTTGGGGGGCTTTGGGTTGTTCTGTTTTTTTTTTTTTTGTATGTTTGTTGTTAATATCTTATTTGAGATAGAAAATACACCAAAGTGACATCATGGCAATAAGAGGAGATCTCAGCTTGCTTCGCATAGCAACAAATTAAACACAAATAACAGAGCAAGTGGTTTCTGCAAATTGCCCTGGGATTGTGCTGGACCCAAGGAAACAGGCTTCCACATTAGGATCTGTGGCAGCAAAAAAGGAAAGTTGACCTGATCACCAAGTAGAATATTCCCTGAGGTATGGAGAAGGGAGCACAGAAGAGATCTTTGCATCCCACTTGGACAGCAGTTGGGGTCAATCCGAAAGTTCTCATTTGACAGCTGCCAGACAAGAATGATCATCCTGAACCTAAGTATTACTCACATTGCTGTATGTGTGTCCAGGTGGGCTGCTTACATTATTGTTTTGTGCTTCAGCTGCAAATCTAGGAGAGAGCAGTACACTGAATGTAAGTAAGAAATGATCAAAACTGTTTATTCTGATTGTTCATTTTTTTTTTTGGCTGGTCTGTCTTTCCTGTGTGTCACAACTGAGAGCAGCATGGGCAGATGGACCAGCGTCCAACGCACAGTCATTATAAGGACACCTCTCCTGTCTTAAACTCTTTTACTGACCTGTTTCATGTTTCTCCCTTTCCCTGCTGAAAGTCAGGTACATTTATGTCTATTTATGACAAAACAGTGCTGCAGGCAAAAGTGTATTTTGAACCCTCCCAAGCAGTGTCTAGTACAGAGGGAATTTTCACTTGTTTTACTGGACTAATATGTAAAAGTAGTAAATCTGTGTCCTCAGAGCCTTCTATGTTCATTAGATGAATTACAGAGCACTAATACCCCTAAGGATCTGTTATCCATTCCCATTCCTTGATAAGAAACTACTCACGGGGATTGATGAGCTTTTGTAGGAGGTGCTGAATCCAGCTGTGGGTAAATTGATGGATGAGGCCTGCTTTTATCTTCAGGGTGTGCAGATAGGCCATCTGAAATTCAAAGCGGTAATTAATGATCATTTAAACATTATCATGCAAAAGTAGCTACTTGTACTTTGAACAGTGAAAGAGTAAAGTTTTTGTTTGGAAGGCCTATAAAGAGTCTGAAATGAATTGCTGTTTATCACATGAAAGGCAAAATTTTAATGACTCTGAAAAGTCTTAGATCCAAGATATTTATCTCTACAGCATCAGCAGAGCTCTGCATGGTAGATACTACTTCAAACTCTTTTTGCTATTTGTAAAGGACTAAAATGGAATTCTAGGCATTTATTCCCAGGGGGACATTCACACCTTTAGCTTTAGTATATGGATTTCTCTAAAGTGGGTAAAGGAGGGGATTCTGCAAACAGTAATTCAGGGTACCTGAAGCCAAGTCTTTCTAACACTCCTGAAAAAACTCCTGTTTCTTCCTTCCAAGTCTACAGAACAAGCTGAGGTAGAAACTACCAGAGTGTTTTACAGGCCTCACTGCAATAGAAAACAGAGCATGTTCTACTGCTCAAATCTATAAAATGGGGGAAAAAAATTACTGTTAAAAAATTACAGGCAACCTTATACTACCTTACAGTTTTGTTCCTATGGACACATTTCAATTCTCCTTTTAAGAAAATTTAAGGAACATCCTTAAAGTTAAGGAGTATCTTTGTTTTCTTTCTTACAAGGACCTTCTTGATTCCTCCACTAAGCTCTTGTGGGTTTGTTTTAGGGAAGCGGAATGGAAGGGAAAGAGGCATTCACCACCTACTTGGGCCTGAAGGAGACACTGCAAGGTCACTTTGCACCACTGCAGACACAGGAGATGGAGAATCTATGGAGAGGCCAAGTAGGTCACTTGAGGGAGCAGATGGCTGTTTCCTGTACAGCTTAATATTTGAAAGAGAGAAAGTTATTTTGGGTTTTTCCTGGTGTTCTGTTTTTTGGGGTTTTTTTTTAAGGAACTTACACAGTTTTAAACAAATTACTGTTTTCACAGAATATAAACTTTTAAAATCTTAGTATTAAAAATTGGTAAATAAAAGAGAAGATCAGGACTCTGTGTATTTGAAATGTAACTGATGAAACAAAATAGGCATTTCAGAGAAGATCAGTTTCAAAAAATAAAGAAAACCAGTTCTGAAGTAGAAAATAGAAAGGATTCGATTCTATAAAGCTATTCTGAACTTGTTTAGTTACAGGACTGACATTTATCTTTTGATCGATCCTGTACAATTCTTTTCCTGCTACTTACTTGTGTTAATGAGATTGATACGTACTTAGGAGATTGATTTTTTCCAGTCCCATTTTGGATAGAAAAAAATCAAAATCACAATAATGTTTCCTAGGACATAGAAAAGAGTTCCCTTCCTTTCTCCTGTGAATGTGTTGGAATTAAAAATGTAGCCAGCCAAAGGTTTAATAAAACCCCATGCTTGAATCATACAGGTTTTTTCACAACAGATGAAAAATAAGTAAGTAAAAGATGATGCATTTTAAACTCACAGTCTCCTTAGTAATACAAAAATGCACAGACTACACCATTTGAGCTATTAACTAACCCAACAGTGCATCCATCAAGCAAAACCATCCACCTACATAACCAGAATGTAGTAAGAGGGGTTTTTCAAGAAAAACAAGATCATCTACCTTTTTTTAGTAATTGTCAGCAGTATTTCAGCATTTACAATGCATTTTCATATCGAGTCCTAGATGACTGCATAACTACGGCTTAGCAGAAGCTGAAACATGTGCAAAACTACTTTGGGCAATATAATTCACAACCATAATTATCAATCAATAAAGGACAGTCATTAAAGATTTGCTACAAGCCATTAGTCACAATTCAGAAAAAGCTTTGACTCAGGAAAAAAAATCAGCAGCAAGAGTAAATTCTCAAAGTGCAACAGTATTTCAGTTTCTAGATCATTAACAGAAAGCAAATGAAAAGAACCTTTGGTTTCTCATTTTGTGTATGGCAGATAATTGTGCTTAGCTGGAGAGGCAATAAACCAGCATCTGAATAGATCTCTCCCTCATTTTTCTTACCCAAGCTTCCCTCTTAGATTTGACATTATTTGCTGCTTTAGTTACATGAATTTGCATGAAATTCTGCAAGTGAGACTTTAGAAAAATCAGTAAGAGTAGTGTCAGTCTGTTGTCTCCTGTACCTCTCAACTAGAAAATAAAATTCTGCATGTATCAGAAGTGTATATTTCACGAGGAAGAGCAAAAGGAATGCTTGCAGTCCTGCAGTTCATCCTTAATTACCTCCTCCCGCTCACGTTGTATCCTCTGGTTCTCCAGGAAACGAACTCTGTTCCGTGAGAACCTGTTGAAGGTGCAGAGTTAAATGTTCATTCTTACATTCCTATGATGTCCTTCAGAATATGAAACCAGTAATGATCAACGTTTGATTCTCAAAAGACTCCAGAAGCACTGAACAAGTACTCCAAGTGCTGTCCCTGGAGCACCTGTCTCTTTATGGGCAATCTGACTCCCATTCCAGGGCTGTGGTCCTGGGATCTCCTACACCAACACCAGCTGGTTTGTTCCTGGCCTCACGTTTGGAAACAGCCATCTGCTTGTTCCTAAACAAAACCAAGGCTCCTTTGACAGTGGTTTGCCTCTGTTCACACCAGCTAGGTAACTGTGAACATCCTCTGTGCCAAATCCAGCTCCTTCTGACCACAACACTCGTCCGGCTGAGTCTCCGGAAGCCTTCTGTCCTCAGAGCTCTGGGCATTCCCTCATGCCCTCCCAGGACAAACCACACACCTGTTCTGGCACACAACCCTCTCATTAGCGCAGATCTCTGAAATAATTTTTTTAAAAATGGAAACAAAAAAAATCTACCTGCACTTGTACTAGAAGTGATAACACTGCTACTGTGGGTCCAGAGCAGACCCAGGTAGGTGACACTGAGCATCCAGAAGGTCTCTGTGTTTCAGCACCAGAAGCCCCGAGTTGTACAGACAGGAGACTGTTTATCCAACTGCATTTGCTATTCAGGGTCACTGTACTAGGGAGGCCCAGAAAGAGTATAGATGCATGAAGAAGCAGCAGGAAAAAAAAACCTTTCCAGCTGTAGAGCAGAAAGTATTTATCATAAATCCAGAAAGAACCAAGAAGCTGCAGAGACACTAGAGGGAAGCACTGTTACACACATGAGCTGTTGGTTGTACAGTGGAGGTTGCTCTGGATTTAATTTGGATTCTACAATAATAATCAGAAACAGAAAATGCAGCACGACTCATCCTCCAACACCACACAGTGTGAAACAGATGCAGATCATCAAAATCAGTTGGCCCTTTACACATCTCATAGTTCAGAGGGAGATCCAAAAAACAAATCTTCTGCAACACAAAATGAACCAGATACGTTTTTATACTCATCCACTCTGAAGTGCAGTGGATCTGCACTCAGGAAGACCTGTTACATAAAAACCACAGGATTACTAGAATACAGTAGTTTTCTGTCCAAATTAATCACTCTTTCCATCACCATGTCTTTACTGAGGAATCTGTTGAATTATACCCACAAGCTGCTATTCACAGTTCAAGGTTCCTGGCCTCACCAGTATTCATCATTTGTAACAAAAATGTAAGCCCGCATCTGACTTCAGTGGATTTACACAAAAGTTGAATAGAATTCCTTTTCTGATTATTAAAAGGCAAAACCTCCTAAAGGAAGAAGTGAGCACACAGTTCTTTCAAGGCAGCTGCTGTAAAATCCACTAACACTACAGTAGACATAAGGGCACATGAAAACTTAATGTTGTCATTATTAGGCCTAAAGTTTATGCCTGACACTTAGAAGAACTAGTGGTATTTTCAGTGCAGCACTCAGAAGAAGATTAAAAAGATTACTAAATTCTATAAATTTGCTAAATTTAATAAAGAACAATTGCACTTGATGCATAATGATTCCTAGAACACTTTTTAGCTGTGAAAGAGATCAACTACTTAAGATGGAGGGGTATCTCCTATTAAATCAGAACACTCTCCAGGAGTATACTTGTGATATTTTGCGGAACAACACTGGAATTCTGAGTTGAAAACTGATTTCAGTTTTGCCAGCATCCAGTCATGCTAGCAGTGCCATAACAGACAAACACTCAGGATGTCAACAGGAGTACTGCTGTGCTTTCATGTGTGAAATAAAGAAACATTTTCTGCTGTAAGACAAGCAGAACAGTGTGTTTCAATCCAGCTGAGAACAGTAAGCAACTCTCCTAAGCATGCAATGAGGCAGAAGGCTGCTCCATGGCCAATTCCTGCAGTAAAGCTGTCAAAATTGTTTAGAAAGGAGGACAAGCATTCTTTCTTGGAAGCACAGACACTTAACAGAGGTAAGGATGAGCACCAGCACCAAAGGATTTGTAGCAGCTGTTGACAAATTCACTGGACTCTACCAAAAATTCCAAAATTATTTTTGCGTGCCTCCATCTGATTTCCTGTCCATGCTGTTAACTTGCTTTACCCCACGCTATGGTTTCCTAACTACTTTCCTGAACCATTTCTGAAGTGTTTAGGAGGCAGAAGATACATAATTTTCTCTTTTTGCAATCATATTTCTTTTCTGAATTTAAGGATAAAATCAACACTAGGCATAGGGACCATCTCCCCATTAAGTGCACTTATTCAGGTAGGATTCCAAATGTGAGGAGAGAAGCCCTGCACTTACCTTTCATGTCCCAGGAGGACATTATTCAGATCTTCATTTACTTGTATTAGCTCAACAACCACATCTTCATTCTCCACTGTCACCAGCAATTCCATGATCCTCTCCTGCATCATCCGACAGGTCTTGTACAATTTCTGCCCGAACCAAGGGAAGGAAAAAAAATTAAAAATCGTAACTGTGGTCTCTCAATATGACAGTTCTGGAGATGAATGGTAAGACACTCAAGCACTGCAGTCACAGGTAACATTCCTTAATTTACACAAATCACATGGGTACCGACCATTGCAAATAGAACAATGTCCACATCTTTGATCTCTCCAGTGCAGGGTCACAACTCCCACCACCACATCACTCCTACCTAACCCCTACCTCTTGATCCACTGTCATTTCTAAAGATATAGCTATCTCTAAAGCCTAAATTACAAATTGCAAAATAACAAAGACACATCTGGGTGATGTAGAGCCAATGTGATTTGATCCTGCTTGAAGCTGATTAAACTCAGCAGGATACTTGGATGCGATCCTGTTCAACATCTGCTTGAAGAAAATATTAGTCTGAAGGTCAGAAGTGCTCTGTGACAAGTCTCCAGCTCTAACTATTCCTTTAAATGCGAAGTCTGGATAAACTTAATCTATGGACTTTTGAGAAAGTAACACAAACCTTACAGAATTAACAGATAGGAGAATTATGAGAGATTATTAAGCAAAATTTTACATTATTGTCTGTTGAAGTGGAAGACAGTCTGTTTATATTACTCCCCTCTGCAGATTTTGCATGTTCAAAGAAACAAATTCTTTAGCAACAGGAACTTTAATTCAGCCAACATTTTTTCTCACTCACTCTGCATTTGCAAATGCAGGCTGGCTCTGCTTAAAGAAACAAAAAAAACAAAGGAGGGGGAAAATTACTCTATTTGCAAACTACTATTCAGAAATTGCTTTGATATTCAAAGTGATCTGATTTGTCCTCAAAAAATATATACTTCATGTAAATCAATTATTTATGGGAAAAGAAATCTTCACCCCTTTGCTAAATCTGTGTCAGGATTGTAGAGTGCTGTACTTTTCAGTACTGTATCTTCATGGCCCAGGATAAAACACAAAAATGTATTCAGCTTAATGTCTGTAATTACATTTAAAACCTGACTCCACACTTTACTACCTGATCCACATTTAAAAAAATGTGTATTTCTTATGACTCCATTACACAGGCAGACTAGCTCTCCTTTGCAAGTGTCAATACTCAACAGAGAAGGAAATTGAGACACTCATTTCAGGCACAGATTTGCCTGAAAACTGGAGTTTTACAATGATGGAGTAGCATCTGGGATAACAATCATCAGTGATTCCAATACATTTGTGTTAATTCTTACCAGCTGCTGACCTGGACCCAAATTCCTGCACATCCATCCACTATCTGTTCACCATGTCTATTCACCATCCAGTACAAAAGTTTGTTACGCTTCTTGGCTGATCCTGAGCTATTCTTTAACTACAGTTATTGGCCAGCACATTAGTTCCAGTGAAATCTGGTATCTTAAGCCTTGTCCAGCACAGGGTGTGGAAAGGGAGGAGCCTGGCCACTAACGAAGATAGAGAACTGAAAACACATTGCACTGATCAAGTTCACCTTGTTACAGTTTTTATTGAGGGACTGAAATCAATGTCTCCAACACACTCAAAGTCTAAACAAGCAGCTCTTTTAATAAAGGATTTTGTTCTGTGACAACAGAAGTCCAATCCAAGTAGTGTCCCAAACAAAAAGAGAACATTAAACACTGCTCAAGGAAAAGGCTGGCCATGCCTGATGTTTTGCACCACTTGGTGCACAGGAGAAAAAGAACAGAAAGAACAACAGTGAAAGGAATGAGTTTTCATTCACTCTCCCACATATGGGAACTCCACACCCTGTCCTCAACCTTTTGCCAACAATTTTATTACTGGGAGTGTCAATAAGAATCCACTGGTTTACTGTGGGCAGCTGAATCTGTGCCACATACAGAAGTGCCACAGCAGGAGACAGGAAATGAAAGATGAACTTTTTCTGTTTCCCAGCCTTGTCATGGACTGGACTGAGATGGTCAAGCATATTAAACCAGTGTATTCTCAACAGCACCCAGTAAGGGTTTGTTGCACAGGAAAATGTCTATGTTGAGCAGAAGAAGTGCACTCAAGGCTTGCAAAAATTAGATCAGTTCTTCAAAACACTTAATGCTGCAAAACTGCCAAAAATGCTTCCTCATTGTAGCAGTTTGGAGGTAAGGTAAGAAACAGGAGGATGTGGTAAAAGTTTTTTAAGTTCTCGCAGACAATATGAAACCGAAAAGGTTCCATTAACACAGGTCACTATTGCAATGCTAAAGTAATACTGTACTTTTAATTTCTAAACAGAAAAATACAGCATAAGCACATAATATCACAGAAGGAACACGTACAGGTTCACTGTCACATCACTAGACTATTGCAATACACTTCCTTCAGGCTACACTTCAAGAGCACATGGATTCTTCTGTAGCACAGCAAGCTCCCAACCTTTGAGGTTACACACATAAAGCCAATGCTTCATATTCTTTATTGGCCCTCAGTCTGCCTCTAAGGGACTGGTGATAATAAAGAGAGCTCTGCAAACGCCAGGACGGATATGAGAGCATGACTGTGTCATCATCTATTCTCCCACAAGGCAACTGCGTTCAGCTGGAATGTTCTCGGAGCTGTTTGACAGAACATGCTCAACAGAGAACGCTCCATTATAAAATTCCTTTGCCCTCGGAATTCCCTAGAGCTTATATTTGCATTTCAAGCTGTATTGTCCTTTCCTGACTATCGAGATGTCAAGGGAAGGTGAAGGAGATGAAAGCAAGTTGAGCAAAATGAGAGATAGAAACCTGCTGTTGGGTTCCATTTGTCAACCTAAATTGAGATGTTAAAAGACAAGACATAACACTTTAGAAAGCAACTATAACCAAACCAATAGCCCCTATCAATGAATTATCAGGTACCTGTAAAAGATTCATATCATCCAGATTTTCAGAGCCAGGAACATTTTCTTTCAATATTGATGACATAACTCTCACATTCATTTTTGCCATATCCAGTTCACTGTACAGTTTCCCAATCTGTTGGAATTCAACAGGAAAATATTGTGTAAGTGAACAGAGCGAGCAGAATAATTCTTACCTCTAATACACACTTTCTTCTCCATTAGGTATAATATGGACTTAGCTAGCATTATTTTACTCTGGTAACACACCATGAAAATGAATGGAGTTAGTTCAGCTTTTAAATGTGCAATCAAACTAAGATCCAAGCCTGATAGCACTACTTGTTTTCCTCACAGTTAATCCCTCTCACTGATGTTACTGTTTCTCCTTTTAGTTTCATAGGCAAGCAGGAATGGAAGAGAACTGTCCTTTCCTTCCTGCTTTTTATAACAACCTCTTCACACAAGCCTTGTGTGAAAGTAAATTTGGCTTTCTCGCTTATCTCTGAACAAGCTTTTATCAATTTGCATAACAGAATTGTAAAATGTGATTAGATATTCACACACTTGAGTAGTAATTCCACAAACCTAAGACCAAGAACCCAGAGCTACACCCCGTGAACTGAGGGTCACTCCAGTGGCAGCCAGGCTGCTCAAGTCACACATTCACAGCACATTTCAGGTGGACCCACCCTCCCCTAAACCTGTAGTGTTGCACCTGCTCCGGAGTCAACAACAATGTTGGGCCTGTGGGAAGAGGCAGGAAGGAACGTTTGGCAGGACTGGTAGAGGATGGGGATGACTTTGCACAAGGCAGGGGTGAAATCTGTGAAAACACAAAAAAACCAGAGCTTGGGTTGAACAAAATTGCAGCAGGCATCCTGCTGAGAGAGGACCATCTCTCAGACTACACAACTGGGCAAGAGCTTCCTCATAATCAGTGCTCCCACGGAATTTGTTGAGCAAGGCCTATTTACAAAAATAAATCTAATGTCTATTTTGTAATGAAATGAAGCTTGGAAATCAAGTATCTTTAGAAAGCGTTTGCAAGTAAATTCCATCACAGGACAAAGTGGGAACGGCTCAAGAACAGGCTAGCAAGGAATTATGAAGTCATCTAAGAGCAAAGAGTCCTTCCCAAAGTGCTAATGCAATTTTGCAATGAAGGACATTTTGGAATGGGATGACACTTGGAAGCAGTAGAAGGGTTCGGAGGCTGAGTGTGGGTCTCTGCAGAAGGTGAACTACAAAAGCCTCCTGGGCTGAAAGGCAGGAACAGTCTGAGAAAGCTTCACCTGCATTGCATCTGAACTGACTGCTAAAAAAAATGCAAATGCAAATCCCAGCCTGCACTACACACTACAAACCCTTCACTTCCTGGAGACTGAGGTAAAAACTGTGTTCAGCTCTGCTAAGATAAACAGACAGCTTGCCACTGATTTTAATTGGCAAGTACCTGAGGTAGACAAAATAATCTCTAATGTACTAGGTGAGGGAAAAAATTAGTATTTATTGAGAGCACTCTTCACATGGCTTGTTTGAACAACCTTTAAATACATAAGCTTTTGTGTACTCCACTATTCAATCAGCAGATCAAACTCAGGATAAATCTGAATTATTCCTGTCTGCACTGATTATAGACATCTAATTCTGTAATTGCAAGATTCCACACAGTGGTGGAAGGCTTTCACAGTGCCCAAAGATCTCGTGAAAATTCTTCTTAAAAAAAAAAAAAAAGCAATCTAGAAAGAATGGCATTAAACCATGTACTGTATTTTCAGCTGAAGTTCAATGCTCAAACTATACTTATATTTCATGTCCTAAATGCCACACAACACTACCTATGACATAGGCTGTGCATGGATTGTGCAAAGCTGAAGAGATATACAGACAATAATCTCTTCTTATAGATTTCTACAATTCTCAATTTAATCTTAAAGATAGATGATGCTCATATTCTGAACAGTACGTGTTTTTGTGAAAATCTTACTCATTTTTGTTGAGGCTTTCAGAAGCTGACAAGTTTGGAGCACTAAGCACTCATTTATTTTGAAGTAAACAGCATGCACAGATCTTTCAAAGTCTCAAGACAGAGATGCTTCATTTCTGAGAACATATCCATGAATCTGTACTTGGAAATGAAATAAACTACTATATAGGTCAGGTTTCTTTGTTGTTATCTTCACTGTTATAATTGAAACTGATTCCTGCTCACGTGCTTAAGTAGTTTGGTCATACTCTGCCCTGGAGCATTTAAATAAAAAGCCCAGATGAAACACACCTTCTGTGTCCCATAAAATTAACACATACTGTTTCTGAAGTGTCCTTGTATATCCTCACCTTAGATCCACCTCTGCTGGTGTCAGAGGATGGAAACTCCACTCCTTTCTTCAGCAATTCTAGGTAAACTTCTTTTACTTCGCTCACATCCACCATCCCTTGGAAACCTCGTGCCCAAACCTGGTTTCGAAATATCAGGGACAGTAACAGTCACAGAAATGGTCAGTCAGTGGGTCAGACAAATGCTTTTAAAACATGTCCTAAAGACAGGTCATTCCCTTCTTCCACTCTGGAAAACTCCATTCAGTGCAGCAGGAACCACAACAGCTCCAAAGTTAAGGCCTGCTTTAGGAAGAGGTTCCCAGGATTTAAACAGGCTGCACAATTAAACATTTACAACACAGCAGAGACACTTTGAACACTCACAGTTTACTCCAGACTCACCATGATAAAGGTCAGGATTTTCTCCTGCATATCAATGGGCAGGTTGTATCTTGGGTTCAGCAGTTTCACCAGCTTGTCTTTGCAGAAATCCTTCTTCACAACTAAAGACTGGAATCTTGGGCCACAGTTCTCCATACACATCTCAAGCAGCTGCACATACAAAAAACCTTTGGTTACACAAAGAATAGGGGGGAAAAACCCCACAACTTGACTGCTTTTGTTTCTTTCTGTTTGTTTCAAGGAACTATGGGGAAGAGTAGGAATGGATATGAACAGATTACTGTTCACTAGAATGCCTGATGAGGTTACTTCAGGGGAACAGCAGCTGCCTGCGTGCTCTGTGATACCCGCACAGCTCAAAGGAGCTGTGCCAGCCAGAGTGCCACTGTTTTTAACAGAGAAGCATGGTCACACTTGTTTCTATGTCACAGCAGTTACTGAACACAGTACCTTAACAGCAGGAAATCTGCCCATATCTTAAAAAAGTTACTTTTACAGATTTAGCAATAGAATTAATTCACTGCCTAGCACATAGGTACCCTGGTCTGACAGATTCTGAAGAGCTCTGCAGGAGAAGAAAATCAAGATTACTAAATGTCTGTCCTCTAATCTGCCCTGTAAGTGAGAGACTAATGATAAAATAGGAAAGAACAAATTCACCAACTTGGAGCACAATTTCTCCATGCATTTCAAAGGTCACATTGATTTGAAACAGATGAGCTGAAATGTTCCAGTTGTCAGATTCATCTTAATGAAGGAAGTCTACTTCCAAAACCCTGCTTGAAATGCTTAGAGCAAGGATCCCTGTAAGCACTGCCTTGTCAAACACAGCAGGATGTGGTAAGGACATAACACTTCTCCCTGGTACATCTGGAGGTGGCTGATTATAATTCCCATTTTCCAGAAGAGATGTCAAAAACTGCCATTACATCTCAGTCACCTGGGACTTGACAGGAAACTGGGGTCAATCAGATCAGCTGCAGAATCAGGAACAGAACTCATCTCACCTGGCCCAAATCTGAAGATGGATGATGACCCACAGAGACAAAAATGGTCACTCTTGTGCTTCTTTCTCCTCAACTATAGCTTCATTTTCCCTCCCAATGTAAGAGGGAAGATAGAAAGGTGGAAGTAAAGGGCTGACATTAACAAAAGGCTGCAAAATTTCATGTGTTTTGAGACAAAAGTTCCCCTGAATCATGTAACAGACAAGACATATTCTCAAAAGGATACACATTTTTAAAGGGATGATACTGTGATCTTGATAAAAGTATGTTAAATATACTTTCTATTCAGAGCAGACTACATTTGACTAAGTGAAATCATTTTAGTAACTAATTTTCTAACGTCAAGACTCAGGGATTTTTCTCTCAGTGTGATCAGGAACTTACAGGACAACAGGTTTAAGACCAGAAGAAAATATATTGCCAAAATGAAAACAGGGTAGAACAAAGAGACACTGGCAGACTGCTGTGCAAAAAGCTAACTGAAAGATAATTACAAAAATATCTTGGCTCGAAACATTGCTTTTCATGGAGAGTACATGAAACATAGGCACATAAGCAAAGTCATTTGCCTGTGCAGTACTTCAAAGATGGTCTGTGTAAAATATTTTCAACCCAGTGCATGGCAAATTTGTTATGGTACTCCCTGTTATTAATTCTCTATTTAAGGGACTGAGTATTTACCCGCTAAATGAAAGTACTGAACGAATGATCTGGATCTTCCACTCGATTATGACACCCCAGCCCACTTACTCAGGGTAAAACTAAGCTGGTATAAGAAAAAGGAGAATTTGACTCCATTATTTTTAACTGGACTATTCATGAACAAGCCACTTTTATGCTAATAACACCTTTCATTATAATTTCAGTATGGGTATTTATCATGCAAATAGGACTCCAGTGCAAACAGGACTTCATAGTCGCAAGCACTTCCACTGAAGGAACAGATCCAAGCTGGCCAAGCCAACCACTGCTCCACACAGCACAATGGGAACTCAATAGAGACACGTTTTAATAACAAAACTGGCAAATTAACTTCAATCAAACCATTAAACTTCCTGTCAATAACAAACAGGATGTGAGAAGTGCTGGAATTGACAGAGCTGCTGTGTTCCAGGATAACTGATCCCAGATATCTGCACTGAGCAAAATGGGGGCAAACGGTGTAATCCAAGGCCTCTGGTTTACAGGACTGAATCACAGAACTAAAATGATAAAAGGCGTCTACAGAGAAGTGAAGCCAAACTGAGGCAGAAACAGAAAAGTGAGAAGTTGGTGAGTATAGCAGAAAGTCAACGATGTTCCTTATCAACAGAGACCTCACCCAGGTTTCAGGACTCACTGCTCATCTAAAGCAGCCAGGTTTGGTCCATACAGCTGAGCAATGGATGCAGCTTGTGATGGACACTTCTTAGACCCAAGGTGGCTGCAAGAAAACCCAGATGAACGGTTTGTTTCTTTGCACTTCAGACTCAAGGGGAGCAAGCCATTAATCCATGTCCAGGATTACACTCCACTGAACACATCCTAATGCCTGCCCAGCCGACATTTGGAACTGCAAGATGCTGTTTCCAAGGCCAGCATTTAAACCAAACCGGTATGAGCAGCTCTTTCAGCTGCCGCTCATCAATTACAGTGCAGGGGCTGGGTACATTTGATCAAGGTTCAGCATTTCAAAACCACTGAATTTTCAGAAGTCTTGAGTTTTTCAGATTTCACATTTCAAACACGGAGATTTGGATTTCTTTTGCCCCCACTCAATGTCCTCTTCTTTTTCTCTTTGTCAGCATATACCATAAAGTATAATAAAATTGAGTAGTACTCTTTCAATTGAGGAGCTGGAGGACTCTCTCATGTTTTTGTTTTTCAGATCCTCTGCTTTGTGAAATGTTAATTAAAAAAATTAAATCTGAAGGTCACATGTGCCATGCTAAATTCTTTCTGCATCAGAAAAATTACATGTGATTAAAAGGAAAAGTAGAAATATTCTTAGGAAAAAATACCCTTCAAAATTTAATTCTAAGCAATTATAGAATGGCTTATGTTGGAAGGGACCTTAAAGATCAACTAGGTCCAATTCCCCTGCCATTCACTAGATCAGGTTGCTAAGAGCCCCATCCAACCTGGACTTGAACATTTCCAGGGATGGGGCATCCACAATTTCTCTAGGAAAATGACTTCCTTTAAAATATTTTCCAACAATGTAATACAGAGGTGAAACAGTAATTTAATCTTAAATTTCTGCCCACTGCTTTGAATGCCGGAGTGAGAGGGATACATTCAAGAAACAATTTCCCCATGTGCTGTTCAGCTCCTAAGACCTTAGAGGTATCAGAACTGGGGCACTGCAGCAAATGCTTTACAAAACCAAGGGAGACCTATGGAGGTAACTGAACAGTTGTCTCACTGTTCATTACATAAACAGAATTTATGCATCTAAAGTCTACCAGTAATAAAAAGTCAAGTAACACACACACAGTCTGTTGGATTCCTGCCTGAAAGCTCTAATCCTCTTCACTCTGATTGTGCAACCTCCAGCACCAGCCCTGATCTCTCTGTGTTATCAAAGGCCAAGTATGAGGCAACTCCATGGCCTAACACACAAACACCTCCATCCATGTGACTTCACAAGAACTTCAGCAGCTCAGAGCACCTGAAGCCAAGCCACAGCCAGCACATTATACAGCTGGCACTCAGCCTTCTTCCTCCAAGTAAATAAAGAAGCATCCAAGAGCAAGGAGGAGGAACACACTGTTGAGATTTAACCCATCTCAGTAACAGAATCAGGCCTAACATGTGCAGTTGAGCGGCTTCCATGAAGACTTTCACACTCCACTCTGTGTGTATCCTCTGGGAATGAGCTCCTTAAGCAGCTTCATTAGAAATATTAAATTCTAGGATGTCAAGGTGGAGTAGATAAAAGTGGATCAAAGCGCACTTCAAAAGAAATGTGATTTGTAGATCCTTCTTAGTTGTATCTAATGTACGTAGGAGAGACAATCTGATGTAGAGTCTCAAAAGCTGGAGGACCACATTTACCGTAAGAAATACAGGCACTAACAGTTCATCCAAAAAGAACCCTTATTTTTGCAAAACTCTGGGAGGAAAACAGTTTTTAAGAGATGAGAGTTGCACAGGGAGGGAAGGGCTTGTGTTTAAGGAATTGAAAATTGGGTTTTTTTTTCCACTTGCAATGAATTGCTGTTGTCAACCAAGCATTTCAAAATGGAAAACAGGAACAATTTCATTAAGGCAATTAAGAAGATAAAAACAGAAGATACAGCACATAGGAAGAGTGATGTGGGAAAGGTAAAAGCCACACATGGCCAGCAATGAGGTCATCAAAGGAAAGATTTTACACATGCTAAAATTATGGCAGTACTGGTAAAAAAAGAAAGAAAAATGAAAGAAGCCAGAGGCAGAGGGAGAGGCAAAGCATAGAAGATCTTATGTAAGATCTAAACCCAGAAAGAGAGAGAGAGTTAGAGGAAAGTCTGGAACTTATTTAAATTTAAAAAAGGAAACAAGATTAAGGAATATAGAGAGAAGAACTCTGCAGACAGAAAACAGCAGCTGGGCCAAGAGGATGTGACTGCCTGGCAGGCAAGTTACAGGTGTGCATGGGAGTGGGTGAGGACAGAGAACGGGGCTGGAACAGGACAGGAATTGCACTCCCAGCTGAACCTGCTGCATGCTCCATCTGCAATACAAACTTCCAGGTCAGTGTGGTAAAGTTCTTCCTTGGATACACCCAGAACAAGATCCTTCTCCCACTTTTACATACTCAAAAGCTAAGCTGTAATATCACCTTGGGTATATCTGCACTGTAAATGCCCAGGAAACAGCTCCTAAACCTACACCCTGGATTAGCAGCAGAGACTGTGTCAGATAATCAGAACAGGACCTTGCTGCAGAAGGGCTGCAGGAGACAGACCTGATAGAGGGATTGCAGGTACAGTGGAAACCCAGTGTTTCCATTATGCAAACATACAGAACACACAAAAATGTGACTCATGAGACAAGTGGAGGAGGAAGCAAGGGAAGAAGTGCGGAAGTGGAGTGAGCTGAAGGTCTATATTGACATGTTTAACACAATTATCTTCATCTCTAACTGGTCAGGAGACACTTGGGCAATTGCTAAGCGAGCTACAATTTGGCACTATCCATCACCCATCTTCCTTAATCACTTCGCAGCACATCTTGATATAGATAATGATTTTACACAACAAATAGCAAACCCATGATTAATAGTACTCAAAGTGACGTAGACAGGCCTCTAAAACCTCAAAAAAGGAAATGGTGAAGAAAATACTTTTAGCTAATTAATGACAGACTAATATCCTCAAGACCTTAAAATACAAATAATATGACTCTTGTCACAGATGCACTATTGGTAGCCAAGAGTAATTCAAGTCAGAAACTCAGGACTTAGGGCATTATTAGAACTTCCTGCGTTAATATACTTGGTAAATCTTAAATTGACTGAAATCACAACACCTCCCCAAACCCAGGAGCAGTTCAGGAACACTGTCAGATTCTAGAGGCCAGGTTATGTCAAGTGAGGATATTCCCAGACACGCCAACCTTTAGCCGTAACATTTGAATTTCACATAGCTCACCCTGCCACTCCCTTACTTAACTCACCATGGTTACCTTTTCCTTCAAGTTTATCATTTATTTGTGATAACATTTCCTTCTACAAAGCAGGTATCACATATTCCACCACATTGCACACTGTGCTTAGTTTCACTAACCAACTAACAGGGTGAGTAAGAGAATGGTCAAATGTAGCTTTTATGTAATATCCCAACCTCCGGGTCTTTCACAAACAGATGGGGCTCTCACAGAGGGACAGTCACTGGAGCAATTAAGAACTATACTACTTTTACACAGAACAAGTGAAAAAAAACCAACCCAAACCAGAATTTGCATCATCCAGAAGTCCATGGAATGCCAGCAAACCATCTGATCTGAGCTGTGGCAGTGCTGTATACACAAACAACAAAGACTGAAAACATCCTGCAGAGTTGTGTCAGGGGTAATTTGCATGCCACCTTATCGTTTAGAATGTTTGCCTTCTTAGTGTCTAATTAATATAAACATAGCTGTACTTACAGACAAGGTAAGCCTGATCTCCTTATGGTTACAGTTTTTTGAAAGCTTCTTCTTCAGTGCTTTAACTGCATCTTTAGGCCTGTGACAAGAAATTAAGAAGGAAAAGTTACCAGTGAAGTTTTCTAGTTCATAACTTCATCCAAGAACCAAAAATACCAGCCTGAGATACAGGACCAAATCCGTCCCTGTGTTTACACCCACATAAACCAGAGCAATTGCCCCATTGATTTCAGCAAAATCTCTTCAGCACTGAAGTAGAGCAACAAAGCAGTGAATCAGGTTTGTTACTGCAGACTGTGCATTACTCCAAAGATTTGTGCAGAGAAATAAAGTTATTCTCCTCTGCAAAGTCTGTTACAAAATAATATTTTTTCACTGCTGTACAATAGAATTACTTATCTAGCTTTTATTGCCATGAAAGGGAGTATCAATTGCCAGCTGTATCAAGAGTTGACTGGTACTTTTCAAGTATGATGCAATTACAAAATATTCTCCTGGGAGTGCTGTCAGGAGTAGGGGTGTCATGGACAACTTCAAATCTTATAATTGCAGGATGCACTTAACTCATCTGAGTAATTACCATAGATGGATGGATGGACAACCCATTCCAGCCCAGAGATAGGGGTATTTCTAACCCAGCCATTTTCATTTCTATATATACACCCCGTATCTTTTAACTATCTGTGTAGGAGGAAAAGGGTGGAAGATGGTATCGAGCTTATCACATGAGGGAAGCAGTTTTGCCTCGTTAATATGGACTATCTATAGTGTACAATTATTAGGGCCAACCCAACACTCATGATCAACATAAACAAGATGTCCTAACTTCTCTTTAGGATCTCTCCAGAATCCAAGATGGAGCAATAGGCACAATGTTGCACTAAGATAAAACTAAGAAATCTTTGTTGAAAACATTTCAAAGTCAATGAAATTAAGTGGGTGTTTACCATTACTGCATTTCTTAGTTTGAAGTCCTATACTTCATGAAAAAAAAAGAAAAAAGAAGAAGACATTTCTCTATTTTTCTTAATCTTATGTCATACCCAGGCACATCAGTAGAGCATAAAGTGATGGATAGGAGCATGAGAGTGGAGAAGAAGTTTCCCTTGCAGAGAGCTGTACTACAATTGCACTCCTGCTTGCTTCCCTCGCTGAAGCATCTGGAAATGCTCTGGTCAGAAGCTGTATATTGCAATAAAACAACCATATGCCTAATTAGATGCAGCAGTTCTGCTGCTCCTACTATCGTGTTACAGACTGTGACTAGTAGTAGCTGCCTAGAAGGAAGTTACAAGGAGTTCCTCTGCAAGCCTAAGCTGTGCACAAGAGGAAATAGTTTATTAAAAAAAGGCTCTGTTGCATGGAAACTTTACATAACAACTGAGGGTCAAAGTGTGCTGTTGCTTATGGCAATAACCAGAAAGAAGTAATTATTACTGACATTCCAAGCATTAAGAGCCACGGGTGAGAGTGTGGAATCCAAAACAATGGGAGGAAAGAAAAGCTGATACAGAAAAAAAGACACCTGTGCAGAAAGTAAAACATACTCCATTGTCCTGGAGAATATGTTATGTATTAAAATATGCCACTGCTAGAACTGAGTTCTTACAATGCAAAGCTGAAGCAGATCTTACATAAGAACGAGTTTCCTTTTGCCCCCCTTTTACAGGTGGAAACAAGGAAGCTCAGAGCAGCAAGTGGCTGAGCAAACCTGGATGTGGCCGTTCAGTGCAAGAAAGCACCTCAGTCCTGGGAGCCCTGGGTGCACACCGGGACGGAATGGATCCCACTGCACAGGACCCCAGCTCTCGCTTCACCCCTGCTGCGGCACAGCCTGACAGAGACACTGCACGCTGGGGAACTCGAAGGCAAAACCCCAGAGTTTTAAAGTGTTGCAGGCAACCAAGTGCTCAAAGCCTTTTTCAAGGTGGGTTTGCAGGAGTACCCGTTCAGCCTGACAAGCGTAACAGGTTGTACAAAACATGTCAAACTCAGGTGAGAAACCTCTGTCACCGCCCTTCTCTAGCGTGTGTCTATAGGGAAGAACCTCCGAGCCTAATCCTCGATGGCCCCGCGAAAGGCAAAGCTTTTCCTTGCGGACTAAAGCTATCTGCTCCCTGCGCTATTTCGTTTCGGGTCACTCAACATCAGCGCCCTACGCTGGCTGCTCGATGTCTCCCTGCCCTCGAGCGACGCCGGTGCCACCTCCGCGCCCCGCTGCCCCCGGCCCCGCTCGCTCACCCCTCCTCCGTGGCGTTGATCACGTCGCAGATGTGCATGAACTGTCCCCACTCCTCCGTCTGCAGCGACCCGAGCGTGGCCCGCTCTGAAAGGCCAAGGGGAGCCGCGGGTCAGCGCCCGGCGGGGACACAAGGGCGGCGCGGGGGCACCGCTCGGGGCTACTCACCGACCAGGCTGCCCACGGCGGTGCCGAACGGGTCCCTCGGAGCCCTCCCGAAAGCCATGGCCGCTGCCGGCAGCGTCCCGCGGGCTCTGCGGGGCGGCAGCCCCGGCCCCGCCACCGGATCCAGCCGCTCCCTCCCGCTCCGCCGGGCGCTCCCTTCCTGCGCTGGGGCGGGGCCGCCTCCAGGTGCTGCCGTGGCCCCTCGAACCTGGTCGCGGCACCGCCCCGCCCCCGCGGGGCTGGGTCCTACCCGGGGCTGGGTCCCACCCGGGCATCCCCCGGGGTAGGGCTCCCCCCGACACCCGCCTGGGATGCGCTCCCACCGGAGCATCCCTTGGGATAGGGCTCTCTCCGACACCCGCCGGGACAGGGCGAGGATGCCTCCGGATCGGGCTCCCCCCGATCGCGGGGTCAGCGGCGACTCGGGGCTGGCCGGGGCTGCCCTGGCCGGGGCTGCCCTGTCCGGGGCCTCCGGCAGCCGAGCCCCGCCCGGCAGAGCCGCACGGACGGGTCAGCCCCTCACCCCGGCCCGGACCCAAAGCACCCCCTGACCTCCCCGGGTCACACAGCCACGGGCTCATTTTCCTGCCCCATGGCCCGGAAACCTGCGAGCCCCCCGCTCAAAGGCAGCGGTGGCTCAGCCGGCTCCCGGATGGGATTTCACAGCTGAATCCACGAGGAACTTGGCGTTTCGTGAGGCAAAACTCAGAAACACCCTCAGAGCCCCTTCTGCTACTGGTACCACGCTGCACCCCATGTGCAGACACAGTTCAAACCTCTGCAGCCGCCGCTGCGCAGCCCCCGGGGCTACCCCTACTCCTGCAACCTCCCTACAGGTGCTCTCAAACCCCCACATTCTTTTTCTGATCCACACATTTTAAAAGAATACACGCAAAAGATCTCAAAGAAACGGGGAAAAAAATCCGAACAGTGCATCCAAGTTACACTCATAAAGTCATCCTTTATATTCTGCAGCAACCACTAACACGTTCCTCCTTGCCACATACACCTTTCCACATGTGGGACTTCCTTGCTACAATTACTGTCAAAGACTTCCACTGTGTCACTTCATCACAGGCCTGACTGTATCTCATACCTGTACAATACCGGGGAACGAATAGAGGATGAATGAAAATTAAGATCTCAGCTGTAATTTTTGTTGGCTGAGAGTTGTAAATATTTCAGTATCAAATACACACGGAATCATATTAACTAGCATTTGAGTACAGCTTAATGAGTCATACAGTCAGGACACGATATAAGTAAATAAATTATTTGCCTGACAGTAGAATTTAACGGATTAACAAAGCTCTGTTTGCACTAGGAGAGTTTTTCCTAGGAGGAACTAATTTTACTTTCTTTTGCGTTTTGTACAACTCTGTGGCCCCATCTACTGGATGGTTTTAACGGGAATGGAGGAGAAAACCACGTTTTTTTGGTGTACCTGCAAGTATCTCTATGAAAAACAAGTCATCAAAGAACTCTTAGGAAAATTGATTATGTACCATGAATGTAGCAGTCTTTTTCTTACTCAGCCTGTAGTAAATGGGTGGAATTCATCACGCAGCCCAGAATGCATCTCAATTTTCCACACTTCTGTTATCCTGTCATTTGGCTAAAAGCCAGACACCAGCTGTCAAAACAGGAGTCCATTTATTTATTCTTGTTTGCAGAATTTTGAAAGGCATCTTCTAAACTCAGGTGTTTAATTCATTTAATCTTTAACACCAAAACTGAAATGAGAGCCTATTTAAATTAGCCCTTGTTAAAACTGCAGTGTGAGTCAGATCTTGTTTCAAAGAGCATATTTTATTGAGCTACTCAGAAGAAAAAATTCCAATGAAGCATTTTTTCACTGGAATTTACTGATTAAAGTTACTCATTGAAATCAGCTTTTGGTCTTGATCTCTGAACTCCTAGTGGGCTTGAGGTTCTGCTTGAAACAAACCTCTCTGGCTCTCCAGCCTTTTCAGGGCTGAAATCCTCAGAATTCATGAGTTGGTGGTCAAAGAGTCCCAGGAGAGTCGTAGTGCACTCCTTGCAATTTTACTGTTATTGAAGAGATAATATTACACCTAATTATTACTATTAATGGACATTTTCTGCCTCTTGCAAGCACATAGAGTGTGTTATAAAAAGAAAGAAGGAAGAGGTTAAATAACTTCTCTTTGCAAAATGTTTTGAAGCAAAAGTGTTGAGGGGCATAGCTTGTCTGCCTCAGCTCATCTAGCATGTATTATACCAACATAAGCAGGATTGTCAATGTAATTTCATTTGTACCAGAGATTTTGATGATATTATGTCAATTACAAATAAAAAATCCCAAATTGCTATAGCTGTGCAGAGATTTTTTAAAATTTAGTTTTGCTGGCTTTACATTTCAGAGTTATATCTCATTAATTTAGCTTTAAAAAAATCACACCATTATCTTATTTAGGTTTCAGTCCTATTTTCAAAGAATCACATACACAGAGAACATTGTGTGAAATACTTGAACAACTCTCATTCATAAACTGATTTATGGTATTGACCTGTACCTGCTTTTATGTTATATGAAAATTATAAACCTTTGTGATGATTTTTTGGTTTAAAAATGAGAGATTCTTAAAAAGTCCTTATTCATCAGACATTAAGTGAGGAGCTGCAAAGTATTCCCTCCTCTATCTCCCAAGGGCTGTATTTACTCTCACTGCCTTCACCAGAAGCCTATTTTAGTGTGACTCTTCCTTGTTATCCAGTACAACAGAGATGCAGTTGGTGGGATTCTCACTGTGGCTCATTAGACCAGATGCTGGTTATGGCCTGTGCTGGGAGCTTAACTTGAGCAAACAGCTCCAGGGTTAAATCAAATCCCTTCTGCATCATCTCCATTAGCTCACTGCCTTCAGATAACAGCAAACCTAATCGGGAGCTATTTGGGCAAATTAAATTAATGTTTGGGACTCAGTTGCACTAAGAGCTGTCCCCAAATATCTATTTTAGTAATTAATATTTTATTAAAGAAAAAAAAAATCCAAATTCTGTTATGTGAGCAGCACATTTAATTTGCCTGTGTAGAAAAGGAACAGATCTGGCATTGCCAGAGGGAAGTAGAGGCCTGCAGAGGGCAAGCTTGGTCAAGGAATCTCCTCATTTTTCTTGCAGCAGCTGCTTGAAGTGAAGGGTGTCATAGGAAAATTCCCTCTCAGCCATGTTGGGTTTTCTCTTTTACACACTGAGCTTCAGATGCAGCTCATTAGCATTGCAATGCTGTCTTGCAATTCGAAATAATAATAAAAAAACCGAAACAGAAACAACTCAGTAAATGCAATGCCAAGCTCTCAAAAGGTCAGAAAGGGTCAGGGATGTGGCATTTTTGTGGATGAGAGTCAGGTTTTCTCCCTCTTGACTGTGCTGCATTTCCCTGATCACATGCCCTAAGCAGCTCTCACTGCCCTGGGACTTTCAGGCGAAGTTGGACAAATCTGTATTTCTCCCCGTCCAAAAACACTGAGAATTTCAAGTGGTTTTCTTTTTTTTTAAATAACACACTCCAGGAGTCTCAGCTAATTTAAAACTAAAATCATGTCTACCTGTTACCTTTCCCTGGTCTTAAAATTAAGAACCAAACACTGTTTAAGGGAAAAGGGGTTTTTACCTTGGTATTTATTTAAGGAACCTTAAGGTGCATAACTTTGTCCAGGTGGAATGCGCCGCAATGCACCCAAAATGCCCATGAAATGCACCCAAAAATGCACCCCAAAAATATGAATATGAATAATGAATATGAATAATGAATAGCGTGATATCCCCCCATCCCAAGGAACTCCCCCCTGGATGGGCCTATCTCAGTTTCCAGGATGTGTTCTAGGGAGGACCTTGCTTTCTCAGGATAGCATAGGACTTTCTGCCCCAGCTGTGAGGCCTCCAGGATATTTGGTCTCCTGGCTTAACAGAACAGTCGGACTATGCTAAATTATTGAGCTTAAGGAATTACAAACATGCACACTAAAGGCACTGAGGATACATAAAAGCTATATAAAAGGGTACATAAAAGGTATATAAAAGAAAAGGCAAAACATCACCACGGCATCAAGCTGAGGCTACAGTCTTGCAGGAAATAAGTATTTTGCATCTATTCAGGGGTTTATTTTTCTGGTTTTTGCTTGTTTGTTGCTGGGGGTTGTGTTTGTTTGGGGTTTTTGGGGGGTTTTGTTTGTTTGGTTTTTGTGGTTGTTGTTGTTCAGTTCGTTTTGGTTTTTTTTAAAAGATATTACACATTACCTCCCTCTGGGATTTTACCCTTACAATGTGGTGTTAATCCAAAAACTTTCCTCTCCTCCCTTTCAGGAAATAATTCTCCTTTTTCCCTGGATCAAAGCTGGAGATAAATATTCTGTTGTATATTCAGGAAACTTACCTAAGCCTTTTCTGAAGTTCACCTTCTCAGAGACAAAGATGCATCCATCATCCAGTTCCCTGAGCTTCTTTCCAGAGGTGTATTTTCCTCTAATGGATTCTAGATTTATAAAGAAATTGTGAAATTATTATTATATTGCAGAATATGGTGAGTCTTGACTTAAGTTTCCTGTAGGAGGTTAACTATTAAATATATCTTATCCACTGGAAGGTAGAATCTTCAGCTTAACTCTCACAGGAAAACTTACAAAGAAATAAAGACTCCCTTAATCTTAAATTACAGGAATTGTAGATAGTTTTCCCATTAATAGGATGCAACTGCTATATGTGTATATATAGTCATATAAATATATAGATATATATATACTGCTGCACAAAAACAAGCTCAAAATTGAAAATTAGGTATGAACTTGGTAATTCAGATTTAGAGCAAACTAACATATGAGAAGTTGGGAACTTTTCTATCATCAAAGGAAAGTGGCAAACAAGTGGTTCTCATTTAAGCTAACAATAAAGAATATATGAATTAACCAACCTTCTCTTTGCATTAGAGGCTACCTAAAGAAGTTTATTTTGTAGGAGATCCTTTGGGAATTTGGACAGTTGTCAAACACACTTGTCCAATTAAATCAGGAATGCTTTTTGAATTACATGGCACTGGTGCACAGCAGGACACTCAGGTTACACATGGTACACACTGCTGTGTGCCACAAGTTTAGTTTAATTTCGTTTTCAAATTATTTAAGGTCATGATAAAAATTTCTTATATCTCACTCCAAGCTGTAAGATAAATCTCTGCCTTCAACAAGCAAGCTTGAAAAAGCTTAATCTGTGCACTTTTTAAAATTAAAAAATTACTTGATAAATGATGAGATCTTCAGATGGATGTTTTCATCTCTAAGTGTGCTGAAATGCAATAAAACTACAAATATTTTTGTCTGCTGTTCCAAAACAAAACAAATCAGCCAATCTCCAAATCCTTATATATCGAGTGTGTGGTTTAAGAACTTAAGCTACAGGAGTCAACAAGCATCAAACCTGAATCAAGCTGGTATTTTCAGTACCAGGAACAATCTTGATTAGTTGGGCACCATTGCAATTATCAGCGTGGAAATCAATCCCGGAAGAAACTAAAATCCTCAATCTTTGCCCATTAGCAGCAGGTATGGCCTTTACCAAGGAGTTCATTTTTCTCTTTGTGACACTCCCACTGCCACTTGAAGTGCAAAACATCTCTCAGTAAGAGCTTAGTTCAGCACTGCTTCTTCTCATTTTCTTCGTGCTCAGAGAGAAACAATAACTAAACTCAGATCCTTTAAAGAAAATAATTTTTGGGCACTGCATCCAAATTAAATAATTTCAGCAATATTTGATTGCCCACAATTAGATGTGCTGGCTACTGGAACAAACATCCAAAAACTTCATGGACTGGCAGAAACTCATCGCCCACAGAGCCCTGGTTCCAATCCAAGCCTTCTCCAAGCCATGTAGTGCCACACTGCTCAGATGGCCCCTTCCTGTGCTAATTAACCAGGAGTTTCAGCTGAGCTCTCTGCTGGATTTTAATTACAGCATTATTAATTCATGGGGAAAAAAAAAAATTGACAGATGTTTCAGGTTGGTTGTAGCAAATTAAAAGGCAGGTGCTTGGCAGAAAAACTCAGGAATGATTAAACAAGTGAGTGGTGGAGGTTTAGCTGCTTTTCAGTGAGCAGTGTTCATAGTACCAGTTACTCTTCTGCAGTGCAGGGGGACTTCTCAGCATAAAAATAACAATTGCAACAGGTTTGGCTCTGGTTTTTAAAAAAGCTTATAAATATGTGTTCTTAATTTAGTTTTTAGCTTTTGCTGGGGTAATTTTGTTCCTCTTTCCTCCAAAAGTAAAAACCACTATTTTTTAGGTTGTTAATTTAAGAAAAATTGTGTGATGCCAAGGTAAACAATGGAAATAGTTGGTTACTCAGCAATTATTGTTACACTGAGCATCTCTCATGAAGAAAAACACTATTTTTCATCTCTTAGAAGGGATAAAAAATGTTGTCATAACTTTACTAATAACTTCAATTACCTGACAAAGCAGTTTTGAAACAAGTTTGAATGAAATAAATGCATTACAGCAAACACAGGCAGGGCCTGAAAAGATATGAAGGTCAGGATATTAAGGAAAACTAGAAGAAGCTAGTGCCATGATTCTGAGCTCTCCATCAATTATTCTGTTCCATGGGAGTCTTTATCTGCAGTCTCAGTGAGTCTCATCCATTGTGGTGACATGGAGAGTGTCAGGTGAACTGAGGAAAGAGGCTTTCAGTAGACAGTGAGGTCATTTGGATGCAGGTTCTGTCTCTGTTGTGGTGGTTTTCTGCTTGGGAAGAAAAAGTTACAGGGTTTGTATGCTTTGTGTTTTATTTTTTGTTTTGTTGTTTTTTAAACTGAACATACATAAGCAATTTATGGCTCGATCCTCTTCAGAAATCCATTTTGTGTTTTTGTCATGTGTTAGATCCATATAAAAATGAGAAAGTGTTGGGATTTTCCTAATGTTTCTGGTTTTTCTTTAACAAAACAACAATTTAAACTACACTTCTCGTCCAAGTGTATCCAAAAATTATTCAAAGACAAAAAATCGTTAGGTTTCATTTTGAGCATGCAGAACCAGATATGCTAACAATTTCAGAACTAGAATTTTGGACAGTTTTGATTTTGACAAGTCAGTATTTGCTCATCAGAGGTGTTTTGTTGGAAAAATTTCCACTCAGCTATAGGTTTTATCACACATTAATTGCCTCACAGCTAGGAAGTGAAAAATCCAACCCAAAAACCTCTTTCTACTAGTAGAGACAGTTATGAGGACCTGCCAAAAGACCCCACTTGAAAGGCAGTGATTTTCCTCCTATTGGAGAGCAGGATGTAGAGGAAAATTTTGCAACTTGTTTAATGGAAAGAAATGGCCATATATCTGCCAGTTAATAGAATAAACAAATAAATGCAGATTTTCATGCTGTAACTCAGTGAAAGCTGAAGAAAATCTTCCCCTGTTTCTAAGGGAGGCCAATGTTCATCTGGTTCTTAATCTGGACACAGAAACAAAGGCTGCTTGTGGTTGGACTGAACCTCCTTCTGAGTACAAAGGATTCAGATTTAACTTCCATCACACCTGCACATGGTCAGTGCAGGTGGCTCTGACCTGTGGGGCTGCTACACAGCCCCAGCTGTTAATCTGGGGCTCACAGATTAACACATGGCCTAAATGGAGACTTGTGGCACTGTTACCTCTGTGCCATCCTGAGCCTTGAGTTTGTGGAACAGAGGAACACACACATTTCTCAGAGCTCCTTTGCACTGCAGGTTTATAGAAACTGTTTGACAGTTACCTGTTATGGGGCCTGAGCTCACTGAAATTAACTTCAGTAAGGAGAGATTGCAGAAGGTACATCCTCTGTATTAGGGTGGAATTAGGGCTGGTTGCTGCTCTGAAACATAAGGTCAAGCTCTCTGAATCTCTGTTCAGAACAGCTGTAAACCTCAGAATACACTCCCTGCTTTGGCTGCATCTCCACAGTGGTGTTTTTGGCAAACAGTGCAGTACATTTTACCCAGGGAGCTGGAGCACTGGTGTTTGCAAGTGCAGCTACAAGTAATTTAATGTAGTGTGAAACAATTATCGTTATGTCTAAAAGGCATAGTTCACACGCTGCAGGAATCCCACTGGTATTTCCAACAGCAGAGGATGGTTTGGGAGGCACTGTGCATGCTCACTTTAAGAGACAGCACAAGACTCGTAGACAAACTGGAAATTTCTGCTTGTCTGTACTTCATCTTTCACCACAGCTATGTCTGGGTAATGATGCAGTAAGGTCAGCAGTGGAGGGTTTTTTTACTGAAATATTTAATACAGAAGAGTATCAAAATTATTTGATTATTTGCTTTTTCCACCACAATCAATATGTCAGAGGTCTTCCCCTACTAGACCATCACACCAAGTCTGCTGCTGCTTGCTAATGTAGTCGTTCCTGGAAACAGGCAGTTATTCCGTATTTTCTAGTAATTCAGGACACTCATTTTTCCTTGCAATGACAGTCATTTATCTGCATTCCCTACTTCTGATCTTATGAGCAGAAAGACTCCTAAACAGTACATATAGCTCTGCTCAAAAAGAAATGCAGAGTTGAACTGTACTTCTGGCCTCTCAGCTTAAGAGAATCACAATCCTTGGCTTTGCATTGATGCTTTCTAAGCACCACTGCTGAATTTTGGTAGGGATTTACACATCCAGTGGATAAGGAAAGATGGCTGGGGCTCTCCCTGCATGTTTGGTTCCATACAAAGCCCAAAGCCAGGAACTAACTATTCATGGTTTGGTGCAGGTTGTTCTCATCACTGAGGACAACCCCGGGCTCACACTGACACACTTGACAGACCACTGTCTTCTGGCAGCCCTGCTTTAAGGAGCTTTTGAGATCCAGCAATAAGTAACTCAACTATAAATTGCCACACTTTTCTCAAGCTAAGATTTTGTGTCAGAAAATGCTCCTGAATAGTCAAAGTGAATATTAACACCTGTCATGGGTCAAATGGGAAGAAGGGGAGAAGATGAGAATGAAGAAAATGCTATGAATTGTAACAGGAAGCATATAACTTTTTAGCTCATGGTGAGATGTCATTTGAGAAGGCAACATCCTGCAGGAGAGAAGCATGAAACTTGTTTCCTGATGTACTGCATGCATGCTCACACACTCACCTTCCTCAGATACTTGTCCTCTGGTAATTCTCCAGAATTTGCCCCCCAAAATTTCTCTCATTTCACAGAGGGCCAACCATACATTCCTTATTTGATTTACTATTTCCTCGCCTTGTTTCTCAGTTACTTTTGACCTCTAGAATCTTTGCCTGGCCCACTTTTCCACCCTTTCTTGTGGCAGAATCATCCCCTAAAATGTTTTCCATTCACTTACTCCTGGAACTATGTCCACAATAAAGATTTCTTCCGTAATGAACTGAAACACAAAGCTACAAAAAGGTACTGACACCATTGCTTTTTTGACCAGTTGCTTACAGAGCACCTACACCCAGTCTTTACATCACTGCTGTGGAAGTGCCTGTTCCGCAGTCTTGTCTGCAGGGCAGACCTTTCCAGGCTGGCCTATCTGCACACAATTGCCCCCCAGACAGCTGTACCTGTATGGATCACAGATCAGACCATTACTCCTGAAGGCCTCAAACCTTCCCACTATACTCACTTGTAACACACTCTGGTGCTCAAGCCCTCAGCAATTATAAATGACAGCACCTATCAATTTTAGCTGCTTAGATGATCCCCATTGCTACAATAACTGAATGCTTTACAGTCCTTAATCCATTTACCTTTCAATCCCACACTGAGGTTCTGAAGCAACAATAGGAAGATTAAATGTTGGAGTTGTTAATTTCTCCAAAGTCCCTCTTCTGATGCCTATTTCCAGGGAACTGATGCTTGAAATGTTCTCAGCTGTGGCTTGACCAGAGATTGAAAAATTTTGCTTCCATGCCTGCCCACAAAGTCTTTTGTCATGACTGAACTGAATTGCTTAGCCCCTAATTTCCACCTGCCGTCAGGAGCAGTAAGAAACTGGTGCTCTGCTGTTGCAGTAAACAGCAACAGAGGATTCTCACAAGGAGATTTATGCCTTCTTTCATAGAATTGGCTTCCTAAAGCACATAGAAGGTGAGGTGCTGAGGGTGCCTCCTTAGTATGCAGCCCCTGTGTTTTTAATTCTGCACTCCATCCATTGAGCCTTTCTCTCTTAAGCATTGTGTAGGAAGTCTGAGCATCATTGGGATTTGAACTTTGTTTGCTACCCTTACCTTACCCTAAGGTTTGTAAACCCTTGTTTTTATCTAGATAGAAGGAATTTGGCCAAAGTTACACAAGAGACCTGTTGTAAATTAGGGAATTGAGCCTAAGCCTCTTACATCTTAGAGGAGCAGCCTGACTGCTGCTTTCAGAAGAGCTTTGGTAGATTTGAGAGAGATTGATCAATAGTAACTCCTGTAAGCGCGAGTTAACTATTAAGAGTCAGCAAATGTTAATCACAAGCTTAAGAAGCAGGATGCGTATTAACGCCATAAAATATTATCACGTCCTGCAGCTGTAGGGAGGGGGAGAGAAGATCCAGCAGGCAGGAATTGTGCAGCAAGATTGATTTATTTAATTATTTTACAAACTCTTTTATAGACTACTTTCTTCATAGTCTAATTGGACAAGGGATCAGCCACCCCTTGGGGGTGATTGGCTAAAATCCTAAAACATCCATTGTCAAAATATTTTTCTACTGTACCATAAACAAGGCTTCTCAAGGTTGCATGTGTTTCATTGTTTATAGAACTCTGCTACTGTCTTCTGTGAGAGAGAAAAGTCTCTTATGGACTTAGAAAATAGCAAGAAAATTCTTGCTAGCAGCATTTTTGTATCCACAAATACACCTTAGCCTTGTCAGGGTAGGATAAACAGAATGCACCTTGTCAAGATAAGAGGAACAGAACCTGTTGAAACCAGCACAGAAACCGCTGAGTCAGCCAATGAAGGACTGCACATGCTCCAGAGAGGAAAGGTGAAAAGTGCATTGTGAGGAAGACCAGTGGCCTTCATCAGAAAGACCCCTAAGGAAGACACAGAGCCTTCCTCAGTGCGACCACTGGGGTACACAGCACCTGCGCGGCACATATGCTAATGATATTAATGACTTCAGAGAAGAATTTGTATAACCACTCCTATCCCAAGGAATGCAATGAATATTCATGACTGTAACCATATACTGTGCTGTGTGGAGTGCTGTGTGTGCATGTTAGGAGGAGCAATCCCCTACACACCTGGCTCCCTGAATAAAGCAAATACCCACTTCTCTGACTCTGTCTCTGAAGTGTCTCTAGACTCAATTTGGAGTGATTCACATGATACCAGCTAAGTGTCTGGCTCAATCACTGTTCTGTGGATTACCAGAGGGCAGATTAACTGAAGTCTATTGAATTTTAAAACATAAAATAAATATCTCCTATAAGCTCTTAACAGGTTTCTCCTAGCAAGGTTTTGAGGAATTTCCACCTTCCTAATTCTGCATGTGTATAAATGCACAGAAATTGATAGTACGTGAACCTACCTAGTAGGAGAGCAGAGCCTCATAACATTATTTAAGGATAATGAAAGGCAATGTCATTCCTGACATCCCAGATAAATCATGTTTTCCATTGCTATAGACAAATGGACTGGAATATAGTTAGCATTTATTCCGCTAGGCAAGAATAACCTCAGCCCCTTTCAAACTGGAATTCTCTAACCACCCATGAACGATAAGATGATGTGCATTTACCATCAATTTTCTGACTTTGTGGGGAATGGGGACTGAGAGCAAGGCAGACAAAGCCTCTCATGCAGTGCCTTGCTACTTATAATTTCTTTTCTGTGAGTCTGTGCCTAGCCCTCAGCTGAACCAAATCCCTTTCAGCTGCAGCTGATAATGCAACACCCACAGCTCAAGGTCACTACCTGGAAATTGGTGCTTGCTTTTAACTGGGCTCACTTGAATGGTATTAAGCTTCAAGTGCTGCTTAGTCTTAGCTTTGATTTGGTTAACAATGCACCATCATCTTGTGAACGTGGCACTTAAGCAGCAGTTAGACCCTCGTTGTTCCCGTTGCTCAAATCAATTGCAGAAAATGTGCCATATTGTCAACAGATTTTTGAATACAGATGTGTTTACCTGCACACCAGCAAGGTGATCGCTGGTTTCTCAGTGTTTCTCACCAGTTCTAGGTTTCTAAGTAACTCCTGTGGCAATGGAATACAAATATAATAAAAGAAATTAACTCTACTGCAACAACCTGAAACAGCAATGCAATGGTGAGAGGTGCCACAGCACAGATGCAGCACACAGCATACTGTTGATCCTGAGACTGCTCCATGGAAGACAAAAAAAAATATAGGAATCTTTCCACTGCTATTCTTTTAACCCTTTTATTTCTAAAGCCTAAAGGCAAGCCCACTAGAGCATAGCTAATTAGACCTCTTATCTCTAACCACTGCGTGGCTGGTGGAGCCCTCACACACATCACAAAGGGAAGCCGCTGCAAGTAACACCCCAATAACCTGCTTGTGTTCATTAACACCTGTGTGAGGGAATTCACTTCAAAGCCTCTCTGTTCAACAGAGACCAAGACCTTTACGTCTGCATACTAAAGCTATATTTAAAACCCCAGCTCGATTGCAAAGTGAAAGAGCCAAACCGTTTGAGGAAACAGTAATGACCTTTGCTGGTGCATAGTTTGCTTTGCCCAAGGATGTTTAACTTCTTGATTTAGTCAGTCAGTTTGGACAACTCAGTTTGCCAAGTCCTTTGTAATTTCCCTTCTCCTTATGAACACAGTTAATACTTAGCTATCAGTTGAGTCAATCTTTATTCCCCTGTAATTTTTTTTCAGTTCGTTCTATATTTCTAATGACTGGTTGTAAACATACATTCCACAGAATGATTTTATATTTTTAACCAGAAAATCTTAGTGCTTAGTCCTTTTTCTTTTTAAAAAGAAACTTATCAGGGATTTAATTTGGATTAGGACCATCATCCAACAAACTTCTATAAATAGTCAGTCATTCAGTATGTTCTCTACATTCACAAACAAAAATGTTTTGCTTAATGTGCACTTTACCTAATGTAAAATGAATTTTTTTTTAGTCAATATGCATTTTTGTAGCTGGGGGAAGCACTGCTACACCTCTTAGGAGTTACACTTCAGATATTCACAAATTCTTGTTTGGGGATTGAGGAGTCTTTGGACTATCCTCAAAAAGCACAGCTTTTCCTCAGGATGAGGCATCACATGAAATTGTGGGATATCCATGAGCATGGTAACATGGAAAACTCTTCAACCTTTCAGCATTACCAATGATTTTCCAAATATTTCTCTATATTCCTGACATCAAAGTAAGAAGAGCAGCCCTTGACTATGAAAGAATATTTTAGGCTTATTGGCAAAACATTAGCAAATACAAACCTGTTGTGCAGCACCTTCTCTTCCTCTCTTAATGCACCAGGACTACCTCCAAATATAGACAAATCCAACTTATAATCAGAAATGGTATTTAATGCCCCAAAATTACTTACCAGGACTCTGTTAAATCCGAGGTAGTGCAGTGCAGGTTATAAAACCAGGATGCAGGAGCCAGGATTCTTGGGATCTTCCTTTAAAGCTGGCTTGCTGTGGTCTCAGGGAAAATAGAAAAAAAATAATCACTTGTAGAGGGATTCCTTATGGAATAGGGGCATATGATACCCCTGGAAAGATTGGACAACCCAGCGTTGCCGAGGAAAAGCCCCTGAAGAGGCCCCTGGCTGCAGGCAGGCCTGGAAAGCACCTGGCTGCAGGCAACCCTGAGAGTCCTTGGCAAAGTTATACACTGGTCGGCTCCTCTGCAGATTAGAGGTCGTCTAGAGGGACTGGGCGTGAATCTTTGCAAAGTAGATATAAGCTTGCATAGTTGAACAATAAAGGGAGAACGATGCTTAATCGTATCGGTGTACATGTCCTTTATCCGGCCAGCTCTCCAGACTTGGTCCCGAACACCTGGCGCCCGAACAGGGACTCGAGTGATTTTACTCGCTTAAATGTGGTTCGTTTTGCTTAAATGCGGTTCGCCTAAACACGGCTTGTTTTGCTTAAATGCAGTTTGCCTAAACGCAGCAAGACTCCGAATGATCGCACCGACAGTGAGGAGACTGGAGAGCTGGAGCGGGAATGTCCCGGCAGAAAGCTGAGTGGTGCCGGAGACTGGAGCTCGCACGACTGAGCAAGGCCCCGCAGGTAAGAAGCTATGGAATACGAGGCTGGCACTCATCTCCTAGCCAGTATCCTCTCTAAGAGAGGCGAGACTGTAAAAAATCAAGATCTCTATGCCCTAATAATGTGGGCCCAGGAACAAGAGTTTTTGAAATGCACTTCGCTTTTGTTTTTGACCAAAGAGTGGTGGGAAGTTGGAAACAGACTATGGCAGTTCACAATTGGGGGTGGAAAGGAAGGTAAAGAAGCAAAAGCTCTGGGATTAACTTGGAAAGCTGTGACTAATACCCTCGCAGAAATGAAAGCAGAGAGGAAGGTGGCCGCGGCAGCCATGGAAGCGCTGGGGGGTGGCAGCCCCAGAAAGGAAAGAGAGGGAGGGCTCACGGAGCGGTGGCTGGAGGCCAGGGCGGAATCCAGGGTTGCGCAATTCTTTGGGCTGACTGCAGGTCGACCGATGAAGGGGACATCAGCGCCTGTATGCTCACTGCGGGAGCTGCTGGACCCGGCAGGGAAGGAAGTTACCCCACAGAAGCTTGAGGGAGAACTGGTAGCAAAAGCGGAAGTAGACCCTCCTGAGTCTGGGGGTGGGGCGCAGGCGAGCAGAGGAGAAACGAGTGGTCCTAGCTGCCGGCCGAAAACGGCAGCGCGCCACCCCCCTCTGCTGGACAGCGAATCATCATCCAATGGCGAAGCAGCCTCTACGGCTTTGTCGCCCGCAGAGACAGAGCCAGCCAGGGCTGCCGGGGGTCAGCCCCAAGAGGAGGAGAAGCACCAAGAGATGATGCATGAAGTAATGAAGAAGCTTGCTGAATTGTCTACACATCAGGACGCGCTGGAGTCTAAGGCTTGTGAAACCACACCATCAGCAATGTGGCATCCTGTGGACCCACTGGTCAAGATGGCCACCAGAATTCTTCCGTTCCCGTTGGGAGAACTGGGCACAGGGCCTATGGCCCTTCCCTTCCCGCAAGAGGACGTGCAGCCATTGCCTCTGTCAGCCCCGCCCCGACGGCGAGAACTGTTCCATTGCGAAGGAGATGGAATGGAGTTGTCTGTAACGCAAACATTGAAGGAGATTGGCAAGCCATAGATGCCCGAGCCTGCCCTGTACTGATACCAGGGGGACACTGCAAGGTGGGAGCCCCATGACTGGAAGACCTTGCAGCAAGCGAAGCAAACGGTCACCATGCACGGCCTCTGGTCCAAAGCTACAAGGAGCATCCTGCAGTTTATCTTTACAGCAGATGTCCTGTGTCCTAATGATTGCATCAACATCGCACAATTGTTGTTGACCTCTTCAGAGTTCCTGCTCTGGGAGCGAACGTGGAAGCAGCTAGCACAAGAAGAAACTAGCAAACACCAAGGTGGTATGCAAGACCCACTGTATGCGATCCAAGCCGACATGCTAACTGGGAGCGAGGCTTATGGAGCGACAGTGACGCAGCTGACTATTACCGCAGGCCTGGTTCCTACGGTATATCACTGTGTCCCACAACCATAGGGAGGAGGAGGAGAGAAGATCCAGCAGGCAGGAATTGTGCAGCAAGATTGATTGATTTAATCATTTTACAAACTCTTTTATAGACTTTTTTCTTCATAGTCTAATTGGACAAAGGACCAGCCACCCCTTGGGGGTGATTGGCCAAAATCCTAAAACATCCATTGTCAAAATATTTTTCTACTATACCATAAACAAGACTTTTCAAGGTTGCAGGTGGCTTGGTTGTTTACATTCCCTGCTACCTCTTCTGTGAGAGAGAAAAATCTCTCACGGACTTAGAAAATAGCAAGAAAATCCTCGCTAGCAGCATTTTTGAACCTACAGCTGACCATGCCCACAATCATTCATCAGTTGTCACAGACTTTTGCCCACAAAGCCTTGTTGTCAGTACCCAAAAGGAAGTCTCCTCCATATGTGGCAGTCCGACAGGGGCTGTCAGAGCCATATGGTCAGTTCATCGACCGTCTGTCAGCAGCCTTGAAGGATGCAACTGAGCTCTCCGAAGAGCTCCAGGAGCAAATGTTCCGGACCCTTGCTTTTGAAAATGCTAATAGGCAAACTAAGACGATTCTTGCCACGCTGCCCCAGGGAGCAGGAGTAGACGAGATGCTCGTGTGTGCTAGCCACACGGAGCAGTCGTCTCAAACAGCTGCATTTACCGCAACGCTGCAGAATGTCCTGCAAAAGCAGAGACAAGTCATCGCCACAGCACTGACAGGAGGGGCGCAAAGTAAAAAGGGGGTGAAGGCCGCTGGCCCACCTCCTGGTCCCCGGACGGGCGGAGTAGCCTGTTACCAATGCGGTGAAGAGGGGCCTGCACAACCTTCGGAAGACAGATGACCCTGTAGGGGATTGGCTTAAGGGTCTGGGTATCACCAGATGGCTGCGTACCTTGGTAGTAGAAGGCTGCCGATTGCTATTTGTAGCTATATTAGGCTTATAGTATTTGCGTGCATTTTTTCCTGTGTCAAAGCAGGGCTGCGAAAGATTATCAACCAGGCCTGGGTTGCCCAAAAAGAAAATGGGCATGTGTAGAGGGATTCCTTATGGAACAGGGGCATATGATACCCCTGGAAAGATTGGACAACCCAGCGTTGCTGAGGAAAAGCCCCTGAACAGGCCCCTGGCTGCAGGTAGCCCTGAGAATCCTTGGCAAAGTTATACACTGGTCGGCTCCCCCGCAGATCAGAGGCCATCTAGAGAGACGGGGCGTGAATCTGCAAAAGTAGATATAAGCTTGCATAGTTGAACAATAAAGGGAGAACGATGCTTAATCGTATTGGTGTACGTGTCCTTTATCCGGCCAGCTCTCCAGACTCGGTCCCTAACAATCACTCACTTCTATGATGCAATTTACTCACCTGAAAAAAAGAGATAACTTCACTGATCTACTCCACAGACACTGTGTGAGTCCTCAATAACACTTGTGAAACTATACAGTGATCTCTTGGCAAGAAGTGTTCTGATGGAGCCCAAATGTCAAAAATTGCTTTTAAATCAGGGAGTGAGTGAAAAGTGTGCACCAGACAGACATGCATGGTGCTGTAGTTATTTCCACTATGATGCCTCTCTTACTGTTTCATCTCCTTTATGATCTATTTCAGGGCCTATTTTGATGAGTTAGCATTGCCTAATATGTTTTTCCTCCCTCCAAACTTTCGTACGTCCTCCTTTACCCTGCTCACTTTTCAATATTTTTCCCCTCACAACCTGCTCATGAATTGCCTTGGCAGTGAGTAAAGTGTAAGTACTTTTACAGTATGGCTTATGGTTCAGTGGCCATCAGCAAATGCTGTCAGAGCTGATACCCTTCAGCTGGGAGGGAACAGGAGCTTCACTCACGCCATCCCTCACCTGCTGCAGGGCTGGAGGGGAGACAAGATGGAGCATTCCCAGGCCAGGCCACTGCGAGGAGATTTTATTCATGAGGCTTCCCACTGGCCATGAAATTAGACTACCCAAATAGCTGTGATATCACACACTGAGGAAAATAATCAGCTTTTGAAGCAGCTTGGTGTGGAACTGGAGGAGTTGTGGTTGTCCAGGTACACCCCCAGGGCTGCCAGAAAGGATGGGGAAGACTTTAGGTGAGGACAGGAAAATGAAGGATCATTACTGCTGTAAAATCTAAAAACATGGACGACCACATCTCTCTCTCTCTCTTTCTACAGCATGCTAAAGAACTAACTAGATTAATTTCAGAAGCTTAATACCATAGTTGAGTGTTGAACTTGAGCCTCCGAAATACAGAAGAAAGGTCCTGTTATATCACTGGGTGTTTTCCTTAAATCTCTTTTTTTCCATAAGGCATGTTATATATGAAATCCAACAAATTGGCCTTTGCATGTTAAGTGCCCTGATTTTGCATGATAAGATGTTAAATGTTCTGGTTTTACATTTTGCATATTAAGTGTTTTAATTGCCAAATTAGTCTTTACATACTTAAAATGCCCATCAAACTAGTTAAAGTTATTGAGTTAATTCTCAGAATCACTTAATCACACAGTTCTTAGTTAAAAATCCCTGTTAATAAAATATTCCCAAATATAATCCCTTCCTTAAGCTTTAAACTTACAAATGTATTGTTTCCTGCACATACCCAAGTTATCCAAGTTAATTAGTATGTTTTAAAAGTTCCTTAAAGTGTTTATAGTTCTGTTTTAAAAGTTCCTTAAAATGTTGATTGTTCTGTTTTAAAAGTTTTTTTTGAAGTGTTTGTAGTGTAGTTTAATGCTTTTGTTAATTGTCCTTAAGTTCTACAAGTTTCTAAGCTCAGCTCCAAGAAGAAGACTTTTAACTGTCAAGGGCTATTTTTAGTCTCCTGTCCCTTAACCTGCAACTCAGCTCCATGGCAACATGAATGTCAATGAGGACATTTTCCCGCCTTTCAAGCAAGTGACATCATCCCCAAACTTTAACCTAGACGACAGCCAGCCATTGGCAGGATCAGATGACCTCACTTCAAGACTCCACCAATCGCACCAGACCATGAGGGCTGGATTGTGGGCGGACCTGGGCGGAACATGGACGCTATAAAACTCAGTGCACAGCACTGGCACTCGCTTTTTACCTCAGATTAGCTGTGGGCGTAGCTCAACGCTGGTGACTCAGGCCTCTCTCTCCCAGAGAGACCATTTTAATTATCTAACTTTGGACTAGCCAAAGTTAACCCAGCATTGCAGGCTTCCTGCACTGGGGCCTTGTGCCGGTTAGGCCTAAAGGTCTCTAATCGCTGCAGACCTGGGTTTTGGGATTATTACTTGGGTTTCCTTACTAGTGAATTTTTTTGGACAATTATTTTAGCTTTAATTAATTTTTTAAAATTATTCTTTTAATAAAACAGTTGTTAATTTTTAATCAACATCAAGGGTGGTCTCATTCTTGACAAGGCATTAAGAACTCAGCATCGGCATGTGGTTTAATCCTATTAAAATTCACTGAGTTTAGGCATACAGTTTAGTAATTTAGATTCTTAAATGGAAAAAAACTAACCTAAATTCTTAAATGAAAAAAACCTAACCTCAAAACTTCTTTGTTCTCCTGCTTTATCCATATCCCTTTGCAAGCTCTACATGGTAAAAGAACAATGGTCCCATAAACAGAAACATCAAAAGGAGCTAAAATTTTTTAAAATTGATCTAATACTGTATTTGTTTAGAACTTCCTGATGATTTCAGCTGCTGCTGCTGACAAGCAGGTCTGTTCCAGGAAGGCACAAACCTGCTATGCAGAAGCAAGTGTGTGGTTACAGTGCCATGCCCTTTCACAGGCTCCTGCGGGAAGTCAAATCTAGTGGAAGATTTACTTACTGTGCACAGCAGGATACTATTCAGGGGTAGAAATTCCTGATATGTCTTGCATTTTTCAAAAAAGTGGCAGATTTAACCATTTTGATTAATGTACATTTGGGAAAGAAGTCATCTCCACATGTGGCAGCTATGTGAGTAATGAAAGGGCATGTGAAGACACTCTTCCTCAGAATCGTGGCAAGAACTTCAGGCTGCCTTTTCCTTTTCCCCGTGTCCCACAAGGTCATTCCACTCTGCAGTCCTCTCACAGCTCCTTCCACAGGCAGCAGCTTCTCTTCCAGCACTGCCATGTGCTGCAGCTGTGAATGTTGTCCCTTTTATTCTGATTTTTGGTTATGTCTATTTGTCTTTTTTTGAACACTAAGTAAGCATCTGGCCTGTGGTGCAGTATTTTCTGCCTGCTTTCAGTCCTTCTGAATGCCTTTAAGGTGCTGTGGAAACGATGATTTTAGCCAGTAGATTTTAGGGAATAAAAAACTAATCAAAAGTTATCAAATGCTCAACAATTCTCTTTAAATCAGAGCATTTACTTTTATTTCAAAACAAATTTTCATCTAGAAAATCTTGTATATATGAATAGGAAAATGCTAGAATTGAAAGCAATGCTTCATTTTTCCTGCTGTAGGTAAACCTGCTTTAGCAGGGGGTTGGATTAGAGGCTCTTCAGAGGTCTCTTCCAACCCCAACCATTCTGTGACTGTGTGAAATCGATCCCATTCCACAACAGACATGAAAAGGCTTCAATTCAGAACCAAAACTCGTTGGAAAACTAGTCTCAAATGAGTCCATGTGGAGTTCTGTCCATATCTGGGGCCAGCTGGACTGTGGAATTGCAGAGCTCCACGCTGCACTCCCATCCTGTGCTGGGCACTTTTGCCAAACCAGGCTCAGATGCAGCTTTTGGGACTTGAATTGGCATCTTCACAAAGAGCACTGCAGGTCTATGGTGTGGAACAGAGTGGGTCACAGAGCTTTGATGTACCCCCCAAACAGCTGCATCTTTCTCTTGAATCCAGAGAGCTAATTTGGTGAAGGAACAACTGAAATAGCCTAAAAGCAGAATACATCTGTGGCACTGGACTTGTTTTCCAGGCTTGTTATAGTGATTAGTGTTGCTCAGAGTAAGATGTGCAGTGCATTACCCCTTACTTGCTAAGGGCAACTGACTTTGCTCACCTGGTGGGTGAATTCATGTCCAGACTAGGTCATTTCAGACTTCTCTCACTGTGTGTTTCCTTTGGAATGTTTGCTTTGTGTTGGTTACCTGTTTTTCCTATTATTCACTACACGGTTACAGAGTGTGGGGGCAGGAGGATGGAGAGAAAATCCCACAAAGAAAAGGAGCTGGAGACTGCATTCACTCCACCACGTTTTCCCTGTGGCACTGCAAGCGATCTTCTATTTCTGACTTCCACCTCCTGATACAGACTGAAGAAACAAACAGAGAGATGCTAGTTGTGGAACTTAGTGCAGTACTAAAGAATCCTAAAGTGAGGAAAATGGTTTTAGGATCTCTAAAAAAGAGAACGGGAACTGAAGATGCAAGACGAAGCAGGGACTGACTTAAGAGACCAGAGTGGCAAAAACCTACTCATAGTGACACATTTAAACTGCATTAAAATAAGTAGGAGCTCTTCCAGCTCTAGCCTACAGATGGACCACAGGGGCAGACGCTTTCCCCTTGGCATAAGAAAATTAATACTGCTTCTGCCTTACCCCTACTTTTAGTTCTCCTGAAGTACTGACAGGGCAAATTCAGCTTTACTAGAACAACAAGAAGAATTAAGCAACAGAGTTAATACAGAAAGGTGATGAAGGATCAAACTCTTTCACGTTTTAAATTTATTTGAAATGCATTTGAAACACACATGGAATTTTTACCTAGTCTATGACATCCCACAAACACAAGTAAAACCTTCCTGAAAAATTTCTGGATGATTGCACAGAAGAAAGGATATATCCAAACAGCTGGGCAGTGGGAGAAGAATAAGGCCAGACACATCTCCTGGTTCTGTAACAAAAACCAGAAACATCACATTTAATTTCAGACCTCCTTGTTTCAATCAACTGCTTTTCCTCTGTGCACATGCTTCCTTTGAGGGTTTTCCTGCTAAGAGTCTGCATCAGCAGCTTGGGTTTAAGTCTGCATCAAGCTGATCAAGGTGTTTTTTATAGCAGTAAACACACTTGGAAGCTACAAAGACAGTGTGTTTCTTGCTGCCCTGCTTATCAGTCACAGCCAACAATTTATAGTTGCACTTGAAAAAAACTAAACTAGTACGTGTTCTAAATAGTGCAGGAGTGAAATGATTCTATTCCAATGTTTTGGCACAAAGCCTGGTTGTGAGTCGGGTAAGCTGAAAAACTACTACATCTCAATTTTTTGAAAAAAATTTTAAATTACTTACTGGGTTTCAGCCTTCAGTCTCAGAGAAATTGCTGTGTTAAATTATCCACATGTTATGGGTAAGTTGGCTTTCGTAGGTGGCTATTCAAGAGTTAATGATATAATTAGTGTAATATTAAAGAGTTACGAGTTATTAAGTTAAATGTGCTGATGTACAGTTGTAATACTGAATGTAACCACTAGATGGGGGTATAACAAGGACCCAATGGGTTTAATAGGAGGAACCTTCTAGCACATTACCTCATAGGGTACAAGGGATGAGGACGACGCCCTAGACTGTGATTGGAGAACGAGCCAGCCAATGAAATGGACTTACTCAGAAATGATTGGTCAGGAATGCACGGAGGTATAGACCAACCAGCGAACAGGAAAGGGACCAATCAGCACAACCAGCGAACAGGAAAGGGACCAATCAGCACGAGGATTAAGAAACGCACCAATCCGGTGGTACCAAAGACTTTAAAAGCCACCAGGTGCTCTGCACTTGGACCTCCTGCGGAACTCGAAGTTTAGGGGAGCGCCCAGTGCGATACACTGTTTGTCTTTACTCTGGCTTGTCGTGCAGGTCCTGGGCTTATCCTGGGGCCTCATTTCCAATTGTTCTCTGTTCACCATAAACAGGCTTACCTTTTAAAGGTTGCTGGCCTCGTTTTTAACACACATGAAACAGGATGTGCTGAATTACTTCCATATTAGAACAGAAACTCCATTATTGATGGGGTTATAGACCCTCAGGCTGACCCTTTACTCCAAAATCTAATTTAGATACCCATGTGAGAGGGATCAATCTGATTAATCTGATTTTTATTTATGCCTCAACCTATGTTACACATGAGGTAAAGAATTCCTGTAAGGGGCTGTACACGTGCTGGCAGCCCTGTCCCTCGGGAGGCTTCCCTGAGAACCAGTCAGGGGGAATAAACCTTCCACGATCGGGCTGCGAGCGCAGCCCCGCACCTGCCAGCAGCGTCCCGGGTGCCCGGGAAAACACGTCCGGGAAATCGGGCTACGGGAGGAGCTTTAGCCCGTAAAAGCGGTGAACTGCCACACAGCCGGGGCCATTTTCTTTGTGTTTCTGGGAGGGCGCGGGGGCTCACCTGGAGGGTTTGCTTGGCCCGCCTTTCCCCCTCGCCTTTTCTTCTCCACAGTCCTGCTTCTTCCCTGGCTGTCTTCCCTGTCCACACCCGTCCTGCCCCGTTTCTCCGCTTCCCTGAGGCAGCTCGTCCCCGCGACAGCCGGTGCTCCGCTGTTCCCCGACGGAGCGGACGCTGCCTGCACCCAGACCACGGCCACCGCCGCCCTGCGCCCTGACCCCGGGGCCCTGCAGCTGCTGTGCCCGTGGCCACGGCAGTCTGTCCTCGGCCCACGGAAGGGACACGCGGCCTGCTGCTGTTTGGAAATGGCTCCCGGCCCGCCACGGGAGGCACGCAGACTCACTGCAGCTCGCAGCACGCACGCTCCGTCTGCCGAGCCGACAGGGACAGAGCGGGTTCTTGCCGTAACGCTGTCCCTGTCCTCTGCTCCTCTCTCTGTCTCTTTTTATCCTTCTCTGCTCTCTTCGCTGTCCTCCTTTGGTAAGAACACTTACTCTTTTCTATCAGTAAACAGTTCTCAGATGTAATATTTCCGTATTTGTACTTCATTTTTGTCCGAGAAATCTATTCAAAAAGAATCCTACCTGACTCCCCTTTCACAGCGGGATGGGACACTCTGAAATTTAATTTTCCACATGGAGGCAGTGGATAAAATAAGTATTCCAAATTTGGACTAATGTATTTTAAAGATCCTGGTACTTTCTCTTTATGATCCCAAGAGAAACACACATCAAAATGTAACACTGAAAAAACCCCCACTGCTAACATTGGCACCAAATTTAGCAATCATCTGGGGGCAATATTTAGGTAATTTACTTGGGGTTTTCATTAGACTTTAAACTCATTTCACATGGATCCCCAGACCAGGAGTCTGCTGCATTGTGTCACCTTCAATTACCCATTAGCCAAAAGTAAAAAAAATTTGGAGCATCAGGTTCTTTTACTAATTTCTTTTCTATAAGCAGTATGTTTTGTGTTGCTGGCGAGAAGATGTAGTCTGCCAGATCGTAGTCACTTCTTGCCCTTTCTGTGGAGCTTGCCACTCTAGCAAAATGGCTATTAAAAGTGTTTTTTTCCCTGGAAATTAGTACACATTAGATTATTTTCGTATGTTTTGTTGCCTTCTCTATTAGGATTAAGCTCCTCGAATATCCACCTCTCTCACATCCATCCGACTGGTTGCTTTTTATGGCCTAATTCCTTTTTTTCTCTACCCCGATCAGATTTCAGGTCAGCCCTTACCAAGCACAGCTGCCATTTCCACATAATACGAAAGCCACTTCTGGAGAGAGCTCAACCCCTGCCATTTGGCCTCTGTCCTCACTTGATTTGCTTGACTTTCTTTCTTTCATTCACCCATTTTCTATCCACATGCACACACACTTTTGGAGGAAAACCCAGTCTGAGTGTGGACAGGGACAATGTCTATATAATCACTAAAGGGGACAAAGAACCAGAGGTCTTGGAAGGCTGAGGTTGGAGCCTGTGGAATATTAATGACATTGAACTTGGTACATGCACTGTGATGTGTTCAACATCAGCAGGAGACACCTCTGAGATGTACTGAGGTTCTCACGACCATGCCAGCATTCACATTTCTACAAACATTTCTTCCCACAGATCATCAGCACAGTTGATGAAATTCTCATTGGCCTTTTTTCTATAGATAAACCAAACTGGAAGGCAGGGTTAATTATATTGCCTTAAGCCACAGGATTTCTCTTTTCAATAACTTCTCAGTTGTCTTGGGCTATTAAATACTTCTTACAGCTGCTCTCACACTAGTTCTTTGAGAAGTGATGCTGGAGATGCTGTGCTGGAGCCCTGGCAGCCACGTGGATGTTTGCAGGCAGGCAGGAGTTGGCCCTTCCAACCTCTGCTTCAGCTTGATGACAGTGGTGGAATGTGAATCACTATTAGCCAGACAATGTGTATATATGCTTCAATAACTCTTTTTCTAATTGTGATAAATCCTCTTTAAATTAGCTTTAAAATGCCAGTGCTGTACACATTCCCTGTTCCTGTTTTGTCTCCCGGGAGGATGATGTTTTTCCAGCACCAGGAATTACTATTTAATGACTTGGCTATTTAACCAAGATTAAAGTGAAGGCCTGTAGGGATCATGTGCACACAAATATTATTACAAACAGATCCCTTTCCAGAAATACCCTGAAATTTGTAGAGGAGGACTGTGTCAACAGCCACAGCAGAATCATGGAGGGGAATCTTCTGTCATGCTTCATGTAAGGAAAATGTCATGGCTTGAATATTCTTTGTAATTTAAAAAAAAGGATTCTAAGTCCGAGCAGCAGCAGTACCAAGCAATTAATGAAATTACTCTTTGGGGAGGGCTCAGTGTACATCCTTAAATATGCTGAAAATTAGCCACAACTCCTTAAGAAGTCTGCTTGAAACAAAAGCCAAATATACATTCTGAGGTTAATTTAATAATATGGAATACATCTTAAGACTGCTGGTCCACAAGTTCCCCCAACTCATTTGGTTTAAGATATTTTTAGTATCTAAAGTTGGCATTTTACCTTGTGCACGTGTTTCTTTATCTCTGTATTGCATTCAGTTTTTTATTCCTGTTTCAAATGTAATACATTTATATATCCCAATCTCTCTGGGTGATGGCAGATAAAATAAAAGCTGCACAAAACACAAATTCTGCTTCAGAGCAGCCAGGCCCAGTCTCCTATTGCTGCAAGTAGCAGCAGCCTTGTCACCAGCTGATTCGTTTGCTGAGGAAGGCCAGAGGTTTTTTGGGCACCCCTGGGAAGAGCTGTTCTGCAGCATCCCTCTAACCTGCTTGAGCAGAATTTACAGCAGAACAGAGACAGATCCAGCCACGTTATTCTGAGCCAAATTCAAGAACTGTCATTTGGAATTTGTGGTGCTTCCTGACCTTTTAAAAGTGTTCCCCAAGCAGCTGCAGGAGGATTTAACAGGCAGATCCAAGAAAAGTCCAGTCAGCACAGCACCTCTTCTGCCTCTCGGGAGCTGGGGGTTCTCCTGCTGCATCCATGAGCATGCCCTGTGACAACCACAAAGAACTCCCAAAAATCTTTAAAGAAGGACACTTTAGAGAAAAGTGAAGACATTCTTCATGTCCTGTCCTTTTTCTGTGTGGCTCATGATGTCCCAGCTACAACAGACTGGCCACTCTCCAGCACCTCATTAAAATGGGTCTCTGTGCTTCATTAACATTTATCAGAGACAGTTTATTCATTTTTTTTTGTCCTGCCTCCGGAGAGCACCATGTGAAATGTGGAGTGCTCTGCTTTACTTTCATGGAGTAGTGCATGTGCTTTTAGATTTTTTTTTATCGTCTGCTCTGTATTCAGTGAGGAAAAGATATTCAGAGATGCCTGGTGGGTTTCAGTAGGGAAGATGGAAAGGTCTGTGGGAATCATTTACTCTCAGTACATTGCTTTGCAGTGTCAGAGCAGCAGCCAAAAAAGCTCTGCCTTCCGCACCAAAGAGGGGACATTGCCTTGCACCACAGAGGGATTTGTGTCAGGAGGACAAAGACAGTCAGGTCAAATTCTCAGGCCCAGGAGCTCAGGGTATTTTTAAGTCATAGCAATGTCTTGCAGCAGTAAAACTAAATATTTTTATGGCTCCTGGGAAAACCTGAGTATATTGACATGACATCATAAGGGTAAATAGCACAGCAGTGCAAAGCCAATTTCAGGTAGAGAACTGGACCATGTCTACACTAATATTCTTCACTTAAACGGCAGCATTTTGATTGTTTCAAACACTACTGACAATGAACTTTGGCCCATCTGTAAAAGAAATGTGAGTGAGGAAAGAGAGAATTTTGCCTAACATTGGATCCTCACTGATATGCCAAGGGCCAAACATCCTTCCAAAATAAATCAAGCAGCAGCTGTATTTATTAAGAGCCTAATTTGCCAGACACCAAAGTTTATATTTTACTTGTATAATGTTGAGTATTGCTTTTATGTAGCATCTCCATTTGACAAAGCTGATGAATTTCAGACTGTCTGCAAACAAGAAATTGCTGTCACAGGCCACAAGAACATGTGAATTCCTTTAGCTACACTGGAAATGACAGCCCTGAGTTTAGGAAATGCCCTGTCTTGACTGAGGAGTGAAGAGATTTAGAACTGGAAAGCAAGGCTGGAAGGAAATGGATACAATTAATTGAGCACTGAGCAGGATAAAATAAATGCCTGGGAAGATGTACTGCCCACACATGGCTGTGTAAGATCCACTGCTGGCTGAGAAAGGCAGCTCTGCTTGGAGTTGAAGGAAGTGTGCTCACTCTAAGGAAAGCCACTGCAAGCTCTGGTGGCTTTTGCCACAAAGAAAAAAAATTAGAAAAAATATATAAAAAGCACCAAACCATTACCGATTTGTATCTTTCCTTGATGAAGGGCTGTGACAGATCCAAGTAGCCTTTCTTTTTTCCCATTACCATCTCAAATCCCAAGAAGGCCAGACACCTGCACAACTGGTGTAGGTGGTGGGCTCTGTACCAGAAGCTGCTTCACTGTATAAACCAGGGTGTAATGATCCTGCAGTATTTCAGACTATGACCTTTCAAGTAGACAGACCCAATGATTTTCAGTCAGTGCTCCCTCTGCTTGATTTAGAAGCCCATTCAGAATGTAAAAAGGCCAGTTCATTGTGGCAACTCATTATTCCACTGTGCTGCTACATCCTGATAGATAACAAATGCGACCTTTGCTACAGAAATAGGTTGTTGTGGGCAGTAAAAGTTCACTTTGAGTGACACCATGAATGCTAACTCTCCTGTAGACAAAGATGGCATGGGGGCAGAATTTGCAATCAATGCCCAACTTCACAAGCCCACTGAAAACCTGTGTGAGAAAACCTCTGATGTCTTCCTATTCCAGCAGCCAGGACTGAGCACAGGAGTCTTAGGCCTTTGTTTAGGGTCCTGTAAGCCCAGAAAAAATCCACTAGGTATTTTATTTTTGCTTAATGAGGTGAGGACCAGTTGAAATTAAAAAAACAAACACAGTGAGCTTATTCTTAGACCTAGAAATGGATTCTCCAAGTTCGTGGTGTCAACATTGAAACTGTGTCCTCGGAATTCTGGCTGCAGCTGACGATGGTGAGCATTTAAAAATGAAAGTGCAACTCCATAGTAAGTTCAGCCCTGAAAACAATGTTCTAATAGGTTCTAAGAATGCACTAATTAGGGCAGTGTTCAGTGGTTCCCTGTTCAGAAAATTAATTCCAGGCATAAAAATGGATTCTTAATATTCTTCACATCGATTTTATTATAATTTTATCTGACTTGGTGTAGTGAGATACTGTTTGCTCTCAGGACATTTTTTTTAACCAGGTGTCGTGGTTTGGCACTGGCCCAACACCAGGCACCCACAAGTGTCGCTTGCTCACCCTCCCCTGTCACAGCCAGGCAGAGGAGAGGGGGGAGAAAAAAATATTAACTAAGGCTCCATTAGCTGAGATAAGAACTGTCGCAGCAGGGGCTCATGGTAAGGTGCTGCGACCTTCCCGGAAGCATCTCCTTAGGAAGCCGCTCGGCAAGGCCACCACGCACGCTCACCACACCGGATAGCTCCAAGCACACCGATGATAGAAGAAGCAGGAAGGGTCTTTGTATGGGGTTCCATGGGAGGAGTTTATTCCAGCCACACGAAGGGGTCTGGGGACGAAGAGTCAGGAACCAGGCAAGGGTCCAGGGTTATATACGGGGCGGGGAGAGCATCAGGGACCAATGATCTGAGAGCCCAGGGGCGGCACATAGGCGGGGTTAGGGTATGGGAGCCAACAGGGGAACAGTGAGGGAGTGGCAAAAGGAAAAGGGCCGATGGGAGAATGGGGAAAGGAGAACTTTCTGGATCGGGGACATACAGGGTAGAAAAGGGGCAGGGAGGCCAATGGACCAGTCAGGGAAACAGAACTAGGGTACATTAACATAATTAAACAAAGCATCCTGGGAGAGGTTTCTTTGGTCTCCACAACTGTGAGGTAACAAATAGGCTCAAAGCTGTTCATCCAGGGGACGTTCAAGGTCTCTTGATTGGTAGGTCTACCGGCCTCCACAAGGACCGGGAGAAACATTTCAAGGGCAAAACAGGCTTAACTTAAAGTTACAAAGTGAATTTATTACTAACAGAATCAGAGGAGGATACTGAGAAATAAAATAACCCCTCAAAAACACCTTTTCCCCCCAGCCCCTCCCTCCTTCCCCCCGACAGCGCAGGGGGACAGGGCACAGGGGTTTGCTCAGTCCATCACCGAGATTTCCTTCGCTGCTCCGGGAGAGGAATCTTCCCCTGTGAGGCCGTGGGCTCCCTCCCACGGGAGACAGCTCTCCTGAACTTCCCCGGCGTGGGTCCGCTCTCAGGAGCAGCAGCCCCACCGCCCCTGCTGCAGCGTGAGCCCCTCCCTCGGGCACACAGCCCCCCAAAACTGCTGCGCCGGGCTCTGTCTGCCACAGGGTGCAGCGCTCCAAGGCCAGGCTGCTCCAGCCTGGGAGCAGGGCCCTCTCTGCACCGGGACTGCCCTTGGATCCCAGCGTCCTGCAGGCACCCACCCGCTCCGGCCCGGGCACCTCCCGCAGGGCTGCGGGTGGATCTCTGCATCCCCCGGGGATCCCCAGGGGCTGCGGGTGGATCTCTGCATCCCCCGGGGATCCCCAGGGGCTGCGGGTGGATCTCTGCATCCCCCTATGGATCCCCAGGGCTGCGGGTGGATCTCTGCATCCCCCTATGGATCCCCAGGGCTGCGGGTGGATCTCTGCATCCCCCGGGGATCCCCAGGGGCTGCGGGTGGATCTCTGCATCCCCTATGGATCCCCAGGGGCTGCGGGTGGATCTCTGCATCCCCCTATGGATCCCCAGGGGCTGCGGGTGGATCTCTGCATCCCCCATGGATCCCCAGGGGCTGCGGGTGGATCTCTGCATCCCCCGGGGATCCCCAGGGGCTGCGGGTGGATCTCTGCATCCCCTATGGATCCCCAGGGGCTGCGGGTGGATCTCTGCATGCCCCGGGGATCCCCAGGGGCTGCGGGTGGATCTCTGCATCCCCCGGGGATCCCCAGGGGCTGCGGGTGGATCTCTGCATCCCCCTATGGATCCCCAGGGGCTGCGGGTGGATCTCTGCATCCCCTATGGATCCCCAGGGCTGCGGGTGGATCTCTGCATCCCCCGGGGATCCCCAGGGCTGCGGGTGGATCTCTGCATCCCCCTATGGATCCCCAGGGCTGCGGGTGGATCTCTGCATCCCCCTATGGATCCCCAAGACTGCAGGTGGATCTCTGCATCCCCCTGTGGATCTCTGCATCCCCCTATGGATCCCCAAGACTGCGGGTGGATCTCTGCATCCCCCTATGGATCCCCAGGGCTGCGGGTGGATCTCTGCATCCCCCTATGGATCCCCAGGGGCTGTGGGTGGATCTCTGCATCCCTCGGGGATCCCCAGGGGCTGCGGGTGGATCTCTGCATCCCCCTATGGATCCCCAGGGCTGCGGGTGGATCTCTGCATCCCCCTATGGATCCCCAAGGGCTGTGGGTGGATCTCTGCATTCCCCTATGGATTCCCAGGGGCTGCGGGTGGATCTCTGCATCCCCCTATGGATCCCCAGGGCTGCGGGTGGATCTCTGCATCCCCCGGGGATCCCCAGGGCTGCGGGTGGATCTCTGCATCCCCCTATGGATCCCCAAGACTGCGGGTGGATCTCTGCATCCCCCTATGGATCCCCAGGGCTGCGGGTGGATCTCTGCATCCCCCTATGGATCCCCAGGGGCTGCGGGTGGATCTCTGCATCCCCCTATGGATCCCCAAGGCTGCGGGTGGATCTCTGCATCCCCCTGTGGATCTCTGCATCCCCCGGGGATCCCCAGGGCTGCGGGTGGATCTCTGCATCCCCCTATGGATCCCCAGGGGCTGCGGGTGGATCTCTGCATCCCCCTATGGATCCCCAGGGGCTGCGGGTGGATCTCTGCATCCCCCGGGGATCCCCAGGGGCTGCAGGGGCACAGCTGCTCCACCCTGGTCTCACCACGGCCCGCAGAGGCATCTCAGCTCTGGTGCCTGGAGCACCTCCTCCCCCTCCTTCTTCACTGACCTTGGTGTCACCATGGTGTTTCCCTCACATGTTTTCCCCTCCTCCTCTTCTCTGACTGGGAAAACAACTGTGTTCACTTTGTTTTGATTTTCTTCTTAAATATGTCATCACAGAGGCGTTACCAACCTCTCTCACTGGCCCAGGTTTGGCCAGCATCATGTCCATCTTCAGAGCCATCAGCCGGCTCTGCTGGACATGGTGGAAACTTCCAGGAGGTTCTCACAGGAGCCACCTCTGTGGCCCCCCTGCTACCTAAAACCAGGCTGAACAAATCCAGTACACCAGGCAATTAAACAAAAGTTTGGATAATCCATTTCACGAAGCTTCATAGATGAAACAATAATACTATCCAATACCTATCAGAGTCCATTACATATAAGCTCACAGAAATTGTTTCTCTGTTCCTCATTTCTCTATGAAATCCAAGTACTTCTGTTCCCTGCCTTCCAAGAGAGAAAAATCCAAATCCCCTGATGAAGCCATGGGTGAAGTGTGACCATAAATTCACCTACAAGAACTGATGTGCCTGAGAAGACTGTCCAGCTGAAGAACACACTGGCCACCATTCTCCAAAAAAACCAGTATACAAACTTGTCAGCAAATTAAACATTCTCCCTAAGAGGAAGGTCTTCATCTTTCTGGAAGTCATTACTGGTGTTTGCTCTTTAAGGCTTGTGTGGTTACTTGAAAATATTTTTGTCTGCAATTGCACTTCATATTGAGCTGATATTTTCATTGACACACATCAATGGTCTCTGTCTTTAGCCCAGCTCTAGAGCTGGTCAAATCATGTTCTCACTCTACCATTTAGGCAACTTTTTATTTTTGACTGAAAAATCTGTAGCTTTGTGAAAAGCTGAAACACTGAAGTTTGATTTCTAGAAATGTGTGCCTTGAAGTTCAGCTCTTGTTTGGATCCTCCAAGGGTTAATGAGAATGATGCTCCTGTGGCAGCATTGGCTTGGTGGGAAGCAAGTCCCATTGAAAGGCTGAAGTACTGAAACCCAAAAATTACTTAAAAACTACATCCTTGATAACCTCAAGACTGAGTTATCCTTCCTGACATAGTGTTGGGTTGCTTGTTAAGCTCAGGTCATTACAGTAACCCTGCTCCCTTGCTGTCATACTGCTACAAAAATCTATTAACTTGGCTTCCTCCCAGAACAGCTCATTCCTGGGAAGTTCCTCCTGTTAGACTTCTTGTTGGGAACAATCCCTTTTAATCTGCTGACTTGCATCTGCTCTAAGGCCAGTATTTGGGGGGGGGGGGGGAAGGGGGAAAGATGAGAAGATGGGATTTTTAGCACTTACATTTCACTTGCTAACAGCCAGATGTTACTGTGTAAATTGACCCACAGAGCTCCGGGCAGGATTTTCAGAGGCGTAAGAGTGATTAGGAACTCAAATCCCCTCAGTGCTCAATGGGTCTCTGTTCCTATCAGACCCATGCAAACCCAGCCTCACTCACTGCCCTGAACACTTGCCCAAACTCCTCTGGGAAGCAAGAGGTACATTAATTTTGTAGGTTAATGCTGCAGAATGCCAGCAACTGTGATCTTAGAGCCTGATTACAAGAGGAATCTTTATTCCAAAACACTCTTTCATAAGTTAACACCAAATTAGTAAGAAGGTGCATAATCCTTTGCTGCTTTTGCTTTGTGGAAACCACAGGAATGGATACTTTAGAACAAATGATCAGAGAGGTAAAATACCATATTTGAAGTACCACTTCTCTAGCAGGAACCACACTGAATCTAACTTGGGCTGTGTCTCACCATACAAATGTCAAACCTCCTTTCTTTACTTCAAAGAGTTCATCAAATCCCAGAACTTCTACAAATGTTGCAAAACATTTCTAAACACCTATTAATCTATTAATAGATAGAAACAAAAACACAAGAAAAACACTCAAATGTCCTGGAAATGAAAGAAATTGAGTATGAAAATTGCTGTTTGGTATATCATTTAACACTTTTGTTCTCTTGCATTTTTTATGTTTCATGCCAGGCTTGTAGCAATGATTCATTACATGAAATCAGAACTTTACAGGTTCAATCTGGAAGCATTTGTCTTGCTGACAGGGTAGGATCCTTTAGGTCACTGAGCCACTTCCCTGAAACTGCATCAAACACATAAGCTGAAAATACCCCCAGCAGCTTAATGCCATTCAGCTCTGTAACACTGGATTTACCAAACCCTGACTATCCCACAATAAAATAAAAGCTGTCAGAGGTAAAGAAAAGCCTCAAAAGCTAATCTATGCTGCAAATCTGTGTTATAAAACACAGCCCAGAAGTATTGACAATGCACCAGGTCCTGGCACTGGCACAGACTTTGTGGGATTCCATTAAAACAAATACTCAAATCAGAAATGTCTGGTTAGTAGAAAACCCTGAACTTACAGGTAAGACATTCATGTCCATATGCGTTGTCTTCTCTGCAAGGTCATTTAAAAAATGGAAATCCCTTGCAGCCTTTTTCACTCAAGCTCCAGTGACCTCAGTGCTCCTGAGAACAACCCTGTTGCTGTGTAAGACACTATAAACTTGAAAATGTTGCTTCATGTCTCCATGAGTGACACCTTATTATGTCCATGTAATCTCCAATGAAAGAAAATCCACACCTTTCAAGAGTCCAGAACCGCTACATGACTGATTTTGAGATGGTGGTAATGAGGATGAGTTAAACTACTTTAAACTAAGCATCATCTCTACATCAAGAATTTGTTAAGAGTCCTTCAAGGAAGAGCAGATGGCCTGGCAGAGAAACACTGCTTACCTGAAAGTGCCCTCTTAAGCTCTAAGAGCATCAGCTGCACTTCACTGGTCCAGAAGATGTCCTTGTATAAAACTCATATCCAATTCTATTTGTACAAGTCTCTTTACTGAGGTGTGTTCTTTTTCTTGGTCTAAGGAAAAAAAACCCAACAGAATTTGTGAAATGAGCAAAGGGAAGCACAGACCTGGATCTATTGTCTTACCAACAATATAACTGAATTATGTACCCAGCTCCAAAGACTCTTTGAAGCAGGTTATATGTAAGTATAAAGAGAATTATATCCTGGAGCCAGCGTTCAGAGAAATCTGTGCAAGGGCTAGTGTAATCAAAATAAATTATTATTCATTTGAGCTATTTGGAGTTCTCTGAAGCTTTGCACAGCTTTTTCCAGAGGCAGAGAGAAAACTTCGGTTTGATTTGGATGACCATGATCTGACACAGGTGAGTGTTGGTAAAGCCACCTTGTTATAAATGAGGCTTGGACCTTTTGGGTGGAATAAAAGTCTGCTCGTTTATTAAAAAGAAAACCAGGAGCGGAGACTCGAGGTAAGCCCAAGTCCCACTCGACAACCCAGAAAAACCAAACTGTGTGTCGCACAGGGATTCCCTTGGACTCAGGTTCCTCAGGAAGACCAGGGGCTGAGCCCCGGAGCAGTTCTTAGAGTCTCTTTTGACGCTGTGATTGGTGCAGCTCAGATCCTCCTCTGATGGCTCGTTGCTAGGGTCCTCATTGGTGTTCAATTCTGTCAGTCTCTGGGGCGTCGCATGATTGGTTGGCCCCTTGATCAATAATCCTTCAAAATGTTTACATCATGATTATTGGGTTGTCTTGAGAACATTCTAGAGCATTCCCCTCATTCCTGTAGACCCACTACTTTCCCCCATTGGTGTCCCCATCTAGTGGGTACCTGGCAACATTACACCCGTACAATCGCAGTAACAATTAACTCATTAACTGCATACCCCACTCCTCTAACAAGCAACTTTTAACTTCTTCTCAACCAAAAAAAGAGAACTTTTTAACCATTTATTACAACTCTCCCCTCTAAAACTTTGATAGGGTCTTTGCCCACATCAACCAACTTACAGCTTAACAATTTTTCCATTAAACAGTGTCCTCATAAACCCTATAATCTTTCGTAGTCTTCGGTATTTCTCGTAAATTTCTCCCACCGCTCCAGGGGCTTTCTCTTCTTCTTGATCCTCTTCCAATTCATCTGCCTGCAGCACTCTAATTCTTTCAATTTTCTCCCGGTTTTGTGTCTGTAACTCCTGAATGAGGGGCATATTCTGCACAACAGAGGTTATAAGTCTAACAAAACAGGTGATTAAACACGGCAGGAATATCAAACTGGCAAACGAGAGTCCAGCAATTACCAATGCCTTCTTCCACCACTCTCTGGTTAGTAGGTTGTCCCACCAGTTAGACTCAAACAGCGGGGTCCACCTTTGTACGGGAACATGGGCCAATCTTCTGATGTTAGTAGTTATATTCTTGATAGCTTCACTGTGGTCATCAATTTCTACACAGCACTCTGATGAATTAAACTTCCCACATACACCACCTTCCACTGCTAGCAGATAGTCCAGTGCCAGCCTATTTTGTTATATCATAGTTCTCATTTGTCTAGATTGCGCAGAAGATAAATCCAGAGCTAGGGTGGATTGATTAGATATTATTTCCACCCAGTGCTTGGAGATGGGTAATTCTGTTCAACATATATACTGGAGTCCTGTACCCCCATGATCCATCCTGGGCCCAAGTTGCAGGACCATAGGTGGCTATGATCCACTCAGGTGGCCACTAATCCTCCCCCCACTTCTGGGTTCCCCCTATCTGGATGTTTCTTTTCTTTCGGACCAACTCGTCATACAGAGGAAACCCAAGATTTTGTCCCTCGATTTGTGGAAGTAGGAAAAAGGAGGGTCTAATTATGCCTAGGGTACAGCTTCCAGCCCAGTCTTTTTGGAGCATAACGAAGGTCATCTTCCCATATGCTGGGGTTTTAGGAGCTCTCCTGGTTTTTCTTCTGTTAAAGGAATTTTGCCCATACATGTTGCTAGGGAAGCAAATGGCTGGGTACTTAAGAAAAACAAAAGAGCTGGCTACAGAGAGGGGCGCATCTGGCTACTCTTTTGTTTTCACCTGAGTGTGTGGGGGCAGTTGGTCTCGGCATTCGGACAGAGAGGGAAGCTGGTTTTTTCTTCGGCCACTTTTCCTTCTGCTGGAGAAAAGCCCGGGATCCCAAGCCGCTTTCCCTGCTGCGCTCGGAGCCGGGCCGTGGCCGCCCTGCCCCACCATTGCTTCGAGCCTTCGCTGTGTTGTAGCTGTGCTCGCCCTGCCTGCCCAGACCTCCGGGGGGGTTCCCCTTTTGGATACACCTCATCTGCCATCCGGGATTTGTGCTCGTCCCTGCCATTCCAGCCTGCTGTTCCAGCCTGCTGTTCCTGAGGGTCCGGCTGGACACTGGGATCAGCTGCCCAGCGGTTTGTGAAGCCTTTGTTCCATCCCTCCCCGGGATCCCAGGCCACCAGAGCCGCGTGCTCCCCGAGCTCGCTCCGGAGCGCCCCCTGCAGCCGCGGGGGAACCATCGCACCTGCCCTGCTCACCGGGAGCCGCCAGCGCCCCTGCCGGCTGCGAGCGGAACTGCACCCGAGGGGAAAGGGCCTGACAGCCAAAAGGCTGGGACTGGGTTTGTGATTGTTTGCTGTTACTGCCATGGTTATTGCTGTTTGTTTGACTTGTTATACGCATATAAATATATATAGTAAAGAACTGTTATTCCTATTTCCCACATCTTTGCCTAAAAGCCCCCTGATTTCAAAATTATAATAACTTGGAGGGAAGGGGGGTCACATCTGCCATTCCAAGGGAGGCTCCTGCCTTCTTTAGCAGACACCTGTCTTTGAAACCAAGACACCACATAACCAGAAGAGTCCTTTTGGTGCTTGCCAATAATTGTGAAATTTTACATTGTTTATGCCAATCTTACTTCAAAATTTTGAGATCTTTGGTTCATCTTGGAAGCGGTTAGGTTCCCTGGTAAAACATTTATATAACTTTTCTCGTTCTACATATGTACACCCTTGTTTTTGTTTTCTTGCCCAATATAAATCCTTAGCCTTAGGGATCCACCACTGATGTGTACTATTTGTTATAAAATACCTTTTACAGGGAAGCTCACCCACATATGCTGTGTATTTAGGACCTCTCCTCCACAGACATTCTTCTCCAATGACTCCTGACCTCAAGCTCCACGCTTCTTCTTCCTCCCTCTCATCTGGTCCTGGTGATTCCTTCTCCCTTATCTTTAGGATCTCCTGTGGGGTCAAAGCAATCCCCTCCCAAGGCCAAACCTGTGCCATCCAGGTATCTCCACAAATCCAGCAATCAGTTATATTCCAATCATGACTTTTCTCAACTAGATCTAGGAACAAGTTCTTTCCTCCCATCATTCTGATCCCAGGTCCCTTTTTGATTACCCCTTCTACCTCTTTTTCTCTAATCAAGTCTGGCTCCCAGTTCCCTGCTTCTGCTTTCTGCTTTGCCGGGTCTTTCTCAGAGCAGATACATTTCTCTTTCATAGGGCATTCCCCCAGCAATTTTTGTTTACAACTCCCTACATTTTCAAAAACCAATAGGTTCGGCCATCCTCTATGCAGGTTTGCAGTTCTAAAAAGCTGGCACAATTAGGGCTCGGATTCGAATGGGTTCTTAGGATGGCCGTCCGAGAGTCTCCCGCATACAAGGGGTGGTAATATTTATCGCAGGATGGTGCTCCTCCCGCTTGGATGTTGATCATGAGGAGAACCCATATTAGTGGGGGTCCGGTACACGGCACTCTCCCACCCATGTCTCCCCTCTAATCCCTGTTAGAGGATCCACGACTTCCTATCTGTGGCAAGAGTGTATCCTGATCCGGTCTTGCCCCCTCTCAATATTCTTACCCATTGGTTACTGTTACCCACTTGCTGCGGTGATACTCTCTCTTTTGTGTCAACTTATTTTCCTTCCTTTTTAGGGTCTGATTTGCTAGGTGCATGGGAGGATACTCTATTCCTTCAGAGTTCTTTGGATCTGTAATGAGACACATCAAAAATTAGAAAAGGTTCTTTTAAATTTTTCAATAAATAACTATTTTAAACTTTAAATATTAATAAGTAACACGAGGTATTTCAATAAATAAACGACTTTTAATTCTTAAGACTTGTAATATCACCAGAACAGTTAATAAAGTTCAAATCATCTTAAAAACTCCATCTTTATCTGTCCTTTCATGGCTTCTTCTTCAGTGTCAGCTTGGTGTTGGTTGGGTTAACTACTGTCCACTCGGTTGGGGCTTGTACAGGTCCTTTCACCCTGGAGACATGAGTCCATCCTTTCTCTTGGGTCCTCATTGCTGTTGCTGTGGTCAGCAAAATTTGAAAAGGACCTTCCCATTTCGGGGTCAATGGCTGATCCTTCCAGGTTCTAATTAATACCCAATCACCAGGCTGGAATTTATGAATGTCAAAATCAATGGGCATAGTTTGGGGGAGATACCCCTTTTCTCTCAGTTCTTTGAGAGTATTTGCGACAGTCTGTATATATTTCCTTACACTCTGTTCTCTCTCTTCATAAGTTCCAAGATAGCCCGGAGTAGTTAGAAAAGGTAGTCCAAAACATCATTTCATAGGGGGAAACCCCTATGTCTGCTCTAGGTTTTGTTCGGATCCTCATTAGGGCCAGGGGAAGACATTTTAACCAGTTCATTTTAGTCTCTTCTACTAACTTTGTAAGGGCTACTTTCAGTGTTTGATTTACTTTCCACCGTTCCGGAGCTTTGTGGTCTCCATGGAGTGTGTAATTTCCATGTGATGTTTAGGGCCTCAACTAGCAGTTGTAACACTTAGGCTGTAAAATGAGGACCTCTATCTGAGTCTATAGTGTGTAGTATACCATACCGAGGTATTATCTGCTCTAACAGAATCTTCTCAACTACTTCAGCTGTTGTTCTTGTTGTAGGATAAGCCTCCACCCAATGGGTTAGGTGGTCGACTATGACTAGCAGATATTTAAATCTTTGCACCTGGGGCAACTTGGTGAAATCAACTTTAATACTCTGAAAGGGTCTTCTTGCTAATTCCCTTCCCCCAAGAGGCATTTTCCGCATCACTTTTCTGTTCACTCACTGACAAGTTATACAGTCTCGTGTTACCACTTTTGAAATTGTAAAAATTCCAATACACACATATGTCCTCAGAAAGTGGTCACACAATGCTTGCGTCCCCCAATGTGTTGAGGCGTGTAACTCTTCTAACACTTCTCTAGCTAGGGCCTTGTTTAATACTTGTCTGGCAAGTATTAAATATTAATTACATCTGGCATTATTAAATATTAATACATCTGGCATCCTCCACTCACCCTTCTCATTTTTGATTGCCCCATGCTTCTGGAATTCTTCTAGCTCTCTCTAATGTGTGAGATCTCTCCATCCTTGCCCTTGTCTCTCAAACTCGTTATATGTAGGATGGTTCCTTCATCTCCTAAGGCTGCTTTCTTCGCTATCTGGTCGGCCAAGTTATTTCCTTTTATCTCCAGGGAGTCTCCTCTTTGATGTCCTCTTACATGCACTATGGCTATCTCCACCGGACCTCTTAAAGCTTCAAGTACCTCCTTGATTAAATTCTCATGCACTAACGTTTTTCCTTTTGAATTTACAAATTCTCTCTCCGTCCAGATTTTACCAAAAGTGTGTACCACTCCGTATGCATATTTCGAGTCAGTATAAATAGTTCCTTTCAGATAATTAAGCCACAGTAGTCCTCGTAATAAAGCATAGAGTTCACAGCACTGCGCCGACCATTGTCCTGAAAGTTTCCCTTTTTCTATAATGGTCATGTCCTTTCTATTTATCACCGCATACCCCGAAACCCGTTTTCCTGCTACTACTCTAGACGAACTGTCCACAAAAAGGATCTTTCCCTCTGGTAAGGGGTGTTCCAATAAGTCCTCCCTTACTTTAGTTTGTAAGTCAATGGTTTCGATGCAGATATGCTCAAGTTCTCCATCTGGTTCTCCATATAAAAATTGGGCAGGGTTTATTGCTCGGGTTGTAGTTAACTCTAAATTTTCCATATTGTTCAGGATCAATTCATATTTTAAAAGCCTGCTGTCGGAGATGCATTGGCTAGCCTTTTTACTTAATATGGTTTTAAAATCATATGGAGTGTACACTCTAATCTTCTTACCAAAAGTCAACTTATATCCCTCCCCCACCAGAGTTACCGTGGCTGCCACGGCCTGGAGACAGGTTGGCCATCCCCTTACCACTGGGTCTAATAACCTTGACACATAAGCAATAGGTTTCTTTACTCCACACAACATTCCTGTACAAGCACTCCATAGGCCACTCCTTCTTCAACATTCACAGATAATTCATATAATCTGTCTAAATTGGGCAAACTCAACACTGGAGCAGTTACCAGTTTCTCTTTCAATTATTCCAACCTTTTATTCTCTTCCTCATTCCAGGTTAAGGGTTCTTGCTCTACTAATTTGTCATACAAGAATTTTACTAGCTTGGTATGTCCCTCTATCCATAGTTTACAGTACCCGATCAACCCTAACAATTTTATCACATCAGTTTTTGTTTTTGGTGCTGGCAGTGACAATATTCCCTGTATTCTACTCGAATCTAACTTCTTGTATCCATGCCCAATTAAATGACCCAAATACTTCACCTCCAATTCCACAAATTGCAACTTCCTTTTTGACACTTTCAAACCCTTTTCTCCCAGAAAATTTAGTAATTTAATCGTTGTTTCCTGGACCTCTTCTTTTCGTTCCCCTGAGGCCAACAAATCATCCACATACTGCAATATTTGTACTTGTCCAGCCAGTAAAAATTCTCGCATCAATTCTTCTAAAGCCTGACCAAATAAATTTGGGGATTCCGTGAATCCCTGAGGCAGCCAGGTCCATTGTAGTTGTTGTTTCCTTCCTGTAGTCTCATCATGCCATTCAAAGGCGAACCATCATCTGCTCTCTTTCTCAAGTGGGCACGCCCAAAAAGCATCTTTTAGATCGATTACACTGAACCATGCATGTCGTGATGATATTTTATTTAATAAGGTATATGGGTTAGTGACAGCTGGATAACATGCAATGGTTTGTTTGTTCACCTCCCTCAAATCTTGTACCAGGCGGTAGGTCCCGTCTGGCTTCTTAACTGGCAAAATTGGAGTGTTGTGGGGGGACATGCATGGCTCAAGTATACAGTCTAGAATTAATTCCTTAATTACAGGGGTCAGTCCCTGTTTTCCTTCAGCTGATATATGGTATTGTGTAACCCTTATGGGTAGTATGTTCAGCTTCATCTTTTATTTCAATGGGTGGGATGTCTAACAATCCATGCCCTCCTCCTTCGGCCCAACGTCGGGATTAATAGTCTCCTCATCTTCTTTTGTTAACACCATCATTTTAGCCACCATTCTACCTTCCTCGGGGACTACCCCTATTCCCAGCTGTAATTGCAGGTCCCGGCCTAGTAAATTGCATCCCAATTTTGGCATATATAACAAATCTACACAACTTTCTCAGGAATTACCTTTAACTTGTACCTGTTCAATCATGGCCACATCAAATGGGTCATTCTTAGCTCCCTTAACCTTACATTTTCTATCACTTAACTTACAACCTTCTGGAAGCTTTGATATACGCAATCTGTCTGCTCCAGTATCAACAAGAAACTCATATTCTTCACTCTGGGGGCCAACTTCCAGATTTACCAAGGGCTCTGTGTGATTTTCAAAACCTTCCGCCAGAGCAAAGAGGCCCTGACACCCCTAACCATTTCCCTTTAAAATCTTTTCCAATGTATCTTGTTCCCTAGCAATTGCCTCATCCAAACTTCTTTTCTTACAGTATCTCTTTGTATGTCCCCCTTCACCACAACAATAGCATATGATTTTGACCCAGTTCTGTTTTCTCTGCCTGTATATCTTTTCCTTCTCCTCCCCATCTCCTTTTGACTCTCCCCTTCCAACTCCAGTGCTTTCTCTAGCTATCGCTATCATGATCTTCGCTTCAGTTTTTGTCTTCTCCTCCTCTCTTCTCAAGTATACCTTCTGCGCCTCCCTCAACAATTCGTTCAGGCTGTTTTCCTGCTAGTCATCTATCTTCTCTAATTTTCTTCTAATATCTGTCCATGCCTTGGTAACAAACTGGATCTTCACGAATACTTGCCCTTCCGGCCTATCTGGATCCACACAGAATATAATTGAAAATTCCTTTTTAACCTTTCCAACCACGCACTCGGGGTCTCGTCCTTTTCCTGCTGGCTGTCAAAAGCCAGCCTCGCATTGTTTGTCCTGGGCACAGCCTCTCGTATACCTTTTACTATGAGCGCCTATAATCTCTCATATTTCTTCTTTCTAGTTCATCATTTAGGTCCCAGTCTGGTTGCACATGCGGCATTTTCTCCTCCCCCCGGGGTCCATTCCTATTCTCTCGCTCCCAGATCCGCATGCCAGCTGCCCTAATTAGTTGGATTTCTTCTGGGGAGAAAAGTATACCCATGATAGAATTCAACTCTTCCCATGTATGAATGCTAGGACCCAAGAATTGGTCAACCTGATTAGATATACCTAGTGGATCCTTCAGTAAACCTTTTAACTCCTTCTTAAAATTCCTCACCTCAGAAGCCATCAACGGCGCATTAACAAACCCAATTCCCCCTCTAGCACCTCCCATGGGCACTTCTCTCAAGGGGAATAATTGGTCCACTGTCTCTCCTTGAGGCACACACTTCTGGGTTTGAAACCTAGTATTGTAACCATGGTGTCTTACCATCTCATCTGAGTCCTTTTTCATCTCTGATTCCTTTTCCCCCCCACAGCTGCAACCTTGCACTATACTTCCTTCAGCAGAGACATTGTGTATTGGGGAGAAACTAAGGGGTGTACTTTGAAATGTAGGAGAGATAAGGAGAGGCATAGGAAGGTTCTGTGGTATGGTTGGGACATTTGGGATACAAGGTTGATGTACAGGAGAAATTGGCACACGTGTAGGGGAAGCAGATGGAGTCTCAGGTGATGGAATAGGGTGCAGCGGAGGAGGTTGGGGCAGGTAGTGGAGGTGGTGGGAGAGGTATTGGCTGAGTAGGGGGAAGTACCGGAGGAGTAGGAGGGTGAGCTATGGGTAGAGTAGGTGGTGAAGGGGGTGGAAGACAATCAAGAGGGTCCCACCCTTTTGAATTACTTTTCTCTCCTACTTCCTGTGCTTCTTTCTTATCCACTTCCTTCTCTTTTGATACTTTGTACACTCTTACTTTCTTGTCCCAGATCTCATTTTCAAGCCAGCAGGCTGCGTGTAAGATTTCTTCCTCATTTTGGGTCTCCTTTAAATTAACGCGTCTGTTTAAAGCTCTGCACATCCACTTTTCTTTGGATCCGTACCAGGGCCAATAGACAGGCCCTTCCTGAATCACTTCCTTTGGCCAGATCTCAATACTATAATTGATCATTTTAATTTTGTCCAATTTCTTTAAATTTTCATTCAAATCCAAATTTTCGAGCATTTCTCCCAATGGGCGTTCGGGAGGACTGTCTTTTAATTCGGTTTTGTCTTTCTTTGTCCTTTTATTCTTTCCCGCACACTGGCCCGTGATTTTTGGTAATGTTTATAGAGTGTACCTAAGTGTCAACAGAGCTCTTTAAATTAATTATTACTTAAATCAGAATAAAATGACCTATAAATAAAACCCTTTCTTTTTCTCTCTCTCTTACAAACTTATGGCAGTAGATAGTCCCTGCTTCAGAAAGGAATTAGCTTTAATCTATATTAGGCTCCTCAACCAGGAAACTCAATGATCACTACTTCTTAAATACCCACTAAGTGAGCCACACTACTGTGAAGCTCAAACAAAAGTTCGTACCCAACTAAGTAGAACTCTTGGTTGCTAATCCGAAAAACCTCTTCTAAAATTACCTCATTACCAACAAAATTTAGTACACACAACGCACAAACTTATTAACATCTACCTAACAAATAATCGTATTTGAATGAACCAACAAAACCAAGGCGAGCTACCACAAGTTCTAGGAAACCAGGCAAAGCTATGAGAGAATAGGTAAGGTTCTGATAAAAGGAGTGAAGGTCACGGGAAAATAACAATAACTTTTAATTTTTAAACAAGGGGTTTTTTAAAAGCAGTAACTGTAATAATCATAATACAACTACTCGTGGGAAAATTTGTTAACTGTGGGAATTAAATGGCTGCCCGTGGGAAATCCAACAGGAAACCTCAGAAACTACAACCTAAATGGTGACCCAACCGGAAACCGGATGAACCCTATCAGGCCCTTTCGGCCCTTCCCCCTTCTGGGACCCAATTACAGACTCCACCCCTCGCTGGAGTGAGGGACCCTCCCTCCTCCGGGGAGTTTCCTCAAAAATTAAGATGGCGCCCGCCAGACGCCACTAGACACTTCTCCTCTACAACCCAGATCTTAAAATGGCTGCGACACCAAAAATTTCTTCCCTACGGAATGGCGGTCTCAAAAATTAAGATGGTGCCCACCAGACGCCACTAGACACTTCTGCTGTACAGCCCAGATCTTAAAATGGCCGTGACACCAAAAATTTCTTCCCTACGGAATGGAGGTCAATGAAAGTCCCCTTAACTTTGAAAATCTCCAGTTAAGAGTCTTCCTTCCAGCCCACAAGGGTCCTAGTTCCCTAGGCACAGACTCTCTGGGGTCTGCCCTAAGGAACCCCCTCCTCCCAGGTGATCCTGGCTGATGGAATCGCTACTTCCCTGTCTGGGACTCCTAGCGATTCCACCCCCGATCTGGCGATGACCAAGCCACTTCTAACTGGAGCCTGCACGGGGCGGCTAGAAGTAGGGTACTCCTCCGTCTCCCACCTTTAAGGGTCCCTAGGGGTACAGCACTCACACGTTTTTCACTCGCTTCCCTCCTTTCCCGGCTGGGCTCCTCGTGGAGGACTGGAACCGCGGTACTCCTCACTCGCTTCGGGAGTCCGCTCTATGCAGCCCCCGTCTCACTCAGTCGCCACTACACGCACACTCGTACCCCCTAATGCCTCGACCCCACTCACAACACCAACCTGACAGCGAGTCCCGCTCCTCAGAGGGGAATCCTCTGGGTTGTCGGGCCCCTGATATTCTCTCGGGACAGCTGACAGTCCTCCCGACGGTCGCGAAGAAATCCAGAGTCCAGGCGGCAAAAATTCTGCTGGACGCATCTTCCCTGGACTCGTCCTTCTCCAGGACCGCCCAGGGGGCGTGGCTTATCCTGGACGAGTCCCCAGAAAACTGTTATAAACGAGGCTCGGACCTTTTGGGTGGAATAAAAGTCTACTCGTTTATTAAAAAGAAAACCAGGAGCAGAGACTCGAGGTAAGCCCAAGTCCCACTCGACAACCCAGAAAAACCAAACTGTGTGTCGCACAGGGATTCCCTTGGACTCAGGTTCCTCAGGAAGACCAGGGGCTGAGCCCCGGAGCAGTTCTTATAGTCTCTTTTGATGCTGTGATTGGTGCAGCTCAGATCCTCCTCTGATGGCTCGTTGCTAGGGTCCTCATTGGTGTTCAATTCTGTCAGTCTCTGGGGCGTCGTGTGATTGGTTGGCCCCTTGATCAATAATCCTTCAAAATGTTTACATCATGATTATTGGGTTGTCTTGAGAACATTCTAGAGCATTCCCCTCGTTCCTGTGGACCCACTACTTTCCCCCATTGGTGTCCCCATCTAGTGGGTACATGGCAACATTACACCCGTACAATCGCAGTAACAATTAACTCATTAACTGCATACCCCACTCCTCTAACAAGCAACTTTTAACTTCTTCTCAACCAAAAAAAAAGAACTTTTTAACCATTTATTACAACCTCTTGAAACAGGACAGGGCAAAAGACCCACTCTAAACTCAATGAACCCCTTCCAGACCTCATTCAGAATTGCACTCTGTAATTCACCTGTGATGTGCCATGTGTCTGTTCATTGTAGTCCCCAAGTATTTCTAATACTGTAAAGAATTGCGAAGCATTTGCTGTGATTTTAGAGACTGTTATTATTTAACTACTCAGACACTGGTGATTAACTAGAATTTCTGGTTGACCAGTAAAAAGACCCAAGGTGTTACCTGGTTTGTCTGTGGACTCATTCATTGAGGGACAGGTGAGAAGAGAACCAAGAAATCCTGGTTTACAGGCAGGTGCTCCACACCACCAGACACTTTTGTTTCCCCTTCAGCGGCTGCCAACCAAATGCATGTGTGGAAATAGTTATAAACATATCTGCGGAGCATTCTCTTGGGTTGTCTCTCTTTTTCTCTCTAAAACTCTTAAAAGGAAAAATGCATTTGGAAGTATGATGTGATTATGAAACATGAATTTCTGATTAGAAGTATAATTACATTCCCTTTTGATGCCAGCCAATGGTGTTCACACAGGCCAGATCATAACACGTGCACTCGGCAACCTTAAACCTCACCAATTTCTCAACTGCCATTTGAAGATAATAAAGGAAATCCGTGTTTTAATTTTTAATATTTTCAATGCCTGTTCTTACAGCCATTATGTATTTTGGGAATGAACAGCTGAATCCATCATCCTGTCTCCAATTGAATCTCCAGAGGCATGTTACCTGAACCTTGCTGCTTTTTTCCTCCCTCCTACACAGACTTGCTCTGTTTTCACTTTTTATAACCACACTGTATATTAACAATAAGAACATTAACTCATAAAAACATTAACTCATTGGGGTAAAATTATACCATGAGAGTGCATCCAACTCCCTATGTGTTTTGACATTCCATTTAGCAAATGGTGTTACCATTTTAAGAGTGAGTCATTTCAGCTCTGAACCACTGCAAGGGAAGTAGAAGGCTTGTGAAGAAGAAAATGTAAAGACAGATACATGTATTAAATCTGTTTTAAATTATGTTAGAACTGAGCATCAAAGAACAGAGCTTCATCTCCCACATAAAGGACCTGGTTGCTGAAATGCCAAGGGGCAACTCTCATTGCAGGGCATTTGCTTGGACAGCAACTGGTGGAGTGGGTGTCTGCACTAGAAATGCCTCCAGAAGTGCCAGACTGAAACCAAGGAGATATGAATTAGAATTTATTTTTTTAAATGAAGAAATGAAACAGCAGAAACTGATGGAAGTTTTGATGTTTCCTCTCAAAGCCATGTTAGCATTAGCACTAAACAGATGTCCCATGTTCCAAAGAAATGGCAGGTTTGGCACCTCTTCACAGTTAGCAAATTTAATTATGGCTTCAAATGCAGTAATGGAGCAACCTTGCTTGGCTATAATAGGATCTGCAATTGGCACCAGCTTTCCTTCCCTTGTATGGGGAACTGCAGAACAAGGTGCTGCACATGTTCCTGCTGTATTATATTGGGTCAAATTGGGGTCTGATTAAAATACTATGGAAGGGAGGGGAGGAAAAATAAGAAATTAGGAGTAGGGACAAACTCAGTGTTTTCCTGCAATTCTAGTTTCTCTGGGAAAATTGGTTGGGTTTCAACTGGATGTGAGTTCAAATCAAATAGCTACTTTAATTAGGAGAACTCCCACTCTATCTGAAATAACACCGTGTTCTGGACAGAAGATCAGGACAGGCAGAAGAACTGGCATTGTCTGAAGAGAAGACAGTCCTGAGATAGGTACAAAGAAAGGAAAATAACTCTTTAAATATACCACAAATACTGGGGAAGAGTTTTCTTCTTTTCCTCTCCTTTGGGGGAGCCAATGAGATTTCAGAAGGTTTGGTACAGAGTGGGAAAAAAACTCTTCTGTCAACTCCCACTGCAAGTCTGCATCAGCACATCCAATAGCAATAACAACAATGCCTATCTTGTTATTTGGATATGTAAAATATCCACCTTAGGCAGGTCAGACTCTTTATTACAAGGCCATTTTCTGTTGCTAGTAACTTTGCCAGATTTAAACCATTTGAGCTGAAATTCCCTTTTTGACTCTGTCCCAGGCTGAATCTGCCTGCAATGTTCCCCTGCATGTGCATTTATGCCTAACTAGGGTGGCTGATTCTGATCCAAAGCAAGAAAAAACAACTTATAAAATACTGCTTCAAAAACTTCGTATCTCCAGAAAGGAAAAATGACATTAAAATAATCCTTGTGACATTTTTCCTGCCAGAAGAAGAGGAAAGCTAACTATGTGCAAGGTGGATGCTACTGAAAAAATTATCTTATGGTACTGCAAAATGCAATGCTTCCCCACAGCCAAGGTCAGCAACAGACACAGGTAATGCTCCAGCCCAAATTAATTTTAATTTAGTAATATTCTGACACACAGTCATTTTCTTTCTCCCATTGAAACTAATGGGACTTTTCCATTAAATTTATGGAGTCTCAAAGCCTCTTGTTTGTATTTCTTTAGAATTGTACCCCCCTGTGACATCTCTTAGGCACCAGGAATTACAACCCACTTGTGCTATTTTACTATTTTAAAGCCCAGTTTTTATCCCTAACATTGACAAGGAGCTAATTATTCTTATTTTCCTTTCTCTCAGTACTTTTTTGTTTCATAATTTGAAATTATAATTATTACTGATGTAGAATAAAACATGAAATTACCCCTGATAGCACTGAGAGCAGAATACACAAAGGAGCCAGGCCATACTCTGTGAGAGGGACCAGTTGACTCTGCAATTAAATAACGTTGCCATGGTAATGGGGAGATCCAGGGTATAGCTGGGTAACACTAATTAAGGACGGCACGGAGACAGTCACGGGTGACTGCTGAGCTGGAATCCAGCTGCCCCACCAGAAAACAACAAAGCAGTTTATAAATATTAATAACCATTTGCAGCACCTAGTTGTGAGGAGGAAGGGGATGTTACAGGGAAAAATAATGAAGGAAGAGGACTGTGCGTGGCAATGTCTGTGCAGGGCTACACAGCAAGTGATGGCAGACCCACCGCACTCTGTAACTCCCTTCTGTGTTAAAGCCACTGCCCCTCCAGATTTCATCATTCCTAAGGAGAGCAGGAGCCTTTGTGTCACCTGGGACTCATCTGAGGCTGCTCGTACTCAGACTCATCACCTGGCACTGGTCTGAGGTTCCTTTTGCTCAGACTCATTCCTTCAAGCCAAGCAGAGCAAGAGACAAGACCCACTGCTCATTCCATTAACAGCCATTAGTGTTCTGCAGCAGCAAAAAGCAAATTACTCTTCTCCATCTGGCTCACTGAGCTTGTGAGCTTGGCTGAAGGAGGACCTGGAGGGTGGGACCTGCCCTTCCAGAGGTAATTTGGACTCAGTGACTAAAGCAGTAACACAGGGTGATTTGTCTTTGTGTGGAAGCAGTGTCCCATTTGTATGAACAGGTCTTACAGAATGAAAAATGATGATTTATTCTCATTTTAGTAGGAAAATTCCCTCTTCTCATCAGTCTTTTTTAATACTGTAACAGACCTTCAGGAGATAAAGCTGGGCTAACAGTACCTGGTGGAAGTCCTTCAGAGAAAAGAAATAAGTTCCAGTGGCTTTTTGATTAAATTCTTATGGACAGAAATGAAAAATAATACAGTTTCTTGATACCTTGTTATCAGTAATGGCTATACTGGTTATTGGAAGGATATTGATGTCAGAAACATTTCTGCAGGTCTACTCTATGCAACTCATTTTACCTCTCCACCACGCCTCTCAAATGTGAGAGAGCCAGCCTAGATTATTCAAGGATCTTAGATTTTAAAAATGAGACCTTACAGAGTTTCAGCTACTGAGCCAGCTCATAAATCCAGTACTTCAGGTGGCAGCCCTTGGCAGGGAACAACCACCCCGTTAAATCATGCTGGGCAAGAAACTGTCATTTCAGTGAATCATGAGAATTACTAATTCTATTATAATATGTGCATGTGTGAGGAAGGTAATTCAGGAGGAGTTTTAGTTCCATCTTTATGGCGTCCTTCAGAAGATTATGATCCTGGCTGCTTTTCCCTGTTGTCCATCCAATTTCCACAGTGACTGTTAAAAGTTTCAACAGCAGCAGTTAATAATGACAAGCAAAGTATAAACCTTTGGAAAGCTCATTCCTGTTTTGCTGCTCCCCTGGTTGCTGGCGTTAACATCCCACCCCCCTCCCTGAGCGTGCATTTACAATGGGATGCAACACAGAGGTCCCATGGCTGTGGTACCTTCATGGTCTTGTATGACACAGACACATTTGAAGGTGGTTCAGGGAAACCAGATGATCACCCAAAAAGGGAACTGGCCCACCTGCTTGTGCCTGAGTTATTGCACACCCAGGAGGTGAGCTCTTGTTTACGTGTGAGCTCTCTGTATTATTTACAGAGGAAATTTTATATTATTAAGGCCTCTTTGAATTTTAGAATTTTTTTAAAAATTTTTTTTAACTTTTTTTTTCCTGATGCATGCGATCACAAAAGTGACAGTTAATTAGAGAACAAGCACTGTTAACTATCAAATTCTCACAGTCCAGTGGCTAAAAAACTTTAAACATCAGTCTGCCCTAAAAACAAATTCAAGAGCAGAGCAAACAGTTCTGTCTGAACACTACACACAGAGCCAAGTTTTTGGTAGGTTCTGGTTGCAAATATTTAATTTTGCACTCAATTGTTATTTGGTGAGAGATGTGGCAGTAACTTCTATTTGACCTTAGTCATTCTGAGAGATAAATGCATGTGAAAGATTTGAGAAATTTTGCCATCTCACCATTACACATAAAATGTATGACTTCTCCCAGATCAAATACATTTGCACTTTTAAGAGACACTAAGTGGATGCAGACAGATTTGATGTATTAATCCACCTGAAATAATACACATTACATAATTCAGTATTAGCACATTTAATGGGAAACTGCACAAGTCCAAAGTGTTGGTAATTTCAGGCCCATAATTTAAAAGTACCTGGTTTAATTCAATAGAGATAAAAAGCAAATTTGTTCTTTCCTTCACTAATGAAATAGTACTTCAAGGTGCAATAAAGAAAAAATTTGGCTCCACTCAGTGCAGTCTTTATTTGGAAATGGCATACACTGTTCTCGATTCATAAAATCTTGCATGTGTTTAGGTACTAAAGAAGAAGTGGATGCTGGGTTTTGTCACCAGTGTTTGTGAGACACCTTTATCCATTTTCCATCAGCAGATGTAAATTGCTGGAGGCAACCATTAAGCACAAGTAAACATGTGTTGCCTTTTAAACACTGTCACTGCTATAACAGACCAATGGCATGGTTATAAATATGGCCAATAGGGCTTTCTGTGAATTTTTAAAATCCATTTTCAAAGTATTGCTCATTATGTCCCGTGTTTCTTCCTGTATGGTCCCTTGGCACATATATATAGCCCTGTTTAAACAGTGGGGCAGGGAGTTGTTCTCTGGTACATTTTGCTGTGTATTTCTGTTAACTCCCCCTCACCCTTGCTTGTGAGACACTTAACCACCCTTTTACTTCCCCTCATAACAAACCAGAGGATGATCAGAATAACCTGGGATTGAGCTACACAGAGATTAAGGACATGCCCGCACTTTGCAGTGGAGCATGGTAAAACCAGTTTTAGGGACTCTGTGTTTGTGCCTAATAAGGTGCCACAAGCTGTTTCGCCCAACACATGGTGCTATGTCAAAACACAACTCACGTTCAAAGAACCAGGGGTAGTTAGGGGTAATTGCCCTGGCACAGCTATTTTGCTCCTGGTTTTGGAGCTGACTTGCAGCCTCCCCATAGGCTTGCTTAGAACAGTGTGTAGAATTCCCTGCTCAAGGTCATACCAGAAATCAATGGCAGAAGCATGAAAAGAGCCCAGCTGTCTTTAATTCACCGCAGTCACCAGATTTCTCCTTCCCAAGCACAACCACCCCCTTTTCCCAGCACGCATAAAGTGTTGGAGAAGCTGCACAACTTGTAACACAGGCAGAGAAAAAGCAGCACAGTTGAAACTTAATCACCAGAGCATCACTCCACCAACAAACTGTCCTGCTCCAGGACCATGGAAAATCTGGCCCTTTGCCTCTATCACCATGATGGATCTGTACAAATAAGTCACACCTGTACTAAACAGTGGAGAATTTTGTTTAATAAATGCAGTTTTTGGTTGACTGCACACAGCCATGTTTGCTGGTACCAGAGCCCTGAGGGGCAGCCCCTGCTCGAGGTGGCACAGCAATAAATTCCAAGTTTACCCAGTCACTGCTGAGTCTCCACTGGAGATCCTTCACTTCTGTGGCAAGCAGCAGGATCTGACTCTTAATACATGAACTAGTGACACTTAATGCCTAGAAGGAGAAATCCAGTTATCTGCAGCCACTAAAATAACACTCTGCAGCTTGTCATACTCAGTCCAATTTATTCCACAGTTTCTCAGAGACACTAGGGGAATACTCCATTCTCCAGTTCAGCAAGCTTCATCTACAGTATATTGCTTCCTAAAGAGTTGCTACAGTGGCAAAGAAAAAGAATAGAGGCTTAAAACAAAACTACAGGCTTTCCACCGTGACTGCCACCAACTTCTGTTACTGAATTTAAATCTAAAGCCATTTTCTTTTTGAGATAATTGCCAGTTTCTTCTGTTTTCTCAAGCTGCTTGCTTTGGTACAGTTCTGCACTGATTTATACTTGCTTTTGACTTCACTTGATTAGGTGTAAGTGATGGAAAAAATGGCTTTAAATTTCACTGCTTTAAACACTTCTTGAACCCATAGATAACATAGGCAGACTAACTTTCTAAGTTATTGTCGTCCTTGTTTCCCTGAAATCACAGTAGTTGAAACCATTCTGTCGTTTCTTGGGGGTTTTTTTCCATGCACAAACAAAATTCATATCCTTTCAGCTTAAGTTATTTTTAGATTGTGAGATGCAGGAGTAAATACAATGACAAAGCACAGTGGGTTTCTTTTAATACATTTGGAGCAAAACCAAGATGGAGCTGTTTGCAGCACACAGCAGACTCCCAGAAAATTGCAGTCACAGTAGATGGCAGATGTAATAAATTTCCATGCCTCCAGCCAGAACATCCAAGCTCTGATTTCTCTGCCCCAAACCAGCAGAGTAAGAGGGAGTTCTGATGAAAGGCTCTTTTTGGGACTGTTTTTCTTCAATTCATTGCCACTGACAAAGAATTCCTCCTGATCTTGTAAAAGCTCTTTGTGTGAAGTTTGTTTGGCAGCTGCTGGCACAGGGGGGAAACAAGGACAACTCTCCCATTCCCCAAAAACACCTCAAGGCTCTCATGAGCAGCACCAGGATTTCTGAAGACACTGTGAAGGTAACAGAGCACTTCCAAGGGTGATTACCACAGCAAGAGTCAAGTGAATGAACACTCAGGAAGAAATGACCAAAGGAGCCGTTCAATTTTTCTTTGGAGTGCTTTGTTTCATAAATCTTCAGACAAGCCATCAACTTTTCCATTTTGGAAATCAAATCTCAACTTCATTCTGCTTGCCAGTAACAAAACAAAAGATGCTCTATGTCTGCCCACGGAGCCCATCACATGGCCTGCAGCTATGCCATCTCTTCTGGGTGCTGACACTGAAAAAGAATTAGAGCACAGAAGAAATGCTTTTGATGATGTGCGAACCCCAGAAGGATCCAGACCACACTAATTTAAGCTCTCTGTGCTTACAAGGAACAGCTCTTACTGTGGGTAGTTACAAACTAGAAGAGAGTTCCTTCAGTGGGAAGAATTTAACAGCTTCTTCCCTGAAGGCTCTTTTAAAATCATGTTAAGGAAAAGAAGAAATCAATAAATACACTTGTTGGAGGAGGAATTCAGAAGCTGTGTCCCTGCTGAGGCCAGTCCTGCTCCAGGGAGCTTAAAGATGGACCCAAGGTAAGGACTCTCACCTCAGCAATACAGTGAGGTTTGACTTCACCCACGAAGACATCTTAAAAAAGTAAATAAATTTGCATGTTCCCCACTTTGATTGGATGTATGGGTTTGGGGAACTCACCCTGTCCCTGACTGGAAGTCTGGAGAGTGGATTTTACCTGGCATCAGTCACACTCTTTGTGTGAAAGCCTTTTATTACTAAAAATCTGCCTGTACTGCTCCTTATAGTGCTGATCCCATGATAAGTATTTCAAACCCATTTGTTTTGTTCATTGTTTTTTAAACTGAAGGGAAACATGAAAAAAATACCAAAACTCACAAGAAACCAAGCTTTCCACACAGAGCCCAGTGCTGAGCTGCAAACGTCTGCATGCCTGGGATGGACTTCTCAAGCCCTCCACATTAGCAGGCAGCAAATGTCCCCTGAATGTGCCACCTGGCACGGCTGCTCGATGCTTTCTAATCCTCCTGGAACAGCATTTTCCAGACAACTCCTATCACACACTGAGCAGTCTCCTTATGTTTGCAAAATGAAGTCAAATTAGTTTGACATCTCCTGAAAGAAGCCTTTATCATCAAAATTTGGCAGAAGAAAAAGACAAGGCTTGTTCCTGACCTAATGGTTTCCCTCCTGCTTCAGGTAAATTCTTACACTGGGAGACATTTGCATCTCAGAGCTGATTTTTCCTGCATACAGAACCAATTCTGTGCAAAAAACATCCAGAACAGCATTGCATAATAATGGAAAAAATGTTAGTCTTCTTGTCTATCCAAGCTGTGCTGAAGGCAGACAAGTTTACAGCAGCCCTTGCTTCTGCACGTCTCCAAGTGCCTCCCTGATTTATGGCACAAAGAAACTCCGAGTCAGAGCTGATTTAACTTACTCTGCTCTGGCAAAGCTGCAGGAACTTTGGCAGCAGCTGGAGCTGCAGAGCTCTAACCAGGGCTGCTGTTACTCATCTATGTTTCTGATTATTTCCATGCACTGAAGTTGTTTCCTGCTGGGCACATCTGCTGCAGTTATGGCCTCATTCTACCACCGTGGAGAAGACATTACTGTGTTTTCCTGAGCAGGAGCTACTAAGCTCTGACTATGAGTAAAGGCAGAACGTGTGGCCTCAAAATGAGAGGGGCCTGCTTGGAAAACCTGACCCCCAGTGAGCTCACAGCGGCTGCTGTGGGAATTTTGACTGGCAGGTTTTGCTATGGAGTCCAGCCTAGGAGCAAAGAGAAAGGTGAGATAAAAATGAGGTAAATTTATGGGTTTCCACAAGTGATTAAAAGGTTTTCCTAGACATCAATTACATAGAGACACCTACTGATGGACACTTTTAATCCTCTATACTGGAAGCCAATTTTCTGGAGGCTACATATTACCCATTTTTTTACAGAAGAGTTGTGCCCCAAGCGGAAGCAACAAAACAGATCTTGTGATTAACGTGCTGGTAAATTCCATGAGGAAAGGATGACTCTTGCTACAGACGCTTGTCAGGAGTTTGCCACATGCCTCATTTTCCCACCTATAACCTGACAACTGGAATTCTCCCATGTCCCGTTGTCAGTGAGGATGGCAATGTCCACACTGGACAGGAACTATTTTTTATTTGTGATTATATCACACTGTGCTGAAGGATGTTCCAGTTCTGGCCTCAAGGGATAATAAAACTCCTCCAAGGATGACCTTGTCTTCTACCCCCCAATTTCCTCCTTATCTCAGCAGCATGTGCAAAAGTAACATTTTTGCACATGGTTGGAGTATTGTAGGAATTCTTTAATTACTTCTAAGCCCAGCTATTTGCAATTCAGAAGCTTGTGTTACAACATTAAAAGGCTTTGACAAAGTAATGTGGAATTTCTAGAGGAGGCTCCAACAGCACAGTTTCTTCTTTTCATCTTCTATTTCAAGGAAGAGTGACAACAAAAGTTAAATGCTGTTTTTATTTAGTGCTGTTTGATTGAGAGATTAAGGCTTGAATTTCTAATTTGAAGAGCAATTCCCAATGGAGATGCAGTATTTGTCTCTATTAAGGACAAGGTGCCCCTGAAATTGCAATCTGCTGCTCTTCAGAAGTTTTGAATTTCAGGAAATTATAGCTTTTTACCTTGTTTAAAAAAAAAAAAAGTAGTTTTATGATACCAGAAGTGCCTAACAGAGGATATACATATGTTTCAAATAAAAAAGGTAACCCATATAACCTTCAAGCAAGGCGCCTCTTCCAGCCACCAGCAGCCTCCCAGTAAAGCAGCTGTTGATCTTATTTCATGGCCACCTCCCTTCATAGCATGTAAATCCTGTTACCTGCAGTTGTACTTCCCATTCTCAAATCAAATCTTTTCCAGTTCCAAGTCACCCCAATTCTGCTGTGTAGCAAAATGGAATGTGGGGATAATTATGAGGCAGACATTTAGAAACAGTCTTAAATCTCCCAGACATTATCTGCATGAGGAAACATTCTGCAGCATCCTCATGCCAAAGGACCTCATCTCTTCTTCCTCCAGTGCCCAGAAACACCAGGTCTCTTCCTGCAGACTCCTGTAGGGGTAGTGAAGATGTGGAAAATGAAATTTTTTCCACCAGGCTACAAGGGGTGATGTCCCATCACCACCTCAGCTTGTACACAGAAAACCAGCAGTGAAGCTTGAGTTTGTTTTTCACCTGAAGAAGCTCAGAGCTGTGTCCCCTGCTCCAGCTGTCACACAGCTGTACCCTGAGCTGGCAGAGCAGAGAGAGCCTTGGCTGAGCTGCAGAACCACAGCCATGAGATCCCAGTGAGCAGAGACCTCCCTGGCTCCCTTATGAAGGGTGGCTTGATCTCAAAGGATGCAATTACAACTCGACATGACTGATCCTCACCATTACAGACCCTGAGACACACACACCTGTCAGACTTGTCATCTGTCACCCAAACAAAATGCCAGTGACCTACAGACAGAGCTCCCCTCACCCAGCAGATTAATTCATTATAAAATAGATGCACCCAGTATGATGGTTGCAATTAACTCATGGAACTGTCAGAGCTTTCAAAAACATAAGTCAGGCTAGAGAGAGGAGGAAATGACAGACAACAAGACGACCCCAGACATTTCAAATGGGAAAAAAATGTTTCAGCCTTATTCACAATAAAATAATTTCTGTCTGGAAAGCACTGTGACTATTTATATTAAATATTGTGTTAAACTCTGTATAAAGCACCTGCTCCAGGCCATAGCAGCTTGCATCCTAAATTGAGAAAAAGTGGTGGTTGTCACCCTTATTTTACAGATGCAAGATATAGTCACAGAGAGAAGAGGTGGCTTTACAAAACAAGCACGACAAACACATTAACTGAATTTGAGCTCAGATGGTGTATTGGAATGTTTTAACTGAAAGCCTTCTTTTTCCTGTCAGTGAATTTCCCAAATGCATACACCTAAGTTCCTGTGGCTTTCACTGGATTCACAGATTTGGATTCCTTCTGTTTCTACCAAATTACATAGGCTTTCCACTAATAAGAAAATCTACCAAGGCTGTTAGAACTTATTTCTCTCTCTTTCCATTTCCTTAAGGGAACCTGACTCCAGGCATCAAATACAAAGGCAGTTCTTGTGGGGACTTTCAAAGTTGCTTTCATGTCTGCTGCTCTTTGTGCTGAAGTAACAGGCTGAATTACTGCTGGAACGGGAGGATGGGCAGAGCCTGGATCCAGGCAGTGTGGAGGTGTTCTCGGGCAGCAGCCACAGGCACTTTCCCTGCACAGAGCAGGCAGGATGCAGACAGGGAGGCTCCCTGCCCTCAGCTGAAAGGTTGTCTCACAACGTTGCTTGCTCCTTCCCTGGGATGTGTTTTTTTTGTGGGGTATTTCAGTTTTACTGGCAGGCAGACTCCGGAGAGTGGCTGATTTCCACTGCCCTGAGAGCATATCCTGAGAATCACATCTCTACAGTGACTGCTTGCACCATGGAAGCAGCAGATAAGTATTATAGGATGGAAATTAGATGAATCCTACCTTGGTTTTTTTCTGAGTACAAGGAAGTAGCAGCTCTACCCTCATTTGGTCCCACTGATACTGGGTAAGGTGGTTGGAGAGCCTGGGCTGCTTTGGATGGACTCCACTGCAGGGCACCACAGGTCTGCTGGAGGAGGAAGTTTATAGAGCAGGCTCTCCATGCTAAGTAAAATTATAACAACGTCTGGCATTCTGCCTCTAGCACAACCTAAAACGAAGCCTCCTAAACTGATGCTTCAGAGGGCAACAGAATAAATAAACCTCTTAGCAATATGTCTAGCCAACCATACAATGCTTTACATGAAGAAAAACATCTTTCCTGAGCCCAATAGGAAACCATTTTGTGCCCTGAAGCATGAGATTTGTTTACCCTTAACTGAACATGCATAATGCTAGTTTTGTCTTTTTGCAATGAAATTATCCATTCTCTTTATAAATCTGGCTCTTCAGATTCCCCTGAAGAAGCTTATGGCATAAGCTGGAGAAATAAACCACTGGAATGAAACTGTGAGGGAAATTACTGTTATTCCTCCTAAACTACCTCCCCATCTATAGACATTGGACGAAAGTTCACACACACATGCAGGTGAGCACTCTCCTGAGCAGTATTTTGCTGCTAAGGGTGGCACATTAAAGTGTTGGCTAAATAACAAGATATATTTCATATTTAATTCTCCTTGAAATGCAGCATGAAAAGTGCAAATAAGAAAACTGAAAACACAGGTCTGCATTTAACACTGAAATATCTGGGTGTTTTTCTTCTTGTGTTCAAGACAATTTTGGAGGCTGAAGTAAGAAATACCATAGACCCTTCAGACAGACACCAATCCTTAGTGCAGGGGGACACCCCCCTGGGGGTCATCATCTCGTCGAGTGAGTCAGATTCCATTGCACATTTTAAAGATCTATATTTTCGTAGAGGAGACACTGCTTCTGCAGTACAGCTGGGGACTTTCACGACAAGATTCCTTTCCAGAAATGTGGATTTACACCCAAAGATTAATTTGTTTGAAATCAAAACTCATGTGCTCTTTTTCTCTTCTTAGAAGCTGCTTGCAGAGGTAAAAGAACTTCCTTTTGAAGGCTCTCCAGTGAGAACTGAAAACATCATTCCAGAGAGGATGAGTGCTGTTAATCCACAGGTGATATACCTGTCAGTATTGACGAGAACAATATTTGCTGAAGGGCATAACAAATATCTCTCATATTCACATGCAAACAGCAGTGCAGGAGGGTAAACAGCATGGTCAGAGTAGCACAGCTTGTTTTTTTCCTTTCTTGTACCTGTTGATGTGCTGTGGCTGGGTATCTCCATTGCATTCCTGGTATTCAGTCTTGCAAGAACTTGTTGCAGTTCCCAAGGACATAATTTCCATTACAAATAGGGAGTGCACTGTAGAAAGACACCCAAAAAAGTAAACTAATCATCAGTTGAGGCAATGCAGACACAGTGGGGGTTCAAAAGGACTGCTGCAGCCTGCTGAGGTTAAACTCTCCAGGCTCCTCTTCACAATAAAGAAGGATTGGCCCTCCCAGATGATAAGTCTGAGGAGCTAAATTAAGCTCTTTCTCTGAAGTGCAGGATCTTGATCATTAACTATAATAGGTACATCACCGGCAGTGAACAGGGGCCGCACAGCCTTCACTTTGCTCAGTTCACTCACCAAGTTCAGACCTGGATACAACTCCGAGTATGCAAAGTTGGGAGTCTTGGTCCTACATTGACTATGACCTTCAGGCCATTTCAGAAAGGGATTTAGGACACTTGATTTGGGTGTCTTTTCTTGCCTGGTGCAAGACAACACCAGTGCTTCTACTTTGGCTTTTTTTTTTTTTTAATTTTATTTTTAATTTTTAATTGCTTTTCATCTGGCTGGGCTGGACTGAACTGCCCACACAAGCACCCAGGTGCCAGCACTGGTACAGGGCAGGTGATGGCTCAGTAGCAGTTTGTGTTTAGAGCACCCTAAAGCAGTTAAAAAACCTGCAGCCTCAGGTACTGGAAGTCAGATGATGTCAATATCCTCCTGCTTTTTTTTACTGCCATGAGCATTTGGATCACTGTATCCTTAAACCAGTCTCCTCCAGTCACACTGCTGAATCTCACTCCTTGCCAGTACTCAAGAAAAGGAATTTCAGAGAAAGACAGCCAATATAAAAAATTCATTATTGCTAGAGGATAAGTTCTATAATAAAGGCTTAAGGTAGGATACAAAGCCTAGATGGGGAGAGAATGTCTCCACGGCAGAGCCTGTGCACTGGGAAAGCCAGATAAAGGATGGGAAAAGAACACCTTATCCTTTGTTCAACACAAGGCAAATGATTGGCTTACCTTCCTCTCCATGTCTGCTTTTACAACAAAACCCAGCCAACCAAAACCATGCAAAAAGCCGCTCTCACACAACAATTTTCATTAGAAGTGTTGGTATGTTTATCCCATTACAAATCAGCAAGATCACAGCTAAGCTATCACAGCCAACCAACCCAAATCACAGCTCAGCCACAGGCACCTCAAAGGAGGAAATAAAGACGATTTTCAAAGAATCAGTCATCCAATTAATTCAAGGTTGTTATATTATGTAAATAGACATCAGAGAAGAAAAAAGCCTTAAACTTGTTAACATTCACTCATGCAAATATTGACATCGAATCCAATACGATTACTCCCCTGAGAAATGGTAAGTGTGCACCTGAGTCTCTGTGGAGTTTGGGCTTAGATTTCTTGAATAAATAGCTTTCTGAGAATTATTCATTTTGTTATATATTGCACCATCTGTAGGAATACTGATACAGTAATATGAATATTACCGAAATACTGATTTTATAAAATATTCAGCTGGTCTCCTATTACAGGTGAGGGATAAGACATACTCATAAAATGAACTCAGGAAATAGGACAAACAGTCACATTATAACAAATGTTATTTGTTCCCTTGGAGTAATCAAGTTTATTAAAAACAAAGGCTGGTTAATATTTTATATTTGCAAACATCTTTTCCCACTAATGCCCTAAAGCATTTTGCAAGCTACACGCAGACAACATCTTAAGTACAATCCCTCCTCCTGTGCACCCCAGTTGCAAAGCTCTCAGCTGAATACCCAGCTGCCTCCCACACATTGGCAGCCCCTTTGTGAGGCAAAAAATAAACCCATTAAATTTCATCTTAATATTACTGCTGACATCCAGGCTAATTCAAAAAATAAAGGCTGGTCAAAAAACCAAATAACTGCTCCTGCTGAAATGAAGGGAAAGCAGGAAGGGTGGATGTGCTGGTGTCTGCACGGGGGTGCACATATGGATATTCAAAGTGATGGCTTGGGAACCACTACAGGAGAGAAGGTTTGGAGAAGAGGCAGAGACACACATTCAAGCTTTACATTTGCTAGACTGGAACACCTTCTGCTATCCCAAGCTGCTCCAGCCTGGCCTTGGACACTTCCAGGGATGGGGCAGCCACAGCTTCTCTGGGCACCCTGTGCCAGGGCCTCCCCACCCTCACAGGGAAGAATTTCTACCCAATATCCCATCTAACCCTGCCCCCTGTCAATTTAAAACCATTCCCCCCCTTCCTGTCACTCCATCTCTTGTTCAAAGTCCTTTTCCAGCTCTCTTGGAGTACTTTTAGGCACTGGAAGGGCTCTAAAGTCTCCCCGGAGCCTTCTCTTCTCCAGGTGAACATCCCCAGCTCATCCTGCCTCCACAGGTGCTCCAGTCCTCTGAGCATCTTCCTTTTGCAAACAAAGCACCACTAGAGGACAGTGGAAGCTCAAAAATGCATGGCAGAGCCCATGGTGCTGGGAAATAAGCTGGAGATAGGGAGAAATTTGGTGCAGGAACTTCAGTCTGTAAATATCTGCCCACCCCTGTCTCATCTCGTTGCGATCCCGAGTGCAGCAGGTACATCCAGCCAGAGGGATTCCCGGGGGGACAGGGGAAGTGTTGCAGGGCATTTTAAACGGGCTGAGATTAATCGAAATTCACTGCTGGGGAGATGCCCCCCCAGCCCATCAACAAGCAGCAGTGGCAACTACTGCAGATGGGTGTGCCATGCCGAAATGTAATTGTTGTGACTCAGAAAAAAATTAATCAGCTAGCAAAAGAGGTGGCAGCTGTTTCTCTGATTCCATTTACATCTCATTTGTAGTGTTTACCTAGTATCTTAGGTGCATTTCCAAACACAGCTAAGAATACCCTAGCTAAGAATACCCGAATGCCCTGGTGTTTCAGTGCCTGGTAAGTAAAAGTAGGTTTAATTTTACGTGACAAACTCTACCGTTTCTTGCTAAACAGCAGGGATACAGATAGAGGAAAAAACCCCAAACATAAAAAGGAAAATAGAAAATCTCTCTTCTGGATTTCAGAGCATATTGCATAAACTCACTCTGGCCATATCTGTTTGCATGAAAGGCTCTATAAAGGATTCCTAGGATTTAAAAGGAGTCATAGAAGATATAAAAGATGTTGCCATAGATCTAAAAACAGGCATGTCAATTAGCTGTGATCCTGAAGAAAGTACTTAGCTAGAAAACACTTCAGGTATTTAACTCTCCAGCACAGCAGTACATATCTCTTGGTTCATCACGTACACATCTTTAAGTGACACTCCTTTAGTGGCAGTGTGACATATCCCTTCTCCTTCAGGGTGGTTCTAGCTTGAGACCTCCCATGGTTTTAGCCCAAGTTTGGTGCCACCTCTACTGTAATTTCTAATTCTGCTCATGTTTCTCCCATTAATTTAGGACTAACTTACTGCTTGCCAGACAAAATATGCGTAAAAATACATCACAGCTGCCACAGCACCTTTCACATTGCAGTGTCCTGGATGACAACCAGCATCACAATGAAACGGCTGCATTTGGATTTACAGCTGTAGTCACCTGCTATCCAGAGTGGGGATGATCTTTATAGCACAGAGACTTAATTGAATGGCCCGTGGCTCTGCAAGGAGTCAGTGGCAGGAGAGGAACCACAGAGTCCTGTCTTTGGTGCTCTGCTCACTCCCTGGTGGAGGTTTAATGCCACAATATACATGGGAATAGTTCTTAAGAACATTTCTCCACTCTTTTACTGTCAGGGTATGGATCATCCTTCCTGCTCTCCCCATATCATTCTCAGACATGGAACAAAATTTAAAAACCCTATCATGCTATTTTGCATTTCAATTAAGTACAGTGGACCAGAATCCCAGCGGCTAGGCTGGGATGTGCTGGCACAGCCCCTTATGAGCAGGACAGATCCCAGTCTGCTGTGGTGAAGAGCACGGTGCACTCTCTATGCTTGTACCCTGCTGGGAACACAGGCCAGTCCTCAGACTAAGTTTTGGCTTAGGAGGTGTGGAAAGAATTTGGCAGCTTGTTCCAGTCTCCCAACCTTGCTCACCCTCACATGGAATCACAGCAAAGATCCAAAGCAACAGAGTACTATGCCAATTTCTGCAGGTTTGGCTAAGCAGCTCCCCGTTGGCATTTCCACACACAGCATCTGGATATTTCCTAACAGGGTGGCAGCCCAGGGGGGCGATTTTCAGCCTTCTCTAATTACAATGCTGCTGTCAATGAGTTAATGCCCTTGGGGAGCGGGGAGAGCAGTGCCTCGTGAACGGCTCCCACCCTGGGCGGAGATGAAGCACTGAAAGATGTACAGAGAAATGCAGCCTGCCTTGAAAGTTGAAAATTAAAACATGGATTCTTAAAATTCACATCCTGCAGCTCTCAGGCTTGTTCATGGTTGTCATGGGTTAGCAAGCATAGCCCTGGAAGTGATTTCTTGCAAAGAGGTGCTTACAGCTTCCTCCATGACCTGACAGAACCTATCAACTGGCTAGTTTGAATATTGACAATTATTTAAGCCACTTAAAATTTTGACTGCCTCTGTGGTCCACATTTAAGAACGGACAAACCCCGGGAAGCCCTCTCTTGCTTCTGGTCTTGGGACAGGTAACTGGGCCCGGCCCATGTGGGCCTCAGTGGGCCCAGCCTGGGCCCTGCTCGGTCCGGGCCGGGTCTGGGCTGGGACCTGCTCGGCCAGGGCCGGGCCAGTACATGGCCATCCTGGAGCCGATGGGCCTTGTTCCACCCACAGCCCCCCGCAGTCCTGCTCTGTGCAGACGGCACAGCCCAGCTCCACACCCCCGGTGCGGCCGAAGATTCAGCTGAAGCTGCACCGCTGTCCGGAAAAGATCATGTGACCAACAGCGATAAGCGAAATTCCAGCTGCAAGGCCCAGGTGAGATTAACCCTTTTAGTGCTGTAAGTGCTGCAGACATTAAGTAAAGAAAGAAGAGCTGAAAACCTGAGGGAGGAGGAAGAGGAGATGCTTAAAGCTGAAATTCTGTTGTAAAGCTATGGTGGTGATGGACTATGATATATCAGAGTACCCGTTGTAATATCACGACAGCATGGGGGGTGGAGCGTTCAACTTGTACTTGTGAGCAAAAGCACCTGTGCTGGAATAAGCAAATGCTGAAGCAGCTGTAATTTAATGAGAAGTTTGAACAGGGAGAGATGGAAGTGATGAGGACCCTTTTGCTCCAAATCGGAAGGAAAAGACCTCTGTTCCTAGAGATGCTCCCAGAGATAGTCCTAGAGATGAAGATGATGAGGACCCTTTTTCTCCCAGGGAAGGAGGAAGGCCTCTATTCCTAGAGATGAAGATGCTCCCAGAGATGGGTGAAGAGAACTTTTGTTTCTGAACAGCTCATCCTTAAAATGGTACCCCAATAGCTCAAGATTGAACCCTCGAAAACAGTTGTAGGGAAAGCTGTAAGTCGGGGGAAGGGACTCTCACATGCGAGCAGAGAACCAACCCGGGCGGCTGTCTCGTTGTGAAGCCATGAAGAGAACTTCTTGTGGAGATGTCTCCATACCATGAGCAAGAGAGACTCCTCTCCCTAAGTGAACTGAACAAGGTTATTATGGAAGTGGTAAACAGACTGAAAAATCTCAAGGGTAGTCTTTTTACAGTGGGAGAAAGGGGAGAGGTGGGGGGAGGAGAAGTGTTCTGCAGGTGTGGTATGATTTTTTTTTTTTTCCTTCCTTTTAGGTCTGTTAATAAACATTATATTCTTTTAAGTTTGTGCCTGCTTTGCTTTCTCCTAATTCTTATCTCACAAAAAGTAAATTAGTTAGTGATAATTTGAACAGAACCATTACAATGGTGAAGACAGGAATAAATGTAGGAAAACAAAGCAAACCAAAGCGAAAATTGGAGGGCAAATGGATTTCTGTTTTTGCTTTAAAAGCACTGTTTATGGAGCAGAAGGTCAAAGTCATGACCTCTTGACAAAAATACCTGCCAGATGTATCTAAACAATGGCAATGGACTTGGTTTTTGTACTGAATATGTGATGGGTGAGTCAAGAGACACAACCCAGCCCTATGCAGTCAGGAATCACCTGATTCAGATCAGCCACTGTGTGTGACCTGCTCTCTGCAACAGCACAGGAGGAACCAGGTATCTGTTTATTTCTGCTGTAGCATCACATAGAAAATACCCTTAAAAGTGCATAATGGGGAACAGGAGCTCTATATTTTCTCTGCAGAAAGGACTGGATTTTGACAACCTCTACTCAAAGCAGGGTCATTAAAATGTCAGTCCTTTATGCTGTTGAAACCCACTTCTGCTTAAAGCAGTGGAAGAAGCAGAATACACGATGTTCAGTGTGTTGGTTTAAGAAATCTAAACTTAAGGGAAACATCTGAAATTTTGACATTTTGGTCCTGAAATATATATTTAAGGGATTATTTCAGGTGCCTCCCTGGATTAAGGAATCCCTCTGTCTGTGCTGAGGCCTCAGTTCACTTCTGAAGCAGCAGTTACCTGTGCAATGCTCAACAGCAGTCTTCATGACTAAGAGAGTGTAAGGCTCAGAAAAAAATAAGAATGAACGGAAAAAGAAAAGCAATCTAAGTTCATTTTAACTCCACTATACTACTAGTCAAAATTCCCAAGGCAATCTTTTTTTCCACATATCTGTAAATAGTTTTCAATTTCAGTAGGTCTAGCAAGGACTGTGAAACTTCAAGTGATGACCAGGAAGCCTGGCTGTGTGTCTCACATCATAGCAGACCCTTAATACTTCAATTTTTGTGACCTTTCCAGCATAGATGGGTATTATCCACTGGAGAGAACTGAGTAATGATCCTCCCTGATCCCCACTGTTTTTTCCCTTGCAAAATTATTTCTCAACTAATCCAGATGGTGCAAAGGAGCTTGATGAAAAGAACGGCCTGGCTCTGAGTGCAGATGTCAGAGGACATGCCCTGCATGTCTGTGAAACTGCAAATGAGGCAGATGTTTGTCATTATTGCCCACTCTTGGAGTACCAGCATTTCTTCCTTGCTAAGCACCCACTTGCAAGCAGCAATCAACCATCACCTTCTCCTCTTCTAATGGCCACTCAGGCGTGTAATAAGTTGAATTTCATCTTGCTGATGAATCTTATTTTAGTTGTTGGGCATGACAGGGCATTTCTCTGTTACAAAGCGAATGGGGACATCTGGCTTTGGTGACTAAAAATCAGCTGTGTTTGACCAGTGTCTCTCCTGTTTCACCTTAATTTTCTGACACGGGAGCCAGCCAGGCTTGCAGGCTCAGGCAAAAAAGTAGACTGCAGAAGTCAGGCTTTACACCTGCCCTATTTTGCCTTAGACAACTTTATCTCCCGTGGCATAAAATGCTTTAAAAAGGTGTTCCTTATGTCACTTGAATGGTGCCAGTGCTGTTTCACCCACTAAACCTGTAAGCACAGGGAAGATATTCCCATTACAGCTGCCAGCATTCCTGAGAGCCAAACAAGCACCGAGTCCAGGCCTTTCCTGACCACTTGTCCCAGCTCTGCACTTATGCAGAGAGGCAAGAGAGTGCTCTGATTCAGCATGTGACATAGTTTGCACTTATTTATAAGTTACTACACCACGTAAAGGACTGAGAATCAGCCTCATAATCTGGGGTTAGTACTGAGAGACTGCTGCTGTTTCATCCACTCTGTAATAGCTTTCTTCCTTCATGATGAGTTATAGCACTCCTATTTTTGGCTGCGTTTCCTTTGGAAAGCTGGCACAGAAATATTGGCTGGCAGACACAGGCCTGCCCTGGCAATATACTGTTTTGGGGGTTGTTTGCTTTTAACTAATTCATTATACTGCTGTACTGCAGCATATATCACTTGTTTTACCCTCCAGCTCAGAGTGTTTATTAGACAACTACTCTCAGGAAGCTTCCCCAAGACAAATACTTAACCCTCAGGCTCCTTGGAAAGCCTGGCAGCCGGTATTACTGAGCACTAGAAAACAAAGGCAGCTCAAGTACAGTAATTCACACAATTATTAATAATAATATTTTGTTTATTAGTGAAAACTTGCACTAACATCAGTGCTTCCACATGGATTCATCCCTGAAGTAACAGGAGCTCATTACAGAGAGATTTTTCAGATTAAGCTTGGGCTTTTCTGGCTTCTCTCTCTCTTACTTCTCTAATGTGATTGTTCTCCATGACCCTAATATGTGACAGTTATTTTAATGCTGGTAACTACCCTTTCCATTGCAGAAAGTAATAAATGCCAAAGGTATTTAAAGATACCACCAGTCAGCTCTGATTCTGGAGCCATGAAGCAGTTCATGTTCCCTAAAATCCAAGTCCAGCAATTTCATGTTGGTGCACTGTTCATCAGGGAGATTTGGTAAGGTCCCCTTGGCATTGCTGTTCCTGTAAGGGGCTACTGCAGATACCATCTACTGATCTCAGAACAACCCTGAAGTGTTTGTCAGTTCAGGTGCAGGCTGAGGGAAAAATACTCTTCAGAATGCTGGAGAGGCATTAGAGCTTCATCTCCATTAGCTGTCATACAGACTGTGTTCACAAAATTAGTCTAAGTGCAAGGAACTTCCTGCAGCAAGGGGATGGTGATTTATAAAGACATGGCAATACTAAAGATAAAAGAGGCCAAACTCCACCCCACAGCAGAGCACTCACTAATCTTGGAGAAGAGTCCCTGTACAGAAAGAGACACAATGGAAGGCAGCATTTGATATCCTCTCCTGTCTCAGGTGCAGGGTCTGGTGGTACAGGGTGAGCTCCATCCTCCCGCTCATCCAGGAGAAGCTGATCTTGAGCACCCTGGAGAACCACCACTGTGGTGGGAGCCAAACACTGGAGTTCTGAGACTGCCAAATACCAAGTTTCCAAGCTTCCTTTATAATCATGAAATTAAAAGTCTTCCCTGGCACAGAAGACAACTGGCTAACCTCTGTGAGGTAAGTGCAGTGGGCTCACATCATCCCTGCTGCTCCCTTAGGACACAGCCACAGACACTGCACAGCAGGACATCACAGACATCTATCACAACAAGTAATTCACTAAAGAACATTGCAGATCAGAAGTTATAAGCTTTGCAAAAGAGAAAACCCCACACTTTCTCTCCTGTGTAGTCCCACTATGGAGTGGCCCTGCTTCCGCTGTGACTTCATGGGTTCTGAAGCTGCAGCTCAGCCCAGTGTTGGTAAAAAGTTAATTTTGGGAACTCAAAGGCTGACTCCTTACTACAGCCTCTGATGCTGCAATGTGATCAGGGCTGATTTTAGTGCCATCTTGCATATCAAATTCTCACCCACAGGACCACAGACCAGCAGAGAAACATGAAAACCAGAAATGCAGTTCATAATTTCCCCAAATCTTGTGCATTGCCTCGGTTTTAAAACCACGCCTTGCAACACTAGCTAATAAAGAGCTGCACAAGAAAACAGAGTTTTCATCTTTGTGCTGGATTCTTGGTTTGTAGGAGTTTTGAGTAAATCTGTTTGGATGGCTAAGAAAAGCCTACAGCCAACCATCTGGGCTTGTGCTGCCTCTTACCTTTTGTTGACATCAGCAGTCATTGAAATGTTCCCAACAAAGCATAATTTTTTTATTTTCCACACCTGGGTAATTAAAACAGGTATGCATCAAACACTGGGGCCCATTTTTAAAAGACATCATTTTCTCAACCCGTAAATATAATTTGCTATCAAATTAAGTATTTCCACACCCCATTTCTCTAGCACTTTAGCATTTTAATTTGAAATACAGTTGATGGAAATTACAAGCAGCAGCCAGGTTTGGATACAATTCTGGACTGAGTACTTGCCTTTTTTTTTGCACCTCAGTAGTTTATTGCCTTGGTGTGCAGCAGAGACAGTGAGGAACAGAAAATAAGACAGTAAGAAGGGGAAAGGTGCCTCATAAAATGGAGAGAGGAGGGCAGGAAGACATGATTTGTTTTACAAGAGAGTTACCACTGTAAGCCATTCTTGGTAGAAATACCTATTGTATGAAACTTGATTTTCAGTGCAGCATTTTGAAAGAAAGCCTGGTCAATTCAGAAGAAATAAGACATGATCCCTATAGCAAAGCCATCACCTTAAAAAAATGTCCTAACTTAGAATTCTGCACAGCTTGGTTACCTCAGCTGCATTCACAGATTCTAGCTGAGATCCAAACAGTCAATAATATACCAGTGTCACACAAGACACAATTTCCTCACCAAATTCCAAATAATATACACATCTAGTGTATCTTAATCAGATAGATTGTCCTGGAGACAGAAGTTAATAATTTAGGCAAAAAGGACTACAAAGACTGAATTTTAAGAGCTGATTTTCCCTTTGGGAGTGCAGAATGAAGCAGCACCATACTTGGTGTTAGATCAGTTTCTCTCTAACAATCAAATCAGAACGTGCTGCTGAAATTCAAAATTTCTGTTTCTCTGCTTTAGTGGATTGCAGCCCAACCAGAGCTGTAGCTTAATGCATTTTTTTTTCCAAAGCACTAACTTCATTAGATTTATTTATGGTTGTGGTGGAATGGTTACAAGTCACTCTATAATTCACCCATCACTCATGTAATAGGAGCCATTAGCTGCCCCATCAGTGCAGATGAAGCCAGCTTTGAGCAGTGAATTACTGTCACAATAAACTCCACTCCTGCAGATACCAGTATTATTCTTAGGGATGTAGCCTATGTTAATTTGAAGCAAGTATTTTAGTGAGGAACCTGAAAAACTAAAAAGAGTCTGCTACCAATCTTTAGTCTTTCTTAGAGAACTGTACCTCTAATAAACCTATTTTAATATGCAGAAAGTAGTGAGTTGCCCAACAAGGAGAACTGGGAAATAACAGCAAAGGGAAGAACAAATCCTTGCTCGGCAGATGATTTACTGCCAATTATATATTCATGACAAAGAAGCACAAATGCGAGCTACATTTTTGACACTTGTAAAGAAAGCCAGAAAACAAAAAAGGACAAAGAAAATGTAAAGAACAATTGAAGATAATGATGGTAACTTGTTTCCATACTCTGAGATAATTGATCCACACTGAAGACGTAATTGTAGAATGCTAAAGAGATTAAACACAAGTTCTGAGGCACAGAGGGAAGACAAGTGAGTTGAGATACTGAAATTATGACATTTGGGGAGTCATAATATTTTGATGTTGGCCTTTCAAAATTCAGGGACAACGGCAACACAGCGAGCATCATTTCAGTTGTCAGATGCCTGCTATTCCTCTCCCTTCCCTGTGTCTCTGGGCTGCAGGCTGTGACAGAGTGCCTGCTGCCAGCAAGCAGCCAGTTAAATGATGTGACAGTCCATTTGGTGGGGGACGACAGCTCTGCTGCTCGGGTTGTCTTCTTTTGATCACTATCACACTTCAGAAAAGGCAGTTCATTTACTCAAGGGTCTTCTAAACCTTTAAGTCTTTGCCTGTTTGTTTCCAGAGCTCCTTTCTCCCCCCAGATGATCTTGTTTCCTGCCCCCTATGATACAGTTTGGAGCTGTGAATGTTCTACCTGTCAGGTAGGGCAGTATGTGACACACAGGGCTGGGCTGTGGCAGCAGCCAGGAGACTTCAGCCTTCATTATCCTCTTTTGTTACCAGCCTTGGAAGAGCTCCTGGAACAGGGAAGCCCTCCATCCTGCCTAGAACAGCTCTTGATATTGCTTGTTAGTGCACTGCAGATACATGCAATGACAACTGCTCGAACTATTTAAAATACACCTTTCCCTGCTGTCAGTCAAACAGCTCCTTAGGAAGGATAGAAGGAATGACTCAAATATAGAAATTCAAATTCTAGGGAGGAAGGAAGAAGACTCTAATAAATAAATACTAGCTACTTGCTATTAATTCTGTTATTCTGTGCTAGGGTAGTTTTTCTATGTAAGACAACCCCTTTACACTTTATTGAATAAAGAATACAGAATGCCAATTACAGAACACGCCTATATTTGTTCATTTGAAATCTTTTTTGGGGTGGTATCAATATGATACCCTGGTCAAATTGCAAGTTCCTTGTCCCTCATCCATAAACCAGCCCTTAAATATGTCAAAGTGGAAATTATTCTTTTTCTGAGCCTGAACTTTCCTGGCCAACAAATTTTAAAAGAAGGGTGCAGGCTGAAAGGATATAAAACAACTGCTCAGGAAAAGAGAGTAAAATCTGGCAGATCTCCTGCAGCCAGCACTGACAGATTTGGGTCCCACCAAGCATTTCAGGAGAGATCAAAAGTCTTAAAACACAAATAAATCACAAAGAGATTTAAATGCATTCAACCTACAGTCAGCACTGACAAGTGCAAGGGAGAGGTGAAAGCTCTGGTTGATAATCCAAGTGTTGCAGGAACAACTATGAAACAAACTAGCCTTAAATTCCTGGATCTGTAGCTGCCTCCTACCTGCCCCGTGGATAACTTGGTCCATGAACTAAATTATCTTAGTGAGGCTTTGAGCAGTTGCTCTGCTGATCACCTTGAAGGCAACTTTCATTCATTCCATCAGCTAGCGTGGCCACTAAGTGTGCCCTTGTTAATCTTGGTTCTGATTTCTTCTGTTCCTGCCTTTGGGAACAGCGATAAGGAAAGAGCAGGGGAGGAAGTTTTAAGCTCTTTGCAACATTGTGCTTTGGGCATTTGCAGCTCACGTGATCTCCCCAAGCTTTGGTCTCAGTGGACACAACCAGCCTGTGTTGTGCTCACAAAAACCCTCCTACCACAGAGAAGGAATGGGGACAGACCCAATAATACACAAATATGCACCTCTTTGCTCAAGTTTATCCTCAGGAGGCTGTTACCAACCTGCCAAAACCAACCAACCTTAAAAAGCTTTTAGGAGATGAAGGGGCACTGATACTAATGAGGCTAGACAAATAAGTAATAAAAATATAGCTGAAAAAGAAGCTGAAAATTTACTTGAGGAGACAGGAGAACCAACTAAATTAAAACTCAGATCTGCTGTTATATTTCCTACAGAGTCAGTACAGTAACAACCCTTTAGGATCAATTTTGCCTCCAAACAATCAGGTTGCAGTTGTTTCTGCAACAGCTCGTTCAAATACTTTCTTCCTCCCTTGCCTCACTTAACCTAGGATATCTGAAACTCCCCCAAATTCTCTTTATCTAAGAGTTGCCTAAAACCTATCAAAAAGTCACAATGTTATAAAATCCAATTTGTTAAAAGCAAAGGTTCAGTCCATTGCTCAAGACAGTGAAAATGTTGCACTTAAGAGAGGGAAAAACAGTACTGAAATAGATTAATGGAAGAAAGCAATGAGGGCAAGAAACAGTCCAGAACAAAAGGCCAAATGCTTCATATTAGACAGGAGGAGAAAGAAAACTGTAAGGCCATATATATTCTGGTCAGTTGAAAATTGTAAGCAGTTGCCTAAGTGAAAAGACCAGAGAACAGAATCTTAAAAACTGGCTACCAAAACCCTAAATAAAAAACCTTTTCCATGAGCACTGCAATAAATGAAATCTGTTTTCCAGGCTTTGTGTTCTGTGAGCCTCCCCTGGCTGCTGTTGTCCCCAGATCCCTGTCATGGCCACTGTGGCCAGCTGGGTTCTCTTTTAATGCCTCAAACGATGGGTGACAACCTGGCTGAGCTCTGTAAGTGTCACCACGTAATGTACATTAAATCATGCTAATAATGGAAGAACATGGAGTTCATGCTTGGACAGTTTTCAGCTTTGTTTCCAGAAATGTACATCTAAGCTTAAGAACCAAAGGGAAAGATGAGGAGATGGGAATTTCCTCCACCTTCTCTCCTTGCCTTGCTCCTGAAGCTGCAGGTACTGATGGTGAAGATGCTGGTGAGAACTCCATGAGTACAACTAACATTGTTTTAATCCTCAGCAGTGTCAAGAAGCAATATGACACTGAGGAGGAAAATAATCAACATTTGGACTTTGTTGACTTTTATAATCCTGCTCTTAGAGAATTTTTCTCCTTTATTAACTAGGGATAAGAAAGAAGAATTACTCTTCATTGTACTGCATTGATGGATGGGCGCCCAAACTAACTTTTCTTGTCAACGAGAAGATAATATACCATTTCTTTTGGAGAAATCTCAAAATTCCCTTTGATTTTTATTTTTTAGGGAGAGATAAAATTCCCTGTGCACTGTGTAAGTAGTGAAATGGCTTCGTTTGAAATTCTGAAGAGGATAAAGCCCCTTTGATATCAGGCATGCATTGCCCCTCTTTTTACGTCTCTGCCAGCAGAGCTTACTCTTGTTAACTGACTAAGAACTGTGTAAAGATCTATTAGAATTTTGCCAATTTTTTTTTATCATAGCTGTTCAACCAATCTCAGCAGTATGTGTGTCTCTCAGTTACATGAAGAAAGATGCCACACAAGTTCAAGCAGAGATGCACAAAACATTTTACAGTGTATGGGTGCAATCTCAGGGATGAGGAGACAGAAAGGGAATCACGTGCTGGAGACGTCCCTGCTCCCTGTGTTCAAATATGAGAACAAAAGTTACAGCAACACACATGTGCACTAATTCATCAGGAAACAAGACTGTCCTTTGCCAGGGATCTTCTGGGGCTTGTGGCAGAGATGTGGGGGGCTGATCTCTCTCCCATATTTACAGTTTCAACAGTCTTCACAGTATCTTCCTCAGCATGACCCTGCAGTGAACTGGAATATTTACAGATCAAACTGAGCCCAGCTGGGAGTGCAGAGATTGAGCACAGGTACAACTCCCAGACTGTAGTGCTGGAACTTCCCTCGCCCTACAATATTTAAGGATTTTCTTACTAACAAACTAGGAGACAACAGGTTTGCTTTCCTATGTACCAGACCTGTCTCCATCTTGTGTGAACTGAGTAGTTTGATCTAAACCATCTAAGGACCCACAAATCAGGCTTTGCCATGCCTTACAATTAAAATTACTGGCCCTTAGCAGCACTTTCCTTTCTATAGATACTGGTTGCAACTAGTCTTGAAGTCAAAGACTTTTGATCATATCTATCCTACAAAATTTCAGTATGTTTTTTTCAGAATAAGAGAAAGAAGACGTTAGAGGGACACATTTAGCTTTGGAAGGTGAACTCTCCAACCCTTGAAAACCAAGAGCCAAATTGTGTCTCTGGATATTGTGGGATGCTTTCCTGCTCTCTCTTCAGTCCCCTCCACCAGCCAGCAAGCACAGATGCTCGTTATCATTTCCTAATTAAAACCCTGAGGCAGGAAAACAGTTACTGTGTGCTATAAACCACCCTGAAAAGCATTTAAATACGTATTTAAACTTTAGCATGCATTTAAGAAGACTTCTTAACATGGGATGATTCCCTGAACTGGAGTGTTGAGCTGCAGCCCTTTCAATGTCTCCTCAGCACATTTAAAAGGAGCCAAGAAGAGATGATTATTGCCAGAGGTGACAGGATTCTTGTTAAAACAACACTGCACAGAGCAGGGTTGTTGATGTGCCCCAGCTTGCAAAAACACAAAATTATTCTGCCTACTTCATGAACATCAAGGGCTGTCTCATCTCTGGAAGGAATTTCCTCCACCTGTTTTGTCTGAAGCCCAAATTGGTGCTGCAATCCTGCAGAATGCACTGAAATCTGCTGCTGAACTGGTAGACACTTAAAATACTTCTTACAGAAAAATAAAACCTGGCCGACTGTTCTGTGTATCTGCAAGTAGGTCACTAATTAATCTAAAAATATTTATTCTCAGGTCAGGTCTGTATTACTCTCTGCTTTGTGATAAATGCAAGTTCATATTCAAAGGCAATGTTTACATTCATCACATGAGCTAAGCCTGTCTGCAGCAATTAACAGTAATTCGGATGCTGCCCGTTATTACTCCAAATAGTATTTTTTTCTTTATCATTAGCTAGCTAGGTCAGTGAACACAAGGGCAGTGTATATTCTCAGGAAAATTCCCAGGAAAGCAGAGATTAGTTCCAAAACACTTAAAACACCCTAAATCACTGTCAGCTGCATTACAGATTCCCAGATGTAAGGAAAGAAGGAAAAGTCATAATGTATGAACTAAGAAACAAATAAGGTAATTGCATTTTTCCCCTCTATCCCTCTCTCTCTCAGCCCTTCAGAGAGATCACAGAGAATAATTATAACTATTTTTTAAATTCTGTCAAATGAACCCAGTTTTGCTTCCAAGAGTCAACTTTGTGCTGCTGCTTTAACATTAATCTAAAGGATTATTTGGATGAGTGAGAATTGTCTCAGTGTCAGGGCAGCCATGCTCTGAATGGGAAGTTTGTTTCTGAGTAGAAGAGGTTGTACTCCAGATTCTGTGACTGATTGCCAGATGATGGGATGGTTTGATTTCCATGTAGATTAAAGACAATCGTATCTTTGGAAAAATAGGAGAAAATATCCCAGGAGTTTGGTACATCCATGTTCTCATCCCAGAGTTCCAAAAGGAGTAGAGGACCTAAGGTGTCCTCAGGGCCCTCATTTTCCACTGCCAGCTCTGGGGTGTGAGGTGTGAGCAGTTTAAGTGTCTGAGGCTCTTTGTGCCAGCTGCTGGTACAGGCATTGTGGGAGATACTGCTTGTTCTACTCTGGACTGCTCTTTTTTTTCTCCTTCGGTTGCAGAAAAAAGAACCCAAATGAGCCACAAGTTTGTGCAGAGGGGAAGAACAAGAAATTTGATTACATTTCCTCCTGTATGAAGCACTTCCTCCATCCTTCCGAATCATACGCAGCTCTGTAACTTCTTCAAAGGGCAGAGGTTTGGGGTTCGCTTTGGACAGGACACCCTGTAGGACTAAAACGCAACTTTTAGTCCTCTCTTCACATCTGTTGTGACACTACAGCCCTTCTTCCCCAACACAAAGCTGCTACATCCTGTTCCACTTTAATTCCTGCACTCAACAGAAGCAAAGGTCAGTCAGGATAAACTCCACTGTCTGTGCTTTTACCTTCAATGTGGGATTATGGGATTTTCCAGGAATTCCAGAGAAACATTCTATCCTATAAGAGCAGGCAGTCTTCTGCCCTGATGTTACTCAAAATCAGGCAACATGGTATTACGAGCACCTTGTAGGAACATGGAAAATAAACTGCCTCAATATAATTTGATCTATTTTTCCAATAACTTTGCTAATGAATATTTTATTTTCTCTAGTGCTGGACTTAATTTGCTTGGAAGACAATTGTCATTACATTAAGGAACAAACAGTTCACTAGACCTGAGGAGTGCAATAATTGATTTTTCAGCTTGGTAGATGAATTAAGAAATTGTTATTTTTATGTTCCAAGTCACATCCAGAAAAAGCTGGTGTGGGATCTAAAATCCTTCACACGGAAAGACCAATTTTGATGTTTTCTGATTCTCCAAGTAATTTTTTTCTGTAGTAAATCTGGATCAATATCTCCCTGCTGTGGTCAATATTGCTTTTCCAAGTCAGGTTGAGGTGTTTGTCACTCCAAGCTTGGGACAGTGGGAAGGCCTGGCTGGGCAAGTTGCTCTCCCAGAGAGCACAGCTACTCCTGATGTCCTTGAAACCATCATATCTGTTACATCATCTGTCTGGACATCCTACCTGGCCACTGAATAAGGCATGGTTTAATTCATCTGGGCTAAGGCAGGTTCAGAGCTCTATGCTTGATCCCTACACATGTAAAACTTTCAGATTTTAACACCACTCACTTATTTTGATCTGATGATTGAATGATCTCCTGTTTAAAAAATGGGAGTTCTAATCTTTCTGAGCCTCCAGTTCCCTGCATATGAAAGCAGAATATTCCATGCAGCTTTTCAAGGATCTTTGATGTCTTCAGATGAAGAGCAATGAGCATTAATATGACTCTATCACAAGCATAAAATTACTGCTGTACCCTCTCTAGCCCTTGAGCTGTGTAAAGGCAATGACACTTGATTCATTTGATGTAACTCTGTAAGAATGATCATATAGATGCAATTAAAAACATAGTTTTTATCAATTATGCAGTAGCATGTCATCTGTACTCTACTAATTAGAAAGGGGAAGAAAAAAGTTACTGGCTGAAAATTAATTATGACAACATTTCTACAGTGTTTAGAACCTAGTTATAAGAATTAAATATTTATGTCATTATGGTTTTCATTATGCATCCTAATGTGATTGCCTGAGTGAAATCACTGCAAGGTGCTCCCACACTCCCAAAGTTCAGAATTTGGATGCCCCCATGAGCTGATAGTGCTGACAAGGTTGTACCTAAGTGTGTCTTCAGATAAGAATCTTCTCTCCACATGCAAACGTGCGCCTCATTTCAAGCTGCTGATGTGTCATATTGATCTCAGCAGATGACTCTCTATTCAACCAAAGAGTGGTGTGAAAAGGCAAAGGCACTCAAATTGTTCCAAATCTAAGTTATGGATCCTGGGCCAAATCCAGAGCTGGATGATTGCTACAGCACTTCAACATAAAAGATGTACTATGTTTAGGAGAATGATGTTACATTTTTTTGAAAGTTTTCCACTCATCTTGTATTCACAGTTTCTTAAACCCCCCTTTCTAGCTTTTATTTGCCTGGATCCACTTCATTCAATCTCTTTCAGCAGCCAGAACACAACTGTAAAATCGAATCCAAACACGGCTGTTCCCCCTCCCAGGTCCAGCCCCAAGTGTTTACGTAAAGCAGGCTCAGCTCCCGGCTGGCAAATGGATGATTGTTATTCAAGGCAAGACAGCTTTGCTCTTTGCAGCTGATTGGTAAAAGGTGAGGTCCTGACCCCCCTCGTTACACTATGGGTTATTGTCTGGCCTTCACCCCGAGGGGTTCTTTACCTGCAACTTTTATCACAACTAGCAAATGGCTCTGTTGTTGAGTGGGCTCTTCTGCCATTTTTTCCTCCAGAATCTTGCATTCCTCTCTAACTTCCCTGGATTTTTAATCCTCATCCTTGCCCTCACCTGAGTTGAAGCTATTGAGACATGTATAGTTGTCCCAGCTTGGCTGCAGCAGATCACTCCTGGACCCCAAAGGCCATCACACTTTGTAATGAACTCAGGAAAAAAATGAATACGCACAGATATAAAGACTTTCTCATGAAACAAATTTCACTTAAACACTGAGCAATTTAGGCTGCCAAAAAGGCACTCTGTGCTGGTTTGGGCAAATTTGGAAATATATCTCCTGAAGGCAGGTTACAACCACCCCTCCCCAACCAGGTTTGTGAAAAAATAAATTTTCCTTGAAAGAAAGTGAAAGAGATAAAAACTATTTATTTAACAAACACACAGGAAAAGGATAATAATGCTAAATAATAAAACCTCTCTCTCTGCTGAGAGAAACCTGGGAAAATTTCAGAGTCCTTCCACAGTCTCTCTCTCCCCCTCCTTGGAGCTGGGATGGGGTGGTGGGCCCACCTCCAGGGCCAAGGCCTCAGTGGAAAGTCCTCCCAATGTATTCTGATGTTGAAACTGTCCAGCAGAGAAGAAGGGAAAAATCGGAGTCCCAGGAAAACAAAGTTCAACTCTCCGGAGGAAAAGGAGCTGAAAAACTGGCCGAAAGCTGGCTGGAAAGAAAGCAAGCAGAGCGCTTCCTCCTGCTCTCGCTCTCCTGCCGCAGCTGAATGCAGAGACCCGTCTCTATCTCTGTGTCCTTGAAACATGAAAACAAACTGCAAAACTGCTTTGAAAGCTTTGCTCAGTTCCCTCTCTCTCTCCTCTCAGGCTCAGTTTAAAGGCATAGAAAGGCACAGAATTAATTTCTGGGCATAGAACAGTGATATGGGATACAACATCATGAAGTCACCCCAAGACACACTCGAACACAGGAGCTGAAAAGGAAGGATGGTTTAAGAAATTATTTTAGGCTTCAAGAAAACACAGAAACATATGGTTACTGCTAAATATTTGTATACATGACACAGCAAATAGAGATGTCTCACGGGTTTTGAATTAGATATTTGGAGAGAAAGAGAAGGAAATAATACAATGTTGGGTCCCTTCTTAGTTTAGAAACAGATCTTTTAAAGACATGTTTGTCTTAAAACCTGGCTACTGGAATCCCAGGTGGAAATGGTCAATTTTAGATACAGCAAAATCCAAATTTGTTCTCCCTCAGCCCCCCACTGTAGTGTTACAATACTAAGTGTGTGGAGGAGTCTTAGGTGCAAGGTTAGGAATATAAAGAAAATGGGATGTACTTCTCCATTAATAATTTCACAAAGGTTCAAATAAACAGACCAGTGAAAGCAACAGTCAGCTCAGTATCAAACCAAGAAGGACAGGTTTGTGTGTGTGTGAATGTGCACAAGCACTTGTGTGCATGGGAAATCCTTTCTCTTTAATTCTCAATATCCAACAGTCATAAGGTGCTTAGCAATAGGAGCAGGGAGAAAAATGCTCCACATCAGCATCACAGAACAAGTCACCTGCCTGTTTATATGTTGTACTCACTGCTGTTTAACTCCTTCAGACAGCTGGAGTTGTACATGGAATGATGTAAATGTTGCTGTGGGTTGACGGGTGCCTTATTAACATAAGTCATTATAATATTAACAGTCATTTCCTTACTGATATCAAATGGGATTTTCCTGGTCAAAAGGTCAGGAGAAAAAGGATTGCCTCTTCCTATTATCTTTATATTGTGTCAATATACGTTTACTCACCCATTACAAACAATTGGCCCCATAATAGCACAGAATTAATAAAGAACAGAATGGGCAATGTGATAAAGCAAAAGCTGAGACTGGTGAAAAATGGAACATCACAGAAATGGAAGTGAAATTAGTATTTTGACCATATTTAATCAATTCTGAGAAGCAGGGTATCAATGAAGAGTTCAAGAGGAAGCAGAGATATATTGTATTTCATGCACATGCTCAGTTTGGTTAGTGGGATTTTTTTTGTCACATAAAGGTGTGTAAAACAGCCTGTCTTCACTTCTCCTCTGGAGCTCACTGATTTTTTTTTTGGTGTGAAGTGAAGAAGGCCAGATCTGCCCTGCTGCTGCAGAAGGGCAGTGCCCTGCTGGGAGTATCACACCATGGCAGCTGCCACCAGCCACTTGTACCCAGATCCTCATTTCACTAAATGGGACAGTGAGGACGGTGTGACATTGCCCAGAGTGCCCTTCATCCCCACCTACTTGCTGAGCCACCCTCTTGTACTTCCAGCCCAAGCAAGTTCTGGTATTACATTGTGGAAAGAGGAGTGAATTATTTCTTGGGGGTTGTGGTTTTTCTCCCCCCCTACCTTTTTTATTTTTAAAATTTTATTGAGATACTAATGCTACAGACAGCAAAGAATTTATAATTAAGGGGATGCCCATCAACATTTTTAAAGCAGAGCTTCTATTTGAAAAGCAATGAATATTTTCCCTACTATCTGACTTCAACAGATGTTCCGCCTAATCTACATTCAGTTTACTCCCTGTCTTACCTTTGACCTTTCTTTTGAAGGTATTCAGAGAACAGAATGTCAGTATTTATCTACCTGATGTGCTTCCATCTGCCTGTGCAGAACACGAATAACCACAAATTATATCTTCTTTGTGAAAATTTGAATGACAGAAGCATTTCTAAGACTTCATCTACATGGAATGATCAGATGCTATCTCCTTTCTTGGAGAAATTATGCATCTCATATCTGGACATGCAAACCAGGAACAGCTGCCAAATGTGGATTTGTATTTCCAGTGTCTCCACTGAGACGTCTTTCTTGGATGCTTTTCCAGCACCCTTGTCTTACCCATTTTTCTTGACAGGGAAAATGAAGTAGGAAAGTTCATACCCAAGGCTGCCATGAGGAATGTAGAGCAGCATAAAGCTGTTTTAAAGAGGTGTCCTTTGGGAGGTGTTATCAGAATAATGACCTGCAAACCTGTTAAACTCTACACTTTAAAGCCTTCCTTTAAAGGTCCTTCCTGTGGAACCATATTGAATCATGGCATGGTTTGGCACAATGGTTTTTGCTAAAATGATCTTACAATTTAAATTCAGAATCTGTTTTCTCCAAAGCAGCAGTGCACAGCTTTAAGGCTGTCAGAAGAAACATCCAGGAAGTGACAATTTAATATCTTGGAAATAATTCTGGTGATTGTGGTAGAACTGATCAAGCGTTGGTTTCATCTTCAAGTACTCAATTATTTTTAAATTTAGGCAAATTTACTGCCTGTGCCACACATAACAGGGCTGTGCAGTGTTGATAAGAGCTGCTCCAGCAGAATACACAACAGTGAAGTATAAACAGAGTGGATAACCTGATTCTGGTGCATTTGCTAAAAGGCAGAAGTAATTTAATGTACCCCTTAGTTGGCCCACACTAGTGGAGAACATGTTCCAGTTTAACCTCTGCCTCTGAGAGGTGTTGGATACTGGTTTTACAGGAGGCAACACTTGCTTCTGAAATGAAGTGTGCCCTGCAACATCTGCTGGGGGAAGCCAGGCTCCAGATGAGTGGAGAGAAAAAGCCATTATCACATGTTATCTTTACTGCTCCACAGCACATTCAGTGTAAGCACGGCCATCAATTCCTCACCCTGGCCAAATTCCAGGATTGGCAATTATATCTTCCTGAATGTCTACATTACAGTCTAAAGCATATTCCTGGATGCAGTGGGACTGTGCAAAATTTTACGTATCTATTTCTCTCCACTGACTTTTATAAAAGAAGATCCTGGTCTAGTCTGGCTCCCTAACATGCAGACATCTCATTTTTATGTGCAGATATATGGATAAATGAATCTCATCCCAAACTCCTGGGAACAGAAAGGAGGAGAATCACGCCCAACATAATGAAAAAGTTTACCCATAGCTCAGCCTGAAGATTAGAGGGGGAAAATCAGATAGGGGAAACTAGGAAAAGAGAAGATCCCAATGTAGGAAAAAAACCAACTTTGGAACTCAGTTATCTGGTGCTGATTCATTATTTACAAAAATAGGGAAACATGTACAGTGAACTATGCAATCAATGTTTTGCCCAATTAGAACACAAGTACATCTGCTTTTCATCCAATAGTTGCCTAGTTTTACAGGGAAAAAATGCAATTGGTACTAATAAAAGAGCTTGCAAATTAAGGGGTAGGTTAGCCAGTAATTCTGCACTTGATACCACTAAGAGAATTATGGATATTATGCTGAATTTCTTTCTTTAATCCATTAACAATACAGGTTTTTGAAGAAGCTCATTTGTTAGGCTCAGGCATATCACAAGAACAAAATATTCATGATTCAATTATCTGAAGAACTGTTGAAGGTCAGGGTGCCTCTGAAGGATGCACATTAAGGCAGGGAAGTGAGAACCAGCACCTTTCCCACAGTTCTGCATACTTTAGGGGTTTTTTTGCATCTATCACAAGACTGAACTGTGCTGCTTAACTGAGCAGGATCTGACACCCAAAAAAATGTACAGTTTTCCCTACTGTCCTTCAGGGTTGATTTCAGTCTAATTTTCCATTCACTCTTTTAAAAAAAACAAAAGACTCTCTAACTCCTTGAAGTCTCACTGCCTCCAGGTTTCACAGTGCTTGAAATCTGGCCCTACAGAACAGGAATCCCTTCCATTTGAAATCAGTAAATAAAATGCACCCCCATAAAGTTCACAACTCAGGGATGTATCTGTGTGACACCAAGAAACATATTTTTTACACCTTGGCAGTATTAAAGACTTGGAGGATTTTTAAATAAGTCTAAGGTTGCTTGTGAGAACATTTTGACCAAGACTTGCAGGAAGGATATCAAGGAGAATGCATTAAACTTCTCTGCAGATTAAATCACTATAAAGGAAACTACAACGAAAGACAGTATTTCTAATAAGAGTAGAGTTGAAAACTATGTCAGAAATTAGTCATGATTTTTGAAAATCAGACTTTCATTTCACTTGCTATCTAATACTTGGTGTTAAGTTATCCTCCTAACTGGACTGAACCCTGAAAACCAAGCACTAATGGTGGTCCAAGCCCTCAATGGAAGTGCATTAACAATGGTAATTTCGGTCAGGGATGAGTTCCATAGCTTCTGTTAATTTGGGGCCTGCTTCTGTTTTTGAAGTCAGTAGTTCTCTTGACTTCAGGGAAAATGAAACTGAACTCTTTCCTGGCAACCACATGAATTCAGTTCAAGAGGAAAATCAAAGCCCCTGCCAAAAGCTAGTCCAAATTTCTGGAGTAAAACTAAACAGAAGAACATCCTGATGTATGCATGTGTTCTTTGCATATCCTAGTTTCAGGCAGCTCCAGGAAAAAACAGCATTCAATGATTGGGTGTTTATGACCTTTTCATCCTTAGTTAGCGATGACATTCCCTGCCAAGGCCTTGGTCTCAGACTTACCTGTACTGGGCTCTTGGCTTTTCCTTAGTCTCAGGCTAATCCCACTTTCTCTATGCTCATTCCCTGCTTCAGAAAAGGGGTAGAAGAGGCTCTTCCTTATTTAGATTGTATGAGAGCAGAAGAAGGTGGTGTTGTTCACTGCATTATGCTGCACAACAAATACTAACATTTACCAAGGCTGCTCTAGGCACCTTGGGCACAAAAATAAAACCTTCCAGCCAGAGAAGAGAGTTATTAGAAGTCATGTTTGTGCAACTCCAGTTTGATGTAACAGAACAAAAAGCTTGTGAGGTTTGCTCAGATGAGAGAACAGAGCTGGTCAGAGGGTTGGTTGCAGCCACAGCAGCCAGAGGGGAAACACGGCTCTTACAGGCTCATTCCTGTTTTACTCCTCATCCTCTCAGCTCCTGGCTACACACCCCTGCTAAACCCTGCAGCCTGGCCTGACACCTCTGGTACTCCCAGTTTTCTGAGAGTAGAAGAATAAGCCCCCTGCCCACAGAAACAACACACCCCAGCCAAGGAGAGGGGAGAAGCTCATGTGTCTGAGTTCTTTCCACACATCCCAAGCTTGAAGCAGCCCCAGCAACCCGAGCTGAAGGCGTGGATGTGTACTCAGTTCCACGAGAATTTTGCCTCTGAATGACTCCAGAGTCTATGTAGCTACAGGCAAAGCAGCACCTATTTCTGCTGCACAGACACTATTTCTGACAGGATCACGGCAGCATTTATTAGGTTTTCTAAAGGACACATTTCAAAGCCAAAATTGGTCAGACCTGGTACACACAGTACTACCTCTCTCCAAGGTAATGAAACCCCTGCAATTTTATTACACTTGGGAATTCTGGCAGAGTGGTAATTTGGGATGAACTGGATTCATTTCGAGAGAGCAGTCAGCTGGAATTATTTTGTCTAAAAGACTCCAGTCCTCAGGGTAATCAAGGGAGGGACAAGTAGAAGAGGGTGGCATTCTGAGGGTGTATGAAATGTTATCTGTCTGTCTCCACCCTGAAATACACTTTATGCATGGGCTGACATTCCTGTTTATGCCTGGTGCTAAATGGTATGATTCAAGCAAAATGATGCAAGCAAAAAGCTGAGAAGTTACTTGTAGGAGAGCACCTGAATGTCCCATTTTCAACAGGACTCAAAGGTCCCAGGAAGTGTCCAGTGTGGCCCCAAATTAATATTATTTTGCCTTCTGCAGCTCTGAAATTCACTCTTTGCCAGTTTCTCTCTCTTCAGCATCAAAAATGAAATTGCTGCTAGTGCCCAAGACATCCATCCTGATGTAGGTATCTCACCTGTAAGGCCACACTTGCCCAGGGCAGAAAGGATTCGGGTGCAATTGCAGGTTTCTTACAGGGAAGATGCCATCAGCATTATCCCTTCACTCTGAAGACACTTTTCTGCCCCTGAGATCCTCACAGCTGCCCTGAGCAGCACCCCACGGAAGGCAAGCACCCAGAACAGGCATGTCAGGGCTGTGCAGATACGGCATTTCAAAGCCAAGTTTGATGCTAAAATTTTGCTAAATCCTGTATCCTGAATGGTGCCAACAATGAAAAACCATGAGTGAAGAAACAGAACTAACAGACCTGTTATAAATACAAACAGGGGTTGCTGTTAATGGGTGTTCCCCAAGGAGAGAAACAAGGAGAGGATAAACACAAGAAAGCAGGAAAAGCATCCCAGGGAAATGATTCTATCACAGTCAATCTTCACATCAGGCTGATAAAGAGAGTTCATTTTGGAGTACCTCAGTTTAACTTTCAGGTGAGACCTGTCTTGAGGGATTTTCATTAGAGGGTACAGTGCTACGAACACTGCAGGTGTTTTGCAAAGCCCAGATCAGCATTCTCTGTAAGCACATAAGCTGGGAGAAAATTTCACCAGCACTTAAAATGAATATCAACTTCAGTTTAACCATGTAGAGCTTCAGTAACAAGATATGGAGAAAAGTATTTCTTGTGCTTGGTACAAACAGATTCTCTGCAGCCCTCATCAGCTTTTCCCCCCTACTTTTCTCCTTCAGAACTGCATGGCAAATTTCTACGCCTTATTTCCTAAAAGAAAGTGTTAGGTGTATGCCATGGGATAAAAAAAGGAGAGGTGATAATAAAAGAGCTTAATTTTTATAGACTCCACAAGAGATTCTTACTCCATCAATTCTGAGTTTAAGCAACATGAAAATGGACCCAACCCAGGAGTCAATCCTCTCGGAGTGCAGCCTTTTGAGTCCATTTTTCATCTTAGCCTTTCTAGCTGGAGGCAACCCACATAAATAAACATGTGCAAGTCATTGCCAGCATGCTCTACTTTATTAATTTTGTGTAGAGCAAGCTGGCTTTTGGGGAGGTTAATTTCCTGAACTGAGAAGAAAATGGCACTTCACCAATTTGAAAACAAATAATCGTGTGGATACCTCAGTTCATTATTTTTAACTCTGCAGAGTCTTTCCAGACTCCAGGAGCATGCTGACAGCTTGGTCAAACAGAGCTATTTTCACTAGCCAGTTTCCCTGTGTGGGGTGCATTATAGCAGGTTACATACAAATTAATGGCTGTTTAAAACCAGCAGCACCTTGTCTAGGTTCTTGTAAACAGACCTCAGATAATCCTGGGAATGTCAATTCCAAAGATGCAGCTACAGTTGGAATAAAAACCCTCTAAAATACCACATTGCTTTTGAGAAAATATTCTTAAACTCTGGCAACAAGAGCCCCTGGACCTCATGGATATCACATTTTTGCTGCCTCTGTTGCTCTTAAACCCCCTTAGGAATGAGAAGTAGTGACTTGAGTGCTGTTTTTTTCTATTGAACTACCTGTGAATCTGGAACCAGAACACACAGCCCAAGATGTTGATTTTGTTTGAAGTAATGAGAAAGTGACACGAGTCCATATGGTATCGGAAATCCTGGTGCAAACCTGTCTGTTGATTTAAAGGCATACGGAAGCTACAGGGCTTTGACAGTATCACTTGAATGCGGCTATTCCAGAATCCAGGCAAAAACAGATGGCAGCATTTCTGAGGTTTTGGAACATATGCTGGGAAACATAATTTTGAAGTATATTTATTAACAGTAGGGTTAATTTCATTGGCCTAATGATACTGTTGGTACATTTTTTAGAAAACTAGTGATGTGTAAACTTAAGAGTTGTGCAAGTCTATGGCTCCAGAATTGTTTTCCCAGACTAAAAGTTTGATAGGAATTCTAAATTCTAAAATTCTGTATCTTAGAACAAACAAGATTAGAGAAATAATGTAAATTTGAAACCATTTAAAATTCATGTGCCATTTTGAGTTTGCAATGATCTTTTCATCATCTTAACTAATGTCAGGTGATAGTCAAAAAGTACATTAATTTATCTGTCTTACCAAAATGTTTAACATAGATAGTTGATGAAAGAGAAAATATTATCTGGCTGACATGATGCAAAAATGTCATTCTGTTCTTCTCTGTACAGATGGTTTTTCACTTCCCACGGTCTCTCTCTGTGGAAAATCTGTTGTGTTCTTGGTATTTAATTTGCCTTTTCGATGCAGTTTTCTCAATTAAATCTCATGCAGATGATGCAGTCATTTATATTCAGAGGATCAGGCTTCCTGCTCTTACTGGATAAACTTTAATGTAATCCACAGGGTTCAGATTTAGCTGCATGATATTAATTAATTTTAAATTTAGATAAATGTTTCTTTGGTGGAGATCAAAAGGTAAATGTGGTCCCTAGATCTGAAGCCCACAGGGAGGGCACATTTTGGATGACTTGCTTGGATTTTACTGAGCCTAAGAGAATCCAGGTGAGAGAAGTGGCTCAAACAATTAATTGCTCTGTACAACAGGTATTGCCACAGCATTAGCTTCACTTTCTCAGCCGCCACGTGTGAGCCCTGCTCTCTGACCACTCATTAAGGGGAGGCTGAGCACAGTGATGTTTTCATGACAAGGACATTTTCATCTAAAGACTGACTTGTGGCGAGGGCATAGCAGGGGGATTTTTACCTGCTGATGCAGTACATTTGCTGGGTATGAAAATGGTGTGAAAAAGACAAGTAAATTTGTGATAAAACCTTCATTTTCTGTCTTGCAGCTTTTACCTGAATAATTCAGTAACCCCCTTTCCCCCTCCAGGACCTCTCTTCATTCAGGGAAGAGCAGGGAGTAACCAGCAGGCACAACTTAATATGCCTATAGAAACTTAAACATGGTGCCTGACCTTGCAACCTAAAAAATTGTTTTTAACTCCTTTCTATTTAAATTGTCCATGCAACTGCTGTCAGCAGCTAAAGAGAAGCATGAAAGCTGACAATATAATCCTGTATAAAAGCAATAACCCAATTTAACCTTCGTATTCCCTTGATCAGGCTTTAGATGCCAGGGAATTCAGCCCTATGTCCTTCACAGAGCACAGGAAAGGTCTTTGTTAAATGCACAGTCTGGTCCATAGGACCAAGTGATTTTTCTTCCATTTCTCTATAAACCAAGGGAAAATCTGCCAGCTGCCATAGTGCCTGTGATTTCCATAGCCACAGTGAGGACCAGCAGGGCTGGTTCCATCCTCATTAGGATCGTGTATGGGGATGACATAGCGGGTTAAATATCACACTCCTGACTTTCAAGTTGTACCTAATCCCCTTCTGTGCCATATGAAACAAAAAATTCAGTGTGAGGATGGGAAAGGGGAAGGTATCTCTCTCCGTTCATTTTGAGAGTATTTGCAAAATGCCGATCTCCCCCTCTGCCCCTCAAGTACAATGAATTCAAAGAAGATCATCCTAAAAGACATCTTGTAATTTGTTTTATCTATTTACAGAAGGATTTGTTTTTCTGTCTGACTTTGAGTTATTCATAAGATATTCATTTACGTGGCTATCTGCATATAAATATTACCACTGGAGAGCAGCGCAGTGGAGAGTGAATATGGATTTCTGAGCCTTATCATTGTACGTCTTTCATATCAGGTGCTCATTTAGACAGAATTCATTGTATATTATTCTCCTGTGACAACATTAACCAGCCTCCAACTTTCCAGTGCTTGTTATCATTTCCAGAGTGTAAAAACCTCAAGGACTTAAAAGGACAGACAGGAAAGTTTGCAGAACATTTCATTAATTTGTGGGAAATTCTACTTACTGTAAGTGTCATGTCTTTGCTGTGAGGACTGAGAACATCTGCCAAATATAATACCACTTTCTTCCCTCACAGTCTGGCTCCTCTTCTGCTTGACATTGAGGGACTCACCCCTAACTCACACTGCCTCAGCCTGAAGAGGCAACTATGTACATAAACCTAAAGCTTAAATTTCAATTTATATTGGAATGTCAGTCATCAGATAAATCCAGACCCTGAGGAAAGTGAATAATGAATAGCTGTGTGGGCCAAGAGAGAATAGGAAGTGCCAGCAATAACTCCTTTCTAATCTATCCTCAGTCTTATAATGCTCTGGCTGTTACTTCTAGTGGACTTTCCTGTTCCTTGTAGCCAGAAATCAGAATCAGGGGTAGGAATGGCTGAATCTTTCATCTGCCCAGGGGAGTTGTCTCAGAAAAGCATTCAAATATACAGGTGACATTTTTCCAAATAGAGTAAGTTCTGGGGTCTGTCAAACTGATGTGGTAATACCATGGGACCTCTCTTGGGCTGACTCATCATCTCCTCTTCGCATTTCAAGCCTCTGTTTGGGTCCCCAAAGACAAATGAAATGTAAAAGTACAGTAGGTGATTGGAAGTTATAACCATCACCTCGATAATGATATACACACATCACCCTTTCATTGGGATAACACCATCCAACCTAATTTATGCAGCAAACCATTTGAAAAGCATATGTAGCTAACCACAAACAGTATTGCACCATGTAAATTCAGAGAAAAAATACCAGAACTCAGCCCTCCAAAGTAGCTACAGGAGGACCCAGAGAGATCTGGCCACCTTTGCTGTACTTAATAACATCATTTTCTACAGGTTTCCCAGGGATACTTGGACCCTACCTACAAATAATGTGAACTCAGAAAGGTCTCCACTTGGATGGGGATTGAGAAACACAGGATCAGTGTAGAACCACTGCCAATGCTACTGGAAATTGTTGGATGAAATCTCTTGCAGTCCATTTTTTCCTGTTGCAGAACATTACAACATCACCATTTTCTGTTCAGTTGCCTTAAAATAAGTGAATTGCACCATTCTCAGCAATTCTGTTCATGCCTCAGCACTGCCTTGATCCTCTGTGCTCTGTTAGGTTTGAGCCTAAGAGAGATGTTATTTTAAGAATAATTGTATTAAAAAAACACCCCATGACTGATAATGGTCTTTTATCCATTTCATGGCACTCAGAGATTTTTATCTATGGCTTGTTGATTAAATGTGATCAGGTGTGTTGAACTATAACATCTCCTTTAGAATTCATTGCAATAAGAACAATGCAAAAATGTGCTTAAGGTGTCCCAGCCAGTGAATTACGGGTGTGATAGGCTGTAACGTCTTCTTTAAAGTGATAAAGAGTGAGAGAATTAGCAGGAGTTGTGAACTTTAAGAAAAGAGCAGCTGTATCACTGCCATAGCAGAGTTAATTCAACAACAAAGAAGGTGCCCTGGATTCTTTTTAATTTTCTCTGCTCTTTCCAGTGCTCTTAAAAAAAAAAAGAAAAAGAATTTCACCATCTCTTTTGGTGTTTCCTCTCTAATGTCTCTGCTGACATTAGAGAGAGCTTATGGATCAGGCTCAGAGTTTGTGCCTCATTTTCCAACTGTTAACACTGAAGTGTTCATCTACAGTAAGACCATAAAAATCCCACTGAAAATTGGTGAGCATGCTCAAGACAGACCTCAGACCTGTCTTCAGTTCAAAAATATGAATTTAGACTTTGAGCCAGTAACTTCAGAAAAAAAAAGAACTGTCACAGAGATAAAACCCATGATCTGACCTGTTCTTTCCTACAGCATCCAGGTGCTGCAGAGGAAGACATAGATAAGCTCATCAGACTAGAACTTTGTAGTAATTTTCCCACACTGCTCCTTCCAAGGTTCTCCTATTAGCAATAGCTGTATCACCAGAAAAAAAATTTTAACTGTTTTCCAGCTCTCTGATTCCCCTAATTTTACATAGTGCTGCTGCGTTTTCCAAAATCCATGGAATAGGTATAATTTTTATAAAATACTTTAAGTTCTAAATGTGGGGGAGTTAGAGAATAAAAACACACTTCTGGGCTTGTTCTCCCCGGTTGGGGTTTGACACTAACTAGAAGCCAGGCACCCATGAAAAACTATCCACTTCTTTTCCTCTACTATAGCTGAGCAGAGGAGGGAAAATGAAAACAAAAACTTCGTGAGTTGAGATGAGGATTAGGGGAAAAACACTTCAGGCAAAACAGGTTCAAAACTTAAACAGTATAAAGAAAATTTATTATTAACATAATTAAAAGTAAAAAGGGTAATGAGAACTAAAATAAACCTTTACAACACTTACTTTCTTCCCAGCCGTCTCCCTCTTTCCCACTGACAATGCAAGGAGACAAAACATGAGGTTTTGGTCTTTCACTTTCTAAGAATCTTTCATCAGTTTGTTCAGGGAAAGGTGCTGTTTTTGTGCTGTGCCGTGGGGTCCTTCCCATGGGAGACAGTACTCTGTGAATTTCTCTAGCGTGGTTCTAATTTTCAGGAAATAGCAGTCCCACCTGACCTGCTGTACCGTGAGTCCCTCCCATGCGCCAAGCAGTCTTCCCACAACTGCCCAGCATGAGTCATTTTAGTTCATGGGGTTTAGTCTTTTAAGGGTGACCTGTTCTAGTTTGGAAGCAAGGGTTCTCTTTGTCTATCTCTGGAAGCAAGGGTCCTCTCTCTCTGTTCGAGTTGCCCCCTAGGTTACAGCTTTTTGGCATCCATGCGCTCCAGCATGGGCGCTTTTCTTCACGGGCTGCGAGTGGATCTCTGCATTCCCCCATGCACCTCATGAATTACATAGAAATAGTTTGTTGTATTAAAGTCCTCACTACGGCTTGTAGAAAAATCTCAGCTCCAACACCCAGAGCACTTCCTCCCTCCCTCTCCTTCTTTTCACTGACCTTGGTGCCCCCATGTTAGTTCTCCTCACGTGTCTTCTTCTTTTTCTCTGACTTGGAAGAAAATTGTTGTCTGTAGGTATTATTGTTCTCAAGTTCTATCAATTCAAAAGTTCTTACAAAGCTCCGCTGTGCTGAAAAGGTTGATCTCGTCTGTGCTCGGTGTTGGGGAATTGTTTGCCATGTTTCTCTTGCTGGACGTGTGGTTCCTGCCAGCACTGCACGGGTGGCCCCGGCCGTGTGGTCCCGGCCTCTAGAGGGCCACGGCCTCGGCCGCTCCCGGCCTCAGGAGGGCCCCTGATAGGATCACCCCCAGCAGCCACCTCACCACCCCCCGGGAGAAGAAAAAGGGCGCTGGTGCTTTTTTTTCCCTTCTTCAATATGTCATCACAGAGGTGTTACCAACTTCTCCAATTGGACTAGTAACCTGCCCATCATCAGAGCCTTCAGCGATTGGCTCTGTGCTGAACATGGTAGAAACTTCGAGCAGCTTTCTCCCGCCCACCAAAAACCCAGCTGTGTTAAACTAACACCCCCCGTACCATACTTATTCTGGAGCAACTCACCTTTAAGTAACACTTGTATGTATAATAAAGATCTCAGAAAAAGCTACAAATGCCACAAAGAGGAAAATATACCAGAAACAGGAAAAAATACCAGGGTCAGTCTTCCCTCAAACACTACCACAGGAAGTTTTTAATGAATCTGAGCAGCTGCGAGAGGGAGGTGGAAGCAAATTTGAGCAGAGGACTCAATGCAGTCCCTTTAGCGGTGTCTGACTGAGAGTGGCAAGGGCCCTTTAATTACAATCCTTCATGAGCAACTGTGAAAAGCAGCATTTACCTGACTTCCTCTGAATAAACTCAGTATAACTAATGAATGTTCAAGCTCTAATTATGGCAAAATCACAGCAAATGAATTCCAGACAATGGAGTGTATTTTTGGCATGTTTCCAGAATGATCAGCTCACTTTTATTACATTTATTCCCTCTGTTCTTTTGGATGGTTTGGATTCATGGCCATCAGTTTTGACTGGGTCAAATATTTGGCTAAAAGAATTAAGAATCTGAGGTCTGAGGCACGAGGCCGTACCACCAAAATATCTGTATGCAATTGAGCACTTCCATCTGCTCACATATGACTTGTCTTAGAAGACATATGGTCACCCCCGGGTGCCTGTCCAGGTCAGCAAATGTAGGTGGGTGCTCAAATTCAACATCTACCAGCCTAACACACTCAATAATAACAAGTCAAATATGAGTAATAGACCAAAGTCCTTCTCTTTCCCCACAGATTTTTGTATCTCTGGTTGTGCTAAAAAGATTTCCACTTCTTTTGGGGCCCACATCTACAATTCTACAACCACTCCTCTAAACAACTGGGAAGGGACTGGCCTTGTGTTTTAAAACATGGACAGGTCCCTTTAATAGCTTAAAAATTAGGACATTCATCCTGAGAATGGGGCTGTCACATTGAACATTGTGTGTATGGACACAAAACAATGTATTACTGATACTTCAGGTGTTTGTCAACAGATTTTTATTTCAATTTTACAAAAGAAACAAGGAAAAAAGCACTGGAAGGCTCTTGGCCCAGTCCCTGCCAGTGTGGCTGCTCATGCAACAAGGCAAGGGAAGAGTTTGGAAAGATCCATTAAGATCTTTGCTCTGACATCACCGTATCACCTTCCCACAATCTACATCTGACAGCAAATTAACCAAATGCCACCGACCTTTAATATAGCAGAATAACAGCTGTGAATCCTCTTTACCCATCTATGAGCAATTTGAACAGATTTTCTTTAGAAAAAGCATAACCAACCCCCCTGGACAAGTGTTTTGCTGGCAGATAACACGTGTGATCATCTCTTTAGAACATGCTGTGTTAATGCAGGGTCTGACTTTTCCTACATTGACTACACGAGACTGCTAGGGCCAGCTCTGGCCACTACTGCTTCTTCCTGAAGGAATTAATACACATGGCCTAGCTTCCTGAATTATTTTTGTTGACAGTTTCACTTTAGGCTGTGAAGAAGCAGGTGATGAAGCCACTACAGCATTATTTTGCAGTTTTCTAGTTTATGTGTTTGTGCAACTTCTGTGTCAGTCTTTTAGCTCACACTTTTGCACATTACAACAGGTGCTAGAAAGCACAAAATGGAGCTTAAGAGAAGAAGAAGAAAAAAAAAAAGCCAAAACCCCAACAACAACCAACAAGAAATTGTCTCTTTTGTGTATATGTAAAGAATTAATAGTTCTTGGACTTACAGGAATCCTCCTGGCACTGTGAAGAGTTAATGGTTCCTGGACTTGCAGGAATCCTCCTGCCAGTCTATAGTTTCTCCACTGGTGTGCTGTAGTATTACACTTCTTGCAATCATTCAGCTGCCTAATGATCCCTTATATCAGGTGAAAATGAGTTTTCCCACTCTAACCTGGCTTTTGTTAAGGCTTTAATGGGAGCAGGTAATGAATGGGATTGCTCTGAGTTTCCTGCTGTGAAAGAAGGGTCCCTCCAACAGGTGACACAGCCAAGCTGGAGAGACCACCCTGCTCTGGTGAGAGCAGAGCTTAAGAAGGGAGAATCTCCCAAGAAAATGAGGGTTGAGGATACCTTAGATCCATCCTGGCATCCTACTCCTCTTGTATGGGCAGAGCTCCATTCATGCCTGGCCAGGAATCTCAGTGGAGCTGTGGGAAAAGAGGCCTGTTTTGTGTGAAACAGCCCAGTTAAAACCATCAGCAGAACTGTTAGCCTGTAACAGGCCAACAGATTTATTCAACAGCAGGAGACAGCACAAGGATGCTCAGATTTATCACTCCAAATGCCATCATTATTTAGTGTGCAGAGAGCCTTCTAGTCTCACAGTTAGCAAAACAAAATTACAAATTAATAGCCATATATTTCTCACCATGTCCTGGATCTATCATCCCATATCCCCTGTGTTGTAATTTTATTTTGGTACTTAGCATATGGGGCTCGGAAAAAGGGCAAACTTCGAAATTACACATATTTTATCCACATTCTCCCACACAGATTTTCACTATGTGTTAATTTATTGAAGAAATACATTTATTTTTTGTAAGAATCAGCAACATTAAAGAAAACAAGGGGCCATTTTTCTTCTACCTTTGAGTCTGGGTTACTTTCTACTTATCCCTTCAGAGAAGCCTTGGATTTGAAGAGGAAGGAACAGCTCCTGTGTGTATTTGTAAAAGGCAGCAATCCCAGCTGGGTAGAAGTGGAGGATACACAAAAAAGCTCCCGTGGGTAGAAGCTTGCCTCCTTTCAGGAACCTGTGGCTAAAAGGTTACCCAGGAAAGCTGGGTAATCTAATAAATATAAATGTATCACTATATATATCATTAATGCCAATACTTTAATTTGCTTAAATTAAGATTCAAAGCTTAAGCTCAGGTCCGAACCCCTCTGATGACAGGAATGTAATGGAGAATGAGGTATAAAATCCCCAGTTCTATCCAGATTCGTGTATTTGTCTCAAAGCTATCACCACTAAAAACACTGGAAATCCATCTTAAGAGTAGCTTTCAAAGGTTCAGCAAAACCAGGTTTTGTTGGAGATAAAAAGCCTGATGTCAATCTTTTTAAAATAAAAACAGACTATAAGTCACCTCTCCAAAGCCAATGGAATTACACATTAGAAAACTGAGATAAGAAAGGTGATTTAGTAAAAAAATTATCCTCTTTAAGGGTCCACAACATGTGCCAGAGATCTTAGTAAGTAGCTTTGGCAATTAATTCCCAGTTGATGGCTTACAGCCTTTCAAAACCACCTTTCCCTGGGCTCAGTCACAGGTTTGTTGTCTGGAAACTACCCACAAGCAAGGGCTGCTTGTACTAAGAGTAGGCTGACTGTAGTGGAATTACAGGAGTGGAATTGAGGTGACACAGAGAAAGCTTTGCATTTAAATCCAAGCGTGATGCATGAGGTGACCATGAGGAGATCACCACCTCTCTGCCTGTCATAAAGAGTCTAAATAAGGATGACTCTTGGCTATTTGAAGTGCAAATACCTCTTTTTGATTTGTCAGAAATTAAGAGAACAGTGAGAAAACCTGTGTCTTGCTAGAAAAAGAGCAATAGGAAAATTTCAAAAAAATTATTCAAGAAGTGCACAGTACAGGGAATGCACTCCTGTAGTTGGGCACGTTGACACTTTCAACCAGCCTCCTCTATAGCCACATCAAAAGGCAAAATATCAGCTAGACAGAGCCTGTAACGCTGTAAATAATGTTCATTCCTACAGCTCAAAACAGTCTGAACATGAGACTAGCTGCACCAGAGTAGGAGGAAGGTCTGCTTTGCCCAGGATCCTCATTTGGGCAGTGGCCAACATGCAGCAGAGCTGCAGATGGCTCATTACAGCTGTGATGGCTCCTCAGGTGGCTCCAGCTCGGAGAACCGTGGTATTTCCAGAGCTAACAGAGGCTTATAAGCACCAGCCTCCAGGGATGGATGCATTAATCATTAGCCAGTGGAAAATGCCTGGGGAAGAGCACATGGACACCAGGAGCACGAAGCATTCCCTGCTCCACTCCTTCAGGAGTCTGGAGCTCCAGGATCTTCTGGTGTCTTTTGTGTCTCACAGTCCAGGATGGATTATTCTTCTAGAAACTTGTGCAGGGCTTGAGTTTAACTGAACATGTAAAACACAGGCAAATTCAAACCCAACTTCAGCCTTTTGCTGTAAATCTCTTCAAAAATGATGAGTCCTGCAATGGAGAGGCTGTCACAGACCTTCTCCTTCTCCAGCTTTCAGGCTGCCGTGTCCTGTCCTGCCAGCCAGGGCTGTCAATAGATGTCACAATTGTGCTTTTGTTCCTGGCTCCTGGAGCACATTATGCCAAGGGAGTGCAGGGGAGCAGCACGACACAAATTACTTGAATGCATTGCCCTTATGTAATAAAACCAGATCCGGGAGAGATTTGATCTTCTGTAGATTTTACACTGTGCATTCCCAGAAAGTATGAAACACATCAAGGGGAAGAGGGAGGAGTGATAGCAGGGATCTTCTCTTACAAAGCAAAAGTTCATTTTGCCCTATAGGTTACTAGTTCATAACTGTACATCTGCTTGCTTTGAAGAGCAAATGAATTTGAAATGATTTTTTTGTGTTCTATGGCTAAATGCTGCCTTTTTTTTTTTTTTTTTTTTTTTTTTTTTTTTTTTTTTTTTTTTTTTTTTGTAATAAATACAAGGCTGGGGGGAAGCCAAACTATTTGTGTTGAATTAACAAATAGCAACAGATGAAGATATTTGCACTACTTCTTTTCAGGCAGAGAAATACAGAAAAACAACCCCATTTAATGCCTTAGAACAGTAAAAACATGGGGTCTGGCTACAGGTGTCCTAATTTAAAATCTGCATATAGATCGGCAAAGGGTTATGGCATGATTCATGGAAGAAAACCTAGGAAAGGCTTTTTCTTGAGCTGTACCTTTTGCTAATAGTTATGTTAGAAAACCAGAAAGAATGTCTTTAGTCTTATTTTCTATTTGAAAAAAAAAAAGAGTTCCCTTTCTACGTATCTGTCTGTCAATGCATATAAATCAACTGGGCATGCAGGAGAAAGTCAGCATTAGCAAGAGTTTGCAGGACAGGGAAAAAACACTGGGTTTTAAATTATCCAGTCAGTATTTGTGGCATTTCAGATGGCAGTGTTATTGCTGAATTTTGAAATGTGGCCCTGCCTGTTTAATAGCTGTTGTCACTGGAAGGAGATGTAGTGGAGAGCTCTGGGCAGTGTTTGCAGCAGGAACAGCCAGCTCTGCTGGCCAGGATTCATTTGGACTATTATTAATCCTATTGCTGCAGCGTTCCTTGCTCTGTCTGGAAATCCAAAGCCCCGTGTCATTGCAGTGGATCATACCACTGGGCACAGACACTGATTCCAGTGGGGCTCTGCACAGTCACAGCAAATCACAGGACTCCAGCTTCAGTGGCTGTAGTGCTCATCACTTTTTAATGAGCCAAATTCAGCTACTGAAACACTTCAGTGCAACTTTGTTCCATAGGCTGAGTGAGGAATAGCTGACTTTTATGCCACAAGAGATCTACCTTATACTGTAAATCCTTTCAGAAACAGAATGGGGCAAAAACATTTCATCTGCTAAAACAGTTTTGAAATCTGGTTTTCAGAAAACTACGAAGTTCCCTCAACACAACAGTTTTGGCCAGTTTTGTTCCTTATCAAGCAATTCCTCTGGGCAGTAAAGCTCCTGGAAAGTTAACTGAACTGATTTCTGATCTGCACTCATCAATAGACTCATTCATTTAGACTAACGATGAATAATTCATCATTACTAGCAGCAACATAGTGTGCAAATCAGGAAAAATTCAGCTTGACTTTCAGATCCCAGGATGAATGAAGAGTCTGGAAAACGAGAAATTGGAAACTTACTGTCTTATTTCAGCAAATGCCAGAAATGAACATGGCAGCTGTTTCAAGGACATGTCATGGTTCTTGATGAGCACAAAAACTTGTTCAGAACCTCTATGTTCCCCAGGAGCAAAACATGATGGATAGGGAGGAGCTGTGCCAGCTGCAATCCTGGTGGGATCTGCTTCCCTCAGCATGGGTTACACAGCGCTGCCTTCTCAAACAAATGCAGGGTTAAAACTCCTGGTGAACCCACCATATCTGCATGTGGGCAGAGGAAAAGCTGTGGAAGACTTCTTCACTGTAATTACATGCAAAATATTAAGTGGGAACACTTCACCCATTACATCTCTGTCTATATCTGTGGAGCAGAGGAAAAGCCACTGTTAGGCTACAAGGATTCTTTGACCATAAACATGCTTTCTCTTGCTGATAATGCACAAACCCAAAACATGGCCTGGACTGAAGTGTTCCTGAACTGCCCCACAAGCCAATTTGTACAAAATGTTTGGAGAAACCAAACTGCTGTATATTGGAGTAGGAAATACAGACATCTCCATCACATAACATTTCATAACTCAAGCTGAATCTAATTAATATCACCTGAAAAATAATACAAAACTCCTCCAGGCTAGAATGTGACATATTGGAAGGGAGAGAGCTTTGCCTAATTATTCTTCTCTGTGGTGACACAATTTTTCTGGAGGCTAGTATGGGGGAAAACTGCACTTTTCTGGCTATTTCTATTGCCTTTGATCCTTTCAGCACCAAGGCAGGACTGCCACGAGCTCTCCCAGGCCTCTGTCACCTGCTTGAGCTGAACTGTCTCTGGTCACAGGGACATTCCTTCTCTTTCACACACCACACTAAAGAAAACATCAGAGCTTGGGAAACAAGTTACTGCAATGTTTCAGTCCCCTGGAATATTTCTGGCCCTTCTTATTAAATGTTATGGAGAAGGGAGAGCAAACCAGGCTCTGGAGGAGGTCATGCCTTGCTGCAGGGTGCTCCACAGTTTTTGGAGGACCACCAGTGGCATTACACTCTAATTTTTAGCAGTTTTAGAAGCCATGATCTGTACATCAGCGAAGGCAAAACTTTCAATATAACATCCTAAATTCCCTTCCCTCTAGGTACTGACACCACATGTCACTGTGGGGGAGGAAAAACTTGATATTTCAAAGAAAAACAACAGGAGATGGGTGACTTAATGAGAGTTTTGCTGCCTAGTGCTCTGGACTCACACACAGTGTGGCTTATATGATGACCAGGGATGTCAAAGTATGAAAAGAAACTGAATTCTGCAAGTAGGAAGCTTCCATTCACTCTGTGCTTTATGGGCAGCTGTCTGTAGCTTTCTAATTTTTTTCTTTGTTATTTATCCATTTAGAATATTTCATTAGTTAACACTTTTTACAACTGTCAGCCAGAGGCAAAATTGCAAAGCAGAGTTCTGACTTGCCCTCATGCGTGTTCTTGGGGCTGCTGTGTCTCACCGAGCTGATTTAACACAACTCACACTCAGAAAGGTCAACTGAAGGAAATGCTGAACTGCTGGATCCCGGGCTTGTGTGTTATAAGTTGCTTTTGCCTCTCCTTTGAATAACTGTTAGGAACACCAGAGCAGTTGCACCAACCTCTTAGAGCTGGAGTGCCTCTGCTCCTCAAACAGATTCAATGCAGCTTCCCAGGGCCAGCGGGAAGGAGCTGGGGATGCTGCAAATCCAGCATGGGCTTGACAACCTCTCTCCATCACACTAGATGAAACATTCTCTGGATTACAGAATTTTCTGGAATTTGGCAGGTGGCTGGGACTGAGTAATTTTTTCCTCCAGAAAAGAGGTTTTAAAAAAGGGGGAAAAAAATCAGCAATACTGAAATGCATCCGTCGACAAACTGAATCCTGTAGAAATAAAATTTTGTTTGGGAAAAGAGAAAACTCTAGAGAAAATTCTCTCCTATCAAACCATGGGGAGGATGTCAGTGAAGAAGCAGCAAGTAAAGCTCTCTTCTAGAAGCAGTACCTCTCTTGCTACTACTTGAGCAGTATCAGGGAACATAAAAATTATGGGACAGATACAACACAGAAAGAAGGATGAGAGGAAGTTCTCTGCACCCCATCAGGTCTCTGCTTCCTCTGCTGCCATTTATGACTGCTACAAAATTAACTGAACTCCCTGTTTTTCTGGTGGCACAGGGACATCTGCACCACGTGCACCAGAATGCTCCTGAAGTGTGCTGGTGGGAATGAGTGAGAAATCAGATCTGCCAGTATCTGCCAGTCATGTGGTCTTAGACCTGGAACAGCTCAAATTACATTTTTCTATGCAAAATATTCTGCAAAGGAAATGGCACAGAAGCCAAATTTAACAGAAAGAGGGGACAGTAATTTATTCCAAGAGCCAGGAAACATCAGGTACTTTGAGTCTTACAGTGAGCTCGGTATTTTTGAAGCTAATGGATTTTTCAGAGAAGAAACAAGGAGCCTCCTTTATGAAACTTCAGAATAAGAGTATAGCCCTCACACACCTCCAAATGACAAATCTATGTCCCTGAAATAGCATCTTTTTAGGTTTAATTTATTTTCTTTAGCCCCATGGAGGCCTTTCAAATTTATATACTTCAGCTTTAAGGACTAATAAATTACTTTCTTTGGCCTCAAGAAGGTCTTCTTCATTTATTTTCAACCTCCTTTGGAGTGAACTTTAAGTACAGCATGTTGCAGCACTGCCTACAAAATAGGGATAAAAAAGTTAAAGACAGTGACTAGCAGGAAAAAGAGGGGAACCCAGTATCTTTATGAATTTACCACTGTCTCATTACCTTATCACACATTTAACACAATCTGCAATCACAAAAAACATGTTTCCTTTTCCAGGAAGGGAATCTGGCAAGTTTTACAGGCAACTGAAAAGGGCAGAAGCTGGAAAATGGAAAGAATGAGGCAGTCATTTGTTTTCCAGGGCTTCCTCTGGCTCTAAGGCTACTGATGGAACTGCTGGTTCTGTCTTCTGTTGGGTTCTTTCTCCCTTCTCTTTCTTATAAGAGTAACCTGTGAATTCCTGATTGCCAAATCCCTAGAAAACTTAGGAGTAGAGATTCATTTGCCTTTACTACTATGGTAGTATGTTTTGTTTGGAAAAGTAAAATTAAATGAAACAAAAACTAAACAAAAGGACAAGGAGTAAAAGCAGTCATGCTGGACACAGTTATGAAGATACCATTTATAAATCTAGAGGTATTTATGGGATCGAGGTTCTTTACAAAGACTAATAGAAAAGCCCATTAATTTATGAAATCAAAGAGTATTCCTTCATTTCCAGGGATGCCATTAAAATACATTATTGAAAGAACATAAGGCACCAGGGCGGAACATTTTATAGTCTAATGGGTAAATCTCAACATCTCTTTCACATTGACAGCCCTCAAACTTAATGGGAATTTTGCCTTTCTTAAAAATTGAATAAGGATTACATCATGTGGCTTAAGGTCACTGCAAGCCGTAACTATTAAATATATGCATTTCTAATGGAAAGTGCATAATGGAGATACAAACTCTTTATTCTCTCTCTGCCAGTCAGACAGCAAAATGATATGAATGTTCCAGGCAAGAGAAAAAAAAAAAAGAAAAAGAAAAAAAAGGTATAGAAATGCCAGTAACTCTGCTTTGAATCCTCAACACTTCAACCCACCCTAGCCAAACTCAAAAACCAGAGTGAAGGCTGGATGGGTGAGAAGAAGACCTGAGGAAGTGCAGTGCTTTGCTCCAAGGAACAGCAGAGCTGAGAATGCAGCTGGAGTTTCCAAGAGGAGCCCCGGGAGGAAGCCTGGCTCCACTCCCTGGCTTCAACCCCACTTGTGAATGATGCAGTCTTTTCAAAACAGACTAATAAAAGCATTATTGCTGTTGCTCCATCTCCGCGTATGGATTAGGAAGTCTTTATTTTAAGAGATCTTTTCTTCCTAATCTATACTTTGTTCCAATTATAAATTATTTTACCAGCAGTTTTCTTTCTTTGTTTCCTCTCCTCAAAGCACAATTACAGAATAATTGTTTTCAAATAATAACCACTACTTTTCCATTTAATTCTTTTTTAACACTAGTGGTGTCTCCCAGCTGACTCACTTAGCATTAGATGAGGGTTTAGAAGCACTACAAAACAGAGAAACAGCTGTTTCTTTGAGCATTGTAAGTTTTATTAATCCCTTCTTGCCTATAAAACATAATCATCCCCTTTATTTCTAGAGGTACTACATACACTTTCCAAATAACCAATAATCAGGAAAAAAAGGTTTCCAACCCTTCTATAAAAAACCTTGTTAGAACATAACATATATATGACCCTGCAGAGTGCATGCTCCCTCTGATTTATCTTTGGTTAGTTGATAAATCAGAATACTCAACAAAAACAAACATGTCTAAAAGCTGGGCTTTAGTAAAATCTCTTTTTGATTAACACCTTAGTAAGAGATATTATCCACAGCAAACAGGAGGATGTTAATGGATTATACTGAAAAAGACTATTTCATGGTGGGAAAACTGCTTTTTTAAAAATATCACTGACGCTTTTGCTCCAGGCTGGAGTACCATCTCACAGATCTGCTTCCCTGCACTTTTGATCCCTGTTTTGAGTCTTGAGCCCATCTCTTCTTGCTCCTTTCCCTCCCTCTCACTATTACAGAACCTTTGAAGCTACTGCAGCATCTCTGAAGCAGTCCCTGGCAAACACCAAATGAATTGTCTGTATGCATGAACAGATTCTTTTATTATTCACTCATTTTGTAGGCCTCCAATGCAATATCCATATTCTTTACTCACCACCTGAATAAGATATAAATGCTCTATGTTTGTGCTGGGAGAAAGTCACAGGAGGAAAGTGGGAGAGGGAACTTGCATGTGCCTTATGGAACAGAAAGCCTTCACAAGGCAGCATAGGGAAGCCCCTGGTAGAAAGCAGATTTGGCTTTGATGGAGGTGAATTTTATTTATTTGGATAATTTTATTGTAGATGTTTTAGTAACCAAAAAAATCAAAAATACCAACAAATCCTGCCCCTCCATTCGACTGTGCTCAGGTGCTGCTCCCAAAGGTGGAGCACTGTGGGACTGACCAGGAACAGGACTTGGGGGAGGATGTCACCAGCTCCCTGTCACACTTTCTGGCCACTCTGCTCCCAGCAAAAGCACAGAATCCAAGACACTAAAGCTCCCTGCAACAGATCATGAAAATAAATAAAGCTTCCTAAGGGCAGCAGCCTTTTCTAGCAGTAAACAACTACAGCCTGTGGCTTTCAGCGCGTTGGAACAAATTTCATTAAGGGAAAGTTTCATGAATTCAAAAGAGAAATCTATTGTTATTCCATCCAAATTTTCTCTGTTGCTGATGCCCTGAGCTGAAGTAGAGCTTTGTGAATAAAGAAACCAAAGAGGTTTCTGTTTGTTTACACGACTTCAAGAGTCAAAAGGATCTATTCAGACTAAATTGCTGAGAGGAGAGGGATATATTGGCTGGGGAGTTTGTGTTTGTGGCCCAAGCACGTGTGGATGAGATGCTGAGAGATGGGGTGGGATAACTCAGGTGTATAACCACGTGGGGTGAAAATTCCCACTGGGAATTTTTTCCTTTTCCCTGATTTCACAGTAACTTACTCATTTACCTTTGCTGCTCAAATGACCTCAGTTTTATCCCTTTGGAACAGAAATCTAGTCTCTCTTTCCATGCAGTTAAATTGGCCCAAACAGGAATAAATTCCTTATGATTTCATTTTAGAGATTGTATTTAATAAGCTTTTTATTTGTTAGAAGTAAGTTGGGAACAATTTTTCTCGTACTGTCACCTATTTCTACACTCTGCTGATTTTTAAACAAACTGACTTAAAAAACCAGACCTGGTAAAATGAAACATAATGATTGAGCAAATTGAAAGTAAGTAATTTCTATGAACAGGTGTTCCTGTGTGTCTCATTTTTATTTATTGATTTTACACACACTATCTATCATTTTACTAGAAAATGCACACATTGCCTTTTAAGGGAAAAAAATCATGTGAAAATACAGATGATTTTACAGAAATTCAATTAATGTATTGAAAAGTTATTGCAAGGAAATCTCTATTCCACCATTCCATAGTTTCCAAAGCACAAAAAAGCCTTGTTAGGACTGAATTTAATATCTTTATACATATTCATATATGGTATTAGTTTTAGTCTTGGTTTCATGCTGCCAACATTGCTAAATCTCCTGTTGCAGCTGGTCAGAAAGTCAGATGAGGTGTGACCACGAACCATTTAATAACATGTTCTGACAAAGAGCAGATCCGAGGATTGAAGGACCAAGGAAATCAATGCAGTGTTTGGCTTTCATCCTGGTAGTGTAAATGTATGGTAAATATATGTATTTAAATGCAAATAGAGTATGAGGAGCTTTTCTGGGTTCTGGCAGGAGATAATTCTAATGACATCACTCAGTGCATCCACCACCATGCCTCTGCAGTCATGCCTCTGCCTTGTCCTCATTTTGCCTTCTTCCCACAGTGGCAGCAGCACTTAACCATCAGTAAGAAATGCCATAGAAATTCAAGAGGGGAAAACCACCCTACACCCTACAACTTCATAGCATTTCAGTTGGTCCTATTAATTTGGGGGTGAATTTCAAAAGTTTTAGATTTTCACATAAACCACCCGGAGAAAGGTCACAACCCAACAGTGCTTTGAATTTGAAGAAAATTCAGTCATTCTAGTGATGTATGGTTTTTTTAATTTTTAAATTAATTTGACAAAATCTCACATCTATCTTGTACCTCTGTGAAGCAAAGCCTTCACCCAAGAATAGCTGCAAATGCAAGTTTAGTGAAAAAAAGAGATACTTTCTGGAGATCAGCATGACACTTATTCAGAATCATTATTATTTTTAAATAATTTATATTCAAGGTACAGTAAAATGATCAGCTTTACATGAGGCCATTAGAAGTAACACAAAGGAAGAGAAATAGCTATAGAAAAACACAGCAGTGATGTTGCCAGAAAGAGGCTAAGCAGGTCTTTGAAGAACATAATGTACATTATATTACATTAAGGATGCATGCCAATCAATGGCTTCTGTTTTGAGGGCATGTTTCCGGTTTGGAGGGTTTAAAATTAGAAGTCTTTTCTGTCATACTGAGCTTTAAAAGAGAGTGCTCTATGGGATACAGAGGTGCTCTTAAACCTCAGCAAACAGGAAGCCCAGTTCCTAACAATGTGGTTAAAAGCTGGACATGCTACTGTTTAAAACATTAGAGGCAGTTCAATACGAGAGAAAATGATTGGAAAATCCAAACAAATTAAAGGGAGAGATGATTCATCCCTCAATCTCAATTTAACAGGAATGTCAAGAGAAATCACTGTGACCACTCTCCTGTGAGAGGTAACAGACTTGTAGGACAATATTTGTTGCAAATGGATCATCTATTTAACAACATAAATGAAGTTTGTCTTATGAGGAGACAAACTTCCATGCAGCCAGATTGATATCCAATGTCAATCACTTAACAAAATGTTACCAGAATGGTTTGTGTTTATTTTTCCCTATACAGGACAGTTAAACATCATTAGAGCTCTGGCCTGCAGGCAGTGTGTGCACCTAAAATTAGCCTCAATGGATTAAACTTGTCAGACAGACACTGATTACAAAACATACAATTAAAGGCATCCACAGGCCTTGAGATTTGATTCAGTTACAAGTCTAGCTTTCAAAACTGAGCCAAGAATTTATGCTGATGTCTGGTGACATCAGTGGACAATTGAAAATGAAAATAAATGTTCCCTTCTCCCTGGGATGGTGTTTAGGTTGTGTTGCTATTTGTCTTTATTTTTATTCATCCAATGACTGGTGGGACTTTAACACTGACAAGAGCTTCGTTTTTTCTGCCATGATCATGATGTGATGTGATGAGCATGGGTGTGGTTATTGCTTATTCCTCTCACTGTCCCTTTCTCTCATGTAATGCTTTTCCTAAAAAATGACCACTCAGTGCTGATGCTTCACTCTCTCCTTCCAGTTCCCGTTTCTGAGCCATTCTGAGAATTCCCATCAAACATAATTCTTCCTGCCCTAACAATGTCACTGTAGCACAGAAGAGACAGACACTCTGCTGGCTCTTACCTGGATACTCCAACAGACAGTTCAGATTTATTTTCTTGGCATCTGCAACATTATCCCATGAGCTGGCAATGAGGGAGTCCTGATAGGATGAACACATCTGTTTGCCAGGCTGTTTCTTGCCAATGCAAGTGCATAATTACTGCTCTAGAAACATCTCAGACCTGGGAGATTTGGCACCTCTTCCTCTCCTTCACAGCACAGCAGTTTTTCCTGCAGCAGCAAAGCTGTGCTAACCTGGGCAATGGTGGCTGCACACCAGGGCTTTTGCCCTCTGGATTTTATGAGCACAAGGCAGAGAAGGGCTGGTCTCGATAGATAAAGTGCTTGTCTTGCATAAATTACCACATTTAGATGCCTAATAGGGGCAGAATTTTCTCTAGAATGGATGTCTTAAAACTAAAAGCCAGCACAGAGCTATAGAGAAACAAGATTCCCTGCCAGTGCTAATCTGCAACATCCAGTTATGGAGATTAAAGAACAAGACTCAGAAGCCAGAAAGGACTTTGTTCTGCTCTGTTAGTACCAAATTCACTATGTTTTCCATGATTCAATGTGACATAACTGCTAATGACCATCATGAGGGATGTGACATGGCATTTGATGGTACATAATTTTGAAACTGCTGCAGGAATTATGCCATGTACTACAGTTTAAGATGATCATCTTTTTTTATGATACAGAGCAATTTCTTCAGAGCTTCGTTCCCTCAAGCCAGAGCTGAAGCTAATTGCAGTAGTTTAATCCTACAGAGCTCAAACCCACAGCAAGACAGACTTCAGAAAGTCAGAGAAAAGTAAAGACATGCTAAGACAGAGATACCTACCTGTGGGTTAAGAAACCTGTGCAAGGATGAAGTGGACCTTATTTTCTTTGCAATCTCACAGTGACAGGTGACTCTCTATGTCATTGCTTTTCTGGGCAATTTATTCTCCTCACTCAGCCTCCTGTGCTGCTGAAGGTGCCAGAGCAGTTTCTTTGCAGTTCTAACAAATGTTTTACCCATGTTAAGCCGTTAAACAAAGGAAGGATAAAAGAGGGGGTTTTTTTACAAAATTCTTCTGTGAATTTGTTATTTAAATTACTAGAATTGAAAACAGCAATTTTAAAGTTTCTATCATTATAATTATTATTTCCATCTGAAAAAGTGATGTTTAGATAACTATTAAATAAAACTAAAAGAAGCATGACAGGAGATAAAACCTTCCCCTGTATAAAACATATAATTCAAGTATAATCTCTACACAAAGATACTCAGTAGCTCAAGTTTTTTATAGTGATCCACAAAACCAGTGACTGAAACTTTACACGCCCTGCTCCATTTATCTGATTCTAAACAAACCAAGGAGCATGAGGAGCATGAGATCCCCACTAAAGATCAAGATCAGGTTAGCATATAAATACTGATTTTTCTAAACTATTGCACAGACCCCCTTTTCATTGATACTGTTAGTTTTTCCTGCTCTTTCACCACATTGTAGCTCTCACCCCTGTCTCAGGACACTCTGATTTAATTTGCAACTCGGAAACACAGCACAACTGTGATTTATATGCTCTCACTCCACACGTGTGTAGGGATCAGCAATCATTTAGGGCTCATTCGTTTTAAATTACAGGCTCATGACACACACCTCTGTAGCACTTCTAAGACAAAGCTGGTGTCACTCGTGTGCCTGGGGCTCAGAAGTCTGGATGGCTGCAAATGATGTCGTGAATAAGGTGACTGCGTCCAAGCTGACTGGGTTGAAAGCTGTAATGCACCTCTAATGTATCTTTTATGCTGCCTTTTCAGTACACACCCTGGACCCATCTACAACCCTTCAGAATCCTTCCTACACGAGGAGTTTGAGATGGTGAGTGATCCAAATGGGTCAGGGAGTCTCAATTAAGGCAAAATAACTTCTACCACTTCACCTATCTATCACCTCTGATGTGGGTACTGAATGCTTGTAAATCTCCTCTCAGTGGGCTCTATCATTTGGCTTATATTTAGTCTTCTTTGTGAAACTTTCCCCACCCTTTGAAGGTAACTAAGATTCATCTCCTTTGCCTGTTCTTTGCACCTCAATGCAGAAATTGATGCTTGAGATAAGATAGCTGGATAATGATCACAAATAGGTTCCAAGAGCTTCTTTGGTGTTAAAGTAACTTATTTTAAGGTACTTTCTTTTCTGCCTGCTGGGTTTAAAAACTTCCCATGGCACACACAACACATAGAACTGCAAATTCTTGTTGCATAGTTTGAAAAACGGCTTTTTAAAGCATCAGTGCTATTAAAAATCTTTATCAAGCACGTTAGAAGTTGTTAAAATGATGCAGGAACAGACATCTCCATCACCAGGTACCAACATCCTCTGCACTGTCAGTTGAACAGTGACTACAGGGTAGGTTTGGCAGGCACCAAACAAAGGTCACCTAATTAAAACCATGACAAATGTTTTGTGCCTCTTCAAATTATATCTTGTAGTAACTTGCTGCTTGTTTCCTTTTTGGGGTATAAATAGTCCTTGGGAATCCAACTACTTGAAACAATATATAACTGTAAGCTTAATAGTTATAAGAGCTTTTCATTGCACCAGAAGTTAATTCATCACATCTAAAAGTTTCCCTGACCCTCACAGTGTGGAACAGGGGAACCCCAGTTCCCTGACGTGAGGGGTGACAGTCTTGGTGGGGGTTTTTTATATACAACAACCCCCTTGCTCCCAATCTGGCTGAGCTAAGGGTGTGCTAGTGCTTGGTCAGCACAGCTAAGTCCAAAACTGTGAGTTTGGCAGATGTTTTCAGAGTGTGTGGGGATCAGTGGTGCTTTCTCTGCAATTGCTCTTTTCAGTTCAGCAGGAGAGGACAAGGGAGCCAGTGGAGAGAAAGGAACAGGCAGAAGGGATGCTGAGTCAGGCTTAGGGGAAAAAATTCAAACTCAGTGCATGGGAGGGAAAGTGAAGAACATTAAAGGTATCCGGAAAACATTTTGATTGAGTTTCAAGGACTTAACTGCATTTTAAGTAAGAGAGAAGGGCATTTCAAAATGAGAAGGTATAAGAAAGACTATCCAAAGATTTTGTGCTGGTGTATTAAATTTTGCTACTGCTGTGTTTCCCAATAAGAAGATTTCATCAAAATTGATCCAATTTTGTGAGACATTTTGATGTCCCTGGATCCACAAACAAAAGTGCTTCAGGTGAAAGCTGCTTCCATGCACTATGCTCTTGTTACCTGAGATGCTGCATTGCCCTAATGAACAAGGCCTTTTATTCTGCAGTTCTTCCCATTTGGCTCTGAAAGATTTCTATGTCTTATATATATATAATGCATCTCCTGCTCCATGTCAACAAGGATTCATTACAGGAAGGCTCCAGTGCCACTTGCTTTATCAGAACCTACAGTAATTACTACAGCAAGGATGCTGGCCTGCACTTATCTTGTTTGGGAACATATCTATTGATAGGGAAACAAACAGTCACCCTTCCTAATGAACACAATCAATCATAGCACACACACGCCACAGCCAAGGCCGAAGTGTTAAGACATCCTGCAGCCCTGCAGAAAAGAAGCCTCCAACAGTGGCAGAGCAGAAATACTGGAGGAAAAGACCAAAGCCAAACAATACCACATTGAAATCAACAACTGTGGATTGTTTTGTAAAATTAGAGGGCTGCTGTCCTTGTGACAGCTTTCTGAGGCATGAGCTTTGGTAGAAAGACAGGATGAAAGGGAAAGCAGAGCAATTGAGATCTCTAATGCTGCCTGCGCTGAGCATACCTCTCTTTTAATTTCTCCATGTCATTTTCATGTTCAATAGCTAAAAATATATTAATGAAATATCTGAATTGATCTGCACAGAACACTGTGCCATGGAAGAAAGCTGTGAGAGTGTGGTGCTCTCTCCCTGCTTTCCTGAATCCTGTATTTCTTTCCAAAGTGTCTGCTGCTGGTCTCTGTCAAAGTTTGAGTACCTACAATACTGAAACCTCTGCTCTGACCCAAGAAAACACTTATGTTCTTACACATTGTCAATCAGGTAAATAGGGATTGAAGTTAAACACATTGGCTGAAACTTCTGAAGATGGAAAGAGCCAGCGGACAGTTTATGTCCTGCTCCATTTCCCAAAGCAGGCATTAACTGGAGGTTAAACAGGGCAGTGGCACCTCATTGTCCTCTGCTCCAACATGCTTTTCCTTTCAGGCTAGGAAAAGAATGAATCTCCTTGTCTCAACACTTCTCTTCCTTTTCCTCCAAGCAGGAGAGGGAATGACTGGCTCATCAGGTCACCCAGACATTCAGAGCAATTTCAGTGTGTGTTTGAGAGCCCAAATCATCTCCAGCCCTCACTGATCCAAATTCTCAGCTTCTTTCTGCAAACAATCTGGCACTTCAAAGCTCACAGTAATTCCTCCTCTCCTTAAGTACCCTTAATTACATGTTGTTAATTATGCTTATAAACACAGCCACGTGGTCCAATGCATTTCCCATCACATTTATATCAATAACCCAGATAAGGAACTTCTTCCTTCTGCTCTCAGCAGCCACTCCACCACCCAAGCCAGACAAACTTCCACTCCTCTCTGCAGAAAGTCCCTCTGTGAGACAGCTTCAGACAATATAGAGCCACAAGATCTAACCTGAATCATATGCAGGCAGGAGGCTTTTGAGGTTTTGAAGATGAAAAATACACCAGGTTCTGGGCTTTATGTCACTGTGACCATAATATTAAATTTTCTGTTGACTCTGTGCTGTTGTGCTCCATAAAATATTAACTTATTATGGAAGGAGGGGAATGAGGCTGCTGTCCTCATGGACATGGACATTCAGAGTCAAGTACCAGTATGTAGGCTGAAGCTTAGGGCTTTATTCCATCCTTGCATTTATTAAAGTGAGAGAGCATCAATTAATTTTAAAGGCTTACCGTATCAATTCAATTTAGTCAGTCCTAAAACATTAAATATAATTAAACAGTGAGAAATATCTTAATGGCTCGAGACTGCCAGGAAGTTCTGGGAAAAGACTGAAATTTTCGGCTCTCACTCCAAATTTTATGCCATTCAGTAACAAAAATGAAAAATTGCAGTAATCTACATTTAGGCATAAGTCTAGTCATTTCTTTTCCAATTAAACTGCTTTTACTGGTTTTGCCCAGGGTAATTTAAAAAAAAACCTCTTAAAATTCTATAATTCACATTGCTGGAATTTTGAAAAATATAATAGAGCATGTGCATGAATGTACATGTGTATATACTCACTTATTCCTATATACGCAGAATGAAAATGTAAAACACAAATATAAAAACTATATGAGTTTATGTGTGGAGTGGATATGAACATTTACACATAGGTACATTCTGAATTTTCATTTGACAGTTTCCTTTTAAAAGGAAAACTGACTGATGGGTAGATCGAGTTAGGTTTAGCTTATTTTCACAGCATGTATTTTAAAGATTGTAGGCAGTTTTAATAACTTCATTGTTATTGTAAGACCTAGAAATCCCAGCCAACATAATCAGCAATGGGCAAATGTAACTACACAGGAGGGATTTTATCCCCCAGAAAAGGTGTTTATTGCACCTAGGCCTGTATTGGTGTGACCTGAGTTTGATTCATCCCCAGTCCAGCACTGCCATCCTCATCTCTGCAGGTTCCTGGGGTACAGTAACAGCCCAGAACATTCACTGGATAACCTGATGGTCTCTTTGGCTTTAAAAATTTCCTATGCCAGTAAAACAGAAGGCATTATTGTTGGCTGTGTTGGTTCCTAGAAGTTTGGGACAGGGATAAAAGCCCCACTGTGCTGTGATCAACCTATGCAAAGTCATCATATCCAAACTCTAAGGGTTTATAAGATGTGTTCGTGTGTCCAATATCCACTGTCCTATCAGGTCAAAGCAGTTTGATGGAAACCCAGCCCACTTAATGTCTCATGTCAGAGGGAGTGCATGTGGAGCAGTGGGGAAGCAGAAGCCAAGTTTGCAAGGTGGAGAAAGTTGTGCTCTCCATCCTAAATTAGCATCAGTTGCAAATACTTCTGACTGCATGTTTGGTTTTTTTAACAAGATGACTTTTAAAATCCATCTCTGCTTCCTTTATCTTATGTTCATGAGCTCACTACACAGATCTCACTGCTACCAAACACCTAAACTCACTTTGGGTCCCATCTACGAAAAACCCCCACTTATTCCCTTGTACACTGCTCCATAATAAATACTATTCAGTAGTAACTAAGGGACTCATAAAAGGGAATTGGCATCCTAGCAACAGAATATTTGCACTCCTCACAGATTTGTGACTTTAATATTGAAGAGATACGTTTCTCCTTATAAAATACTCCCCAGGCTGCTTCCTTCCTTCATCTGAGGACTGAGCAAACACATCAGGGTTTGAAGAGCCACCACAAAACAGCAGCAAGTAGCATCCTATTTAGAAACAGCATCACTGGCCAAACAAGCAAGGGAGGAGGATTTACAGGGACACATTCCTGAGAGCCTGCTGTTGAAATGTGTCAGCAAATCATCCCCATGCTTAAATAGATTTGGCAGGAACACCGAGATTCAAACTATATTTTATTTGTGGCTTAAACAGGCATGGGGATACACTAGACATGATCATGACTGAGATTTAGTAGGAAATCAGCCCACACTTATCAAGGGAATCAATGCAGAGGTTGTCATACCTTGATCAAGAAGGAAAATTCATTATTCCCTTGGTGAGAAACCATTAGAAGAAAATCGCTACCTACCCAAACACACTCCCATCAAAGAGGGCTACTTTCTATTAAGAGGTGTCTGTCAACTTCTAAATACTCATATGTGCATGTCCACTTAAATATAGGACGAGCCAAAATATTACACCACTGTTAAGACCAGTTCAGCATGTTCTAGATTCAAACTTGATAAACTGGAAGTACCTCCTGACCCAGCAAATCTCCCAACCACTCCACACTAAACGCTTCTCAGCCGTCATCCTTTCTAAAACCCTGATTAAGTATAAATTCCTCTTGAACTGTTTGACACATTCAAAAAGATCAGGCTATTTTGGCCCAGCTGGATTCCTAATTTGTGGGCTCTCTACAGAGAGTTTCACTCTTGAGTATCTTGCCTGGAAAATGTCACTCATTCTCATGCCTTGGTGCTGATCACCAGTCCAGCAGATTCACTGAAAGGCATCTCACACAGCTCCCAAACCTCTAAGAACTTCACAGACCAATAACCAACAACTTGAACTCTCTCTAAAAATTAATAGGCAGCCTGAGGATGGACAACAGTGAAATGTGTTCAGAGTATGAAGCACCACTCAACCAGCACCTGACTAAATTACCCACCAGAGCCTACTGGCTAGGAAAAAACCCTATTTGTGACTTTCAGAGCCTTGGATTGTGTCCCTGGCTTACTCTGGATTCATAGGAAAGCATCCAGAGTACATGCATGGGTTCAGCAGTAAAGGTGAGATACAAATGGAAAGACAGCTATGTTATTGCCAAAGAGAGATTAAAAAGGGAACTCAATCTCTAGAAAACTCACATTAAAAAGTAGCAAAGATTTTCCAAAAAGGGCTTGCCAAACCTCACCAAATCTACTGATAAATTATACTGAATAGAGATTCTCTTAATATAAAAATGAAAGTGTCCACATTATATATTATATCTAATTACATTAACTTTTTATTTAAAAGGAAATGCACATCTTTGAGTAAAGGAGATAGGGAGCTCTTTCTTCACACCCAGTTGCTGCTTAAATCAGCTCCCTTAAATCAGGAGCATCTCCTTACACTTCTGTAATCAGCTAAACAAAAGCCTTTTCTGTTTGAAATCAGTAGGGGAGAAATGAACTCTATACCAAAGACTGCTTAAGCTGCAACGGATTTGATAAGAGAATCTGTTCTGTCAGTGTCCCTCAGGAAGACCTTGCCATGCTCTTGCACAGGACACCAGGCTGTCCAAGACATCTTTAATCCCTCCAATATCAAGTGATTTAGTGAATTTTTAGTCTTTTCTTCTTAGGAGTCCCCTGAAGAAATTCAGCACCTCACAAAATAAGAACAGAGATTGCACTACCACTGACAGGCTGATTTCACCCACTTGCAGTTATAATAAAACTTTAAAATTGTGCTAAACTGACTTGAGTACCACATAGGTGCAGCAGAAAAAACTGTTATAGGTTGAAAAGGTGAATAAGGTCTTAAATTTTGCCTAACCTAGCTCTAACAACCTGCTGGTATCTAATGAAAAGAACCAGAGGCAATCATGTTGGACTTTGTGAGATGCTTGGAGCCTTCCTGTGTCTGTGCATGAGTTGCAGACTTAATTTGTGTAAATGGGGATCAAGCCTGCACACCTGACTGTTTCAAAGTATTATGCTAATTTGGCGATCATCAGCTTCTTCAAAGCTTAAATTCACTTCATCCTCTCCTTATTTTACAGGTTTTGACCATATTTTATTATAAAGCCAATACCAATAGAGAAAAAATAATATTTAAAACTCAAATTGGCTCAGAAAGGATTATAAAAAATGCGGATTTTTTTCATTTAAAATGCAAATTTTTATGTCAGTTATCTGGAACCAGGATAAAAGACTCCTGTGATGATTCAGACTGTAGGATGCATTTAGTAAGAGATGACAAGAGTACCCTTTCTGCACAGCTGGATGGACTCCTCCCATGCTGGACTACTACATTCCCAGCCGAAACTTTATAATCTCTCTTCCACCTCCCAAGATTCAAACCCTCTGGGTCAGGCTGGACCAAGCATTTTTGCTGCTAAGTGCATCATTGAACTTAGAGGGTTTTGCTGTTTAGTCTCTCCTATATGAACATGGGACAGGCAGAAGAATTGTGGCTTCCACACCAGCCTGTGTTATCCACCACAGCTTAATTTTTTCATTATTATTGTTGTTGTTGCTATTATTATTATTATTTCTTCAATTGTGTTTTCTTGCTGCCAATAAAGCTTGGGAGCAGAGTCAGTGGTATAACATCCATCACAGCTCCTTGTGTTTGCATAGCTGGCAGGCTGAAGCCAGTCCATTATTTTGGAAGTAAATGCATTTTGATTGAACTTTGACTGTTACCAATGCTCTGTTTCCCCATCTCCCACCAAAGAGAATTAACATTCAATCAACATTTCTCAAAGAATGTGACAAAAGCACATGAATGAGCTTGATTAAAATTCTGATAGAGTCTGAACTATGATATCAACATCATAGATCAATATGATCCAGACAGAAAGGGATTACAGACGAACATTAGTCCCTCTATATAGATCTGTTATATATATAGGCAGTACTATTATTTGTATTGCAGTTCAAAGCAAAATGCATGACTAATGGTGGAAAAAGCAAAGCCTTTATGTTTGGGAAATGGCAGAGCAAGAAGAGTCAAAACTAAAGAAAATGCAGTCTTGAAACAAGTTAATTAACTAAAAAATAAATAATGAACTCAAGTAGAGTTCATGCTTGATAAGGCACTGGATAAAAAACCAAAAAACAATCCTTGGGATGGGGCTATTTCACTATTTCTCTAAATTACTTTGGCAAAGTCATGCAGGAAAACAAGGCAGCGCCATCATTTAAGTTTTGCCCCAGGGAATATCTGTTCAGAGTGGATAGAACCTCCTGGGGTACACAGGAGCTCAGGGAAGTCCCCTTTCGCAGAATCACCAGCTGAAAGAAGAAGAAAAACAACAAAAACATAACAAAGAGCCAGCATTAGGGCAGTCACCAGTCCTGGCCAGCTTTGCTGTGGGAAGGAGCACAGTAAGTTGTTTGCTCAGACTTGTCCTGGCTTTTTATGAGCTCAGGGTAACACCATCCAACACCACACAGCAGTGACTGTGCAGCACAACTTGCCTTTCCTTTATTCCATCCATCATTTCCAGCTCCCAGCAATAAGCCCACAAAGCCAGCAGAGGCTTTAAAAAGTTAATGAGAAAGATGTAAGGAAAAATCTATGACTGTTCCAGAGCCCTGCAATGCTGGTGGTTCATGCTCTGAGCTGCTGTGTCAGTTCCACACCAAGGGGTTTTACTGCTCCAGAAGGAATCCAGTGTATCATTAATAACCAAATCTTTGTGTCCCCAGTGCTGCTTTTGACAATAATGATGCCTGAGAGGTTCAGGACTGGCTCTAGTTTCAGTTTTCCAGCACAAACTAAGATCCATAACAAAAGCTATTAATACAGTTTGAGTTTCAAATAAAGCTTTGCTTATTATGCAGGTTCTGGTCTCATGACTCTTCTGTGCTTCTGAGTTCATCAAATGAAGAACAAAACCAGAAACATTAAGAATGGTTATCATTTCAGTATTAAAGATCCAATGTCCTTTCAAAAGGAACTGTCACAGAACTGGGTGAATGTGAAAATCTGGAAAACAATTTTCATTTATCCAAACCACTGTGCTTGTACTCAGAAATTTACCTCGATCGCTGACACAAACCACTCCTAAGGAAAAAAGTCTCCATAGATTTAGCCACCCCAGATAAAAGGTATTATTGAAATACACTTTGGGAGTAATGAGTTCTGGTCACCACAGATAAGCATTCTCTACCACCCTCACCCTACACTTTCAGTTCCTTTACTCAAAGCCCTCTGCTCCTTTAGTATGAAATCAAGAGTATTCAGTTTTAATACATCCTGTGCTTTTCCTTAAATATTTCAATAACATTTATACCGTACCTTACCCAACCCAGAATTTTTCTTAGAGCAACATACAACATGCAGGATATCTTTAAATATAGAAATGTTGGGATTTCTCCCTTAACATATGGAAAACTTGGCTGAGGTAAGCATGCAGCAACCAGACAGCTCACATCAGACATGCCAGAGATTTATGTGCTTCATATCAAAATATTAAAGCATGTTTAATTCTTTGTCTTTCAGACAGTGAAAAGATTTCAGAGTAAAAATGAATTAGGCTTGTAAATCCACTGTGATTACTCTGTAATCTATTTGACGACAATACGTAAGTAAAGATGTTACCCTATTTCTGATTTTATTAAATTAATATAAATAATAGATATACTGATATACCACCAGTTAATAGCATTTTACATCACCAGGGAAAAAGTAAGATCCATGAACACCAGAAGAGGGGCCTGCTTTCATACACTTCCAAGTATGTCCCTGTTGTTTGGGGTGCTCGTTATTAATCTCGACTGCTTTAGTTTTTATTGTAGTGTGTTATTCCTCTTCCCTTTCCATCAAAAATGAATAATGGGCTGTTCCTGCTACTACTGATTTCAATGAACGTCTTTGTGCTCTGTGTCACACCTCACTGATGCAGCTTTGATTCATACAAATAACAACAGGCATATTTTATACCAGTTTTCCAAAAGATGAAAAAAATTATTTTTCATTTCTAGAGGAATATATTTAAACATGAACTTTGTAACAGAGCTCAAAAAGAATTACAAGATGAAGCAGAGCAGATATTTATTTTGCTGTAAAGTCCAGTGAATTTAATTCACAGACTCCTGCTGGTTTAGAGGTTTTGCATCTGGACCTGGCTGAGATGAAGATTGTGATTTTATTGCTTTCATGGCAACCAATGACTTTGAATCCCTCTGTTGCTGACATTGAACAGATAAATGAGATGTCTCAATTTTGTTTAAAAATACCTATAATTTAGTTCAAGTTTTTCCTACCAAAAGAGAGGCCCAAACACTACTTAAATAATTAGGAAAAATATAAATAAAGAAATGTATATATATATATATGTATATATATATACATATATATATAGTAGATAGATCGATCAATCGATCGATCGATAACACTGTGGGATTTGATTGGGTTGTTTTGAGTTTTAAATACTAATTTGAAAGGGCTCAATACATAGCTACTCCTATGTAGGACCCAATTTTTATATAGATCACAATACAAAGTGAAGATGACAGAGGATGATGCACGGTCCGTAACAGTGTCCCCATAAAGCTCCCTGTCTGTACAGCAGTGAGACTGTCGCCCCAGATAATGACAACTGTAGGCCTGGGAGATTTTCAACCAGCCTTTGTGTGCTCTGTATCATGATCTAGTGACGTTTTTACTTGTAGGGCATGGCCACAGTAAATCATGCACTATGTCTGCACACATATGTCACGGGGGAAGGCTAACACAAAGCAGTCCTTTTCTCAGGTGACAGACACTTGCTGAACAGACACAGGGATGCCAAGGACCATGTAGAACCCCCCCCCCCCCCAGTGCTGCTCTATCCTGAAGTGCTTGTGCAGGGACTCAGGGAGAGGCTCTCTCCTGAAAAGGCTTGTCCCTACTCCCCCAAATATGTTCCTCCAAGAATGCAGCACCCCAGCCTCCCTCTTTGTCCAGGAGGAACTAAAGCCCAACTCCTCACACACGAAGAGGATTCAGGTGACATGATCTGAGTGCACAAAATGGCTTCTTTTGTGCTGTGCAACAATCTGATGCTGAGTTTCTTTAGGAAATGTTTTAATCCTGTCACCTCTAGCTTCCACCAGGTGTGATGGTTGTTGTGGCAAGGCCTTTTTGTTGAATGACAAAGTACTGAACACATGATGCCTTGAACAGGCACACCAGCACCTCCCTTTTTTCTTTATTGAAGCCAATTTTCTTTTCTCTCTCTTTTCTAATTCATGCTTATCTATCTAAAGTATAATACATGAGATTTGTCTTTTAAAACCAACATGGTTTCACTTCAACTTTTCCCTCACCCGCAATGCAAGTTCATCCTACACAACCAATGGGAGATACAGGATTGGGGGATTTTTCATATGTATAAGGAATTTATGATCTTGTAACACATACAGAAATTCACTGAAAAAAAATTCCATCTCTTTGATTTCACCCATGAAAATGTACTAAAATCTGAATATATTTAACTTCCTTCTATCCATGTTCTTTCTACTGCTGTGGATTTACTCATGCACAAAACCAAGGTTGCAGTTGGGTACAACTGCTTTACAGGACCATAGTCTGTTTTAGAATGAGTATTCTTCTTCTTCTGTGCTGTATCTTCCATTTTCATTATGCCTCAATTAATGCACTGAAATATGCCAAGCGGTTTCACATGGAATATGTTTCTCATTTTAATTAGTTTAGCATCAAAGGGTTGAGGCTGGCATTTTCTAGGTTAGTGCGTAGGGTGTTTATTAATTTGTCTGTGATGCCTTCTCTCATTAGTGTTTAATGGAATTTCAAGCAATCCCAGCAGCTAGTAGATAATGTATTTTTAAACACATTTTTATCACTGTATTAAACAATCAGACTCTATTGTTTCTGAATAATCTGGAGTGCTTCTTTCATCTGCAGATTGGAGAGCTGCTGCACTCTGAGCCCTGACTGCATAGGGCTGAAAAAGAACCATTTTTTATTTGAATTTAGTGTGACTGAAAAGCAGCTGCCCAACAAGCCCTGGGATTTGGATCCTCCAATATTCCCTTTACAAAGAGCGTGGCCAAAGCAAATGTTACCCAGTCCTGATCCAGTTAATCCATTTACTGGCAGAAAGGCTCCTGCCACACCCTTAACAAAGCACAGGACCTTTGTGTGCTGGAAACCTGCTCCACCATCAAGCTCAAACCAACATCAGTTCTCACCTCCTCTGCTGCCAACGGCTCTCCCCTCTCACCTTATTCTAAGGAGGCCTATTCCTGACTATGCAAATACTCATCAGCTAAGAATATATCAACGTCTACTAACCATTGACCCAGGATATTGAGTTTAGACTCTCAAGAGTTTCAGAAGCCATTAAAAATGTCCAAAATTTAAAAAGAAATCAAGTATTCATATCAAGTAAAGCAATATTTTAAACATGAGCTTGTGATCCAAAAAGGTTTTTAAAGAATCTCATCATAATCCAAATAGACTTTTCATTACTTTCTGAATGTTTAAATTATATATTTGTGTCCTGGGGTGATGTTACAAAGCCGCTTTATTCCTTAAGCATCTGCTCAGTGCCCAAGGACGCTGTGCCTTTAAGATGGACCCGGGGGCGGGGCCGGAGCCCGGACCCGCGGGGCGGTTGAACGGCTCAGCCCAAGGGCTCCAGGGTCTGGGCAGGGCTTGCCAGGGAGTGCGCCGGGAGCGCTGTGCTGCTTTTCTGGGTTTTCTTTGTGTTCCAGCTAGCTGGGAAAAGGTTCTGTTGCTTTTTTTCCTTGTTCTTTTCCCCCTTCCCTTCCCTTTGCCTCACTGCCTCCCTTCCCTCCTCACCGGTCCAGGGAGCCTGTGGGTGTGGCCCCGGCTGGTCCGAGCCCGTGTGTTTGTTCCCTCTCTGGGAACTTGTTGTATTTTGAGGTTTTTTTCCCCTGTTCTGTTTGGTTTTGTGCTAATAAACAGTTTGTTTTGTTTTTTCCACTTTCACTTGCTGTGACCCATTTGTCTCATTGGCGGAGGAAATCCCCTTCGTTTCTTCCTGAAGTTTTGTCTCAAAAACCGAGACAATTTGAAAACAAGGGACATACTTAGCACTATAATGAATGGTGAGAGCATAATTTCAAACAGAAAGTTTTTAAATCTAGTAATAATCACTATGGGGAAAACAAAACCAGAGATTTTCTATTTTTACAAGGGTGAATAAAACTCAAGAAAACAGAATAGGTTTTCCATGGAAATGGACAATCTGCAGTAATCACAAGGCATGGTTTGGAATATGAAATATGAATTCCAATGTTTGATGGAAGTGAAAAATAACTATGCAAACAGATCTGAAGTTGGTTTTGTTTTTATTCCTCTGACATCCTCTTCTCTCAAGCCTATATGAATAAAGAACTGTGTCTTCTTGATCACACTGACATGAAATCACATTTACATTCTCATTCCCAGCTCATGTTCTTGTTTCACTTCATTTTGTGTGCCAGACAAGTCAAAAACTGACTGCAGCCACAGGTGTTGAAACAAGGCTCAATAGGCATTAAACAAGGTCTCACAGGTCTGTCAGTATTCCATGTGCTGCTAAAGTTCTGCTAAAGAAGAGAGCTCAGCATTTCATGTGTCCTCTTGATTCATCCCTCCTGCTCCAGAACAGACAGGATGCAAAAACAATGGGGTTGCTGTTGTCCAGACGAGATATTTAACATGTCCCTGATATTTACAGTGCTCTCTAGCCTCTGCTTTCCTCTTTGTCCCTTCTGCTCCTCTTTTTTGGAAAGGGATTCTCTTGCTTTCCCCTACTAGCACATAATTTTGCACAGTTCTCAGAGATGCTTTTCCCTGGGTTATCAGTTTTCTCTTCTTGGGGGTACCAAAAATAGAAAACCTCTGTAAAGGCAGTTTCCAGGGGTACAAACTCTGCTGTCCCCTGTAGATAACCCAGGTGCAGAGCTCCTCAAGTGGATGGTTTTGTATCTCTGGGTGTCAGAGAGTTTGAGATCCTTGTCACAGGGAAAGCCCTTCTGTCTTTGGAAGCTTTGAAATCAAAACCAGAAATCACATCGACCCTCACAGAGCTCTGTGCCATGGAGGGGAACCAGCTCCTGTCAGAGGGGTGCTCTTAAAAGCATAAATGGTGAGGATAAAGAGACCCAGTACAATACTCTGGCAAAAAGCACCCTAATCTGAACATTTACTGTAATTTTTACAAGATCAAACACTCAACAAGGATGAGCAGTGAGGACAGTATGACAGGAAAGAAGAAGAAAATCTATCACTCGACCACCTGAGTAGCTGTTTCTCAGGAAAGTTGTTATTTTCTGTAACAACAATTCAGGAAGTGTTAAAAATCTTTTTGAAAAGTAACTGTAGCCGATTAACTAGCTCATTGCTTTCACTACATTTTGCCCCTTATCCTGGTGCTGGGCATCCCTGAAAAGAGCCTGGCCCCATCCTCTTCACACCCAAACACTGCTGTCAAATGCCCAATGATTTCCACCTGCCTCACCCCATGTTCTTTTGGGAAAAAAAAAAGAAAAGCAGTTTTGCTCTCCCTCATTTTGTGATGCTCTTCATCTAAAATAAAACCAATTCTGTGGGAATGTAACTTGTGTTGTATGGGAGAAATGCAGCATTATCAGTGCAGAAAATATGTCCTTCGGCATGGAGTCCTTGAGTTTTTCCTTCAAGGAAAACAGCAGCAGGGAAAACAATGAGGCTTGGCACTCAAGGAAGGCTCTTGAAAGGCTAACAAATACCAGCTTGCATAATTAAAATTACCTTTCTGTTAAACATCAAGATCACATGAATATGAAATAATGCCACTTTTATATGCTCAATTACAGAATTCAGTTTTCTTCAGAATACAGGCTGTTAAAAGCAGCAAGGAAAAAATTCAGCATAATGGTAATATATGTTAATTTTTGCTAATTGTATGAACTGTTGGGATCATACTTTATGTAAAGCCCTTCCACGCCTCCCAGATTTGCTTGCAAGCTAAAGTACTAAAATTGAAAATGTTCCTGTACATGTTTTCACAGGGAAGTTACTAATTGCTATGCATTTTGTTCTGCTTTCTTCTATTCTACCAATGCAAACGGAGCAGGAGCGTGGGTTTACCTGATTAAACAGAACATCCTCCTGAAGGAGTGCTCTTGGAGCAGAAGCTACAAACTGAAATTGTTGTTCTTTCAGAAGGAACAATACAATTTATCCTGTAGTTCAGTAACACCCCAGACAGATGATACTCCCAGCACGCCCAAATCTCAGGTGGCAATTTAGGGAGCCCACACTCCAGAGCTGCCAAATCCTGATCTATCCCTGCTCCCTGAGTTGCTCCTGCTTTGCAGCTGTGCCCAAGTTTACCAGCCCAAGGATTATGTTCACAGGGGGATAAGAGATTCTTCCCCTGGCAGCACTAGGAAAAAATCTCTCATTTTCTCTAAGCTCAACTTTGATTTAAGGAGTCTGATATAAGAACTGCTGAAATAGAGGACTTAACTCAAGAAACAGGATCTTTTAAAGCCTATGTGAGGCAAAATTCCTCATTTCTGCAGAAAATCTTTGCAGCATCTTAGCAGGCTTATATTGGTTGGTGGGTTTCTGGGAGCAGTCACTGTGCTGTAGATCAAGCTTCCTCAGGATAAAGTTTGAGCGCACAGAAATGGAGAACAGACTTAGAAATCCAGACCACAAGAAACTAGAACTTCCATCCCAGTAGAAATAGAAATAAACTTTGCTGTGTGGCAGATCTGAACAGAACACTGAGTTTCCACATTTTCAGGTGAGCAGAAGGTCTCAGTGAAAAATTCCCAGGAGCATGGAAACATTTCATTGAAAGGATAACAACAAGGGACAATGTATAAGAGTCCAAATGGAATGAGATGAAATACAATGACAAAGTTGAATCTCATACCAACTTACACATTTTTCCACCTATTATTTTTAAGAAGTCCCGGTATCCCTGAGAAACACATTTTGATTTATCTGTATTTTCTGACAGGACACTGTTGTGTCAAGAATTTTTACCCATGCTAGTCATTACATTTTAAAGACTTTGTGACAGTCATAGAAATGTTCCCTACAGTGAGTCAATTCCCTCAGAATACAAGAGACAGAAGATGATTTCACTAGAATGAGACAAATTGAGTGCATTGCAAACTTCCTAGGATTTCTGAATTTAAATATTAACTCCAGAGATCCTTTTAAAACCTCTTGAATTTCTAGGCATTTAAAGTACATTACTTTTATGATCAGGGATAAAATTCTATAGACAGGAAATAGGGGATCCTCAGTTAATACCTTTCAATGTCTCATTTTTCATCAAAATCTATTTCAAAATACGTGATCAAGACAGAATCTTCATCTGAGTTTTTTTACAAGACAAGTACATTTAATTGCCTTTTGCCATGATCAAAGTTGAGTCAACTTGATTTTGCCAATAATTTATGAGCTTTCATGAATATGCATAAATTTTTTGTACAGGTTGGCATTATTAAATTTGACTTTTCCCAAGAGCAGGGAAATTACTGAATGAAAGGGGAATTAAGAAGAAGAACAGGTGATAAACAAATGGATATAAAGAGAATCCTGTCACTAAAGCTGGTTTGGCACAAATATCCCCTTCCTGCCTCAAGATTCACTCACTGTCAGGTCCCAAGTTGCTGTTTGCTCTGATGTCTTTTGGTTTTGTGAATATCTTGATGAAAGCCTTTCCAGCCAACACTAATGTGAAGCAATTTATGACAGCAGTAGCATTCAATTCTACTGTGCCAAAATGCCCTGACCCTCATCATTTTAAAATAATTCCTTTTTGCTTTCATCAGCTGAAGATCACCATAAGTTTGCAGCTCACTGGAAAGTAAAACACTGACTATGCACTTTGTTTCCTTCAAAGAGAAAGCCTATCTGTCATTCATGTCATACATAGTTGTCTCCAGAAGTAAAACATTCTGTTCATGTAGGGAAACTGCCTGGAACCACAAAAGACTAATTTTCTTCCCTGAGTAATTCTGACACATTTGATGCTAGCATCTGCCTTGGTTTACATGCAGCATATGCATTAGGGACCTGATAACCCATGTCCAAATTGTGCTGAAGCATGTCTGAAGGAATGGATGGGTTCCTCATCCATTAAAAATTATGACAAACCCCCCTGAACAGCCCCTGATTCACTTCAAGTGAGGCACCCATCCTCTGCCATGTCTGGGATTTTAGTCTGGACATGTGTCTCCATTGAAAATTTCAGCCTCCAGACTCTAGTCCCAAGCAGGGTAGCAGGCTGTGAAAGCACCCAGCACCCTCAGCTTGGCTTTCCTGGGAACACTCAGCTATGCTCAGTCTCTAACCTGGGATTCTCAAAAAAAGGAATCTTTTCGATAGGGAACATCTTTATCCAGGATTCAAATCAAATAGATCAATCAGAACATTCCCCACCCCACTACACACACCCCCATCCCTGAAATCTATAATAGAGAAATGATATTAGCTGAATTTTTCAGGTTTATGATACTGAAGAGAATTGAAGTTCTGTGTTTCAGACACGTGGAAGGATAGAAGTCAGAGTTCTGATAAGTCTTCAGGAAAGTGAATTGTACACTAGGTGAATAAAGTAGGAAACTAATGCTTGAGAAGAGCAGCAAAAGAAACAACAACAAAAAAAGGCTGTCAAACATTCAGAATACCAAAAAAACCCATTCAGAATACCAAACCACTCCCTGCACCCCTCACTCTTGAGCTGGCACCAGACAAAGGGGGTACAAAGAGAAATATCCAACACAAAAATGCAGTTTTCTCTTCAGGGAAACCAATAACCTTAATAGAAGGAAAATGAGGAGGAAATACTACATCTAAAAATCTAGTGGCTCACTTGGAAATAACTCTCCCTGGTTTTCTTTTGAAATCTCCCCCATACATATGCAGTACTATGAATTATATTGAAATGGATGAGCTCTTGTCATCTATTATTTGAAATGGGAGTTGAGGTTCACTTTAAATCATTCCTCTGTCAGAAAACAGATAAAAAAAGAGGATTCAATAGTTTCTACCCTGAAAGCCATTTCACCATAAATACATGTCTCCTGTCGACAATATATTGGATGAGCTTGTTTACTGTTCCTATGGTCTTAGACAGTCCCCAGCCACTAAGCTTTATTCTCACACAATATGTATTTTAGGTCATCATGTATAGTAAAGTAATTATGGTTTTAGAAATACTTGTACTTTCCCTTGATGAATTAAGAAAAACTAAAAGAGAGCAGATAGCATATGATACAGAACTCTGCTTCACAAGTGTTTTTGGCAAATAGTGTTGCTGCACAGACTCTGCTCTGGACACTGCCTGTGCTTGCAGGGGGACAAAAGTCATGTTTAATGTGTATTTTTTCCCAGTAAGCTTGTTACATAAAAATAAACCCTGTTCATGGAGGACTAGACATGATAAGGCACTCAGAATAACAGCAACCTAATTTCAGCTAATTTGCTTTCTCCCTCCCTTTGTACAGGACAGGTTATGCCTCCTAAATATGCAAACAGTGGCAGCATTATCTTATTACTTTCCCTGCCATTTCAAAAGTCAGGCCATGTTCATGGTCACCTGTGTAACAACCTTGAGAACTGGTGCTTCCCTTTCACAAAGATATGAGCAGTGGAAGACTTGATAACTCAGAACTGTACTCAATAGCCATCAATCCCCATTTTCCTAATAATGATAAATACATTATGTGTCCAACTGATGGATGGCTCAGGCACTGGCTGCTTCCTGGTTTTAGCATCACTGTGACGAATAAATATGGATGTGCTGCAGGTGAGCTTGGTACTTGTGCTTTTTGTTTGGGTTTTTTGAAGAGAAATATTCAGTCTTCTTCAGTCTTCCTCACAGATATGATCTGATAAAATTAACTTCAAGCAATATCCGTGAATAAACAGTCAAATAACCTAGCAACAATTTCTCTAGCAAAGCTAGAAAATTATCTTCCCTGCCAGCAAACTGCCGACATTTCTTGCAACAATGAACGCACATATTGGTGAGAAACAATAGAAATTGTTTGCCTGAATTTTCAGATCCCAAGTACTCCATTCAAACTATAAAGCACATACTAAATATGACTAAATAGATATGTGGGGAAAGCAATGGTTGTGTATGAAATTGTGTTAGAACAAGGATTAGTATTTTGCAGGGTAGAACATGAACATTTAATAGACTCTCTTCATCGATATTTGAAGGATTATTATATACACACATGTACATAAATACACACAGACATGCTAATTTCTAAATTAAACACTTTTTGCCTACCATACTATGAGCAAAATGATCATTTTCCCTCTGAAAGCACAACACCGTATTGAAAGTCCATCATGCTTTGGAAGAACTCGGCCACTGTGAATTTTGAGGCACACTTGCTGTGGAGCATTTCAGTTGTGAGGTTTGAATAAAGGTTTAAAAGGAGCCCTAAATTCAGGAAAGAATTTAATACTGAAATAATTTGCATCAAGTCATACCTCTAAATAGCATATTTATATGACAATAGCTCCCGAGAGTGCTTGCCAGAGAGTAGGACCCTACTTTCCAAGGCTGTCCAAACACACAGACTTCAGCTACACCCAAAATTTAGAAGGAAAAAATAAATTTCAAGCAATTTTCTGTACATCTTTCCAGAGCTACTGCTTGAATCTGCAGTTCTCCTGCTGAATTCTGAGTTCCTTGTAATTAGATTAGACATATTTCTGCCACACATTTGCTTTAAAACGCTGAATGCCTGTTGGATTACAAATTACTTGTTCCAACATATGTTAAGCATTCCATAGCTCTTTGAGCATAAAACAAACAGCTGTAGTTCTAACAACACTTATTTTCAGTGACAGGTTTTAATGACATAGAACTGGAACTCAGAGCACTGTTCAGTCCAGTAAAACTATTAATAGCCATGGATCATGGATATAATTCCTACAAATGCAATTGGAAATACTGGTATGTACAATTTTAATATTATTATGCTTCACTGTGGGCTGTTAAACAGATCTCTCTCAATACTGTTTTACTGTTTCAAATCAACCCTAATTAAAATCTCTAAAGCATTTGATCATGCAAGACATTATGTGAATGCCAAGGATTTCTGCTGCAATGCAACTTTTACAAGTACTCCTATTATTTATGAATCATGAAAAGGTGTTTGATACTTCACAGACGTACAAAATGACAGATTTTTTTGTCCTTGTATGCTTTATAAAATAGAGGAATATAAAAATAAGTGTAATGGTTTGCTTTTTGTCAGTTTATCTTGACATAACATCATCCTAAAGATTTGCATCATCAGAACAACTTGGTGGATCTAAAGAGAATCTTAAAACTCTTTTGATTTGAAGTGAGCTGTATTTTGATGCCAAGTACAGAGTCAGCCACTTGATACTTTAAAAGACGTTTAAAGGCTTAGGATAAACAATTTAGAACACTCCAGCTAGTTGCAGCAGAAAATATGAGATTTGCTTTAGAGAATCATCTTTTATTTTTCCAAAGACAGTAATTCTAGAATTTCTCAGAGGGAGTTTTTCTTCCTTTAGGTATGCAAATCAATTTTATACATATCACTAATTAGATTTATAATGAATATGCATTTGGAGGAGATGTTGGCCTATTTGCTCATTAACTCAAGGGTGAAGAGGCTGCCTTGTGATTTGCTGTCTTGGTTCAGCACGTTGCACTCTCAACCACATACTGCCTACTCTGGTACTTTCTGTGGGGTATGAGTCTGAGGGGCAAATGTTATTTTAATGCTGGAGATGAGTTGAACTCCCCACTGCTGTGGTGGAGGTTGCAGACAACCACTGCGTGGGGTTCAATCTTCGAAATACTTAGAAAATCTCTACACAAAGCTCAAGTCACCATTTGGGATCTGAGATATAGTGGCTCCTATAGCTTACCTTCTACTGTTTTTCATAATTAGAGATTGTAAATCTAGCACTTGTTTCGCACACTTGTCAAAGTCCTCCTTGTCCAGTATATTTTATTAGAAGATACTCCCACATAAGACAGATTATTTATAGGCACTTCATGTGAATGCTAAGTTGTCTGCTAAATAATAAAAACACTAGGAGACAGACACTGAAAGAAAATATTAAAGGGAAAGAACATGCATGGAAGCAATTGGCCAAAATCAAGAACAGAGGCTACAGCTTCAAGAAGATTCAGGAGATTCTTAGGAGAAGTTGTTAATTTAAAGCACTTGAGTGTACCCCCCACATGTGCCTCACCAAACCAGGCTGGAAATGGACCTGGTAGGTTAATAAATGACAGGTTAGAAATAACTGACAAGTGCAATCACCAAATAGCCTCATGACAGGTTGCACACAGGCTAAGAATGTATATTGCATGTTCCAACTCAAAGAATGGAAATCAGCATTCCTTGCCTGAGGGTGTAACTTGTTCTTGGGGCTGCCTTCAACTCCATCTTCTCCAGAATGCCCAGCTCATCCCAGCCCTAATTCTTTCCCAAAACCCACTGCTACACAAGATCTTTCCCATACAGCACAACTATACCCTCTCTGAATAACTGAGGACCTGGTTTGCACTGTAAATACCTGCACCTGCAGTTTAAAAGCAATCCCCCAATGAGCTGCAAACTGAGAAAAAGAAATCTTCACGCAAAACTATGCACAAAGAGAAGAAATCTTGAACTTCATTACATCTGCTTTTACAGTCGCTTGATGGGAAAGGTACATCTTATCACCTCATCAAAATATAGGCATATTATGATTACTGTTTTATAAAACAAACCCATGTTTGCATCTTGCCAGGTAGGGGCATTAATGCTCTACTCTTTTACGCAGCTTCTCAAGTCTCTTTAGCAAGGAAGGTGTTGTTATATTCATACTCCCCATGCAGAGCATAAGGTCATTTGTCCATGGCACAGCTTGGAGCAGAGTCAGATGCTCATTTCTTCTTCATTTATGTACCGCACTCGACTGCCAATGCAAAGAACTCCTGTAATGCACACTGTGACACTGGGAATACAGATATGAAGCTCTTATTGCAGCTCTATTCCTTAGCATTTATAATACGGATGGAATTGATGGTGAATAGGTCAGACCTTTCTCTATCAATATTCCTTTAGGAAACAGCCTTTGCTGGTGGTAACAGCACATCATCACACCACTTCCCAGAGCATCTATTAGGGAAACACAGAACACAGCCCCCTCACTGACATCCCACACTGAGCTATTTGCTGCCTTCAGGTGTTTGTGGAAGGGCTGTTTAGCATAACGAGAGCCAGATATGCTTGCTACGAATTTCACAGCAACCTCCAAGAAAATCTATGGGGAAACTATTGGCTGGAGTGGTGTGCCAAGCAGAGTTTTGGCTGCACTCATGTGCATCATGACTCGTAGACGTGAGCATATTTGGAACCCAACTGACCTCAGCAACAAAAGAGGGAGGAATAAACAGTTTGGTTGATTCAGTATTGGATAAGTAGTACTGGTCACTTAGCAACCTTCATTTCTTGGAGAGATACAGATGGTTAAACACCCGCAGCAGTCTTCAAATCACAAATTAAAGATTTTTCTTTCATGCCTGTTTGGCACTCCAAAAGCTTCTTCCATTTTACACAGCTTCCATCCCTGCAAAAGGGAGGAGAGTCACCAATCGATTGCTGAGAGCAAGGCTGGAGTAACCTATTCAGTCACAAGAGAGAGTTAAAATGAATGTGGACACAGTCTTGGGCACTGAGAATTTTCTTGGCAAAATTTTTTTGTTTGACTTCATTTTATGTAAATATGTTGCCAGGAAATATCAATCTGTGATTCAGTATAACAATCATGTTTAGGCAGCTAGAAAGACTGTGAATAAAAAAAGATACTCCCTTGACTCTCCCTAGTTGCATTTGTTAGGTATGATACATATTGATTATTAGCAATCTATCAGCATCATATTAACTGCTTTTCCTCCTTCTGTTAATTTCATACACAGTATAAAAATCAGAGATTAAAAAACCAAAATACGGTCATTTATTGCTGCACACTACTGGACAAGTTGTATTTTTTGTAATGTTTCTCACATGGCAGAGACCTGGGTGTAATGGTGTCTTGATTTGAGAGACAGGTGTCTGCTAAGGAAGGCAGGAGCCTCTCTTGGAATAGAGAATATGACCCCCTTCCCTTCAAATTATTATAATATTGAAATTAGGGGGCTTTCAGGCAAAGAGATGGGAAAAGCAAGAACAGTTCTTTTCTAGAATGTGTATGTACAGCGGCAGCGACAACAAACCAACCGACCAGAAGCCCCAGTGAACGGCCTGCTCCCGCTCGGGGAGCACCTTCCCCGGCGGTGCAGTTCCGCTCCCGGCCGGCAGGGGCGCTGCTGGCTCCCGGTCGGGCAGGGCGGGTGCGATGGTTCCCCCGCGCCTGCAGGGGGCGCTGTGGCGCGGGTTTCAGCCGTCCCCCTCCACACGGTGATGGCGGCGCAGCCGCAGATGGGACGGAGAAGGGGCTGCCTTTACAAACCCCCTGGAGCAGCCGATCCCGGCGCCCCTCTGCATAGCAAAAGGAGCTGTAGCAGGAACCTCGGAGCAGCGAGCTGGGAAGGCAGGGATGAGCAAAGTCTCGGAGTGGTAGATGAGATGTATCAGAAACTCTGCAGCTGTAGCTGGAACCGCGGGGCGTCCCGGCAGGTGCGAGTTACAGCGTAGCAAAAAACCCGGCGCAGTGGCAAAGGAATGGCCGGGCTGGGGAACGGCCGCCTGGCTCCTGAGCACGGCAGGGAGAGGCTCCCTTGGAGGGCGAGGGGGCTGGGGGATCTCGGGCTTTTCCCCTGAAGCACTGGAACAGATGGCGAAAGTCCTTTTTTAAGTGAGGTAGGGTGTTAATAAGGTCCCACTTCAGTGGCTGCTCTCACGAGCAAAGGCTCACCCACTGCAGAAGAAGCAGGACTGGGCTGGCCCCAGGCAGCGGCAACGATTTCCACCCTCCTGCCCCCCACAAAAGGAGAACTCCTAAACCCCAACAGATGGGCACCTTGTTGGCCTGTGTGAGCAGGGCAGCCTCCCTTGTGCTGCCACTGACCCAGGTGTAAATTCAGGAATGACACTTTGCTTCCCTCTGCCTCTGGGTGGATCCACAGCCTAGGAGTCGATGTGGCTGATGCATGGAGGACGTGGATATTCTGAGGGACACTATTGCAGTGACTGAGGTACTGATCCTATTTTGCAGAAGAGGAACAAAGTTGATGAGGTCACATTCCTCTTTCCAGCAGCACCAAGTGTCATTGTCTAAACTGATGGCAAAAAATGAACAGTTAGACCGGAGAATTTCTTGACTCAGTGCATCTATGAGTCCAAAAGTGAATGAAGAGTTACAGAGATTAGACATTTGCAAGAATATCAGTAATATCTAGTGTTGTGATTATAAATTCAAACCAAAAACCTCAGCCCTTAAATGCTCTAGGGGGCATATAAACTTCTGTGCTTCAGGGAAAGTTTAGAGATCTTTTCCTGTCTTGGAAGATGGGAAAAACTTTCCCCCTAGAGTTCCTTAGACTGTAATTGCCTTTTGTTTGTGTTTGCCTGTGAAGCCTGTGGTATAAACCCTTTCTGTGACAGATATGGGCTACATAGACACTGCACTGATCCAATGCATTAACTCCCATGTTTTTCTGCTCTGGAAATACTATCAGTGTTATATAAAACTTTCTGCTTTCCTTCTTCATCATCTTTACCACATGAATGAGCAAGCAGAGAGGTTTAATCTCTCTCTTTTGAAAGACTGAAGACAGCATTCCAGCCCGCTACTGATCTATTCAGGCTCTTTTATCTCTCTAATGGTCAATGCTGACATGTACTTAAGGAGGCTGAGAAAACAATGACAAAATAAACACCGGCTAAACAAAAATAATTTCTGGCACTGATTAGATAGCTCAGGATTTCTACACGTTTCTGAGTCCTCTGTGGCACAAGTCTGCTGTGATGCACCCGGACACAATGACTTTGGCTGGCTGTGCAGTTTAGGGCAATTCTAAATGTCCTTGTTGATTCAGACACCCACTGACATTTTTCTGCATGGACACACATAATGTTCAGCACTTCTTTTGCTGTTATAGCAAATGTAGTTGTGGGTGAATTAATCACCAGATGACCACGTGCTTGATTTTCAACCATTATGACAAAGAATCGTAGAATCACTTATACCAAAAAAGAACTCTAAGACCGTAAAGTCCAACTGTGTGTCAATTATATCTTCCTCAAGAAGGACATCTCTTTCATTGTGAATATTCTTTATGCTTTATAAGTGTTGTTATGACACCAAGGTTTTTGGTTTAGATGTTGTGGTTTTTTTCCCTCAACAACTTAATAGCCATTTTTTGGGCATTTTAAGGTGTTCCTTTGCATGTGTGCACAAGGATGTGAGGCAATGCCTGAAGTTGCGTAACTAACAGCTCTGTGGAAGCCACATCAGCAAAAAGTTGAAATCCGCTTTGTGATGTCAAAAATCCACTCTGGTTAGGCTTTATTCTTCCTATACAGTCAGATTCAGGTAGAGAATTCTGGGATCATCTTACATGAGTTACCACTCTCCTGTTGTACCTTGTTTGTGCTCTGTTTTTAAGAAGGAATTGTGGGTTTTTCCCATGGTAATGTTGTGATCAAAAACCTTAGCAACCAAGCACTTCACACTTCAGTCATCTAAGCTAGATGCATGTTTACATGACTACATGAAAAGATATAGAAAGAAAGGAAAAAAAAGAGTAGGAGCTAATTAAAGATGCTCCTGGGCTTAACTTGACTGGCTGTATAAAAAGATGTTTCTTTTTAAAGCACTTATAAAAATCTTAAACTTTCATAAAGAAGTTATGCTGAACCATTAGTAGTGACATGCTAAAATGTGATTTATCATTCTGTATAGCTCTCCATACAGCCAGTACACGAAGGTTTGCTCTTAGGACAGAAATAGACTTCGTGGTTTAGATGCCAAATTATATTTGACATTTAATTTACCATCTATGAAGCTGTAATATTTCACCTAAGCAGAAGAGGAAGAAAACAGCAGGAAACTCCATTTGCCAACAAGAAATGCCAACTCTCCTTGCTCTCAATAATCAGGTGTCTGAAGTACTAGATTATTGACCATAACAGAGTACATCTACACATGATGAATGTGATGGAATAGAGAGGATATTTTGTAGATAGAAATGAAGGAATAAAGCATATAACAGAAATGAGTGTCATGGTTCTTACCTGTTTTTCCTGATTTGGTCTGTAGTAACGGGATTGCCAGACAAATGCTGGTCCCAAGCAACAAGAAGCTCAGAACAAGATACATTTCCAGTATCAGCAGATTTGGAACCGGTCCCAGATGAGGAGCAGGGATGGGGTTTTTCATGCAGTGGGACAAGTGGAGTCACAGACTCTTTGTATATCAACTTTTTTCACAGTCACTATGCCTGAATCTTTTGTGAAATTTCGAAAGGCAAAGCTGGAGATGTTTCCAATAACTTCATGTATTGCAAAGAAAACAAAACAAAACAAATTATTGAGAGCATTCCTCAGCAAAGGAAACCTGCAAACTTGTCCCAGGAAGACTCAGGAAATAAACACAACTACAATTATACCTTGTTCCATATTTGTAGCTGCCAAAGTGATTTGGATATTCTGAGCTATCCGAGTGAAGATTTCATTTATGGAGGACATAAAACTACTCTTACAGAGCATATGAAAATTATTTAGCCTTCAGGAGCAAAAAACTATGAGCAAGAAAATTCAAAAGCAAGTAAATCATCAATTACAAAGAAGCTGTGTTTAGACTAGATGCCATGGGATTCTGTAGTAAATCAGGTTTCAAAATGACCATTTTCTTTATCTGCAAAAAGAAAACTTCGAATTTTGTTGTTGCACAAGGGTTAGACTCTGGTGTCAGTGCAAGTGATGCTGCAGGTAGGCAAAGAATGGATTCAGAAATGCTTTCTTAAAACAGTTTAGAAACTGGTTACTTTCCTTTCATGCAAACTATCATTATTATTATTATTATTATTATTAAGCAATCAAATAAATGTGGCCCATCTATGAGGCAGTAATATAAATTACTTATTGTACCCTTAATCAGTTTTTCTTTATCTGTCACTGGCTACCAACTTAACCAATTTGTTTTGACATTTGCTCATGCTGTCATGCGCAGAAAGGAAATTAGTTGGGATAGTTTAATTTCAGGATGTGTAAGCTGAGCGCAGTCATTACAGACATTCAGGCAGCTCCATGTCTATGGCTTTACCTCAGAAGTTACTGATGTCCCTAGGCCTGATCCAGTCAAACAAGTTTGACAGGAAACACACTATTATTAACAACAACAAATATAAAGCAGCTTTCTTGCTTATATCAAGCCATTTCATGAAGAAAACAACTTGACAAATAAAGATGCTGAGATGCAATTGATTTTGAAAAAGATAATCTACAATGCAGTATCAGCATCAGGAACAAAACTCAATTTCCTGATTCCCAGTCCAATCCTTTATCCACAACACATTATATATTCCTTGCCATGTCCGGTGTTCTTATCTCAGAGCTGGATGGGTCAGAACAGCTGCACCTCATCCAACATTAACAGGCAATCACTTTTAAAATGGTGCCTGTTTGATTGGACTGTACTGGATAAATCAATCTGTAAATAACGTAAAGAAAACAGGTTTCGGTATTTATAGTTATCATGAAGAATTTAGTGATGGCAGTACTGTATATCACTGACATTTCATATCACTTAATTTCATTAGATATAGATTTTACTAGCATGACATTGATATATTATCATTAAAACTAATGATCCATTGATTGCCATCCAGAAATCCAGTTAAGATGACAAATATTCTTCTAGGGCAGACCAACAAATAAATATTAAAAGCATACAAAAGTCCAGGAGGTAAAGTCTGTATTCAGCTATGCCAAGGTTCATATGCCAGTAATATTTAAGTTAGGACTAGAGTGTGAATAAAAGGAGAGTTTGTGATAATTTGGAAGCTCACTGTGTCAGAAGACACACACCACCAGTTCCCATGAGAAATCTGCTGGAGGATAGGAACTGTCAGAGGAATTTCAAGTTGTAAAGGGGAACCTCTGCTGTGCCTCACCCAAATTCACATATATCTACATAGAGTCAGAAGTCACTATAGATTAGAACCATTCAGATGGAAGGAGGAAGACATTTCATTTGAGGAGTTTTTCAAATGCAGTTTCAATGTCAGCCGTATCTAGACTCCTCCGTGATCACATCAGCTCTTTTTGAGACAAGAAATCTGCTGGTAGCTACCCAAGACCCAGTACTAATAATCCCTAAGTGCTTAGCCCCAAATTATCAGAAGAAAATGAAAGGAAACAGCAGGAATTCTTCTGAAGAAATGGACTGAATCAACCTAAAATGCATTTTCTTTCATTGTTTACCTTAAGTGTCATTCAGGACAAAGAACAATACAGATTCTTATTTCCTCCCAGATAAAAAATCAGTAATCTCATGTGTGCTGTAGACACAATTACTTATATCTCTTGCTGTCCTTTGCTTTTGTTACATGCTTTTCCTACAATTAAACCTTAAAAGACTTGACCCTCTTTTCACCATAAACTGGAGACACAACTTCTGAATGTTTAATAAACGTAGTAAAAGCAGATTAGACACAGTCTTTTAACCCAGCAGTAGGAGCATAATTTAGATTTCAGCAGCTGTTCCTGGTTCTGCTGTTGACTTGACAACTGAAACAGTTAAATTTGTCAAATTTTCAAAAGTTAAGAAAAACTTCTATTGATTTGCATCAGTGTATGCATATTTGTTGTAGGCCTAACACATCCTGAACAACCCTTTGTTTAAAACATTTGTTCGACTGAGGTGGCCACAAGGTGGGGAAAACTTAACTATTTGCAGATGTGAAAGACTTTCCACTTGTCCTTCATTTGGTCACCACCTGGCTGAACAAGCCCTTTAAACTTTCTGTTACAGTCCAGGGTAAAAAACTGACCAAATCCCAAGCCTTCAGAGAGGGATTCAGCTTATTTAGGACTTCCCTCTCCTATTAGTCATAGGATGTATCTGTGAACATCTTTATACAGCAAACGAACATCTTTCCTTACCTGCTTGAATTCAGATGTCATTTTTCTCCTCTTCCAGACTCAAGAAAAGAACATTTTCCCATTCCCCCTCTCTTTGCCTGGCCCAGAGACAACCACCCCCCTCATTTCACCATCACTTTGGCAATGCTAATATTGAGTAGGAGACAAGATGTGCAGGAACCCACAAAACCCCTGTGTGACCAGAGACAAATGCAAATAGAGATGTGCAGGGCATCTCCCAAGGGGCAGGATACATATGTGCCTTAATTAAGCCTTTTTCTGCAGGCTAAACTGATTCATTGGGCCAATAGATACTGGTTTTAGGAGAGCACATGTTTAATTTACAAATTACTGGATTACAGTAATATGTGTAACAACATATTAAATGAAGCATTAAGGTAATACAACCCAAATGACACATGATAAACTATATAAGCATATATACAAATTTGATTTAATATGTTAGCTTCCTTTGCCCTCTGCCAGTCTGATTGCCTTTGCATAATCCATGTTTCTAATTATCCCCTGGTATGCCTTGCATATAAATAGCTAATTAGATAGTGTCCCTGTCAGCTATGAAGTATGTAATATCTGAAAAAAATACTCCTTTGGAAATTTAATTTAGGATAACAGATTGTGCTATCCAACTGAAGAATTAAAGCTTTCAGTTTACTAATATGTTTGTGCATTTAATATCAACCTCATACTATTATCTTAGTGCCCCCAAATGCATCCGGTAGTTCTATTCTTTTTAAAAAAAATCATTCTGTCAGAAGCTTGTACAGTAATTACAGCAAGATACTTAAGATCTAAAAATCACATTTCAGAAGATGATTTTATATGTACATCAACTGTCTGCTGAATATGTGCAAAATAAGTGCAAAATTTTCACCTGCAGCTCTAGAAACTGCTAGAGCAAATCAGACAAAAGGGCTGGGTAGTGCTCTGTGCTCTTCCTGGCCATAGCCAGGTGTTCCAGGGAACGGGGATTTTCTGAGCCTGCCAGATGTGGGATAACAGTGAGCATTGGGTTACCTTGCATCAAACGCCTTTTATCCTCTCTTGCCTTGTCAGTTACTACTCAGTTCAGACGCCACCCTGATCAATGCACACAGAACACTTCCAAGACTGTCCTACATATTTAAAAATAATAACAATAACTTAAAAAAAAAATCAAATCTAGTTGTCCATCCTTCCTCAGTTGACCTTCATTCTTGCACAACTATTTATTTTTTTTCCCAAACCTTTACTGGGCTTCAACCCTTTTCATTTAATCAGTGCAAATCAATGACAATTTTCTGCTGTAAAAATGCAAATGTGAAGTTATAGGTGAAATGCTGCTGCAACAATCACTTTCTCCTTCTTGGCTCCAAGGAGCAGATATTAGGAAGGTCAAGGCTGGAAGGAGCACAGGCAGGAGGTGGCCCTGAGGCTGGAGCAGGTTGTGTGGCAGGGCTGATGCCATGGATAAACAAACACTTTGCTCCTCTCAATGTACTGCTAAGACTTCCAAAGCCATATGTGAAATTTAAATAATACTCCTTATTCATTTTATGGGCAAGAAATGTTCTTTGGCTTTAAAAAGGTTTGTGGAGTCACCAATCCTGGAGTTACTAAAAAGATGTGTAGATGTGGGGTTTAAGGGCGTGGTTTCATGGTGGATCTGGCAGTGCTGGGTAAATAGTTTGACTTGATCTTAAGGGTCTTTTCTCACCTAAAGACCTCTATGATAAAAAAGTATATGCCTCATATACAGGTATTTTCATCACAAGCACTGAACTTAAGTGCTTTATAAGAGTATAGAATATGAAATATTCTGAAAAATAAAAGTAAGCCACAACCACATGATCTTCTACCAAAACTAAACAGGAAGATCACAATTTTTCTTTAAATGATTAATGAATGCTATATGGCAATTTAAAAAACACCATTGGATCTCTTACTCATCATGTTGTGTCTCGTAGGTAATATTAGCAGATATACTGAAAATCCAGGCCATTATGCTGGGAATAAGACCAGGGGGAACAAAATCCCATACACCACATCAGCTTCACCCCTGGTGCAGCCTCACTGCAAAAGCAGCTCAGTATGTTCTGTTGTGTGTATTATATAGCTCACATAAAGGGCAATGATGCTCATTTTGGAGTAATTATGGCTAATAAAATACTGGGATTGCAAAACAAGTTCTTATAAATAGCACAAGAATAAGATTTGAAAAGATGGAAATTAAAATCTTTTCCATTCAGGGCAGAGATGACTTTTAAAAGCAATTGCTTCCTGAGTTCGCGCTCCTTTTTAAGAGTTGTCCCAGGTGCACAAGATCATAGGAACCTTTGACCTGCTCTGTACCCCTGCTTCAGACTATTCCTATCCCCATCAGCAGATGGAAATGGGGAAGAGCAGCTTCCCTCAAGGAGGAATAAGACAAACCACAGGAAAGGACACACAGAGGAAAATCTGCCACAGAACAAGTAACAGCCTGCACCTCCTGTAATGCAGAGGAATGTCTCTGTGTGCCCATAGCCTTCTAAAAGTCAGGGTGATTTGTCATCTTAAATTATTCATGAAAGCCTGATTTATGTTATTAGTGGCATTCAAGAAGCTCTAGATTTTCCCCCTCTCCTATACAGGTGCATTTGCTCATATGGAGACTTAATCCATGTTGTCTTTGCATTGTTGGAGTAAATGTTATAGAAGAAGCTGGTAGGGCATTAACAAATTATTTAGTACAATTTCTATGTAATTTCTCAACTATTTAGAGCATAGTATGAATATACTTGGCCTTTTTTTTAGCAGACATTTGTTGTAAGTGAGAAAACATAGCTGGACTTCTTATAATAAAGTAATGTTAATAATGTTTTGGAGACAGAACAATATCCCCAGATCTCCTGGCTATTTCACACTAATTCATGCTCTTATGTGCCAACATTTAAAACAACTCTATCTGGTCAGAACAAATGTGGGATCTTTGGATCCCATGCACCTTTTCTTACTTTGTTACAGAAGCCTTTTCAAACAGATTGCTTCCTTACAATCAAAAAGATGAAAAATATGTATATTCATCCTAGCTGTTTTCTGCTCTGCCCTTTGCTGCCATGACTGTGCTCCTCAAGGTCCCAACTTCATAGAAAATCCTTTCAGCATTAAATAAATGCATATATTTTTAGGGAGTACTTGTTTCTACTTGAGATATAAATTGGAAGTATCAGAATCTTCTGTAGTAGTGTGGACTGGTTCATTAGTAGCAGGTTAGCAATACAAGTAAGAATTTCTGAGCATTCTTGATAAAACAAGAAGTAATTCATAAAATGAAGCCTTGCAGTAACATCTGGATGGTGACAATGAGCATAAACCATCTAGGACTGAGTTTTAGAGACGACACAGCCCCTGGAGTTCCCTCTGTATGTGCAATCAGGCATCTGAAGACAACACCTTTCTGGTGAAGCCTTTTCACTGGAAAACATAGTGACAGCTTTTCCCACTTGTCTGAAGTGTTTGCATATTACTGTCTCTTCCCCTCATGAGGGAATTTATGCTTTTAATCTTCTAATATACCATAGCAACAAGCATTACTTGCACTAAATATATTTCTGTGATTATTTTGTATGTAATCAGCAAGCTTAAATGAAAATGACAATGTCTAGAGATACTCTTTAGCTGATAGCTGTATTTATTCTGTGTGTTTATGCACTGGCTGTCAAAACAGCTGTAAAATATGCATATGAGGATGCAGATTCCTTAGAAACTCAGAAAAGTGAGTGTCCTGGGGTGATGTTACAAAGCCGCTTTATTCCTTAAGCATCTGCTCAGTGCCCAAGGACGCTGTGCCTTTAAGATGGACCCGGGGGCGGGGCCGGAGCCCGGACCCGCGGGGCGGTTGAACGGCTCAGCCCAAGGGCTCCAGGGTCTGGGTAGGGCTTGCCAGGGAGTGCGCCGGGAGCGCTGTGCTGCTTTTCTGGGTTTTCTTTGTGTTCCAGCTAGCTGGGAAAAGGTTCTGTTGCTTTTTTTTCTTGTTCTTTTCCCCCTTCCCTTCCCTCCTCACCGGTCCAGGGAGCCTGTGGGTGTGGCCCCGGCTGGTCTGAGCCCGTGTGTTTGTTCCCTCTCTGGGAGCTTGTTGTATTTTCCGGTTTTTTTTCCCTGTTCTACCCTGTTTGGTTTTGTGCTAATAAACAGTTTGTTTTGTTTTTTCCACTTTCACTTGCTGTGACCCATTTGTCTTATTGGTGAAGGAAAAGGGGAGGCCCTTTCCCCTTCGGAGAAGACACTCACTCCGGAGTGTTTCCTCCTGAAGTTTTGTCTCCAAAACTGAGACAGTGAGGTAGTCCAGTCTACCCCATTTTATACATTTTGCAGTGCCTGTGTATCTCCATTGATGTTTTTATTACTGTCTAAAATAGGGAGGGTTTTTAAAACTTTGTTGGATGTCAATGAGAGCATGTCTGTCTATCCAATTCACTTACCAATTTGTCTATTAAGTATTCACCAGGCTGTGACAACTCCAGTAAACTGGAGGGAACTCTAAGGGAGCCATGTGTTACAGGTTTTTTTTTCTTTTAATTTGTCTTTTAAAGCAGATCTAACATTTTTCTCTGCTAAAGTCAAAGTTACAAAAACGTGATTCATTGCTGTCTTTTGAATGTTGTTGCATGGAAAAGATCAAACTCAGGAAATCATGCAGGATTTTCCCAGAATACTGCACGTTGCATGCAAAGACTGCAAATTAATATTCAGCTAAACCCCACCCTTTATGCTTTGCTTAATATCTGTCTAAATCCTGACTTAAGCATCACTCTGTTTAACACCAGTATCAGGTTCAAAGTGCAGGGTCCTGACTGTGGTTTGGTATATGATTTGCAACCATCCATGTGCAAAAATTATTTTTACACGTGTCCAGATCTGCTGGCTGTACATGCCAAAGAACCCTCTTTGCCCACATGGACCAACATTTACCCCAAATCAAAGAATCCTCTGCCCACGTGGACCAACATTTATCCCAAGTCAGCCAAAGAATAGGAGTCAAGCAACACTCAAGGCCCAGCTGACAAAATATCCATCAGAAGCCTGAGTAAATTCACTGGGCTGCATCAAAGATTTTCAGCAGTTAAGAGCAGGGTTTGATTTTTATGCAAAGCCATTCTCAGACAGACACTTGCTTGAACAGCCCACACAGTCAAACCCACAACTAATTACAAATCTTGCCTCTTCTGAATGAATAAGCAGCAGCTGGTACGAGTCATGGTGCTTACAGTTTTGTCAGGTGCTTGTCTTCATTTAGCAATTAAACCAGCACAGCACTGAGAGGAGGCTTTTCAACTTGCGTTGTGGCTACCTGTGAGATAGATAGATAGATGCCTGGAAGCAGCAGCACAGGGTAAGATTGCAGGATGTGGGGGGAAAAAAGTTTTGGTTTATAGGCCTTCAGAGCCCAAGCAGGTTCCTATTCCTAAGGAATTGTAATGAGAGCTGGACACCCTCTGGTTAGTCTGTGTGTGTCAGTGCTGCTGGTGGAGCAGCCAGGGCCATGGATCAGGCACAGGCTGAGTTAACTCCTTTCTGCAGAAGAAACTAAGATTCTAAACACACTTCTGCTTTTTTTTCTAGATGGTCTTCTGTTGCAGCGGGGATACTGCAACATGCATATATCAAGCCAGGAGTCCCGTGGAAAGGAAATATATATGGACAGACAGATTCTTGCTAGCTGTTTCAGAGATGTTTATTTCTCCAGCCGCATGGCCGGGGCTCTGCTGAGGAACTGTTCCAGTCACGGGACCAAGGGTCCTTCTGCCTGCGCAGGGAACACAAACCAACCCATGGGAACGAGGCTGAGCAGGGGCAGGGAAACCCCGTGTCTGTGCCCTCAGGGCCCCTCTCCCAGGGCGGGGGGGGAGACCCCAACAGTCTTCCATGTTCTTTCTCCTGGATAAATGTATCTTCAAAACACTTCCTCATAAAGAATCTGATTTTACTTAACCTGATACTCCCAAAATAATATCTCCTTTTCTCCTCCTTGATTTTGCACTAGGAAACTGTGGTGCGGCTCTAACATTCAAATACATTCTCGGCCTATGGAAACTTTCTGCTCTTATGCAGAAGACATACCTGAAACAAAATTGTACTGGCCTTTTCTCCTGACTGGTTGGAATAGTCTAACAGGTGCACCCCAGGAAATAAATTTTTTTATGTGTAGAGGTATAGTATATTTTAAGCTGACAACAGAAGCAGAACACAGGAGACAGAGTGGCAGATTCTCTGTTCTAATCACTTGTCTCAAGCTTCTTCACAGGATACTCTGGGCAGTGCTTTTTTTGGGTGATTAAAATCACTTGAGATTGATAGATAAAGGTGTAAGACTTGGAGGAATCTAAATGTGAACCTGCTGTCAAGACACTTTACAGCATTACCTGAGGCATGCTCTATTTCTCTGGATATGCACTGCCTGTCATCACATACTGCTTAAATACCCTAATTTTTTATTGGTATCACAGTCCATGGAAACTTTTCTCATCAGTCCTACATTTATATCTTTTCTCCAGGATAATTATCCACTGCTCTAGTTCTCTCTGAGCTGCTTCACTGAGTTTCACTCTGTCTTCGTGACAGATAAATTATTTTTCTCCTCTGCACTATCTTTGATCTGCCCTCAGATGCAGCTGGTAAGATCCTGACTCCTACTAATTTTGAACTAGACTCCCATTTTAACTTAAAGAGTATTCCATGGTTTCTGCTCTTCCCAAATTCTTTCTGGTGCCAGCTAAAGTGAAGCAATCCTAGTGCTTGCACGGAGGAAGGAAAGGTTCTCCTCTGTACTGCACCACAACTCTGTGGGTGACTTCACAGGACAGAAGGAACCTTATTCTTGTTTTAGCTACAGATCTAAATGCTTTGCCTTTTAACTTTTCTGTAAGAGACTCTCTAGCTGAACTCCACGCCCTGCTTATTCCAAGCTCCTGATAGCAGTAAGAGGTACCTTTTTCAGACAGCTAACATTACCTTAGTGCCAACATCTCCCCACTTAGTCTTACGTACAATAAAACTTGGACAGCTCCACTGCCTCTGAATGCTGAGGACAGCTATTGAGAGAGAAAGGAGGAAGAGGAAAGTCTCACAAAATTTCCTTGTGAGTTAAAACAAAATTATGAAGGCTGGAGTGTTATGTGAATTTAGGGCTAAGTGTTCAAAAGAGCTAAATTCTTGGTTAAGCACCTTAATGAACTGGCCAGATGTTTTTCTGCAGGTACTGAGACCTCAGTTATGAATACTGAGTCCACCTAAACATGCTTTCCTGAAAGTCATTCCCCTTTGCTTCCCTTGAGTTTCTCAAATGTAATTAAACAAATGTAAAAAAAAAATCTACCTGTAAGATCCGTGATCAATGGGACAGTTTTATAAGAAAAAGAAAAAAAAAGAAGCAAAGCAGCAGCATCTTTTTGGATATAAACCATCCCTTGCCAACTCTGCATGGAGAAGAGAAACGCCAGTGGCATCACTGGTGCCTTCAAGCCACAATGACAGCACAGTTTAGTGACCAGAGGAAATGTGGAAAATGTCCCAGCTTCTCCTTTAAAAGCTGGAGCCACTGTTTCTAGCCTGGTTGCTGCACTGGGAGTTGAGTTTTAATGAGTTTGAAGTAGTTTCATATGTTTCTTTTCTTCTCTTTTTGGATATATTAAGGCTGTATCAGGCTGCCACACTGAAAGCTAATCTGTCCAGTTCCCTGTCATGCTCTTCAAGTGGATCAGAGCAGTGACCTGGGAGATTACAAGGAAGATTAGTATCTGTGCTACATCACTTAGATGCATACATACATACATACATGCATATATATATGAAGGTATCTCTGGAAAAGCAATAGCCATTGGCCTGCACTATAAACAAAATATTCTATGGTTAAAAAAACATGAAATCAATACACTGCAAATCTCATTTTTCAAAGATCTCTATCCAAGCTATCAAAATGAACAGGAAGCCTCACATCCCACAGCAAGGAAGAGTAATGTTCCACAGGAGCCATATGTTGGTTACGCACCCACCTTACTTGTGCCCAGTCACAGGTACTGGTGAGGGCCCAGCTGGCCAGAGGTGATGCTTTATTGCTATCTCAAAACATATAAAAATCAAATTATGTGTCTTCATGCAAGGCTTGAAGGAGCAGATTTCCCTGTGGCTAAGGCAGTGTTCTGGTTTAACACGATCTGGAGGGAATTCAGGGCCTGGTGCAATGACAAGCCAAGGCCTTTGCAACTTAAAACTGAGACTAAATGAGTTTTTGAGACTAAATTGGTGTTTTACGCCAGACTTCCACTGACCCTCTAAGGCTCCATGCCAGCTGCTCTGGAGCCTTCAGGGAGGACCAAGACTGAGAAGCAGCAGTAAAGAGATTAATATGAAACCTTCAGGTATAAATTTAAAGACAACATGGCTCCTCTCTGCTTGGCTTTTACAAGTTCAGGCAGAAATCCTCTACCGCACTCTACCCGTCATGGAATGGACATGTAAACAGTCCAAATGGACTGTGGAACTCCAAAAAACTGAAATTCTGTGCACTGAGGCTGAAAAGCCATGTGCTGTGGCTGGGGATTGTAACAGCCTCAACCTCAGTACTTTTAATTAAATGAAAATCTATACTGCAGACTTTCTAGGGTTTTTTTTTGTCCCCAAAATATAAGAGTTTGCTCGTGCAAAGCAAAATTCAACAAAAAAAATTGATACTATCATAGCAAGGAAAAGGGCTTAGAATGACTAAGTAATTAATGCGGGCACCTTGATTAAAGTCAATTTGCCTTCAAGATCATGACTTACAATGTGCCCTGGGCCTGCATTAATAACCCACCAACACATGGCTTATTTGGCTCTTTAATTATTTATAATTTTTATTGCTTGTTAAAACAAAGCAAGTGGAATGAGATTAATAAAATCATTTTCTTACTTAACTTTTAGTTATTAAAAGTAAAAAATGTAATTTCAGTGCAATCCCTTATAAATGGGAAGAGAACCCTCAGCTCTCCTCTCACTTGTCCAGCTGGAATTTTTCCCTCTAAGATAAAGAGGGACCCATCTGCTGGTCCTCAACTCAGAATATAAACAAGGGATCCAAATATCCTCACCAATCCCACATCCAGCCCTGGAGTGGGCACAAGGCAGGACAGTTGTGTTTTTCAGGTTACAGCTCTGCCCTGGCCAAAGCAGCTGGGATGGAAAAGAGAATCTGAGCATCATTACATGGTACCACTTCGTTTTAGAAAGTTGACCATCAAAAGCAGAAATGCCACTTGGAATTAAGGAGCATTTCCTCAAAATATCACAATTTATTAGTCATGTGGAATTCTGTCTTCTAAACTCTGGGCTGAGCTAAATAGGTGCAGCTTTTCCTCTACAAAATCACCTGCCCCACCACAGCAAATGTACCTCTAATCAAAAGTGACTTTACTTAGATTCCACCGTTATAATCCTTAAACTGTCATACTTCTGAGATGTCAGCAAGGGAACACTTTCACATATTCTTATCTAGGAAATGTAATTTTTTATCTCAGAAGTTATTGAATAAACTGTTTATTTTGAAATATACTTTGACATACTTCTGCAATTTAAAGACATATTGTGAAATAGCATTTTCAAGATAAAAAAAACCGTATAGTACCTTTAGAAAGATCTGTTTATAGTTACTAGGTGGAAATTCAGAAATACCTAAATTAAAAATACACAAAAAGAAAAATAATTACTTAGTGCAATTACAAGGCTGGGGGTTTTCTTCCATATCTCCCTCAAGTGCTAAATTTCCTTTGTGAAATGACTTTGGTATCTCTGTGAAGGACATTGCTTCCTGCAAAAGCATCTACTAAGAGCTTTATTAATTGCAAGAAGACTGCATTTACAAAAAATAAAAACCTACTTGGGCAATAAATATCTCATGTGATACATGCACATCCGCTCAAGTGAGTTTGCATAGCTAGAAACAGCTGTTCAGAATACTGATAGACTCAAAGAATTTACTATTCACCATCACCTTCCTTTGAAATATTTGATTAACCTAGAAACACACAAATTCAATCAGTCAAAGCCTGCAGAACCCATTCAGTGTAAGGCTAGCATTTGTGCTATTAATAAGACTAATTGCTATCAATCAATTTGTTTCACTAGCAGTGGAGATGAAAAACCTGGAGCAAAGGAAGGCCTTGCCTTCCAGGGCAGTTCATTGGTACATGCTGATATTCCAATTCACCCAGCAGTTTTAACAGGATGATTCACTTTAATGAAAGGGAAAAAAAAAAAATCTTGCAGATATTTGGCCTTAAACATTCTCAGTTGGGAAAAGTGCCTTTGCATGCAAAAGCAAGTATTTGAAGCCTAATCGGAAAAGGCATTTTAATTTCATTGTTCCACGTAAAGACATTAAATACAGTCCTCCAGCTGCTCCTGAGGATTTGGAATTGTTATTGGCAAAGGCTGCTTGAAGACTGAGGCCTGGAAATGCAAAGAGCTTGAATCTGTCTTCCCAAACCGTCCTCCACCACATCAGCCACAGCACAAACCATCCCTGTCCGTGCTGCCACCCATCCTGCACCCTGTGCATGTCCCATCCTGCCAGGCCTCCCAGGACTCACAGGGTTGTACTGCATCCCTTCTTCTGAACTTGGTGCTGAGAATACTCCTTTTAAAACAAATATTGTCCTGCTTAATCTTTCCAGATTTCATTGTGGCTGGCACTGTAACCACAACATCCAGTGGCAAATGAACTCGCGTGCATGCGGAGTAGATGCAGCACCTAAAGCAGATTTATATCTTCCCTTGATATTATAACACTAACAAGTTTAGTACTCAAGAGTTGCAGGCTTCCCAGTGGCATCTTTATGAGGCCCAACTGACTCTCCACCAAAATTTATGACTGCTTCAGCATGTTCCCCAAACCACAATCATAGACACAATAAATTTAAAGGCTCCTTTATATGACATAGACACTTTTCAATGCTCCCTTTACATGGCACAGAAGGGACAGGACTCCTTTTATTTGGCAAACTCTTTCTTGGTACTCACAAATATTTTGTAGTTTGGAAAATACAAATATTAAAGAGAAGAAAACCAGAAAACCAATTTATTGACTTAATTCTCTCAGAGCCAGAAGTACAGCCACGTGTTTTCACCAATAATTTCTTGCCTCAATTTCTTCTTTTCATTCAAAACCCAGCAGTGAAATTTATACACAATACTGTCAATATGGAATGGGGTCCCATGGTAAAGTCCAAATGGCTCCTCCAAATTCACAAGCAAGGGTGAATGTGGTCCACTACACGTTTTCACCTTGACCTCTAAAGAAATGACCTCCATTTGAGCAAATAATCTGAAGAACTTCATCAAACCTGACCAGATAATGTGTTTTCACCTGAGACAACTTCAGAAGAGGAATATATCACATTATTGCTGAAGTTTAAGTTGAAGGAAGGTTTTAGCTGTAAACATAGCTGTTCAAAAGATAAATGTTTAAACAGAATCTTCGTGTCAGAGTCTATAAAATATAATATTCACCACTTGGTTGTAAGCCAATGGGAAATTTTAACAGAGAATAGACTTCTTCTTTTCATGGATATTTAAAGCAAATTAACAATGACAGTAATGTAATTTTCTTGGCACAACTCTTCTTCATTTCTTTTCAGCTGTCTCCTGCTAGAATCTTTAGAGAAGTTTAAACTGATTTCAAGAAATCCTTTAGAAAAAAACCCTGCACTTTGCTATTATATATCTCTCAGGTGTTCACAGAAGTGCAGAAAAAAGAATATTTGCATTTCCACTTAAATGCTCTGTTTATACAGAGCTGTTGATGGGAAATGACAACATACTTTTTTGGGACTGTAAATATTTGCCTTTACTAAACTGAAAAGTTGGTTTTGGACTGTGACCTGTTTCAGGCAACTTGTGCAGGAAAACTCCTACATAAGACTCTTGTAAGGAGGGAAGCTGCTGAAGAACCAGTCTGATACAAAGCCTAATTCAAAGGTCTTGCAAGTTCACATCTAGTGAAGGAACTACTTCAACAGAGCCCTTTCCAAAATTCTACAGTGATTCTATGCTGTAACTAACTTCTCTTGAAAATACCTCTCATTGCCTAAAATCATTGTTTCATATGTGAAAAACTGTAAAATAAACTTGAGAATGGAGAATTCTCATCTACTGAGGCCAAAAAAATTATTTTCTTTAGATTCAGTTGGGTAGTGGGGGTGTTTCTTTTTCTTCCAAAGCTTGATAAAAACACCTCTGAATTCAACACGTCTTTGACTTCACTTTAGTAGTCCTTAAAAGATATACCCAGAGAATACTTGATTCAGAGCTATAAATCATACATGTTGTAGATGAAGCTGAGCTATAGCTTTCAGAGTCCACTGTATTGAATGGAAATTTATGATGTTGGGAAAAGACTCAAAAGAATTTGGACTTTGGGCTCCCTCTTCTCCAGCTCCTGCTGTCTGCCACTGAAGATCCTAGTCAAGAGCCAGCCTGTTCCTGCAATTCCACCTAAGGTCACTCACTTCCTCTCTGAAATGTCTTTTCCAATAGCACCATCCCCATTATTTACTGCAGAGCACTGGCTGTTTAAAATACAAGGGTCCTGTAGGAACTTGGGTGTTTTTACCTGCTTCTGTTAAGACATTCATGCTACAAACCTCTGGATCCTTGGGGAACCTTATGGTCCCATAATACCTGGCTGCATCCTTAATTCCCCAACTCTGTTCCTAGCAATACTAATTAATACAGGTCACATCATGTGTGGTAGAGTACAAGGCAATGGAATTAAGTCTCCTGAAAGTAACCTGACTTTCAGAGCTGTCTGCCAAGAAACCTAATTGCTATAACCAATCATTTGCAGAAAACACAGAAAACCAGCTTGCTGGTAGAAACTGTGCTGGTCCATTGGAGAAGGAGGAGAGAAATCAAAGCAAGACAGTTTAGGTGAAGCTATTAAATAAAATGAAAACAATATTGGTAGGTTTTGTAATATTTTTGTCTTAAATAATCAAATCTATTACTTCATTCTCAGAAGGGTTGTCTGTTTTACTAACATCTCCATTTTTCATGTGAGGGTTACAGTTGACACAGCAGGAAGAAAGATGACTTTTTGGGAAAGATGATTTTTGATCTCTTACTTTTGAGAAGAGTTTTGGGAAAGCTATCTCATGAAAATAATGCAGACTTTTGGCATAGGTACTTAAAAGAAGGCAGCCTCAGAGCTGCACTGCAAAAATCAAAGGAATCACATGGAACTACTTAATTTCTTACATTATTATTATCTAGTATTGGACAAAATTTGCTTCAAGGAAAGTGTAGTCCATCCCAATAATTGTGGGGGGTTTTGGCCAGGGTTTTTCTGTTTGGTTTTTAAATTTCTTCTTCAGGCAACATCTTGAAGTGGCATGAAGCAGCTGACGTTGCTTTTCAGAAATCATACCCAGGGCTGGTTCATTTTCTTTGGAGGCTCAGCAGTGCTTGGACTCTACAGGCAACAGCTCAACCTTTGCCAGGTTTCTGTTTTGGCTAAAAAGCTTCGTAATTCACTGAAACAACAGAGCAGGGATAGCAGTTCATGGTATTCCTGGATAAATCTGTCTAAAGATAAGCTGCTCTCACAGGTGTATCCCATATTTTGTTATTGAGATATGGTACCAATTAAGTTACAAGTGCAGCTATTTTTAAAACTTTTCTCTCCTCTCTAAATTATTGTATAAATAAATTTTCCATAACACCCCTCTTAAAATAACTCAATAAATGTAATAGTTACCACCAAGTGCATTAACCATTCCATAATTAATAGTTCCAAATACCCATATTTTCCTTTATGCAAATAAGCAGCTATGTCAACAAAGTGCTAGCAGAGGGTGCTCTATTAAAGAAAGACAACATTAGGGGAGTTTCAGCTTTGTTTTTCCCTTCTTCTCTCAGCAGTCTCCATTAATATAATAAAACTCTCATTATAAAATCATTAGTGTAAATGCAAATAAAGTTTTACATTGTTAATGTCCCCACCAGGTCCTTAATCACTTGCCAAGTCATGCTGCATTAAGTATAACATTGATTACACATGATAAAAGGGGATGATGTAGGAGATGCTGCATTAGACTGAACTATTCATAGGACAGAATGGGCTTTGTGTTCAAAACTGCTTTTCTGTGTTGTTCATGTGCTACAATTTTAAAAGCCCTAACTAAAAATATTAAGTTAAACTGTGGATTTCAGCCCTACACTTCCTGATATCTCACTGCCCTTTCCATGTTACTCTGATCCATCTCAATCTTCACCCCTTATCCCTGCACCAGCTAATGAGGGAGAAATGATGAAACCTCCATTCAGTAATTCAGATAAAACAATGCAGCATAAAGCTACTGAATGCATTTCCATCACAATGTTTCTCCTGCAGCCACCCTGCGTTTTCCCATTTATCCGGGAATCTTTAATGTGATATTGGCTCTAGTCACCATGCGACATCAAGACAGAACTGCACTTACCGACCACCAAATTAAAAGAAGCAGGTTCTGCACAGCACAGACAAATCTCTCTGATATAAAGCAATAGAGAGAGACAAGGTTGCAGCCATATTTTCAGTTTTAAGTCCTAGATATTGCTACTGAAAAAATATGTGCTCACGTGCTGAATTATTACTGTATTATTTTTAAAAGAAAATGTGTACATTGTAAATGTGTGAACATGGTATGACTGGAGTGCAAAAGAAGGTCTTGATCTGGTAACTCATTTTCCTTGGTTCCTACCTACTCACAGCTGGTTTTGTTCTTCCAGAAGAAAATAATGAGGACTATTCTAATTAATTACTCCAAAAAGAAAGGTGGCTGATTGCACTAATAATCATAAACATTTCAGAGAAACATGTAAAGTAGGACGCCAGATACAAGAGGAAAGGTGAAAATAGCTCTTCCAGATTTGAGAAGAGTGTACTTTAATGAAAGAAATTCATAACTCCTGGTCTTAAACTGTGAAAGTAATTTTTCATAACACCCCCAAAAAATCAAAGGAACAAAAAAATTTGGGACAGAGAGTTTGAGTAAACCAGCATAAAAAATGGAAACCAAGTTTCTCAACTTCTGATATTCACCATCTGTTAAACCCACAGCTAAGTGCCTATCTCCAATTAACCTGGATCCAATCATTGAATGACAGCCTACAGCCATGGTTAGTCTATCAGCAACCCATGTGACAAGTGTGTCCAGCCCTGCTGATGCTTTATGTGACCAAAATTACATGCTACTTAATGTCAGCTGAAAGTTAAACAAGAAAATCAATTCCTCTAGGAAACTCCTTATAAATAATTTTTTAGGGGGAAACACTATTAAAGTTGCCAGTCAAGTATTTGAATGCCAGGCAATGCCAAAATTGAGGTTGTCTGTGCAACTTGAATTCAGCTTTTTGGAGACCTTCCTGTGTGCATGATGATACAGCCTTTAATTACAGAGAGCAACATCCAAATGAGTTCTGCCAAGAGACATGCCAGTCTTCTGAAGTGAGATCAAGGAAATGACCTCCTTTTCATCTTGACGCATTGTGTGATGCAGTCATTGTTAGCATATTGTAACTGCTATTTCTGAAGGGGCTTCCCAGATTTACAGCTTAGAGAAGCACTGAATACCTGAGGCTTTCAAGTTAGTGAAGGAACAACAAAGAATGCTCTCAACATCTGGTGAGTGTATTGGGGATAGAGGAGGGGAGAGAGAAAAAAAGTAAGAAAACAAAAAGGAAAAAAAGAAAAATCTCCAGCTAAACTGAAATGACTGCACTGAGAAAAATTTTTCCTTCCAACTCCAGAATTTCCTATCTGAGACCTTTCCCTTCTGCTCTGGTCAGTAACCTCCAAAAGATTTGACAAGAAAGCAAGTAGTGCAATGGCTGCACACAACAGTATACCCACCTTATATATAAAATGCTATATTAGAGGCTCTGGTGATCAGAGGGATAGCTCAGAATTATCTGTGTCTAACTGGGCTTGGACTCCGTACTTACCTTGTACAGATTATTTAGGGTTTACCCGAACCTTACAAAGCAGCACTTAGGAGGCTTTGAACTGGCTGGAAATAAGCCAGCACCAGAAGGGAAGGCAATGCAGCAGCAGCAGCTTGATTTGGGTGTTCTGCCATGCTAAGGGAGCTCTACTGCAACTGGGACTTGGCACATGAAGAAGGCAGCTCAATCAGAGCCAGCTCAGGTGTCTTTGCACCACAGTGGATCACGCAGTCAAACACATGTTTAAAGTGCAGCTACACTCCGTGCCAGCTGCTGGAGTTACTAAGCTGGTCCTTCACAGCCCTTTCCTCTTTCCCTCCTCTGCCCCTGTCCTTCTCACCCTTCCTGTCCCAGCAGAATCATCCCTGCCCTGGGGCCAGGCTGCTGAGCCCATGGAATTCTAAGCTGTGGCTGGAGCCAGGATGAGCTCTGGCAGCAGCAGCACCCTCAGAGGAGCTGGAGGTGGCTATTCCAAGAAGGGGACAAAGGCATTTCACTATCCCCAGAGAATTATGAGGCAGTGGGGACAGGGAGTCGGGAGTAATCAGCTGGAGCAGGGGATGCCAAGACAAAAAGAAGGAACACACATCAAGGAAAAGAAACAAGCATTTGGGGGTTTTAAAGTGCCTTGTTTTACTTGCATTATGAGCAGGAAAGTATTTAGGGATCACCTGTCCAATTGTTGCACATGGAGCTTTAGGGATGAACTAGATTTGTTGCTGTGTGGGTGGTTGGGAAAGCTCAAAGACAGAAATGAGAGAATTAAGCAGAGACGTTGCCTATTGGATAGAGTGATTGCAGGAGGGTCACCTGTATGTCCTGAGAAATAGTGCCATTTAATTGTTGGAAGATTAATACTTAAGCTTCATGCCCAGGTGGCATTTCCTAAGGCCATGGTTGAGGCTTATGCATTTTCTTCTTTCCTTCCTGTGAGAACTGACACAGATTCAATTCAAGGTTGAAGTTCAGAGTGAACCCAGGCTGAAAAGATCTCAGAGAAGCCAGGGCAGCTGTAAAGTCACTGTGGAAACAAGAGGCAAAGCAAAAGGATGAAGAAAGGGGTTTTGTTATTTTTGTGCTTTTTAGTTTTAAATTCTTAGACAAAGAAAACTTGGTATTACCCTGTGATTCACCAATCACTTTTGGAATTTTTTCAGCTTCAGGCTTCTCCAAAAACTCTTGAAAACTAGATTCTGCACAGTGCAATATTCCTACCTCCTAGAGTTAAATCCCGTTAAATCAAGCTTGTTCAGGCAGTCTATTTTGCACCAATTATGCTGCCAAGTCACAGGCCTTGTCACAAAAATAAAAAGCTCATTGTTTTTTCAGTAAAACAGCTAAAAGTAAAGTGGAATTAACATATGATACTGCCTTCCTATTAATTCTCACTGTCTCATACTTTTTCTTTCAAAGCTGTTTGCATGGAAATAAAGGATATATTTACAGTGCCAGCCTTGTTAAACAGTGTAATACTCAGCTGATATTCAAGGAAATAGCTGGCAAGAGAACAAGATAGAGCAGCAAGGGCCCACATTGGCAATTTGAGTCTTATTTTCAAGTTTCAGCAAAAACCTGCTGGTAACCAAGAAAAATTGTAACCTGTAATGAGAGGGAGTTTTCCTCTTAACACAGCTGTATGGGTGTTTTGGCAGCACATGTATTGGCAGATGCACACACTCACTTGGGGATTGATTATCTGAGTGAGAACAGCAAAAGGACAAGATCCAATTCAATTCAACAGCCTGCCTGGCCCCCTGGTACTGTGATATTGCCTGGGTGGTTGGAGGTGTTACATGAGGAGCTGGATTTGTATAATTCATTCTTATGGACCAGCACCACTTCCCCAGGAAGTCCCCAAATCAAAGGGGGAAGGTAGGTGCTGGTTTAAATTATTTGTTTGAGGAAAGAGACACTGCTAGATATGACCAAATACATGTCCAGGTTCAAGCAGAATTTGGTTTTTTTAGATGTCTGTTATAAACAGTGAAGGGGGAAGTTGGCTTTCATATTTGGGGTTATTGATTCAAGGGGTTAATCAAGTTAATGAGTTAGTTAATAAGTTTAAGACTGTTAAAGTTTTTTGATTTCAGGTTTGAAGATGATTGGGAGTCGAGAGCGATGGCTGGCGTTAGATTGTATGTTAGGGAGTTTTTTAATGTTTAATGTTTTTAATGTTCAATGTTTTTAATGTTTAATTGTCAATGGTTAATAGAAAACAAAATGGCTGACGGGAATAACTTTCTGGAACTTTCTCAGGGGGCAGTGTGCAAGTGCCAGTCAAAACCACCAGTACTTGTCACTCAGGCCGGGGCCCCTCCTTTGGGAAGCAATCGGGCATGCTCCAGAGGGATGGTCCTGCCCCTATGGGCAGGCATGAGGGACGGCCCGACCAACCCGGCCCCTGACTGACCGATGGCAGTTAGAAAAGGCCTTGCACAAGGCCTGAGGGGTGTGTCTCTGGCAGACCTTCGGAGCCGAGCGCTCAGCGCTGTTATTCCTTGTTTTGTAGGTAGCCAGCTTGCTGCCTGAGGTCTCTAACTGTCAATTATTAAGTTTTTTGTTACTAAAACCCTTTTAATTTTTAAATTGGGTAAATGTTTTTCTCATGTTCCAGCACTACTTGGGTCAGTTGGGTACATGGGCAGAGCAGGTCCATAATCAACAAAACAGAAGGTGTCTGTCCCTACGAAACTGAACAATTCTTGCCAGCAAGAAATCATCTCCACGTAACGTCAGCCAGCAGAAATACATATTTGTTCTGCTTATACTGTGTGTTTTCTCTTTGAAGAGCATAAGAAAGGCTGCAAGAATGCTTCACTCCATTCTCCATGCTGGCTGGCAGTGGGGAAACATGCACTCAGCATCCTTTGGAACCACAGAACTCTGGAAAAGTTTGTTATTTCTTGGGACACTATCTTCTTTTTTCATGATAAAACTCTATGCTAACAATCTCTTCCAGCCTGAGCCTGCAAATCCCTCACTGTGCATTTAACTAAGTGAGCAGAACGTGATACTGCTGGTGGGCAGAGTGCTTCCCAGCCAGAGCCACCAAACAGCTGCTTGAGGAGCTCCCAGCAGCCTTGTCCTTAACAGTCAGGATCAGCATTGGAGGAAGGCATACGAGATGCCAGGCTCACAATTTAATGTGATGGAAATGACAACAGAGGCTATTCTGACACACATTCTTCATTCCAGTGAGTGCACCTGAATGCTTAATTGTCATCTGCTGTTCTCATTAGCACTGCTGTGCCAGGGAACAGGGCACTGCCACGGGAAGTGTGATGGATCCTGTGTATCTGAGTGGAAAACGCTCTTTCCTTGTCGCACTTCACCTCAGCAGCAGAAAAGCAGGAGCCATTTCGGGGCCTGAATTGCTAGGAGGAGGAGAGAGGACACAATCTCCTCAAATTCATGGGGATTGCATGTGCTGTGCACTGAAGCCCCAGAGCAAAGAGGCTTCACATGGGTCACACAGGGCACCCATTTGTGCCCTCAACCCTACCCAGTGTTAAGTGTGGCTCCATCAGGGCAGCACATGGACCTACATATTTTCTAACAGGAATCACCACTAAATCTATTGCCTTTTAGTGTACTCTCATTCTCCCTGCTCTCTCAGAGGGTTTCCCCCTCCAAACCAAGCCGGCACCAAAGCAAATCACACACTGGCCATGTCTTTGCCTCCAGCGTGTTGCTGGACCTGACAACAGAGGCTCGTTCAGGAACAAGTCTCAAATGCAATCAGCTCATCATTCAGAGAAAATAATGCTTCAGAGAGGAGGGCAGGCCCATCCTCTAAATGTCCCAAGTTACTTCTAGCAATGACTAACAGAAAGCAGTTTGTCTCATTAACCTGATCTCAACACCCAGCAGTGTCTGCTGTGAGCTCTGGTGGAACCAGGCATCAAATGAGAGTTTTACCATGTAATCCAGATAAGCCAGATACGCAAAAGATCAAATAGCAGAACATACTAAATATACATGCACTGCTTTCAAACATGCAACAGAAACATTGACCTGATTCATCAAGATTGTCTTCGTTTCCTACGTGAAGAGGTTCCAAAACCTTAAAAAGATATCTCTATTCCTTATTAAAAATTCCTTGTCCTTATGAAGGTGTATTACAGGGAGGGTATTCATGGACTTCATTTATTTCACTTACCCAGGGAAGATTTATTAAAACAGGGAGAGACTTAAGAATGTATAAAAATATTGAGCTATTTAGGAGTGTGGCAAAACTACCCTGCACTGCTTCCTCCTTTTAGAAAGGCTATTTTCTAAATTTCTAATTATTTTTAACTACAGAAAATAAAGTGGGGTTCTCCCAGCCCCACTTCTTTATTCTCTTCCTGCTAATAGCTGTCATTGAGTCCAGTGGCTGCAAGGCTTCAGGAAGCAATAATCAAAGAAAATATTGGTATAAAAGAAGAAAGATGAACATGGAATTTGGATTGTATGTATCTGAAGGGTGCCATTATGAGCCTCCTACCTTTTAAATCACTACATTTTTGTTTAGCTGGTTTACCATACATTCTTCCCTAGAGTACCTTAAAAAAAATAAAGAAAAAGAAAAAAAATGGAATAAAACCAGCCTAAAAAGTAACAGCATTATTGCATTTCTTTTTCAAAGTTGCAGTTTAAAGAAATTTATCTATTTGAGGATAGAAGGGGAGATGGAGCTTATTTTTCAATTATTTGGGTTGGCAACACCCTACCTGTTCAAAACACATCCAGGCACACTGAAACCTGCTGTACCCTGTCCTGATCTCTCCTGTAGCTGCTGACAGGTGACTTGACAGAAATGAAAGGGCACATAAATATTGAAGTTTCGCACTCCTGTGTCTAATACTGAGGTTTCTTATGAAAGAATAATGTGCCAAAGTTTGTATCCCAGAACTTCTAAGTGACATGGCTGGGTGCACCCCAATGAAGTTCAGTTTGGCAGTCCCAAACTCAGAACTCAGGTCTCCTGTAAGCCTGCTCCCTTTATGTTCAATCCTATGTGACGGTATGGAGTCTTCTGCAATTATTTCCTAGTCCAGAGATTTTTCTGATACACACAAGGATTAATTTTCATTGATAAACCCCTAAAATATGGCCTGCCCATACCACTGTGTGTAAACTACACAATTAACATTTTGCTGTTACTGTGATTGAGCTGAAGTCCTCTGGTTGGAGCTGATGCCCCCAAAAGAATTTTCTTCTTATTGAATTAGTGAGAAAGTTGTACCTTGCGCAGAGTAAGAGGAAAAAAAACCCCACAAACAAAAAACTGGGCTGTTCAATGGGGATTCACAAGTCTTTGCCTCAGTTTTTTCCTGGTTGGCATTTAAACAGCAGAAAAATAACATTAACATTTCCATGGGCTATTATGTGCCCCCACAATTTAAACATGATTTAGCTTTTAAAGTGAAACTCTGCAGCTCTCAAAGCTTATTGCGTATGGCAACTTTTAGTGCAAAAAAGGTCAGAAAGAGCATCAGCTGTGGTTCTTAAGTCCCTATCACATGTAAAAGCTCTCAGTTCCCAAATCTGAAAGTGCAATGATGTTTTCCTCTTTTTGTGGTTGCCAGAATAATGTCAGTGTTCATTATTCACTGGAAACTCGCCCAGTCTTTAATGCCACCTTGGGTATCCTGCATTTTAAGATGCACATCCATAATAAAGGATTTACTCCTCAGGCTTTGTTCAGTTCCATCCTCTGCGTGTTTTACCCACTGGAAATCTGCTCATGTGCCTGCAAACCACTGATCTCAACCTCTGACCACAACCAACCATGGAGAAAACCAAAACCCTTCCCAGTTTATTTTGGCTGAAGGCAGGACTGGGAATCCAGGGCAGTCCCTGTGTGCTGACACACTCGTCGCATTAACAACCTAATCATTTAACATGCCTGAGAATGGCTTCTTGTCAACATTCAAAACTGGGGTTAGATGGATACAGAACACAATAACTAATAAAATGTCACGTTTCCCCATATTTTTCTGGTGATTTCACAGGCAGAAGGACTCAGTGTTTCATCAAGAAGGCACACTCAGCTCAGAGTCAAGGCCAGTGGCATTAGGAGGACATGTAGGACATCCCAGGGAACCCAGACTAAGGGATCAGCTGCTTGGAGAGGTGTTTTCCCCTTAAAATGAGGCAATCTGCAGCTGGTTCCTGTACTACACTAGTACAACAAGACTGTGATCTTTAAATATATATATATTTATATTTAAAATCCTTTCAGGTTTCTCAACAAAAAGTTCCTCTTCAAAGGTATTTTGTTAGAAACACACTTCCCGCAGCAGGTGAGTGTTTCAAGGCAACTTCCCTTCAGGACAAAAATAAGAGCATTTAGTAAAGATTAAAATGTTTCAATTTGGTTTCTTTTGAGCAAGGAATTTCTCCTGTACTTCAAGTACCTCTGTTCAGGTACTTCTTCTATGGTACAGCTATATTGCTGATGTTAAATATAGCAACAGACCTATAATTATTTAGGTTTGGTTTTTAGGTGATAGGAGATTCTTTGCTTTTTCATTCCCATTTGGATATTTTTTTTTTTAAAAACAATATCCCAGGAAGTGTTGATGCTGGGCCCTTTCTAACCTTCCCACTGCTGTTTCTGGGTAGGAAGGGAGGACCAAGAAGTAGCATTTCATGAAGCCACAAGTTCCCCACAGATCTGCTTCTGTTACTTTACATCATCCATTGCTGAATAACCCTGTTTCTCTCAAGAAAGTACTTTGTGTTTGCTCTGACCTCCTACAACCTTAGGATAATCTGAGGAAAACAAAGAAGAAAAAAAGAAAGAGAAAACACAAGACAAAAATAGTGGGGAAAAAAGTGAAATGTGAGCTCTAACCTCAGCAAAGTCCCCACTCTGAATTCAGGATTACAGCACACTGCCTGCTCTAAGTATTTCGCTTGCAGGCAGCGCAGAGAGGGACATAAAAGCACTTTGAATTATTTCTTCCGAGATGATGTATCAGAACAAGACAACAATGACTTTAAAAGGAACAGTTTATCTCTACAAAGTATTAAACTTTTGAAACATTTTCCCCTCTAGAGAAAAGCCTTTTAAATCACTGAGTCACTGGATTAAACCCTGAGACCCCACTCTGCCGCCACAGCTGATGAGCAGCTCCTCTTCCAGGGGAGTTATTCACACACTGTAACAGGGGAAAGGGCAATCCACAGCAGCAAGACTCTCTTATGCCTTCAAAAGAATTTATTTCTTGAGCAAAAATTGTGTTATATGGGGTCACTAAAATTTGAAGGGATGGGATGAGGCAAGAAAGAAAGGGGAAAGAACCTGAGCAAGAACAGAGAAGAGAGGAGATGATGTGACTGTCTCAGAAAATGTCCCTGTCCTGTATTTTACCACAGCCTGTCTGTAACACAGCTGCAAAAGTGCTGCTGGCAGGCACTCGTGCAAATAAAACCTGATTGCTTGAGCATACAGAGAAAGGAAAGAGAGTCACAAGTTGCCGAGCTCACCAGAGCAGCTCCAGTGCAAGCAAACAGTTAAAGCTCAATATGTCAGATTTTATTGCTGATTTGTTTTGTGTGTGTTTGGCTTGGGTTTTTTTTTCCACCTTCCTCCAGGATTTGACTGCCTCTGTCAAAAGCACCCTCCCTGCCCCCCCCCCCCCCCCCGCCCAATGCCAAATTAAGGCTGTGAACAAAGCAGCACATCCAGATCCATTATTAAATGTCCTATTTCAATACATGGAGTGAGTAGTTTGGATCTCACTTTTCCCCCCTTCCTCCCTTCAATCCAGAGTGGAAAACACAGAGTATTGCAAAAACATATTTTTATTTTCAGAAACACTTCCAGTGAAATAAGCATGTAAATAGCAGATCCAGGGCTAAACCTGAAGATTTTAAGTTTGCTTGCACTCCAGCCAGCACAGTCCAAGCCAGCAGTAGAAAAAGCTTCCATGATCAAAACCACTTCATAGCCATGCTTTGAGTTAGAGCACATCTGCTTTACTCAGTACCACAAGCTCCAACATATAATAAAACCTATTTCAGATCTCATCCATGAAGGCCAAACAAAAGGAGTTACATGTACTTCTTTTGTTTATAGCAAACTACAGAGGGAAGGTTTGCACAGAGTCAGTACTGAACCTCATTTCATTTTACTCATTCTCAGTTTGGAGTATAAACTGAAATTAGCACAGCTCCATCTTCCAAACATAAAATTGTGTTGATATCTGAAAAACAGCCTGATTTGTAAATATCTATTATGCACCACTGGTGCATAAACAAGGATTTAATTACGCAAATTCATTCTGCATTTGTGCTCTTTGGTTGCCAGAAATCTTTACCACAGGAGCTGAAGCTGCCCCAGCTCACAGAGAGCCTGGGCTAAGGTTTGAGCCCAGCTGTGTCACCCCCAGCCCCTTCCCTCCATTCCTATAGGATTTTATCTCAAACAAAATTCCAGATATGGCCAGGTTCAGAGATATTGCTGCAATTTCTCATCTCCAGAACCAGCATTAAATGCAATTTTTGAAAACCAAGAAGGAAGAGATGAAAAGTTGGATTGATTTTTAAGGTAATTCAAAGCACAAAACACTGAGCTTGGTTAATGTTTTCACAAACTACTATGGGAAACATGGTTTTCTGTTTAATGAAGGATGAACCAATCTGGCTGACTGCCTGGCTTCAGCCTGCTGCTGAATGTACTTCAAGCTAGGTTTCAAACCTCTTCATGTCAGGACAGCCCTTCCTATCAATGGGACAATTGCTGTGAAAAAAACAGTGTCTTGCAGGAGGCAGCTGCTTGGAGATGGAACACCACAGACCCAAGTCTGACTCCCAGCTTCCTTTATGCTCAGCATCTGTGCAAGTTTTAAGTCAGTTGGAAGCCTAATTCATTCCAGTTCAACCTGCACTTTGGCTACCTGAATGCCAGTTCAAATTGGGTTTATACGGCTTTGAGCTGCTCCTGGCAGTTACCTCCAAAAACCACATGGACACGAGCAACACATTACCAGAGAAGCACATGTATGTAAAGAGGGAGGGGGAGGGATGGAAAGGAGGGTTTGCTGGGTGGGTAGCACTGACTCACACAGCTGGAGCCTGTTTTGGGTCATATATGGGGAAACAGCAGCTCCTCTTGTCAGTCTGGAAGCCTCTGAGGGTGGGTCAGGAGTTGAAGGGTATCAAGTCTGTGCACACCTACCTCTGCACGTCCCAAATTAGGATTTAACACTTCGTGTAGCTGGACATCTGCTCTTCAAAATGAGCGGCACTGTTTTGCACATGAAGCACTAACAAAACCTGATCTCATGCAGTCATTAAGACTAAAAGCCAAGTATCACAACTGGAAGGCTGAAATAAAGGCCTTTACATTATTCATGCCAGTCTTTAAAATGCCAGGTATGTCACTAATTATAACAACCAAGTACCAAAAGTGACTGTTAAAATAGAAAAATAACTCTTGCACTTAATTGAAAATTTGCCATGATGCTCAACTTCTCTGAGTTACTCTTCACTGAGAAATGAAACAGCCTAATTGGCTTCACTTTTGTGTGTAACTAATCTTGGATCTTTTCCACTTCTTCATTCACATGCGCTTGCTGTAGGTTGCAGTGTTTGATTTTTGTATAGGAGAGCTCTCTCTCTCATTTGGGAGAGGAAGAAGGCTCCTAGTGCAAATAATGACACTGGAATTACCGAGCTGCTGGTGTTTGATTTCACAAATGCTAACTTTTTAAACAAAGAGTTTTTTGTCAAAATTGACCACATAGTTTGTCCTTTAAAAGAAAGAGAATGCAAATTAATTAAACATTGCAAGCTCCTGGATACATTAAAAAGTTTTTTGCTGGAGGCAGACTAGAAAATTAGGAAAGCAGAGATGTCACAAGGCTTATTCAAAGAAAGTTTGTTTTAAGTATGTACCTCTTAGTTAAGAAGTAATATCTCCAACAGTAAAATTCTTGTGTGTTAATTTGAGGGAAGCTCAGGGTTTTTTTTTTATTTTAGCGCCTATCCAAAAATTCCCAGTGCCAGCAGATATTCCAGACATTCTAGTTCAGCATTTTTAATGTTTTGAATTATGCAGAGAGACACAATATCTTTTATTATAAGACACATTAAAATGCAGCAATTAACAACAAACTGCTAGATTTGCAAGTTTGATGCTTTCATTTGAAAGTGGACCCAGTTAATTAAAACACTATTCTATTGCAATAACGTTTTTAACATAAATATATGGTCATCACACACAACAGTTCACACTGGGCACCACAAATTAATTCTGGCAGCAGCACTGATGCTCAGATTCTCATTTTTCACTGTCACATGTGTGACAACAACCCTGGAAAACACTGAGGCATGGATCTGAATATGAGTTTATGTATCACAGAGGTACAGACCTGATCCAGTTTAAAGCTCAGATCGACCAGTACCATGCAACACCCAATACCAAGCAGTACTCAAGCTCCACAAAGCTTTAGTTGGTAAGGAACAGCATTAAGAAACAAAAATTTAGCTTATGCAGTTTGAAAAGTGCCACAGCTAAACCCCAGAGGTACAGGAGCCTGGCAATGCTTCACCCTCAGCCACTCTGAGAAATGATGTAAAGCAGCTCCCTGCTCCAAATTCTCTGTCCAGGGGTGAATTGTACCTTGGCCGGATCCAGCTTAGGATCCTGGTGTGCACATAACTGAAGGAGCTGCTCTGGAAAATACAGAATTTGACTGCAGAGAATCTACGAGCAGCATCCACTCACTCTGATGAGCCGGGGGTTTGTCCCAGATAAGAGGAATTTTCCGTAGGGGTAGAGTTTCCAAAAACACAGTCAATGGAATTGTAGATAAGAGAAACCAAAGCTTCCCTAAGCAGCATAATTAAATACCACTTGGCTTAATTCATTTCCCTAGAAGATGTCCCAGTTAAGTAGATTTTTTAATTAAGGATATCTTGATTACCTACTGATGTGTCTGTAGGTGAGCATTCAAGTGACATTAAAAATAAAATAGAAGAGAGACATGAGCAATGTGTTTACTAGGCCTTGCCCCTTTAGAAACATGGGATGGTTCAGCTGTCTATGAAAATTAAAGTAGGTACATGCTTTTTCCAGATGGATCTCTGTTGTAATTGCAGACAAAACAGGAATAATGATAACCATGAGGTCAAACCACTCTTCACTTTCAAAAGTGATTCCATATGAACTAATGAGAACTGGACCTGGTGGAACAGAGCAAAATTGCACCTTCAAGGACAGAAAGGCTTGAAAAGACTGTTTAATTTCAACAGTGTCGACATTTTCAGTCCATTTTTGTCACAGATGCTCCTGTGAAGATTTGCTTGCTTTAAAAACGTGGAGCAATTAAAACCCAACTTCTGGGGAAAACTGCCTTGAAAGACTAAGCTACAATCTAGCTTTACCAAACATAAGTTAGCTCTGGTCACTTCACCTGCCTGAATTCCAGCCCACATGATGATGCCTTGGTGAGGCACAGGAATTTCTGCTCACACAGTTCTGCATCTGTCTTTAGCAATACTTGGTGTGACATTTTCTGTAGAAGACGTGGGCTGAAGCTTCCTGATACCAAATCACTAATTTGGAAGTATTTTCTTTAGAGTTTACTATGTAGCTGTGCTACAACCTTTCTAAAGGTGTGGTGATGCGATGCCTTTAGTATTTTTATATAAATTTTCTGTACCCCAGTGGTTCATCCCTACCTTCCCCACTCCTATTCCCAGCTGGTTTCCCCCAGACCCCAAGCCTCTCCCCCGGTGCTCCCTACATGGTTGTTCTCCTCCCCTTGTTCTAGCTCTTTCCCTATCAATCACCCAAACCCCTCTTGTTGTTCCCGAAGGTCCAGTGTCCATCATGTGAAACCTCCCAATTTACCCTTATGTGGTCCCCATCAATCCCCCGAGACCCTACCCCTCTAGATACCTCCCTCTTTGGAAATCCCCCAAACCTCGATGCCCCATTGGGGCATGTGATCCCTTTCCCTCCTCCCCTTGAGGCTATTGGCCCAAGGAAATGTCTATCCTTGTCCATATCCCTCCCTTAGAGATTTCTATTGGTCCCCAGTTAAGCCATCCCCATTGTAACACCTCCCTTTATAAGAGGTTCCGTGGAGCTGCTCGAGGCTCATCTCCTGTGAGTTGCCTCCAATAAACTTGAGTTATCCGGTGTGGCAAGCCTCCTTGCTACTTTTTATCCTCTCCCTCATCCAGGCTGTTGAGAGCCACTGTGCCTGGAGCTTCAGCTCCCCTGGGCAGAGCTGAACTCCTGAGGAGCAGCTTTAAAGCCAAGAGCCTCCAGCTGCTCCCCACTCCTGTCGCACACCACAGGGGCTAGCCTGGGCAGTGGTCAGTGGCGGTCATTGCGACATAAAGGCAAATGTGGTATAGCTCTATACCCAAGAACACACTAATCCTAATTTGGGCTGCACATCCAAGATACAGTGTTTGACATATGCTTCATAGGACTTCTCTACATTTTCTTTCCCATCTAATAATCAGCCTTTCAATAATATTATATCAACTGAAAACTGCAAATAATTTTTAAAATGTTTCTATTCTTTTAGTCTTTGTAAAATACAGGAATACAACCACTAAATTTCTGCTGGCACAACCCATTGATCTTCACTTCTTCTAAAGTACATTCTCATTACTGTGTTTCTGCTCCCCAAACACCAAATCTGAGACCCTTTACGTCTTTGGTAGTGCCAGGTAGATGTGTGCTGAAAGTGTGAATAAAGACATATCTCACACAAAGATTGCATAAAGCAAAAAGTGTCCCAAGGTGTAACGTGCAGGGGCCTGAACAATGCTACCAAAAGCTCTTTAATATCATGGATAGGTGGCTTTCTTAAAATCCATCATGACTTTAATGCCTCCTTAGTCTGTGGGAGCTCCCCAGTAATGAGAAGCTTTCCAAGACAAAAGGGAAGAGACTTACGTTTTTAAGAAAAGCTGCCAAGAAGTTCGGGTCTACATTACAACCATGTGAGAGAGGGTGGGCACAGATCACACAGCTCAGTTAGGAAAGATCTTGACAAGCCATGAACCATTTGCACAGCAGGCAATAATATCACCAATTATACCAGATAATACCATCATGGCCAGGCTAAGACAAATTCAGCATTCTGAAACTTTCAGAACAATGCCCCCAAAGGGCACATGGCCATTCAGAGAGCCACAACACTGCTGACTTCCACAAAGTCTGGCTCAAATTCAGCATAAGATCCACCTATAACAGCTACAAAAGGCACAGCAATTCTGTCCTCAAGGAACGGGCAGAAATGAGTTAAAAAATAGGAAGAAGCTATAGAAAGTTATGAAGCGTTTTATTCTTTGATGTGTTTTCTTGCAACTGACACTAAGAAAACAGTAAAGATAAAAGTAAAAACTCAGATTATGTTCGGAAGAAATCAAATCAGCCAACACAGCAAATTCTTACAGATGTCTGAGAGGCAGCAGGCTCCAGCAGTACTGATCGCTCAGCAGCACCATGAAGTGATCTAATGCCACTTCAGAGCTGCTGTGACTGATCTGGCCCCATTATCTGACCTGGCACCTGGCATTAGTACATTAGTCTGGTATCTGAGGGATAACAGATTTGTACAGCAGGTACAAATTTTTATTTAAAAAATAAAAATGCCCTAAGCCCTAGGCCCTATCACCGTGTCCCACAGCTGTAGAGAGGAGGAGAGAAGATCCAGCAAGCAGGAATTGTGCAGCAAGATTGATTGATTTAATTATTTTACAAACTCTTTTATAGACTTTTTTTTTCATAGTCTAATTGGACAAAGGATCAGCCACCCCTTGGGTGATTGGCTAAAATCCTAAAACATCCATTGTCAAAATATTTTCTTACTGTACTATAAAGAAGACTTTTCAAGGTTGCAGGTGTTTGGTTGTTTATATAACTCTGCTACCTCTTCTGTGAGAGAGAAAAATCTCTCACAGCTTAGAAAATAGCAAGAAAATCCTTTCTAGCAGCATTTTTGTATCCACAGTCACACATCTAGGAGATGACTTTAAAAAAAAAAGGATAAAAAATCAATCATTGCAAATAATAATGCTATGAAATAGAAATGAATAGAAAGAATACTTAGGTGGCTTAGCACCCTCTAAAAAAGGAATCATTGCTGGGTACTGTGCCTCACCACCTATTCCACTTGGCAATGCACACCAAAGCAGCAAGAATCATAAAGAAAACAGTTTCTGAGAGTTTCTGCTGTCTCACCCCCGGGTCAGGGTGCATCCAGTCCCTCAACAGTCACATGTACAGAGGAACCACCATGATTTGCATTGATTTTTCCACTATGGTTTACCTTTCTGACTAACCAGTAATGAGCTTCAATCCCTTGTTTTCAGCTTGAACAGGGATGGAAGACAAAAGCAATTCTTTCCAGCCTTAAAATGTTGCTCTTGATTCAGAATTTCTCCCTCCTGTGATTAGTGTGTGGCCATGATGCCTTGAAGTGGCTACCTGAAAACAGAGGCTAGACAAGATTAAGAGAATAAAAGCAGTTATTTATTGAAGGACCTTCAAAGGTACACCTTGAACAGTCAAGAGGCTACACCCAAGATGGATGCTTGGTCACAGGTTTTTCACACTTTTATAAGTTTGGTCCATTTGCATATCAGGGTTAATTCTCCAATTACAATTTCAGTCAATGAAGTAATTACCCCAAGTTTGCCCCCCCATTCAGAGGCTTTAGCTTACGTATTTCAGGGTTTGGGACAACAAGGTGTCGATGAAGTGCAAACCTAAAGAGGGTTTGTTACGTCTAACCAGAATGAGAGAACAATAGCTAACAGGCTATATGAAGTTTCAGCGTTGCATACTAAGCAGTACAGGATCTGAAAAATATTAAAGTTAAAACCTAAGGCCTGTGTTTGCCTTTCAGCAAACTTTTTGACCAGCACCAAGGACTGCTCTTGGAAGAGCTGATTTGCTTCTTTATTGTATTTTGGGTTTGTTTTTCAATACGAAAGATAACAAGTAGTTAAGCAGAATGACATATTGCTAAAATCCTCTCCCTATGGTTTATCTCTCAAGTGCAGACAGATAAACAAAATAACAACCAAGGAAAACCACCTACTGCAGCGACAGATTTACAATGAAATGATTTAATTTTTGGAATTAATGACTTCTGAATCTCTTTTTCCTGTGAGCAGAAAAAAATCTCAAACTTGTTTTTTCCTTCTGTGTAAATGTGCCTTAAGGATATGCCTTAAACATGACTTAAGGATGAAAACAAACCTAAATTCGAAACACGTGTAGAGAGGACAGGGCAAATGGATCTTTCTTCTTGCATGCACAAATTCAAACACTGAAAATATCTTGACACTGGTAGTGAAAGATATGTCTCTCCCTGCCTAAAATAAACATTGCTAGAGAACCACTTGCCTTGAAGGATAGCCTAACCATTAAAAAAAAAAAAAAAAAAAAAAAGCAAGCTAAATTCTAAGACCTGGACAGGACCATGAGAACAGCTTATTTTATATGGAAGGGACAATAGCAACTTCATGCACTGCAACTTCTAACTTTGCATAGATTTGAATAAAAAAGTGGAAGAGAAGGTCATGGCATCTCTGAAGGAAAGAACTGAGCAGAGCTGTGGGCTTTTTTTTTTTCTTCTCATACAGGAAACACTAAGAGGGGGATGGCAGGTCCCTGTTTTCCAAGCTAATCCTACTGTAACATACAGAGGATCTTCTTATCCACAACCTTATCTCCAGAGACATAAATATGTCCTTGGACAAGCCTTTCTCCTGTACTCAGGTTGAATTTATCTCTAGAAATTTTCCTGATGCCTTGGAAAGAAGCTCTTCCTAGAGCAAAGCCAGAGAGTTTTCCAAGCAGACAAGTCATCTCTCCCATCCTCAGTCCCAACCAAGTCCTATCTCCCCTCAAACCAGGAAAAACTCAGCTTTCCTAATCATCTTTCATCATAAATGCAATTAGCAGAGCATGACAGAGCTTTGAATGTTTCTGCTTATTCTTTTTTAAAATTCCTATTTTGAAACAAAGGCAGGCCCCAAACCTGCAGCCTTTATGAATGAACATGCTTATAGCGGACAGGTTTTCCCAGCTGTCAGGATAAAGGCTGCTGCTCTGGAGCACTGAGGGATGATTTATTGCTGGGGCAGAGATATTTATGAATAACAATTACAGACATCTGGGGGGGCCAGACACATCTACCACTTGCTGGTCTGGACCACTTGGCACTCAGAGCAGATCAGTTTAGCCACACATTACACTGCTTGGGTTTCATTTTATTCTTTCAGCAGCTTAACAATTTGCAAAAATCACGATTCATTTTGTTCTTGTTCATTTCTGAGTGAAGGAGATTGTCTTGGTTTGAAAGACAGGTGTCTGCCAAAGAAGGCAGGAGCCTCCCTTGAAATGAAGAATTCAACCCCCTTCCCTCCAAGTTATTATAATTTTGAAATCAAGGGGCTTCCAGGCAAAGATATGGGAAATAGGAATAACAGTTCCTTACTATTATATATCCATATGTGTATAACAAGTCAAACAAACAGCAATAACTCTGGCAGTAACAGCAAACAATCACAAACCCAGTCCCAGCCTTTCGGCTGTCAGGCCCTTTCCCCTCGGGTGCAGTTCCGCTCGCAGCCGGCAGGGGCGCTGGCGGCTCCCGGTGAGCAGGGCAGGTGCGATGGTTCCCCCGCGGCTGCAGGGGGCGCTCCGGAGCGAGCTCGGGGAGCACGCGGCACTGGTGGCCTGGGATCCCGGGGAGGGATGGAACAAAGAAGCTTCACAAAGCCCTGGGCAGCCGATCCCGGTGTCCGGCCGGACCCTCGGGAACAGCAGGCTGGAACAGCAGGGGCGAGCAGAAATCCCGGGTGGCAGATGAGATGTATCGAACTGCGGAGCTGCAGCGGGAACCCCGGGATGTCTCAGCAGGCAGGACGTGCGGGGCCACAGTGTAGCGAAAGCTCGAAGCAGCAACAGGGGCAGGGCGGCCACAGCCCAGCTCCCAGCGGGGCAGGGAAAGGCGGGCTTGGGAATCCCGGGGTTTCTCCCTGAGGCACCCGAGCAGATGGTGAACAGGGCCCTCTTTTAGTAAGGTGGGGTGTTAGGATCCCGGTGCAACAGCCGCTCCAGTGAGCAGGCTCCACTCACTGTAGAAGGAGGGCAGCCGAAAGCAGAAGCCCGCAGCAGACGAAATCCCTCCACAACGATGGCAGCCTCTCTCTCCATCCCAATGCCAAGAACAACAGCCCACGAGCCCAGGTGAAAGAGAGTAGCCCCTGGACCCCTCCTTCTGTGGCCAGGTCTTTTGTTTCTCCCAAGCACCCAGCAATTTGTCGCCCTGGCAACATATATGGGAAAAATTCCTCAAGAGAAAAAAGAAAACAGAAGAGGAACTCCAAAACCCCCAACAGAGATGTATTGATCACTAGCACACTACATGCAAAGACTTCTTCCCTGTCTGTGGTTTCTTGATCAGGGTCAAATTGGCTGCTGCCAGAGCAGGGGGATCTCCAGCAGCCATTTCTTGCACAGGTGAAAGGCGCAGAAGTAAACTGGGGCATCAGAGTCCTTGGGAGACTCAAGGGCATCAGCATCTTGAGAGAACCAAACCAAATGATGAAATAAAACAGCCATCAGAGATCAGGGCATGGAGCCAAGGCAATGTTGAAGCTCCAGCTTATGGCTCTGACACCGTTGGATTTGGGAGTAGAGAATGAGCCTGTGAGTTGTGTCTAAAAATGCCTATAAAAGAAACTCACTCACCCTTATGTTAAGTGTTCTGTGAGGCTTCACATTACTGCTATGTAAAACTTGCTGAGATCTTTATCTGGAGTGTGCTGTGTACAGTGAGTTCCAATTACTGATAGTATCATTAAAAAATAATTAGTTGGAATAAAAATGCTGTTTGTTGGCAGACCACTTGAGTTGTCTGTAGCATCTTCCAGTGACTCCATTTGAATTTTATGAAATTATCTTTCCAGTAAATCTGCCTGTGTTAATTAGAGAGACTGAGAGAAGCTTCATTCTGGGAGCAGCACAGCAGAGTCTGACCCATGGTGAATGCTCTCAACTACAGCCTGAAGAACCTTGCCTCTGGTTTTTGACACCTGAGGTAAAACTAGGGAAAAAAAAAAGTGAACACTAATGGCTAATTAGGGTGCCTTCATTGCATCTCTGCCAGCCCTGACACATATTTGCAGAGCTACAATGATGAATAAAGAGCAGTACATAATGGGGGGAAGGGAAGTGTGCTAATGGGGTTTGCAAAAATCCATGCTAATGAACCCTTCAGAAGGCAAATGGGAAATAAGGAGAAGCATCTGCAGCTGAAGTTGTGTTTTGCACATCACCCAGGAGCAGGTCACAGACTTCCCGGCATGGCTTCTTCCTGGAAGTGTTCACCAGCAGACATCTGGCTTTGGTTCTGGTCTTTATCCAGATGTGAAAAGGGACACACTTTGGACTAGACTGAAGTTACCTGCCACCCCTGACGACATACTTCCAAGTCCTAACAGGTCACACTTGGGAAAACTTAAATTTGTTACTTTGTAGGGAAAAAAAAAATCATATTAACACATTTAAAAGTCTCTAAGTACTTGGGCATATGGGGATGTGCTGTTAATTCCAGACTAGCAACAGCGCAGCAGCCAGTGCAGATGTTTGAGTATAAATTAAAAAAGAAAACCACAAACACTCAAAGTTTCATTTTAAACACTCACTTGAAACATACAGTTTCTGAAAGTTAGTTTTCAAATTATGCTATGACCTATAGCCTTACTGTGAAAAGAATCAATTTGGGGAAAAAAGAAAAAGAAAGAAAAAAAGGGTGGGTGCATGGCAAAGGTGTCACTTGGAACAAATTCCAAACTTCTGTAAGAAGTGATTAGGAGGGTCAATACATTACAAAGGGCAACAGCTGTGGTTGACCAATTAATTAATTTGCTAAAATATTACATGGGGAAAGTACAAAACAGAGTGCAGAGAAACAAACAATCATAATTAATTTAAAAATCCAATTCAAAATAAAGAAGAGAGATCAGTCAGTATTCACTCTGAAAAACACTGCTATGGAAACCACTACTTTTTGTGCTGAGGTGAAAAATGGCAATTTATGCTGCAAACCAGCCATCATTTTACAGGTCTGCTGGTTTAGTTGCTTTCTTAGCCCTTAACAGGAGCAGGGCAAAGAGGCATCATGTGAGAAAAAAAAGGTCATGAGTCTCATTCTAAAGAGAATTCACAGCACTAAAATAATTCACTTCAAAGAGTTATGTGGTTTCCACACAACACAACTAAGCAGCATCCAAATTTGGGTGATAATGACTGTGAAAGTCAGTAATTTCAGAGCACTGTTAGGAGAAGACATATAGAAGTAGACACTGAGCAGGGAGTAAATTAACGCCAGCTCTTCCCCCAGACTGCAGCTTCCAGAAATGCTGGTTTCCCACCACAAATCTCAGTGGGAGGAGAGGAGAAAAGGGTCACCAAGACAGAAGAGATTTGTCATGTAACCAGAATTGCAATTCTTCATCTCAACTGAGAGAAGCTCTAGAAACCTTCCATGGCTCAGCTTTGCTGTTTGCAGATCACATGAAGTTGATTTGATTAGCATGAAAGTGCAAATTGAGTCGTTCAGCTCAACCTCCCAAATCCTAAATTCTCGTGGATGCTGCACAAACCCCACAGGTTGCCAAGAAACACCTGAAAAAAATGTTTACATCAGTCAGGTTGGTATATTTCTACCTGTTGGAGAAAGGGAAGCAATACAGCTTCTGAACTGCCTGGTGTTACAAGTCCTTGTGCATAAAGGGAGAGAAATAATCTAAACTCAGGGATTTAGCTGTTGGTTTGAATAGTGCATTGTTATCCTTCTGTATGTGAGTATTATTTATCATTCACATTGCTCTCACAATACACCCAGTGCTTTACAAACACCTGTAACAAAGGATGCTCATGGATTAGAAAGAGGAATACACAAGTGATGACTTGTAACTACACAAACTACCATGATATTTTTATACTAAATTTACACAGCAAACACAGCTCACACCTTTTGCTGAAGGCTTAGATAAAAAGTAGTAATTAGTTACTAATGCCTTGCATATTTTGATACTACATGTCAAAGGCAGGAAATGGGTTGTTTATGATTTGTTGAACAAGTCTTTGCAGCTATCACTGTGCCAGGCTGGCTGATTATATTTCCTTTCAGAACAACCCAGCCAGCACGATGCACCAGTGACAATGGGTTCATAAAAGCAATAGTCTGGAACCACTCTGCTGGAGAGGGGTAACAGGAGCTTTTCAGAAGTGCCCATCATCATCAGCTTCAGACCCTGAAATAGCAAAGCACAGGAAAAAGTAATTGTAGCTTCTGAATTGTAGTGGTCATGCTGCCAGTGAAATTCTCTGTTGGACCAGTGTTAGTAGGGCACACACCATCCTGTCCTTTTGCTTTTGTCATGAACAAAATACAAACCCTTGGAGTTTACCAAAGTCAAATACGTATTTCCCATAGGAAAAACAATCTGCGTGTGTCTGTTTCTTAAAAGATTTCTCATTATGGCAACAAAGACTCTCTCAAAAGTCATTTTTCCCAGAACATAATTCAGAGCAGCTGCTGATCTAGCAATGAGTTTACTGGAACTTTTATTTAAAAGCAAGTCTCAAGGAAAACCCTTTCTGCTCAAGTGCATTTTCTCAACCACTTCTGTTCTCCCCAATGTTTATTACTGAACTTCCTCAACTGGAGGCTTCAACACTGTTCCTCTGGCAATGAGCTGACACAAAGTGGAAAGCCTTTCTAGGACAAAAATTATGAAATGGGAACCAGAGGGGAGAAAATAAAGAAGATATATGTGATGTAAAAATTAAGTATTTTACACTAATGAATCTAAGTATTCAATCTGGACCTTGGAAAACCGTTTGGAGCAGGCCAAATATTATTGATATTGAAGAAGCCAGTGGGATTTGGATTAACACAGAGAAACAGAATTAACACAGAGGAAGCTGAAAATAATTCAAAGACATTCTTACCAACCTCAAAGAATTTCTGATGCACCAAGTTTTGTCACAGGGGACCCTCGTGCCTTATTTTTGTACAAAAGTAGACACCAGCCTTCCCATCAAGACCAATCAACCAAGATCCACAGTCAGTACTGGAGGTAATGAGTCTTCTCATGTCTGCAAAAACCAGATCCAACATGAACCAGGCAAAACTGTGAGGATTTTAGCAGCCAGTTCTGAGGCAGCAAGGCAAGGAGGGCCCAGGGGAGATTTGAGTTTCTCTGCGTTCTTTGGCAGTGTAAGGGGGAGTCAGAGACAGCAGGGACAGGAGAGACACCTTGGCAGCACTGCCAGCTGGCCTTGCTTGGGGAGCACTTTAACCTGCACAGCCACTGCACTTTAACGTGGCATCATTTGCATTCCTAATGCTTCTCTTGAATAGGAACGAACAGAAACACCATAAGTGCTCCATTACATTCAAGCAGGTGTAGGCAGCAACTCCCCCCCTTCTACAACACCCCTCTTCCCTCTCCAGCTGCGGCTCCACCGCCTTTCCTGGTGTCCCCAACAAAAATATTTGATTTATATGAGCAAACCAGACACTAAGCCATGCTTTCCAGGATCCTCCTGCCCCCTTCACCACATTGAATGTATATTCTCATAACCATTACACCATGAGCAGAATTCAGGTGTTGCCCTGCAATCACCTCACCAAGGAGGGAACAAGGGAGCACAGTGCAGCAGCTTTTAACATTAAACCATCTTGTGTCAAGGCTGCAATGCAAGTAACGTTTAAAAGCGATTGCCACCGTCTTGTTGATTTACAAGCTTCTACCAAGCTAGATAATGAACAAAACAAAAAGAAGTGGCTGGTTTAACTACAACCAAACACCAGGATATTAAGCAGTGTCCTTTGAATACATTTGGACTTTTTCATTTTAATAATTTCTTTGCAGTAAGAGGATTTCTGCAGCTGTTTACCTTGCAATCTAAAACTATCTCAAAATTTGCTCCATAGAGGCTCTTCTATTTCTCTTCAGTTACCACACATGCAAAATAAAAGATCTTTTTGTTATATCATATTTATTGAATGTCTCTGAACTCAAGGACTGGAAGAAACTATGTAAAATTGAAAAACCCAAATGGTTTATAACTTGAAATGACCTTGCAGGAGATTTCTATATGAAATGCATAATAATCTTCTTTTACACACCTGGCTTATACATCAGTTGTTTGGCTTTAAGCTTTAATTCCTAAAGCTCTCAAGACAACAGCTCTCTGTATTTATGGCTAAGTCTTCACATTCATCTTTCAGCATTTATCCCAAACCTCAAACTCCAAAAATGGAGCTGATTTGGGCATCAGTCAGTGACCCCTTGCCTTGGAAGTGTTTGATAGCTTTGCTTTTTAAAATTGTCTTTATGAAACATGCTGGTAAAACTGGCCAGGAAGCCTCTTCACCTAATCTTGATTATTATATTTACTCATTTTCTGATTTAACCACTGAACTCTTACAGTACAGACATGAAGTGTGTTTAGACTCTTCTTGGTCAGGAAGCCTGAGCAGCCTAGGATAAACTTTAGGAACAGTAAAGTCATGGGGAAGTTAGGAAGGGAGAATTTAAAAGAAAACCCATTTCTTCATTGAAATTTCATGGAAATTTAACAATGAAACTGTGATTTGTGCTTTGAAGAGGAGAACAAGAGGATAAAAAAGTTATCCAGAAATGATAGGAGTGGTTCATCTCTTTTTTGGGGATCCCTTTAGAATGAGAGCACCACCAGTAGTTCCCCTTCCCTGGTCAAACACATCCTCACTCACTGCAGATGGGCTGGGGCTTCCCATGGACCGCCAGGCAGGTCTGACAGGATCTGACACTGCAGATGCTCCCCCAGGAGATGTTGCACCAACACTCAGTATGTGAACATGAAAGGTTCCACATCCCCCTTGCAGCCCTAAGCTGAGGCTCTGCTCTCTTCCACACTGCTACATGTAGTTAGAATTTAGCAAAGAGTCTGTAATTGATTTAATTGCTGCTGTTTTTCTCTTCAGGGAAACATCTGAAACCAGGACATTAACCCATCATCTTTCTCTGCTGTCTGGGCTTATTCAGTGGCATTTCTCAGAAGTTTTAAATTTTATTTTGTTATATAAATGCTGAAATCTGAAGTACTGCTTCTCAAGGTGCTGTGTGTATATCTGCATTGAACAGGGTTCTGTTCAGCAGTGACAGCACCTGAAGTTTTTGAAATGGCTGTTAAAAAACAAAAAAAGAAAGCAAGAAAAAAAAGAAAAAACATAAACCTCCCCCTTCACAGAAGCCCTATCCCCAGCAGCTGTTGCTCTACTTGTGGAGTAACCATTTGAACCTACCTCTTCACTCCCTTTTCTCCTCCAGAAATTCCTGCTTTTGGCTCTGTGCTACCTCCAGACTTACTGTGTCAGTGGCCAGATGTGTATTTCTTGTCCAGCACTAATTCCCCACCGAGATATTCCTGCAGAAATGTGAGTCCCCATAGGAATTAATGACTTGGACAATAGAAGGGTAACCCCTCAGCCGAAACTCAATTTCCTCCCTCATTACTCAAGCATCAAAGATTGAATCTTGGAAATTTTCACTAAAAGAGGACAATGAATGGGTGCAAACATAACTGAAGGGAACTCATTTAAGACTCTGAATGAATATTCATGGAAAAATATTTCTGCATTGTTTGCCTAGCTCTAATTGTGTTCATTAAAGAAAAGCTTCATTAGTGAAGGCAGGAACACGTTGGGCACAGCAGTGAAAAAAATACAATCCCAGAAATAGCACTTACTGGTTTTTGACACTGTGCACAGGTTTTTCAACTACTGGTAACAAAGGAAACATTTCAGAGTTATAATGAGCTCAGATGTTCATACTAACAATTCAAATCCCATAAAAGGGATAGGCACAGTTCAAGCTTCTCACGAAACAAACAGTCGCACCAAAAATATTGACGCTGAATTTTGAGGGAAAAGGTTAGATTCTGGGAGCAGCTAATGGATAAATAATAGAACAACTGCCATCCATCAGGGTAGATGTGCGTCATTGCCCAGTGATGGGTGACTTCTGGGTGCTTGTGAATATGTTTCCATCTAATTGCTGAGGCGCAAAGGTACAATTTCTTGTCTTGGTGGCAGCTAACAGAAGAGGGCCCTGTTTTTCAGCAAAAACACCCTCAGTTCCACAAGCCACTAGCACACAGCAGCAGCCTGGCTGCACACTGGGGTAGGCTTGAAACTGGGTACTTACTGAACAAAATCAAAGTTTCCTTTCTCTGAGAAACGCTCAACCCTTTCACTGCCATTAGCAGGGTATCAGCATTCCCCCTCTGGGTCACAGTTTGGGGACATTGCTCAGCAGTTCCACACCAAGGTCCTGCATTCCTCCTGTAGGCAGTGAATCACCCCAGGAGATCTCCCTCCATCCTGAGGAGAGGATCTGGACCCAAGCCTGGGGTTGTGCTTGATATTGGGCATTGCAGTGCTGGTGTTGCAATAATCAGATTAGTTTGTGGGCTGTTTTAGGGGAACTCAACTCAGGGGACATTGCAGATCCTTCATCGATAAATAAAGCTGATAACACTTGTCTTCTTCATGGGCCTGGGGGGATTAAACACAAAAGGAGGCACTTTTACAGCCTTAGAACCACACAGGTACCCCAGTGACAGATCACCTTTGATAAATATTTAATGTGATGTCCGGGAATCCAGCCAGGGATTTTATGTAAAGCGCAGTAAGTTTTGACTGGAAGCGTCTGCCTCAAGTGCCCTCAGCCTTTAACCTCAAAGGTTTAAGTGAGGAGTGGCTCACTGTATCCTGCACATACCTGAGAGAGGGATAAGGGTCCTGAATCCAAAGCTGCAACTCATTTATACAAAATAAATTTTGCTACTTCCTTCAGTTTACCAAGAGCATCTCAGGGAGGACCATCCACTATCATTAGCAGGTTTCTAATAAATGGGATAAATGCATTGCATTTTTTTCCTTCTGTCACATATTTCCCCTAGATTTATGTTCCAGTTTTCATCAACACACAACTCAGTGCAAAAAAAACCCCCATTCAAATAGCAAAGTAACATTTTTTGGAGTAGATATTTGCTCACTGTATGTGTGTACCTGTTATATTAATGCGTATTTTCATGCTTTTATACAATTTCTGTGTGTAACAGAAATCAGGCCTCTCTAAAGAATGATACAATGGTTTTTTTCACCAAAATGGCTTATTGTCTAGGACAAACACTACCTAGTCAAAACTTGTCCCTACCCATGGCAAGGGGTTAGAAGAACTTTAAGGTCCCTTCAACTCAAGGCATTCTATGGTTTCTCTCCCTTCTTCATCAGTTTTCCTGCTGAGATTCTAGATTTTCATCTTTTTAGTACACTTGCCATCTTTTTCAGGATTTGGATGCTTTACTTACATTTGCTCACAGTATTTCAGGTTATGTCAGTTATGCAGTAATTTGGTAGTGCTAATACCACTTTTGTTTCTCCTCCTTACAATTACCCTAACAGAACACGTCTAAAGCCTCTCAGTGATATAGAATTTACACACAACAGCCCAAAAGGTTCCCCTCAAATATTTATTTATTTTTAGAAAAGCTGTGAAAGGAATTTAAATAAGGACATTACAAAGTAATGATACTGCTTCTCCCTTAATTTCTCTCATTATTTTTCCTCACATACACAGGAGGTTTGATCTGGAGAAATCAGTATTTCTAACACATCAGGATTTGGTGGCAGTACCCTAACTCTGCCTGTATCCAACCCCATCACTGACACAGGGCCAGCTTTCCTTCCAGCCCACTTCGGCAGGGACAGAAAAAAGGATGAAACTTGAACATTTTTAATAATATTTTTTACATACTCTAACAGGTGAGAGCTTTCCCTTCTCCCCCCCTTTTTTTAGAACTATAGATGAGAATGTCTCTCTTCAATAGTTCCCATTCCTGACAAATGGCAAAGTTCCCATTTCAATTTATTTTGATGTGTGTTAAGTCATGACAGGTATCCATCCTTGCCAACTAGCTCTGGCATGAAAATAAGGAGACCTAGGAGAGTAACAGCATTTCAAGAGGTAAATAATACCAATGAAGTTGGAAAGAAAAAAAAAGATAAGTCTGTCCTTTCTGTTAAAGAATACCCAGCTGGAAGAAAGCATTCTGTCAGATGCAACACAGGCTGAATTAGAGCTCTTCTAGTTGTAAGAGCCAGTCAGCTACTAATAATGAGCAAAGAAACCCAGCGTGGTAGATAGAATGGAATTAATGAATTTGATATTGCCATTTTACTGACTTCCAGAAATAAAGTCTGAAGATCCTGACCTGCACTACCATGTGTCCCCACAGGCACTCAACTCACCTGTTCCCCACAAACCTGCTGGCACTGGCCAGGTTCACAAGGAAAAGATAGCCTGGGGCATGGATCTTGCCCACTGGTGGATTTTGCTCTGCATCTACCAATTGCAAACAACACAATTGAGGAAAAAACCCACCAGTGCTACAGGAGAACAAAATGTAGAGGAAATCCTGCTGCTCCCTGCCTGCCTGGACAAGTTGAAGCCAGAAGCAGAAATTTGGTGAAAGCCGGAAGAAAAGTCTCTTGAAAGTAAATGACACAATTTGGGGGGTTTATCTACCCCTTGGATGCTTCAGGGCACTCTCAGATGCCTTCTAACTCCACCAAATGTGAGGAAATCAATAAGGATGTCTATAAAATCAGCTTATGAGGGGGATTTGGCTTTCTGATGCCTATTCCAGGATGTTCCACTCATCTAGGAATTAGTGTTTTATGGGTATTAATGCACCTGGCTCCCATTAATCACCAGGGGGTCACATATGTGGAAAGAGCACATGAAGATACCCTAAGAAGCACATAAACACAATAAAGAGCGCATAAACACACCAATAACACGCAGGCTCTGGGGCACACAGGACTATTTGAGCCCTCCAAGGTAGTGAAGAGAAGGGAACCCACACTCACAGCACAGTACATAAATATACTGACTGCAGATAAGGAGTTTATAATTATTTTTGCCAGGGTTATACATAACACCACTTTAAGTTGGATTAGGTGTCTCTTCCTGACAGAAATATCACCAGATAAAAATCAATAAAGCTGTTAAAGACCTCAGCAGATATATCACCTAAATATTACACCTGATATTTTCTCATGGCCCCCTCTAAAGTGCAACCTTTTGTCTACTGGCATTTCCCAAATATGAGAAGCTAAAAAAAATTCGAAAGCCAGCACTGCAGGAAAAGAGAGGTGTCGTGGCTAAATCAAATTAGACATTACCTGATACAACAGGAACATCTTCCAACAATTACTTTTTGACATACTAATCTATGAATTGAACACTCAATTGCAACAATTTTAAATGGCTGTTTTAGATGTCTGCATGTGTTGAAAAAAATAATCAGCTACGGTTGGGTGAGAATTTCCACCTTCAAAACAACTTCTAAAATCATATCAGAGAGAAAACAAAGTAAAATTTTGTAGGAGCCATTTTTGTTTTTATAGGTTTTTCCCATTAGATCTAACCTATGGACACTACGGAGCAGTTCAGACAAGTCCAGGTACAGGCAGCCCCAGCCTTGTCCCACCATAATGCTCGGGTGAGAAAATCCATCAATTTTGTAGCGACTCAGACACAGACCCAGACCAGCAGGGAATCAGAATCGTTTATTCAAAGGAATGAGCTGGTTTTATACTCTTTTCTAAGGCACAGTACTTCCTTATATGGCAATCTTCACTATGTGAGCTATCCCATGTTGCCACATCAGCAACACCCTTTCTCAATGTCCTTTTATGGGGTGATCACTCGCGGTTCAGTCGTCCGTCAGCTCCCGGCAGGCTCCTCTCTGTAGGGTCTGCCGTGTGACACCTCCTCCCCCCAGGGTCCCATGGAGACAAGCCTCTCTGTGCTGCCACGTGCTTCTTTGTGCCCCCATGTGCTCCTTTGTGCTGCCACGTGCTTCTTTGTGCCCCCATGAGCTCCTTTGTGCTGCCACGTGCTCCTTTGTGCCCCCATGAGCTCCTCTGTGCTGCCACGTGCTCCTTTGTGCCCCCATGAGCTCCTTTGTGCTGCCACGTGCTCCTTTGTGCCCCCATGAGCTCCTCTGTGCCCCCATGTGCTCCTTTGTGCTGCCACGTGCTTCTTTGTGCCCCCATGAGCTCCTCTGTGCCCCCATGAGCTCCTCTGTGCCCCCATGAGCTCCTTTGTTCTGCCACCATGAGCTCCTCTGCAGGCGCATTCCACAGCCCGCAGCTCAATTCTATCTTAGCTCTCCTCACGCCTGTCCGTCTTCCTTCATTTTTCAGCCCTATGTTCTATACAGTACATTGATTTTTGAATGTCTGCTCCAAGAGTTTTCTTTGTTTAAAGAATTTTATTAAGCTTAGCATGCAGGAGGAAGGAGTCATAAGCATTAGGTAGACCATCAGAAAGAAAAAAAGTTAAGAGTAATAAAGCATAAAGTGAAATAAATAATGAGGGGGAAAAATCAGATTAAAATGAAGCTCAAATATACAGTCCTCTATTCTGCAGAATTTAATATAATTTATAGTCTTAATGATTCCATATTCCTTCCTTATTGAATTTCCTCTATTTAACTGATATTAATGTTGTCCCAAATGTAATTGCCCTATATTGGTGCCAATAGAAGGAATCCCAGCTTCAGTAGTTTTCCAGAAACAACTTCCTATTATCATCCCTCCAGCTTCAATAATGCAGTGCTCCCCGTAACACGATATGGATGGGTTCTCATTTGTATGCACAGTGCCTCTGTTACAGGAGCAGTCCAGGATCACATCCAAATGTCTTATGGGCTTTTCATAGCTACAGTACATTTGATTTACTGCTACTCCAGCAAACTGTTGTGCTTATTACCATTGTAAGCCAAGGTATTTATATCCTTTTTGCTTTTCATGTCCCTTGTATTATTGCAATTTTAAGAGGCTCCAGTGAAAGATCATTGATGAAAAAAAATCAGACTCATCTTATATTTTCAGCTTATAATTATCTCATTTGAAGACAGAGAGTATTTCCTGGCCACAACGTAGTCAGAGCACTGTTTTTAGTAGTGATACTAAAATTTATGCAAAACACTCCTTTTTACTATGAAAAACTAAAACAAACAAAAAACAAAACAAAACCAAAAAAACTCCCAACCCCACCATGAAATATTTGAGTCATTGAGTAACAACAGTTCCTTAAACACTTAATACTATGGCATATTGGTATTCCAAACTAAATTTCAGAAACTTGAACTGCGCTTGAATTGCATTAATGTTTATCTTAGATTTACTGGAACATCTGCACCCACAAGGGAAATTATTTTGGTAATTAGAAGACAGGCATGCTTTTTTTTGACTAGCTGACAGGGTCGAGGATTACAAAGTAACATGTCCTGACACAAATATTTCAATAATAAAAGACCGAAGCAAATCCATGAAACATCTTCGCACACCTATACTGACTCAGTTTTTAATTAGCACACCTTGACTTCATTATTACATCTATTCTAATTGATGTTTTCTTGTCAAGAAGCCAAGAAAGGAAACCATAGAACAGATTAACCAACAGTATCAATAGTCCGTGTATTTGGATGCAAAAAGGTTTATTCTAGTAAAAGTTTTCCAGATAGTAAATGTAAAGAGAAATGATTAAAAGTTTTCAGAGCAAGATCTTTTGCTTTTTTTTCCCCTCTCAGTCATAAGAGAGCCATGGATCCAGCCAACAGTCAGGGAGATCACGAACTCCAAGTTGCCAGAAAAGACACAATGATTTTGAAGGAAAGTCTTCACTCCGCGGTGATTACGAGACAATAGTCCCAAATTAAGGCCTGATGGATGCTTCAGAGGGTTTGCCACTTCCTCCCTTTTCCCCTTCAAGTGTAAGGAATGCTATTCTCACGTATGCCCTGATTACATATTCAAAGCTTCTACAATGGTTAGTGGTTAACCAATCCCCCTTTGCAGATTTTCATTTGGCTTCAATTCATAGGCAGAACCCACGGCCAGGAGCAAGATACACACTTCAAGGTTATTTTCAGAGCCCTCATAATTTCACCTCAGATTTTGATCAAAAATTGCCTCCTATTTTTTCAGGAGAAGAAAAACCAAAAAACTACTCACCTTTGGAATTGCTGGTATCCTTGAAGAAATCCTTACTTTAGAAAATAATTATTATAGCAAGGTCTACACCTCAGTCTTTAAGAATAATTAGGATCTGTAGGGATTCCAAATGATATTAAGATGTGTATTTATCATAGCCAAGTTAATTAACACTCTTCATTAAGGACAAAATAATTAAACTAGTCACGTTTAATGAAATTTCAGTGATAGTTGATGTCTCCAAGTAGGAAATCTAAAATACATTAGTTGGACTGATTTGTTGCTAGTCAGATTTTTACTAATTAAATGTCCTTTCTCAATTTATGTTGAACTCCCTTTTCCATTTCTATTGCTATAAAACAAAGGCCTCATAAGCTCCCAGCCACTTCTTTTGGTGTTTGCAAAACTACCTGAAATTTCACACCTTGTGCAATTTCTAGAAAAGCATTTATTTTTACATGCATATTTTTTGCATTAATTTTAATTATTCCTAGACATTCAAAAGCTTCTCCGGGCTGTACCAAACCCATCTTCCTCCCTCTTTCTCCACTTTGTCTGGTGTTTCCTGAGCTCTCCTTGCTGTGGCAGCATCCCAGCTGTTGAATGCTCCCATTCATATCCTTACCAGAGCACAGAATTGTGCAAGTGGGGACCACAAAATTACCTAGACAAATTGCCTCTATCCCATCTGGTATTTATTCAAATTAGGTATCAGCGTTAAAAGCAGACTCAAAGTCAACACTGCTTTAATTTCCATCAGCTCTGCACCATTTCAGGTGTGGAATTGCATGGACAGATCCTATGGCTTCAGCCCAGGCATTTCTTAATGAGCTCCAGCAATCAGCACGTGCTGATCTGTCCCCTGGCTCCTTGGATGCCTTCTAGATATGGAAAGAAAAGATCCAATTTGGAGAATGTGTAACAATTAAGCCAGAGCTGAAGAACTCCACCCTCTCCTCTTTTTCCTCTTGTGTAGAGACAGAATTAAAAAGTGATTTTTAGTCATCAGCTGACACCTTCTCTGCACAGCACTTCTGCACCATATGGTGCAGCTCCTGCTCGGCGCAGCTGAAGCCAGGGCAGACCAGGGTCGCTGGAAGCATGGTTTGGATCCAAGGTCATTTGAGATGTGTAATTTCTCCATTCAGGCAGGCTGGCTGGCCTCCTGTGAATAAGCTCTGGACTCAGATCAAGATCCCTGATAATTAGGAGATAGATCTGTTCTGATTGTTTCTTCTTCCTCAGCCGTAAAAAGCAGTGGCCCAGCAACTGCTCATGACATGATTCTGCTTTACTGGAAAATCATCCCTTCAAAACGACGACTGGTGCAAAAAATAAAATTCAATACTGCTGCAAGACAGCCATTTCAGACAGGCTTATTGATCTGCTGATTATCTTTTTGTCATATACAGATATTTTGGGTTGTCCCACAATGTTCATGTATCTGTTGGCTTTTAAAATCATGTTTATCTCTGTATCAGTACAAGATAGAAATTACTAAATAGAGGAGCACAGCATTGATTTAGTGGCTTTTACTTCCATGTAACTGATTTGTTTTCAAGAGCTTTATATATTTCAACAAAATTTTTCTCTGTGGTTTAAAAATGTGCTATTTCTGCCTCCCTGTTGCACGGCACTAATAAGTGGGCTGAGAGGACATGATACAAAGCAAATGTTATCACAAGAATCCTTGTACATGCTCTTCACAGTGGAGAGAATCATAGTTAAAGCTCAAACACTGACAAAAAAGATTAAAACCCAAAAAAATATATAAATCATTGTGCTCATTACTCCTGCCCAATCATTTTTGTGTCTGATGATGAAGAAGGTCCCCTTGGTACTGAGATGTGTGACCATTACTGTGGTGGCTTCCTTTGAAGGCTCCTAAGTATCTAGCAACATGATATGGTCCCTTTATCTAAATTACAAAGTCTGAAGGATGATCTGTGCCACAGAAGTTGCCCAAGCAAGAGAACAAAGCAGCTAAGAGTACCTGCAGTGAGCCCAGGAGGGAAAGCTTACAAAGGGCACCATCAGTTTCTCTAAGAGAGAGGAGTTGGGGGCCCAAGTGCCAGAGGAACGGAACTGGGACCTCCAGCTGGAGACTGTCACACTGGCCAGGGCAGCAGTAGCATAGAGCCCCTTCTGACCCTGCAGCTGCTAAACACACAGCAGCATGCACACAGATTTGCTGACGGGAACACTTCCATGTCCCCTTTATTTATTGGGCTGTGTCTCTGACCCTCCCATCAGGCTGAGCATTCCCTGCTTCCTCCTTACACTGCTGTCACTCAGTTTATTATCCTGATTTATTCTTTCATACACATATATATAACCAAACAACCCAGCAGGTTGGCAGTATTTTAGTGACATGGAAACCAGAGGGAGATATTAATACATGGAGATCACATATGCTGGTATTTAGGCTGAGGACTCACAAGTTCTACTGAAGCACGATATGAAAACAAGAAATGCTCTTACGAGGATGACCAGGAAGGGAAAGGCTGGTTAAGTCAGTGCTTTGGAGAGCAGACACAGCTATGACTCCTGATGCACCTGAGAACGTTTTCATTTGTTTTTCTCTATTGACAAAGCACTTCCTCTGGGCATTAGAATCATTTTCCAGGCATAGGCTTGGAAAAGAAGAAATGTCTCCTCCCCTCCACCCACACTTAAACCTGAAGTCTGAAAATCTGCTTCTGGAGCTGACTTTATTTCAGTCACCAAAACCCAGTTATGTTGCCAAGAGTTACCAATAAGTGACATTTTAATTATTGCCATAACAGCAACAAAACCAAGGTCACAAAGTCTCTGAACAACATGACATACACTTCCATTCAGCAGGACCCATCCCTGCCAGGGAGAAAAGAGTGTCACCTTGAAAGAATTCTGTCAAAGGGGGATTGAAAGAGCTGCTGCAACCAGGAAGAATTTTTCTTCTTCTCCTTGTTCAGCACAGGGCTGCACTCTGAGTCTCCTCACTCAGGTTCAGAAAATATTAATTGGCTGCTGGGAACTGGGCTGGTAAAAGGACAGTCACACCACTTAGTTTTAGTTATCTCCTTCAGTGCGTTGGTTGGCACCTGCACCTTTGTGGCCCTGAGCAGAGCTGCTGGAGGGGTTACCTGCCTGCTCTGAGTGCAATACATAAAGCTAAAAAACCACAAACAGCCACTCTCCAGGTGCACTTCATGAAAAAGGCCATATTAGATAGAGATTTATAAAATAAATACAGTTTTGTCAAAGCAGTAGAACATGATTTTTGATTTCATTTCCCCATGTTAAAAGCAGTGAGTGAAAATCTCTTCACTTAAGATCTAATATCCAGGTACTGCACAAAGACATTTCTTACATAGGAGAAAACCTCACCCCAATAAGACAACAGCAAAAACCCCATGATTGGTTATGAAATTGGACATTGATAAATCTGAAGGTGATACACAATCTAGAAAGGATTAGCCTTGTCTAGCCTTGGGATAGACAATTCACTGTAGCAAAGACCTTTTACAAAATGTAAAAAAGTGGAGCAGGAGCCTAACACCAAAAGCAGAATAAAATGATGGTGACTCTTTCAGCATATCCTGGTAAGCTTTAGTCCACACCAGCATGAAAGTAACCCTGTTGGGCACACAAACACCACAGAACAGAAACAGGCATCACCAGAGCAACAGCCCCAGCCAAAGCTGAGGGGCCCCATCCCGGCAGGACAGTCCTACAAAATCAAACTAAAAATACAGTATGAAAAGGCAATGATGTACCTGTGAGGAACAAGTGTCTTTATAAGAAACACTTTAGGCTTCACCTTAATCCCTTAGGCCTAGCTCATAACTATGGGCAGAGCTCTACCCATCCAGGCTGTGTTTCTAAGTACATTTGAGGTTCAGGATTATTTCCTTCACCTCCTCTCCCTTAGTTCAGGTCCTGGGTACCTCAAACTGCCCCAAGCCCTTCTTTCTGCAGCTCTTTTCAATTCCCCCCAGCTGGCAGGGTCCAAGTGGGGTTAATTGGGGCGGTGGGTGGGTATCTGTCACCCATGTGGCACAGCTGTTTCTCCTCAAGGATTCATTCCCATAGCACCCAGGGCACAGAGCACAGGCTCAGTTCCTTTCACATGCAGCTCTTTTTGATGATATTTGGGTGCTAGGAGCTCATTAAACATATTTGGGCTTTAAATTGCATTTGTGTGTTGGAATAGAATGGCTGCCCAGAGTCAGCCTGCCCAGAGTGCTACAACACTCAAGGCATCCTTGAGTTTGTGTCATTCACGGTGTCTTTGTGTCATTTGTGGCATCTTTTAGTTCATGTTTCTGTTGCTCATGGGGGTGTTGAAACCAGAGGACCATCCCCAGTTTCCCCCAGTGGGAAAACTGTTTCCTGGCCCTGTGGGACCAGGGGGCTCTGCTGGCATGTTGCCCATGCTGGAGGAACATCCCTTCTCTTCCCAGCCCTTTGGGTAGCAGGGCTTCTATAGCAATCTGCAACCCCGCAGTAACCAGCAGCAGGGTTTGATTTATTATCCTACTCCCTGGAGAAGCAGCTCCCAGACCTTTGGGCAGACCTCATGTGGGTGGCACACCCTGTGTGGGGGTGAAAGGAGACAAGCTCTGCTAAATCCACAGTGATCTCACCTCTGCCATCCAAAAACTGCCTGGAGTGGCTGTGAGTGACTCCAGAAGTGCATGAGGGCCTCCCTTTATGAAGTGCCCATCCTTCTGGGACCTTTGCAGTGAGGCTGAGGAGTGGCAGCCCAGGCTCTGGGTTAATTGGGATAATTACAGGCTAAATCCTGGCCCTGTGTTAATATTGTCACACCACCTGGGGTTTTATTTCCTTATGCCATAGCCTTCTCTTGGCTGTTTCACCTTAAAATTCCACAAATGTAGTAAACTCCAAAGATCTCTGCTGGTTTGGCAGTTTCCCTGATCTCATAATTTCTAACACAGACACAGGAACAAACGAATTCTTCTCTAGACAGAATATTTTTCTCCCATGCAGCACTTTAATTTTTGTAGCTTAAGTGCTGGATGTCCTTCCCAAATCCCACCACGCGGCACTGCAGCATCCTCTGTGACTCCCTAAGTCAACAGTCTTCCCAGCAAGCCAGCCAGCCCAAAGAATGAATTCATATGCAAAAATTACATTACTCCTATAAGCAACTTGTGTTATGAATAAAGCCTAAAGACAGAACCCAATTCTCCATGCAAAGCCAATGTGCAGACTCCTAAATTAAAAAGAAATCTCAGGCAGGTGGAAGTGCTGTTTTGGGACCTTTCTGGTGTTGCAGTTGCCAAGGAAACCTCTTCCTTTGTGCCCAGTCAAAGGCTCTGGCTGTTTGGAGCCTCGTCCCAGCAATGGCTGAATGTGCTGCAGCATCAGGATTGAAGGGAAACTGCTAGAAATACTCTGATAAAAGAAAATACTAAAAATAAGGGTTTCCTCATGAAAACATCTCTCCCTAAAGACAAAAAAAGGGGGAAGGAGTAGCTGTTCTTGTGAAGCTTAGGGGCTGTGGGTGCAGACTTCCATGGCAGGTGGGGGCCTCACCTTCAAAGGGGAAGGGAGAGGCTCACAGGGACAGCTCTTTGTGTGTGGTGCACTCCAGCAGTTAAAGGTAATGCATAATAAACAGCAAAAATTTAAAGGATATTTCTGACTTAAAAGTCACGCTCCTCCCTGTAGTGTTGACCTGCTCCAGTACTTAAAATAACTGTCAGGAAAGAAATAAAATTAGTTCTTGTTTCATTACTACTTTTCTTCTTGTACATAATTACCTAGTCCAAGGGTTTTCTATGAGTTCTGTGTAGACATCAGGGGAGTCTCAAATGGAGTTGGCTTTTTCATGTCTAGAACTGAATTATTTCCAGTGCTACTGATTAATTTTTTATGAGGAATAAGAAAAGCAATTGCAAACCCACTAGAATGACGAGGACATCTCTCAAACCTTGGCTTGATCTTGGTAAAACTGCTTAGTTGCTGCTAATATATTTACTTTTCTGACAGTGATTTACATTAGAATCATGGCAAAACAATCCTGGTTTAATGGATTAGCCTTCATTCCTTGATGCATTTTTAGTCTAAAATTAATAGCACCCTCAGGTTACTTTGGTTTTTTGTAAGTGGTTTGTATTAGCTACAACATATTGATGTGACTTCAGTGCATTTCTCTTGCCCTTATTTTAGTACAGGCTGATGTAATGGTCACTCTACATCCACCTAAAGTCAAAGCCAGGACAGGAGATTTACAGAGACATGGGACATAAGCAAAGTAGGAATGAAAAGTGATACCCAAGAATCTGAGATTTCTTTTCAAAATAAAAGGGGAGTAGAAATTAACAGTTTAAAGAAACTCATCCCACGCTCTTTGGACCCAAATGACCACTTAAATCTCTTAAACATAAAGGTATGCAGCAAAAAAAGTGTAAAATTGAGCAAAAGAATGTTTGAATCATGGTGTTGCTGTGGGATGAACTGTGCCACAAAGCAGGATTCCATGGATCTCAATAGTTACTCTATTTTACCACAAATTATTAATGCCAGTTTACAGGACTGAGTACCATCACAGAAAACCAAAAAGAAAGCCACTTGATTTGATAATTTCCTACATATCCCAGGAAGGGCTATTTAAAATGGATGTAAAACTGATCAGGAAAATGCATTTTTGGTAATACCAGAAATCTCCAGTAGACATTATTGCCATGTATTTTAGGGAAGGAAAGAGGAAGCAAAACATTCATCATTCTAAATGCCATTTGGCTTTTGAGAGTAAAAGCACTAGAACAACAAGGAAAAACCACCCAGAATAGAGCAATCATTTCAACTTTTATTGTGGAAAAGGTTCCAAAGCATTTTTAACTTCATTGGCAAGAAGCAGGTGCAGACAGAAATGGTTCTTGTCTCTTCCAAAGGGCAGGAGCTATGCCTTTATTGCAGCAGTTTCAGAATGTCTGAGAAAATTTTAGGGATTATTTGTAACAGGAAACAAAAGACCAGACAGCTAGTGCTAGATAAATAAAATGGAGAGGTGAAAATATTTTCTAGAAGGAGTTCTTCAACTTTTGTTTATTCCTTAAGAGAAAAGCCCTATGGAAGGAAAAATTTGTTTGAAACAGTCGTGTTGATGAAGGTGAAAGCCAAGCCGGCAAGTGCTCCAGTTTATGTAAAAATGCCAGGAATGTGACTGGAGAAGCTGCTTCCCACCAGTGGATCCAGCATCCTCTGCTTCCTCCCTCCTGTGCCAGCTGCTGATAAAGCACCTTCCCTTTGCACCTGTTCCCCTGGACATCTCCTGAAACTCCCCACTCATCCAAATGGATTTTCATATTCCCATACCATGTAAGAGAGCAAGGAATTTCTGGAACCACTCTAAACCAGCCCTGGCTCCCTCAGCACTCTCTCCTTTAGTGCCTTTCTGAGCCCAGCTCTGTGCACCATAAGCTGGGGTGAATCACCCCAAGCTCAGGGATCACTGCTCCGGTTTTGTGTGCATTAAAAGAGCTCTGACACAAACCCTGCTCCAAATCACAGGACTCCTGGCAGGTCTTGTTGGGACAGATGCAGGAGTCCCCCACAGGTAGCTGTTTTTCCATGCTGGTTGGGCCACACTAGAGCCTGGTGCACACGTCCAGTCCTTGGCAGGAGCACACCCAGGTCCATCTGCTGCCTCCACCAACTAGCCAGCTGCCGTGGCAGATGACAGGCTTCAGACTGACACAGGAACACAACAAAATCAGATCTATAAAAAGGGTCTGAGCAAAAAAAAAGTGAGAAACATGGAAAATAAACCCCTGAGAAATATGCTTAGTAAGATTTCAATTTTTTTTTTCTCTAAAGGAAATAAATAACTCTGTATAATCACTGCGGTGATCAGGTCCATCTCATGGGAAGGAAAGAAGAACTACAGGAGGAGTAGTCAAATCAGTAAATTATTTTTTACTATCTGCCACAGGGAAAGTACATAGTTATAAGGGAGCCATTAGCTTCTAAGAAAAAAAAAAAATTAAAAATCATGCATACCATTCTCCTGTGCTCTCTTTTCATTTCCAGGGAAACTCTTGTCTTTTGAAGGAAGCAGTGTTGCTTCCAGGAAATCTGATTTCAGAAAAATTTGATGTCATATCTCTTATTTTCTTTCTGTTCATTTCCTGGAATGATGATGTGTCACAGAGCAACTACTCTTGGTACCAGCAGCAATGGTTGGGATCTTTGTTGTCAGCAATGGATTAATAGAGAAATTCTACAGTTTTTCTAACTTCCTGTAAGACATTCACAGCAAATGCCCATTGCTTTTAAAATTACTGTCCTTGATGGAGATCCTTTGCATGGATAGGTTTCCTTTCAGCTGCCTCTCATCTAACCTGTGTTAAGGGAACAGTGATGCTGTTCATGAAGACTCCAATTCTGATTTTTAGAAGAAAGATTGATGCTGGTTTTATTTTTGATATACAAACATCTTGTGAGATGCTCAATTTAAGTAACTCAAAGGAGGAACTTCAAAGCTGGCACTTAGGACACTTAAAAATGTCACTGACATTTTACATGTGACAAGACTGAGGTGGAGATGCTCTAAAAAGACAATTGTAAATTGCCATTTGATTTTGCTACAATTTTGTCATCATCCCCCAGGACTGACAGGGAAAGAAGTAGGAGATCAATATAGCTCATGGATCTCTTTACCCAGTATATTGCTTCCACTTAGTTAAAGCTGATAAATACTGCAACTGAAGTGCCAAGGAGGAAAAATGAGAATCTGCAAGACTCATTGCAAATTAAAATGAAGAAGAGCAAATAAAACAGACAAAAAGATGGCTTAGGACATGTTTTAAAATGGGCTCAGATATCATTACTATCATCCACTATGGATGAACAGTCAGGAAAGATATGAGTGTGCATTTGTATGTCAGAAAGTTTTTGAAAGTTGTCAGTTATGTGTCATCAGTGAAGAGTGGGCAGAACAGAAAATGAATTTATATCCCCTTTCTTCTCCTTTGGCATGAAACACACCAAACTGAACATAGATCTGATTATCTGTCTTGGAACCTCAGATTCCTTCTTAGCATAGAAATAGCAACAGGTCCAGAAACAACTGCTCAGTCACACCCAGGGGAGTGCTCAGGAGCAGCACCACAAGCACCCAGGCCATGGGGTGCTCTTGTTATTTCTGCTAAAGAACAGTGTCCTCTAAGAAATCACCTCAGGGTTTGAATGGTGACAAGAGATACAAGTGGCAGAAATCAGAGATCTGTGTATGGCAACACCATGGCAGGGGCTTAATGATCCCTCCACTTATTTCAGCTGCCACATAGAGAAACACCACTGAGTGTCAGGATTTCAAATGAGTTATAATTTCTTTCTTTGCTTATGCAGGCAAGTTATATTCTGTTCTCCTGAGCCAGACAAACAATTCCCAGGGATTTTGCTCTAGTAAGAGCCCAGTCCCAGACTCCAAGAACTATGGGACCCTCCAGTCTAACTCACGGTCACAGCAAATCAAAGAAAGAAGAAAGTCAGAATGATGTTTCTCTCACTACGTAATTTGCTTTCCCTTGATGTCCACTTATTTATAGAAACATTACTTTGGCCTGTGCTGTAGAAATTAAAATTTCCCCATACCTTTTCATAGTGTTGAAATATAAATAACTGATTGAAGCTGGATGGTAAGACCGGAAATAGTCCCCAGCCCCATCCAGTCAAAGTAAAGACAGAGCATTTCTAGGTCAAGATTTACCTCATCTTTCAGTAAACACTGAAGATAAGTCAGGTGAATCTCTTCTTCCAAGTGCCAACTATAAAAGGACCATAAGGCAGCAACTCACTGAGCAACAGACATCTGCTGGTGGGTTCCTGTCAGGGGAACCTATTCCCCATTTTCCTGAAGGAGTCATTCCAAGCGTAGTCCTGTCAGGGAGACTTTTTAGCAGGACACTTCTGCTGACACCTCCTACATGCCACTGCAAACGTCCACCAGCTGCAGCAGCACATCCCAGAAAGCCTAAACTGGAGTCCTTTCAGTTTCTACAAGCTCACTGAGCTTGACTCAAGCCTCATTTCAGAGAGACATTTCTCTACTTTGCAGGATAGGCCACCTTGCCATTTAATGGTGTCTCTAGTTTTCCAACTGCTTTAGTTCCACCCACCCAGTTTGGTATGGAATTACACCAGGAGTCACCTGGTATTTGACCAGTGCTGGTGGTGTCATCTCTGCTGAGCATCAAGAGGTTTAATGTCAGCAGGAGCTTTGCAGCAGTCGTGGAAGGATAATGTCAAAATGCTCCACACCAGCTGCTCTGCCTTCTAGCCAGCAGCAAATAAATGTTTAAACCATGTTTCAATTTAATCAAATGGACAACCCTCCTGTAATGCACTGCTTTCCGAAAATAGCTGAGTGACCATTATGTTTTATGTTAACTGTTAAAACATTATGGATGCATTATACAGTTAGAGTCCAGTAAATAAGGATTTCCACATGTATTTATCTGATTGAGCTCATCTTGACAATTAAAAGGTGGAAATACTTTCAGTTTGACAAACAGGAAAAGAAGAAGCATAAACGTATTGGGACTGACATTTTCAAAAGTCCAAAGTAAGCATGATGCCCAAGGCTGGGAGCCAGGCACTAACATTTGTATGAGTTGTTGAAAATCCCAAGCTCTTTTTCTCTGAAACCATTGGGGATCAGTGATCCCCTCTTTCCAGAAAATTTCCTCTAACAAAGTGAGGTTTTACCACTTTGGGTAAAACGAGAGCTATAACAAAAAGGAGCTTTATAGGAATGGGCATCCATCTGTGGCAGTCTGGTTTTTAGGGAACTGACTGATGGACATGGCACAGACACCAGTTTAGTGACACAGCTTTGGGTTTTCAGACAGGGACACGTGATCTGTGATTTGGCTTGAGATGTGTTTCCAATAAATTTTGGACAGAATACCTCTATTTTGCCTCTATCCTTTTTGAAGCCAGATTCACACTGGTACAATACAAAATCAATTTGACCCAAACAGTCACATTTTTTGTGGTCTACTCCTTGGTATTCAGGCCAGCCATGCTCCCAAAGGCCTGACTTTATGAACCTCTCAGGGAACAGGCATGCACAAAGCCCCTGTGAAAGGCTGCACGACTTCCAGAGTGCTGAAAAACTCTTTAATATGTGGATTGTGACCAGAATCAATCACTGGGATATTCATCTGATGCTATTCAAAGGCCTCATAAATTATGTGAGGAACTTTCATTTCAGGATTTTAATGAAGGTATTTATTGAAAACTGTGCTGTGTCTTCTGGTTTTAAAACTCTTTTTAAGTGATAGAGTGGGGCTATAATCCAACCTAGCCCCCAAAATGGAAAAAGGTGCAATGATAATGAAAGTGCACTAAAAAAAAGAGAGAAAAAAAGAAACAAAAGTGTAGTCTAAAAACCTCAGAAATTCACACATAAGAAATTTTAATTTGTTGAGGTGCTTCAAATATCAATTTTCACCTTAAGAAAAGCAAATAGAAGATGTGACTTAAGGTATTTAAAGCTAGAGTAAACAAAGAGACTAAGATTTTTCAAATGAAGCTAAAATCAGTGAGAGGCAAATTCCTTCGGGGTATCTTTTCTCTTTAATCTGATCCAGCCAAAAAACATCTGATAGTTGCTTAAAAGTTAAAAGCAGTAGTGGTTTGATTATCAGTAGTACTGGGGGACCAGGGCTCTCAGTGAAGCCCAATAGAGCTTGATTGATGAAAACCTTTCAAAACCAGATTATAAGGACCTCAATTGGCTCTTTTAATTTTAATATTTGCTTAGTTTAACTTTTTAAAATCTTTTCTTATTTCTCCATTTTAATTTGCATTCCTAATAGCACGTTCAATTATCACTTGCAGAAGATGTCTATTATTTGAATTATATTTAGTAAAATAATCCTTTTTTCCTTACTGTTCCCATTGAAAGCAAAATTAGGTTTGTACTGTTTTTTGCTTGAGATTGGTCGTGATTGAAGAATCTGGTGTGTGGTTCAAAAGTGGTCAAGCTTCTGGTTTGCCTTAAAATGCAGGAAATACTGCAGAAAATCTAACCTGTTTTCAGAATGGAAACTCTTCTTTGGGTATCTAGAAAGTGGTCACTGATCAGGCAAAAGAGAATAGAGCAAGTCTTATTCTAAGTAGAAGTATGATTATTTGAGCTTTTCATGGTAGGAGAAAGAAAAGTCACTAAAAGTTGCCCAGAGTTAAAATAAGAGTGATTTCATGCCAAAATATGACCCAAGGCCCCACTCATCTTGACTGTCCTTTGTGAGAATAAATTGATGTTTTTATAAGGCTTTGGAGAAAAATAGTGTAACTGCTGGCACAATTATCCCCAGAGAACAGGCTGTACCCTACTTCCCTTTCAGCTGCTGATCAGCCTGTCTGCAATAAAAACACCCCCTCCACAATCTGGGAGAGGTCCATGAGTCCACACAGGCACAGTGTGGATCCCATGCTGCTGGTGAGGACTGAATTCCTAACCCAAGTTCTTAGACACCTAAAATCAAATACTTCATCCAAGACCTGACTCCAGGCCTAAGAAGAAGTTTTAACCTAAAGGACAGACAACAAATCCAACCACATCTGTCATACCCAACTCAGGTCAAAGATTTGAAACAGGAAAACAACATGATAGATTCCATACATTACCCATTATTCTCTTAAAATCCCAATACTTCCCAGAATTATTTCCAACCGCCCCCCCCCTCCAAAGCAGTAATCAGAACAGCACTGCAGTCCAGAGTTTGAGGAAGATGCAGATGTTGTAGTTAAACCACCCCAAATCAGAGAAGCAGAAACATCAAGGGAAGAGACATCAAGAAGGGCTTTGCATCATTCCATCTAATTTTCATTGTAAAAATGTAAACTTAGGTCTCAAGTGTCTTATTAGGCAAGCTCAGCAAATGGGAAGCTTGAGCAAATGAGTTTCACTTTTGCTGGCTGAGATTGTTTTGGCATCTGGAAATATGCTTTGGATGATTGGAACATGGTTGGGAATTTGAATGGGTTTTTTTTCCTCCAGTCTTGAAATAGCCTCCTTGAGAAATGTCTTCAGACCGTTGCATTTATATTACTGGCCTCAGATCATTTACATCTAATCTTCCAATGCTGTTAACAAAAGCTGGGCTAGCATGTGCAAATGTAAATAACATTTTTTTTTAATGTGAAATCCCAGTTTAACTACTTAACAGACTTCAAAGCAGGTTTAACATCAGCAGTGTCTGCCACATTGGTTATTAACCTGCTTTCTGTAAGAGTTATGGCTTTAATTTATTCATCTGTTTTGGCTGCAGCAAAGCCCTGTTTACCCCCTCCATGCACTGAAATACTTTTTGAAAGAAACTACTTCAAAAGTGAGGTGTAAGCCAGCAGAAAGAGGATTGGGTATAAGAAATAATCAGTGGATGTCTGTGCCTCACACATGGTTCCTGTGATCTCAGAGCGGCTGGGTTCAGCCTGTTCCATCTCTCACAAAGCAGGTTTCCTGCACACTGTTCAGCTCAGCACCATCACATCCTGTCAGAGTGTCCTGTGGCAAAGCAGCTCAGGAAAAGTCATCTGGGTGCAGGAGGGGATGGAATTCCAGCGTGGGAGTCCATTACGCAGCTCCCAAAATAGGCTGTGGGGCTGCGCAATGGCCACAGGACACCAGAACATGAGACCCACCAGGGTATCTGCCAAACACTGACTTGCTCAGACAGTTACAGACAAAAAATGAGCAGTGGGGAGGGAAGTGAGGGAAAGAAAAAGAAGAAAAATGTGCTCCCATTGTTTCAATCTTTATTATATTCTTTTGATAAGCACCCCATGCCCTCCAGAAGTTGGATTTTCCATTACATGAAGTGGAAGGGAAAGAAAGAGAATTATGTGAAATTCACTAGATTTTTTTTCAATAAGAGAGCAAAAAGAACATAAGGGCAAATCCAAAACAACTCACATCCACATTTCTCAAATTGAAAATTTCAATGATTTTGTATTTTTTAATATTCAATTATACATCATCTCATGGGAAATCAAAATAAAAAGCAAAACTATTTTTGCTGTCCATGAGAAACAGATCCACCTACTTCAAAATATTTTTCAGGCTTTTCCTTTACAGAAAAATCTGGAATTTGGAGGGAAAAGAGGATTCAAAGGAAGTTAATGCTTTGTAGATGGGAGTTCCCATTCTCCGCACAAACTGAGTGATCAGAACAATCCTCATCAAATCAATCAGAAATATTAAGAAACCCTATTTAGAAGAGATAATTTTAGAAAAAAAGCACTGGATGATACATTCCTGGTGCTCACTGCAAAGCTTCCCTGCCCTTTGGAATGTGATGGTTTATTGTAACATGTAGGTTTCCATGGCAAACATCTTCTTTCAGTATAAACAGGGTAGGCTAAAAATGTATCTGCTGGCAGCAGTTAATGCCCAAGGGCTGTGGAGATCACCTTCCTTGTTTCAAACTAGTCACAGCTATTTATTATAAACAGATGTTAGAATAGATGCAGAATTGTAAACTCCTTAAATGAATATCTCATCTACATTCAGCAGGGCACAAAAGCTGAAAAATTCACTGCATTATGCAAATATGCACTTTTTTTTCCCAAATGTATTCCACCTTCTTGTGAATAATTCTCATGAATGTTTACTTAATGTGGCAAACTGAACAAGCAGAGGCAACTTAATTGTATTATTTTGTACAAATCTCCAACTTGTTAGTACCTGCATCTGCCTTGCTATCATAACAGGGTAACTGAGCAATAGCAAAAAAGGGGGGGTGCTCCATAGGAAGTGGACAGTGAGGATGGAGCAAGAATTTTCCTGTTTAGCACAGATGACATGATTGAAAGGGAGGAAAAAGCCCCAGAGGGTCACAAGTGAGATTCACACAGTGCCTTGTCTTTCACTTATTTTGGAAAATACATATAATGATATGATTAATTTAGCTTCATGTAAATCCAAAAAAATAATTACAGTTCTCTTTCCCTATTCTTGTGTATGGGGCAACCACAGTTTGCACAAGCCAACACGACAAATTGGTTGTGGTGCAATTATTAAAATACAGACCTTGCCATTATTAGGTCAGCATCACACCAATTGAATCATGTCACACCCCACAGGTAACAACACTGCATTTTATTTCTGTTTGTACAATACCAGAAAAATTAGGATCTGCTCAATTTAGGGCAATGAATTTAATTTCTCTCTCGGAGACTTTCACTTACAGTTCCAGAAATCACAGAAACACTTTTAATTTGCACTTTTGCACACAAAAAAAACCATAGCAGGCAAAGTGATTACATGCAGATTCAAGCAAAACAAAACAAACCCAACAAAAAGGAGCTTCCACAACTCTCCTAGACATAAACAGCAACTAACTCCTTTTAGCTTCATGGATGAATGACTAAATTGGTTTAGGAAGTCAGCAGTTCAAGAATTAATTGAGGATAGTTTCCAGTTTACGCTTCAAAACTTGTCTGCCTTTTTAATCACCACAGCCCTCATAGACTTGTTTTTCCTTGCCACTTTCTTCACCAACCTGGAAAGTTTTGCTCATTGTTAAAGAGCCACATTCTGCTTCTCTCCAGCTGAAATACTGGCATTTCTGAGCAGAGCAGCACCATCCTGGGCAGCTGAACAAGAGACAGATGAGACAGCACAAACTAAAAAAGGTGATTTTTGTTCCACTTCCAGTCCTGGGACACCATTCTGCTCATTGCTGGAAACAATGGACACCAGTGGTGGAAAAAGACCAAGAAATCAAGCAGAATATTTAATAAAGGAACCATTTTCAAGCAACAAATTTATTCCAGCAATCAAGACTGCAGGATGGAAATAAGATAATGAAGGAAATACTTGAAGAGATGAAACAGCCAAAGTAGCCTGAGAAAAGGCTCCCAATGAGATGTGTTATTTTGTTAGTGCTTTTCATCATCGAAGAGGCAAAAAAAGTGGAATTAGGCTCATAATCATCATTGGCCTTTACACACAGTAAGATGTAGTGGGCATGTAAATGCATCGTTGATTACTTTTACTTTTTAATCTGCTGTTACTACTGTCAACATTTCAGCTCGTTTGTGCTCCTGTCAGACAGCAGTACCTAGAGCTGGTCAAATGCTGCCAAACTCTGTTTACAGAACGGGTTAATGAATTCTGAGCAGCTGTTTGGTTCAGCCGTGTTTGTGCCCCGTGTTGTTCATGAATATTCAAGAAAACATGTTTTGTTTGCACAAATGGTTGGGGAGTGGCTGTTCCTGTATGAATATATTCTCATGCAAACAAAGATATTCCTGGGGGAGCCAGAATGTTTGCTAGTTCACAGCTAACTCCTTGTTTAAAAAGTTCGGGGCATTTAGTCAGAAATCAGAAACACTGTGACCTGGCTCAATTAACCAGCTGGATGCCACCACACACAAACAGCAAACAGTAAAAAGGGGACAAAACTCAGGTATGGCAACTATAGAGTTGAGCAAAAAAATTCACGGGAAGAAAAAATCAAAGCCTTTTGTGACCAGAATAAGAGAGTTAAACAGTGACTGCTGGTCCGAATGGATGAACAGCCTGGTACTCATGATGCATCTCGATTTGAAATCAGGTAACCATTGTTGTTTGCATATTTAAGAAAGGAAAAAAAAAAAACCACGCTAGGCTAGCAGATGTTCTCCTTAAAACTCTTGTCTTAAACTAATCTATTTCTGGGTTACATATGGCACAGGAATCTCTTTTTTCTTTAATGTTTCTTCCAGCAGAAAAAGCAGATAAATGATGTATCAATGAATCTCACTTAAAGATGAATCAGCTGTAACAAATGTGGGCATGACTGCCAAGCACAGAGCAGACAGGGAGTGGTGTGGGATTGGGATGTGCTGCCTGGCCTGTGCTGTGTTTATCAAGTCACAGACACCTTCTGGCTGTTCTGAGAGTTAAAACACTCAGCCAGGATGAACATATTGGGAGTTCTGTTTGGGGAGGATCCCATGGAGCTTCAGACAAGAACCTCAGAAGTTCAAAACCAGAGGTTATGAAGTGCCTGCATTTGTATGATCCCTCCATGAAATTTTTCTATGCGGGAAGCTGGACTCGGAAAAGAGAGAGACAAAACACACACTGGGGCTATTAATTATGTAGATGCATTGCTCATTAGCAAATGATTAAGTTGTATATTTCTATAAATACAAAGGAAGTGGCACAGCAATATAAGTCAAATATCAGAGAGTGGCAACACACTGAACTGACTCTGGCTGGGGTGGCTCTTTCCTGTAGGTAAAGCCTGTAGGTTTTATTTCCTATGATTTCAGGAAACCCTCCCAAAACTGACTTTAGCATGTTAATCTGTTGCTAAGAAGCAAATGGGTGCACACAGTCATGTCCACTGTTCTCCTTGCTGTTCTCCACAGTGTACAAATTTTCTGGAGATTTTGGGTAATGACAGAAAGAAGCAAAATACACTTTACATCATTTTTAGAACAGCACCCATTTATCATAACATAAACATTATTATCTCAGTGTTGGTCAACTTGTAATGATTTTGAAAATTACTGCTTTTAAGATACTAATCAGGTTGCTAGGGAAGTAGAATTAACTACACGGAACATATCTGGTACAGTAATTATAAAGCCTTTCTGGCCTCACAAAGCCCTTTTCTATTTCTCTTCCGTTATGCCAGCAGCTGTACATTGTGATATCCTCCTGGCCAGAGGGAAACTTCGAAGAGCATTACACAGCTCTGCAGAAAACCCTCCTGCTGGCACATATCTGACTCATAATACACCCAGTTAAAAATTATCTGACAGAATTTAATTAATATTATAGCTTCTGCAATTAGATAATGTTATTCACACCTCGGGATTCCAAAGCGCATACATATTGAGCAGAAATTAATATTTATACCTATAAGCATAATTATTCTGAAACATGAAAAACAGATATGAAGATATTATTTGATTATTGACCTAACAAGACCCAACTCAAAAGCTAACTACTTCACATATTTCAGGGCATGGACTTAATTTGTGAGGAGGATGGGATTTACCATCTCATATTATAAACCAGACAATTTAGCTTAAGTGTTGTTCAAAATGCCCCATCCTTTAAAGCATGAAAAGCACTTCAGCCTCAGAAGTTATAAGTATTCTTCTTCAGGGTAGACACTTTTATTAGTTTATTCCTTCCTGGGCACTCATCTTGGAGAATTTTACCCATTTACAACAGACTTATTTCCTTTTTAGCTTGAGGAATAACTGGACAAGGTTTTCCAGCTTTTTATCCATCTCTGGCTGGAGGGATTCAGCCGCTTCAGCTTCCATGCAGTGGAGAGCAGGGCAGTGAGTGGTATTAATTTCATGCTACTGCAGTGGGGAGCAAAGCTATTCTCATTCCCCTTTCCCTACTGCCAGGACAGGAGAACAGAGCAATTCCTGCCAGGAAGTCCTGAACACTCCCAAATTCAACCCTGGCTGACCAAAAACCCTGCCTAATGAGGCTCTTGGTGCTCTTGGCAAATTTTCTGTTGTAGGAAACACTGTCAAAGGATCACGAGACTATTTTGAGGAGTTGAGGAGGCCACCTGTGAGCCAGGAAATCAATTGCTCAGACCCAATGGAGTTTCTCCTCTTTCGGCCAGCCTCCCTCTATTCCACTGCAACAATTGGATGCTTCCTCTCTTGTCAACATCCGCTTTTAAAATCCTGCTCTCTCTTAAAATCCTGCTTGGAATTTTTGTTAGCAACCTGCCCAAAACAAGGCTGACAGAAAGGGACAGCAAGAAGATTGAACAACTGTGAAAACACAAACTACCTGCACAGCCCTGGCTACAGAGCACAGGGTCTGCCCTCAAGCAGTGGGAGATGGCTGGAGAGCTCTGGCTCTGCACCTTGTGGGTGCCTGTCCTGAGGGCTGAGAAGAAGCCAGATCCAATTGCAGGCTCTCTCTGCAGCTCAATTCTTCCTAACACCTCTGTCTGTGCTGGTTATTTGACAGTAGAAAAGGGTCAGAGCTCTCCTAAAAGCCCCTTCCTCAAAAGAGTGCTCTCAGTGACTTCACCCAGCCACCTCCTCCTGTGACATCCCCAGCAGTTGATTGCCTCTGAGACCCTTCTGCCGGCTGGGCTGGACTCACTCAATGCACTCAAATCATGGAGGAGAGGAGTGGGGGAATGAAGGAAGAGACAAGTATTGGTCATTTAGGAAAAAAGGCTAAAAATGGAACTCTTGCCATTATAGGAAGAAATAGATTTTCTACTCTTGTAGTAAATAAAGTCTCACAGGATGAGAAATAGCACTATCAATTTCTATTTTAACAAATTCCGTTCCAGGAAATTTATTTTTTTATCCAAAGACACATCAGAGAAAATTAAAAGTCATTGATCTTGTTCACCTATCTCCCTTTCTTTTCCATCCCAGTTTCACATTTCAAGCGCTTACCAGGAGAATTAAACAGAGTCATTAAGGCAGCACAAGAAACCAGTGGTCTGGCAGCATCTTTTTTCCTAAAAGGAAGCCCATCAAAGAAACCTTTGATAGGCAACAGAGCAGCCACCTCCCAGCCCCCAAAGCTTTCATTTTTTTGGGAAAGCTGTGGCCCTGCATCCTTCTCAGCCCTCTTTATCTCCAGGAGTCATACATGTGCTGACCTGAATTAATTCCCCAGGGCCTCCTGTGTCATGTTGTTAATTTGACCTTGTTACCCCCTTATGGCAGATAAGAGGGTTGAGGATTTCTTTTTAGTCCTTCTCTCTCAACTGACTCATTCCGAAGAAAAACAATGATTTGTTTCTGTCACCTTTTTAATGAGTTGCTCGAAAGAAGGATGGTTTTCAGCTTTTTAAAGTTAAAAAACCACAAAACAGGAAGAATGTCCCACTTTTCCAACCAAAAATCAGACCAATTTAAGCACTAATACAAATTTAGAGAAGCCGACCCTATAAGAGAACTACTTTCAGTTCCATCTCTTGAATTGCACAAGAATGCAGTTTTAATAGTTTCTTTCTAAAATTACTTTATCACAAAGAAGTGGTGTTGTCACAGAATATCTGCTCATTTAGGTAACTGCTTTGCATACATTTCTTTTTGTTTGTTTGTTTTTCCCCTGTCCCTAACAGAAACCTCGATTACAGCACTGAACATTTGGGCAAGATCTCAGATTAACTGGAATACATATCCTTAGAGAAATCAGCTGTGAATAAAGAAGTTCATGACAATACTGGAAAAACCTCATCCAGCTGAGTAAGTTTTTGCATTTTGTGGTATTTTTAATCTCCCCCTACTTGTTCTTGTGAACATGTCAAGATGTTCCTTTATCAGGTAAGGGGAAAAATGGGCCAGGTTGCTGAAAAATGCCTTACACAGCAAGCTGGTGATAAAAATGGAACAAGAAAAGTCTGAAGATCAGATTTTTTTCTTGGAAATTGAGCTGGATCATATTAGACCCAGATGATTCCATATGAACCTGAGAAACTCCTGTGATGCCATCAAATCAAATTATTCCAGCTTCTGGCAATAACAACCAAAAAAAGAAGCCTTACAGTTAAAGTGAAGAAGAGGATAATGAGCAGTGTCTGTTCTGCCTTTTGCAGCTGGATTTTTGTTGAGGGCAGTTCACTGGGAGATCCTGTGATACAAACAACAGAGAGTTTTTAAACTCTCAGCTAAAAGAGGAAAATTCCAGTTGCACATTTGCCCCAGAAAGCTTTAGGGATTCTTGTAACCAGCCTAAAATTATTTTATTTTCCATTACTCTGAATTATTATTTTGAATATTTTCTACTGCAAAGGTGAAATGTTTCATTTTGCAGCTAGATAGTAGGAAAAGTATCATGTTAATTCATTGCTAAAAGTGAATATAAAATTCTAGTTGAGATTAAAAAATACTTTTTTTTTCTACTAAATTATATTGCCAGAATATGGCTGGAAAGTATTTGCATATTTAGTACAAGGCTATGTAAGGCCACAGCTACTCACTGAAATAAATATGTCAGATGAAAATCCAAGGAATATGTTATAAACCTAAAAAGTGGTACCAGGAGCATGGAAATCACTGGTTTGTAACCAAATAGATGATTGAGGAAACCCAAAACTTAATTCTTTTGTCTGAGAAGCAATGCTGAGAAGTGGTTTAAAGTTGTGGAAAGTATTAGGTAGAAATCCACAAGGCTGAACAAATATCCAGGGCTGTTCCAATAAACAAAATGAGTAAAATATTAGCAAGTGTTTTTTCCACCTACAGCTTATCTGCGAAGGGAAGTTAAGGCTCAACATTTATTACAGCCAAAGATATAAAAGTTGCGAATAGCATAGCACCACGTAAATCCAGGAAGAATGGTCAGCTGCCACTAAAGGTTAAAACATCCAGTCTGCCCTCATGGAGACTCTGTGAGAAGGAGGGATATTAAGCAGGAAAATTCTCTGTGTGATTATGGAGTCACATAATCTGGAATTAATTATTTACGATATTAAAAAAAATAATTTTGCCTCTTATTTCAGCATGTTATGAGGCAGCAGCTTCTGTCTTTTGTCTCAGCAGTGTGCTGCAGATGCAGCCTCCCAAAAATCTTTTTGATACAGAGGTTACATTGACTTCATTGGGAATTGGGTTCTTAAATTCAGCTAATCCAGGCCTGAGCCAGGAAGGACTTCCTACCCTTTGGGCAGAGGCATGTGCTGGCTCATTGGACAGAGCAGGACAGAGCACACCATCCAGTGAAGCTCGAAATGCTGCTTTGCATGCAGGAGTCGTGTGGAAGAACTGGGAGAGAAATTCTGTAAAAAATTTATCAAAAGTGTTGAAAAATCCCTCTCTCGAGTGAGGCTGGGCTGCTCGCCTCTGTCCTTACTGAGGGTGAGTTCATAGAAATGAACAAACATCATCTGTTTTATCTCTGGGTTGTGTTTTATCTCAGTGCAGTGTTTTACTGACAAAATAAAAACCAAATCAAAGAGAAATGAGTTATCCACATAGCCCTAGCTTGAAGCCAGGTTTGATGGCCCTCAGAGGAGTAATAGCCCATTTTTTTCTCCACCAAAAAATAAGTATTCTGATATTTTTGTGACAGTGTCTCTGTGGCACATCCCCCACTGCTCATCCACAGCCGAGCAGGGGATGACCATGGGGCACTGGTAGGACCCTGAGCATGAAGGAGAATCTTCCTTGGAGAAACCTCCTAAGGGCTGATAGTTCTGCTGGCCCCACTGCTGCCCCAATCCAGGCCCTTGGCAGGCTTGGGATGTTGTTGCATGGCTCAAGCGTTTCAGGGGACTTTTCAGGTCCTCTCAGTTCTTTCAGGGTTGCCTGACTGAGGCACCAGTGGGAGGAAGCACCTCACATACAAGTGAGGCCTTGGCCATGGAGAAGGCTGCATGAGCCTCCCCAGCCCTTTGGCTGATTCTTTTTGACAGTGGAAGGAAATGAGAACAGCCTGTGTGATGTGCAACCCTTTGCCATGTGGTTTAGTGGGTGCTGGTTGGATTGGGTCAAAGGTTGGGCTTGATGATCTTGAAGGTCTTTTCCAACTGTAATGATTCCATGATTCTATTCTTTTCCAGCCTTAAAGATTCCATGATTCTATTCTTTCCCAGCCTTAATGATTCTGCAATTCTATTATTTTCTGGCCACAATGATTCTATGAGTCTGTTCAATGTCTGGTGAGACCTCCTGTGTGAGCCTCATGCCAGCTTCTCCTGTTTGGGTCCACAGTGCCCTCAGCCATGGCATTGAATATGGGCAGGTCAGGGCACCTGTGGCACTGAAAATTACTTTCCACACCATTTTTGGATGTGCTGCTCAGCACAGTTCTCACTGCAAAACCTGCTCAAGAAACAGCAAATTAGAGCAGGACCAAACCCACGTCCCACACAACTCTGCACACGTGAGTCAGTGCAGGAATCAACCAGCAAAGCAAAAAGCCCTGGAACATCACTGGGAAACTGCACTGCTGTTAAACAGGGATTTGCACTGACTTCAAAATTAGCCCCAGTTCTCCCACTGAATAACAGAGAATGAATGGGGGAGAGTACAGTTTTATTGTAATACCTGGCTTTTGCTGGTACCTGTATTCAGAATTATTCCTTTGGAGTAAAAAGGCCTCTAAACAGGTAACTGTTCAGGTTTATTAACTAACAGATAATTATGTATTAAAATGCACTGAAAATGCATTGTAATTTTTACCTGAACTGCAACATAATTGCAGCCTTTGTAGTATAGAGTATGACTGTAACACAACAATGAATTAAAGATGAGAAGCAACCCTATAGACCAGTTTTTGGTTTGAGTAGACCTCTCCGCACTTTTCCCCTTGTGAATCCACTTTCAGGAATATGGTCTAACTTTCCTTTACACCTGCTGGGCCCAGAGTGGCAGATTTGGGAACCATCAATCTGCAAATGAGGAGCAGAGTGAGCCTGTTCTGTGCAGCCAAATACAATGTGCCTGTATTATTACCAATTTCCTGAATAGCCCTAAGAGGGGTAATTTCTCCCTGCTCTGCATTTCCCCTTTCAAAACAGCTTCCTGGATAATTTGAGGCTGGCAGTTTTCTCCACCACAGTGCAAACATGAATGGGACCTGCTGGTGTAACAGCGCTGCTTGTTAGGCAAATGTGTAAAATTATATTTTTTTAAGTGGAAGAGAGACTATAAAAAAAGTTAGGCTTTTTCCCCCCCCATTTGGTACAAATATTCCAGTGTATCCCAAACAACTCTTCAGCTACAAATTTAAAAAATGTGCTTTGCCAAGAATTTTAACTGGTTGTGCAAATCTTTGCCATCTGTTGCACTAACTGCAGAGACAAACCCAGCATAATTTGCCACTGTGGCATAATAACATAAGATGGATGATTTATGTGGCCCTGAATGTTCTTTACTCAGAGCTGTGAGCTTTTGTTGGCCTTTGCACAAATTTCAAATACAAACTCAAACATGAGGCTTCTCCCTCCCTCCACTGCAATCTCCTCATGTCAAACACAAATCCTCTAATATCAGATACCGTATCACCGTGCATGCAATCCCCAGCTTACAGGGTAACAAATCCAGGGGAAGGCTGCTATTATACTCTGCTGTCTTGGAACACATATAAATAATTCACACCTTTCCTATAAATATTTATCCCTGTAACCACAATACTCATTCAAATAAAGGCTTTGTCTTTATCCATGTCTGTTTTCCATATACAAGCCTAATAATCAGAATTTTCCACCTGTTTCCTCCACTTAATTTATATTTTCTTAAAATTCAGATGTAAAACTTTTCTCACCAAAAACTCTCTTAATTTTCCTTTGTCTTTTTCCTTTCAACTAATTCTTTGGCTTCAATGGAACTGCTGTGGGTCTACATGAAAATGAGAGAGAAGTCTGGGATTGGATCCCTCTATTAGCGTCCCACTGCCTTGGGGTGATTTTATGACAGTACTTAATTCCCCGTCTGCTTTGTGCCCAGAAGCGGCTGCTGGAGCTTTAGGATGGCTCCTGCGTGGTTCGGTTCCATCCACGGCTACACGGATTGTTACTTCGTTGCCTTTGCTCGGTTAATTTTCACCAATTTAGGCAAGAAGCTTCTGGGGTTGGTTTTTCTTTTGGTGTTTTTTTTCCCTTCCGCTGGCCTGGAGGCTTTTCACCAGCAAATCCTCTCGGCAGTGTTTTGTTGTTTTTTCCTTCTCTCTGGCCCGGGGAGCCTGCCAGAGAACCGGGGAGCCTCCAAACCCCCGGGAAAGACTGAGCCAGCGAAATCCATCAAAATCCACCAGTTTCGCCTGCTGTGAGGAGGAAAACCAACGCCAGAGGTTTCCCACATGCTCTGCTCCATGCTGCTCTGTGAACTCCTTGAGATAAACGAGATAGCCCAATCAGAATTAATAAAGAAATAAAATTTATTATGCGGCCGAAATATCGGTCTCAAAAGCCACGATCGAGAAAAGCAGCTCCGAGCCCGGGGTCGGAGCTGGGTGAACACGCATAGATCTGATCTCTATCGCATCAGACCTCCCAAGTTCACAAATGCTGCTTCGGCTGGTTCCTTCTTATACAGTTCTTGGGCAGAGTCCGAATTAATTCTATTCTTCTTGCAATTTAGCATATTCATGATGTTTTCTTGTCCCGAAGTTGGACTGCACAAAGCATTTCCTGGGTCTGATGAATCGTCCAGCTTCGGTCATGAATTTGTCTGTCTTCGATTCCTGGAACCCTCAATGGAGTTCCCGGAATGTCCAATTCCTTATCGGCTGAGATGTAGATATCAGAAGATAGTGATCAAGTCATCATAGTGTTAATGTCCCGGTGATAAAATCCAACCCCACCTGGGGTGGAGTACTCACCTATTGATTACTTCTGTGCTGAAAGAACTTCCTTTTCAACTGCTCCAGTGTTGTAAAATTTTCCTCTCAGCCAGGCTGGTGGGGTGGGGGGGGGGAGTTGAAACTCTGGCTCTGTATAGTTTCATTACAGTTCATTTTCTCATACATAACAGCATGAATTACAGACTTCATTTATAACATCCTCTTCCCCTTGCCGGAGACAAAAGGAACCAGTGACCATTCTGTTTTCTGGGCCAGGAGGTCAGCCCGTGTATTTTTCTTCTGCAGGCGTTTTTGAGATTTTTTTGTTGTGCTGTGGGTGGTTGTGTGTGTGTGTGTAGGTTAAGTTTCTAGGAATTCATATCTAGCATTCATTCAATCCTTTTCTGTGCCTTGTAGGCACCCTCCTGCTTTATTTTTTTGTTAATAAACAGTTCTCTTTTTTTTTTCACTTTCACCTGCTGGTATCAATTTTTCTCATTGGCAGAAGAAAAGGGAGTTATTGAAGCCCCTTCTCTTTAGAGGAAATGCTCATTCCAGGGTGTTTACTCCTGAAAGTTGTCTCCAAACTGAGACATCCATGGTTTTTAAACAAAATCATCATGATATTGTAAGTACAGCTGTATGGTGGAAACATATCTGAATGGTAACCCAGGAAATAGAAAATTTCCATGAACTTTCCACACCTCTGAATGCTAAATTCTCACAAAATTCTTTTCTTTTCTTTTTTCACTTGTAGTCTCTTCAATTATCTCTTGAAAAGGAGAACGCCCATGAAGAAAAAACCAACCAAACCAACCAACCAAACCGTCCTGAAATATGGCAGCTTTAAATGCCAAAATTAGACATTTATCTCTTATTTACCTCAGGAAGAAGAAAGGGGAAACAGAAGAGAGAAGCAATGGAAGCTATGCATGCTCCTAAGCAAAAACAGAATAGTCAATCAGTTACAAAATGACTCCCGCCAGACTGCAGCAGTTTGGTTTTGCCAAAAAGTCATCACCAAAAAAGCATCCTGGGAGAAGAAAATTCCTCTAAGTGGCCAGCTTTTTCCAGAGGAGAGATATTATGAAACATAAAAATTATGTGCTGCTTCTGTTTCATGAGCATTACATAATTGCTAGGCTAAATAGCCAGAATAAACAGAACAGGCATTTTTACTGGGCTTTGGAAGAATAAAGCCATAAAGAAAATAACTCCATGAAATTTACAGGAGAGACCCATTTCAGACCATATGCTGGGAAGGACCTGCATCCAAGTGTATGAGTCAATGTGTTAGCAAAGTGTTGCATGTGGAGTTCGTGAGCTTGGGACTGTTGGGGGCTTGGGTTTCTCAGCACTTTCATGCTGGTCTGCTCTTATCTTCCAAAACATGACACATCTACTTGACTTTCTGCAGCAGGAATTTTTCCCCCTCTCTTCACTGTGAATCTGAGCAGAGAAATTAAAAATACTTGACTTGCCCATGGTGTGGACACTTCAGCATCTGTGGAATTCTTTTTTAAGCTCCAGAGCCTTAATTGATTGGTTTAGACTTGACAAGTTGAGAAAGTTGAGGCTGTTCAGCTTGGAAAAGAGGAGGTTGTGTGGAGACCTCAGAGCACCTTCCAGTACCTGAAGGGGCTGCAGGGAACTGGAGTGGGACTCTTCATCAGGAGCTGTAATGACAGAACAAGAGGGAATGCTTTCAAATTGAAAGGGGGGAAATTCAGATTAGATTTACAGAAGAAAATCTCCATTGTGAGGGTGGGGAGGCCCTGGCACATGTTGGCCAGAGAAGCTGTGGCTGCCCCATCCCTGGGAGTGTCCAAGGCCAGGTTGGACAGGGCTTGGAGCAATGTGGGATAGTGGAGGGTGCCCCTGCCTATGGCAGGGGGGTGGAACCAGATGAAGTTTAAGGTCCCTTCCAACCCAAACCATTCTATGATTCTATTTTGGAATCATGTGACTACATAGCCCAGTTATAGTCAGCACTGACTGTATTCTTTCCAGGTATTCCATAATCCATATCCCCAGCTTTTTTTTCTCTGTTGTCTTCAGACTAGGCTCTTGTCTCTTAATTTATTTTTATGGTGTGATTTATACAACTTATAAAAATATTATTTCAAACCTGCCTGCAAGCAACAGCTGTATGACTGCATAATTACCACTAAAAGATGGCAGTGCTAGGAGAAGATATTCTCACACAAAAAAAACTCATCTGGCATAATCACTCATTTATTTGTTTAATAGCTGAAATTAGTGAGAGAACAGAACAGGGACAATAATGAGGGTGTTACAAACGAGTTTGCTGCCTCACTCTGCCAAGCTCTACCCACAAGCTCAGCATCCCCCAACTTGAACAGACTACCAAGTACAGCTGGCCCAAAAATGACTGCTCTGTTTTACAAGCTACAGTTTTTCTTCCATACTGAACAGTGGAACTTTTCAAATATATCTTCTTTTTTTGTGAAGCAAACTGCGCAGGAATGTTCACTAGATATGGAAAAAGGAATAACCGTGAGGGGGGATGATTTGAGAAATGTTTCTTTTAGCAGTCAAAATTCCAGGATGAACTTCAAAAGCTCATCATCAGATTGGGAGCTGGAGAGTAAAGGGTGAGCTCCCTTGGGCTATGTAGGGGCCACATGTAGCAGTCACATAAGTCACATAACTGGGTGCTCATGCCCTGCCACCAAAGCATTGGTGTCCCTGTGTCAGCTGTGAGCCCAAATGCTGGTGGCTCAGAGCCAGAGAAGGCTGAGGACCAGAGGGACCAACTGGCTGAAGCTGACTGAGAGGCAGCAAGGTCTGTCCCTCCTCTAAAGGCACCAAACATTGTTAAAGGCAGGACAAGACACTGAGAAACTTCCCACCACCCCAATCAGGAATTTAGATTTATTTCCATTTTTCTACCTTTCTGGCTTGACATGACACTGAGAACATTCCCACAACCCCAGTAAGCAATATGGGTTTATTTCCCCTTTTCTACCTTTCCCAGCATCCTACAGGATATTTCAATGTCATTTCCAGCTGCCCTCCACTCCTTAAGGTTGGCTGATTCTGTTGCTGGGAGAGTGGGCTCTAGCTTTTCTCTTGCCAAAAAAAAAAAAAAAAAAAAAAAAAAAGTTTTCAATAAATTGTAATGCAAAAATATGTGTGCTCATGTTCTACAGCTTCTGTGAGTCAATGCTGAGGATGACAAACATAAACAGAATACTTGACTTGTCTAATTTGGGCATTAAGCCTTTTATCTCAACACTGAGTATCAGAAGAAAGAGAAAACATTCGGTCTTGTTTTCTAACATGAAGCCATTTCACTGACAAGCAACTCCAGCTTTGTCTGTACCTCTGTTACAACTCCTTGAAATCCTAACATTTGGTCTGGATTAAGGGAATTTTATTTGCAAAACTATAAATACTGCTTGAAACCGCATTACATGTTTTCCATCCATATTTACCAGCAGAAGGCACAGTAAAACCTTCCTTACACCTGGCCAAAGGCTTCCCAAAGCCACTGCCTATTAGGTGACCATGGTAACTAACCAGTACAAGCTTATCCAAATTATTTTGGCTGTTGCAAATATTCACAGCATCAATGACAAAAATACCCTGAAGTGTTACTTAGAAGCCAGGCTTTTACTGACAAGGCAGAGCCCAGGATCTGGCACATATGCTGAGGAGGAAAACATGCCAGAATCATGGTCCCCTCCCTCCTGTGTGGTTCCAAGCCTTGGCACAGGGCTCACTCCATTAGCATCACACTCCATCCTGTTAATTACTTCTCGGATTAACACTCCAGGTACTGAACTGGGAGAGACAGTGACAGTTTCCAGCCCCTGAATTAGAAACACAAGTGTTTACCCACCTCAAACTTGCTCAGATGGACAGGAAAAAATTATTCAGAGCTGACATTGCATGGAGGGGGAAAGGCTGTGGGATACCAAGTGCAGAGGAAATGATGGGAGGGGATGAACAGAGCCCTTCTCAGCAAAGAGCTCCTGCAGTGTCCTGTGGCTTAACTGATAAGTGACCCAGGGTCTGGTTACATGGGGATTTTTTAATTCTAACACAAAAATAAAGGAGAGATTCACTTGCTAAAAAGAATAGTGAAACTCAACATTTTCTGCCACGAGGCAGCACAGAAGAGAAGGATGGGCACAGGCCAGCCATTTAGGCTTCAAACCAGCTTTTGAAACTCTGCTCAGAATTAATGAGTTAGCAACCAATACACACCACATGGCCACGTGGCCCACACCAAAATGCTGCCACCCTCTCCAAGTGGGACATTGCTTATTGTGGTTTCCAATGTAGGTGCCCTGATTCTACTCCCTTCAAAAAACAAAACAAAGAAAACAAAACCAACCCCACCCAGACCCCAAACGCAGCTTTTTCATCCTTTCAGACGCTTGTGTTACTGCTCACAAGGATTAGTTCTTGCAATCACAACTTCCACAGTGCCAGGTGGGGTTGTACCTGTGGGACAGGTGCTCTCTTATTCCCTCCTAAAAAAAAAGTGCTTGGTGGCAATTCATCCCAATCAAGATAAAGTCTTATGCCTGGAGGGTGCTGTTGGATCAGTCATTACTGAAGGACATCTAGAAATGACAATAAGTCATGTCAGAGGTAGTGCCCTTTTCCAAATGGGTGGGAAGGTTTCTGTTCAGAACTAAGAAGAATATTTGCTCTTTAACTCACATTTCAAAAGTTGCCAGAATTCACGGATATTTTTTGTTAGAGAGGGTATTGCTTATCTTGTCTTCCTTGTTTTTAAGATTTTTCTTCAGCAGGCTTCATGGCAAAAACAGGGAGAAAAAAGGTAATGGAAACAGTACTGCAGGAAAACAATAAACATGAATAAAGAATTACACCTTCAAAGAAGAACATGTGAGGTTTGTCTAACCTGAATACTGGGTCAATCTCAAACCTAGCAGCTGAAAGAAAATATAGGAAGCAGAAGGGAAAATCCAGCAGGAGAAAATAAATATATTTTGGACACTTAGTCCCTGATGTCAGATGTGTGACATGGTTGTGTTTTATTCCAGGCAAAATTTCGTATCTATGACGTTTTAGAGTGACAGAAAGTGCTGTGGAAAGCAGAGTAAACTCATTTCCTTCCTGCCCTTGCCTCCTCTTGGCTGCAGAGCTGGGTGGGATCAATGCTCTGCTCTCCACTGAGGCAGAAAACAAAGGAAAATTTCCTGGATCCCCAGCAGAGCCAGGAGCCAGTGAAGCTGCAGGAGACAGCCAAGTTTGCATCTGCCTATAGAACCTCTTTATTCTGCCAGGTAGTAAAGGGACCCTCTGGCTTCCAACAGAAACACCTGAACTCAGGGTCTGTCCTTGGATGTGTGAGCATGAAACACTGCAGGTGTTTTCTGGGATAGCATTCATGGAAGTGAAGGCACACTTTGTCTACCAAAGGAAGTTCCTAAACTACAAATCAGGGGCTGGGGCAGTTGTCTGGTGTGCTGTGATCCCACTGATGCCTCCTCTCACAAGGACCCTGGATCCACTCTCCTGCCTTGGAGGGACCCAATCTTTGCAAAGGTTCCAGCCTGAGGCTGGTCTCACATGCTCTGATTGACTTGAACAGGGTGCTCTTTGTATACAGCATGCATAATGCCACGCTTGTGCTGTATTTTGCTACTTTTGCCCATTTTCAGATACTTTTTAACCTTTAACTGAAAAAAAAAAAAAATCACACAGTGATACAGTGTGTGCAGAGTAATTTACCACACTTTGCAGGTGGCACAGTGGGAAATAAACGGATTGCTTGTTTCTAGCTTGCCTTAATCCTATTTATGGACAAAAACCAGCAGATAAATATTCTGCTAAATACATCTTCATCTAAGCAAACACTAAACTTATGAATGTGACAAAACAAAAGCAATTCCTAAATTCGCACATTTAATACATTGTGGGAATTTTTTTTTTCTTAGCAATTTAACACAATCATTATCACATTTGATACATGGCTACAGCTTGTGGGATTTCTCTTTCATTTTTAGCGCTGAGGGAAGCTCAGGAAGACCCTGGGTTATGTTCCTGATTGGCTTGAAATGTCTCAGTGTTTTCAGAATCTTGACTGTCCAGGAAAAAAAATAAAATCTTCAGTATTTTTGTGCTATTTCCTTTTGGTAGAGCAGAATGCTGAGGGCAGAAAGATGGGGAGTGCACTCAGTTACCTCCATGCATGATTGAGAGAGGAGCACAAACTTGGACAACAGTGACCAAAGAAAACAAATTAAGCAGCAGCAACGTACATGGCAAATGATTGGAGAGACAGAAAACCTTTCCTTCCTCCCCCAGGTAACTGTAAATTAAGACTGGGTGGAAAACATGGCAAGGAGACAAATTGCCCATTTCCAAGGCACTCACCAGGCTGGGTCCACAGTCCAGAGCAACAAACCCTGAAGTCAGCAGGCAGCCCTCAATTCTGATGCACAATCTATCCATCCTCCTTGTTTTCCAGGGAAAGCTACTGGTGAAGAAACCTACCTTTAAGTTAGGAGAAAGGGCAGAAATTGCTGCTGCTGTAAAACTTTTTTTTTTTTCAGTGTTTGTTCTGCAGCCTTGGGATTTGGGTCACAGGACAGGACCTTGGATCACAGGACACCTCAGCTCCATGAATTCTGATTTTCAACGTACAATTTCTATACTAGTCTCACCAGTCAGCTACTATTCCACATCGGATTTTGGTCATGATTTCTCTGGGGAAAACAGCAAGACTCTCATGGTATCAGAAACCCCAAAATATTGACAAAAATTGTGAGAAAAATCAGTCAGAAAAATGCTGTTTGCAATCTGTCACCAAATAACTATTCCAGTAGATGGAGTATTTGCTGTATGGAAATGGGTATGAGTTTTTTTCCTTTGAGTCAATAATTAAGGCCTTTTGCAGGTGTTTTTTCTTACCTTCTTCCCTCCTCTCCCCTCTGATCAACTGTCCTCTGAATCTAATGGATATTTTCAAGAGAAAAGAGTGGATTTTGGATCTGATACCTCATGGCAGATGGTGTAAAGGACTACCAGCAAGGAGCACTCCTTACTTAGAGGTGTCCTTACAGAGGACACCTTCCCATCCCTTTAAATGGCTTAACAGCTCTGCAAGAATAACAAATCCATTGAAAATAGGAAATCGGAAAGAAATAAAGCTGTGTCAGGCAACATTAACACTCCCATGTGCAATTTGACCTTGGACAGCTCGTCAGATCTCTTGTTCAGCTCATTCATCATTATTCTGAGCTGTCACCATGAACATCCTTTCTCATTAATTATACATTAACCTCATTCATGACTTTTAATCTATAATGGGTCAGGATGTTTCAAAATAATTAAACAAGAATGTGCTAAGGTAATAAGGATAATACACGTACTTGAGCTTAGGACATCTGCCTGCAAATCAAAAATAGGTGATGCTGAACAATTAAGTGGGAAACAAAAACAAGAAAGGAGAGGTCTCCAAATCTCCAACCTTGCATTTATAACAGCATTAGCTTTAAAAAGTTCCCAAAATATTCAGCTTGTAGACTTCTGACAATTTCTTTTAAACTTAACTTTCAAAGTAAGGAAAATATCATCTGCTGTAAGCAGATTAGGGGATCCAACTGTTAGGAGCCAGCTCAGATAAAATAAGGATGGGTTCTTGACAATATCCAGGCTCTCTCCTGCTGTTGAGCTGCCCACATTCCTGGATGGGAGGGTCTCCACTGGGTGGGACAGTGTTTGACAGTGTTTTCCAAGCACACTGTGTCCCTGCAGCTTGATGCATCCATCTCCTGGGGGTCACACCAGTTCTCAGTGGGTCCTCTAACCTATGCAGTGGCCTGATTTCCCAGCAACCTGGGATTAGAGCAATCCTCTGAATCTGTCGGTCACTCCTCTGCTCTGCATACTGGATTCAGCAGAGGATTTACCTCTGTGCTTCCAGCACTGATAATATTTTAATTCTGAAATTATCATATATTGCTCCTTCCTGTAATTAATTGAGTTTTCACATCACACAGCACTGGGGCACCTTGCTTTTTCAGTATCACAAAGGACTTTTCATACTGTGGCAGTTGACTGCAGTAAGCTGAAAGTGCCAAGGTTTCCAAAACAGGCTTGAAGCAGAAATAAAATTTTATACCCCAGGAAGAATTACTACATGCCACACAACACAACATTTCAAGCTAAAATAATGTCTCATCAAAGATTTAGGGAACAAGGATTAGTTTTTTAAACCCAGCTAAGTCAATGAATCTTGTATCCCATATACTGCTATACATTATGTCCTGGATGGATTTCACAATGCAGCTCGAGGCTGTTCTAGAGAGGTTGATTCAAAGGAAAAAAAACTCAGCAGAGAGGACATTTCACTGACCTACTTTAAGAGAACTTGTGAAACCCACCAGCAAAAGGATACACAGGAAGGTGGTCAAAGAATATTGCACTGCCTGGGAAACACTCAGTGAATTTTAGAATGGTAATTTATGGAGTTCACAAATGATAAATTATGGAGCCTGAGATATATACAGAAGGATTTACCTGAAAGAGAAAAAACAGAAGAATCTGTCCCAGCTGTAAGTGGATCCCATTTGAAGTATCCAGACTATGATTTATTATTTCCTAAGACTCTAAAAAACCTTTGTAAATCAGTTTTTACCAGATCCAGGATTTTTAAAGGACTCCAAGGAAGTTAGGGCTAGCATCTGGGGAGCTTCAGTAGAGGCTGTGTACCCAGCTATCTTGGGGAGCTTGGTAAATCCCTGTTTCTTTGAACAGCTCAATTCTGCTCAGCTCTAGAAAAATACATGTATGTCGAGTATTTTTAATAGGATTTTAACCTCAAAAATAGCCAAATCCAAGGGTAGGTGCTTACTCTGCTTACCTGATGAGGATTCTGTAGGACTCTGCCTGTGGCATTGAATAACCTTTGGATAATTCAGTGGTCATAGGTCCCTGTTGTGTGACACTCACAGAGTTGCCTGGAAGGTGTTAAAACCCAGACCTGCTTTTCCCTCTCCACTGCAGCAGCTCAGGCTTTTAACTCTAGCCACTCCTGGGGCAGGTGAGCCAAGGCAGTCATCATCACATATTTACCTTTTCCTGATGATCGCCAAGCACTCACAGCCTCTAATTAAACTGTAAGGGCTTGGTAATAGGTCGAGAGGAATATTTTCTGCCATACCTCATGTGAAAGAGCTGTTTCACTTAAACATGAGCAGCAATTGGCTTTAAACTTAAAGAAACTGTTTTTGAGTAATCACAGAGTACCCATGTAGTAAAAAGTATGATTAGGTGGGCCAGACTCAGTTTGTGTTGAAACAGGAAAGGAGATTACTTTTTTCATTCAAAACACCTTTACACTAATGTATTTCTTTCTGAAACTGAAGTGGGCATGCTGGACTCTTTATTCCCACATGGAATTCCAGCAATTGGCATTACTGATGATTTAGTCCCCGAAATTTATTTTTTCCTTAAATTTCTTTCAGAAAATCCTATTCCATGTACTATCAAAATCATAACTAAAGGACTTGTCAGTATTTGTAATACTTCCCAGCTGGCACATCTAGCCTGTATTTGGGCAATGTAAAATCAACTCAGTATCAGTAGAGCAACAGTTGTTTGGGTTTTTTTTTAAGGGATGTTAGTTTATCTCTTATAAACCAACTCTAACTCCCATTGTCAGGAAATGTTGTCTTTTACTCAGAATTCCAACTTTAGGTGGGGGACCAATGAATAGAAATTCATAAAGGCAGAATTTCTCCTCTGAGGGAGGCATTGGTGTTTAAAAAAGGAAAAAGTCGCATCTATAAAGAGGAGGAGTATTTCCAAACTTTACCTCTGTGTGGAAAATAACAGAAATATTATTAAATAAATATTAAAAATAAACAGCCACACCTGACAGCATAATTAAAGGGTTAACATATTCCAAGCCCCCAAATGTCATCCCTTCTCTGAAACGCCCATCATGACAGCAGTGAAACACTTCCACAGCACCTGGGGAAAAGCCTCACCCAGAAATTTACTGCTGAAAGTGAACAGGAGAAATTGTTCCAGGCAAAATGTCGGTCGTCCACAGAATTGCTACACCCTTCCAGGCTGATTCCTGCAACACCAAGGAGAGATTCCCTTCCCATCCCAAGCCCACACTCAGACCATCTGTGACCTGCTCTCTGAGTGCTTCTTCTGTTTGAATGCAGAACATTTTTCTTAATTATTTCTGACTTTTCATCCAGCATGCTATAAGCTTCTTATGAAGAAAAGGAAATAAATAATTCAACTTCCACTTATTCCAGGAGGGGGCTGGCTGCTCTAATCTGTCCTCTGAGAACAAACGAGCTGGCTGTTCACATTCAGCTTGTTAGAACATGACAAATAAACATAGGCACGATACTACAGTGACAGTAAGGATGGGGAATACCAGAACTGCATTTTGGGCTGGAATCTGATGCTGGGACCATTTCCAGTTCCCTCCCTGGGGCTTGGAAGTTTGGTTACACTTTTGCCTGTAGCTGCAAGGCAGAGACTGGTACCAACTGTCAGTGCAATGTGGAGTGAGGAGGGAGGGATGGAGCCAGGGAGAGTGTCAGAGTGTGGATTAATTCCCCATCACAAGTGTGCTCCAGGCTGCTGTGTGCAGTGCTTGGAGAGAGCCCTCCGATGAGCTACAAGTCTGACTGAGAAATGTGTTTCCTTGGCCACCCAGGAGCGAGACTGTCTGGTTGAAGTTTAGGGAAGTCTGTTGGAAATATTAATGTGTTAGGGCAGCAGGCTGGGAAAGCTGCACCTGCTTCAGAGGGGCCTCTCAAAACACATATTACTAGCTGCCTCCAGGAATGCTCCTGTTTTACTTGGAACAAATGGGGGATGAAACACTTGACACAGGTTTGGACCAAAATCTAAGTTTTCTCCTTTCCCAGGGATGGAGTCTCTGAATCTCTGTCTGGCTTAATGAATCCAGAATATCAGGATCTTTACTGAAGGATGACCAGGGCCTCACCCTGGAGGAGCCCACAGGTTGATGGATCAGGTGAAAGACAAGAAACGAGCTTGCACCCCTTGAGTCCTAAGTAAGAAGACTCTTATCTAGGCCCTGGCGCACTGATTATAGTGGAACAACAGAGAAAAACTTCTGACAGTCTCCCTGAAACTTCCCTGCATCAGTACCTGGCTGCTGGCCTGGAGCCCTGCATAGCTGTGGAGGATCAGCCTTGCAAGGAGGATGGGTTTGGCATTGGAGGCTGCAGCCTATTTACACCACCACCAGAACAGGGCCCATTGTCCTAATTTGAAAATGTTTCAGCAAAATGTAAAACCTTTGTATTCTTTCCTCTGAAACAGTAAAATACGCAGTTGGGTTGGAACTGGCCTCACACACAGGAGATATCTGACTTGCTGAGATTGTGAGTTGCATGTGTCACCAGACAGAAAGATGGAGTGTGTGGAGAAGAGGAAACCATCCATCTTGCCACCCTGACCTTTCTGATAGCCAGCTAGTGGTATGGGATGAGCTCAACTGATCACTTCAGACTTTATTGCTCTGTTAGTCCTTTTTGACTGACAGAGCACCTAATGGATAATAAATTACTGCCCTCCACTCAGATTGGGGGCTGCCTGCTTGTTGCTAACGCTGAGTTTTCAGAACCTACTATCACTCACTCCCAGCTTTTGCCATTTAGAGGGATGCAACTTCAGAGACAATACATAAATACAGAGGACTTGAATCTCAAGGGGATGTGTGGGGAATTAACAGCACAGTGCCCTCTGAATTTCAGTATGACACAGGCTGCCACATCCCTTGGGTCTTTTTGAAAACCTTGCAGCTTTTCTTTTATGCCTGCAGCAAACCCAGAGTCCTCTCTCTCAGGCATCTGGGGGTGGGAGAGCAGAGCTATTTTCCTTGTCCCCTCCACAGATCCTTGTAGCCACCACAAGGTCTCTTAGTTCTTCACCCATGGAACAGTCAATTTTTCGAACAGTCATCTTTCAGTGCTCTTGTTAAAAAAAAAAAAAAAAAAAAAAAAAAAAAAAAAAAAAAAAAATCTGTCCCTCTGGGGTTTGGTGCCTGTCTGCATCTCCAGCCCCTCCAACACTGCATAGACTCAGAGCTTTCATTACACACTCTCCTTTTCCCTCTCCACTGAGGGAACAGTGAAATTTCCAGAACCTGTTTATTTATGAAGTCTGTGTTACTTGTTCCTATAACATTTATTTTTCTCTTTCTTTGGAAAGCACAGAAGTTCAACACAGACCCTTAGAAATGCAGCTGCTGTTATTTTTCAGCTGGGTGCTACTCTGTGGAGAGGTCTTAAAAGGGAGGCTGGAGTGTAGGAAATTAGAAGCAAGTTTGCATCACTGTAGAGAACAATACATGAAAGGCTGTAGATTTTAATCCAAGATTTTTAATATGAATATTTCATCCTGCCGCCTTTGCAGCTGAATGGAGATTTGGAAGTCTGTTTATGTACAGATCCATGGAGAAGTAGACAGTATTTACTCTTAGGATGGAAAGCCTGGTGGGTTACACAGCAGCCCAACTTTATATCCTCAGTTTAGCAATGTGCTATGGCTGTTGAAGACAGCATTTATGTACCCCAGTGAACTCTTAAGTGTGAGCTGAATGTTTAGCACATATTTCAGTGCTATTTTCACAGCACGGTCTATAGGAAATGTGTTCCCTTTACCCATGCTTCTTACAATTCTACATCCTTGTATTACAGCTTATGGCTTAAAAAGAAGGGAACTATGTTGCTTCACTTACCAGTACCAAATATTGTTACTGAGACTAATTGCTTATCCAGAGTTTGCTTATATAAGAATTAAACACAGTATTCCATTAAAATAATTAAAAATATTTTTCTATAGCTTTGGTCTCTACGCTTCTCTTCTAATGTTCAGAATCACATAAAATAGTAATGAGCATACATAGCCTTCTGCTGTTTTCATAGACAAGGCAGTAAAAGAGACAGTTGCTGTTCCCTTGAGTGCCAGCCCACGAATCAGAAAGTCTAATCAGCCACAGAGTCTGACACACTCGATAGTCCCTGTATTTCATTACTGCTATATTATAACCTTTCCTATTTGAATTCTGTATTCTCTATTAAAAGAAGCAAGAAATAACAGATAATCAAATGAGGGCAATAAGAGAGGAGTTAAAGTAACTCTCCTAACTCCCCCAGCCTGATGCTTTGGAATTCTCTTTCCAGTGCAAGAGCTGCTCTGAAGATACCTGGAACTGGTACCTGGCATAGTGCAGCCCTCACACTCTCCTGGGGCTGGCTTGGAAGGGTTCAGCTTTGCTGGCCTGGGCAAGAACCAGCCCTGGTTTGTGGTTCTGCCTTGCAGCAGATGCTCAGTGCAATCCATGGGCAGGGCTTTGTTCACTGCTTGCCCTCCCCACTCATCTCCTGTGCCTGCAATATTGAGGTTCCCTTGGTTCAGAATGGGGATGGCAGAGTAACACTGACTGTGCTGTAATTATGCCTCTCCTGATGGGAGAGATCTTTTAAAGTCCTTGCCAGGAATTCAAGAGACAAATGGGACTCTCAGCCTTCACTGCTTCTTGATAGTTGTTTATTAAGTCTTATCAGAGAAATGGAGTCACTAGCATGACCCAGACATAGCACAGAGCAGAGAATGCAGGAGAAAGCTGAATTATCAAGACTACACAGCCTTTTAAAAGGTAAATTAACCAATGGTTACTAAAAATGTATATTATTTTCACTTTCCTACCAATTATTCAGTAACACAGCCAGGAACTGCGGAATTCTTTGTCTAGTCATCCCAAACTACTTTTACTGCAGAACATGGAGTAGTAGAAGAATAAGGTTTGGAGAACAACACCAATCCTCCATTTTGATGGTCTTTTGCTTTTATCTATTTACTACATTAACAAACCCAAAACCTCTAAATTTTTCACCCTGTGACAATCTTACATAGTAGTCTATCACCTAATTTACACCAGTGTAGTTTCTAGTTCTTCTCTAAGAGTGGGCAGTTTTTTCCAAGGACAGAGGTCAAAAACAGTGTTGTTCAGGGGGGTAAAATCCTTCAAAACAGGCAGAGAAATATTCTCTGCACTCTGGGCTCCCACAGTAGAGGGCAGATGTTCTGCAGCTGAGTTGTGGGGCAATGCAAAGGCAGATTTCCTGGGAGAATCCCCTGCTGGGTGCTGCCAGCCTCTGGCTGTCCCCAGGAGGGTGATGCAGAGTGGCTGGTGTGACATCAAAACAACATCTGCTGACACTCTGAAACGGGAGACACCTCTCTGTGTGCATCAGCCCACACTGATCTGTAAATTAGGCTGTGACAAAACAAATTAGGTTTAATTTTGCATAGCTGTCCAATGGCATTACTACATGTGCCATTACCTAATTCTTTAAATCAATAATTTGACTTTGCCTGCTTGTACCTTATGAAATTGTGATAGTTCAATACCTGTATGCAGTTGCTAAGAGTGGCACAGATGTATATAATATCAAACAATAGGTGTCACTGTATGTCAATAAAAATGGGTTATATTTACAGGTATTGGTAGTTTCAACCTCCATTGCATAAAGCTGCTAAGTCAAAAGAGTAAAGCCAGAGCACTCACTGACACACAATGCTTTTCTAAACATGAATCCTGTACCTCCTTGTGTTTTTTCATCTATAAAATTACACAGAGAAATACTAAAATAAAATAAAAGCCAGTTTAAATAAAATTAAAAACCTGTTTTGCTATGGCTTTATGGACATTGGTCACACAAGAATAGCACCGCTACCCATAACTGGGAAAAGCAAAAGGGATGTGGAAAGTTTAACAGAAGAAATACCAGAGATGGAAACAGTTCTGCTTAGACTTCTTTCCTTCAAAGAGATGGGCAGTATATTTATTCTTCTCTCCTTGGAATGATTACATGAGGGATGGGCCATAGGAACTGACCAAAAGGAAAGGACATGGTTATAAGCACTGAGAGAAATGAGGGAGAGGCATTACAGGCAACATCCCACAGCAGTGAAAGATGGGGGCAGTCTGCAGGAGGATGGGATTAAGTATCCAAGCAAAATTTGGGCTCTAAAGTTCTATTTCAAAATTCTTAACACTGCTTGAAATGATGCAAAAATATGAAAACTAGACTGTGAACAATATATGAAGCTCCAGAGCAGTGTGGTACCCTTTTGCTCAGCTGCAAGCAAGATCTGTGGAGAGCCAGCTTTTGGGTGATGAACAAAACTAGTGAAGTCTAACAAATGAGAAAGAATTTAAACATCCATTTCAGGGTGAGACACAGAGGAAACCAGACAGGTTATTACACAGCAGCTGTTCACCATGTACCACTCTACTCCTTAATATCAAGAACACAGTTCATGCAGAGAAAACCTCTGCGCTCAGTGGTCGTAGGAGCCCATTTGTAGCCATAACACAAGGCACAAAATGCTTCTTCGTAACTAGCTGATTCAGTCTGAAAAGGTGGACAAGCATTTTGATGCATAGTACTGTCACCAGTCAGTGCCCAGCAGGAGCAGGAGGTTCCTGATATTTTGCATCATACCATGAGTTTGGGAAACATAAATTGCTTCAAGCAAAACCTAAGTCTATAAAAAAAAATGAAAGCCATATGGTAGATTTTCATCAAACCTCTTTCCTCCAAAATGTGAAGAAGACCAATTATCATTTCGTGATCGAGAACACCTGAACTGCACACATAAATAGGGGTTATTGCAAACAAACCCACCAATGCTCTGGAAAAGATGCTGAACTTATACCATGCAGATTTGATCAGAACTGCTCAGTAAAACCCCACTATTACAATGAGGAGGGCAACTCCCCCCTCCAGCCCAATGCCTGAGGGAATCACCAGGAATTTTCTGTTTTGCAGGAAGAACTGCGCTTGCTTTGGAGAACATCTTTGTGATGCAGATTTAAACATTTCTGTGCTTATTTAGCCAAGAACTGCAAGTTTTGCATGTAACCAGGATCCTTAAATCTAAGATTTCCTCTTCACTTGAGGTCATCTCTCCTAATGTCACCTTCCAGCCTCTGGCTGAAGAAATGATGAGGAGGTCACAAGAAGAATAATTCGATTGAAAAGTAGAAACAAGAGAAAACTTGAAGGAACAATCTGAGGAATAACAACATTGCTTTATCACAGATTCCTTCTAGCGTTAAAGGAGCAAGTGAGGCAGATTACCAGATGAATTGCTTAAGAACATAAAGTCTTTCAACATGCCCTATGAGGTCTTACCTGCTTCTGTAGAAAAATAAAAGGAAAATTATACAAATATCTCATAAATCATAGCTGAGGTGAATATTTCAAAGATTCATGGGAGTCTGGTACCAGGTAGGAAATGGGATGGTTTGCATTGTGATGCTGCCTGATAGCTCAGAGGAATTTCAGCCACTGGGAAATGTAGATATAAAAATCCAGTGTTTTACATGTACTTTTAAAGCACTGAGATAAAGGATGCTCATGGACATGATGACATTGAAAATGCAAAATCCTAGCATCTGTGAAGGCACAAATATTGATGTGCATCATTAAACATATGTTGCTGACTAAAGCTATTATTAGTGACAAGTCATTCTCTCTGAAAAATCCCAGTTGCCTTGGGCTTTGTCTGAGCAGAAAGCAGAGAAAAATCTGAATAAAACCTTGTGAGTTAGCCTCATGTTAACAGGCTGAGCTGTAACACTCAATAACAAAGCCAAAAATACAGGCCTAAATTCAGCCGTACTTGATGCTGAATGGAGAAAATTGCACAGTGCTCTCACAGAGGCAGGACCAGAAGGTGTCTTGTTCTCCCAGACTGTCTTCACAGGGTACAGATTATTTTGATCCATTCTCTGCAGCTCCCATTTTGACGGAAACCTCAGAACTAGCTAGAAACACCAGATGCTGCATTTTGGGAAGCTGGGGGCTGCTGGTGAGGTTGAACCTCACTTATTTCACTGCCAGTTCTACCCTTGAACCCTCCTAGAGCAGCTTGGGGTCACCTCCTATCAGAGCTGCTGTGTGCCCCAGGTGAGCTCTTGCACCACATCAAGATGTAGCTTTTCTGGGCCCCAAGAAAAGATATTGTTCCCCTGGACTGGCACAGAAACAAAGACAAATTATGATGCCTTCAAATGGTCAACAAAGTCTCTGGTTATCAAAGGTACTGAGGAGAGCCCTGCACAGCCTTGATCACGGGTGCCTGAACCAAGAAGGTTTAAGCAGGTTTTGGTGTATTGCCAAAGTCAGGTTTTTAAATGCTCTGTTTCTGGTGCCAAAACTCACTAGATTAACTTTCTGTAAATATTTGTTCAGCATTTAAATTCTTTTTATAAGCATTTATATTGTAGCTTTCCAAGTTTTTTCTGCTACCAGGAAGTCTAAAAGATTAATCACTTAAGGTATAATTCTGACAATTGAATAGTTCTGGAAGGTACAAGGGGAATGAAAAAACCTGCATTTTGTGAGAGATGAGAGCTGGCACTGCTAGCAGAAATTTTGAAATGAAAGATTCTAAGATAGATGCAACAATATTGCTGCTGATTGTCTGGTGTGGAGTATCACTGCCAGAAAGGTAGTTTGAATAGGAGTGGGAGATGGGATGACAAATGGGTGTGAGAGCAGAGGGAAAAGCAATTAAATTCTTCAAAACTGTTGTGGATGAATCAATTTTATTTTTTCAGCTGTCACACATGTGATGGGTTGAACTGCCCTGTCTGTTCAAGGGAGCATATGGGCATTCCTCAGCTGAGGAAATTCAAGCCTTTGAGGACTGCATGGGGGGAACATGCAAGGGTTGGAATCAGCAATGAGGAAACCCAACCAGGAGTTCAGCAGAGACTGAATCAAGCTCTGGAGGCAATGCAGTGCTGCTCTGACAAAATTAAATGGCAAACACTAGAGAAGTGTGGAAAATATGAGTATATTTTACAGTCAAAGCTGTTCTCAGGTCAGAACTAGGAAGGCAGCAGCTGGAAGACTAGACCAACATTTATGTGTCTGTCTTTGCAATGGGAACTGCTCTGACTTGTTGAGTGTCTGTGTTCTGTCCTTATAAAACACTGAAGTCAAGCAGAGGCATCTGAACTGTGGGTGTGTAAATCTCCTAAGTAAAATATCTCACTAGCAGTGAAATCTCCCCTAGAAATGAAATAGGCTGGAAGAGAACAGATTTAAGTCCTTGAAGCATAACAGAATAGCAGTATTTATGGTTAATTATCAGGCATTAAATGATTAGATTAACCAGGTCCTATTTATACAGCCGTTGCTTCTCTTCATTCAGCTACAGTCAGTTATAAACAAAAACACATCCCATAAAAGGGTTTCAGTTGTTTAACAGGCTAAATGAATGGCTGACCTCACTATAATTAATTAGGGATCTTTACTTAATTGAACATTTATGGTTACAGGAGCGATGCAAACCTATACCCTGGCATTCTTTGATGCTGGCTTCATTCCAAAGGCCAGTAAAAATTAGAAGGAATTTTGATTGAATCTCTGCAACTTTATGAGCTGGGCTCTGTGGTCACACGTAAACATGGTTAAACTGCATTTCCAAACCCAAAATACAGAGGGCTATTTATTTTGTGGCTATGAACTCAAGGAAACCAGGCAGAAGTCATATAAGTCCAGGTAATGGGAAGAAGAGGTTCTGCACTCTCTACATATACAGGATTTATGTTCAGAAAGCAAAGGCAAATATGTAAATTAAGTTCATAAGAGAAAGAAAAGAGGTTAATCAACACTTTACTTACACACAAAAACTGGGGGGAAAAGCTGATTTAGTTAATTCCTTTTGCATGTGCTGTGGGAAGCAGTAGGGTGTGCTCAAGAGTCACTTTCTGAGCTCAGCTGCAAACAGCCGCCTGAACGTGTGATTATCAACAGGGAGAGAATAATTTTCCTACTCCCTGCAAACCATCCCACCCTGGTATGACTTTGTTCCAGCTCATTAACACTGTGTTTCTAGAACTGTGCCCAACTCAGTTAATCCACAGCCCTTTTTGCCAAAGCAGTTCGTGCCCACGAGTTACAGATAAGGCCACAGCAGAACAGCAGGAACTCAGACCTGGAGGAAGGACCAGAGCAAAGGAAGCCAAACGAGTGAATCTATCTCATGCCTTGTGAGGAAAATACTTCGTACACCCAGAGAAAAAGGAGCCAGCTTGATAGTCCCAGGCAAGGGACTGAGACCCTCTGCTTGCATATGCCCCTGTGGTGCTCTGTTACATCCAGCACTTAATATACCAGAATCCAAGACAAACTCTAAGGAACCTCGAGGAAGTTTCTTTTCAGAAAGGAGAAAACCTTCTCATGGTAAATCCCCTCTGGAAACAACATATTTTTACCTCAGTCTGGCAAGTAGCACCTGAATCTCATTGTTTCTCTGAACACCACAAGCTGCTGAAGCTGAGACTACCAAAGCAGATAAGATGCCAATGAATAAATGCTTGTAGAGTGCACTGGAGCTGAAAAGCATGGTGTATGATTACTAGGAGATGACCAGCATTTAAACAATATTTGCTGTTTCATAATTTTGTCACTGAAAACAAATCTCTGGTTTGGTTCAAAGACTGCTGAAGTCCTTTTGTTGTTTTCATCAGACTTCAGACCAGAAATTTAAATATTTGCTGGCACAAACTGGTGGATGGGACTAACAGTTGGAGTGTGAGGAAATGGAGGATGATTATAATCAGTTAATTAGATATGATTTAAACAGTTTAACTTCATCCACTTCTTTGTTATCCTTTCTGTATTTTATGCTAATTAATTTCCAAATGGAATAGTAATCATAGATATGAGCCTGATGCTTTGACCTCCCTGCAAAGAGCAGTTTTTGCAGGGTTTCCCCTCAGGAATGATGTCCCAGTCTGGGCCATGCACTGATAAGCACTATCAGATGCTGCTTTTTTGGATGCAGCTTTTCTGACCCTTTGATCTGGCAAATCTCCTCTCATCAGGCCTCTGACACAGGGCACTGACTCCCCTGCTTCCCTCTGCAAAGCAGGCACATCCTCTCCCCATCGGCCAGGCAATTGCCATCATCTTTAGTCTCATTTTTCTGAAGACAGGTTCCAGCATCCTTTAATGTCTCATGAGAACATAGTTAAGAAAGAAAGAGAGAAGGAGAGAGGGAGTAACGTGAGCTGATGCTGTAATAAAGCCATTGCTTATGCCATGACAAAAGAACCCTCATTTCCCAAATGTATCTTGCTCAGAGATGACAGTGCTTTGCACTCCAATGCCTTTTTAAATCACTCCAAATGCCTCCTGCCCTGGAAAAACTACTTTGATTTTGGTGCAGTGTGACACAAACCTGGAGCAGGCCCCATCTAGGGAGTTATAGAGGGGTGGGTGTGTGTGTGTATTTTACAGGCACGAGGGGGAAACCTACCTAGATAAATTGAGATACATTTTCTGTAAATTCTTGCCTTTTCCTGCAGTTTGATCCCCACAACTGCCCAATTTTACTTTCTACAGTGAAAAATAATTGGAAACAACACTGTAATATTTTCCTACATGTCTAACCCCCTACTTTCAAATGCCAGGAAGCTTTTATTAATATCAGTCCCCTCCAGCCTGGTTTGCCTCTCTGCAGTGATGTCTATGCATCACTCATTCCTGGCCAAATCAATTAGGGAAAACTTGGCTTACAAAATTTTCTCTCTTCTTGAGAATGGTCTGGAAGATGGCCTGGATTTGGCAGAGGTCTTCTCTGACATGTGACATCTGCCACCCATTTCAATTTGCTTCATGACATCTTCCACACTGGTGACTCCTTCCTCTGACAGCCCCATCATTTGGATCAACTTCCCACACTCTCCTCCTTTTCTTCCATTTCACAGGGTCGTACAATTCACTTCCATAAATCTTGATAATCAAAGTTCTGGTCAAAGTGGAAGACCTGGTTGTCCAGGTACCAGGTGAGGTCCAGCTTCTGCCAAGCTTCACACACATCATCATGTCCTGGCAGGGCACTGCCACTGTACCCAAGTGGCCTCAATGCTGGTCATGGATGTGCTTTTTGGGACCAGATGAGGACTGAGGGCAAAGACATGGTAGAGATCCACCTGCTTGCACTTGCTGTCCCCTTCCTCAATCCCCTCCACAGTGGTGCTGGAAGAGCTCTCCTGGAGCTCCATCACCAGTGCTGGGCAGATGTGCCCATTCCTGTATTGGGTCTCTGTGTAGTTGCACAGCTGGATGCACTCAAACTGCCCAGCTGTGCCCACAGCTATGGGGGCACCAGGTGAGGGCTGGAGCTGTGAACATCCCATGGGGCTCAGCACTGCCTGCACCCAGGTCTGTGTCACTGTCATCCCTTAGGGGACTGTGGAAGGAGTTTGGCTTCCAGGCTGAAAACAGCTGCGTTTTAAATCACGGGTGGAAGGAGCACATAGAGCTGCCATCACCTGAAAAGGCCTCTCGCAGGCTCCAGACTGGTGTGCAGCTGCTAGGACACATTGTGTCTAATTAGATCAGTCACGTTGTGTTAAGGTAATGCCACTGACACAAGAATTTATTGCAGTGACACAAGCACAGGGACTCAAGAGAGCCTTTTTGTCCTGCGGTGACCACACAAAAATGCTGAAAACACCACGTTGTTTTCACATGCCTCAAATGTAAACTTTGAATTCCTATAAAAGGCTTTGCATGCCTTGAAATCCCACTTGGCTTAAAATAAAAATGGAGTTGCAGTGGGTGTTTCTGCATCCACAAGGAAGAACTTAATATCATTTTGATAACTGGAACAGCTAATGATGTCTTTAATCCATTTCTGTAATGCTCTTCAGTCAGCCGGTTCTCTGAATAGAGAATTTCAAAGTACTGGCTGCAGGAAATTTTTTTAACATCTTGGCTTACCTAAGATTTTTGGTTCATTTTGGTGGGCAGATTCAGACCTCCAGTGACGAGGACTGCTATTTACAAAACTATTCAGGTGCTACAAAAGCTCTAAGAAGAATGCTTGCAGAAATAGTGGCAAACTTACATAAAATTGAAGCAAAGAAAACCAATTCAGAAGATTTATTTTAGAAGGTAATTATTTATCTCCATTTGCCTTTTGACTGCTAACTTGAAGCAGGCAGCCTGAGATTACCCAAACTTGAAAGTACAGTGAATCTAGAATGTCCTTATTTACCAACCCTCCTGTGGACCCAAACCACTAAGTAAATGTGAAATAATTTCTTGAGGGTGAGCAATTAATATTCACATTTTCTGCCTGGAGATGGAGGCACCATGACTACAATTACTTTCAACTCCTTGCCTTTGAATGAGCATTAAATGTAATTCCGAACAGTTCTACATGGAGAAAATATGTGAGTAGAGAGATAGAGAAATCCAGTTCCTGGGTCCCCATCAGAAAACACCAGCCTGGATGTGGAGCAGTAAATCTTGCTGTAAATCTAGGGAGCATCTTGTTTGATAGATTTTGGAGCTAGACCCTGCGGTGTACACAGCCAGATAAGCCTGGAGAAATAGAGAGTGCCAGGGATATAGGGCAGAGCAAAGCTTGTTCAGTTTTCCATGGCAACGTTGTCTCTCTCAGCAGAGATCCTTGCTTGAATTCTTTTGTGAGATCAGAGGTCGGAACACCTTGGCAGAGCCAGTGGGGGCCGTATCCCATGAGCGCCCGGGCTGGAGGGGTGGGATGAAATCAATCCTTGTGGCAAGCTGCCTTTTCTGTTTAATGTTTGGAGACCTTTTTACAATCTCAGATAGGCATCAGAGTGCAGTCAAGTCCTTGCTTGAGGAGTCTGACACTTGCTCTTAGGCAGCTTAGCAACATTTATCCATTTGATGTTCCTGTAGGATACATATGCTGCAACATGCGCTCAAGTAACGCCACTCTGGTACCCACAAAGCTGTGGAAGCCATTGCTCATTTTAGGTTGAATTCTCCTTGTAAAGAGAAGATGACTCAATTTCCTAAAAGTGTTGAAGTAGCCCCAAATAAGAGTAACAGAAATCTAATTTGGGAAGCGTTCAGGGAAGGGTGGCTCCTTAAAGGAGCCAAATGGGCTGGGGACTGCCACTGAATTTCAGTTGGATCAATATTACAGCTGGTGATGGGGGTCAGCGGCTCTGACCCAGGAAGAGGTGACCAGTCCGGGGAGATGGTCCCGAAAGGAATCGCCTTCCCGAGGCCCGGTGTCTTCCCTCAGCTGCTGGCAGGAGGGCCCGTGCAGAAGCTGTCAGCTCTTTAGTGATTATCAGCTCATGATTCCAGCTCAGCTCTGCAGGGCAGCCTCCAGGCCAAGCCAGATCAAGAATCATCTTTCAGTGCTCTGAGAATAAACATTTTCAGCCCAAATAAATACTGAAGGAAAACAGGGGACTTCCAAGTACTCTTAGTTGTACATTTTCTGTATAGAATCATAAAATGGTTTGGGTTGGAGGGGACTTTAAATATCATCCAGTTCCACTCCCCTGTCATGGGCAGGGACACCTTCCACTAGACCACATTGCTCAGAGCTTCATCTGACCTCAAACACTTCCAGGGTTGGGGCATCCACAACTTCTTTAGGCAACCTGGGCCTGGTAATAAACCTCAGTGTGGGGCCAGGATAATTTTGGATCTATGATGATATACTTAGTAAATTAAGACAACCACACTTGAAACTCTCTGATCCAAAAAAGGAGCCAAAGATGCCAGTATATCTCCTGGCTGGACAATATGCTGAGGAAACTAAAAGATAAAATTGTTACATATTGTTTTATTTACAAAACCTGCAAGTTGCCAATGGTGTAACTTGCCAAAAAATAAACTCAGAAAAGGCATGCAATTTTTTTACCTTCTTGACAGAAATGGTCTGGAGAGTATAAACATTCAAATATGTGTTTTAAAAATGAATTTCCCACGTAACAAAACATCAAATTAGCTTTTTTATAGCATTGTTGCAAACTGACACCCAGCAGCTGTTGAGCTCATTAGATCACACCAGCCTGCTCCACTTCCCTGGTACAACCTGAAAGTTGATTTATTTCTTGGTGAGCTCAGCCTCCACCCCACACCCTCTTTCCCAGGAAACCCTCATCAATTCTCCTCTCTTAAACAAACCACTATTTTCTGAGACCTCATCTGTTGAATTTGGGTGTTTTTATAATAAGAATATACTTGGATCTATCAGCATGTTTGTTTTTAGAGGGGATGGCTGCGATTTCCAGGTCCTACATGTACTGACAATGGCTGAGCTGCCATGAGCCCACAGATTTAACATTTTAATTGGAAATGGAGACGTTTGATTTTCAGAGGCTACAGAGGATTTCAGACCTCAGTGGGTTCTGCTTCTGGTACAGATATAAACTCATCACAATGAGCATTAACACCAGGTACTCAAAACTAGAGCACACCTTACAAAATGGAAATACTGTGCATCTGCTTCAGTCATTTCTATAACAGATTAATCCTTGTAAGAAAGCTCCTAAATCATGGATGATCAAAAGCCTGATTTTTATAGAGATTTTGGCTGCCTCTGCACTGGACAGAGATGTCTCTAGGAGAAAACTGAACAGGGGCCTTCCACAGCAATGGTGACAGCCACATGCAGTGGCTAACTGACAAAGCAACTAGGAATAAACATTTCAAATGCACTTGTATTTAAATATTTTAACCAATTTAAAATAACCCATTCCCCTCCTTTATTTTTGTAATGTAATATTTTGTTGCCATTCAAGACTTCTGGACCTTTAGCTGAGGTGTGGCCTCAGCTATGGCTGATTACTTGCTCTTGCATCCTTAAACAACATTTGCGTAGGGCTATTATGTAATTCTAATAAGACACCTGAGCCTGTGAGTTGTGGTGCAGCAGTTCCCACTTGCTGCATTTCACAGCTCTCAGCCTTCAGCCTTGCTGCAACAGCATCAGCTCATGAACGATTTCACTCTAAGCCACTCCCAGCAGTGCCTTGCTGCTCACTCCTCATGTGGGCATCTGCAGTGATCATGTATGATTCTGTACACAGAACTGATATTTATGGCAGGGCCTCCTTTATAAAGAACATGCTTTTAAAAAGGGAAAAGACTGTACTCAGTTTGAGATTACATATTTTAAACTCTGACAGTGTTAATAGTTTTGATGCCTGTGCATTTCCAAGCAGCTTTTATCACGGATGGGAAAAATGAGACGCTAAATCAGCACTGTGATCAATTAAACTGTAATTTAAAACAGAAGTGTAAAATTCTGTTCATACAGGACAAGGGTTCCTGAATGCACTCCTAAGGATGTGCTTAAATCCTTGGCAAATGTGGAGTGGCTCTGGCCTAGCCCTAATCTGAGCCAGCATCACCTGGCGAGACCAGATCAGCTTCCCATGCCAGCCCAGATTCATGCAGAGACTAAAGCCCCTTCCAGTTCTCACCAAGCATCATTTTAAACCTAGACCAAGAGGATGTTTTGATGCCAATTTCATCTGGGTTTCAGACCCCAAGTAGAAAATTAAGATGAAATTACTGCCCCAGTGCTGCACCTTCCCTGCAGTGTCCTGGAGGAGCAAGACACAGCTGGACAGAGCAGGCTGAGTAATTATGGTGGTAGCAGGGAGTTATTCTGTAATATAGCACAGAGTTTATGCTGGATTACACCTGAAGAATTGTCAAAAGGAAATTTTGATGCAGACCCAGATACTGTGTTTAATCAAGATTCACATCCATGGGTACTTTTACGGATGGTTATTTATTGATCAGCATAAAGGTGGCATCTAAAGACATTAGGTTAAAATCAGGACTCTGTTGTGCTGAACAGCATGTAAATACTCGAACAAGACAATTTTTTCTTGGGTGAGTTTTCTGTTTGGGTGATAGACAGCAATTAGAGAGTGGAGAGGAAAGGACAGTATCTCCAGAGAAGGAAGATGGCCAACCTTTTTCCAGAGCCTTTTAAGCTTTTGTTTATGTACAAAGAAAACTCTGAAACAAATGCTAGCACATACTGTGCAACAGCTTAAAACCTGGTAACTTATTCAAGTAATTTAAAAACTTACATGAGATTTTTATTTCACTTTTAAAAATACCACCATATTAAGGAAGAAAATATAGAATTTACCATCATGCTAAGAGTCATCAGAGAATAAATGCAATGTGCAGCAGCAAAGATGTAATGCATGGACTGTTAAAAGAAGATGCTTTACTATCACAGGATGTAAAAAAAAAAATAAATTCCCACATTTCTTCTGTTGCTTTTCCACTGCCACCCAGCCAACTGTCAGCTTGTTCTACTTGCAGAAAGCTGTGGTTGCAACCCACAACAGTAATACAACCAGTCCTTCCTGCCAAAAGCCAGCACTGGGATGGGACGTGACAAGGCAAACAGCAGTTTGCATTTCACACTTCAGGCGAGCTGAAGGGATGCACAGCTCTGCCCACACACACACTCCTTGCAAGACCAGGATAAATAAAAAAATAAACAAACAACCAAACAACCAACCAAAACCAACAATATAAAAACACCAAAACCCCAAAGCAACAAAAAAACCCACCAAAAAACCAAACAACAAAAAAAACCCCAAAGGAAAACAGACCTTAAACCCCCCAAACAAACCACATGCCTTGATAAGGGAAACACCTACTGTTCTGGAATGAGGAAAGCACAGATAAGGTCTCCCATCTGAGGGGCTGAAAGGACTTCTGTAACATTGTGTAGAGAAGTGGAACCATTGCCAATTCCACAGACACCTCTTAGAGCTAAGCTGTGCTTCTCTAAGCAACTTCCATTCATATTATGAAGCAATAAAAAACAAAGCAAAATAATTATTGGTGTTGTTATAAAAAAGGATAAATGCCAGCAATCTCAATGAAAGTCAGGGATTATGAGTTGCCAAAACCAAAGATTTTTTTTAAAATGCAAGCAGTATATTCTTTTCTCAATGTTTTAATGAGGCACAGTCAATTTTTAGTATTGTGTTTTTACAAGTCTCTTCCTGGCAGAAAGAAGTGTTTAAAATTAATGTAACTAATCTGCAAAATCAGAGACTGACTAGTGCTAATTCCTACAAGTTTAGTTAGGTCTAGTTCATTTCATAGTTAGAAATATTCTGTTACTGTTTAATACATGGAGAAGCTTTTAGTAAAAAATTCTAATTATGGAGTCTTTCTGACTATCCTCATCTGATTGAACATGTAAACAGAGCTGTTCTTAAATGCTCCAAGATCCCTCTTACACGACCTTGATTGTTAAAATTGCAGATTTGTGCAGTCACATAATTGTTTTAAATCTTAATATTTCAAAGGACTTAATTAAAATCTGATCCTACTTGTAGGGCCATGCAGACATAACTGGTTTTTATCTATAACCAGGATCCACAACTCTGAACTCTCTTTTTGCAGTCAGGTATCAGGAACCAGCACTGAGCTCCGGCTACCCCCCTTTTCCAGGACTTTCTACCTGCAGTGCTGGATGACCCCATGCTCTCTGAAGCTGTGGGAGAAACACAAGGTCTGTGCAGTTCTGAAAGCCATGATGGCTTTCTGAGTGCTCACACTCAGGGATTTTAAGTGAGATAGTGAAATTTGAAACCTGAGACAGGGAATAATTTAAAACAAACAAACAAAAACAACCTGTTGAAGGCTGTTATCCTCTCCTGGCCTGCACAAGCAATTTACCTACCTGCCACTATGATGATTGATTTCAGTGCTTTATGAACAGCATATGCAGCTCTTCTGTGTTTAGATAAGAGATTACAAGGACTATCAATCCTCATACACTTGCATTCAATATTAACACTGTCTAGAATTAAGCTGCTTCTTCCATGGACTAGTATTTTGTAAGTATATTAGTAGTAATTCCAACATGCACAAGGGAGGGATCCAGCCTGCCAGGTATAGTTTAGAAAAGGTTTTGACTGGTTAAGTTTATTTCTGCTGCCAGGTTGGGGATGTAACATTTGAGGATAAATAGTCTCAAAAGCCTGCGAGGATCTGAATTAGAGCTCATCCAAGAGACTGTTGAGTTCTCTTTTTTTTTTCTTCTTTCTTAGTAGAGACGGCATGGTCTAGAAATTTTGGGAAGATGCATGGGAAAGGAATAATATTTTGAGTTTGAGGTTTAATCCAGACACAGCAAATCCATGAGCTCAGGACAGGTAGTTCATGTCTCTACCCATCTCATGCAAATCATAGAAAAAACATCCTGGCATCTGTCATGGCCTTCAAAAGACTTAATTTTTAAAAAGGGCTATATTTGTTCTCAAAACAGTCTCATCTGAAGTAGTACACTGTAAGTATTAGGTGATGCTGAAAAAACCCTGACTCTGAAACTATTATAGATATTTAGAATATGTTGTGCTCTACAAGGGAAGTATGTCTGGAGAAGCAGCTTTGGTATCTCACCTTGTGCTGGCTGTCAGGTCCCTTTCATTCCATGAAATGCGTCCCTGGCTCCTGTGCCCTGGCAGTGCTCATCAGTTAGCTTGTTCCAGAACTAACAAACAACAATTTGTACCCTGACAATGCATCTGTGTTCATACAACCTCCCTGAGAAATCACAGGTTCTGCCATTGGATTTCATAGTCAGAGACAAAATGTCCAAGTGTTACCTCTGGTTTGCAATGTGCTGTCTCTCCTTTTGCTCTCCATGACAGCTCATCCAGGAAAACTGTAACGACCTTCAGTTCTGCACAGCATTTGGGAGATTTAAAGAAATAGGAGTGAACCCTTCCAAGTTAGGTGTTACTCTGAAAGCCAAGAAACTGCCCTGACAAAATGCCAATGTCTTGTGGTCAACACAAGTGGTGATTCCCAGGTACATGGATGCCAAGTGCCAAGCCAATTACCTAACAACTGATAAAGACCAAATCCTGACACTCTTCTTGGCTTGAAGTGGTGATTTATTCTGATTAGTCCTACTGCAGTGCCAGACTGAAGGGCTGTGTTCTCTCATGGGTGAGCAATTACTGTCACCAGCCTCACCCTTCCCTTGATATCTCCGGGGGGCTGTGCTGACTGAAACTGGCCCCAATGGACCAGCTGGAACCCCTCTGGACCAGCTGAGTGCTGATCAGAAAGGAATTTACAACCAGCCTGGGAGAACCCAGCAACGCAGGGGCCTAGCATCTCCTGTGACTGCTCCCAGACAGAGTACCACAGTGATTTGACTACCTACAAGGTAGCCCAGTAGGATTTACCAATAAATCCCTAAGCAGAGCGTTCCCTAATGCCTGTTGGAAATCAATGCTTGGTGGGTGCTTTTTAGACATTTGGCATTTCTCACTTGCTACACACCTACGCAATCTTAGCAGTTTGAACAGCAGGTTTACAAACGGACTTAGCACCTAAAATCCCCTTAAAGCAACAAGAAATGAAAGAGCACAGCTCTTTTTTGAGGATGTGACCTCACGTTTTCAGGGCAGGCTGTTGGGATTGCAGGTGTCCTGTAAAAGCAGTGCAGTAGCTATAAGATAATTCCAACAGAAGAAAGAGTGGTTTCATGGTAAGGCCACTATGTTCTCTGCTAAGAATGCAGCAAGTAACTCATTTCAGAGCTACAGTTCCAAACTATTTGCACATGAGTGTTTTGAAATTTTCTAGGTTATTCCTAAGAGTTGTATATTGGGCAATACACGAATTTGTCCTCTTGTGCTCTTCTTCCCTCCCCCCTTTTGTGTTTATGTATCTGCTGGCAAAACCACCTCATCCATAATGCAGTGCAATAAACGGCACATGGAGCGGCTGTGCAGCCTTGCCTGTGTGGAAATAGCAAGAGAATCCATTACTCACAGCTCCTTCCAACACAATTCAGGTCTGACAAACATTAAACAATCTGAACCAACTGCAGCACACAGGGCTTCCTTTGAGTGCCTTTTAGGAATCTCAATGTCACACCATTCCTCAAAAGGGCGGGGCAGAATTAATGATTTACGTGAGGTAAATGACTGTGGGCTAGGACAATGCTGAGGTGCACCACTAAGCATTGTTTTTGGTATGAGAGGATGTTGTTCCCCAGCTCCAGAGTGTGTCTGGTTGGATTATTTTAAAACTCTGCTGCAACTGCTTTGTGCTCTGTGTGTGGGGAGCTGGCTGGATTTATCTGGCATAAAGTTACCATTTCATTACAGTTTAAAACACAGCTTTTCCTTCTGTGAGGTAGCCCAGCCTCATTTTTTGTGCTTCATTTACGTAACTGCAGAGCAAGTCCATTTTTGCTTAAAATAGATACTTTATTTTAGAGGATTTAAAACAATCAGTGCCAGACCATGGTATATCTAATGCAAAGCATTTTTCTCCCCCACCAGCATAAGGTCACGAGCCACTGTATTAAAACTAGTCTACATCCAGATAAAGTTAATTTAGGAACAGGATCACTACATCTTCCTTCCATTCCTGTAGACTAAGGAATAGACACTGCATAGGAAAGAGTGATTCATGTTCTAGCCTACCACAATTTGTTTGCAGCAGTACCACACAAATTACACTGCTTTGAGCACTGCACGATGATAACTGAGTACTTTTCCTTTTAGCTGTGATTAGCCCTGTGGGTGCTGCTCTGCACATCCACACTGATGTAACAGTGCAAGTGGGACTTAATCCCCTGGGCAGTCCCAGGGAAGGACGTGCTCCTGGGAACCCCAAGGTTTTTTCAGGAGACTCACAGAAGCAAAGATTCCAGTGAGAAACCCTGAATTTCCTTTTTAAATTTTCCTTTCCCTTTTTTAATTTGGGACATGAAAAATTTCCCCCCAAAACTGAAAATACCACTATCAGTTCTGATCAAGAGGTATTTCCCAAAACTGCTGCCCTGAATCTCAGAGCTGCAAAGACACATCCTCTGACTAACACACCCCACTGTTCATGGTGGGCTTGTTGGCATTTCAGAGTTTCTCATAGTTCCCACATATCAGGCTACAAAAAGAGCTGGAGATGCTTTACGAGCCTGAAAAGAACTTCTCACCCTGTGCCAAGCATCAGTCAGTCCACAGACAGGCAGGTGGGTCTAGATGGGTCAGAGGAGATGAAAGCAGAGAAGGAAGAAAAGTTCATGGGCTGAAGGGATGAGGTCGATTCTGTTTACTGCTTGCATTTAACTCTGAATATGCTGATCTGTTCTATGGGATCAACCCCTGCACTGTTTGTGGGAATATATACCAGGTAGCACAGAGGAGTGGAGTCACAAAGTGCCACATGCAGTACCAAGCCTGGCCTTCTAGTAAAGGGATCTCTCCTAAATGACAAATAAAGGGTTATCTCCTTGGAGAACTAGCCCCTCTACCTCAGTATTTATAGCTTTTCAAGTTATTAGCTTTTTAATTAACACTGAAAGATTTGAAAGCACCTAACTGTATTGTACAGTAATTGTATTAACAAATTACAGACATGAAAATTAAAATTCAGCTGCCCTAGCATTCTATTTAGAAATGTGTTGGTGTTTTGCTCATAAATGCTTCTCAGATGTTATGTTTCCAAATGAAAAGAGAAAATGTACCTTTATAGTATTCCTTTAAGTGCTTCTGCCCTCATTAGGAATTAATCAGCAAATACAAACAGCACTCCAAGCTTTGGAAATATCCCTTCTTTAACCTCACTCCAGTTATAACAGTTCCCTAAATTAAAAGTGCTTACATATTAGGGTAGCAGTTTTACACCAGTGTTCTGGATAGAGTCAGCTTCATTTCATCTCCCTTTTTCTCCCTTCTGTATTGATAAGTGCTGGGACACACATATGCACCAGGAAGGGACTGGAAGACTGGGTAACACTAATTGTGTCAGTTTATACACATTCAGAAACTAGTGATTTCCCTTTCTAGACAGCCAAATACACAAATTTGCTTTCTCACACAAAAAAATCCATCCAAGCCAAGCAGGCATTTGCCAATCCCTGTCAATAAGATGTGAAAGCACACATGCAGCATTTCCAAACAGGACCTACCACGCTTGCCCAGTTTTGCAAATGGGGCAGTTTAGGGTTTGAAAGAAGCAGAAGAAGGGGGAGAACAGCCTGGCTGATGGATCAGATGGAAACCAAACCTCCAGGTGAGACACTGGGGAAGGGGTGCCACGAGAGTTCCACATATGGAGCCACTTGATTTAATACCAACTTGATGGTTTGTGATAAATGTGTGGGCAATGTGTGGTGTCCAACTGCTCCATGGCAGTTACCATGAACCACTTTGCAGAGGCCCAGAAAAGGCTTATCTATCACTAATATCTAACATAAGGCTGACTAATGAGCTGCTGTTAAAAGTTACCAAGACCTACATAGCTCTGTGAGAAGACTCCTGCCTTAAGGAGATTATATATAAAGTCTCATAACTTCATTAAAGTTATTTCTAAGTTACTTCAGTGTAACAGCCAAAGCAGCCAGGCACACATTCTGTCATATAATCCAAATTTCTTGCTAAGGCTTTCCATATTGAAGTGACTGAAAACCCCCATACAGCTAACACTGCTTCAGGAGTCTCCAAATCATCCGTTGGTTTGTTTTGTCTTGCACATAGTGGAAGTAACAGCCTGGAGATTATGTTGTAACTAGATTACTTGAAGATTTATTACTAATTACTACATAAAGAGACAGTGGTATGTGTGGTTGGGATTAAAGCCCAGTGGGGAGAGGGAATGCCAGGCTGAAGTTCCACACTATAAATCCATCAGCATTAGAACTGGCATAAGGACCCAACACAGAGCTTGTGGTTTAGGGATTACATTTATCTGTATCTTGGGAGGCTGGCTTTGTTAAATGATGTCATTTGACACTGGTGTCCGCTTTGGAATTAGTGCATCATTACTTATGATCTCTGCATACACATAAAATGAATGACACCTTCCCTCTAATTCCTCCCCAGTTCTTGCCATTGGAAACGTCCACTGATCAGCAGCAGAAGGAAGAGCCTGGGCAAAGCCTCATTGCTCTGCATCCATCAGCAGCTGGGAAAAAGGATGTTGCTCTTATGTCCCTTATCAGATCTGCTGCTGCTCCTGTACCTGGCCTGAAGCCTTCCTTGGACAAGCAGCTCAAGACTGAGCTGCAGACAAGCCTTGAGGCAAAGCCATGGCCAAGATGACTCATGAAAGTTGGTGGTTGTGGGCCTATTTCTCTGAGCATCAGCAAGCTCAGTCCTCTGCCATTCAACTCTGTAAAATCCTGAGGAAAAAACCCCACATGCATAACCTTTTGAGGACCAGGTAAGGGAACAGTTGGAGGGCAGTGGAAGGAAACCAGAAATTCAGAATTCCCCTTCTGAAACATTCATAATCTGACTGAAACAACTCCCTTGGATTTTAGTGTTGCAATCATGAAGTCTTTGCAGGACCCACTCAGTTTGGGTGAGAGGGCTGTGTTCATCCATAAAAGCTGATTTGTGGGATAAATTGTGCCTGGGGAACAACCTGTGTGAGCTCAAGTTCCAACAAAGGCACGGGCTTGGCAGTGCTCTGATGCCAGAGAAGACATGGCACCTGGAAATCTTTGAACATCAAGATTCTGTGGCTGCTGGAACTCCAGAACTGCCTCATCTCGAGTGCTGCCAGCCCAGCAGATTTGTCCTGTGTGCACTGGGGGAAAAGAGCAGTGCACAATTTTTAAATTGCAGTTTCACTGCTGTGTGATAACATGGGACTGAGCAGAACAAATAAAACCAGTGTGCTGCCATGAACTCGGAGAGGTGCCAGCTCCTGAACCCTTCTCACTAGCAGAAACTCCTGCAACCAACCTGTTGATTCCTAGGATTTATTTTCTTGGACACAAATCCCCCTGTATTTTTGTAAATTTAAGGAACTGTGTCCATCCAGGTTTTTGAAAAGACGTTTTTAATAGTGTGGTTAAGCAAGGCATTGTATAAAAAATGCAAGGATTAATTTATTTGTTTATGTTTAACACCTTAACACATCCAGAAAACACACTGCCCAACAAGTTTTGGCAGTCTCCAGTTCTGAAGAAATTGAAAACCCAGTTTGAGAAGGTCCTGAGCAACCTGCTCCAGGTGAGCCTGCTCTGAACAGGAGACTGGGCAGGTCAGTCTCCAGATCCAGCCTCAGCCACTCTGGGACTCTATGGACATTCCTTCTTTGGAGATGCAACAGAAAATTTATAGGACACAGGGTCAAAATCAGACCAGCAGTGCCTGCTGACAGCAGTGGTGACCCCTGTCCATCTGCGCCCTCACCAGAGCCTCACTGCCTCCAACCCTCACCTGCAGAGTCCTCTCCTGTCCCAACCCAGAGCTGCAGCAATGACCAAAAGAAGAAATAAAGTCACTCACTCTTGTTGACATCAATTTCACTGTAAATGACAGGAACATATGTGACAGCTGTGACTATGCTGTCCCTATTCCCTGCTCCTAAACCACACGCATGGCCCTATTTCTAACCCCTACTCCAGCTGTATATCATATTCTAATGACCCTTTTCCAGGAATATTTTTACTCTTTTCCTGTTTCTTCAGGTCTAAGATGATACAGGAATAAACTGATCCCTTGAGTTACTACTACCTCAAAAATTCAGCTTGACTAGAAGCCATTAGACCAGTGATTTCCATCTACCCTGAAAAAAAGCTGAAGACATTCACCTGTAAGAGCCTTCATCTGCATTTAAGATACTTTAACAATTCTGAGAAAAGCATGGCTGAGAATGAATATTAATTATGTCGACTGAGATCTTGGTATTTAGAATATCACATCAGCACTTCCCTTCCCTTACGAAATCAGTAGATTCATTAGAGGGTTTTTATGTCCTCTTTAAATGACTGGAATTAGTCATTGATGTAGGCATGATACCCGACTTCCTGGGTTTATGTTCTCATTAGGAACAATCAATCCTGATCATTCCACTGGGAGGGTGATCCATGTGGTGAGCAGCATGCAAAGTGCAGTGCCGCTTCCTGGGGACCTGATCAAGACAGTTTCAATCCCTCTACTCTTCCCACACCCCCAGTTCCTTCTTTCAACCTACACCTTTCACTTTACTGGCAGAATCATGAACTCCATCCTCAAATAAAGCTCAACTCGCTGCTGCTAAGAGTCATTAGTGCCCATTCAGAATTCAGAGGGTTGGCAAGTAACAGGCACAAAATGAAGACTTTAATTCTTAACAAATGAAATTGAAGCAAAACAGATTAAAAAATAAAAACCAAGGTAAAAAGACAGCTGTGAACTCTGCTCAAAATCCCATCTACCCCCAAACACATGACTAGCAGTGGTTGAAATCAGTTGTGAAATTTTTCCCCTTTTCTGAGTGCTACCTTATCTGCTTCTAATTATTACAGTTAAATGTAGAAAAGTTTTAACAGTAAGCTTTAAACATCCTTTAAAAGATAACTTGAGGGAGTTGAGATCAGGAAAAGAAATAATTAAATAACCTTTCTGTCTTTTCCAATCTGCATTGCTTTTCCACCCAGTGCCCTGGCCTTTCATCCTCCTTTGTGACTGTTCAAGAAGGTTCATTAACAAGCATCTTCAGAAAGAATAAGAAAAAAGGATGGAAAATACGATTGCTGGAAGATTGAAATGCATCTCTATGGCTGGCCAGGCATTCAAGAGGAAAGGGATTCTTACAGGACTGGGATTTCTATGTTGTTCATGAAGGATAACTATCGCAAAGGTGTTTTGTTTGTGTTTAATTTAAGAGCCAGTGCAGAGACTTATTTAGGATATTCTCTTTGATGATTATGTGATAGAAATCTGCAAATCTGAGCTGGCACTTGCCTTCCTGATGAGAAGGTTCCCAAATGATACACAGTTACATCAAGGACTGAGTCAGTCCCTGGTTTCTACAAACTCTGGGAGATCCATGAGGACCTGGTGCATGTCGAACTCAATCCACAGGCTGCACTGTAAACCAGTTAAAATAAATGGTGTCACTACACCTAAAGATCTGTATGGGTTTATGAGTAAAGGAACTTGGGTTCAGCTCACTATTGCCAGCAAAACAATATTTTAATTTTCTTTCTTTGCATCTTTTTTCTTAAAGTTAAACAAAGAAAAGGAAAAACTAAAAGAAGAAGATCTGCAGCTCTGTCTCCTCAGCAGTGACAGTCAGCTCCTTTGTGCATCCTTCTCCTTCAGCATTCCCAGTATTTCATTCTGTTCACTCATTTTTACAAGGCCTTTCTCGGGTGAGCCCTATGGAAGGCACTTATTTCCTCCTCGATATTTTTCCAGCACATGCACCAGGAAGAGCCAAAAGCAGCCTTGTATTTTCCCAGGATGGCCACATTCCACTCCTTTGTCCTTCAGCCAAACAAATAATCCAAGAGTGCAAGGAAACACCACAGCCAGGAGAGGAGAGACACAGCATGAATCAGAAAATCCACACGGACACGTACATGGCCACATAAGAAAAAGTTAATACATTATGGATGAAAATAGGCTGTCATTGAGCACCTGGAATTTTCATTCCTTTTGCATAGTCACAGACCAGAAATTCCCATGTCTGCCTTCAAAGGATGCCATTAAAGACCTATGAGGTGGCAGTCAGCACACACCACCGAGCCAGGAAGGGACAGAAATACTATGAAAGATTCAAGAAGAACCGTCACAATTTTAACTGACATTCCTGTTTGTAGCAGGAGCTAGTTTCCAAACAATAATATTCACTGAAAATTGCAAAAATCTATTAGCAGGCATGTTGGTTGGCATTTGGATTGTCATCCTGCCATCCACCAGTGAAACCAGAAGGATTGAGAAGAGTTGAAGTTATTATGTGTGGAGGGGACATAAACATCCTAAAGATTCCAGCTTACACTGCAATCATTAGGATGGTAATGTTTTTACCAAAACCAACAGTGTTTTCACCCAAACAGTGTAAAAGAACACAGCCATAGAACATCTCTTACCCCTCCAATTAGGGAGAAAGTAGGCATGAGGCAGAAAATATTGTTTGGATCATACTCTGCCTGACCTTTTAAGGTTGCCTGTATTCTTATTTGCAACTTCTTGGATTTGCACAAATTAATATATTTCTCTTAGCTAGAAAGAAAAAAACCCCTGAATTCATACATATAGATTTATTTTCCCTGACTGCCTCCAAAAGTGAAACATTTACTATTTCACTCATGTCACTTAATGCCTGTCTTAACAAATGCATTTGCAGGCGAAAACACATGCAAATAAATAAATAAAATTAAGTCCCTTGGGCCCCCATGTTCCACTGATTTGGGAATATGATTTGTTGTGCTGAGCATGTGCAGAATGTGGGCACTGATAAAACCAGTTCATGGTCCTCAAAAAATATACTTCTTTTAGCAAGATTACAAAAGGATCATATAACTGGATTGAAGAAGTCTGAGCTAAAATTCTCAGTACAATGATCAGCAGTCACTCATGAGCTCTGACTGCATCAGATGCTAGTTTTCTTTCAGTATACTCGATTCTTTTCATTCACCCCAGTTTCTTTAATTACTAGGCTCTTCTAGGCAGTGGCCCTCAGGAATTTCTAACCCAGCTTTCCTGGTAGCAGTAGTTATGTTTAGAATCACATAATATTAGCTAAACCCTAGGAAAATGCCATCATCTCCATTCCAATGGAAACAGATTTTAAGCTGTCACTTCTGAAAAAAAAAAATTCCCAATTCAATATATGCACTAGACTGTATTCTTTATTTCAGTGGTGGAAAGGGCACCAAGGATGACTCAGAATAATATTTTTTTCTAATTTAACTGCTAGAGAAGTGCATTCTCAGCTAGGGTCTTATAGATTTACTCTAACTTCCATGCCTCTCCAAGTGCTTGTACCCACAATGAGACTGTTCTTCCCCATCCTAAACCAGCTCATCTACTCAGAATTTATAAAGCAGGGAGAAAACAGCCTCACCTGCCTCAGTGGGGTCCTTTATTGTTGCCAGGTACTCTTATGTGTCAGATAAAGCACATTTAATAGGTATTAAGCACATGGGAAAGAGAGAGCAGAGAAACTTAATTAACTCTCCCTAAAACAGTAGGGTGCCTGCTGCATTTTAGGCCTCTGAGGTGCTACTAAAATAATAACTACATACATGCAGGGGAAAGCATGTAGGTGGGAATGAATGAATGAAAGGAGATGTACAGACACAGGAAATAAGGTAATTAGCTAATAATTCAATCACATGCTGAAATAGTGGCTTTATCACCACAGATGCTGAAAGGATGGCAATGCCTTTACTGGCATCCACCAGTCTCCTGTCATCTGGGCAATTGATGATTGCTCCACATCACCTGCAACACCTGGGTATCAGAAATCCAGGGAAAGCCTGATGCTTGTTCCCAGTGAGAATTGCCATGGGGAGCCAGGAACAGAGCAGAAATCAGGGCTTCAAGGACAGAGACAAATCAATGTCCCATGTTCTACCACGGGAATGCAATAAAACCAAACCAAGTATGTCTGTCACTGATGTGAAGAAGTAAACCATGTAATTGCATGGTGTGATCCTTGAATAAACTGCACCTCTGTGGCTGTTTAAAGGGAAGATACATTCCTGAGATGTGCCAGAGGCTGCTGAAAATCCCAGATGCCATTATTTTCTCCCCCTGCATTGTCATGGTGCCTAAACCATGACTTACAGTACGAGTTATGGAACAGTCAAGCCGCAAGGTTGTCATGACAAAAATTCATCCACCTTTGTATCTTAGTTTTTTAAGAAATAAGTAAAACCTAAATACTGGGGATGAACTCTGAATCTGAGCTTTAAGACAGGGAAAGGGAAAAGGCTTTATTAGTTTGCATAGCCCATGTTATCAACAAAGTAGATGGATTAGTACTGATAAAAGTTCAGGGCCTGATTCTCTCTATGGCAAACCAGAGAACAGCACTACAGATTTACATATTTAATTGCTAAGGTAAAGAATATTCATGCACTGAAGAATGAGGGTGTCCTGAGTTCACACCAAAGGCCACTGTGCACAGCAATCCCAGTGCTGCAGGGATCCAAGCGCTCATCCTTCTCCCATCCCTCAGGAATCACACATACGACCTCACACTTGCGCCTAAATAGAACATTAGTTGGACTTTGGACAAAAAATGACTGGTGGGTTGGGGTTTTTCCTTCATTTTAAAAAAAAAGGTGTGAGATTTGTGAAGTAAATTTTCAGGTAGGACCATTTGGAAACTCCCTATGCATTGGAAAAAGGCCCTCACTGACTGTAGGCAGAGGCTCAGGCACCTGATCCCAACCTACAAACACTGGGTAATGTGGCCAAGTAATTTCACTGTTTTTAGCAAAGTACACTTAAAGATGGGAATATACATCTAGTACCCTGGCTAGTGTGACTAAATCTGTGCCAATGTTTGTATCTATAGACACAATTCTCTGTTGCCTATTTTACAATTCTTTTCTTTGTGTCTGCTTCTTTCTTACCTCTTTTTGATTAAAAGTATTGTACAAAATATACTGGATGGTGTTTTTTTACTCACATGCAATTGGAGAGGTACAGTGAGTTGGCAGAAAATATTCTCTGATATATCACTTGATAATTGATCTAAAATATTGTTAAATAATTCAGCATTCGGACATGCACAGATGCAGTAGTAAAAAATTTAACCTTGAAAATTATTCAGAAAGAGCTGTCTAGAGTCACAGCAGTTATAATACGTAAGGAATATATGCAAAGACAGTAGTTTATTGGGGTTTTCAAGCACTGTATTTTTAAAGTTTTTCAGCCCTATGTTTTCCCTAGCACAACTACTACGTTGCATTAGCTGCCACATATTCAAAATATGATAACAGACGTTTTATTCTAAACTGAAAAGAGGTTGCTTAATGTGTAACTATGAACACATAGAGAGCCACCTCTTCCTAATGACACATGCTTTATGGGAAAGGCTCATTAGTCACAAAAAGCTATTAAAATTCACCAAAAGAATAGTGCAAGCGACCTCAGTAAACTTAATCAAAGCACAAACTCTGCTTTGTAATTTGAAATCCAGAATAATCTGATTTTTGTACATTTATACCCATTTTTTCATAACATGACCATAACCATAATATTCTCCCACCATTTTTTTTTAAGGAGATGATAAAATCCCCAAAATCATAAAGGCAACAAGAACAAAAAATCCAACAATTAGTTTACTGAAAAAAAGGAGCTTTCTGCAAAATTGAAAAATTCTGCAGGATATACCAATTTTGACAAATTTCAGTTCAAGACAAAGCAGTAAGATAGAAACATTTTGATTGTCAGAGCGAAATAAGTTCTCTGTGTATTCAAGTGACATCTCTGTTTGCTTTTTATGCTATTTATTGCATATCTTAATTTCAAAGCTAAAGGAGATGTTCCACTCTGACACATTGTTTTTCAAAAGAGGCATTTTCTGAGGTCTGTGATTTTGAGTGCTGCTGACCAAATCTTCTGTCATGTCTTACTACTCATCTGCCTGTTGTCTCTTTTTTTGTAAACTTGAAGGCTTTTGGAGCCAGAAGAATGACTCATTCTTTCTTGTGCAAAGCCACATAAAACGTGCCTTTGATGTATGGCTGGAGCTGTGCTGCAAGGAACTGTCCCTGGGCAAATAAATAAATAAATAAACAAACACCCTTTTCCTTTCCAATCTCTGTAAATCTTGGCCAGCATGTATTCTAAGGAACCTGTCATCCATTGGGATTATATAAATAACAACTTAGTCCAAAAAAGGACCCCAAATTTTCCATAATTATAGGAACATTCCAGTACCTAAGGTGGGAGGTTAGGTTTCAGAAAAGCCCTTATTGTGCCCCTGTTGACCAGATTTCTGCCAGAAGGATTCAGAGAGTTGTTTCACTTCTTGCACTGCACAGGAGAATGATCTCTGAAATACAAATGGCTCTGGAGCAGACTCCAAAGGGCCACACAACTTTTGGTAGGGAAACCTGTGTCTGTGCTGTCCTATTTGAATTTTTGTACACATTTCTCCCCTTCAGATAAGAAACAATAAACCCTATTTAACAGGACATGCTAATTAATGTTAACTTAATATATTCTTTGGAGTGACAAACTTGCAAGATGGCTTTTCTTGGTTTTTTTCTTCCTCCTTGCTGTGGAACTAATTCTGTTTCTCTCTGTCAGTGCCACAACACTAGGAGAGTACCTTAATAGGGTTTTTGAATTAACAGTGTTCATAAGCATCAAGCAGATTTGCACAAAAGGTAATATCTGCCTCTTTCTTGTCAAACCCTTGAAGTGTGCTGCTTCAGAATCTTAAAGGATGAGAGGAAGGGAAAGAAAGCCACAAGAACTGTGGACTTTGATGATGCACATTTGGTACTATAGCTTTTCTCAACCCATCTTGGCTTTAGAAGCTGCACATTTGTAGAGAGGGGGTTTTTTCCCATACAGAGAGGCACACATCTGCCTAGAGTTTCACTGCTAGAGAAAGTTTTAGATTGTCCTTATCAGACATAATCCCAGATGAGAAAACAAAGTTGCACATTAAAAAGAAGCTGATGAAATGTTCCCCATGCTGTGGAGGCAGTAGCAGTGTGCAGCTGCTGGCTTCTGTTTCAAAAGCTCTTCATGAGCACACTTATCAAAGCAGCCTGTCTGAGGTCTGGGAAGGATTATTCTGTGAGCATTTCAGGTGACCTGCTCCTGCAGAGTTACAGGAATTGCAGAAATTAGAACGTGCATAAAGAGATGCCCTGCAGAATTGAGAGTCACTATAGAAAAACTACAGAAAGATGGTCTAATATCATTAGTTCATCCAACTAAAATTACTTTAATTTTAATAAAAGACAGCTCAGAATTCACTGGCAGGGGAAGTGGTTGAAACCCCAGTCGTTTTCCAGTGGTTGTTCTTTCACTGCTGCCCAGACCTGTCTCCCAAGTTCTTGTTTGCAGCCCAGGGAACACCCAGTTCCTTAGAAGTTTCCAGAGTTAATAACCTGGAAAACTCAAAAACTTAATTACGGACATGGACTGGTCATAGACACTATCCATTACCCACACACGGAATCAGACAATGTTGTTTGTGGGCAGGCACTAAACCCCTCTGTGTTGTGTTGTCATGCCTCTACCACGCATTTGGTTTGTGTGCATTTACAAGGCAACATTCATCTTCAAAAATCTTAATAAAACCCAACACCTTTGGGATCAGCACTCCCAAAGCTGCACAGGCTGAGCTGGGAGAATCCACCACTTCTGACTGTGGAAAAACGTTTGTGGTGGGGAAACAAAATGTTTTCAGCTCCCAGCAGTACCTTGTTGAGTGCAGAGCCAGGTCAGGTCCCCACTTGACTGATACCTTCCTAAATTCTGCAGTCACCTCTTGATGGTGTCAGTTCCTAGCAGACTCCATTATGGGAAACTCAGGGGAAAAAGGATGGCAGGATCACTCCATCACTCAAAACTAATGGGGTAACGGGGGGTTTTTTCCTAAAAATGATTTCATGGTTCTTTTTCCTCACTCATTTGATTAAGACAGTCATAGTCATCAGAACAGAGTGTCAGCTACCAGCTGGTACCAACAGGAACAATTATCTTTCGAAAACACCACTGACATTATGGCTTTGCACAACTGTCTGTCTGTCCTTGGTCTGTTTAACAAATGCTTATTCAGACTGATACTGACTATATATTTCTGCTTTACTGCTGCTATTGATTTGACAATTCTGCTGCTGGTTTATTTATCTGTTGTACCCCTGCAGTTTTTCCAAAAGCACCACTTCCACAGAGTGCCAGGCAGTTCAATATAACCTGCCTCAATCAACTTTCCTATTTTCTTTTCTTCCTTTCAATAGTCCTAAAGTCCAAGGCATCCATTTTTCAACTCAGGACATTCTTTCCAAGGGTAGTACATAGTATTTTTTAAGGACACTACAGTGCTTTACCCGCACAGGAGAGGCAGGGAGGGACACCAGTGCACATGAGAGCCAGAAGCAGCTCAGTTGACATTTGTTTTTCTCTTGTACCCTCATGTCTCTCCAGGCATCCATGTTCAGAGAAAGAAATACCATAAATGCTGCCTTTGGAAGCCCAAGCTTGCAAGCAAAACCCACCCTCATCAGCTATTTATAGCAGGACTGTGGCATGACAATATTTAACCTGTGCCTTCATTCTCTCCTGCAAATCCCAAGGCTCTTCAAAAGAACCACAAGGCAATGACAACATGGCTGCTCACGAGTTCCCACTTAAAAAATTGAAGAAAAAAAATTAGATTTTCAGCAACACAAACATCCTGTAATCCATTGCAGTGATTTGAGCATTATGGTAATTAAAATTGCACCATTTAGCTTGCACAAACAAAAGTTACAGACTATCAGGGACTATTATGCCACAGCAATATCCATTCATCTGAGACCAGTTTCTTTTTCCTGTTGTTTCTTACAAGAGCAATTTCTTTTCTCAGCAAAGGAACACCAGTTATACAGACAATAATTTCTCCACTTGTATGCTTTGACTTAACTCCTGTTAAATCCATAAGATTTAGGAACAAGTTTAGGTCAAATACAAAAATAGACAACCATGTGTACAAGTTCCTGTGAGAATGCAATTCTCAACCTGTATTTAAAGAAGTGGGGGTTTTTTGGTACCTAGGGATTCAAAGACATTTTAAGTCTTTTTTCCATGCTGACTTAATGGGGCACAGTGGTAGTCAGGACTGAATAAGGACAAAACTCTTCTTCACAGTTGCAGTCTCAGTGTTTTGGTGTCCTAGCCATCCCTATGCCCAGAGACAGCTTAGGCATAGGGTAACTTCCTTGGGCTGGGTAAAATCATGAGTTTTGCCTCAGAAAAGAAAATATTATTTTAACCTAGTTCAATATCCAGACACCACACTCCTTTTGAAATTTAGAATAATGGAATCATCCATGTTTGGAAAGACGTCCAAGCTCATCAAGTCCAACCATCCACTGAACACCACCATTAAACATCAGTCTGATACAGAAATGGCATCTTGAAAATGAGCAGCCCCCAAAGTCCAGCTGAAATTTGTTTTGTTCCTCATACCTGAATCTCCTTCTGTGCCTTCAGGACAGAAGAGCATGCAGGGACTGCTCCAGCCCCTCCAGCAGCTGAACCAGCCCCCTGGGGCTGCATTTTTAATGCATATCCAATTCTTCCTGTTCCTCACAGGCAAGACTTGAAAGCTGCAACTTTATCACCCTTAATGGCTGCTGACAGCTCCATTAGTGGGACCTCAGGACCATGTACTTCAAATGCACTGTGTATGTTTGCCACGAAAATCCTATAACTGATTATGCCCCGTTTATCTGATTTACAGGCATTTGCTCTAATTATATAATTACACCAAAACACAGCTATTGCCCAAAGGATAATCTGTCCTAAGATATTACAGAGAAAACAAAGACCATCATAAAACTGATCTGCTTTGGCTTAGAATGTAGGGACTGAAAGCTATTTACAAAGAAATTGAAAGAAGCAAGAATTATATTTTTTTCTGTATCTTAGTGGGCTTCAATTTCAGACTTTTTACCTTCTTGTTTTCACTGTGTGCACATGATAAAGGCAAGAGACAACTGCAGAATGTCCAGCTCTGGCAGCTCTTGGCAGCAAAAATGCCAATTTCCATCAGTTTGCTGATGCTCTCCCCAAGGACCATCTTTGTATCTTTGGTGATCAGAATATCCCAGTTTCCACATTCCCAGATTTGGACCCTCTAGTTCAAAAGTTCCATTTTTACTACTCTTTGCAATTTCAGCCAAACGGATGAAAAATCCATTAAGCCCTCCCACTATTATGTTACTTTCTTTTCTCCTTTCTAAAGCAGAAAATAGTAAGTTACAAAAAAATTTATAAAAAATGAAAGGGTAGAAGAATATTGCTTCCCCTCCCACTCTTAACATAACTCTCCAATCTGCATGTGAACAGGGGGAAATCTTGCAGAACCAAAATGGTTCTACTTGATCCCCAAAGCCACGTGCCCCTCCTGTTAGAATTTGCTGGAAGGCAGCCCCACCCTCTTTGCTTTTAACAGCACAGATCTTCACCCATGAGGCGCCAATTTTCCAGCAAGAACTGGTGATGTTAAACAGCTGCAACTCAACCCTGCTATTCTATAGTGCTTAATCAAAAATCACTGAAGTCAAGAAGAAAAGAAGCTCTATAAACTTTCTCGGTCTTTGGATCTATCACTTGCATGATGAATATCAAATCTGATGAAAATAAATGAACATTTGTTATGTGGCTGATTGTTTCTTTTCTTTCTCCTTTTCCTCTCTCAGAACCACACACATCTGACATTTCTATTAGGCTGCTGAATATTTGTGAAGTCAGAAGCATCAATTTTTCAAACTTGACACTTCAGTATATGATATTTTTCAGTGTAAACAAATAGAAAATATTTTTATTGCCTCTTTATCCAGGCACCTCAAATGACACTCTGGTTCCAATAATTTATCAGATACAGACTCTGGAAAGAGTTTTTGTCTGAGATCCAGAGTCTGACAGTGAAAGCAGGATGCTCAATTCCTCATTTCATGCTTACCAGGACTTCTGTGCAGAGGCATATCGTTGATAAAAATCAGAATGTAGCCTCTTTTCCCCTCAATCAATCCTGACAGGAGTAACATGTTCATTGCAATAATCTGCAAACATTTACTGCTAATTTGTTTGTTCATTGGATCACATGAAATAGCAAAAATGCAGAAATGAGGATAATTCACCCACATGAGCAATGTTTTGTTTGTTTGGTTGGCTTTGTAATGAGCTCACCGAAACTCATAAGATGCAGATGAGTTTAATTAAAGCCAATGGAGCAAAGAGAGTAAGCCCAAAGGGGGGCTTACAAATCTTGAATAAGTCAAATCATTAAACATTAATTTGCCTGAGATTATACAACTTTGGCATGGAAATATATGGGCCTCACCTCATTCCATCTCTGTGTTAGGATTTTTAATCTCTCTGCAGCATTGTTTTACAGAACCTTCCTTTTATAACACTTCTCAGTGCTGTAAAAAGCTGCACAAAGTGAAGTCCAAACTTGAAGAGGAAATGTGGGGGCAGAGGATGGGACTACAGGGATTCAGCCTCCCTGCATCCCCACAGTGTCCCCTGCCCAGCAGCAGCACAGAAATATCCCCTGCCCAGCACAGCAACATCTCTTACATTGCCAAAGCCTTTATTTTAAAAGGCATAATTTTCAGATCATTTGAAAATAAAAGTGTTACATATATGTCACTATTGGTTCTTTCCGTGGCCTCCATCCAAGGAGGGTGATCAGAGCTTGGAGCCAGGGGCAGTTCATTCCCCACAAAGGCTGGAGGTTATTTTACCTGCCCTCACACAGGACTGAAGCATTTTGCACAGCTCTTTTCCTCTGCTGCAGGATGTGCTGGAGCACTTGGTCATCAGCCTTACCAGGGCTGTGCCTCCAGTTCTGCTTCACGCTGATTACTGCAGTCAGACACAGCCACTCCCCTCCTTTTGGCTGTGCTGCAGTGCGAGCAGGGACCTCCTCCCTTCCTTACATACCAAAATCCCCCCACATCCAGTTCTGCCTGAGAGCTGCAGGCCATGGGAAAGGCCGCAAGGCTCTCCATGAGCTACAGCCTTCCCAGGAGGAAAGGCAGGTTGCTCTTGGACAGGTGGATGTTTCTGGTCCAAACAACCATATCTCATGCTCTGACATTTACATGACAGTGGTTTCTTCCAAACTAGCTACTGGATTTCAAACTTGGACATTCTGCCAGGCATGGACTGGGATAAATGCAGTAAAAACTGGGATACCCACCAGTGAACCAGCCACTCAGCATGTGATACCTGCATGCTGCCAATGTCTTGGATCATCCATCCTTGCAGAAGTTATTATGGTTAAGTCACATTCTTTGTTAAAGCTCCTGCACCTTGCTCTGAGCTGGATTAATTTTCTCTAGGTTTTGCTTCTGTACTCCCTCCACCTGTTTCCCTTTGCTTTTACTCTTTCAGGTTTCTGAAGTGAGAGAAAGGAGCAGCAAATTTCACCATGGTTAATTTCTAACCTTTTAAAATGTTCCTGTTTAAAGTATTTACAGACTTTTATAGTTGCCAGCAACCATCAGAGTGAGACTAAGAAGTGTTATTTCTTCTTCTGAGAAAGTTACTGAGCCTGGGAGCCCCAAAATTAATTTCATTATGGAACATGTTGATAAAATTACTCCAACATTTCCCTTGTGGTGGTGAGCAAAATTAACTGTATTTTATATGACAAAAACATATTGTGTTTGCAAACGTCATATGCAAAATATCACTCGCTGATGAGATAAAAATTCTGCACTGTCATATCAAATCAACAAAGCCTCCAGAAGATTAGTTAGTTTATATCCCACCTTGAAAGTTAATGTTTCTACATTTAGACCTCAAAATCGTATTTGTTTAAAACAGTTGTTTTTTCTGTGTGCAGCTTTAAGAGACCAACACAAGTGCTACCAATCTCTACATTTTTGTCAAAATCTGACTTGTGTGTGAAAAGTCTCATAAAAAGCCTAAGATGGTGTTTTAACTGATTGCAAGAACCATTTTGATGTTTAGCTAACCAGTAATAACCCCATCTAATCATACAGGTAATTCTTAGTTGCATCAAGCAGTGACTTCCTTCATATATAAGATAAATCCTTAATGTCCTTATTGTTATTTCCATCTCCTAGTGCAAGTAGTTCCAGCAAAGAGGAATTGGATTACAGCACAAGAAATTTTGCCAGACTGGTTCAAAATATTGAAATGGTTTATATTTGTCCAGGGTCTTCCATCCCAGAACTAAAAGCCTTTTTTTCAGATATGAGTTAATTCTCACAACACTCTTCTGAGACAAAAAATTATTGTTAGTTGCTTCTACCAATATCCTGGATGTGACGGCAGATATATTCTTTTTATATAATCCCTACTTTTCTGTGTTTTTTCACTTAATTGGAAAACAAGCACTGGGGATACTCCAATCACACAGAGAATATATTATATTGTTTTCCTTTTTTAAGCACTCTAATATTCATTGCACATACCCTATGTTTACTTGCTGTAAAGAACTCGTTTCCTTAAATTAGTGAATATATAAAAAATACCTATAAAAGGAACTTAATTTTTAGCTGCATATTTGAGCTTTGCTGCATGGGGAGTCTAAGAAATTCTCTAAGTCCTGCAAAGCGTAGTTGGGAATCTCCTGGGATGGGCTGAACTTGCTCACCCATTTTTAACTAAATTGAAATTGTAGCAGTAGGCACCTCGCAGGAGCCTTGAATTACTGAAACTTCAATGGAGAAGTGGAGAAGTGTTTTGTTAAAGAGAGTGGAATCCAAATCCAGTCTTAATCTCAGGGTGTGCACATCTACTGAACATGGGGAAAGGGCAATTAGCCCAGAGCTGGTAACATGCCCATTGATTTAAGTCCTGCTGGATTTCCAGGGCTGGGCTTTCCTGCAGTGACCTATTAGTTCTCCCTGGAGAATCCTTTCTTCCTTCTTCCCAGTGTCAGTTGAATTTTCCATTTGGAGCTCCTCTGCTTAGTCACAATTCAAGGAAAAAAAAATCCCAACACCTACAGAGAATCATCGTGTCCGTGAGGTTGGGATTCTCTGGAGGTGATGCTGAGCCCACCTGGACCGACTCTGGCTGTGTCACAGTTCTGTCACTTGACACTGGAAACATCAGTGGTGAAGACACAGTTTTGACCAGCACAAATCTCACATTTGGCTTCCTGGGGGCCAATTCTGTGCTGGGGGAAATGCCACCTTTGTCAAAAATCAATAGCCTCCTTCATCCCAGTGATTGACAGGCATCAGTCACCCCTAGACTAAGGAAATGCATGGAAGAGTCTGGAAAAGAGAAGCAGAAGATGTGTAGGAGAAATCTTTGGAGAGCCCAGCACAGAGGCAGGTTCAAACAGTAATTTACAGGCTGTTCATCCCCCTTCCATGCAGATTTATAACACCAAAGATCATTAACACCTAATCTCTTTAGATGACTAATGAGCTTCACAGAATCCCAACTGTCCTCCAGATGATGTCTCAGGCAAAGCTGTTTACAACCTGAAGAGAAGCAGCTTTGCCACCTGAATGCTGTGTGCTACCTACTCTATCCGCCAGGAGAACTTGGGTTCCTGGGAGCTCTCCTGTTCCTCATCAATGTGATTAGAGAGATAACCTCAGCTAAACAACTTGACCCCATCGCCCTGAGTGGGGGACCAGGAAGCATTTCCTCAGCAGTGATAAAACTGAGGCTGAGTTGCACCTAAGGGTACCCTGCACTGAAAATGTAGAAGATCCTGGCCAAAATACAAAGCACTGCTGTTGGGGTTTTAGGAGTTCTCCTTTTGTTTTTCTCTTAAAGAATTTTACCCATACTAGGAGACAAATTACTGGGTACTTAAGAGAGACAAAAAGACCTGGCCACAGGGGGACGGGTCCAGCTGGCTACCCTCTTTCACCTGGGGTTTTCTCGTGTAGGGCAGAGATGCCAGGAGATTTGAACTGGGAAAAAGGGGTTGGGTGGAGCCCCTAGCTCTCTTGTTCTCCTGCGGTTCAGAGGGGGGAGCGGCTGCTGTTGCGGAAAGAATTTGTCGCCACTGCGGGTTTCTGCTTCTGCTGCCTTCCTTCTACCATGAGTGGAGCTTGCTCGCTGAAGTGGCTGTTGCACTGGGACCCTAACACCCTACCTCACTAAAAAGAGAGACTTTTTCACCATCTGCTCCTGTGCCTCAGGGAAAACCCCAGGATCCCAAGCCCGCCTTTCCTGCCCTGCTGAGAGCAGGGCCACGGCTGCCCTGCCCCCACCATTGCTGTGCCACCCCCCCCCCCCCCCCCGCTCAGTTTCGCTACACTGTAGCTCTGGACATCCTGCCTGCTGAGAAGTCCTGGGGTTTCCGCTGCAGTTCCAGAGTTTGGTACATCTCATCTACCACCCAGAGTTTTGTGTTCGTCCCTGCTGTTCCCGAGGGTCCTGCTTGGGGCACCAGGATCGGCTCCTCCCAGGGGGTTTGTGAAGCAAGCTTTTCATCCGCCAGAGCCGCGGGGGAACCATCGCACCTGCCCTGCTCACCGGGAGCCGCCAGCGCCCCTGCCGGCTGCGAGTGGAACTGCACCCGAGGGGAAAGGGCCTGACAGCCGAAAGGCTGGGACTGGGTTTGTGATTGTTTGCTGTTACTGCCATGGTTATTGCTGTTTGTTTGACTTGTTATACACATATAGATATATAATAGTAAAGAACTGTTATTCCTATTCCTCATATCTTTGCCTGGAAGCCCCTTGATTTCAAAATTATAATAATTCGGAGGGAAGGGGGTTGCATTTTCCACTCCAAGGGAGGCTCCTACCTTCCTTAGCAGACACCTGTCTTTCAAACCAAGACAACTGCTTGGGTTCTCTCCAGCATCAAATTTGTGCATTGCTGTGACAGCTTCTTCTACAAAATGGGTTGGGAACAGCAGCAAACCCAGGTGGTAAATAGAAAGGAAGCGTGAATAAACTCATGGTTCTGATTCTGACTTTGGTTTACTCTGTTTTTCCATTGACATCACTCCATCACTGCAAACAGGAGCCACAGGGATGTCCTTATCCTGGTGTTCCGGTTTGGCCAAATTTAGAAATATATCCTCTGAGAGAAGGCACAACCACCCCTCCCCCCCCAGGTTTGGGAAGAATACATTTTCCTCGAAGGAAAGTGAAGGACATAAAACTATTTATTTAACAAACACACGGGAAAAGGAAAATAATGCCAAATAAAATCTTTCTCTGTGGAGGAAAAACCTGGGAAAGTGTTAGAGTCCTCCCTTTGGTCTCCTCGGAGCTGGGGCTTGGCCCAAGGCCAGGCCCTCTGTGCCTGGTGGAAAGTCCTCCTGATGTGCTCTGAGGTTGAAGCAGTCCAGTAGAAAAAGGAGAAAATCCAAAAGTCCAGGGAAGGAAAAACAAAGTTCAACTCTCAGTCTCTCTCCAGAGAAAAAGAAACTGAACAACTGGCCAAAAGCTGACTGGAAAGCAGCAAGCCGGGTGCTTCCTCGCTTCCCTGCCACAGCTGGAAAAAAAAGTCGCTATCTCTGTGTGACCTTGAACAAGCTGCAAACTGCTTTGAGAAAGTTTTGCTCAGTTTTTCCTTCCCCCTCTCAGGCTCAGTTTAAAGGCATAGAAAGGCACAAGAATTAATTTCTGGGCATAGGGCAGCAATATGGGATACACATCATAAAGTCACCCCAAGACACCTGGTCCACACAATTCTGGGAGATTTGGTATACATTCAGACCTCCATACTGATCTTCTTGCTGGTCTCATGCTGCAGTGTTTGCTACTTAAGAGAAACCAAATCTTTTCCATGATATTCTTTTATTCCATATTCAAATACTAAATGACAACTTGTTTCTATGAGTTCTATTGGATAGCATTTCTGATTAGCAAAAAGTGAACGTCACAGCAGATACTTTTCTAAGAGTAGGATCACAATTTAATTAAGCACTCTACTAACATATTCAGAAAAGAAACCCAAAGTGGTTCAGATTAATGATTCTGTATTCACCACTCTGGGAATTTCTTATGCCCTGCTGGTTTTAACTTCAAGTTTGTTATTTAAAAACCTTAATCAGGAGTTTGTATGGCTCCTGATTAAGACTTTATTTAAATGGTCCTGCAGTAATTTCCACCTGAAAAAGATGGGGCCACACAGCTAATGCGCTTAACCCAAGGTTTTGAATCAAGTAAGGGCAGTGGTGATGACAGCCACATCTGAAATCAGAATCAAGCTCATACTGAGTCAAATTTTCCTGCTCCCACTTAAAATATTCAAGTCTGGATTAGCTCCCTTGAAGTTGATCCAAATTAAAAGCTGTGGAAGTGAGACAAGATTTAATCTTTTGGTCATTCTATGAGGTATGATGAACACTCATTCTGCTGCGAAAATAAAAATAGAAATTAAAATATACCTCTCTCTTTCAAATACAGGTTACTGGTGTCAGTAGGAAGAAATAAAAGCTCTGTAAAACTCTATCAGAAGAATTTAGTTCTGCTTGGTTCTTAATTCACTTAGTTCTGCTGAACTAAAGACACAAAGATGAGATCACTCACCTGCATTATATAAAGTTTTCATGAACTTCTCTACATCACAATACTGGAGAAACAGGTGGGTTTCCCAATGAGCCCAAATGCTGCTGCTAAGAGATGCAAAAGCTGCATCTCTTTGATAGGAGATGTTTCCAAATGTCCTAAAACAACTCATTTTTTCAAGCTATTCTACTTCAAAGCACCTTATAAATCGGCTAAGGATCAATAGGAGGAAAAAAGTCAATTCAGCAAATACTACTTCATGTATTTACAATTTGATTAGTTCTTTTAAAAGACATTAAAATTTAATACTTTCCAACTTGACTTGAATCTCATTCACCAGTGACTTCTAACATCAACCCCCAACCTAAATAATCTGTGCTCTCTGTGGGGCAGTAACAGGGAACACAGACCTTTTGAGTAGCTGATAATAGTTTGAAGCAGTATTCAGTCAGAGCCTTTGTGCTGAGAAGCCAGAATAATAGACAAAATACCTATGGTTATTTCTAGCTTTATAATAAACCAGCTAAATTTGGCTGTTCCAAGTGCCAACTGAGTACTTAAAAGGTAATTATAAACTGCATGAACCCAGTAATTTGTATGTCCACTGAAGGTGACTGTGTCATGGGGGTGAAAGGATACAGGAGAAGAAAATTGTTAATGGATTTATTGGATAGATTTCCTTGTGCTTGTGAAGTCTGAAGCAGCTCTGCGGTTTGTGCAGTAACTCAGCTGGGTTACCCTGGCTGCAGGTTTGTCTGAAATACAATCTATGTTATTTCTTCTGGGTGAACACAGAAACTGTTTGAAAGCTTTCCTACAGATCTTTGCTCCACCAAATAAAACTGATTTACAAAAACCAGAACACATGATAACAGATCAGATTACTCAATCTTCTGTGTGAAAAGTTATTGTTGGAAATGATATAAAGTTTAAAATTTTTCATGTATCTTTAGTCAGTTTTGTTTGCCTTTGCCCCAGGGGAAGGGAATTGAAGTATCTTTTCAGGGGACTGTTCCACCAGGTGTGGTCTGATGAGCTTAACACCTCAACAGACTGGGAGTAGCACAGAAGATACACGAAAAATAACAACCATTAACGACCATCAACTCCAGACATCACCCCTGGTATGATCAGAGACACCTGGTCTGGGAAAAGAGAGATAAGAATGAGACCTTAGTTAGCATCGGAGGCGAAGAAATCCGTATCCAATAGGATACCAAATACTGAGAACTGCGTGATATGGGAGCAATGAACATTGAACCAATGAATTTCTATGGGTTTTGGCTGTATAAAGTATGTGAAAAGTCTAATAAAATCCATGTGTCATGGAATGATTTTCTCTGCACAACCAGGGCTATGTGTGGATGAAATTATTTCTGTTGCACATCCTGGCCAGAACAACATCCTGGCCAGAATAAAGTAATGCCTCGATTCTCCAACACTAAAAGTGTTGTTGGAGAGTTTTTTGTTTTTCCCACAGTTTCAGTGGCATTATCACAGCATTTCATTTCCATTGTCTCAGCTGTGCTGTACCATCCAACAGAAACACTGAAGTCATTGAAGTGAAACAAAATTTGAAACTATGAAATTAAAATATCTCATTAAATTTAAACTCCATTTCCCTCAACCCTTTTACATTTGGTATGGTTTCTAAGTTAAAAGGATATGCCTATGGGATGAAAATTCCATTTTCAATCTATTCTGATAACTACCTCAGATTTACATGAACAGGGGCAGCATTTCATGCACTTGCTCTTTGTTTTTACTCCTGCTTGAGTTAAGTCTGGTATGCTGGGTAAGAGGGAAGGAAAGAAAAAACCTATGTCTCTTCCACTGTGTAAAGTCTGGAATAACATAGAGAGATGCTACATGGATATGTCACAGAAAACTGGGGGAAGGAGGGAGAACAACTAGAGGAAGTACAGAGGTTTAGAAATTAATTAGGTTAATCCAGTCCTCCCCACATTAATGTCCAGGGATAAGCAGGAGCTTAGTACAGTTTTTACTACTCAACTCAGCTGCTCCTGGCTCAGTACTCTGTGAACCTCCTGAGCCATGCCCATGACCCCACAGCAGAAGTAGCTGGAGAAGCTGATATTAAGGCTCATTTAATTTGAAAATTAATGGCAGAATTTTCTCTGCTGATTCATTGGTGAGAAAGATACAAGCAAAAAGATTTGGTGCTGATCTGTGAGGGAAATCGAATCATTTTTCCATTCATACTGGAGAGGTTCTCAGCTGTTGTTTTTATCTTTCTACCTGCTTGTGTTCAGCTCTATGAAGTTCACTTTGACTTTTCACATCTCTCAGAAAACACAGCCTGAAGTGAAGCAGGCACATACAGAATGTTCATTAACACAATGTCCTTCACCTGGAAAACATAATTTACAAAGCTGAGGAAAACATCATGACAGGTCTGTATCAGCAGTTTTCAAGTCAGCCAATTTATGCAGCTGAAGATGAGGGCTGGGGCATAAACCACAGAGGAATGGACACAAGTGGGTTGACTGTGAACAGCAGTGAAGTAGGGGGTTAATTAAACTAGTGGCAGCAGAGAAGGAAAATATGAAATAACACTATGTCAACAATGTGGTTTTTTCCTCCCCAAGTACAGGCAAGTCAAGGAAAGCCACCATGATTTCATGAAACAGCAACACATGTTTACTTCTTGTTTCACATTCTGACTGAATCTGGCTCTCCAAACTGGATGAGAGACCCACACACACCTTTTTTTTTCCATGGGAGAAAAAGCTGACTAACTCACTGATTATTTCAGTGTTGAGGTAGGTGTGTTGTCCAGAGCAGGGAGCACTCAACAGAAAGTTGAGTCCCAAGGGAGAAATGACCTGTCCCCATGTGGGGGCTGTCCAAAAGTGAGCAAGGAAGACCCTCACAGATGCTGGGCTGGGCCAAAACTGCTCTACCAGAGCAAACCTCTACCAGAAACTAACATGGAGGGGTTGTTGCTCTTTTTAACTCTGCATGTAAACATCGCCTTGTAACATTACCTATTTTCTTGTTTGTTGGCCTGGCTTTGCTTCTCTGTAAATCCTATATCAGCTTCCAGATCCTACCCCAGACCCTGACAGTTTGTTCTTTTGGGCAATGATGACTCATTGGTTGTCTCAAGTTGGCTCATCAAAACCAAAACTCACTGGCAATAAATTTTTCAGGCACTTCTGACGTTTTAGTCCATAATCCCCAGTCAATATCTGTCTCATGTAGGAATTCTTCAGTCAAATGCCTTTAGGGAGACACACGAGCAAAAGGTCAACATTTGCTAATGGGAATTCCAGTTTCATGTGTCTCCATTTGTAGGGGCTGAACTTTTGATGCCCAATATTCAGTGTTTGAGAAGGGAGATAACTCACCGTCTTCTGAGAAGAAAGCTTTTGGTGTTACCTCTAGCAAAGCACTGATAGCATGAATGACCTAAAATCATTCATCAAAAACCTCAAAATAAGAAATAAGGTGCATCTTAAAGATAAACTATTTCCACTCCCAAATTTTGTTTAAATTATGGATGTACTCCTCAACATGATCAGTTTGAGAACAGTTAATTTCTTTTAAACAAGCAAAATAAGTTTATAAAGAAAGAGTACAACAATTTTCTACTATGTTTAATTACTAGAGTATCTCTCTACTTCCTGGTAATAACAATCCGTAATTAAGCATATGAATATGCTGAATTTCTGGTACACCTGTTTAATTGAAAGCAGATGTTAATTTGGCAGTTATTTTCATATGATGCTTCACTATTAGTTTGCTATTGCTTTCACAACACACTGGGAAAAGTAATATACAAAAAACGCAGAATAGTTTGTAATTTTAAAGTTAACTGCCTATTTATTCTATTTTTTAATACTCTTATGTCACCACCAGTGATTTCATAGACCATTGCATTGGTATCATCCTTATTTTTGTTATATTATTGATATCATTGGTGGTGGTGGTGTTGTTTCCAACATTTTCTTTGACTGGTACCAAAATTCCAGTTCATGTTATTCACTGATTTGTTGGTTTGGATAATAAGCAGTAAGTGATGTGACCTCCTGGGTTCTGTGGGGAAGGCACTTCACACACCTGTCACAGGGCAGATAATCCAACAGAATTCATAGGAAAAGGGGCGCTAAATATTCTTTACAGGGGCAATCTCCTTCAGCGTTGTCAATCTGCACAAGGGGAAAAGAGACCTAAAGGTGTAAGACCCTGTGTATCCTCATTAACTTCCTAATTCAGTATTTTAATAAGGAATTACAGTGCAAGGGACTAAAGCAAAAGCAAACATGAGCAAGGTATGTTGAATGTATTTCTTTGGAGAGGTGCAAAACGCACATGACAAAAGAGAAAAGCACATGAATTCAAGTTTTTATCACATATTTTCACTTTTTTATGAATATAATGAGCCTTAGGTTTCGCAAGTAAAAATACGCTATGAAATCACAAAGGGAGAGCTCTAATAGACACAATTAAATGGAACAAATCAAATGGCATTTGTGAGAGGAGTAAGTTTTAAAAATCCCCACATTTAATGATTACCAGCAGTAGAAGCCCCTCTGTGCAGGAGCCCCAGGCCTCAGAGTACCAGGGAATTCCCTTAAAAGAACAAGGGGCCCCATTCCACTAAACTTAAAGTGAACAAAATTCCAAGGGGGAAGAAGCACCACGGGCATTTTAACAGGACAAGGTGTACTCAGGTGACTAACATATTGACACAACAATCTGCAGAAACTTAACAGGGACAATTCCCCTGGGGTGGATCCAAGGAATTAAATTCAGAGCATTATTCTAAATTTTATGGGCATTTTTAGGTTGAATGGAGGATGGTGTCACAAAGCATCACTAAATGGGACCGAAGGCAGGTCCTCTGCCCTGTGTTCCTATCAGGGACTGCTGTACCTGCAGACCAAGCAGAGGAGGCAGGATGCATGTTGATATTTTTGTATATTTTTCCCCTATGGTATAGGAAACACCACAGAGAGAGTGAAGAACTGCTATTACGTGCCTGACTCCAAACCAGCAAAGTAAGGTACAGGGCCAACCAGGAAAAGCTATTTCTGCTCAAGAGAGAGACTTCAAAGCTCATAATCTGGTCTCCAGGGAATATACAATATGAAATATAACATGAGTAGCTGGAATAAACTTTGGTTTGATTTTCTTTGGTGAAAACGATTTCAGATAACCTATTTATGATAAATGCATTTGGGACATACTAGCCAGGGTACAGATTAATGGATGTGAAGAAAAAGAGGGGGAAGTTAAATTTTTAAAAAATTCCAAAATAGAAATTAAAGAAAAAATCCCTATATGATGGAATAATTTAACTTTTGGTGTATTTTTAAAGAATAATTATTAAAAATTCTTCTCAGGTCTGTTGATTTACTTCTGAACGCTTTACTCCTAGCTAGTGATGCCAGAGCCTAATGAGAAATAAATTAGACATGGCTGTAGTATATGAACAATGGGAAAAGTTGACTGTATGAGAAAATTATGCATCAGATCTGGATTTATAATTGTATTTTCTCTAATCTCAAGCACAAGAAATGACATATTACTGAGTATAAACATTTTCAAGGGAAAGAAAAATTCAATCATGCCATTAACCATGTGGTAGAAGGAACACTAAATGGGGCATTGATCTGACATTTTCTCCTTTTTTTTTATTGTCATAATTCTTCATTTTTTCCACAAGAAATTGATTCTCTACACTGGAAACATGGAAATTACAGGGGAAAACTGAGTTAGTTTAAGGAAATCAGCTAACACTTGTTATCTCAAGGGTCATGGGCCACCTACTTCATGTGTCACAGTTTGAAAACCTGCTCCATAATAGGTTTGTTGTTCTCCCCGTTCAAGTCTGACTCTGGTATTGAGTCAGATTGTCCCATAAAACCCTGCAAAAACAGGCATTTGGGGAAAGGGAAATGCTGGGGCAGAGACAGACATGACTAAGCCTATGCAGAAGTAAAAAATGAATAAGCTTTTTCAAAATCATAGGAAAATATTGAACTCATGCTATCACTGGACAGGGATTAGCCAAGGGACAGATGTTAAATGTTACAGCATTTTAGAGCTCCAGGAAGAGATTTCCAACCCTTTGTCTTGTGTTATTTAGTAGTCTGAAAACTACCCTAGAATTACACAGCTCTGCCTGTCTGATTGGTCACAGCAGGTTTAAAGCTTGGTGACTGCCAACCCTTAAAGGTTCAATCCATATCACTTTCCAGAGTGTTGTTCATTTTTCAGTCTTAACTGATCAAATTTGGGGTGAGATCCCTCTGCCCTCAAAAGGCAATGGAAGTTTACTGCTGGTTTAATCAAATAGTGTAAAGGGGAAGACCATGCACCAAGGATGTTCTTACTGGTTGCCTCTCCTGTAGCCATGAGGATGAGCTGCCTGAATGAATCCCTCATTTCAGATTTTTGCAAGTCTAAGAACTATAAACAGAGTTTAATTTTTTCCCCCTTTCAGCAAAACCCATCATTGCCCTAACACCCACATACAGGTTTTATTTGATGGCTCTTTTTGTGCAGTAGCTAAAGAGGGATGTTGTACTTAAAACTTTTGGATGCAGTTACATCATCCCTGTTTTAGGCACTAATATCATCTTGTGGATCTGGCTTTCCCACAGGAGTCAGCCAACAGATGACCATATGTACCTGATTCTCCCGGTTCAGAACTGTCATTTGAACTCTTATTCTTGTGAATCAAACCCATAACCATTGCATTCATAACTGCATGCAGTTTAATGACTACTCCATGCAGAAATTACCCCAAATAGATTCAGTTTTCAAATGGTTAAAATATAATTTATTACAGGGCTTTTACAACACACAAGTCATGTAAGTGATCCAGACCTTTCTGCTGTGGTCCAAATATTAACTGTGTCAGCATGGTATTTTCTCCCCCTCCAGGAATAAAAATTTAGCAATAAAATCCAGAGGCAAAGTGGCATCTAGCTAATGGCATTCAATCTAAGCTTATTGCAGATCGACCTTGAATGCTGCCAAGTCCCCAACATGTGCTGACAATACAGCATCGTTGCTAAGATACCTATTATTAATCTTTGCAACGAAAAATGAAGAGGTCAGAATATGTTGAAGGTGTATTTATTACAGAGCTTGCACAGAGGGGCTCATTTGAAAGCTTGGATATTTTACCATTTCTATTGCTGTGAAAATCTTCAAATTTTTTTTAATAAAGATTTGAATCTGACTGACAGATTATGACCCTGATCATCCATTAATTAAATAGCAGAGAAAGAAATGCATATATATTTTTTGAATATTCATATGTCTACATTCAGGCCAACAGAAAAAGAAGTTTCAGCAATTTGTAATTGAAACAGAAATTATTTGGTACTTTATATCTCATGGTCAAAGCTGGGTCTAGAAAACCTCATATAAATGCATGAAGAAATAGTGTTTAGGAAAAAAATATTATTAGAATATTCCCTTCTCCATTCTTATTGTCTGCTTCTATCTCCTGGGTTTATTCCTGGTGGCTTGGATTTTTATTGAGCTTTGTGGTGTTTTGGTTGAGGATCAAGATTGTATAGAGAAACAAAACACATTTTATTTATCAATAAATCATCAAACACAAAACCCAGAGACCAATGAATGGGATGAGCACACAAAAGATAAAAAAGGGGGAAACTCCAAATCCTTTGAAAGAAGAAAAGGCACAAAGACCACAAAGTGGCCTGGTGTCCCTCTGTCACCAAGGAGATTGATGTAGGAGGTGAAAAAGAGTCAGAGTATGTATTTCAAGAAAGTGCATAGGTTGTCAAAGTCCTGTATTCAGGAGCTGCTGATACACACAGGAACCCCCAAAAAAGTACCCAATGCCTTCCAGGAAGGAAGAAATCTCCTTGAAACAGCAGAAGTCGAAACAAACCAACTAAACTTTCCAAAGGCTTGTTTTAAAGGGAAGGTTTTATCGGGAAAAGCTGGTGCGTATTTCAGGACATGTCTGCATGGAGATTTTCTTTGCCATGGAAATAATTTTGATATGGATTATGAGAATTCGTACAGTTGTGTTACTTGGCCCAAGGATGGGAAAGGGAAGGTGTCCCGGAGGTGAACAGGTACTTTGTAACTCTAATTTTAACTTGAACTTGACTTGTCCCTGGCAAAGCTTCATCGTGTAAAACTTGTTCTTGCTTCCCTTAATACTAAACACACGAGGACATGGGACAAACAGAGATGACTTTTACCCACAGGAATCTGCCTTCTAAGGCTGGACTGAGCTTGCTGGAGGCTGTTGGGGCTCTGTCACACCAGCAGCAGCTCATGAAAGGAGCAGTCATGCCCCAGGGGAATGATTTGCTCTGCTCATCCTCATCCCACCTGCCTGAGCACAGGCTCAGCTTTTCTGATCTGTGCTCAAGACTCCAAGGGCTCCCAGCTCCATCTGTGTCTATACAGAAAAATCTGTTTTGTCACATCTGCTGTGTCCACATGAACACCAAGTCGTTCTGAATTACAGCTCAGCTGACACAGCTCAGCAAGGATACTCTGAAACAAAGTGTTTTTTGATCAAATTCTGTAAAGAGATTATATATCCTCAGTGCTTCATAGGAGAGGGTGTTTCCAAGCAGGATGAGGATTTAGGAAGGAGGTTCACTGGGTTCAGCTGCATTGATCTCTTCAACTGCCTCAGTCCCAGCAACAGCAACCCTCATGTTCTAGGTTGGGAAAGGACCCTAAAGCCATCTGCAGTAAGAATCCTTCCAGCACCTAAAGATATACTCATCAAATACCAGTGAAGCTTTTTCCAAGAGTTTGAAGGATGGGTGTAAGTCCTATGCTTCAAAACATAGATGGAAATGCCCTTGAGAAAGATGAGCCATTCCTGATAGAAGAGCTTTGTCCTACATGACAGAAGTGTCTCAAGTACGTTGTTATCAAGTGCTGCACAAGCAGAGACTCTCAAAAACAAACAAGTCTGAAACCTCTCAGGAGAAGCCTGATAGCACAAGCGGATATGGGATATAACCCCAACTTTCCTTCCTTTTCTATGTCTCCTTGTAGGTGTTTTATTTATACTTCAGCACTTCAGAAGAGCAGGGTGAATGGAGCTGTCTCTGTGAGGGAAACTGTACAGCCAGACTAGGATCTTGCAATTGCAGCAGAGAACTTCTCACCTAACATACAGAAGGTTAAACTACTTGAGGATTGTCAAAGATGCCCTGTGGCCTGGCTAGACATAGATAGAAATGTAGCTTTGTGTTTTGTGTTTCTTGGGACCATCCCCCTGTTTTCACATGCCTTTAGTTTACTAATGTGAAAACTTTGACTGTGGCGCATGGAAATGTGGTTCCTTCTCTCTGCACAATTTAAATTTAGCAATATTCATACAGACTTCCTGATCTTCCCTAAATCCTAACTTGACAGGGGTGTCTTAGAAGGTGCTAAAGTACAGCTCAGTTTCAGCTAGTTCTGCATGTCAAAGCTGCTCTGGAAAATAAATCTATTGATGAGGAAAGTACTGCTTGTGCTTAGGCTCTAAGGGGGGGATGGAAAATAAAAGAGATGCTTTGTCAGCAATGTGAACCTGAAAATTCAGGGTTTTTTTTCAAAAAATGAAAAACAAGGGAGACCTTTAAGGATTTTTCTTTAGATGATGCAGTATATAGTCATGGAAGAAAGGCTTAATAGCCACTGGTTAAAAAATTCCTCTGCTATGTGGTACATTTAGTTCCTGTCCTGCTTAGAGGTTTGAACTGAATTTGCATATTTCCCACTGGAACATATCATTCCTTTGTCTGAAGCCTAAGTGGTATGAAACAAAAGGTTAACCACAAGTAACATTGTAACAAGATGTGCAGGTAAAGCAAGCAAGATAACAGCGAAAGCAAGATAGCAACGCTAGTGAGATAACATGAGCCATCAAGAGCAAGACAGCAAGTTTTAATGGAACTTGCAAACTGCAAAATTAGCTAAAAACAAGTTAGACCGAAAAACAAGAAGCAACAGGCGTGTGCTGAAAATAGAGGTTAAAAGTTCAAACGTGAGGAAGACTACAGAAGCCTTCATCAAAAGACCACCAGAAGACTGACAACCACCACAGAAGGAACTGATGCATGCGTGGAAGCAACAAACTGTTGAAAACCATGACACAGCTTTATGCAAATATGAGTATGCTAATGATATGTTGTAATTGTGACGTCGTGTGGAAGGACTTTTAAAATATAACTGAAGGCTAAAGAAGATTGAGTGAGTTTTGTGGCAGAGAGATCCCCCTCGCTCCCAGTGCTGAATAAAAAATACCTGCTCTTGTAGCTGTCTGAATATAGAGTTTTATCTTCTTGCCCAGTTTTGGGCCTCATATCACCAGTGCCAGAATGGTGCCCTCAAAAGGTTAGTCAGATCTTAGTCAGGTTAGTCAGGGCCTTATCAAAAACAAATGAAGAAATCAGTTTGTATCTCTCGCTCAGGTCTATAATCAGACAAAACTATTCAGGGGAAAAACGTAGATTTTTCTGTATTTGGCCTGGTTAAAAGTTTTGAATCTTAATAACAAATACTATTTTATTTAGGGTCTATGTGCAATTTCCATGAAAAGTGGGAGTCAATAAAAACCCCTGACTTCTTTATAGAATGGTCAGCTGGAGCGCAGTGCTATTTTCCCATGCAAGTGAGTAGATTTCAGAGCTGAAGGCAGAGCTGCAGCATCATTCCCTGATCCATATGCAACAGGAGCATGAAGAGCTCAGCTCCAGCTGAGAGCCCGCAGGATCTCACCCGCTGCTTGAACGAGAGAGGAAGATAAAGAAAGGCAGTGATTGAGAGGGTCATATACCCAACAGGTGAGCAACTACATAATGAGTGTCTTCAATATTATACTTCAGCTGAGCAGCTGCAGCTTCCAGCAGCACAGAAGTTGCCCTGTGTGCTGAGAGGGGCACCCGAAGTCTGGGATTTCTTGACGTCAGAGACCAGATTCACACAGATTTGTCTGCTTGATGAGGATTTCTTGCCAGAAACTAGGAAGATTTTGAGTTACAGTCTATTCCAGGCAGCCAAACAGAATTCAAGCTGTGACATGCTCACGTATTTATCCTCAGATGACACAGGTCTCATCAGAGGCACATAAGAAGTGTTGAATTGATGCTGGCAGCCACTGCAATACATGTTAGGTGACATCCACTAACAGGGTAAAATTCACCACCTAAACTTTAGCTTTTCACTTACAATGTGCTTCACTGCGTTGCTTTGCTGCAGTGGGGTTTTGCTAATTTATATCAATCTAGATTAATCATATCCATGATTAATATAAACAGGGTGAAGCCAACTAGCAGTAATTCAAATAATGGGAGAAGCTGCTAGATAAAGGGTAGTTTGAAAAAGCATGTTGAATCTGGCCAAAACCCATGAGAAAGCCTGTAAGAGTGGAGTTCTAGAGATGCTCTTTGGAAGGTGCTATGATAACCAGCTGTAGATTCTCCAATACATTGGTCCAAACAACTTCTTAAATGGTAAATATATCTGCATGACCCCTTGTTTTCATGTGTTTAAATCCATAGTTCTATGATCAAAAGCACTCTGACTCTAAATTTCCAAGCCTTTGTTGTATGTCTTGTACATTTCTGAGTTTGTAGACTACCAGGCTCCTGATAAGGACAGCAGAATAAATAATTTAATACAGCACACTGCCTGAAGTTGTTATTGTTCATCTCTAAAGCACAGAAATACTGAAACTGATGGATAATTGGGGAAAAATGACAGTGCAACAGAAAGGAAAAGAAATCATTTAGCAACTTAAATGAAAGATAAATGTACCAACAAATTGCTATGAGAATTTAGAATTGGGGCAGATATGGAAGATTTCCTTCAAGGTGTTTTATTGCTGTGAGTAAAATCAGAGTTTTCAACCAGAAGAAACATGGGGAAATGAAGAAAATCATAGGAAAAAACGTTTAAACAGAGATGACTGAGCCTGTGATGAAATATAAACAGAAAAGATATGCAGAATGAAAGTAGTAGAATTGCCAAGAGAAAAATAAAGATGAAAAACCAGCATAGATATAACTCATATGTTCTGCCAATGTATATTACAAGGTCTCTTTTAGTTGAGGGAATACCGGGGACTTCCTCTGGTTTGAATTTAATTTTTTAAAAAATGTGTTTCCCTGTTTTCCACTTTGCTGAAACTAGAGGAAACAGAAACATAAAGATCTGGTTAAACTTTGTGACTTCTTCTTTTCTAGAAAGAAAGAATAAAGACGAGAGGGGGGGAAAAGTGTTGTTGAATCAGAGGGATAAAATGTGATCCTCAAAAACCTACCTGGCAATCAGATATCTTAGCAAGAGAAAAACCCTCTATTGATCAAAATATTGCATAAAGAAAATAGAACTTGACTAGCATTATATATTATTGCTGGAAGATTTTAAATTGTAGTGAAAAAACAAGCAGATTGGAGTTATAGTGATGTCTCAATACTATTTCAAAGTCACTGTTCTACTAAAAATGACACCGTGCTGATGAATTTCCCAGTAAAAACACTTCTGTCCTACACAGATACAGCATAAACAGAGACTGAGCACAGCTAAACACCACTGGGCTAAGAAAGGAACCAAACACGCTCTGGAGACTTTAGCATGGCCATAAACCCAACCTGACCTTGTGTTGAGGTGACTAGGTTTAAGAACACTCCCAAATATGACGAGAAAGGAGAAGCCTCTCCCATCAGGCTTTGTGGTGCCACGCAGACTTGGTCTGTCTCCTTGGCTTGTTACCCTACACACCCCCAGACCTTCCCCACTGGCTCCCCTTCCCTAGTCCTGCCTTTGTACCACCCCTGTGCCCTCAGATCATTGGTCCCTGATGCTCTCTCTGCTCCAGTACAAAAACCCTGGGACTGCTTGGTCCCGCTCTCGTTCGTCTCTGGTCTCCCTTCGCAGCAGGATGCAATAAACCTCGTCCGTGGAGATGCCATACGGGAGAGCCCTCCTGACTCTGCCTCTGGGAACGCTGAGCCATCCAGCTTGAGTGTGTCTGTGAGAGTCCATGCCTTACAGCTGTGTGGGTGAAAGGAGTAAGCCTGCTGGAGTGCCACACTGCACCCACCAGAACGATTCCATAGCCAGGGGTGTTTCAGGGAAACGCAACTGCCCTTCATGAACCACACACAGTGCGTTAAGTGGCCACCTGAACCTGGACTTCTGCTAAAAAGTTCCTGAAAATGTCCCTGAAGCTTCTGAGCTACCAGGAGTCATGTTTCAGTGCTGCTGCTCCCCTGAGGAGCAGATCTACATTTTATTAGGTCTGTTTGGAGGGGCATCTGGGACCCCTCCAGGTCGGGAGGACCAGCTGAACTCCAGAAGACCACGCTGAGAGTTTTATTTGACCCCCAGAGTGCTGGAGCAGTGTAAGTGGTACTTCGTTTGGGTCCCTTTTTGCACTTTTTTGTATTACCTTTTCCTCTCAGTACTGGGAAGAGTCTTCTGGGGAAGGATGGGTAGAAAGTTAGCTCTTCCCCAAAAGGAGGTATATTCCCAAATAAAGAATAATCTTAAGGTGGGAAAACCTCTCCTTTTCTGAGAGAAATTTGAAATGTTTTGTCCATTGGCCGTTTGAGTTTTTCCCGGGTGTTTCTAGGGCTTCTGTACAGTCTCTTGGGTTCTGGGACAAAGTCGGAGAGAAGTTAACCCTTCTCAGACAAAGTGGAGATGCCTCAGTTGCAAGGTTTTTCCCTCTGTTAGTCATTATTTATAAATCAGTTAGGAATTCGGAGACTGAGTCAGCTGTGCTGGGGAATCCGGGTCCCTTTGGTGATGGTATCCCTTTGTTTCTTCCCTCTCCCTGTGTTCCCCCCCACCCCAACCCGCAGGGGTGATCAGAAAGTGTAATCCACCACGTGGTGCAGAGGAGCTACTGGCCTTCTGACTTTTCTAGGTCCCCCCTAGCCTCTTCTCAGATCGGGACTAATCACCCCACCCTGGGGGGACCGCTAAACCTCCCCCCAACACCCCAAGATCCCGCTGTGTCGACCCTAGTAGGTTTTCAAAATGGCACAGACGGCCTGGCTGGCCACGCCATATTGCCTTCTTTGAATTCACTCGCGCCTGCCCGGGTCCCTGGCCCCTCCCTAACTCCGCCCACAGCGTTGCTGCATGTCCCTGCGTCAGACCCCTGCCCCACATCAGCACGTGTGCTGCCCAGCCCCCATGCTACTAAAACCAAAAGCAAAAGCAGTGCCAGGTGGCTGGGGCTGCCGGGCCCGCTGCGTTCAGCACTGGGATACCTCCCTGCTCCTCGGAGGGAGAGAGTGATACCTCAGATACCAAGGATTGCCGGGCAAAGATAAGGAGGCGGGCCGTGAGGGGAGGGGACTGGGAGCTGGCAGGCAGACTCGATGTAAGAGCAGCCCCAGTCCGATACGACTGGAGGGGAGAGAACACATGGTGGGAGGCAATTCCCTACGAACAGTTAAAAGAGTTGTGTAAAGCAGGAAAAAGCTTTGGGCGGAATTCCCCTTATTTTAAAAACCTGATCTAAGCTACCTTTGCCGCAAACACCCTCGTCCCCCACGACATAAAAAACATTATGTCGTGCCTTCTCTCCCCTGCGGAATACATGCTATGGGAAAGAACTTGGAAAAGGCTGTTGCGGGACCTCCTCTGAAGTTATCAGAGAGACCCCAACAAGACCTAATTTGGCGTTAGACCAGCTCTGTGGTGAGGGGACTTTAGAAAAGTCTCAGGATCAGGCAAAACTGCTTTCTGAACTGGTCCTGGGACATATTAAAAGGCTAGCTGAAAGAGCTTTGTTTCTGACGCCTAGTGACTACACCCCCTCTCATAATTTCTCCACTATAAAGCAGGCAGTCGATGAGACTTCTATATAGAAGATCATTGACAGACTTAAAGACTCATTTGAAAAGCAAGTTGAGAATTTGGAAACCCAGAAAGAGCTGTTGTGTGTATTGGCTATGGCAAATGCAAATGAGAATTGTAAAAAAATCCTCCAGGCTCTTCCTTTGGATCCTGCTCCTACTATTGATCAAATGATTGAGGCCTGCACTAAATTAACCTCCCCTGAGGTGACAATAGCCCAGGTGGTTTCAAAAGGGGTGGTGGAAGCACTGGCAGAGAGAGAAGCCAAGATGCTTCGATTGTGGAAGCTTTAAACTTCTGGTTAAAAGTTGTCCTGAACCAAAAGATAATAACAAAGATTCCAAGCCTGTCCCCCAAGACTGTCCCACATGCAAACACCACCACCAGAAACATTTGGGAAAATGTTGTGCGGGACGGCCTCATGTGAGGACACTAAGCATCGAGCTGTTTCCCTCCACCAGGATTCTAGCCTGAAGGATGGACCTCAGAACTGTAAGCAAACGGAAACTCACTGGGTTTTGGTGAGTGAGCTTTCTTTTCTCTTTGAGGACAATACACCTGTAGTGGTTTGGTTCAAAATATCCATTACTTACTTATTTTCTTTCTGTGAGATAAGAATTAGGAGAAAGCAAAGCAGGCACAAAACTTAAAAGAATATAAAGAAGTTTATTAACAGACCTAAAAGAACGAAAAAATAATCAGACTAAACCTTCAGACCACTTCTCCTCCCCCGACCTTACTCCCTTCTCCCACTGACAATGCAAAAAGACAACCCTTGAGATTTCCAGTCAGTTTACCACTTCTATAGTAACCTTTCTCAGTTCACTTAGGGAGAGGAGTCTCTCTTGCTCATGGTATGGAGACATCTCCACAAGAAGTTCTCTTCATGGCTTCACAACGAGACAGCCGCCCGGGTTGGTTCTCTGCTCGCATGTGAGAGTCCCTTCCCCCGACTTACAGCTTTCCCTACAACTGTTTTCGAGGGTTCAATCTTGAGCTATTGGGGTACCATTTTAAGGATGAGCTGTTCAGAAACAAAAGTTCTCTTCACCTATCTCTGGGAGCATCTTCATCTCTAGGAATAGAGGCCCTCCTCCTCCCCTGGGAGCAAGGGTCCTCATCACTTTCATCTCTAGGAATAGAGGCCCTCCTCCTCCCCTGGGAGCAAGGGTCCTCATCACTTTCATCTCTAGGAATAGAGGTCTTCTCCTTCCCTAGGAGCAAGGGTCCTCATCAAATTACAGCTAATGTAATTTGCTTATTCCAGCACAGGTGCTTTTGCTCACAAGTACAGTTTGAACGCTCCAACCCCCCATGCTTTCATGAAATTACAACAGGTACTCTGATATATCATAGTCCATCACCATAGCTTTACAACAGAATTTCAGCTTCTAAGCTTGAAGCATCTCCTCTTTCTCCTCCCTCAGGGTTTCAGATCTTCCTGCTTCACTGACTTTGGTGTCTTTATGGCGTTTTCTTCACGTGCCTTCACCTTCCCTCTTCCTCTGACTTGGGAGAGGATTGACGTCTGCAGGCTTCATCTGTTCTGGAGGAAACTTACAGCACTAAAAAAGGGTTAATCTCACCCGGGCCTTGCAGCTGGAGTTCGCTTATCGCTGTTGGTCACATGATCTTTGCCAAGCAGTGGGGCAACCCCAGATGAATCTTTGGCCACACTAGAGGGGGGAGGGGGCTGGGGAGCCAGGCCGCGCCACCTGCACTGAGCAGGGCTGGGGGGGGGGGCACGGATGGAACAGGGCCGCGCCACGGCCGACCCAGCCGGGACGAGCAAGACAAGGCCCAGCCCTGCTTGTTCGCCTGCAGGCCCCCCCTGCTACCTGTCCAAAAGCCGGAAGACAAGAGAGCTTTCCTGGGCTCTGTTCATTCTTAAATGTGGATCACAGAGGCGTGTCAAGCTTCTTAAGTGGCTTAAAAAGTTGCCAATATTCAAACTAGCCAGTTGATAGGTTCTGTTAGGTCATAGAGGAAGCTGTAAGCACCTTTTTACAAGAAAATCACTTCCATGGCTGATGGAGCCTTCTTTACTAAAAACACAAACTATGCTAAACCATGACAACACCACACATAACTGTGGGACAGACTGGATTTCTGGACAGGACTACAGACATTCTGATCAGGGGAGACCCTGTGCATGGACCACCTGAACTTTTTATCTTTCCTGAGGTTCAGACTGTGAATATAAACAGTACAGTTACTGTTACTGTTAGCTGTAACAACCCACCATGGTTCATGAACAAAGAGACACCTATTGCACAGGCCAATTTCCTCCCCCAAGAATTCCCTCGGTGCCACAGAATGCCATCCATATGGTGGGCAGAGATTGTGGGCAGGGACAAACCCATGTTGCATTGTAAACTGTGCAATAGGAAAGCCACTGTTTACTTGATGGGGATGGTGGACACGGGCAGATGTGACCATCATTTCTCAAGCTAAGTGGCCCCAAGAGTGGAAGGTCAAACCAATGAATGGGAGGATCACAGGAATAGGGGAGTCAGCAACTTCTATAAGGAGTACTAATAACATCATAATAGAAGGACCCGATGGTCATATGGCCACAGTCTGACCTTTTGTAATTGACTCAGGCTTTACACTGTGGGGCAGGGACCTTCTATCCCAATGGGGGACTCGGCTGGAAATCCCATCTCCATGGGATTTCTAGCAGGGACCACTGTGGAGTGCGCCACCCCACGTCTTACCTGGAAGACAGATAAAGCGATCTGGGTGGACCAGTGGTCCCAGTCAGTAGAGAAATTACACACTCTCGAGTCCTTAGTGGAGGAGCAGCATTCCAAGGGCCACATAGTTCCCACCAATAGCCCCTGGAACTCCCCTGTCTTTGTAGTAAAAAAGCCAGGCACAGACAGGTGGAGGCTTCTCCACGACCTCAGGTGAATTCACGAGGTGATCGAAGACATGGGTCCCCTGCAACCAGGGTTGCCCTCGCCCTCTATGCTCCCATGAGAATGGAAGCTCGCTGTCTTAGACATCAAAGAGTGTTTTTTCAATATACCCCTGCACCCCCGTGATGCTCCCAGGTTTGCTTTCTCTGTCCCATCCCCCAACCATCAAGCCCTATTGCACAGGCACCACTGGCAAGTTCTTCCCCAGGGAATGAAGAACTTGCCCACAATCTGTCAATGGTATGTTGCCCGTGTCCTATCCCCTGTCCTCAAAGAGTTCTCAAAGTCCATTATCCTCCACTATATGGATGATGTATTAATCTGTGCACTGGACAATACTTACCTGGACTTGACTCTAGAAAAAACTCTTCAGGCCATCGAAAAAGCAGGGTTTGAAATATAGCAGGAAAAGATCCAGCGTACCTGCCCGTGGACCTACCTGGGACTCTGCATCAGTGAACAGACCATTGTGCCCCAGCAGCTTGCCATCAGGGATGATGCAAGGACCCTCCAGGACCTGCACCACCTGAGTGGCTCTATCAACTGGGTTCGTACTCTGCTGGGACTCACAACAGAAGACCTAGCACCACTGTTTAACCTCCTGAAAGGCTGCAAGGACCTGGACTCCGCCAGAGTCATCTCTGAGGAAGCCCGATGGTCCATTGAAAAGGTACAGCTTGCCCTGTCTTCTTGCCAGGCCCACTGGACCAGTCCTGAACTGCCCTTTAGTTTCATCACTTTGGGTAAGTTGCCCAAGTTGCATGGACTGATTTTTCAATGGGACACAGCAAAAAAGACCCTCTTCTTATATTAGAGTGGGTCTTCTTGTCTCATCAGCTGTTCAAAACTATAACCATGCCACAGGAACTAATGGGACAACTGATTATGAAAGCCAGAGCATGCCTCTGTACCCTTGCTGGGTGTGAGTTCACATGCATTTATTTGCTATTGAAAACCGGTGTCTTGGTGCACTTGCTCCAGACAAATGAACACCTCCAGTTTGCTCTGGACAGCTACCCAGGCAAAGCCTCAATTCACAATCCAATACATAAATTGTTCAATTCAGCCTTTCATTTGGCTCCAAAAGAACTTCAAAGTCGAACCTCTCTCGAAGCTCTAACGGTCTTCATGGACGGATCGGGTAGATCCCGTAAATCTATCATGACTTGGAAGGATCCCAGGATGCAAATGTGGGAGTCTGACGTCCAGGTGGTGGATGGTTCCCCACAGATTGCCAAACTGGCAGCAGTAGTTAGAGCTTTTGAGAGGTTCGAGGAACCTATTAATTTGATAACACATTCAGCTTATGTACCTGGAGTAATTGCCAGAGCAGAACACTTTTTTAAAAGAAGTGTCCAACCCTAAATTGTATAGCTTGCCTTCAAAGCTTGTTTTTCTACTCTCCCACCAAAAACACCCGTTCCACGTAACGCATGTGAGGTCATACACCGATCTCCCTGGGCCTGTTACTGAAGGGAATTGGAGGGCAGACACTCTTGCAATGCCGATACAAGTTCCCAGCGTGCCGGACACATTCACTCAAGTGAAGCCGAGCCATCAGTTTTATCATCAAAACGCTCCAGCCCTTGTGAGAATGTTTAAACTGCCTAGAGACCAGGCAAGGGCAATTGTGCCAACTGCCAAAGCTTCCAGGTGCCGTCATTGGGCTCCGGGGCTAACTCCCGAGGCTTACGTAGCTGTGAAATCTGGCAGACAGATGTAACCCATGTCCCTCATTTTGGAAGATTAAAATACGTACATGTCTCTGTTGACACGTTTTCCAGAGCTGTGTTCGTGTCTGCCCATGCAGGAGAAAAGGCAAAGGATGTTTTGAAATATCTTCTCCTTGCTTTTTCTACCCTGGGCGTTCTGGCAGAGATAAAAACCAATAATTGTCTGGCTTACATCTCTAACAAACTTCAGGAATTTTTTGGTTTGTGGGGTATCCAACATACCACAGGCATTCCCCACTCCCCCACAGGTCAATCTATAGTTGAGAGGGCCCATCAACCTATCAAGAGGGTCCTGGACCAACAGCGGGGAGTGACAGAGGTCAATTCTCCCATTGTGAGACTCTGTAAGGCTCTTTTCACAATAAATTTATGGAACAATTCATTCTCAGAGCAAACCCCCCCACCCCGTACTCTGGCATTTCTCCAATTCGACCCAAGCCAAATTAAAGGAACAACTGCCAGTGTTAATCAAAGATCCAGAGAGCCATCAAATTTTGGGCCCTTTCCCACTAATCATATGGGGGAGGGGATAAGCCTGTGTTTCTACACCTTCAGGGCCCAAGTGGATACCTGGAAAGAACGTAAAGCCCTACCTTGGACCATTGGTGACAGCTCCTGAGGAGACAACAGATGACACTCCAGACTGTGAAAAGAAAACCCCAGACAAGGAGACAAGTGCAGCTTGGAGAAGACGCTGGTGCAAGATGTTGGACACGTGAATGTCCAACTGTGCTACCTCCAGGCTGTTCCCCAAAAATCTGAAACCCCAAAGCCCCTTATATGTTACCTTCATGTGTTTCCCTACCCCACAACCACCTTACCCATGTGCTACCTATCTCATGAATATAAGAAAAAAGGGGGGAGGCGAGAGGGAAAAAGATAAGTCAATGAAAAAACATATTTTAATAATTTTTTGCTTAAAATCCCACAGAAAAAAGACTACCCATACCTTACTTACCACCATGTCCGTAACTGTCTACCTCTGCCTTCTCCCGCTCGCCTGGATCCTCTTACCATCAGACGTCGTCGCATGGATTGTCTCACAGCCAAAAGCCAATGCGTGGGTCACCCTGGTGAAAGCACTCCAGCAAGACCATATGTGCTTGTCTATGGGTAGCGCCAATGTCCCACTTTGATCGTGCCTGGTGGGGATCCCTCTCCGTGAGGATGATCTGCCCTTCTCAGGTCAGGTACCCTATCCGGTAGCCGCTTTGGTTAAATGGGTGAATGTGCTGCCTACAGCACCAGAGGAACCCCAAGAATTGGGACTACTGGGTCCTCCAAGGCTACCCACTACCTCAAGTTTTTCCTCAGCCTGAATGGAGTGGTGATAATCTGGTCAGAACACCAGAAATTGAGTCATATTAAAGATATGACACCTCTTGAAAAAGTTTATTTCACCAAAAATTGGTGCCGAGACGAGCACCTCATCCCAGCTGAGTCACCCATGTACCCCAAAGCACTACCTATGGGTATGCTCCTGATTTGTGGGAATCAGGCATGGTCCAGAATCCCATCCTGATTCTGGGGAGGACCGTGCACTCTCGGCAGGCCTTCTGTACTAGAACCCAATAAGATCCAAATTTTGTATTGGAAAAACCATACTCAATTGGCCTGCCAAAAGAGAGGAATACAGCAATTAGACTCAAATTGTGGTAGCAAAATTGTTAATTGGTCCACATCTAAAAGGGTTGTTACATTGCTTTTCCTGCCTTGGGTAGCAGCAGCGAAGGCCCTGGGCCAAATCACTCACCTTGAATGCCGGCTCGGAAAGCATGCTAACCTAACATTGAGTGCCCTCTCCCAATTACTTGAGGATGAAGAAACCACCAGGCACACAATGCTGAGAAACAGAGTAGCAACTGATTTTCTTTTACTGGCCCATGGACATGGCTGTAAGGAATTTGAAGGACTTTGCTGTTTTAACCTGTCATCTCGTAGCCAGAGCATCCACGCAACGATACAGAAAATGAAGGACCAGATTAAAGAGCTAAAGATAGAAGGAGACTCGGATTGGTTTGGAAACCTTTTTGGACAATGGGGATTTGAAGGACGGGTGAAACCCTTAGTCAAAGCTGGATTGTGGGTAATTCTAATAATTGTTATACTTTTAAGTTTATTTGGTTGTCTTAAGTGCCTATCTAAGTCAATAGGAAAGGCTTTTCCTTTAAAAAAGAAAGGGGGAGATGTTGAGGTGACTAGGTTTAAGAACACTCCCAAATATGGTGAGAAAGGAGAAGCCTCTCCCATCAGGCTTTGTGGTGCCACGCAGACTTGGTCTGTCTCCTTGGCTTGTTACCCTACACACCCCCAGACCTTCCCCATTGGCTCCCCTTCCCTAGTCCTGCCTTTGTACCACCCCTGTGCCCTCAGATCATTGGTCCCTGATGCTCCCTCTGCTCTGGTACAAAAACCCTGGGACTGAGGGTGCGGTGGCCAGGAAATCACTACAGAAGCCCGGAGGTCTGGCTGCATCCTCTGATTCACAGTGGCTTCACACAAAAAGGGCAGAAAGTGAGCTTCTCACCCGAGGGAGCCACTCCTGGTCTGGTTGTCAGGCGTGCAGGCAGAGGTAAAGAAGGAGAGAGGGGACTCCTCGTATAGGTTCCACGTGAAGGTTTATTCGTGAAGGCACTAGGGACGAAGAGCCAAAAATATCCAGGGGCCAGGAATTCTATACTGAGGGATGTAAAGCCAGGGCTAAGCGATACAGCGAATGGGACAAAGGGAAGGAGGTGGGGTTGAAGCTGAGGGAACCAATGTGAACAACACATAGAAGGGATTAGGGGAAGTAACCAAGGGGGTATCGAGGAGTACCGAACTTTCTAGAACTATTGCATAGTCAACTAAGGGAAATGGATTTTTACAACTTCATACATAAAACAGGGAGGGGAAAGCATTAACCAACCAACTCAGGACATGTAAATAACTGCACCAAGGGGTAATGGGATCTCACCCTAACCAAGAAGGCAGGCTTCAAACATTGGTGCCTGACCACCAAACAGTGGAATCTGGAGTTTTCTGTGGGGTCAGGGTGGCTGCAGCCACTTCCACTGCTACATGGGACTGCTTGGTCCCGCTCTATTTCGTCTCTGGTCTTCCTTCGTGGCAGGATGCAATAAACCTCATCTGTGGAGGTGCTGTATGGGAGAGCCCTCATGACTCTGCCTCTGGTAACGCTGAGCTATCCAGTTTGAGTGTGTGTGTGAGAGCCCGTGGGTGAAAGGAGTAAGTGGGTGAAAGGAGTAAGTCTGCTGGAGTGCTATACTGCACCCACCAGAATGATTCCTTTGCCAGGGACATTTCAGGGAAATGCAGCTACCCTTCACGAACCTGCACAGTGTGTTAACCTTGGACAGCTTCATGTCCAGCAGGGTTTAGCAAAGAGCCATGGAGGACAGTGCTGTTCACTCAGGAGTGCCAGTCTCCATGTCTTGGAGGTGACTGAACATCACATTTTGCATGAGGATGGTGAAAAAAGTTCTCAAGAGCTTCTGCAGGCTCTGTGAAAGCTCCTAACACATCTCCCACAAAAATCCCAGCAGCAACAGGATCCCAAAACCCCAAGTTGTTATGTTGGAGATGACAAAAAATTTAAAATTTTTTTAATGTTACTTTAGTCAGTTTTCACAGAATCATAGAATGAACTAGGTTGGAAAAGACCTTTGATATCATCAAGCCCAACCTATGTTCACCTTTGCCCTGGCAGAAGGGAATTTTAAGTTTCTTTCCAGGGCATTGTTCCACCAGGTGACGGCTTGATGAGCTTAACACCTCAACAGACTGGGAGTAGCACAGAAGATACAAAACCCGTTAATGACCATTGACAGACCATCAGCTCCAAACAATACCCCTGGCATGGTTGGAGGCACCCGGACTGGGAAAGGAGAGATAAGAATGAGGTCCTAATTAGCATCAGAGCCGAAGAAATCCGTATCCAATAGGAAACCAAATACTAAGAACTGAGCAACTTGGAACCAATGAACATTGAACCAATGAATTTCTATGGGTTTTGACTGTATAAAGTTTAGGAAAAATCTAGTAAAATCCAGGTGTCATGGAATGATTTTCTCTGCACAATCAGGGGTATATGTGGATGAAATGATTTCTGCTGCACATCCTGGCCAGAATAAAGTAATGCCTTGATTCTCTAACACTAAAAATGTTGTTGGAGGATTTTTGTTTTTCCCACAGTTTCAGTGACAGTTGAAGGCAGAGAAAGGCAGAGAAAAGCTGTGAGGTTCCAGTAGAATGATGCCATCAGCCTTTTCATCCTCCTAATGCGTCATTTTCTGTTGATTAAATTTTCCATTGGAAAAAAACTGACAGGCTGCTATTTCCCTCAGACCAAATCACAGTAATGAAAGTTTATAAAGTAGCCATTCATTCAATCAAAACTTATCACTCGAAGCATGGTTCTATTTTTTTCCTCCTGTACTCCACATTAAGCATCCCTATTCAATGGCTGTTATTATGGGAATTGTTCTGTAATGAAAACGTAAATCCTCACGACAGGAATGCATTTCTGCAAACAATGTAAGAGGGGGCAAGTTCCCAGTACCTCCTATGGCTATAATCTGTGGAACCCATTCATATGCTGTAGCTAATGCCACACTTAATGGCTTCAGGATGGAAAAAGCCCCCCAGGCTGAAGATCCATGGTGCTCCAGAGGTCTCCCTGGCAGTTTATTGTGGCCTTAAGGAATCTTGTTCTCTTTGTCATAAGAAATACAGTCACCTAATGCAGCGTGACAGATCCCTGCCCTGGCTGGGGATAGTCAGCCTTGATTTTGCTGAGCAAAAGCTTGGATAACTTAAATATTCACATGTGAATGTGCCATATAGCTCAACCAAATGGGAATAGAGCATGTAAATAGAGCATAGGTAAAATTTCAACCTGACAGTTCAACTGATGAATGAGTAGGAGTTAAATTCACCCCACTTTAGGGCACAAGAAAGAGTGTTCCTAATTTCCTTATCGATGGCACCACTGGAAATGGCTTCTCTGCAAGTGCAGGGTGAGTGAATGAAGTCTGAATATTGTGGTCTCTCTGTTTCTCTGCTTTATTTCCACCTGAAATGCCATGCTAGGGATGACTTGGCTTCCTCAGGAAGCTGAAAGACTAAAGTCATCAGGGCTGTTGGGCTGCTGGTGGGCCTGCCTATGAGCTCTCTGTTCCTGGAAAGGGAAATGGGTGGGAGACGAGTATGAGAGAAGTGGGACAGAAAACAGAGATCCCAACCCATCTAATATTATTATATGATGCTACTGCTCTTACTGGGAGCAACACTCTCCAGGTCCTGAGCCAAGTAACGCTGGCAGGAAAGTGGGGAGAGAAACTAAAGGGAAGCAAAAGTCTCCAGTTACCTCATGGTTATAATCCTTTAATGAAGCAGACCTTCAAATGTCTTAAAGTCAAAATTCTTGATACCATCAATATATCTTTTGCTGCTACAGATATTGCAAAAGTCTCCAATAATCCTGAGAGGTTATTATACACCTACAACACTTACACTATACCAGATCCTGATTTTTATTTTCGAAGAGGTCAAAGATTAAACCCAACCTGTCCCAAACTGTGTTTCTTCTCCTGGTCTTACAGTGGCAGCTGAGACATGCACAATACTGCAGAGGGTGGTCTTCAGGCTGCCAAAGCAGCTTCTTCTCTGAGTACCAACAACAGCCTTTTACTGACTATTCCTTGTGGGATGCAGAAAATACAGGTGCCACCTTCATTCTTTTTTTTGATCTGTGCTTCCAGAGAGATTCATCACAGATCTAAACACAGTTGGGCTGGCACCAAGATCTTTAATAAAGGGGAAAGTCAGGTACTGATTTACTGTTGGTGGGAAGGAAAACAGAATATAATCCCTCCCTCAGATGACCTGGGTACAGCATCCTGCAGGGAGCAAGGTGTTCTGCAGGACTTGTGGTGGTGGTGGACACATTCCTTTCTCCTTTGGTTTTCTTTGCACAGGCACAGTCTGCTGAGAACATCAGACTTCTGATAATGCAGCACAGAACTGCAACACAGGTCCTTAAAGAGCAATTCTGCATCAGCACAAGATGGAATAGCTTTATATATCACAGGCTTTTGCCTGCGCATTTCATTTTCATTTTTATCCACAGCATAAAAACAAGAAATGAGACTGTGGAATGAACTAGGTGTAAAAGCAACTGAAAATGCTGGCAGAAAATGAAATGCTGAGGGCAGCTGCCTGTGCTTTGCTACAGCTGAATCAAAATCTTAGTCTTCAAATGTTTGCCTGAACCTTAGGCCAAGCCAAGCTTGGATCCAATAGAGAAATTCCTGGCAGCACCCATTTCACGTGCTGATTATAAAGCACTACTTCAAATGCACTCATATTTACATAATTTAAAAATTATCTTGTACATATATACATGAAGGAGCTGTTTGTGTACTGTATGTTAGTGATCAACCTTGCTGTTCCAATAATTTAATAGCACACTCCAGATGTCACATTTTAATATTCTTAATTAACCAGGTCACACACGTTTGCTAAATAATGAACAAATGCATCTGACTGTGCTGCATTTTGTGCTAATGCTGTTAGTAATATTTTCTGATTTTCTGACATACCTTTGTGATTTAGTCAAAGGTGATATGCAAGGATTCAGTGAGATGTACTGACAATTGCTCTTTATGCTTTCCTGATAATGCTGTAGACGTCACTGAGCTGCAGAGTTGATAAAACTGCACACACTTTACCTATTGCTCCATTATTCTTTGCTAATTGAGCCACGTTTAGTCAAGTGTTTACAAGCTTTGCTAATAGACTTGCATACCAATTTTGTTCAATATGCTATAGTAAAGAGAATGTTTACTACCTGCTGAGCTGCAGGAATCATGATAGATAACAGTTCTGAAGTTGTCACCCATCAATAAACACAGACAGCAGCATGAGCATCTTATTTGGGGAGCGGATTGCTTTTGCAGTGCTCATGGAAATGATCTGGATGAACCCGTATCATAACTAAGGTGCAAAGTCAGTGGGGGCCAGATGTCAAAGTACTCTGGGTTTCTCTGAAACACTGGGTACATGGGCCATTAGGCAAGAACTTATTTTGCAGAAGGAGAAGTAAAACAGTAAGAAGCTTAATGAGAATCTCTGAGTTCAAACTCACTTATTGGAATGTTCTCCTTAATCAAGGACCCTCAGAGCTCCAGACATCATCCACTGCCAGAGGTGAACAATTCCTCTGAGGATGCTGGGTCGTCTCAAGGAGGGAGACAAAAGTGTTCCCTGCACATGGATGGCAACCTGGAACAGTGTATGGCTTATCCCATGACACTGTTTTTGCCTTCCCCTCATTTTCACTTGCTTTGCTTTCATCTCACAAATATGGAAAATAGCCACTACCAGTTCTATGGAGCTGCTTTTCTTCTCTGTGCTGGTCAAAATGTGTTTGGTGCAGTTCCTCTCAAAGAGGTTCTTGGAAAGTGGTGCCATTTCCCTTTACAATGGAAGGAGGACACAATCCCATGACAAAACAGCAGCATTCAATTAAAAAGAAATTATTGTACTGTAACAAAAATAATTTGTAATAATAATAATAAAAATCTACCATTATAGGAGCGTGATTTTTTTTCTCCTAGAAAACAACAGAAATTCAGACTTCACAACTACAGCACTACAGGGCTTAGGCAGAATCAGCCACCTGAGAATACAACCCTGCCAGCCTCTTTGCAGGGGGAATAAAAAATGCCAATTATGAAGTTTAATTTCATTGTTAAAATGCATTAGTAGAAGAGGGATTATTGTGCAAGACAACATGCAAAGCTCAGAAGAGAGAATGTATATTCAGCCACTTTCTAAACTCTGCAAAATGTAAGAAAAGAAGCTGGTGCAGAAGATGGTGTGACTAAATTCCAGTTCCGGTGTTTCAGGGCTCTCTTCTCTCTCCATTTCACACTACCCTCTTCTAGCACGATTACTCTCTCATTCATTTTATACATGAAAGTTCCATAAACAAAGTTTGTTCTGCAGCAAGGAGAGAATACAGAAAACTCAAGGGGTATCTTGCAGATATCAGAGATAAGAGCATCTGTCTTGGTCAGCAAAATACAAGGAGACTAAGTATTGAAAAGGACAATTCAGTCAATAATAATTATAAAACCATTGTGTAGTACCAAAGAAGAGTTCAATGAGCCAAACACTGAACTAAAGTTCTCATGTTGGCTGGTGATAAAAATCTGCCCAGTCATATTAAAGACTCATCTCTCCCTGAGCAAAACTGAATACAAAAAGGGGATTCAGTCACACTGACAGAAGGAACACCCAGAGCCCAGGCAGGGACACACCAGCACAATAGACAACCCTCCGGTTATCTCATCTAGTCTAAAAGTAATTTCCAACAGAGTTACAAACCTCATTGCAACCACTTTTCTCTACTTAAAGCAACCTGTGACTGAAATCTGTTCTAAGCTGAGGAATACCATCAATTATGCTGCTAAAATCCCTCTTTGCAGGGATTTCTCCCATTTTCAGCACTGTGCTGACCCCCATTACAGAAGTGCATATACCATATACCTGTACCTATCACACTGCACTGTGCAGTGGTACAAAATTATTGCACAACATCATCAATTGTGACCCAACATCTTCAGCTTTGTAGGCTGCTTGTGAGTGTCAGTGTGCTGTGTCCAGCATCATGCACCTGCCTCTTCTGTGTGAGTCCAGGGAGGAATTCCTGGTCTAGGATATACAGTTGCACAATTCCCATTGCACTCAGGAGATGTCAGATCTGCCTTCTCCAGTGTCCACATGGATCATGCAGTGCTCGTGTGCCTGGGAGGAAGAGATCCCTTCATGTGTTCTGCCCTCTCTGCTCTGCAGGACATCTGCTGGAAACTATGAGATGAACTTCTCCGAGAACTTCCCTGAGAGCCTCCCTGCTGAGTTTCTGGGGACTGGGTCCTGTTCAGGCTCTGGTCTATTGAACCTGCACATGTCAGAACTTAAATCCCTGAGTTTTCAAAAGCAAATCTAACCTTTCTCCCTTTAGCACAGCACTTCTGGAAACCCATCCTGTCATCAATTAGCTCTCAGTCCTCCCATCGGTTTAATTAGCACACGCTTGGTGGAACAACAGAAAAACCTCCCTGAATGTTGAAAGAACTTTGCAAAAAAGGCCAGGACAGTGTTGTTATACTTTGTATCCAGGCATCCCTACTTTAATCCATCACAGGGCTTAGAAATGCATGCATCAGTGGCATATCTCCTGTGTCCTCATAGTGTTGGAAATATTAATAATCCAAAGCACTGTAACATGGGGTAATGACTATATCTGAGCTTTAATGATGTGTTGTGCAGCACTGAGACATTAATAAGCCTGCCTTTCATATGAAACAAGTTGGAATTCTTTATAATGGGTAACAGGCAGACACTACAGAGAAATGAAATAAATATATTAAAAATACAAAAATAAAGATTTGAGTATTTTTCTCCCCTATTAAAAGAAAAAATATTTTAAAAAATTTTAAAACAATAGCTAAATTAATAATTTCCTGATGATAAATAGGGTTTTAACACACCCTGACCACAGCAACTTTATAGATATCATTTCATTTTCTGTGCCATGCCAAGCCTGCAGCCAGCTGGATGGTTAAGCAGGGTTTTTGCTGTTAACCAGTCTATCAATCAACAAAAGTACATGCTTAATTTTAAGCCACTTAAGTAAGAAGCCATCAGCACCTGTAAGTTTAATTACATGCTTAAAAATCATTCTGCATCTAAAGCTAGCAGATACGGCTATGAAATTAAAACTACTCAAGTTCTCACTACATAAGATTGTATTTTCTTTTCCTGCTGAAAACATGTCCATAGAAGAGTTTGGTAAAGTATCACCAGAAGAGCTTACAAATTTCTTGATATTGCTAAGAAACCCACCACCATGCTATGCAGTGAAAGGTCTACTTAAGTTAAATTATCCCTTTTATTTAAAACAAAGTGATTTTAACTCAGTGTGAAAGATGTGTTCAATTTAGGGACACTCTAAATCAGTCATTAACACTTCATCCTATCAGGACTGCTTACAAGATGTTTCAGACCCTATTGAAAAGAAAAAATAAGCTGAAATACCTCCACCATATCTTATTTCTGTCCTGCCACGATTGCAATTCATTTGAATTTGGTGGATCTGCTGCAATGAGATGGTTTCTGCTACAGTAGAAATATCCAGGCTGCAGATAGCAATGGCAAGTTAATTTTGGAGATGACTGTATTCTTGGGGTGTAATTTGGGAATATGTGACTCATTTCTACATGCACTGGGAGGTGGAAGAGAATTCACATCCCTCGTTGCATTACACCATGCCCATCCCCACGCTAAGTGATTTGACAAGTAAGGCAATTTGTCCTCCCCAAATGAAGAACAGGACCTTTCTCTTACTCATTTCCCCATCATTCACAATTTGAGAGAGGGGAGAGAGAGACACTGAGTTTTGAATTGAGTAGTTTATAAGACTTTGATAAAGACAGGACCTTGCCCAAAGATGCTTTTTATTCATATAATGTTCAAGAGTCAATTTTACTCTCTTGCTCAGGACTGGTTATAGATTAAATTGAATCAGTTTTGGATACCTTGGGAGCATATTTTTCTTAAAATCTATGGCTCTTCAATATAGTTTCATTTTTCACAGTGTTTAATCTCTTTTGCTTAGCATGACCATATTTCTTTTCCTTAAAATTGACAAGTTATATTACATTGCTTCAGTACTTGTTCTACATTTGGGGCTCAAATATATCCTGAAAAACCATTGGGAAAGAGGAACAAATGTGTTTCAGCTTAGTTCCTAGATTTCAGATTAAACATTTTATACCACACACTCTAATAAAATGTATGCATTTATTCATCAAATCTGGAATTTATATTGTAAACAGGATGTCTACATTAAAAAATTGCTGTCAATATAAAGCTCTGAAAAATTACAATTTAGGATTTTTTTTCCATGTCAATAATCCTATCGGTCTCACGTATTGAAAAACAGCAAGGAAGAACATTTCCTGACTTCTCAAAGGAATAATTATTTTAGTGATGACATTGACAGTTGGCACGGAATAGACACAAAAACTGAATTTCCTTGTTGTCCCCTGATCACTCCCAGAGTAAAAAATTCCTGCCCCAGCACTTGGATGTAGACATGGAGCCAGTCCTCACTAGCTGCTCTGCTAACACCACCTAACCACCAAGTATTTTAATACAAAATAACCATTTGTCAGGGCTCCAACTATACAATTTGTTTTAATCTAATCAGCTTTTAATAAATTGTTGTACAAAACTTTCTTATTTGTAGTAAGCAAGATATGTAGAAGTGATTATGTTCTCATTTTGCTTCTCTAATCAATCATAAGCTGATGACTTAGGCAAACAATCTAGTTCATAAAACAGTGTGTAGTGAGTTTGTGAGGAGAACATCTATCAAAGTCAGGGATGGGTGATTTTTATAATTTGCTCCTGTTGGTGCACTTCCTCTTACATTAAATTTTAAAGAAGTTAATGGCAAAATAGATTTTATTCTGCATATCTCTTTTGCTCCTGTAGCCAGGCATCACTGATGATGCAGTCAGATGAGAAGGAGAAGAAATCCAAGAGTCTCCCAATAATATCCACTGGATTTGGATCTTAAATGCCTGCATGGAGGAGACCTTGCTGTGACCAACCCCACCTCCCAGTGTTCCCAGTCTCTCCTCCTGCAGCTGCTGCTGGTGGCACAGCTGGGTCAGAGGACACCCACACCAGACCTGTTCAAGTGCTTTAAAGGGAATGCTTACTTCAATAATGGATAACAGGGAAAACCTGTCACTGTGAGATGCAAAAATCCATTAAAATCCATTAACCAAGCCTCTGGGCTGTGCCCATCCATAAGCTTTGATACCTGATCCTATTCCTTGCCCTTGGGATGCTCTCAAGCACTTCAGGGTTTCCCTTTGTGGTCCCTGAGGTGGCTTCCACTGCTGCTAAAATGCTGTCCCCAGCCAAAGATCTTGTGGGTTGTCCTCTCAGGAAGTTCTGGCTCAATTACGGTAAAACAGTGTGTCATTACTCCCTTCATATATGCAGAAATATTAATTATTAAAACTCAAACGTAAATTGAGTTGGTTTTGCTGGGCTTTGCTTTGTTATTCTGCAATAATATTTATGTCCACTGCCAGCCTCAAATAATGAAAATGTCAGGGGATGTAAGACAGTGTGTGCCTGGCTTACGGAGAGTCTAAAAATATAATACTCTAAACGCAGTGCCCTTGTGAGGGCTAAATATATTTTCTAATTTTCATGATGACTTGCCACTCTAAACATCGTATTTCTGCAGTTTATATTAAATCCATCCTCTCAATCTTTTGAAACAAGACTTACTACAGTCACAGTGGCAACAGGCAATCTACTCTTATTTTCCTTTGTGTCCTTCTGTGCACCTGGGTTCCAAATACTGCTCCCAATTCATATTACAAATTTCTCTGCAGCCTGAGCGTGGATCATCCTTGCTTGGTAACTCCAAGTAGTTTAGCAGTGGCAGCAATAAAAAGGGAACTACAGAGAGATGCTGTAGAGGTAGCTAGTGGGATGCCCGGCTCTTCTGTAAGCTGCATATACTTAAAAAAATAGATAGGAAAATAGGATCTGCTTGCAATTTGAGAAAACTTGATCTGGAAGTCATTAAGACATCAAATCTATACATTGCCAGTGTCACTTTTGCTGTTGCTACACAATGTTAGTCTGCGGCAGGAGCTACACACGGCAGCACACACAGGCCATTCCCAGCACAAGGAGATGGCAAGGAATAAGCTCATCAAAGAGTCTTTCAAACCCCCAACTTTCAGCAGAATAACAACCTTCCCCTTTTGCTCTCCTCTGGTCTCACACTGGTCAAATATCAGCTGTAATATATTAGGAAACTATTTCCCCCCCTTTCTCTGCTTGCTGTGTAGTCAATTGTAGGAGTTTAAAATTACCAATTCAGAACATTTTACTTTGTATTTGCATCAATCATTACCCAGCAAGCACAAGGAAGAGCACAGCCCTGACACTCCAGAGTTGTCTGATGACTTAACAGAAGATTTCACATCTTTGCTGGAAAATAAAACAGGGAAAGGCATTTTCTGAACTGAAACCAAACTGCACGCCCTGAAAGGGATGCCTGTAGTCAAATATTTGCATATGCTTATCTCTGCAAATATTAGGGCTTTAGAGTGAAAGTCAAACAAAGCCCTGGTAAATGTGGGTCTCATAAAGCTGTATGAACATAGAAACGCCTAAACCAGAATGCTCTATTTAATGCAAGTGATAGAGGTTGTCCAGGAAGAACAAGTTTACAGCTTGTATTACACAACATTTTGCAGGGAAACTGTGGGGAGAGCTAAGGTAGAATTGAGCTGTGGGCTGTGGGATGCGCCTGCAGAAGCACATGGTGGCACAAAGGAGCACATGGTGACACAAAGGAACACATGGTGACACAAAGGAGCACATGGCGGCACAAAGAAGCACATGGTGGCACAAAGGAGCACATGGTGGCACCGAGGAGCACATGGCAGCACAGAGGAGCACATGGTGGCACAAAGGAGCACATGGTGACACAAAGGAGCACATGGCAGCACAAAGAAGCACATGGTGGCACAAAGGAGCACATGGCGGCACAAAGAAGCACATGGTGGCACCGAGGAGCACATGGTGACACAAAGGAGCACATGGTGACACAAAGAAGCACATGGCAGCACAAAGGAGCACATGGTGGCACCGAGGAGCACATGGGGGCACAAAGGAGCACATGGGGGCACAAAGAAGCACATGGCAGCACAAAGGAGCACATGGCAGCACAAAGGAGCACATGGTGACACAAAGGAGCACATGGGGGCACAAAGAAGCACATGGCAGCACAGAGGAGCACATGGCAGCACAGAGGAGCTCATGGGGGCACAAAGGAGCACGTGGCAGCACAAAGGAGCTCATGGGGGCACAAAGAAGCACGTGGCAGCACAAAGGAGCACATGGGGGCACAAAGAAGCACGTGGCAGCACAGAGAGGCTTGTCTCCATGGGACCCTGGGGGGAGGAGGTGTCACACGGCAGACCCTACAGAGAGGAGCCTGCCGGGAGCTGACGGACGACTGAACCGCGAGTGATCACCCCATAAAAGGACATTGAGAAAGGGTGTTGCTGATGTGGCAACATGGGATAGCTCACATAGTGAAGATTGCCATATAAGGAAGTACTGTGCCTTAGAAAAGAGTATAAAACCAGCTCATTCCTTTGAATAAACGATTCCGATTCCCTGCTGGTCTACATCTGTGTCTCAGTCAATACAGAAAACTAAGGTTTTTCTCGGATTTTTTTTTAAATGTACGTATCATCAACAAAGCCACATGTTTATATTCAAGAGCTACATTGTAAGTATGTGAGCATCCATAGATCCAGGCTAGCCTGTTTAAGTGCAAAGAGGTCCAATAAATTTATATGAAGTGATCTTTGCAACTGATTTAGAACCTACTTCAAAGGAAAACTAAGCACAAAACAACCTCTAGAAAGAACACCAGCCACAACTGGTAGATTTCAAATATTTTTATATAACTCCTGTCAGCAACCTTTTATTCCACAGCAGCATTCTGACCAGCCTGCTGTACCCAAAACAAATTGTCAGCACTCAGGTGTCAATGAATTCAAAATGAATGAGCACTTCGGGAGACATTGATGTTGATGGAGAAACTTTGCTGAGCAAGCAGAGAGAAGAACCAGGAGGTGACACAGGGATAAATGCCACAGGCTGTCCCTTGGCTAACAAGCCCCGTGCCAGGCAGCCAGGGATTCCTCACCTGGATCTTTCCCCAGGAAGAGCAGAAACAAGGAAACCATCAAAGCTGTGATTGATAGGGCCAAAATAACTGAGCCTGCTTCAGTAGAGATCCCAACAGGGTTTGCTGGGCCATTAACTTCCCCTTTATGACTTTTCTCGTCTTCCTGCTACATTTGAGCACTGACTGAGCTTTGTTCCTCCCAGGCCAGGGGCTGAGGCAATTTGGATTGCACAGGGATGGGAGGGGGAAGAGCTGTGCCAGCCAAGGGCTGTGTGGGCAGAGGGAGGGGAAGATGGTCAAGGGCTGGCCAGGGGTGCACATCTCAAAATATGCGTATCTGTCTGTCAAAAAAATCCAGGTCACTGTCAGGGAAGGTGCTGTCTCCCATTTAAACAGGATGGAAAGAGCCTATGTTTGCCATTCTAAATTACAGGCTAAAGTTTCTTTTCTCTTTCCTTGAATGATTTTTTTTATTTAATCCAAAACCTCTGCTTATTCCAGACTATAACACTGAAATACGGACAGTATAATGCACTTTTTTCCTCAGCTGGTGACTGCTTTTCAACAGGAAAAGGTGCTACTCCTGCATATAAATCGCTTGCAGAGAACTTTGGGATCACCCTCAATGCACAGTGCACATTTAACAGCTTTGCAAAATTGGGACCTGTGGAAATAAAATATAAAACTGTCGTGGGAAGATTTAAACTGCTCAGAAAAGGTTTACAGCCTTCTGCAGACTGCTGATTATGGAGAGAGGGCAAGGATGCAGGTGCTAAGATATCACAAGCCAATGAAAACTTCCTGATCTTGACCTTAGACTACAATTTGACATCACAATTTCCCTGTGTTTGTATTTCTCTATTCTTGTATGAAAGAAAAATAGATTGAAACCACCTGAAGTCTGACAGGGAAAGTGTTAATGCTTCTTTCTCAGTCTCTGTGGTAGAACAGGTGTCACCGGATTTGCACGTTTTGTATCAGCTCAAGGTTAGTAAACAGGCTTCAGCAACAGCTCCACAATTACTTTAATCCAGGGAGACAGAGGATTTAATTGGCCAAGTTGCTTTTTATTGTGAGACAGTTCAGCACAAATAGTCCTTCAATACCACAGAAAGCTTGGGGGAAATGGGAAGCAGTGGGACTGGCTGCCCCAGGATAGAGGCTGGGGAGCATCACACCTGGTCCTGGGGCTCACCTGCATTTCATGCCTTAGTTTCCATATGCTCATTTGTTCAAGGAAAAAAACCCAACCAAACAAAAACCCAGGCAGAATTCAGGCTCTTGTTGAGAAGGACACAGGAGGGAGTTTTCACTGGAGCTGTAGTAGCAGACAAGCCAACCCTGGTAGATGTAACTGCACTAAACCCCTCAGTAGGGCTGATTTTTTGAACTTGCCACTCTTTGAACTGCAGATCCTGCTGCAGGGCCCAGTATATAACCCACATGTCCTCTGTTGTTCTTTGGGTTTATACAGGAGTACTTTGGCTGCCATCCCAAGCCTGGATTATTGAATGTATTTTCATTTACTGTCATATTTAATCAGTCAGCATGTACGTAACACATTCATCAAAAGGCTGCAAATTCTAGACAAAAAGCCACAAACAAGCAACTTGCTAATGGGATCATAAGTTTTCTGCAATTACAAAATGAAAATGAGGGAACGTGGGAAATACTGAGCTGTCACTTAAAAGTCTCTGTGTAACTGTCATGAGGTAAGACAAGGATCTATAGCTCAGGGTTGGGACAAGCCACTGTAATTTAACATCCTTCTAGAAGAGGAGGTGGAAAGTGAAGAGCTTATCCATCAGGCCATGCTATGGCTATGATTATCCACAGGAGGGGATCTGCCAGAGACAGGGAACAGGCAGTCAGCTCATGACTGGGAACAGCAGAGCCACATTCCAAGGATCACCAGCTCAGGAGTCCCTTCCCCACTATCAGGTTCTGGGGTGGAGAATGTCAGGGTGAAGAGCCCAGTCCCTGGAGTCTGCTCAGGGAGCCAGTGGCACAAGAAAGACTCACACCAGTCTTCTAGAAACATTACACATCCTTTTGATGTTTTGGAGAAGCAGGATCAGCTCTGCCAAGGGAGGAAAGGCTCAGAGAGGCACTATGGGGAGCAAGAGGAGAAAACACCTTAAATTATGACCAGCCAGGGTTTCTGTGTTGTGGCAGATGGATGAACAGCTCTCCACATGTATTTTCTACTGGGCCATTTCTATTTTTCCTTTGTCTTATTAAGCTTTTTCTCTTGCTGGGCTATGGAATAATGCTGCACCGCCTGAGTGGCCTAGGTCTGCATACAAAATACCACGTTACCTGGAGCACAAAATACATGCACCTTATTTATTTTTACAGCAATGGGCCGAGTCTTTACACTGCTCCATGCAGGACAGACTGGTAGCTCCAGGCTAGTAGGCTGTTCCTGTGTTTTAAACAAAACAGTGTGGAAGCTCACCAGGCACAACGAAGTGAGGAGCAGCCTCATTTTCATCCATCAAACTCTCCTCACAGAAAGAGTATTTTAAGTCAGACCCAGGCAGTTAAAAGGATCTGTCACCAGCAGGATTAAGGATTTTCCCAGGTCAGAGAACCTGCCCTGCTTAACAGAAAAAACAGTTTTCTACTGTCAGAAATCAAGCTTTAAGAATCTGAAGCATTGTCTGCAGCATTTATGGCTCTCTACTTAACAAAGCTGCTAGACAAGCCCAGCGTCCTTTACAGCAACATGGAAGGTCTGTCAGGTTTTGTTAAGGGCAAGAAAAGTGACATTTGTGCTTACACAGATTCTGTCCCCAGAATCAGAGCTGATGGGATGCAGCTTGTGGGCTCTCTGATTCTTGTTCCTTTTGTTCTTTCTCACTGGTATCTGACCCACTTTCTCTTTATGGATGTTTCTTCCTTCCCTGTTCTGTAAAACTCCAGTGAAAACAGGGGAGCCTGCTGCCTAGACACTGGTAATCATCCAAGCTGATGCACTTCCCTTTCAGCCTGTGGAGTTATTCATGCCCTTGGCACACCGAATACAATTTATTTCATGCAGCTTAAGTGTTTCTGGATGACAAAAGCACACACTAAGCAGTGTTGTTTCCCTATCTGATTCTTTCCCTGCAGAAACAGAACACATTAGGCTGGCTGGGGGCTCTGGGCTCATTGCTCAAGTGTTGTCTCTGCTCCTGCTCGCATCATGCCCTGTCCCAGCTTTTCCAAGCCCTGATTCTTCCCATGGCTGTAGGATGCTGCAGCTCCACCACTCTCCTTTTCACCTTTCCTTTTGTGTTACACAGGGACACGTGTCTGTGATCTGCAGGGCACAGGGAAATCCCAGCCTGCTCTAGGAGTCAGTGCCAGAGACAGGCTGCGCTGATAAACGGAACAAAGCCATGCAAGGAGCACTCCCACCCCAGGGGGACCTCAGCATCTCTACACTGCTAATTCTTTTTAAACCAACACTTCAGAAAGTTAGTGCAGGGAAGAACATGGCCACACCTGTGTAATCCCAGACTAACTGATAAATCCTGTTACATGCTGCCATGAAATATTTACCTGGACTTGGAGGATACAGTGGCACAACCTGGACAGGCTTTCTGGCTGCAGTCAGGCTCCAATGCTACCAAGAGAGGTGCAGGAGTTCTGCACTTCACAGGCACATGGCCACCAGGAGCTACAGAAAGCACATGCCATCTTTCCTAATATCCAGTCAGACGTATATGAAAGGAAAGATTTATTAACCTAATTTCATTATTGTGTTTGTGAAACCTACTGGAAAAACATGTTACTGAAGTCAGGTGGATGAAAACAGTACTTGGTCTACTGCTTAAGCGTTGCTGGATTCTGAACAAATTTATGTTTATAGCTTGGACACATTTTTGGAATGTGATTCTTATTTTAGGTCAGTTTAATTTATCAAGCAACAAAGGAATTGTTTTCAGGTTTACCACAGTATTTAGCACTGTCAGTTTAAGTTATGGTTGTGCCACTTGTAAGAGAAAATAATTATTCCAATCGTGCTCTAAAATAAATAAAATGCTCTTTTCTATTTTGCTATCAAATGTTTTGCTGGCATAGAAACAATAATCTGGGATGAAGATGTGAATTTGTATTCACCTTAGAGGCAATATATTCATAGCCCAGAGAAATGGTCCTGGTTGTTTTCAATTCCCATTATTCCAAATTAGAGCGACATGGCCCAGCTTGCAAAAAAGCACCATTTGTATTGTCCTGACCAACGGGGTGAAATATGCAGTGATGACTGGATTTATGTTCAGTGAAAACAAAACCCACCAAAATCTCAAAGTTTCTTTCAAAGCTTCCAACAGGCACTGTCACTCAGGGAGTTGCAAACAATGCGCAGGCCTCCAGAAGAATATTGATAGTGCAGGGAGCGCAAGCATTTAAAGAAGGGTAAGTATGACCTATCAGCTCTTTTCAGTCTTTATACCTTATCAGTTTTTATAGTTTGCATCACAATATTTGTGATTCCTCTCCTTTTTTTTTTTCCTCTCATTTTCATTTGATTTGAACAGGGAGAGGATCTTGTAATAGCAATGCCTTCAACAGCTCCTGACAATTCACTCAGCTCATTTCCCTGACTCTCAAATCAGAAGGGTTTATTCTTCCTCTGCTCTGAGACAAAAGGATTCCCTTTAAAGCTCAGACTTCTTTAAGGAAATGAAAAGAGAGAGTCTGAAAGTACTTGGCTGCTCCGAAGTGCAAATCACTCAGGAAAACTCTGTCTTGGTCAATCGATTCATCTTAAACAAAGTGACTTGAAAGGAAGGAGGGTGAAGGAGAGGGTCTGAATTTAAGACTTAAATTTTTCCAGTAAAACAGTCTATATTTGGCTCATTGTGTTGAGAGCTCTTTGCTTGAGGCAATACCAGTATTTCTGTACTTCTGAACTGATTTTATATACGTGTCTTCTCATTAATTAGTTTTGCCTTCAAGCTCCATTTAAAAATACGGGGCTAAAGAGGAGCAAAACTAACATCAGTGTATAATTTATTATAATTTCTACTTTTTGTTTAAATAGGACTGTAAAATTCTGACTGAAGAAAGAATTCCTTTAAAAAAATGAAATTAAGCTTCAAGCTATTTTTTAAATCAAAAGTTCTGTGGTCAAAAAAGGAAAAAAAAAAAGTAATCTAGTTGCAATTTTAAAACTCTTTCCTCTAACCACAAATCCATTCTCTGTAAGTCAACTGAGCAATAAAGCCAAAGCAATATTTAGTTACTGGGGAAATATGAGACCCTGTTCATAATGTTCCTCTCTGTCATTTTTTGGATAGCAAAAAGATTTCACACATTTCTTTACCCTTTCCTTTAACTGAAGAATGGCTGTCACTCTTTCCTTCCAGTTCACATTGTTCTGATTTATTTTATTTCCCCTGTGCAACAGCAGAAACAGATGATCACGTTCCAGAAACCCAGAGCAGCCTCATTTCTCTTTTAGATTCTCTGTATTTGTATTCTACCCACAGCAGGAACCACACCAGAGTACACTGATACTCTGTGTCCTGCTTGCAGCTGGGATGGAATTTATTTTCTTCTCTGTAGCTGAGTTTTAGGTTTAGAATGAGAATAATGTTGATAACACACTGATGTTGTAGTCATTGCTAAGGATCCCCTTCACTGAGTCAATGACTTTTCAGTCTCAGCTCTGCAAAGGAGCAGGTGCTCAGGAAGCCACGAGGGAGCACGGCCAGGACAACTGACCCAAAGTCACCATAGGGATATTCCACACCCTGGAGCATCCTGTCCAGTATAGGAACTGGGGACAGTTGGCTGGGGAGCACTGGTCACTGCTGGGATGGGCTGGGCCTTGCTGAGTGATTGTGTGGGGCATCATTTGTCCTTCTTGGGTTGTATTCTTCTCTCTGTTTTCCCTATTATTATCATATTTTAAGGAGGAGCAGAATTTCCATAATAATTTTTTGGGAAATGTATCACTAAACTTCTCCCACATGCAAAGATGGTTTGAGGGTTTTTTGCACCAGATTTCGCTCAAACTGATGTGAACCAAAATTTGTACTTTGTACCTACACCACAGTAAGGTCACAGTCCCCAGCTACTGGGTTGGGATCTCCTGATGGCAGGAGCAGTACACATAAACCATCCAAAAATTATCCTTACCATATAGATTTTACACACTTTGCACAGGAGGAGAAGGGAGAAGGAAATCAAAACCACAAGCAAGATAAGATTCAGCACCCTGATAGCTGCAAGATAAGATCAGCATCTCTGAAGAGAGCACACAAAACTGTAATAAGCTGCAGTGACACTGTTTACATAAACAATGCCATTCTTATACAGTTGTCTGAAGTTCTGTGATTAGAGATTATTGAGGTTTCCTAATATATTTGACTTTATCTACCTGGGTAAGAGACTGCAGCAGAGCCTAAGGCTGCTGTTTCACCGTGGGCAGAATAAAAAAATATATAATCAGGCTGAAAAGGGATAAAAAGTTACATGCCTATTATTTTTTTCTTGGTTTCTTTTTATAAGTACTAAGTCATGTCAACTTTAAACACTGCTGCTGCCATCACAACAGTCGTGGGATCAGTAATGAGACTAGAAACCAGGGTTCTGATTTCAAAAACAAAACCCCAGCAGCCACGAGGAGGTGGCTTTGACTGTGCAGGCTTATGTGGCACAAAATAAAAGAAGAACTGCATGGAAGAAGAACATGGACTGCACTGGAAGAACCACCACAAGCCATTTGTAAAGCACATGAGGGCTGGCAGAAAAACTTGCATTGTCTGGGGACATCCTGTGTGTCTCATTTCACTAGGTAAAATCAAAACAAGGTGGGAATATGACAAACTGGATCAATAATTACTATTGTTAACGACAATATCAATAGCTAGAGTCCCATCAGAGGAAAGTTTTGATCAGCATGAGTTGTGTTTCCTCCTATCACCAGAAGGAAAGAGGTGAAGATGTCATTGCTGTACTCAAGGACCATCATAATCTTGGAATATCTGCCAGGATCAATTCAGTTAAGATGTTCTGCCTCAGTTTATCTGTGCAAAAATTAACATTACCACGCTGAAAGCACAGGGGTAGATCCACTGCCATGAGGGAAAAAGCCATAATCACTGTCACTGAACACATCCTGGTTTATTTTCGTACCCAAGCGGACTCAAAGCTGGAAAGAACCATACTACTGAGCAAAAGATTTCAAAATATTCTGCTACCTGTGTAAGCTTTGCTGCATCACACAGGCAGAAACCACAGCTGTTCCTCCAGACAAGATCAGAGACTGTTTAATATCTCACAACAAAACTAAACAACTACACATTAATTAGGGCCTGGAAGAGAGCATGTTGTATTCATTTAAACTGAGGAAGTACATCAGAAGCTGAAGTGGAAGTAAATGGATGGAACCTGGCTCTTAGAAAATGATCTGCATATATTTAATGACTAAGCATGCCTTAGATTCTGAATTTTATGCCCCACTCAGAAGGACATTTCTAGGAAAGGACACTGTTACCTCACAGGAGAGGAGAAATTGGAAAAAGTAAGTACTCAGCAGTGCTCCTGCAAACATCTGAGTTACCTTCTTCCTGGCCACCCATCCATTCTACTTTCCCTAATTACCTTCAGTAGGATCAGAAGAAAAGGCAGCCTGGATGTGGGTCAGAAATAAAACCAACAGTCCCATCTCTCTAATGATGTTTGGCTTTGGAGACTGAGATGAAAGATGCTATACAATAAGTTGCTCTTATTTTTCTCTCTCTTCCTCTTTGCTGTTGCCCTATGAAAAGATGACAGCTGAAATACTGACTCTTAATAAGAAAGAGCATATTCAGTTCTCTGGGTATGCAGAAAAAATTGTGGACCAGAAAATACAGAGAGTGGTTAGAGATGGAATAAACCACACAGCATATGATGCAGTGTAAACATCAGAGTCCCAATGCACAGGATTATAATTTCCTTCATTTAAGTGTTAATCAACTCATATTACTGTGAAATCAGCATTTTGGAAAATCCTCAGTTAATGCATTTTTGCACTGAGCCTACATTAATTTAGGAATTGCATTAAGCTCTATGGCACTGCAGAAGACCATTGTGTCTTTGGAACAAGGAAATTTATACCAGATTGTGTTCTTGATGCTATCCAGGATTTCCAGTAAGTAAGGAAAAGAAGGATTTATCTCATTATATGCACGAAATCATGAAGATCATTATATAAAAGCATTAATGAAATTTTATATGTGAAAACATTATGGTGTTACATAAAAATCTGCATACCTTGATTCTGGATTCTGGAAATGACCTTAAGATGTTGAGACAAAAGGATCTGACCAAGTGAGATGATTACCACATGTTCTTATCAGAAAATAATAAATACTCTGTACACTTCTCAGTGATTATCTTTGAAATCCCAAATTTGATGAGAGTCAGGAGAGAGGCATCAGCAGGACACAGAATAGTTACCACCCCCAAAATGATGGGTTGCTTTGGTTTGTGGGGTTTTCCCTTGTGGGTCTCATATATAAGAATAGACCAACTTATCTGTTTCTGTTCCTGACAGCACAACATTCCAGAGCAGCTCCAAATGTATTCACCACTCAGAAGAAATATTGCAATAAACCAAGAATAAAATTTTCTTAATACCATTTCCTCAGTGAGGGCTGCAATGTTTTGGATACACCACTGAAACCATATGGCATCCTCAGCTAATTTAAGATTTAAATCACATATATAGCTGAATGACAAAACCTGTTGCACACAAATGGGGGTATCTGGATAACTTTTACTTTTGATTTCATCATTTATGCATATTTATGCATGTTTCCACAAACCTACAGCAGAGCTTATTATACCAGCTTATCTTCAAGTTTAGGCTCACTTCAAGTTTAATTTAAAAATTCCTATAAAGTTTCTAACAAGCCATTATCAAGGGTTTTTTTTTATTTCCAGTGGATGTATAATATTATAGAGCAATCCAACCAAGCAGGAAGTTCTTACTGACATCAAAGGGAGAGTTTAGACCTTTAGTTCCACACTGTTTCTACATGAAAAGATTTACAAGTCCCATATAAAAGAAGTGACAGTAAATATATTTGGAACTAAAATTTGGTATAAGTCAGCAGACAGATCCCAGTGGGTGTTGCCCCCCAGGTTCCACAGAGCTATTAGGCAAAAAATTAATCTATGGTTAACAGCTGAGGACTAAGTGAGGACAAACAAGTAAATAACTTTCCTGCAGGGCGGGGTGACACGGTACCACTTTGCTGTGCACGTCTGGCTGAAGGCAGCACTGCTGCACAGGCTGAACTGAAGTGTTGGTGGATGCCCCATCCCCTGGCAGGTTTAAAAAGAGCTTTTCTGGGCTGGCAGCACCCAGGAGGAGCATTCAGCAACGCCAAAACAGAGAGAAAAAACAGAAAAAAAGCAATTTTTAATTTTGAAAAGAAAGATTATTTATCATACTTGGAATCACACAAGCTATTCAAAAAGCATACCTCCCCCAAACCAGCAGCACTGTGAGCTACAAACTGATCTGCAGGTTTACAGCAGGCTTATCTGAATGACCTTAAAGACTTTTGCAGCTGCTGTGCCCCTGCTCCTGCCCCAATCCCGAGTCACTCCCCCTCTCCTGACTTGGAGTTGGATGCTATGAAGGTGTCAGATGAAGAGTCTGCTGAAGTGCACGTTATACCCTTGAAAATATAATTGGAAAATTCGTGAGCACCAATGACTTTATGCTTAATTGGAGCACTGTAAGTTGGGAATGCTCCTTCAGCACTTCAGAATGACTTGGTTTAGCCCTCCTAGAGCTCAGCTCACTGCTCCAGCGGGCTTCTGTCCTGGCTTCACAACAAACACTTTCTGCTAATGCCAAATTCCAGGACAAAACCTAGAAAGGTATTTTATAGAAGCCTGCAGCAGGAAATTGGAAAATTTAGAACACTTTGGGGTCATTGGACAGGAACAGAGAGACACCAACAGCATGATGGGCAATCCTGGGTCAAAAACTGTATATCTGAATTATTATGTCAGAAAGTCCCACACCAGGAACTAAATCTTTGGGAGATTTTCCTTATGGTACCACTCCTTTCTGAGGGAACCTTCAAAGTCTGAATTGTAAGGGGCAGCATTTGTGTTAACAGTGGGTATAACAAACACATCCCCATGAGTGATGCTTTCGAGAATTAAATAAAACTGATACACTGGGTGTGATTGAAATAAAAAATATTCCCCAAACTTCCCAAAGTTGCAGGCTTAGTCCATTTGTTATACTAAAATACGGAGTCTGGTGTTCATAAAATGAAGCAATAGAAGTTCCCCTGGTTTAGTCCCTTGTGACAGCTGGTGTCAGGCAAACTATTGTGCAAAAATGTCTATATTGTAATGAAAGTATGTTATTATGCTAAACCACAACTATACTGTATAGTTACAAAAAAAAATCTCAAGATGCACAATTACTGGTGTAGATAAACCAGTATAAAAATCTTATTTTAGTCTGGGTGTCTTCTATAGTATATTTTATCTACTTATGGTGCTTATTGCCCTGTGTGAATTGACAAATGTTGGTCTAAGACTAAGAATTTATTTGAGAAGTCCACAAGAGGATTGAACTGAATAGCAATTTCAACCTGAACATTTCTTTGCTTGCAAGTTTCAGATTCTTGTAGAAAACAGGGCTCATGACATGGCAAAGTCAGAGCTCTCAAACACAGACAAAAGAGCAAATATTCATATTTACATTTTGAAAACACAATGTGCTTCTGCCTCTTGACAACAAATAAAGTCAGAGAGCTGTGGCAAAAACCAATCTTTCAACAGGAAGCTTGTATGAAATATTCAACAGTAGGGAGCAGTTCCTTTACGTGCATATGACCACTTTCTTATCTGAGGAAGCAGAGATCAGCAGTAAGGGAAAGAGAATTGAGAGGGGGATCTGCTACTGCTTTAATGGCTCTTTATTGGCAGTTATTCCCTGGAGAGCCCCAGCACAGGGCTAACAGCCATGGGAGAAAATAATACTGGAGAAAGTCCACTGGGTATCTCCAGTTCCAGAAGCTGACAAATTGCCTCAGTCAAGCGGAAGCCCTGCTAAGGAGAGAGGCACAGATGTGGGGTGATAAAATCTAAATATAATTTCCTTTTTTTTTCCAGAGTTTGAGACAAATGTAGACTTTCCATTAATATTGGAAACAGTGCCATGAAGCCATTCAGCTTCAGGGAAGCACATGGGATCACTGCTATAGCCACTTCAACCTGTGCCTAGGTGACAATTCTCAGCACAATTTTTGGATGTCTGTGGCAGAACAGCTCTGAGCTTTCATGTACAGTGACTCCTCACTGAGGTGACAGGTGTCCATACCCCCAACTCCAGGCATCTTACACAGGTAACAACTTCCTAATCAATTTTGTGACACTTTGATCTTCTGCATTGGAAGAAGCCTGCTGTTAACCAATGCTCCAGATCAATGACTCCAAAAAAAAGGCTAGAAGCGTAGGAAGGTTTTCTGTTCCTTGGCTGCTGTTGATTGATTTTATGAAACAAAAAACATGTGTAGCAGTACTTAGAGTCATTAATATTTTGAAACTAAAATGTCTTGTTGGGAAATCAATATAGTAATACACAAACATCATGAACAGTAAAGAAACAGCTAAACAATATGGTGAACTTAAAGAAAATCAATAGAGTGTTCAAACATGACAGTAAAAGACTAAATAGAAGAACTACTTAGAGGACAAGTTATCCACCTACAAAGTGTTAACCACCATCTATTGCTGCTGTTTCCTACATCATTGACATCAGTGAAACATCCACTCTTCGAAATTAAGTATAACACAACAAACAGCACAAGAGGGAGTTCCCTGGATCAGTCTGGAGAGAAAATCTGACCAGCACTGGATACAAAAGCCTACATTAATTATTCTGCACGTGGGTGAAAAGAAAGCCCGTCATATCTGCAGGAGCCGAGGATGAGGAGAAATGGAAAGAGAAAAGCCAAGTGATGTCCTACGTCATAAGAGTCATGAAGCATTTTTAACTACAGTTAAATCAGTTTTGACGATGTGGACAAACAGAATCAGTTTTTGAGGAGCTGTCCAAAGAAATTAAATGAATGCTTCACTGGACTGGGAGAGCACAGCCGAGTCTGGCACTGGGGATGTGAGTGGTTGCTCTGCCTTCATTCTGAACGAGGCCAGGCTTGGTTTGGATTCCCAGTGAGCTTCAGTTTATCACCACATTGACATCTGCTGGCCATAAAGGAACTCTCACAGCAGTCTACAGATTTAAAGACAGAAAGGTTGAGCCTTTCATTTTATATCTTATTTTCTGTAGTTTCATTTGAACATGCCTTTGGCATAACTACAGTATAATTTACAGTTCCACAGGATGTCACCAAAATAACTGTAATAAATGCTTTCCTCATGGAAGATCTGAAAAGACAGTTGCTGTACATTTCTGAATAGTCCATAACCTTATAAGGTACACCAATATTTCTATTTTGACAGGATCACTAAATAAACAAGTAAAAAGTCATGCCAAAGAACACTTTATGGGCTATTACATTGTTCCAGTCATCCTTGTGATCCATTAGGCTCTTGTACAGTTTTAAACATAAATATTTTGTGATTTGATTTTTCTTTTCTTCTATGCAATTTGAGCTAGTAAAGCCATTATTGCAAGCATTGGAATTGCACAGCTGGGAAATCTGTCTTGCTGAGAGGAGAATCAGACCTAATATATTTTCATTTATTTTAATATATGCCATGTGGAAAAGGCAGAATTTAAACTAAGAGTTTAATAATCAAAGCAGGGAACAAACTTTTCATTTGAAGCTTTCACTCTCTTTTATATTGTAAAATGGATTTGTCCTGGAGCTTGGGACAGTGTAAATACTAAAAATAAAGGTAATTTGGACTCAGGAACGGCTTATTTCTGTTCACTCTGTATTGAAACATCTACTCAGCTTGTGTCACCTAAATAAAAGCTCACACACAAAAATCCCACAGCCTCAATGAGCCAATGTCACAACTTAAAAAGTGAATTCATTTCTTGTAGTAAATTCACTTAAAAACTCAGCGAAGTGCCATCTTTGCATACACACCAACCTTACTCTATTAAATTTTGTGCATTAAGTAGATCAGTCTCAGAAAAAAACCCCACAAGTGTATTTTAATCTCATCAGTATTTCACAAGTTGAAGTCTCCAAAACCTGCCAAGACCCCAGGCCATAAGCAAATAGATCCCTCAAATATCAAAGCACTGCCTGCGATATCATGGACAGAGAAGACAAAACATTTCCTGCTTTGGTTCGAGTTCTTTATTTATTTTATCTAAAGTAAATTTGTACATTTTGACACTGCTTCCAGTGTTCTATTTCTAGACTGGTGGCCAAGGTGCTGAGCGTATGAAAAGCCAAGACTTTCTAGCTAAGGGAGGCTGCAGCCACACACTGTTGCTCTCTCTCTGTCCTGCCCTCTGCAAAGAGCTTGCAAAGCTGAAGACTCCAGCATCAGCTACATCACAGGGTGAAAAATAGTAACCCCAAGTACAAGGGGAGGTACCACTTGCTTGTTGCAAAGTGTTGTAAAAGAGCTGGGTCTCTTTCTACAGGTGTAATGCTCTGGAAAACGGTGGAGCTATTTCAGGCAGTGGCACCTGTGTGACAAAGGGCCACGAGGTCTGAACTTTAGGGGCAGAGGGGATGCCCAGCAAATCCTGCCAGTGGTTGTGATCTGTAATTGCTGCTGAAATCAATGTGAGCTCTGTTTGCTCCTCCAGATGCCTCCACACGCAAGAAACTTACAGGCTATGGAAAAAAAATTTCCAAGTTCCTCAGGCAAGTTTTCCAGCCAGCAGATAACAGTATTTCCTCTTTCTGAACTCTACCCATTCTTCCAGATATATCAAAGCTGAATTAGGGAAATGGGAATGATGGGACTCCCATAAGCTCAGAAAAAGCAAATGCAAAATGATCCAATTCAGAAGCAGGAAGAAAAACAGCAAAATCACTCTACAGAGAAATGTCACCCTTAGGACTGTTCTCCACCTTACACACCAGTGATTCATAAAGATCAAGTCACTGGGACCTCTTCATGAATAGATCATTAATAGCTTATTTCTGCATAAAACTTTCCACTATGTGTATGTGTGACATTTTAAATCTTCACATCAAAGCAATGCAGGATATATTAATGCAGCCTCACAGCTTTTGGCAGCTACATCTACAGCTAAGATGTCTCTGCATTATTTTATCAATTATTAACATGGAAAATCAACAACCCTCTTTGAGAGTGATTTCTGAGCTTTTATTTCAAATGGCCTGACTGTTATCTTGGCATTTTGTTGCCTCAGGGCTCATAAAATCGCTCAACTTTTTCATCATCGACTTCTCACTGACTATAAATCTCTACTTCTGTGTATTCTAAATCCAAGGTGTACTACTCCACTTTAAGAATATTTTAGGGACAGTTTTTATTGATGTCAGTCTCACTTTAGTTTCATTAGCTCTGTTGCAGAATTCCCTGTTTACCTGTTGGGGAATTAGATTACAACTTGGGAGCAATGTTTTATTCAGAAGACATCATCTGCAGCATCAGGCTTTATTTCACATGGGTAACATAGATATTGATGGCCTGATTTCTTGTCTGTGCCATGTTTTAGAATGTAAAGGATGGATTTAACCAGTGAATGCGAGGAATTGTACCTTGTATAGGAGCATCATGGGAACCTGCAGACCAGAATGGCTTCAGTATTAATTGAGAACTCCTTGGGATCTTAAGGCAACACAGAGCTCCTTATTTCCTCAGTAAAATCTAGTCCACACTGAAACTGAAGAAAAAAATTTCTTTATAATGGTTGCAATTTACATATCACTTGGAAAATACCCAATCTGATTTGCATGTCCTTAGCAAATTAAATAAAGATAAGCATCTTGCCTAGTTGCACTGTAATAGCAATGTAAAGGCAGGACCAGGAACAGAAACTTTTAGATAAGCATATAGTTATGAAAAGGAATTCTCCTGGAAGCTCTGGGCCTGGGGTTAATATTAATAAAAAGCAGTTCTGAGTTACTTACTGAGTTGACTCTAAAATTTCTAACCACGTGAGTTCCAGGTACAGAGCCAATACTGAAAATTACAAAATACTTTTCACAGGACTATATAGAAACCTCAGTTGCATGGCAGGGAAAGAGTGCTGTTTGGTATTTCCCCTGCACATTGTCACTACAGCTTTGGGGTCTGTATATCAGAAGCTGTTTTTATAATTCAATGATTACCTTATTTTTATTGCATCCTCATTCATATCTTCTCCCTTAGAATCATTTCCTTCACACTATGTATTTAATCACCCTCAATTTAACACTTCATTGACCTTTATGCAAAGTCAGAGGCATATTACTCCTGAAAAAGAGAGAGAATGGCCATATTAATTTACTGCACCTTTCTCAAATACATTTGATCAGCTCTTGAACAAAATAGAACAGTTATAGCTTAGTGGAGCAATGCTGATTTACATCACACAAGTCGCTGTTCTGCTCTTAGATCACTTGTGTTGGGAATAGATTTTTTTGCAAAGATAACAACTTGGAAGAATTCCTGCAAGAGCAGAAAGTAAAATAGTACTTCTTTCCTTTTCTTCTTTTGAGCTACCTGACTAAATTTGGCAGCAAATCTACAACTTTTGATTGCAACTGGCAAACATTTCCACCTCTTACTTTTGAGGTTGTGCACCAAGTGTAACAGAAAAGCAGAACACAACACAAATATTTTTTATGTCTACACTGACCTTTATTGTATGAACTCATTATTACATACAAAACATTGTGATATCTCTATCTTGGGAGAAGATATTAATCTTTCTGGTGAAAGATGCCTTATATCCAAGGTCATTATATTTTTCTGGATGCTGGAAGACATTGCAAGAGAAGCACCACTCAGCACAGACACCCGTCAATTCATTAACATTTTTGGAGAGACAAAAGACAGATCGCCTCTTCAGAACTCTCCATCTTGGGAATGAGTTCTATGACTGCAACTCACAGGAGTACAAGGCTCTAAAATCCCTGCTGCAAATTAAAAACTGGATCAGGCAGATCCCTAGGGCATTTCAGAGGATATTTTGCTTGTGTTCTTTGGAAGCAGCACATCAGAGACAAATGCCCATCCTGACAGGGCAGTGATTTAACATAATTTAACCTTCACCTTTAAGCATCTGAACGAAATACACAGGCATTTAATTGGCATAATAGCAAGTTATATGTTTGTTATTGATTAACACACTTACTAAAGGTTAACTAGTATTTTAAGCACTTTGCAAATAAAGTGTGTATTCTAATTATCCTGAAAGACTTGTAATTATTTTGTTAAACATCAAGTAAATGCAAAAACATTTCTTACTGGCCTGAACTTGTATGTTGCAAACTGTACAACTTTGTGTTTTATTGTTCCTGTAATTTTCAGACAATTACTTGGCAAATAGATTGACCTCTCATCTAAAACTGCAATACACCATGGTCAGTTATGGCTTGGCTTAAAACCAGTAAAAGACAGTCTGTGCCTCACATGTGAGACCGCATGGGAGAGAAGGGACATTTTCACAGTGCAGGAAGGATTTTGGCAGTGGTAGTAATTTAAAGACAAAGCTATTTATCCTCACCAGTAGCTCTCTGTGAACTTACTGCAAGTTCTTGAGTGTTCCTTCCCTTTTGGGAGCTTTACACTCAAGAGAAACCATCTGAAGTAGGAGGTTTTTCCAGGGATGATTACCATCAAAATATCAGCTTAGAGAAATCTAGACCATAGTCATTGAGAGTTTGGGGCCTGCCAAACAAAAACTGCCCTAGACTTCCATTAAGTTTGCATGAGCTCAAGCTCTAGATTTTTTTCAAATCCCCCAGTGCTGTTCATTGCACTTTGTTGAAAACAATGATTTCATGATGACAGCTTGCATGGGACAGAAGTAGTCTTTCACCATTTACCACGATAAGATTTTCATTTAAAAATGTGGTATGTATGAATTCAGTGTTCACATTCACTCTTCCCAACACAGGGCTGGATTTCAGAGGATAAAGTGCATCAACACAGTCTGAAAAGCCTGTTTTCCTCTAAGGCAAGTGAAAATAAGTCAATAGATCTGAAAATAACATTTCCTACCTGCATCCGACTGGTCAAGCTGGGCAGCCAAGCAGAATCAGTGCTGCTTTCTGCTCTACATTCTTCCCAACTTAAAGGCATTGATACGACCTAAACTACAGATATTTGGAGATCAGCGAAAGTCTAAACCTTTCAGGAAAAGGCACTACTGAAACAATGATGCTTTTTATTGATTAGCTGCTAATTGTCTGCTCCTTGAGACCTGACTGTAAACCTACCCAGTTAAAGGTCAAGCACAAATTCCTTCCAAACAGGATTAGCAATAAAAACAGTAACAAAACTGGGGCAGTTTGAAGTGTGTTGTTTCATTATAACTCCCTTGGGATCAGAAATGTCAATGGTAAAAGGGAAGTGAAGGCATGCTAATGAGGGATTCAGCTTTGTTTGATGTGCCAAGGGGATATTCTGTTAGAACATTCTGGTTCTGTGCTCGGCTTCTCTCCCAGGGCTGTGCAGGTTGCTGTCACTTGACAGTTGTCACTCTCACAGTGGAAATAACCGCCCTTCTGCTCTAAATTGCCACTGAGCTGTGCTTAAACTTTGAAATTTTATTCATCTTGGATGAGACGATAAAACTCAGCCTTGCCTTCTTACCTGGGGGTGGTGGGCTGCTTTTCAGAAGGACCTTGAGTGCTGCTTTGATTTTATTTTAAATATTTTTATTTTATATGTGCCTAAACACTTTTTATATCTGCTCTGTCTCATATAATATTATAAATGGTAAAAAAAATTCCCAAGCCTTAATATTTTTTAAAGTCTTTGAAGATTAGGAAGTCTTTAGAAGTTCTCAGATCTCCTCATTGACTCCTCTATTCTTTGACACAGCAAGATCAAGCTTTTATTTCTTCTCACTTTCACAATTTCCCCTCCTGGCTGTATTTCTGCTCCCATTTCTGTTTGCATTGCACACCCTCCTCCTGTTCTGCCTCATTCCCACCCCCACCCCAGCCCCACCAGCCCCAGCCCTTTGAATCTCCTGTGCTCTTCAGAGGGGCCTTTCAGGGATGGTTTTTTGAAGTCAGTCTCAGAAACCAATTTTTGGAGGTACTTAATATTTCTTTGCATACCTTCTTCTTGGACTGAACTAGCAAAAGGTTCTGGGGGCCTCTCACAGGAAGGTCCTCACAGAGTCTTTCAGCAGGCACTGGTTAAATGGGGTACAGCTCCAAAAAGGCTCCCTCATCCTAAACTTATCAAGCTGTTGCCAAACTGAGAATTCAGACTTCTCTAAGTCAGGTTTCTATCCAAAGGATGTATATTTGTGCATATATACAGTGACTGTAATGCTGAAATGCATTAATTTAGTTTCTGAGCAGTACCATGAATTTATGATCATGATATGATAATATTCCAGATTAAGGTTTTCATGGTTATGAACACAGACATACTTAAATGAGCTAATTAGAGATACAGGTAGAAAAATAGATAGTCAAGGCTTTAATGTAATTACTTGATCTAGAGGGCAAAATCTGGCAACATTACTCACATTTTCTTTACATCTCTTTTCCACATCCTTCCTTCCTTCTCTCACTAAATAGATCAGCTCCTATGGGCACTGGCCTTTGTGGACACGTGTTTCTACTGCCTTCAAGAAGATGAAGATGCAGCTCATTGGTATCTTCACAGTGAAATATTCAGTTGAACTGTGCAGTAAATTAGAACTGGAAGTTAGTGCTACAGTTAGACTCAGTTTGGAATAGCTCCTCTCCTCCTCTGCACCCTGAAATAATTCTGCAAAATAAAATATGGCCTTGGACCCCCCCAAACCCTCCTCACATGCCCCTAAATCAAAGCACTTCACACTTACTCCCTCTCTGCCATAAACAACACCCACAGCTTTGCTCATACTGGATAGAATAATAGATGTGTTCTATTCCCCAGCTATGACTGAAATCTTGTTTTCATGGAAATGTGGATATTCAAAAGTCCACTCCCTTCTGCCAAAACCAGAACAAATCCCCATAAACTTATTCATAAACACACAGAGAAGTGATAGCTGGAAAAACCATTCTGGGTAATTCCAATACATGTTGACATGAATTGTGTTCATTTTTTAAATGTATCAGTTTGTGCAACAGAGCAGCTCCTGGCACCACCAGTCTGCATTTAATAACCTGATAGAGCTGATTGAGATGCTGGGAAGAATTGCTATTCCATTTTAGCAGGCAGGGTTAAACTGATGTGCATTTGATTTTCCACACCAGGCTTATACCCAAGCTGTCCACGTGTTGCAGAAAGTTAAATTAATGCCTGCTGCAATGGCTGATGTATCCATGTCATGCCTACATGCATGCTCTTCATTCCCTCTAAATGTTAATAGCAATTCCTTTTACTTTTGTATTTCCATTGCAGCAAGTATAAATCCCAATATTATTCCTACTCAAATCTATGACTAGGGGGTTATTTTTACCACTGATAAACTGTTAACAAAGATTGATGCTTGAAGCTGCTCATCCATTCATAAGTGCTCCTGTGCTATGATTGGGTTCTGATCAAAATTAAGACTGAAAGAGTAGTCTCCCATCCTTCCAAGCACTGTGTTGCCTAGTCATGGGCAATAAAACCAGCAAACCAGAAAAAGTGATGTATTTTCTGCCCTTGCTCTCAGATTCCTGAGATTTCAGCCCGGGAGCAGGACCATAATAATTACTGTAATGGCCATTGTATCGCACGTGGCAATCGACCCCTCATGTGGCATCCAAACTGAAATGTGAATCCACACTGGGAATTGCAGTGCAAGTGAAGAAAATGCATGGAAACAGGGCGAAAAAGCCACCTTAACTCACTTCCAAGGTTTGGCAGAATCTGAAATACATTTTGTCTGATCCCAAGGGGTTAAACACTGTCAAGGTGCTGGAGTGAGAAAAGCAATGGAAGTCTCAAAACAAGTGACTTGTTTTTCTGGCATTGCTGCTTCTAGGTCCCAAACTTTTCAGGAAGTCTTGGAATTAACTCAGAAAGTGTGCTGGCAAACATGTACATGTGAGTTATGTTGCTCAATCTGCCCATGAGCTGCTTTTTTTGCTGTTTTTAGGGGTTCTGTTATATGTCTGCAAGTGTTTGCAATTTGTACTGAGGCTAATTGACCTTGCACTGCAGTAATTGAACACTGTGAATCATGTCAGTTTTGTTTACTTTGAATTATATATATATATAAAGTAAGGATTTGAGGCTGGATACTGAATGACATGTTATTTTTTAAAGCCCCCTTGTTTCTCCTAACCTCTCTCCCTATTCTTCCCAAGGAAGAAAATGAAAACAAACTCTAGCCATCCAGTCCTTTATACCATCATTCAGCAGTGTTACCTTACCTGTCAAAACTACTCCTTCAAAGAGTTTATTCCTACCCCAATAAGAAGAAATAAGTTACAGATACACTCCAAGGCTTGGAGATTTGTTTCATTCTGGCTGAAACTGCAAAGACGTAGTGGTGTTTTTGACACCAGTGGGAATTCACTGAGACAGTCTCAAGCAGCATGTCACCTTTCTGCTGTCACCTGCAACAGCTGCTACCTGGCTGTGAACCACTGAAACCTCCAGCAGTTCTGTCCTTCACTAGACCCAAAATTCAGCCAAATAATAACTTGTGAGAGTTTGATGCAGAGGGAAGTCTCAGACATGGGAAATGAAATTATTTTTCTGTGGTTAGATACAAGTTCACTCTTGGTGACTGCATGGACAAGGATGCTCTCCCAAACGTGGGATTTGTTTAAAGCTCACGCAGTAAGTGATGGGCTTTCCACTGGCATTGATGGGTCATAGGCAGCATTCCCAATGCTTCTGTCAAGTAGAGTTAGCTAATATTTAATTAATACAGAAATAACAACAGAAAAGTAGGGACATTCTTTACCTAGAGGAGCATTTTCCGGTACCAATTTCTAAAGTATAAGCCCTCACTAATAAAGTTTTTATAACTGTCACATCAAAAACTCTCTCATTGTGAAAATTTTAATGTAGCTTCTGGGGTTAGCTGTCGATGAAAATTCAGGTGGGGGTTTCCTCTGAGTAAGTAAAATAAAGGGTGTAAAATCTCTGTGGATAAACCCAAAACAGAACACAGCCAATTTAAAGAACCTGGCAGTTTCTGTAACTCATTTAAAGTTAGGGTATCTTTAACACAAAGCCTTAAAGGCTGAAGGCTGATGGCTTGTTGAGTAATTAATGCCATGGGGACTCACGCTGCACCTTTTCAGGTGCCACGTTCAGTCCTGCATCTTGAATTTCCTGCATGATAGCTACCTGAATAGAACATAAGATGGATTGATCGTGAGCTGCAAGTAAAATGTCATCCATATAATGATATATGGTTGCAGCAGGAAATTTACAATGGACAGGCTGTAGGGCAAGATCGACCACCCTTTGGCATTTAGTTGGGCTGTTACACATGCCTTGTGGCAACACTGTCCAATGAAATCTCTTCATTGGTTCTGCATGATTCAAGGTAGGCACAGAAAAGGCAAACAAAGGTGCAACATCAGGGTGTAAAGGTATGGTGAAAAAGCAGTGTTTTAGGTCTATAATTACTAAGGGTCAGTTTAGGGGAATCATTGTAGGTGACGGAAGCCCAGGTTGCAGAGCACCCATAGGTTTGATGACTGCATTTACTGCCCGTAAATCATGCAATAATCGCCATTTGCCATTTTTTCTTAGGTATACAGAACACAGGGGTGTTCCAAGGGCTAGAAGACGGACAAATATGGCCTAAAGACAAATGGTCTTCTACAAGCTGTTTTAAGTTTTGTAGCCGTTTCTTTCGTAGGGGCCATTGGTCAGCCTACACAGGGTCCTCAGTCCGCCATGTGAGCTTACCTATGTCCAGTATTTGATTTTGGAATGGCTGATCAATGGCCCGAGTGAAAAATGTTTTTTCGGTGAGGTTGAGTCTATTTGTATGGTGGTTCCAAATTGTCCCAGAACAGCTCTTCCCCATAATGTCCATGGTATAGAGGCAATGAATGGGGCAATCTGGGCAGTTTTCCCTTCAGGACCAAGGACAAGCCAAAGGTGAGGGCTTTGTCTAGGGTGATGCATTCCTCCCACCCCAATTAGGGTCGATGTGGGGCTGATTGCGGGCCAATTACTAGGCCATTGACTGCTTTTAATAATAGAGACATCAGCTCCAGTATCAACAAGCCCTTTAAATTTTTTGCCATCTATACTGCATATCAAGGTTGGTTGAACTATTGTAATGGAGCTTGTCCAGAAAACCTGTGGCTGACCTGTGCTGCCAAAGTTACTTGTGCCACGTTTACTCTTACTACTAGGGGTTTTGCTGGAAAAAGGAGTAAGTTGTGCAATGCATTGACCTGCAAGTATAAAGGAGGGTGGCATAGGAGTCCATAGCATAATTTGTATTTCACCTTCCTAATCCGAATCAATAACTCCAGGTAGTACATAAAGCCCCAATTTAGTGGCAGAGGAACGCCCTATTAGCAAGGCATGAATATTATTACCAAGGGGTCTCCACACTCCAGTAGGAACTAGGTGCACTGAAGATGTCATGAGAGTTATTGACTCTCCGGAGGCCAGGTCCAACCCTGCACTGCCTGTGGTTGCAGGCAGGAGCTCACTTGCCAAATATTTTGCCTCGTATTTTTTTGATTCTGAGGGGCATGCGGGCCCACCCCTCGCTGGAAGTTTCCTGGTCGTATAGCTTTCCCTTTTATAGTGTACCGTGAATGGCAATCAGTAGCCCAATGCTTCCCTCCTCCACACCGGGGACAATCTCTAGGTGGCATTTTTATCCCATCCCCTTGTTGAGGGCAATCCTTTTTAAAATGATCAGTTGAACCGCAGTTAAAACAACCTTCTGCCCGCGTGTCTGGAACCCAGAAATGCGCGGCTAGAGCCGCGGCCAGAGAGTTAGTATGATGAGTGGCAGAACCCACACTTTGGCATGCTCTAACAATATCTGCTATGTCACAAGTGTGCGGGTTACTGACAGCGAGCAATGCTTTTCTGCAGTCTTCATTTGCATTTACGAAAGCAAGCTACCGCAACAGAATAGCTCTGGCCTCATCGTTATCGACTTGCCGGGAGAGCATGGCTTGCAGTCTGTCCAGGAACTGTACAAACGACTCCGCTGGATCCTGTAAAATCTTAGCAAAAGACATGTCAGCATCAATACCCATCCCTGGGAGTCGCCGCAGGGCTTGCCAGGCTAGGCGGGTGATGATATCATATACGTCACGCGGATAGCCTGTCTGCACTGTAGGGATGGCGTACGGACCCTCTCTGCTCAGCTGTGCGGCAACGATGGGTGGATTTCTGTCTTGCATTTCCACCTGGGTAGTACACAACTCACGGTAGTCAGTGAGCCAGACTGCAAATTGCGTCATTGTTAAGATCATTCTCATTATGCTTTTCCAGTCATTAGGTATGAGAACGTACGCAGTACTTATGGACTCTAGGTAAGTTAGGACGTGACAGGAGGATACGCCGCTTTCCTTTACTAGCATCCTCAGTTCTTTGATTACTTTATAGTCTAGTTCTCTGTAGGCTGGGCTTGTTGGTTTGGCATATATATAACCAGACAGGCAGTGACGACCGCCAGGTCGCCCTCCTCCATCGCAGCTTCCCTACGGTTCCACCAATGCTGGGTCATTCTGGGCAGGAAGCGAGTCCAACGTTTGCTCACGGTCAGGGAGTTCCGTGCCAAGGGGCCAACCATGGAGGGATTTTTATCAGGGTAAAGCAATTCCATAGAGGATGGATTAATCTCGGGGTATCCTGATGCATCAGATACGGGTTCTGGTCGCACTGAGGGCTCAGGGGAATCAGCTTCTGAGGCCACGTAATGGCCAACATCCGCGCAACTTCACTTAAAGTCCGCCATGGTCGTTTCCCAAGAAGCGAGGTGCCTGCAAGCTTCAGCATCGCTGTCCCTGGCGATCTCAAAAAGTCTCTGCCCTACCGCTTGCCAGGCTTCTGATTGAAGGGGCCCACTGAAGGGAAAATCTCTAACGTGATTGGACTCCCAGTCCAGCAGGGTGCTTAATTTCACATCAGCAATATCAGTAGTTTGCCGATGTAGGAGCCGCCATACAGGTCCAATCTCCTTCTTTGTTCCAGGGATATTCCACCTCCCATATTGCTTCCACTGGTTACTCACCTGGTAGGTGAGGTGCACGCACTTGGATTCCTTGAGTTCCTTCCCTGAACTCTTCCCGGTCAACCAATTCCTAACACAGTGGAAATTGCTACCGGAGCGATGCACACCCTTCACCGCTTTTATTGGTCCCGATTCGGGCCAGCCATTTGCAGCAATGGGGAACAAAGACAACAGACCCCCTTGTATGTCCCAAGAAGATCCCTTTATTGCCAGAACTCACCCCCTCTTTATACCCTTAATCTCAACCGAACACAACCGAAACCAAACCGAACTTAACAGCAGAAGGGCACCCATTGGCTGGCACAGCTGCAGCGCTGCTGTCCACACATCCTATCAGCCAATCAGCTTCCCGCTCATATGCTGTGCACATTTTCCTCCAGCCAATCACAGTCTCACTTCCGCCTGTCACTCACCTGATGCTCTCCTCACTTGCAGCTGCCTCTCACCCCTCACCCAACTTCCAATGTGCAGCCCTCAGCTGGGCTTTTCCACAGGGCCTTCTGGTGAGCATAAGCCTCAACCATTTTAACAAATATAACCCTATATTCCACATGCTGGCCTCATGGAAGAGTTGCTGTTCCTTTTACTTCTCAAATATGAGCTGTAACCCCCCCAGCCCAATTCTTTTGCACCAACTACCTGCAAACTACCAACTTGTTCATGTTATTAGTTACCATCTATCAAAAGGTCACTGCAGACTCACCTATCCCATGATTTAACTTCATTCTACTTCCCTCAGGAAAGTTATTCTTAATAATAAAAAGGTAGAGATGGATATCTCTCCTAAGACCACCCCAGCATCTACCAGAGAGCTGAAACCTTTCTTGTTTAAAACAAAGCCATCCAGCTAGAATAAATAGATTTGGGGGTTTTTTGTAAGGGTCATACCTTCTATGAGGAGCACTGAGAAAGAGCCAGGAAGCTGATGGCTGAATTCTTAAACCCATGTCATTTAAATTATTGTCCCACACTGTTTTGACAGAATATTTATTAAGCAGATGGGACCTACAATTTAGGCTTTTAATTGCTGGAAGTCATCAGTGTCAGGAAAATTAATCCACAAACACCAGAGGTTTATGTCCAAAAAGGAGACAGAGGAGCCCTGCTACTTTATTTGAACAAAGAGAGAGGCCACGGGGCAGTTCCCCTGGGGTCTCTCAAATTGTTAGAGGATGCAGCCTCCTTTTTATCCTTATTTCCTGGCCACATTTCCCTCTGTCTTTCCCCGTTGGCTGAGGTACTTAGGAGGTAGAGACTTCCCGAATCACCTAATACAGACCGGCTTCTGATGGAAGTTCCTATGGAACTTATGGTTCTTCCCATTGCTTCTTTTGTCTCTCAGTGCCTATCTTTACCTATCAGCCAAGCCACAGTTTGTTTGTAAGGACAAATCCCTCTCACCCCTTTCATCAATAGTGGAATTCCTCCCATTGTTTCTTTCACCTCTCAGTATCTAGCTTTTACCTACCAGCAGACCCACAGTTTGTTTGTAAAGACAAATCCATCGCATTCCTTTCATCAGGTTGATTGTAATTTAATTTAATTTTTTTCCATGCTTTTTAAATTGGTTGCTTTTCTAAAATTAAGTATTTCATTATAAGCAATTTGCAACTAAACATTTTTTAAATTGCTTTCATTTTAAATGTTGCACTTGTTGGCCTCAATTAATTCTATTAATTAATCTTTTTTTCCTTGATGCACATCTGTTTTAATGCCCTTAATGAGAAGCAGTAAATAACGTCATTAATTTTCTCCTTATTCAAATTTATTGGCTGTAGTTATTTTGTTGCAGTCAAGTGTATGGTCAGAAAGTGTTATCTTCATCACAAACAACCAGCACAGTAGACTCAAAACTCTGATAACACTGTTTGGAAAGCAGGAAATTAAAAATACAAGCACAAGGTGTGAATGAAGCAAATAAATTTTTCTGCTTAAAGAGAAAGCAGTTTTCCTTTCAATTAATTTACTTTACTTTTCAGGTTTCAGACTTTTTGTGGCACTTTCCAGAAAACTCAAATTTAACATCAGTATTCAAGGACAAATACAATGTTTAAATCAATGATCTCCCTGAAGTGGGACCCTAAGTTCACAATCTTGGGAAAATTTGGTTCAGAATCCAAATCATGGGCTGTGTGGGATTTAACTTGATTCACTGCACTGCTCCTTCATAATAAAATTATCTGGAGGGATTGCATTTAAAATGCATAAGCAAATAAAAAAATAGAAGTCCAAACCCAAAGCAGTGCTACACACAAGGAAATGAATCAGCAATTTAAACCCCATCAGCAATGGTTCATCTCCTTACTTTGTTCCTGCTCCAAAATTTATGGGATTTGAGCTATCTGCTTAGGCAGCTGTTCTGGGGCATTTCATGTGACTTTCTGAATTTCCCAGCCCAGTTGCAGATTTATGAGCTACGTTTGCCTTGTGTCCAAGTTGATGCCTGCCTTGTTGATGACTCCAGCCTTGGAACAGAATCAGTGAGATCTCCACGTGAATAAGTGAGGGGACTTCTCCTGTAAATCTTTCCCATGAGCTGATGGGGGAGTGTTCCCTCAAATCTTGGCTCACATTTATTTCTGTTGGCCTGCAGTACATTTTTTTTTAAAGGAAAGAATGAACAGGTAGGTACTTGTGTAATTCTTGCTGACTGATGAATCTACTGCTGCATGGGAAAAGCACAATGCCACTTTAAAAAATAACTGAGTACTTCTGCAGCAATATCTACCTTTTCTTTGAATTGTCTTGTTGAATTGTATTGTTATTTTCTGAGTTCTTTTTTTTTCTTAGAGGGGAAGGGGGATAAAATAACATTTTCTGATCCATATACACGCTGTATTTTGTCAGTCAGAGATGTAGAAATTCAAACCCACAGACCATGGGCACTCTATGCCATATTCAAGCAACATAAATTATTTTTTGTTATCTAATAACTTGAAGTTTTTGGGATGCTTGTGTAAGATAAAAAAGTTAAGACTTTTTGATACTAAATGCTTTATTACAATCTGCAGTCTTATAAAGATGACTGATTTAATGTGCAAATCTAGAGCATGTGGAAATACAGAGACAATATATCTAGGGTTATATTCTGTCAAGCACTGAGCACTGGTCTCAGTCTAGATAAAGCCTTATCTCTATGCATGTGAGTAGTTGAACTGATGTTAATGGGACTTTTAACATGCTTTTAAATGCCGTGACAAATAAGGATCTCAATCTTCCCTACCTTGCAAACCCAAGCTTAATAGTAGGTTTATTAATATTTAATACCTGCCTCCCAGATACACATCACAACGACAAGTGTGGATTACAGCAAAGCTATTAAGAAACCAGCCTAAATCTCCAGGCTCCAGGCAGGAGATAAAGGCAGCCTGGCAATGGGTGATATTCCCTGTCAAATGGGAGTATCCAGAAGGCAGTAACTGCTTTCTCCAGACATTACCACTCATGAGGGATGAGGCCACCACTCACATGGTGCCATTAGCTTGGCAAGGCAGGTGAAGTGCTTTAGGTACCACTTGTCTTAGCCAAGGAGCCAGGAAGTTTTTTTTCTGGAGGGTAAGAAATGTGGTGCACATGGGGCTCTAAGGACTTTGAACTTCTGGAAAGGAAAATTCACACCTCACACTGAAATCTCATTTAAAAAGTGGTTTAAACGTATCACTCAAAAAACTGCTAAGGTAAAAGAGCGTGGTTTTACCCAATTCTGAGACCATCTGAGAATTTAAAACAAAAAAGAGAAATTACTTTTTGCAAGGTTTCAACACTTTTATATGGTCAGTTAGAGTGTTCTGTTTTGACAGAGCCAGGCTGGATGGGGCTCTGAGCAACCTGGTCTACTGGGAGATGTCCCTGTCCATGGCACGGGGTTGGAACTGGATGGTGTTAAGGTCCCTTCCAACCCAACCCTTTCTATGATTTTATTCTAGGATTCTATGACGGTATTGAAGTATTACATTACAATGCTAAATTTTGTGTTTCTTCTGTTGTGAGTTCATTGTGAGTTTCTCCACTCTCAATGAATGTCCAAACACATGGTATTTGGCTAAAAATTGACAAAAATTAGAGTTTTCTAGTTGGTGAACTCAGTTAAATGACACTTTGCCTTACAGCTCTGTTTGAAGTGCAATGTTTGAAGATCCCACTATGACTCAATTCCCATTACAAATGTTTGGGGAAGACTCCTCATCCCTCAGACCCTGCTTGAGCTTTGCTGGACCTTAATACAAACAGACTTATGATTGTCACTCACACACACTCGATCCACTTAATAAAGTGAAACCAGGTGAAGGTTCCAGGTCTTGATCAGACAGAGCCCATCAAGTGGGTCTTTCCAAAATAATTACAGGATCTGCCCACTAGAAATTTCCTTCCAGATCAGTGGCCTAGTGAACTAAACTAAATTAATAAAGTTGTGACTGTCAGTGACAGCACTATTTTAACAATCACCACTGGGATACAAAAATAGCTTTCCTGGAAAAGAGAATACCATGGATGACAGGACCTGGGAGTGAGATCACAGGAACAGCTGTGGAACAGAGGATACAAGACTCAAAAATTAAAACTGCCTGGAGATTCAAAACACTTTTTGTGTCCTGACAGAGATGTAACAAGTGCTCACAAGGGGTCAAGCCCTGCAACAGGAGGCTGAGGGAGGGTATGAAGTCTCCATTCTTGGAACTATGCAAAACCCAGCATGATCCTGAGCATCCTACCACAGCTGACCCTGTTCCAAGCAAGGACTGTTTGGTCTCCAGAGCTCCCTTCCAACCCCACTAATCCTATGGAGAGATATTTAGTAAGATTCTAAAACCTATGAGTTATGAATTATGTCAGGGAATGGAATAATATATTCTTCAGTTCAGGTGGGACCCTTAATCCACATTAGTCTCAAGGTGCCTTATAAATAATAGAAAATATGAAACACTTCATGAGCTTTTGAAATGCAGCCAATTCTGGGGTGAAATGTAAAACAGTTTAGTAGTTACCAACAAACAAAAAAAACAACAGAAGCCAAAGAATGCCATATGCAACTGAAACTATAGGGGGAATTAGGTAGGAAGAATTTAATTATCCAGGCTGGATTCTGGCCAGAGCTAAAAGTAATCAGAAAGTCAGTGAAAGACCAGAAAAAACTGATCTCATTACTCTTGCATTACTTGGATCTACTTCTAAATGGAAAACTCTTTCCTGAGTCTCCTGGACTGACACTGTTCACACATAGTTCAAAAAGATCATTTTACCACCAGTTAAAAACATAGGAAGCTGATAACAAAGGCAGAGTCCCAGCCTGGGTTAAGATAGACTGGGATTTGATTCTCCTGCTCCTGAGGGCAGCAGAATTTTGGCTTCACTGAAGCTGCCTCTCCTGAGATTTGGGAGTGAAATTAGTTGCACCAGGTAAGCCAGTTAATAAATGTTATTCACTGCTTTCTACAGGACACCAGAATTTTGCAGGCAGTGAACATATATGAACCACCCAAAAGCTGATCCTAAGAAGATAAAATCTAATTTCTCTTGGTAGGCACAAAACACAAATGCAAAGTATTGTGAGGAAAGTAAATGGAAAGTACTGTCAGGGAGAAAGCAACCAAATTTAGGTGTAATTATGTTTACTCCCCAAAAGTTAGGAACAGTTTGGAAAACAGCTCAAAAATAAAAAGATAAGAGAATTGTGAGCATGTTACTGAAAAAGTAAGAGCAAAAAACCTGTGTGAAACATGGGCAGTGCTCAGAATGCTGAATAAGGATTTTCCAATGTGAGTGACAAGAAAGTGTGGTGGGGAGGAAGAGAACAGCAGCTGTACAGAATCTTTGGAGATTCTGCTTCGGTTGTCAGCATTGTTCCAGAGTTTCATGTCCTCCAGGAAACACATAAGTAATATTCAAGGAACATTTTACTTCAAATTAATTTTCCCCCTTTTTGGAAAAATAACATAAACCACATTCATTAGAGAACATCTCAACCCTCCAAGGCCAAACCCACTTTCAGGCAGAGCTGATCTTTTACCCATTATCAGGCTTCCAGCAATGAATAGTGTATTGTTTCGGCAGTGAAGCCTTGTACCTGACAAACAGCCAGCACTGTGCTACAGGGGGAGAGAATAAATGGAAAATAGAAAGATTTGGGTAAGGAAAGGTGAGAAAAAATGTAAATAGTGATCTGTTTCTTAAGTAAATACAATAATGTATCAGTTCTGAAGTAGCATTAGGAGGCAGAAAATTTTTGGCACTGGATTCTTCTTTTATACTACATCTTTCAATCCGTATTAGTGAAGAGTTTTTCAGTAAACACAAACATAAATCTCTGATGGCAAAAGCCAGAAGAGAACACACGTCCTTGTCTCCCACAATGAAAGCTTTAACAAAGAGCAGGGATTCTGCACAAAAGTCTTGAGAGTGGGGTTTTGAAGGATGAAAATGCTTGTAAGCACCTGCAAAGGACCTACCACTTGTTTGTGGAAAACCAAAAAGGAACAAAGAGCAGAATCTGACCCATCTTCTGGCATGAAATAAGGCACTCACAACTCTGTGTGCACCCTGCACAAAGCCCTGAGGATGACTGCTCAAGTGGAATACAGGCCTGACATTCCTTAGGTAGCTGGAAGAGCTCCTTTACTACACAGGAGTTTTACTACGAAGATATTCCCGTATTTTAAGCAAGAATTACTCACGTTTCTCAAACAGCTCCATGAAAACAGAAATTATTGTTTGAATGAACTATGGCAATTAATAATTACCCCCACTGTTGAAAAGCTGGCCTTTTATTTCTGATTTGAATGCTTTCAGCTCTCATTTTCAGAGACTGGATCACATTATGCCATTGCTGGCTAAATTGAAGAGTCTTTGAGAGAAGTAAACATCATTGAGCAGCTCTTGCTTGGAGCCTGGGGGTATGTGCAGGATGTGTAGGCACAGACTCCAAATGAACCAGTTTGGGAAATAACAGCAACAAGGAGCTGGGCAGGAGCTGAACAAGCTCTCCAGGAATTCGGATTGCAGGTGAGAGTCAATCTCTCTTACTCTTAGATAGAGTGAAGCACATCTAAACACTGTCCCTGACAATCCCATCTCCAAATTGCAGCACAGCCTTACCCCAAGAGAGCCCCCACCTGCATTTCACTGACTCTCAGGTCGTTTGAGAAACAAAGCAGCACAGAAAATCACCCTATTCAGAATTAACCAAGAGTGGCCACGTTTGTGCCATAGCACAATCTGGCCCCAGGTGGTAACATGGTGTTTCAGGGATGTACAGATGTGCTGCCTGGGAGGAGGGGAAGCAAAAAGCCCTGGGCAGTGTACTCAGAGAGGGAGAGGGTGTGTTTTGCTGAGTGCAGAACAACTCCTCATTGTGTGTGCAAAGGCTCTGCCAGCAAGGGAAGTCCCTTTCCTCCTCAGCCCCAGCCCAGCAAGGCTCTGACAGATTGGAGCTGGCAGGGCCAGGCTGTGACAAACCTGAGGGAGCTGGGGTTGTTTATTCTGGAGAAAAGGAGGCTCAGGGGAGACCTTATCACTCTCTGCAACTCCCTGACAGGAAGGTACAGCCAGGTGAGGGTCGGGCTCTGCTCCCAGGCAAACAGTGATACAACAAGAGGACAGAGCCTTAAGCTGTGCTAGGGGAGGTTTAGGCTGGACATTAGGAAAAACTTCTTCACAGAAAGGGTGACTGAACATTGGAATGGGCTTCCCAGGGAGGTGGTGGAGCCACCGTCCCTGGAAGTGCTTAAGGACAGACTGGATGTGGCACTCAGTGCCATGGGCTGGGTGACAGGGCAGTGTTAAGTCATAGGTTGGACTCGATGGCTTCAAAGGTCTTTTCCAACCTCATTGATTCTGTGATTCTGTGAACGGGACAAAAGTTCCCACTGCTGTGGCTTCCCATCCTGAGCTGGTGGGGTCCCTGTATTCCCGTGGGTTCACCCACCAGCAGAGGAGCTTGTCCTGTGCAGTCACAGCAGCACCTATCCTGTTTTTCCCTCTTTATTGTACTGTGCCCATTTACCCCCCTGAAAACATTGATTTGTCTCTGTGCACGTGCATGTTTTTATCCACGTGTGCGCTGCTTGTTGTCCATCCCAGGCAAATCTTTATTCTCTGAGCATCCTCAAAAGCATGTTCCACTTAGAGCCATAACTCCTAAAGAGATGTTGCAAGATTGCTGCAGTTAATGGAGTTACCACAAAGCACAGACAAATCAGACCTCTGCTGGGTGTTGGCAATTGTCTCATCAGGTACAAGCATTTACCAACTCCAGACTTGTGCAGAAGGAAAAAAAACAAAAAATCAACAAGCTGTCCCTACTGTTCTAAAAGCAGAGGAATGTAGAAGACAAAAAATAAAATGAAAACATGTGAAATTAAAAATAAATAACATAACATAAAAAAATCAATCTTTCTTCCTTTTTGCCATTTCATTTATTTATTCCAGCTTCCCCAGTAAAATAATACAGCAGTAGGATTGTTAGAAAAAACATAGGTGGATTAAATAAAATTAGATTTTGAAGGATTCAGGTGATAAAGCTTATTAGATAAATGAGACAGATAAATCAATAGAGAGATGAATAAGTCAGATACCAGATTTACTTTCTGGGGATCCACTGAGCTCCTTCTATTAGAATTTGAATGTGCCTTGGAGATTTCTCAGAAGCTGCCATATCTGACAAAATTATCCCAAAAATTACTTGCCAGCACTGCTGGACCCCCAGTCCAGAGGCACCTACTTTAAGGCTACCCTTGGAAAGAATACACTCCACTGCAGAAATCATGCTGACAAACACCACACCTCACCTCTGCAACTACAGGCCAGAGAAGGTTCTGTGAGGAAATAAATATTCCTTTATGTTGGATCAGAAATATATATCAGATCTCTTGCTCCAACTACAGGTCATTAAATTGGCTTTATTACCCCTTTCTATCAATCTTCGTGACTTGTTTATCAGGATGAGTTTATTCTCTGGTGAAACACTGCCAGCTTTGTCATGCCCCAGCCCTCCCCCCAGCCCCCAGAATCTGTCAAAGCTGCTGTTTGACCAGGGTATCAGGGGGTTCCTTTTCTTCTGGAGCAGCCTCTGAGGCCACAAGCTGCAATGTGAGGTGCTCTGAACATGCCCCAAGCTACTCCATGGGTAAAACTGGTGACTTTTCCACACTGAGAGAACATAAAAGCCATTTAAATTCTCCTTTTCTGGGTCACATTAAAAACGTGTTGCCCAGCTGCAAGGATTGGATTCCAGCCAACACACTCACTGTGTGGGCTGTGTGAAGATTTATGATGTCCTTTAACTAATCATTTTCTAGCTGTTAAATTCTTGAGATTTGTAAATAATGTGGCAGATAAGTGCACTGCAATCACTCAGCATCTGCACTGAGTTTTAAAACAAGGTTATCTGCCTTTAGAGGAGAGGAGGAGGGTGTCTGCACACCCCTCCAATGGAGAATGAAGCACATTCTCTGTGTCAGCAAGGAAAAGAACTAACTTCCAATGAAAGAGTGTTTGGGTGGATGGATTTATTTTCCAACGGCACTGCGAACCACTAACGGGACAACCCTGTCACTCTGGGACACACCTGCAGCTCAGAAGGGTCCCCTTTTGTCATCCACTTGTTGAAGGACATTGCCTGCAATGCCCACACTCCTGGAAATGGTTTGCAAAGGTGAAACCAAATGACTGATGATGGTTTTCCTACAAAAGTTCTGTGCCATTACTGTGAAGAACAGTCAGGTCGTGTTTCAGATGTCATTTCCAAGGATACTTTAATTCCTGCATTATGGGTTTGGTTCGTGGTCATCCAGGACAATCTGCCCTGCTGAATCCTGGGACATCTCATCAAATATCAGGCTGTTTCCACTCATGACTTTATGGTCTTCACAAATACATAATGAGCACCATCAGTTTCTGCTGCATCCAAATAAAACCAGCACTCTAAACCACATTAGCACTAATGTAGTGTGCTACCCACCTTGAGTCCCAAGTCTATTTTTAAGAATGATTTATGAACAAAAATTGACATGCATAATTAACCTAATTTGAGTATTCCATGGTAAATGTTATCACAGAACTCTGGTCTAAATTAAACAAAATTAAATCCTGATAAAAATTTACTATCCTGCAGTCCCCCAATGAGAGTATGCTTTAACAGAAGATATAATGTAAAATCCATTAGTTTAAAACTGAATGAATCTCATTCTTGCACTATTAATTTTAGTTCTTTAGTTTTATACTTCAGGTTTTTGCAGATTATGCTTAATTAACTTTTTATAATGGTATTTAAATTAGCTGTTCTATATGTGACAAGAATACCTTGACAGATATGTTTCTAATTTGACCTGCAGGATTTAAGTTCAGAAAAGTTGCAGTTATTTTGATGTCTTTGCATACCTTCTTCCCTGTCCTAGCCTCCTCTGTGCCAAACACTTTCCTCTCATGCCTTTGACATCCCAGGAAGGCAGATAGCAACAAATCTTCAGCTCCAATCATGCCAATGCATTTTTATTTTTATTTTAAGTGGCATTAAAAGAAATTTATTCTAAGGCAGTTTAGAGAAAAACATACCTTAAAAAAAATCACTGTGTTAAATTTATATCTGGGTTTAGCACAAAATCACCGTATTCTGAGCAGAGAATGCCCCCTTATTGTGCCTTTTTTCTTACCTACACAGCAGCGAGCTCAGGAGCACTCAGGGAGCACAGCTCTGGTGATGAAGTACAGAGAGAAAAAACCCTTCAAAGCACATGAAAGCAACAAGACAGAAGTTCTATACACACATCAAGTTTGTTCAGCTCACACCAGAGCAAGATTTTCCAAGAGAGCTCACCTACCTTTTACCTTTTCAATTACAACATATTTTCAGCATTGAAAATTACATTTTTTAAATTTTGGTCATTCCAACTCTGAGTAACCAAATCCCTAATGATAACAAGATAGCTGGCCAAGAGAAAAGCAAAACATTGATCAGACAGTAGGAAATAGTCTAAATTTGCTTCAATTAAAGCTCTGCAGAAGCTGACCATGCCCATGTACACATCATTTCTGTATTATGGGTCACTCAGGTGGACTCTGCATCCTTTCATCAGCCAGAACAACACAATATGAAACCCATTCCTTACCTGAGGTCCCACTGGAAAGGATGGAAGGAACGCCTTGGGGTCTGGTTACTTACAAAGGAGTTTGGATGCAACCTCAGTGCTGGGAAATGGTCAGGTCCTGCCCATTTACTGCAGTAAGTTTTGCCACTTACAATCATGCTCTTTTTTGGAAGACATAAAATATAATAGGAAAAAATGCAATAGGGTTCAAAAATCATAAATCACTCATTCTGTAATACAACAAACTTTCCAGTCTTAAAATGGAAAAAGTACAGAGGGTCAGGCTGGTTTGATTATTGTTAGTGAAGATTATAAAAACCTTGCTAAACCATTTTGGAGGTATTCAAGAAATAACTGGATGTGGCACTCAGTGCTCTGGTCCTGTTAACAGGGTGGTAAATCAGACAAAGTTTGGACTCGATCTTAGAGGTGGTTTCCAACCTCAGTGATTCTGTGATTCTATGAATTTGAATAGATGCTCATTTCCTCCATGTGCTCTCATTCCTCATAAGACTCCATATGCTAGATCCAGAGTTGTCTTAATTAACTTTTTAATTTTGATAGTGATACTATTGAATAGTCTCCAATCTTAAGAATATTATAAAATACTGTTATAATGGCTTGTCAAAATAATCTAACTAACAGGACTTAGAAGATGTACATCTGTTACTGAGTTATACTACAAACAATCAGAAATGCCAACTCATCTTTTTATCATTTAAAGTATTATATGATCCTTAACATACTTGATTTGATTACTGACCAGTTCTTTTACTTTTCACTTTATTATTTCTGTCCCCCCAAATGGATACTGTTTGCAGCCTACCCCAATTCCCTGTTTTCCCTGAGGGGCAAGGTGGTTTGGAGTGTGAAAAAGTTTTGGTGAGGCATATGTTCCTCAACATCTACTGTGTCCTAACCACTGAATTATTTCCTAGGGTGGCTGCAAGGCCACCTGGGCAGGTCAGTCAGGGGTGTTCCTGATCTTGTTCATGATCCTGGGATGATCCTGCAGGACAACATCACCCAGTGTCACAGAAGCTCTTGAAAAGGACAGTCCAAGGTCCCACAACCCTGTAGGAATTTCCATTAATGCCGTGCATTATGTGCTGATGTCACATGAGGCATCAAGGTCATCTAGAAATGATCCATTTGTATCCTGCTAACCAATAAAACCAAAATAATTTTTAGATTATTTAGGATATTAAAGACTTTGCTGACCTTTTTAAAAGATATTGTGAGGGACACTAGCATTTACTTTGATCAGAAACATTGCCATAATATCATCAAATAATCAGATGACAACCACATTCACTGTGCAAATTCTTTTGATAATTTGCTACAACACTAAAAAGACTGGGACACTTGTAGGAAACACTAACAGAAAATCATTGGTTTTGTCTTTTGGAAATACTCGGTCAAGCTCTATTCTCATTTGCAGTGATATAAATTTATCATGAGTCCATTCACCCCAGCAGCCCCATGATTCTGTCAGCTCCAATTCTAGAGCCTGGTAGAGTCCCTGCCGAGCCAGGTATTTGTGGTTCCCAATTTATTGTGATGAAACATCTCTGTGCTTAGTCCATCAATCATCATTCTTGTGAGACACAGGAGGTAAACTGAATCATGGCTTCTGTCCCAGACATCTCCACATTTTTGGGTGATCTATGTTATCTTGTACCTCCTGCAAGAACTTCAAAAGTAGATAAAATGAAGAAAAAAAAATGCAAAAGTCTTTTGTAATTTTTTTTTTACTCCCCTCTTGAGACTAATAGAAGTTTCTAAATGGTTCTATTAATCTAATTTGTAAAATTAATTATCCCACACAGAAAATTCCTATTATGAAATTTGTGGCTAAGAAAAAAATAATCTTAGAAATCTTCCCCAGACTCAAATATTTTAGATGAAACACCTGCAATAGTGTGTATTCATCTCAAGTTTTAAACTTCTTGAAGTTAACTCAGCATAATAATCAGAGGTGAATTAAGGTAATCACAACTTAAAAATACCTCTGGTGCTAAAGGATGTTGATAGTTGAGAGGAAGGGGGGGAAAATACCTATTCTCTACTGTTCTAATGAAACAGAAAAAGCAGGGTAATTTATTTTTTTCTGTTTCCAGATTACAGATGGGAAGAAAAAATGACATCAATTTATGGCCATTCTCAGGATGTTTCAACTAAATGAACAGCATTTAAAATATGTATATGAAATATGAGATGGATGAAGTCTTGAATCTGAGAAGTCGTTAAGTCCTTATTTGGCTTAACTTACAAAGACTGTTCAATAATTAGTAGAATTTTTTATATTCAAGAGGCAAGGAAAAAGACACTGATGATTCAAAAATGACCACAGAGAACAGACTATAAAATAACCAAGGCAAAAAAATCTACGCAGATTTTATGTGAAAGGTAATATTTCACTTATAGATTTACATCATGTCACATTTATGGTTCCTAAAGTGTTCAATAGCAAATGGGAAATATCCACTGTGATTTCAAAATGCTCAGATTAATAGTTGTTAAAGTAGATGGGTTTATTAGGACAAAAGTTATAAAATGTTCAGACAGTAAAATGCAGAGATAATGATAAAAAAACAAAAAACAACAAAAAAAAAAACCCAAACAACAATGTAAAATTCCCAAAACTCTTGCTGCTGAGATGAAATTAAAGTTGACTTTGCAGTAGAATTTTCAGGAGCTCCTGGGCACTTGGGAAGTGTGCTCAGGAAAGCAGAGAGGCAGAAATTTGTTCCTGCGTAGGGAAATCACCTGCTCCTTCCCAGGCTGAAAACTAGGGCATGGTGTTTGAGAAGAGCACCTGAGCTTCAAAAAACCCCCCACATCCTTCAAGGCAGATGTGACATTTGATAACACAACAATACAGAACAAAGCATTATTTTTTAACATTCTTGTGATAATGTCTGGACTCCTACCTTAAATCTCCTCCTATTCCAAAGTTCAGCCTGGCACAGCTCTCCTCTTCCTCGGGTTCATCCCCTACTGATTATTCAGGAAACATACAGATTTTTCCTTTCTTTCAGTTATATAATTAAATACTTTTTTTTAAATTCATCAACTGCACTGGCACTGAATTGCACAAGGTGTAGCTTTTTCCCACTCACACAAGGGCAGCTTTTTAAAGGACAAAAAGGGATAAAACAGGACTACCCACAGGCATGGGCCAGTCAACCAGCCTACAATTTTCTGTCCTGCCTTCCCAAAAAGCCCAGCCTGGGAGGGAAGGTCACAGAGCCAGGCTGGTGTCAGTCACATAGCAAAGCCAGCAAGGACATAACCCATTAAAAACTCAACATAAAATAAAAAAATAGGCAAGGGTTGGAGGAACAGCTCATATACACCTGGAAGCTAAAAAAATCACATAGAACTTTAGGTCCCCAAAGAGGTACTGAATGGCAGAAGGGCATGACTTGTCTGCTCACAGGTAATTTCTGACCAGCCCAGCAAAGACAAAACTTCTCTTTTTCCTCTCCCCCATTGTATTTTTCTCCCTTTTTCATCTCTGTTTCTTCTGGAGACGAGCTGAGCAGCACTCCCCACTCCATGGGCAGCCTACATTAAGTGCAGGGAAAAAACCAGCCAATCTCCCAGCTAAAGGAATTACCTCCCCTCTGCCTCACTGCCACTGCAGGAACTCCACAGAGAGCCAGGAAGCTTTTCCTGAGGCAGCAAACACTCTACCTATAAACCCATTCTTATCAAACAAGGAGAGCCTGACTCTGCTTAGTTGTGTTAATTACCACAGCTTCTGACAAAGGAAGATGTCTTCTTTCCCAAAAGTGTTTGCTTTCATGTTTGGAGAAGAAAATAAAGAGAAAAATGAGAAGCACATATTAATCTGTCGAGGTAATTGCTCCGTGCAGCATGGGGTGAACAGACAGCCCTCAGACCTCCCATTGAAGCTGCAGTCACTGCCAAATGGTAACACACGCTCAAAGCAAATAAATAAGATTAAAAACATTTGTATAGAATGCCACAACAGATTAGAGCACTTGTACAGATGTTTTCCCCTCAATGGCAAAACAAAAAGAATACCAGCCTATCAATACAGTTTTATCTACAGCCCCAAGCAAAATGATAACCAGAAATTGTTCATTCTAAGGTTGGAAAATTTACTTTGGCACATGAGAGCATCTTAGTCCAGTGATATCCAGCAGGAGAAACATCTTCAGGCCTCCAGTTAAGACGAGCTCTTTTCTAAGAGCCCTGGCTAATTATCTGTCCATGCTTAGTTGTGTAATCTTGTCATTTGACTCATCTCTTCCTTATGACCAGACAGCATTTTGGCCATGCACCTATTTTATACATTTTTCATGGACAAATAAGGGACAGTTGTGTCTATGTTTGTGCACACATGTCTGTATATGATCATACTTACATACAGGAAGATGCAAAACTAAATTACAGGAACAGTTGCAGTGAAGAGCTGAATGTAATGGCAAGATCCCAGAGTAAATCACAGGCCAAATGACCATCACTGAGTATCATGAAAGCCTGTCCTTTATTCTCCTATATCAGCAAAGATAGGTGATGGACATTATCAAGACTTCCAAGAAATAATACATCTCATGTCTTCCAAGACCTTGGAAATGCATTTGTTGGCATATGTAGACCAGAAGGACTGAAAGCCCTGGGGTTAATAATGAAATACTTAAACCCAAGGAAAAAAAGAAACAGATGTTCAGTAATACCAATATTTCCTGTTGCACTGGCACTACAAAGAAAATATTTCTCCCTGCTAGAAAATATTCCTTCAATATACATTTACAAACATCTCTTCTTAATTTGTTGTAGTGTTTTCAAGGAAATGTCAAAAACCCAAACTGGTTGGAAGGAAAAAACCATAATAAAATTACTTTACCTGGATTGAAATACAATTTAACAAATCTCCTTGTGGGGGTGAGGTTGGGGTTCAGGGGGCCATAAAAGTCAGACAACAAATTAATTTATAGTTTATGCTTTAGAAGCTTGACAAGTAAATCAAATACAACAGAAGTAAATGAAGCACAACAGGGAACTGTCACTTGTGACAGAGCCAGAGCTGGTGCTCTGTGCTAATCTTGGGGTTTCTAGAAGAATCCAAGTGACAAGAAGATGACAGATTGTGCTCACTATCATTATTATTTAGATAACATCAAATACAGGATAGTTATTTTGAAACCAATAGATTTGTTGCTTTAGCACCACAATATTTGCCAGCCATAAACTCCAGCAAGTCAGAGCTGTGGAGAAAATGGTTCCTGAGCAGCCTGCACAAGCCAGGATTAGAAATAGATTTTTCTGGTTTTCACAAACACTCTCCCCTTTAATATTTAGGGTGAAAAATCTTAAGTCCAGATAAATATCAAACATTAATCTCCATTTCAAGAAACATTATTCCTTTCAAGAAAATTTCCCAGAATGAGGTATTCAGAGCAAAAGAGAATCTAATCTCAGACCTCAGCCCACATTTACCAGTTCTAACAAGAACACACCAGTTCCCACTGTGACTTATCTTAAGAAATGAGGCCCTATGATTCTTATTTTCCAGCTCCCTCCAGAATATATCTGGAGAAGTCAAAATCCCAGGCTTGTCGTATCTGTCAAGCCGATGTTGCTTTGAGACAGCTGAGTTACTATGGTTAACTTAATCACAATATACTGTCTTCCAGTTTGTTTGTGGCCATAGATACACAGAACATTCGAGTCAAAATTAAAATTGAACAAAGCTGAGCAATATGCTGCATTGTTTCATTTATTTTCCCAAAACTAAGCACACTGGTAATACAATTTAAACACAAAGTAAGCTCACTCAAGTGGCACCCAAGAGAAGATCTCTGCACAGATAACTGATACTAGGAGAAAATCCTGTCATGCTCTGAAACACAGCAATTGTCTTGCTGCCATAAAGAGCAGAATAGAAATTTCCTCACCCAACAAGTCTGCACTAAGTGGCTTTGACATTACAGATAACAATTACTGTAATCCTTGTCAGCAGACACTGCCTGTCACCTCTGCCACAGAAACACCTTCCCAATAAAACACTGCACAAAGGATCCTGTCAGGCAAGGAGCAGAAGCAGGTCATGATCAATCCTTGCAAAGCAGTCAAATAAACCTGCAAGGCAACAAATGAATGAAGCCATACTGTTAGGAGAGCCATGATTAATTATTTGCTTTCAAATTATGGGATTTCTTTTGTCCTAAATACTTCACTTTGTCTCTAATTTCTGAAATATTTCTTTTCTGTGGCTACAGAAGCCAGTTTTCTTCATCAGGAACAACATTAATGCTGTCCTGGTCAGGTAAACCAGATCTGACAGTGCTGGTCATGCCCAGCAGCTCTGATGCTGTGTCTGCAAATACATGTTGTCTCTACACTGAAATGTTTGTAGGGTTTTTTTGCTTGGTTGTGTTTATTTTTTTGGACGGGTGTTTTTTTACTTGTTTTTTCTTTTTTTTAACTTACCTGGCTCAAGGAGATTAGCACACCATATAGAAAGCTGATCTAGCTTAATCACTGCCTCCTTTAAAACTAAATTATAAGTAAGCCTAAGATCTTCTTCTAGACCCAGTCTTAAAAAAATGTATCTGCATCTAAAACTCAGGTCCTCACTGTTTCTTCTGAGCTCTTCCAATAATAAATATTATTTTAATTCAGGATATACTGTGAGAGAACTGCTGCATCCAGAGAAACAACTTCTGTTCAAACCCCTGGCACAGAAGGACTTTAGGCAATAAAAACCCCCACATTCACTCTTTGCCCATCTCTATGTCTTACTGCAGCAATTCAGCCTCTGTACATTCTGTAGCAAGCATCAATCAGCCACATATATTTCTGTTTTGACCTCCCTGGCATCACTACCACAGTGAATAAACAGATCCAGCAATACCAAAGCCGTGCCTTACTCCATTTGCTGCAGACATTTCCAACACGCTCTCTGAAAACTGGGCAAGTCGAGCCAGTCTGCTCTATATTAAAGAGCTTTTGAATCCCTGATCCAGGAAGGGGTTATTCTCTGCGTGTCTCTATCTGCCACAGTGGGAAATCAATGCTCCCCACTGCAGGCTGAAACTTCTGGCAAAAACTCATGCTGTGCCTCTGTGTAAAAAAGTCACCCTTTAACTGTGCTTGCAAATCTGTTTACAAATAGCTGCAGACTTCACTGCCAGATACCAAGGTTTAAATAAGGAAGGAAAAAAAAACCACCAAGAAAAAAGGACCCTTCAAAGCTGAACTAAAGTGTACGATGATAATATGAAACAAACTGTGCATGAAAGTCTGTTTGCTAAATAATATATTGGTATAGCAGTGCTGTAATGGGCTATGAAAATCTTCTGACTTTCTGCAGTGAGCTTTCCTAAGGAGCACTACAGAATTTATCAGCTGTTGAGAAGCAATGACTCAAAGCTGCTTTTTCAGCAAAGAGGCCCCCTGTATTAGCCATCCCTGCTCCTGTTAAGCTCTCCTGCCTGATGTAGCTGGTCCAACAGTTGTCAAAAACCACGGGGGATTAGGAAACCCCTTTGTTTGGGAGGTGCTTGTGAGGCTGAATGGAGAGAGATCCTCCACAATCAAAGCTCAGTTTTTAGGAGCACCCTCATCTCTCTGAATAGGAGAAATGAGCTGCAGAGGATTTCACCACAGGGGTAGCTCAGCCTTTGAGGTCAGGTGGAGAGGCCGCAGAAACGACATCATCAGGGATTTTCAAGATTCAGAAATGGCCAAACTGGCCTGATGCAGCACAGACAGCCCCATTTCAAGCAGGAGGTTGGAGCACAGCCCTCCATAAGTACATTCTAATCATCATTTCTATAATTAAAGGATGATTTGTTTTGTTACCAGATGAGCTAATGAAGGTGACAGAGGGCCATGGTTTCCTCTGCTGTTCTCCAGTGTCCACATGAATGTTTGCAAACTTCATGATAATGTCCCACGAGAGGCAGGATTAGAGTTGTTCCTATTTTTAACACCAAGAGCCTCTTCTAAAAGCTGGCAAGTTGGAGTCTACTGTATATAATAATGGATTAAGAAAAATCACCAGTAAGTGTACAAATCCAAACTTTCAGTCCTTCAATATATTCCTGATAACTTGAGTCTTGCCACCCAAACACCAGGTGACCCAAAGTATCATATTCTCAGAGAACAGGGACTACTTGGAAATACTTGACTTCCAGGAAAAGAAAAATTTAATTGAAGTAAAAAACAAGAGAAGATTACTTCTAGCATGGCTTGCTAAAGGCTTCAGGGAGGAAAAAAAAAAAAAAAGAGGAAATAAAAAGAAAGAAAGAAAAGATGAACTTATTGTCAAAACCAGACCTTTGATTTGTTAGAGCAGATAAGGATCCAAGTATGGTGCAGATGACAGCAGGAGAAAAAGTTAACACATCTCTCAAAATGAAACAGCTTTTCTTAAACAGAACCTTGTGATAATATGATTGTTTCTAATGATAGTGTTCTAATCAGCTTAATGAAGAGCTAATTTTAAGATCTTTGCAGAAAGAAATCCAAGGGACTTATGCAAATCATCAGTAAAAGGATTTAGTATCCTTTCTACCTCTGAGCTGATGCACAATGAGGGGGGTATTGGCAAATTTATATTGCTATGGAATGTAAAAAGAAGGATAAAATCCTCCTGGAGTCTGTGCCTGTCACTGTAAGAGGAGGAAATCAGGGACTACACACAAAAGCAGGAGGAACAACCTTATTTGCAGACCAATGTAACCAAGCACAAGTAGATCTAGACATCACCCACTCACTCTCCAAACACACAGTGCTGTACTCTTACAGGAATCCACTCATTACTGGAATTATGCCTACAGTGAATCCAGCACCAGAGGTGTAGCAAAAACTGTGAATAATTAAACAAAGTATGAACACACGTTCACACATTTGAATAATGGAGAATCTTCTACTTACTGATAACCCTTGAATGAAAGTTGAGTGAAAATAGAATCTTAATGCATGGAGAAAAAGAATTTAAACATAAAATATTGTCATTTTATGTTATTGGAAATCCGTGCTAGCAGTGGATAGACTTCTGTTTACAGAGGGGAGCAGACTTGTTGGAATTGCTGACATGATGTATCTTCTTGATGGTAAGAGTGTTGCTCTGATATTTTAGCCCCACTTGCAATGCTGGACTTTCTCTTGTAACATTTATAATTACGCCTCAACATGTCACTAATGGGACACTTTAAAGGCATGAACACTGATGCCTTGTTCCAGCATCACGAGGGTTCCATGGCTCTTTGCTTAAAAGAACAGTGACATTCTTAAAGAGCTCTCTCTATGTGTGACATTTTCAAAGAGGTGAAGCTGCTCATATCCACCCATGCAATTAAATGATTTGCTGTTTCACAGAGCTCAAAACATTTTCCTGCTGAAAATGGCACTGGCGACTGAGGAGATCAAACAATAAAACTGGAACCTATTGTGTTGCCTTCCATTAGTGGCCCTGTCCTTTGAGCCATTGAATGTGACAACAACAACACTGGCACTGCCAAACCCCAGACAAGTAAGAGAGAAAGCACCAGAGCACAGATAGGAAAAACATCATTTTTGGTTTTTTTTTTTTTTTCTAAGATATTCACAGACTATTTATACACATGAGCACACACACATCAAACCCAGCACAGACTGGGAGAGAAACTGAGCTGGCTCATGGAACTGAGGCTTAAAATGCTGCTTACACCACACTTCTCACACTGAGGAGCAGAGTTCCCTCTGCTCACAGAGGAGCAGCAGGAGAAGTCCAGCCCCTTGAATAACAACATTCCTGGGAATCACCAACACCCCACACTGTGAGCACTGTTAATAGTTACTAATGCCAGCCAGATCAACAGCACCGTATAGGTATTTTTCCCTAGCTAATGCTGCTTTTGAGTTTGTTATAAAATACTAAATAAGCATCACTGAATGACACAAATTCTGGGAATATCTATCCTCCATTGACTGTATTTTTCTTCCAAAACCTTCTTGAGGTGCTTATTCAACTAGAAACTCCTTGTGGGCAGAGAATAAATCCGACTAAATTTGAATACTGATTTATTTTGCCATTTTGTAAAAAAATCATGTTAAATTGGTAACTGGATCTTCCTGGCATCCTAAAACATTCCTAAAAAACTTAGAGGGTCCCAGTACACCCAATACTTTGAGTCTATTTCTAAAAGAATAATTTGCAAATTTGAAATTTTATGGCTGATATAGCCCTTGGACAAAAATCTGAGCACATCTCAGCTTGTCTACGTAGCCACAGCAAGCTGCAGATAGATCCTGCTTCTTGAAAAAAACTTTATTAACTCCCTATGAAAGCATTACCAGTGCATTATTATGGCAGACAATTGTTATCAATTAAAAAAATAAAAGACAGTGAGATGAGTCAAAGCTGCCTCAACTGCTCATTCCACGGGCTGTTGGATGAATTTTGAGGTAATGGCAGTTTTGCCTTTCCTTTAGTGCAGCCAGGACTTGCCTCTTACTATTTTACTGAGTGAATTCAACAGCTGCACAGCAATGTCCACCTACAGACACCCACACAGACACATAACCACAGCCTGCAAGCGCCAGAATAAATTTATATTTCAATGTTAGTTCAGTATTAGGAAAAAAAACATATTAATAAGTCAAGCAGGTGGTAGCAGTGGGAATGTGCTTCAGCAAACTGGTATTTTGAAGTTGAAAACCCCCCTTCCATCTATAAACTGATAATTTACTGTGCAATGATCTATTGTTGTGGATGCCATCATCGTATGGAAACAACCCCGCTCTCTTTTTTACATGGCCATTCATTTTTAATTGCATGGGCCACAGACACATTTGTTCATTTCCATCACAGATGTAGGTGTGTATCAGCATGTGCAACAGCCACTGCAAATACATTGTGCACCTGCAGTGCACATTAGGAAAGCTATCCAACAAGTAAGCCTGAAATCCACATTTGCAGTTTTGCAGCGAATAAAAATCAGGCTGACTCAGTAAAAGGTGCTTTGATGCTGATTCCCTGCACTTATTGCCAGAGCAACTGTTCCTGTTCAGGAAAACTGAAAGCATTCTCTCCTATAAAATACGTGTGAGAAAGAGGGAAAAAATATATGCAAGCAGGAGGTTGATATAAATGAGGGAAGCCCATGAGAAGGAGCCACAAACAGGGAAAATGAGCTCTGGATGCAGGCAGGGAGTGGTTGCCTGCATTTCAGAGCCCCCCTGGCCCTGCATGGGCTCAGGCTTAGGATGAACCTGAACTTGGAACCTGTGCTGAGACTTCCAGACTTTCCTGTTTATATCCAAGTGCTGTCATGGCTCTTACCTGGAGCCAACAGCCCCCGAGGATGGGGAGGGGGTGTACTGAGTGCTGAGTGGAGGCTTTGTGCCTGTAATGAGGACAGAGAGGCTGCACAGGGCCCCTGTGCCACCCCAAAGGGAAAGATTTATCTTCCTGACAGACAGGAAAAGAGAGTAATGGGGTTTTTTCTCCCCAGAAGTTTTCTTCACTGTCTTGTTTTGACTCAGCATGAACTCCTTTCTTCCAATTTGTTTTTCTTTTCGTGGTTCTATTTAGCCCACCCTTGCCTCCTACACATTCTGGGTTTCTTTGGGTTTGTGGTTTTGTTTGGCTGGGGGTTTTTCGGGCAGGATGTGAGTTTTCAAATTTGAGCTCCTGATAAGTTTGGGTTTTGTTATAAACAGAAGTTAAGGAAACACAATAACTGACCATCCAATGGTCAGATTTCTGTTGGTGAGGAGTCTGAGTGCCACTGAAATTACTCTTTTATACTGCAGGACAATGTAGTTTCTAAACCATCAGGCTACTTTAAATTTGTCAGTGTCATAAAATGTCACAAAAGTCCCTTGTGCTTTAATTTTTCTTGACAGTGTTTTGAAATGGCATTTTCATGGAACATTTGAACTTTAATTGCTCGGATTCCACTTCTGACTATGCACAGAATCACAGCAGCCCAACACAGGCACACGAGGATTTTTCTTTTTTCAGGAGCTCCACAGTACAAGACGCAAAAATGAGTTTCCAAAACTCCAGAAACATACTTTATCCTAAATTCCTGGTAGCCTTCCTTCCCAGAAAAATGTCAGCATTTTGAAGTGTTTTGAAAATGTTTTGTTAGTGATATTTCAGTTGAGACATCCAGCATTTTGTTCAGCCTCAGCACAGGCAGTTCCTTGTTGGCATTCCCGGCACAAGTCCACTGCACAAGAGAGAAGGGTTTGTTCTCTGAAGGACAAATCCAACTGGCACAGGACTGAAAAGCTTCTACCATTGCCCCTGTATATCCTAGGCAATAATTACTTGGAAATACTTTCAGGTATCAGGATTTTCAGGCCTCTGAATATGCTCAAACCACAGCTGCAGATTGAAGTCATACACCTGGATGTTCCCAGACACACCAAAGGGCCCAAGCCCAGCACACACAGAGGTGAATTCCTCTGTCCATGAAAGAAATAAGAGAAATACTTTGTGAATGAGTTTGTGTCTATATAGAAAGCCTGAAATAAGTACTATACTCCAAAAAAATTTTCTTTACATGTAAAGGGAAGATTTTTGGAAATAACATGTTCTTAAAGTCTCGTTACTAACACAGGTCTCAACTTTATTTTGGCACATTTCTTTACTTGCAGTAGCTTCCTTTAGACAGATATCTTCCACATGCAACAGAATATATTGGCTTCTTTAGGAAAAACAAGTAGAATGGCTTCTAAAAACTTTAAACCTTTTAATTACAAATACTTGGGTTTTGGAGCATAAGTCCAAGCCTCAGTTCACTGAGTCCCTCCCTGCTCTCCACTGATGTGTATACTGATGATTCTGCTATATTCCATGAAAGATAAAATGCAGAGAAATCCAATATGCTGCTTTAGGAATTCATTTGCTAGTTATTCTGTCAAGAATTATAACCATATAGGGAGACATCAAAAGAATTTGCCTAACTTCTTTCTTTTGCACAGTGCATATCTGCAGTGGTTGCACTGTGCAAGCTGTTAAAGAAAATAAAATATAAATCCCCAAATTCAGGGCAAGCATTGTATGGGATATATGCTGCCAGACCCAGGCTCTAAGGTGAAATCACTGTCTTTGAAGGACTATAAAATTGCTTTTAAATATCCTACGCTTCTAACAAAAAATGTACTATTCAAAATTTACACAATGAACTCCAATGCAAATGAGCTGGGCGGGTACAGCTTAGCCCTGATAATCCCTGTAAATGAGGCTCATTGCCTTGTCTTCCCCATTTCGTGTTGGGTTTGTAAACAAATAGCTTTGAGTTTCATAAATAACCAAAGTGTTCTTGAACAACACCTTTCTTGACTCATTCCCTTGCAATTCTATTAGCAGTGAAAAATATGATAGAGCACAGAAAGAGAGAAAGGAACAACATTTCAGGACAAAGAATTGTCAAACACAGCTTTTCCTCAAAATGTTGATTCATAAAATGCTGAACAGTCCCTTTTTCAATGCAGTAAGACATGGAAGGATATGTCATATCGTATTCATACAAAAATACAACAGAATACAGTTCATCCTGATTTTATTCTCCAGTTAACCTATGAAGAATGTGTTTATTTACCTTATTTAAACATCAGGGTTTTTTTGCTCTGAAACACTTCACTTACCAGTAGATGTGAACTCTCATGATATAAATAATCTCTTAATCTATTCCCTATTGAAGCCAAGATCTAATTTCTTAATAATTTATGGCACATGCCAAGTAATACTGAAATACATTATTATTATTATTATAAATCCCAGACCCTGAAGCTTGCCAAGTAATGATGAGTATGGGGAAAATATGTCAGCATGTTTCTGGTGTGAAATTTATAGACTATTGAAGTTTTTGAGTTCAAATTGGTAACTGTACAATAAGAGATATTGCCTTTTGAAAGATACCTGTTTCACAACTGATAACATACTATGGACTTCAATAACATGTTTCTAAAAACCTACAATATATGGAATAGATTACATTCCTTGAAATATAGTAAGATCACAACTTGGAAAGGACAAGGGGCCTATGGAGAAAATTAATTACTTAAAATGATTGGTGTTATGGAGAATAAAATCACCAATTACTGCAGTAAAAATAAAGAGACACATCAGATCTGTCGTCCCCTGCACAGGCAGAACACTGAATGCACAGTGGCATTTGGTGCCCCAGTGTTCAGAGGCAAACACCCAGGGATGTGGCCGTGCAAGACCCTGTAGGGATGGTGGTGGTGGGAAGTTCCATGGTGTTTGTTCCCACCTGCCATCTGTCCTGCTTTGTGTTTGGGGAGCAGTGAAACCTGTGAATTAGCCAGAGAGATCAGACTGGCTGCACGGGGACATTTAGCTCATTTCTGACTGTAAGATGAATTACGCTTTATTTCCCAGGTTAGTTCATATGCTCTAAACTCCTAAGATCATACTTACTAAAACTATGATGAAAGTCTTCAGGCTAAGAGCCAAAGATCTGATAATTGAACCGAAAAAGGGAGAAGCCTTGCAGCTCTGATACAAGGAGAGAATGGTAAAACATGAGGGAACATGTGCTGTTAATGTTCTGGGCAGGAACATCCACACCACAGCCAGGGCAGAGAGACAGGCCTGGCAGCACTGGAGCAGCACTAGAGCTACACCCAGTTCTGCTGAGAGCTGGAATCAATCACAGGAGAGTTTGGGCTGGAAGGGATCTTAAAGCTCATGCAGTTTCAACCACCTGTCCTGGAACACCTTCTGCTGTCTCAGGTTCCTCTGAGGCCCATCCAACCTGGCCTTGAACACTTCCTGGGATGGGGCAGCCACAGCTTCTCTGGGCAACCAGGGCCTCACCACCCTCACAGGGAATAATTCCTTCCTAATATCCCATCTAAACCTGCCCTCTTTCAGTTCGAAGCCATTCCCCCTTGTCCTGTCCACCTATTTCACTGAAATCCAGTATGAGCTAAGCACAAGAAAGCTGGTAGGGAGAATCCTCTCGCTGTGGAATACCTTCTATGTAATACAAACCATGCAAACACCTACAGGAGATTTCTAAAAGTCCACGTGCCACATCACTCAGCTCTGCAGGATGGCAAATTACCAGTGACTGTCCAGGTGGGCAGAGCAGACACTCCATCCTGTAAAACAGAGCATTATCCTGGCTGCAGCCCCAGGTCCAAGTGCAATCCCAGCACATCAGCACCATTTAACCCATGTCCCTTCATGGCACAACCACCACCTTCTGCTACTTCTGCTAATTTCTCTTCAAGCTTTCCCGCTGTTGCTTCCCCCAGCCTGTCTGGGTGATAGCACCAATACAAATCCACCTGCCTTAATATAATACAGATTTTCAAGCAAAAACAAAGTGCAAATGGCATTACATAGCTCACAATGATCTGGGACCCTCCCCATGGCCAATGACAGCTCACGGTCCACAAGCACCCCTGTGACAATCCCGAGCCCTGAGGCTCAGCAGCTCCCCACCCAGCCCAGCTGCCCATTGCCTGTCTACACTCAGCAAACAGCTGATTCCCTTCCTCATCTCCCTCTCTTGGGGATTTTATGGCGTTGTGGCTCATTTCACCCTCATAACTCAGTCCAAGGTGATGCTGATTATGACAAAAAGGCAACTCTTTGTGACTCCACTTGTGTTTGTCACTTCTTTACCCATCGTGTCCATGTTCTGGTGGCTGCCCTGAGGACCCCAAATTCATCCTGTGTGTGTTCTCTTATCCTTCTCACACACATCCAAAGCCCCCAGTGACTCCCATATCAGCTCTGAGCAGCACAGACCGCTTTTTTTCTCTTTTTTCTTTTTTTTTCATTTTTATGTCAAACAAAATGTCAGCAGGTAACTGTCCTTGCTTCTCTGATGCCATTCTGAAATGTAGCAATGCTAAATATAGACTGATTTAAATGCAGTCCTTTTAGCTAGTGTTTCATTATCTTGACGATTTTTTTTTTTAACAGACCTTTTGTAATGAGACAAATGGGCTAGCAGCAATATGCCAAAGAATATATTATATTGAAGGGTACCTTAAAATGCTACCTCCAATTGCTACAAATTACTGACTAAAGAATATACACTGGGTGCAGTAAAAATAGATTTCACCTGTTCAGCTGTACTATCTTCTGATAAGGCCATTTCAGAAGTAAGGGTAATATTTAGCTAAGCTCTCTTTAAAATTAAATAATCACAGCAATGACATAAAAATGATGATTAAGTATGTATCTCATCATTCCTTTCAATTCCATAAGAAAACTTAATGTCTTTCCCTTATTTACAGAGGCAGCTTTCTCAGGAGCACCAAGGCTCCAATCTGGACACCTTGCTGGGCAAGTGGAGCTGGGAGAGGTTATTTTTAACACACAGATTTACATTTTTTATTGGGATCTCAGCAGCATTATCTCTTTCCAAAGCTGCTTGAAGCATCTTTAGCCTTAAGTACACACCTGTCTGCTTCCATTGGCTCCTAGAATCCTATTTAAAAACCTTGTCTGAACATTTTGTGTTTCCATGGGCTGAAAAGCTCCTTTTCAGAAAACGGATCATGGCTAATTTCCGCTGTATCACAATTAGAGTTGGTCATTTCAGATTGGGAAGCAATAGATTTAGTTTTGGTTTTGCCTCTCAAAATAATGCTCTGAGGTTTTGCTGTTTGAGTTTTTTTCTAAAGATAAATTATCAGAAAATGCATTACCTAAAGTAGAACTTATTGTTTCTGAAAGCACCTCTCCCCACAGCTTTAATTCTCAATAACCATTGCCTATTTTAAATCAGAAAGTAGGGAAAAGTAATTGCTGTCTGTGATGGTTTCCAGGAGTTTATTCTGTTTAAATGCAACTGAAATTGCAATATTGTTGCTGAATGTATATCACTCTTAAGCATAAAGGATCAAGGATTTTTGGATTGGAGAGCACTTCAAATTCAGTTTCTCAATATTCAAGTTTTTAGGCTCCTCTTTAGGGCGAGTGAATTAAACTGAAGCTTCAGTGTGCTGGTACTGTACATGTAGGCACCATAAAACAGGCAAGGCAAAAATTGTTCTGCTGTAAACCCATGAACAAGCACGTAAATAGTCTCAATTGTTCTTGAATGTGTTAAATCCAAGTTCACATGACCAAGAAGGTTTGAACCACTCTATCAACACTACCAGCACAGTCCCAGCAAAAGGGGTGTCTGAGTTTTGAGTTGTCATTTCTGAGTCTTGAGGTGATTTGACTTGATTATTATGAACACTCTGAGGTGTGTGTTGTACGTAAGTGTCATCCTATCACAGTATCAGCACCTGAGGAAGCTGTAGGTGCACTGGTACTGAAAGAAGAACTGAGCCAGGGCAGTCCATGACATAAAATTCGTCAGCACTGTGGTGTCACAAGTCCTGTGTCCTTTTTTCCTGGATCCATGTCTCACCCAGCAGTGAACCATGTAAACACAGACCTGCACAGGGCTTCCAGAACTCATCCTGGCTCTTATTGCTACCACTGAACCAGGCCAGCTCTACCCTTTTCTCTAATATTCATCCAACTTATTTTTGAAAACTCCAGAGTAAGGAACATAACAGGCTCTCTGCATTATTTGTGCAAGTCCTCATGTATCCACAGAAATGGAGTTCCCTCTGAGTATCTCAGCTGAATCTCCCACTGCTATTACCTGAATAGTGATTCTAATGGCATTTTGGATCAAAGGAATGTGCTTCTTGCCCTGGTGTGAAGAGCACTAAGATGACATTCGTCACTTTGCTTCCCAGTGACTGCCACTTTTTATGATAAGTAGGGCAGTAAATGAAAATAAGACTCCTGTGGAATCACAAGAAGTCCCATAAATCTTCTGTCCATGAATCAAAGAAGCCACTTACCACAGCTAAGTGCAGCTTTTCTGTGCAGACAAATATTTGTTTTCCTAGAGGACGAAAATAAAGGCTCATTTGAAATAGATGAATTTCCATCGGATTAAATTCAGAGGTGGAAGAAACAATTCAGGTAAATTAATAAATTACCTAATTTTCTCAAATGAGCTTTGAGATTTAGATATGGCTGAATATAGCTTTTCTGGATGCAATTAGAGGAACATCTGGAGATTCAACTAGATCATTCGAAAAGCCTTTGCAATTTCAATGGATTATTCAGCTGAAGAATGGACAAGTTGTTGTTTTTCCTGTAAACACAGATATAACTTCCAAAGTCTTTCAGAGTCCTATTCTGTTTGCACAGAGTAATGACACCACCAAAGAAAAAAAGAGCAAATGCTGGCTAGGATAAGATATTGAAAAGCTAAATAAATGCAGTTAAACATGGCAAATGCATTTAAAAATAAAACTCATTGCCAGAAATTCTCCATTGAATTCCATTACTGAGGAGGATATTGCATAGATATCTCCTTTCTTAGCTGCGTATTTCCCCTTCAGCTGTTTATGCCCTTAAAATATAATTAGACAAAGACTGTAAATGCAGTACTGGAATCCAGAATCAGAGTAATTCAATGAGGGTTTAGAAAGGTTTGAAACTGATAAACTATTCATTACTTTTATTTTAGAGGCTATTTAAATCTCACAATACAAGCAAGTGATGTTTTAGTCTAAGGGCAAATCTCAACTGGCCTGAAAAGATCTGCTCTCCTGGGTCTAAATCAAAGACAAAACCAAATCACAAATCAAGGTCTTTTTCCAGTCTGAGGATGAGCCAGATCCCCAAACCAGGAACAGCAAACCATCAAAAAATTGCCAGTTTCTTGTGAACAGAAACTGTGCTCTGACAGAGAGATAGAAAACAGGAAAGAAAAGGGAGATGTCTGATTTTGGAGCAGGTTAAGCCACTTGACACAAGTGTAACATGACCATTATCCTAAAGGAAAAATTACTTGGCTTCTTTTTAGTACAGGGGTTGGGGTTTTTTTGGTGAAGTTTGAGTACAACAGGAATGGGAAAAGCAGCAGACTTCAGAAATCCTAATTTCCCTAAATAAAAACCATCCTGCCAGCTCCCATGACTGACACATCTATTAGCTCAAAAGTGGCAGTCCCAGCAAGATGCAATTTGTGAACATCTGGACTTCTTTGCAGTCATTTCTACTGTCACATTCAGCTATTCAAAAATGTCTCCCGTGGTTTCTGAATGACCACAGATAACCTGTGTTAGAAGACAGAAAAGCCCAGCAATTGAAGGAAGGCCAAAGCAGTTTCACATATTTACATAAAATAAAATAATCTCAAACTTCATGACTTCACTGTGGGCAACTCAGCACTCCAGTCCTTGGGGCTCTACACCTGAACCAGTCTTTCTCTTTCTGAACTGCAAGGTAAAGCCATGAAAATAATAATAATAACATACATATGTAAAAAAATAAATCAGAAAGGAAAAGTGTAGCACTAAACAAATTAAAGTTTTGCAGATGATGTTCCTGCCTGGCAAGAGCTACAAAGTAAAGGAAATACATGTTCTCTGCTGCCTGCACATGTTGTGATTTTGGAAAATTATCTTCTGGTATGTAACTCCAGCTCTTTGATTAAATCCTATCTTAAGCATATGTTACCATTAATGCCCTAATTGTCCAGACTCTAAGCACGTACATAAGCACAGTAAATCCCAGGATTATTTATATTTGAGTAGCAGCGCAGCATGTGAAGTTAGGCTTTTTTAAGATCAAGGTCTACAAAGATGAAAACAGACTCAGGGGAATGTGTGGTTTCATTCAGAGTTTCTGCATTGGATCAAATCACTCCAATGTATGACTTCTTTTACACAAGGACTCTCTCATGCTGGGGAAAGCCCCTTAAAAATAAGCTGATATCTGTTTATTTAAATCCAGCAGTTCAAATATCATGTGGAACAATAACCATCAGCTGTTGTATTACAGCTATACTGACATAAGATAAAACAATCTTTTACCCAAACAATCTTAAAGAAAAAAAAAAGAGAGAGGACATCCTTCCTAAAGGAAATGGGTTAAAGTCCAAAAAAAGAGATCTCAATTCTTTGTGATTATTAAAGATCCTAGGATACATTTTTCTAGAATAGGAATTTCACCCAGATACTCTTCATCAACTGTCAATATGACTTATGGACACAGAGGTGTCTCGAACAAGCCCATATTTATTTCCCTAAAGGACCAACACGCAGTGGTGTCATTCAGAGCTGCCTGCAGGTTCTGGAAAACACAAATGAGGGGATCATATCCACTTAAAAGAGATTCTCCAGCACTGCTCCAATTATTTAGGCAGTGCTCTCGGAATTCTTGAAATGACCATATTGTACAAACTATTAAATAACATTTTAATCAGCAACTACTAAACATTTGATAATAAACCCAAATATTTGATTTTTTTTTTTTATAATTTCTTGTCCCTATTCTCCAGGAGAAAATACCATGGCCTAGCAGAATGTAGAAAAAGTATAGACTAGAATTTCACACAGGCAAGTGCTCTGAAACATTCTTTTAAGTCGTACTTAAAACACACAATTCCTACAATTACAAGAAAAGCAGTATAGTTCATCCTTTTAGAAATCAATTTGCTAAGAAGGCAATTCTGTCAAGAATTATAACAGCATAAGGAGATATCAAAGGGAATAATTTATTTCTTTTTCTACAGAGAAGGATTTCAGCTTTAAGCTTTGCTTTGAGATGTATCTTCCAGTGCTACAGTGCCTGTGCAGCAGATAGAACCAGGACATCTTACAAACACATATAATCCCTCATTTTGCAGCACACTGATAGTTAGTGATGTGCAACCATTGTGCAGCAGCTCAGCAGCTGCTCAGCAACAGAAATTTGAATTAGACATTAAAGGCAACCTAATCTGCTTCATGATTAACCAAACTTTAAGCATACGGACATCTCGGGCTTGCCTGAACTCGAGCTACTCCTCAATGCAAGAGTTATCCAGAGTCAGAAAAATCCTTTTTGAAAATGCAGGCATGAGAGAAGTTAGAGCTAAAGTTTCTACTAAATACTACTACTACTACCAATAATAATAATAATAGACATTTATGGAACAAATTCTTTGGGACTTCATGGTGTATGAGCACATCCAAAATAACAAGGTGCATCAGAAGGTAATCCTTGTCTAACAGTGGTTTCACTGAGAATTATAGCCATTAAATCTCTTCAGCACAATAAAAGATACTTAATGTCAGCTTGTTGAACAGTTTTAAGATGTTACCAAAGCTACTCCAAAGAGCAAGTGAAAGATATTGATTGCTGAATATGCATCCTGCACAAAATGCTGAAACCTCCCTGAGGAGAGGGAAGTCTTTGGAGGTGTGACACTGCAGGAACTGGGGGGTTTCTGCTGCTGTCACAGTATAAAGGGAAGGAGGGGGATGAGGGAACCTTTGGAAAAGGTTTTGATTACAAATGTCAAACTCGTTGACACATTAAATTATCAAAAGAAGCCCATTTTCCAATATTTTCCAGTACTTTGTCATTATTTGAGAGATGTAAATTTTTTTTAAACAGTGGAAGTTGACATCAAAATATTTTTAAATGAACAGTGGGTTGCAGCACCCATCTCACCACAGATTATGGAGGTTGGGCAGATAGAACTGATATATAATATACTTACCATTCAAATATAGAAGCAAGACATACAGAAGCTGCAAAGCTCCTAATTGCCCACTGATTGAATCTATGATCTTTTTACTGCACATTTTTGGTTTTGGGAGTATTTCCTCTCCCTCAGGAGATAGCCCAATATCAACTACACTACACCACATAAATCACCATTAAAATTAAGCACAGTTTCCACCCATCCCCATGTGTATTGTTTTCCATCTAAACTGTACTTGCACTGCAGAGAAACAGGACTCATCCTGTGTCTGAAGAGCATGAATGGGTCTCAGGAGACTTGGGATTTAGTGTTGTGTCACAGACTCTACAGAACATTATGGGGAAAATCATTTAAAATTTCTGTTCCCGCACAAATGGTATAAGTATCATTTGTGTGTGGCCCTGATCCTGCAAATAGAAGTAAGAAGATAAACAAAATACTTTCACATCATGTTCAATTCCCTCTTGCTGTGCTTCTTTTCTATCTTAGATATCTGAAGCTTGCAGAGGGTTTTTAGATTTTAGCTCTGGGGACTGGCATCTGCAGAGTTACTTTTAAAGCTTAAAAAAGTAAAATCACCTCCAGGCAAGGCCCTTATGAACAGTAAACAGTGCCATCCATTTCTAATCCCTGCTTCTCTACACCCACAGGAAATAATCATGAGAAATATGGGGACTATGAATCATTTATGGTGTTTCCCTTGCATGAAAAATTGCTTTCCTTACCTATATGATCAGGGTGTCCATTCCAATTTCTCAATGCCTTTCAGACAGCAGCAGCAGGTCAAAAGAGAGGCAGTTTTCTACCCTACCCTCACAGGGGCAGATGCTGAGGTGGTTTTACCTCAAGTTTAGCTGTTGCCCTGCTGTTATTTGCCACCCTGCTCACTTTTGAGGCAGAGACCTCCAGCCCATCAGCCCAAGGAAGCATCACCTCAGGACAGAGAGTTCCTCGTACAGTGCTACAGAATGAGGCAGCTGCTTGGACAATAATGAATGAAAAATTGTGCAGAAAGTTATAAAGTATTTTTAGATGATTCTGGAAACATCATGTTTACATTAATTTAATTTCCATTCAGTTCAGTGCTACGAGTGTCTGCATCTGTTAACTAGTTTTCCAATTACAGTGTTCATGGCAATAATCCCTTTAAAACTCATCCTCCTGTTCCTGCAAATGGAGAGCATTGAAATCAGTCTGAGGGGGACGGGAAGCTGTGGTGGGGGCAGGGAGAGGACATGGGACATTCCTGCTCCCCTCCACTCCTTCACTCAGAGCCCACCCTGCTCTGTAGGAGATCTGCAAGATCCCAGGCCCCCTCAAAAGTGGATAAGGAGTGTTGGGAGGGTAAGAAAACCTTGCTGCCCCACCAAACCTCCCTAGGATTGCTGGCTGTCGTTATAACACAAAAATCATCCACCCTTTTTCCTGACACACCGTGTGGGTATAGAAAGGTAAAATGCCCAACTGGAGGAAGCTACACCACCTCAACGAAGATTTTGCTCTTGTAAAATCTGCAGTGAAGTTTCAATAGTGTGTCTCTCTTAAACCTTGTGCTGCAGAATCATCCTGGAGAATAAGAAAAATGATGCAAGGGTCTCCTCAATTCGGGGACCAATGCCCCATTGTTAGAGTAATCTAATGTTAATAGAGAAATCTGGGCATATCCACAAATACGGACACATCCCAGCACTGGACTTCCTTAATGCCACTGCTTCCTTTAGTCACCAGCTCTGTAATCTACTAAACTGTGCAGCTGAAAATTCCCAGGTTCATATTGTCTGGTCTCAAAACTCTTGCACGATTTCGATATATAGATAATAATCTTAGGTTAATTTATATCCATGGCTCTCAATATCCGCCTCTGCGTCCTTTTTGGAGCAGTTCCCACTTACCCCGGTCAGCTCTGGACGCAGCAGGCTGCGGGGACCAGCCTCCGGAATCCGGGAGACCAGAGGTCTGGCTCGTGGGTCCTTCCACAGGACCGCGGCAATAGAGGCAGGTGGTGGAAGAAGGAGGCAGGCTCAATTGTGGATGAAATCCGGAAGGTTTACTGTGTCTCCGAACAGGAGACCTCGCCCCCCGGGGGTGTCCAGCAATGAGCAACCCTGAGCGCGCCTGCCAGGGTTTTATGGGGGGGTGGCGACAGGGGAGGGATGACAACGGCATCGAATCAGGGAAGGAGAAGGACGGGTCTGCGGGATGAGGGACACACGAGGGAACCTATCTCGGGAAAGGAAGGGAGGGATCCTCCCCCCAAGACCAATCACTCGACGCCCCTGCCAGAACTTTCTAGAAGCTTGGGAGGGGTGCCGGAGAGATTGGCAGGGGTCTGGGAGGAGACAAATAGAGAAAGCAGGGCTGTGAACACGAAACCCGGAGGGTATAAACTGGAATGGTACAGTAACACGAAATCCAAAGGGGAGACCCGGACTGAACCAAACAAGACACACTCCCACAAATATCTAAATATCTATCTTTCCTTTTTTTTTTTTTTCTTTCTGTCTTTATATTTTATCAGCTAACTCCCAACCAAGGTAGAACCATCAGGGTATTCCATGCAGAACCATAGTACCTGAAACTTGCTGATGGTGTTTCACCCTTCCTATTTTCCCTTGAAATAGATAGATAGATTGGATAGATCATAGATATTACTTTTGTTCCAGACAATTATTGAAACACACAGAACTGAGTCCTCACAGAACTTAAATCTGATGCTGAAGTACCCAGTTAACTGTGGGCACTCTGCATCCACTGCAGCTGAGCTTTACAGATGGTGGGGACTGCTCTGCTCCCTCTCCCTTCGGTACCTCCACCATATTGAATGGAAAGACACAAGGAGCTCTGAATCCAGCATTTATTCAAAGCTGTCAGATCTTGTGCACTGAGTCAAGTCTGTCTTCTATTTCCAGGCTTTATTCATCCCAGGTTGGTGATATTTTTGGGTTCCTTGTCTGAAATCCCTAGTTTTTAGCCACAGAAACTTCCTTGAGCCAAGCAAAATCATATTAAGATCTCCATTTTGTTTCAGACATAGAGTCACTGGAATTTTTTCATAACAAGAAAATCAAACCTTGCTGTTTGCTGTGGCAGTAAAAGTCACCCTCAGAGGGCCAGTACATTAGTACTGGGATAACCAAGCTAATCACTTTACTACAGTGCTTATTTTTAATATTTTCTACCACAGCCAAGATTGCCAAAAGGCTTCACATTTTTGCTGGTGAGTTACTGGTAACATTCTGGTCTCAGCATCATGCAGGAACTGCACTTCCCTAGAACTACTAAACCTGAGTAGTATTTCAGAGACGCTCAGAACAACTGCTAAGGAAGAACAAGATAAAAAGGAAAAATAAAGGCAGCATCAATAAAACTATGCCTGAGAAGGGAATATATTTACTTAGAAACTAAGATTTTCAAAGGCAATCAGAGTAGTTACATTTTATCACCTAATTACAGTGGGAATGTGAGCTCCACAGTGGCCACTCAAGAAGATCAGCCACGATTTTGCTGTTAACTCCCTCCAGTTGGTGCCCAAACATGAAGTCACCCATGAGCACTTTAAAACATCCTTCTCCAGTGTGTGGTGACTCACATATCTTTGCTAGCATCGGTGGACTGATTAGCCTCCTCCAGAACTTTCATTTTCTGACTCATTTAATGAAATGTGGGCTTTATTCTAATATCTACAGCAATCCTGTACTTAACTCCCAGCTACCTGCATTTTTTATATTTATAAATAGCAATTTGCACATACAATTCTTGTTGTATTTGCAGCTCTCAAAGCACTTTGCAAAGGACATTTTCCCCATTTGCTTCACAACAGAGAAAGAATGAACAATCCCATTTACTCATTTGCTAAAATGCCCAATTTTTAGCCCATCATAATGGTGTGATGTGCTCTCTTTTATCAGGTACCATTGTTATCCTAATAATACTAAAGATGGCAATAAACCCAGCAGTAGCAGCAACCATTTCACATGTCAAAGCAGCAGGGAAAAGGACTCCAACTTGCACTCCAAAAAAGCTGCAAAATAACAGGTTTCTCATGCAGAGAATCTCTAGAGCCACTTCAAACCCAAGCAATAAAGCATGCCAGGAGATTACCAGCTCTAAAGTTTATCTAGTGCTTTACATCATAGTCTTTTATAGCAGAATGCATTCATATCATGCTCAGATAAGCATAGCAATAGGTGGAAGAATGTAATAGCATCTCAGGATCCTAAATAATACATTGGAAACTTCATATGGGGGGAGCTGGTTTCTACTGCTGTGGATCTGTTACATTTCAGAAGGGCTAAAAATAATCCCCTTCTATCAGCCTTAAAGGAAAAATAAACCAGACTAAAGTACAGCACGTTTACATTCAATAGCCTGGCATCAATAAAGTTTGGACCCTTTCAGAAGATGTGAAATGAGTTTAATTTCAGCATCATTTGACTAAATCTTACCCTTAGCTTTGTTTAATTATAGACACCCTGGAAGAGAGATGAGATCATAAATCTGAGGGTGTTGGGAAGATGTGCTAGTTAAAAATCCAGCTAATCGAGAAGAGGTGCCTCCTGTGAGTTTCAGCATGGATACACTGTAGAAACAACAGTTAAAAAGCACAGCTCAATTAATTATCTGCAATCCTTACTAGGATTGTCTTTTCTAATATATTTACTGCACCACACTCTGAACATTTATAAGCGCTTTATTATTCAATTCTCAAAAACCTAGCTCACAGTGCCTCCCTGTTTCTCTTATCAACTATTTCCTAGTGGCTTTAGAATGAAGGCATAGAAATAACAGAAAAGAGGGATCTCATCCTTAGAGAGAGCCACAGCCTCGAGGAACCCAGAGAATCCTTCAACGCCTCACTGGAAAATCATGGGGAACACAGTGAAAACCAGATACTCCTCCTGCCATCACAGAACACTATCAGTATTTTCTATAACTGAATCAGATTAAAATTAAAATACTTTTAATTAAGTGGCAATGAATTTCAAATAAAGATGAAGTTTACAGGTTTTCTTGAAGCATACCTCCATTCATGCCAACACAGCTGAGAACTCCACATACTCAATAGTCCAACAACAAAAAGCAGAGACAGAACACAGACCATCAAACTAAGACCCATCAGATCCTAAAGCTTTCCTGACAATTCAGTCTATTAGTCTTGTGCTTTGTATATTTTTAAAAGACAGTATGACAGGGAGAAAGACACACAAAATATTCTTCTCAGATGGTTTAGAAAAATTGTAAATGGAACTGCAGAGTGAGGCTTTCATGTCTGGGCTGCTCTGATAAATCAGATAAATCTGGGACTGCCAGTCCCAGGTAATGTAAATCACATGGTGCAGTTTTGATGTGACAAACGCATTGATCCTTGCTGAGAGCTGTTTTGCATCATTTGAAATACACACCAAGCCAGGCTTACAGAAAAATGCTCTTAACCTGAGATAAACTTCTCCATTGACTTGAGCCAAGTTCTCTTGCAAAATGCAAATCCTGAAACTTTCTTCCAGATTGTTTTTTAATTAACACCTTGCTCAGAGCTAATTCACAGCCTTTAGAATGAGCCAGTGAGACACTTTGATCTCTCTCCTTCCACACCAGACTTTTTGGATGATGCGGAAAGCTTCCTCTGGTGTTCCTGTTCAAATGCTTGTGGGACATGTTAACCAACAGCCTGGTTATACCTTCCCCTCTCTCTCTGGGGGTGACAGAGCATCTCACCTTCCAAGTACAGATATGATTCGTTCCATGTAACACCTGCTCTGGGATGTGCCTGTGCTGTTCAAGTGAGTTACGTTCTGCGTCATTCGGACACCCCCGCAAACGAGGACTTGGAGTGTTTATTCACACATTTGTTATTACATTCCAGGCTTTTTCCAGTGCTGCCATTAGTTGCTCACACTGATAAAAAGCCAGCATGGCAATCCAGCTGAAAGCATTCAAGTTTACAGACCCCTTCTTCCCAAAATGGACACAGGAACTGGAGCATGAGAATTAGCTCTGCAGAAAACTCTCAGAACACTCCTGAAAGCCCAGGAACTGCTTTGTAAGGCCTGGCACGCAACATGGCATATAGGCAAAGACTCTGTGCTCCCATTATTACTAAATATAATGTGATCAACAGGAGAAAAGAGGTCCTGGGGTGACCCTGAACCTCCTGCACAGTTTCTGGCAGTGTCTGCTTTGTGTTGTCACCTGGCAACTCATGGAACTCACCTGGGGTTGGATCCTGCACAAGTTGTGTAAAGGCTACAAGTGGAGTTTGTGCCCTTAGGAATTATACTAAATAGATTATCCTTCTTGTATATAGGATGGTGATCTTGACATCTACATCTCTGCCAAAGGGAGAAATTCTGCTGCTGCAGAATCCCCTGAATCATTGCACAAAGTGCATCTGGGTTCAGATCTCTCATGAAGGGCAGGGTCCATAAGGGTGGCAGAAACTTGATTCTGTGGCACATTTTAATTTCAAGTTATATATATATATATATGTATTTATAGATATGTGATATCCAGATATAATTTGTTGCATTATGGCTCTACAGAGAAAAGACCAAAAATGACAATTCCACCTCACATGCCCAATCTGTTTTGTTCCCACCTTTTTTACAAACTTCTCAAAAGAACTGCGTTTGTCTTTCTCACTTTCATTCACCTAAAAAACTCTTTGTGGACTGCTGAATACAAGGCACAGAGTGTGATTAGCTTTAACCAAATGGCCTCTTCTGTTCTTGCAAACTATTCCTATGAAGAACATATCCTACAGAAATTCTTACATGTGCTGACTCCAACCAATACCTGCAATGTAACTGCACCAACTCCGAACTTTACAGTCTGTTCAAAACAGCACTTTTATCTGGCAGTTTGTTTTCATGCTTGTATTCTTTGGAGTGCCATCCACTTGACATTTTGTATGAATAATAACAATAAAAAATCTTTCAAATAAACAAAAGCAATAAGATAATTTTTTTCTGTTGTTGGGTAATTTTGTTGTTGTTATTACAGTAAAGGTAACTGTTAAGTAGCCTAAAATCTTGATTCTGTTCCTTGAAACACCAGATATCAGAACAATTGACATTTTCTACTGATTACACCCAGGGTGATCCACAGAGAGAACAACAAGAGTAAAGAGGTGGAAAACTGAAGGGAGTGTTTCTCTGGTGCTGCTGTTGCCTGAATGTTAATCAATAAAGCAATAAATAAGCTGCCAAGTTAGGCATATCTTAGCTGTGGATTTTGATCATAATGCTCTAGAGCATGTTTATGCAGAAAAAGAAGTTGATTTCTATTGAATTTAAATTCAAATTTAAGCTTTAGAAACAAAATACAGATCTTCAGTTAACACTGAAGGAATCCTTTATTTCCACTTCAAGAACAGAATAAAAATGTCTTTCTGCTGCAGAATTCAGGAATCTAAACTTCTCTAAGAGTTACAGACAACATTTCTTTTCAGTCTTTCATTTTCCCTGTGAATGAGTTTGAACAAGGTGTATGTAGAAAAAGCAGAGAAGCAACAACTAGGATTTATATACTTCAAAAAGATCTGAACTGGACCTCTAAATATAGAGAAGAAGATATGTTCAGAGCCTTAAGATGTCAGCTGTGAATGTTTTCCACCCTTCCAGGAATACAAGACTTGTTAGACAAAACCCTGGATGACCTGGAAGTCCTGCTTGGAGTAGGAGATGTGATAAGAGACCTCCAGAGGCCCCTTACAACCACCACTTCTCTGATTCTGGGCTTCAAAGTAAAACAAAAACCAGAAAAATATTTTCCTTTCATTATTCTGTTTTCTTATTCTATTTCATTAATATGGTTTTAAAAACAAACAAACAAGAAAGGAAGAAAGAAGTGTATATTTTTCAAGAAGGAATATTTGTGAAAGCAGTCGATTGAGAAATAAAAGACAGTCTGAAGATTTATCCTAGTAGAAAATTACCAATAATTTAAAAAATGAATAATGTGAAACCTGTTCCAATCAAAAACAAACAAAAAAGCCCAAAATTAGAAAAGCATTTATGTTGCTATAACAAATAAGCTAAACATTACATAATGGAAGGAAAAGGACAGTCTGTACCATACAAGGAGCCCAGCCTCTTCTGAAATACAGCTCTGGGATAATCTGGGATAATCCAAAAACCAATTAATTACTTGGATTAAAATTAAAGAAAAATTCTTTAGGAATTAGAGCAACCTCCTGCTTCAGTTGTTTCATCCTGCCCTGATTCATTAATACATATCTGCTATTTTTTGAGATTGTTAGGGAAGATTGACCATTCTGTGAGATGATCTAAAAATTCTTCCATGATTATCCAACACAAATTATTTTTAAACTAAAATTACTTCAGAGAGCAGATCTTTCCAAATATTTCCATCTCCATTCTGAAACATACTCTCTAGATGGGTGAGTGCTCTACAAGCTGTGTCTCTTCCAGCCTGTCTTTGCAGGAACAGAGCTTTGTAAGAGAAGTCACAGACATTACACTGCATATTTTAGTGTCTTAGTTTTCCCAAAGGAACCCTGGAGGGACCAGCCTGCTTTATTAAACTTTAGAAGAGTTACAGAGCCAGAGCACAATTAATTCCAAAATATGTTTTCTGAATTTCCATTTTCCCCAAGGAAGGGAATCTCGCATGACAAAGCAAACTGAATTCACCTTTTCAGTGCAAAGTGGCTGCCTCCCAGTTTTAAAAAAGTGCCATTTTTCATTGATAACAGATCCTGAAGGGTGCAGTTTTTAGTGTGCTTTATTTCTCATTGGTGATTGTGTTTATCAGCTTTTCAAAAATGGTCTTAACTTCCCCATGCAAGCCCAAACTCAACTTTCTGTGAATGTGCACATCTCACAGGGACCATCTTCACCACCAGCCACAGATGGAGCAGGGGAGCTCAGCACATCTCAGACTCCCAATATGGGACCACCAACATCTTTTCTGATAGTTAGCAGAACCACTGTCCTTCCCACCACAATTCGTGGTTGAAGACCACCTTAGGCTGCTGCCAGAACACAGATATGCTACAAGTCAGCTGGCTCCTATGGAAACCACACTCAGTGAGACAGACACAAGAGGTCACTTCTCCAACCAGAGGCAAACCAGGAACAGCTGAAGTGTGAAACCTCAAATTGCTTTCCCCTCTAAACAAGAGTGCTGCTTGCCCTCAGTGATGTAGTGGTTTGACCCTGGTTAAACTACCAGGTACCCATGAAAATTGTAACAAAGGGTTCATGAGTTAAGGATGGGGAGAAAACACTCCAAGGGCAAAACAGGCTCAAACTTAAAGGTACGAAGTAAATTTATTATTAATAGAGTCAGAGGAGGATAATGAGGAACAAAATAAGCCTTTAAAACACAATTTCCGCCCGCCCCCCCCCGCCCCCAGCCCCTCCCTCCTTCCCACCAACAGCGCAGGGAGGCAGGGCATGGGGGTGTTTAGTCAGTTTGTCACTCTGGATCTTTCTTCAGTTCGCATAGGGAGAAGAGTCTCTTCTGCTATGTCGTGGGGTCCTTCCCATGGGAGACAGCTCTCCATGACCTTCTCCAACATGGTTCTAATTTCATGAGTAGCAGTCCTGCCCAACCTGCTGTAAACTGAGTCCCTCCCATGGGCAAAACAGTCTTCCCAAAACTGCCATGACATGGGTCACTTAGTCCATGGGCTGTAGTCTTTTAAGGATAAGCTGTTCTAGCTTGGAAACAAGGGCCCTCTTTCTTGAACTCTGGAAGCAAGGGCCTTCTTTCTCTGTCCGGGTGTCCCACAGGATTACAGCTTTTTTAGCATCCACTTGCTCTGGCGTGAGCACTTTTCCCCACAGGCTGCGAGTGGGAAATGGACCTCATGGATTACAGGGAGGTAGTTTGTTTTATCCCAGTCCTCACCAGGGCTTGAAGAGAAAACCTCTACTCTGACACTTGGAGCACTTCCTCCCCCTCTTTCTTTCCACTGACCTTGGTGTTACCATGTTGGTTTTTTCCACATGTCCTCACTTCCTCCTCTTTCTCTGACTAGGAGGAAAAAACTGCTGCTCGTAAGTCCCATTGCCAACAAATTCCACCAGCTCAAAGATTTCTGCAGGATTTCGCAGTGCTGAGAAGTTGATTTCATCCAGGTTCTGCATCGGGGAACCGCTTGCCGTGTTTCTGCTACCGGCCACGTGGCCCCTGCCGCCACTGTGCGGGTGGTCGTGGCCGCTGCGGCGCTGGCACTATTTAATGCCTCTTTTCATATGGGGCACCGAGAAGAAGAAGCCACTGCTGCCACCCCTGCCCTTCTGCCCGCTGGAGGCAGCCAGGCAGGCAAAGTTCATCGTGGGCCATGCCAAGATGGTGGTGGCTGTGCGGCCGCGGCGGCCACATGGCTCTGCGGCAGTGCCTCGCCACCCCTGGGGAAAATCTGCACCTGCACGGTTTTGATTTTCTTCTTAAATATGTCATCGCAGAGGTGTTACCAACCTCTCTAATTGGGCCAGCGGTATGTCCATCTTCAGAGCCATCAGAGATTGGCTCTGTCAGACATAGTGGAAGCTTCTAGCAGCTTCTCATGGAAGCCAACTCTGTGGCATCCCCCTGCCCCCTCCCCCACCAAAAAATCAGGCTGTGTTAAACCAACACAAGTGATAACTCTGGTTAAGAAGTAGCACACACAGAGAAAGTGTAGCCTGAACATGCCATTAGTTTTTACTAATTTGGGAAGCCTAATTTTAGAATTTTAAAAAGATTTAATTTTGCAAGGCACTGAACCAAGACATGATGCCTTCAAAGGCCTTGAGTGATTCCTTAAAACAGTGACATATTCAAATGCATCAGTTATCTCTAGAGCCAGAATCTCCATTTGAAGTCTATCCCTATTCATCCAAGACAGTTTGGTCTCTACCCATTTTGATGCATCACAAGAAAGACTTTATAAAATGACAATCAGTGGTTTCATGAGAGAAATGAATTGGATTGTCAAAAGAACTTGAAGATACCTGGATGCCTGCCCAAATCTCTTTGGAACACATGTTCCAAGTCTTAAGACTTCAGTCTTAAGTTTTTAAAACTTATAAAAGTGCTAAAAAAATTGTATTACTTTTTTATTCATATCAAATAAAACAAAACCAAAATACCCCAGATATTCATAGAATCTTTAAGGTTGGAAAAGACCTCCAGGATCAACGAGTCCAACCTGTGACCCATCCCCACCTTGTCACCCAGCCCAGAGCACTGAGCGCCAGACCTAGTCCTTCCTTGGACACCTCCAGGGATGGGGTGACTCCACCACCTCCCTGGGCAGTCACTTCCGATGCCTGACCACCCTTTCTATGGAGGAATTCCTCCCGATGTCCAACCTAAACCTTCCCTGGCACAACTTGAGGCCTTTACCTCTCATCCTGTCCCTGTTCCTTGGGAGCACAGCCTGACTCCCCCCGGCTGCCCCTTCCTGTCAGGGAGTTGTGGAGAGCCAGAAGGAGGCCCCTGAGTCTCCTTTTCTCCAGGCTGAGCCCCCCCAGCTCCCTCAGCCACTCCTTACAAGACTCATTTTCCAGACTCTTCCCCAGCTTCATTGCCCTTCTCCTATCATTCCAACCTCCTGCTCTGAAACAACTAAACAATTAAATCCAAACTCAAATTGATAGCAGTAGCAGTTTCTTGGCATTATATCCTCACAAAAAAGTACTCTGTTTGCCATGAATATTAACCCCAGCAAAAGAGGAGCCTCAAGATAAATGGAAATGGGCACAAAAGGGTTACAAAAAAACAATATCAAAGATTATTTTCACCTTCGTGTTTTTCTATGTGCCTGAAGTTTTATAAACAACATAAAAGCTAGCTGGCATAGCAAGAGACCTAATTATAAACAAGTTATAATTAAGTACCATCTCTAAATTATATAACATAATATCAATATAAGTGTATTCATTATGTAAATGGTTATTTTATTGCTCGTTTAAAATACATAATGGAAATGCAGATAGTAGGTGGACAGCATGCTAAATAAGGGCACAAGTGAAGGAAACATATCTTGGCAGAAACAGGAGCTGTAGGTGGGAAAGAACAAGAGCAACACTTGGTTGCCTCTTCCATCACAGACAAGAATATTCACTCGTGATCTGGTCTCATGCATCAAATCCCAGACTCAAGGTTTCAGTCAGAGCCATTCACCACATTTGCTTTGGCTTTTAGAAGCCTCTCTCCTTTCTCTCTCAAGAGGGCATGGGAAGATGAGTGAAGACACACGCACCAAAACTCTTGCTATTTTCTCTACTAGACTCAGTTCAAACTAAACCCACGAACTCCCCCTGTATGCAAAGCTGACCAGCACTTGGGTCAGATACCTGAAGAGCTTAAAAATTTTCAGTTACTTGAGTTCCTGAGGAGGCAGCCAGAGACTGCAGAACTCATATTTTCTGTGGGCCAGGCCAGGAAATTCTTCACTTCCACACCCCTGCTACTCAAGCAAATTTCTGAAATCTCTGAGAGGAAATAATAATAATTCATCATCCAAGACCAGAGCTGGCTCGCCTGGATTCACTGTAGGTGAACTATATTTGTAGTTATGATCAGGAAACTTCCCAGTGTGACCCTTCCTGGGAGTCTGTGGCCGTCACACTCCCACGACCAGAGGCAGCAGCTAAGGAACACCCTCTCAGTCCAGATGAACCTCCACGGAAAGCAGCGACCACTCCATCAGACACCTGCTGAGTGCTCACACTCAGTTTTGACAGCATTTATTTATTCGGCCAGAATGTGAAGCAACGTGACTTGGCATTTTCCAAATAAGCCTCTCCTCCTCCCTCTCAGTATTTAATGTCTGTTTTATTTTACAACCCCCTGTTTTCAGCTACTGAAGTTGTCAACTTGTAGGCACTTAATAACAACATTTAACTCTTCAGATTTTATGTAAGGAAAACATTAGTCAGTGCTTTGAAAAACAGTTCCTCATTTTGAGCTTCTTTAAGAAATTTGAAGTGCAAAAATTAGTAGCTGTCAGCATGCAAACCAAATATTTAAATATCCTTTAAAACTAAATGTTCTACCAAATATTTACTCAAATCTATTCTGAGTTCTAGAAAAAGCTGCGAGGCAATTCAAGCCTCACTCCCTTCAGCTTCGCTCCAAGCTGCTTTTTTTCCCCAAGAAGCACAGCACAATCTTTGCAAGCTTTTACCTGAGACATCTCCTGTCTAAAATTCTTAATTCTAAGAATGATACTGCTGATTGTTGAGCAGGATTCATAAGTCATAATTAATATCCCTACAGCACTGGTATATGTGGCTGTCTCACATAGCTCATGATTTACAGTTTGTTGGTTTTCCAGCACATTTGATTCTATAGTAAAAGAAAAAATCCCTGACCATACAGAATGATTTGGGCTGAAAGGGACCTTAAAGATCATCTCAATGTCTTTCAGTTTATCAAAATCCTGCCTGTTACCTCCCCACCTCCTTCTATACCAAGCAGATCTTCAAAATCAGATTCAACAGGGGAAATCTTGGTTTGCAGATACCAGACTTGGCTGAAGCAAAAGTTAGGGAATTTCCTGTCCATTCAGCTGCCTTACAGCAGGTTTGGCAAATCCCTCTGTTGTATTTACTAATATTTCAATAAAACCCCCAAAACTGCATAGCTCCTTGGTGTTCACAATACAAACCTAACCAGATCACCACCACTCCCAGGGCACTGCTATCAACAACCAAAAATCTTTTAGACTAAAATTAATGTGTTTCAGCATCAATTCTCAACAGAATTCCCAGGCCTACATTATTTAAGCTGTCCTGAGTATGGCTCATATTTAAAGCTTGCAGTTTAATTTACCTTACTACCACCTTCAGACTGCAAGTCCACCCTGAAATTCTGAAAAAAATCAAATTTCACTAGGGAATAATTTGTTTAAATAAATTTTAAATAAATTAAAACTTTGTCAAGTTAGATGCCCAGCTCAGCAGCATTTGAGCAGGCAGAGCAGTTCCCACATTAATGTCCTGCCTTTGCAGACACACCACCGGGTGCTGGAAAATGCACCATGAGTAGTCCCAATACCTGAAATGGGATTGATTTCAGCATAGAAAAGTGGACCAGAGTTAAGGCTGTGCTACAGCTGGATATTAAGTAGTCTTATTTACTTTAATGAGTAAGATTTACACATCCTTAAGGGCTTTTTTTTCCTTCTTTCTAGACAGGTATGAGGTTATTCCCTACAGGTATCACATTTGTAGACAGAAGACCTTGATGTTACCTTCCAGAAAATTCTTCCTTAGGTAGCATTTTGTCCTGAAATATGTTTAGACTGAATTTTACAAAAATGTGACTCAATTTTGTCATTTTTGATGCTATTTTTTAAAATTACTACTACTTTCTGCTCCAAGTCAGGACAGAAACAAGTTAATACCCCTCTTTTATCCTGCTGCCTCTATACAGGACCAAGGAACTCCAATACAGACTTCCACAGAAATAGCAGAACAAGCTCTCCAATGCTACAGAGACAGTGTAGAACATACAGAGAGTTTATTTTCTGGAGCCTTTATTCTGAGATTCTCAAAAAATTTCTCAAATAAACTGAGCTGGGCATTAGCCTGTCCAGCCATGCAGCAGAGGAGAAGCCCAGTTCTGGAAATCTCACACCTGAAGCGTGACATCCATCAAGTCTGTGACTGCATAAAGATGGCAATTAATCTTTTGTTGAAAGATATTTAATTTTGCTGTCTTGAAGCGTACAAAAATTCATTTATATTCAGAAAAAAAAATTGAGCTATCTTTTCCAAGGCATAATCTGGAGTTTATTCATTAAATGAATGAAATTACTCGGTGTCCTTTCCAAGCGTGAACTGCTGTTAAAGTGCTGTGATTTGCTCAAAGAATACTCAATAAATACTTTATATGGTTTCTGGACTCTAATTAGCTGCTCACAGCAGGCTGAATCTCCAGGACTACGCTTGTCCAGTGGTCAAAGTCCCACTATAACTGGTCATTTATATACAGGAATGCAAATTGTGTTTTCATCATAGCCCCTCCACAAGCAAATTAAAAAATAACCCATTCCTTAGCAATTACCAAGTGCTGATACACAGGGGTTTTTGGATATTCGTGCTGCAGAATTCTGGCCAGAAGGATTAAAGGTATTCACTGAAAGGAGGGGGAAAACACTGCATCAACTTGCATCATGTTTTATAGATCTCCTGAGAAACGCCAGTGGCACCCAGACATGGGAGGCGAAATTTCCTCCTCAGATCCTCATGGAAACAGCTGAGTTGGGTATTCTGAGCATGGAGAGGGAGCAGATTCCCCCAGTGTCAGGCTGACATCAAGGTACAGTAACTGAATATCACCACTCAGTGCAATCCCAGGGGGGAAAATCTGCACTGAATTTCTAACACTTTAATCCACATGTATGAATTTAAAAGGAAGGTGGTGGAAAAGCAAGGGCAATATTTGATTCTAGAATTTTAAGGGTAGCAGTAAGCCATTGTGTGAGGGTCTGGAGGTGACATTTTAGCCAAAGAAAGAAAATTCAGCCCCTGGTTATTAAATTTAAGGTACCAGTTTCAAGACTGTGGAGTCAGGACATTTTATACCTCAATAAAAAACACCTGTCATGCAAGTACATACTGCATTATGTTGTCTTGAACCTCCATCATCTAAAGTCATGTTAACATACTAAATTTAGCTGCAAATAGTGAGAGAAAAATATTTAATAGATCTCAGAATAGAAGTGGGATTTTTAGCAGTGAAAATAAAAACATCTCCACGACCATACAGTGCTCATGAAACTTGCTGTGTCTAATCCTTTTTTGTTTTTTACACCATTTGCCATAATTTAAGTGTGAACTGGGAAATCCTCCAGCCTCACTCAGAAGGATGTTTCTTGGATTACTGGGTGAATTCCAAACTGATGATACTTCAGGGAAGAAGAAAAATCTGAAAATTCAGCAGTTCACGGAGCAAAAAGGCAAAATATTTACCCCACTAGAGATGCCTGGAGGTTAAAGTGGTTACTTAAAGCAGAGTGATCTGAACATTTGGTTCTGCACTTGTCCAAGAGGTTTAGGTTTATTTTCCTTTCCCTTTCCCTGGGAAAACTCTGGAAGAAGTCTTGTGGCACCCTTCTTTCTTTCCAGTTTCTTACTCAAGATGCTCCATAATTGATGGCTTGATTTTTTTTAAGACATAAACTGGAGACCCTAAATCCTAGTGCCAAGTTTTCCAGAAAAGTACAGTTATTTTCTACTGTTACTATTTCTCTACTTTTCACTCAAGATTCTTTTCTCCTGCATTTCACACCAGGGACTTTGGTGTGACTGTCAGCTAGAAAATTATCAATTAACTGAGGGAACTCTTTCCTTCTCTACAGCTCCTCTCATTAGTGAGAAGAAAAGGAGGAAAACAAAGGAAACTTAAATTATTTATCTGGATATTTCTCCATATAGCCAAGATTCAGTCATAAGAAAATACAGACATATCAGTCATGTCATGCACTCCTCAGATAAATGACTTTATTTACAGAGCTTGGGAAATGCCTCCATTGTTCCTAATTTTAAATGAGGATGCAGAAACATTATTAAACACAGCAATTTAAGTGGAAAAACTGGTCACTTCCAGGCAGAGTCTTCTCATATCCCTCTTTCCTGACATTTCCCCATGGGACAGGTAGGGATGGGATACTGGAGCTGCTGAGGCATCACTTTGTCCCCAGGCATTCAGATCTGCTTTGCCACAGGACTGGTAAAAAAGGATGGAAAGCAGAAGGGAAGGAGTTTCACCAGGGACTCTTCCACCTTTGGAAATATAAATTATTCTTTTTACTTTTAGCCCTTAAATTCTACCCGTGACTGTGCTTAAGGAGACCCACAGGGAAGGCAGCTCAAAGCAGGGAGCAGCTGCCTTCCTGCCCTCGTTTTAGGGAGGATGCTTTCCAAGAGGGAGGGAAGTAGGAGAAGAAAAGCTTGATGAAGGAAGGAATGGGGGAGGAAGGGAATTCCACATCAAAATGGGAGAAGAGAACAGTGAGGGACCATTCTAGACTGGGAATTTCAAGGATCCAACTATCACATGCAAACAGACCAGGCTGTAACAATGCTGGGATGTCCTGTAAGTTGTAGGTTCAGAGGAGAAACTGAGCCCTAAATTAATTATACTCCAAAACACCTTATCAAGAAAAACACCTTAAAAATGTGTAACTTTCATATTTTGACAGATACTCTCCACACTGGAGATAAGGGATTCTGTGTATCCTTTGACAAACTCAACCCTTCAGGTTCTCAGAACTTTAAAAAAGTCCATTTACCTCTCTTTAGGTGGGTGCATATCCCTGTCCCAATAGTTCTTAGTAAAGCTCTAAAACTGTTCACCCCTTGAGGTTAACTGTGCAAAACACAACAGGTGGACTTCAACAATTAATCCAATTTAATCGATCTGGTACCACCATAATTAATAAGGTAATATATGCCTAAACAAAAATCAACATGAAATATCTAGAATAACTATCATAAAGACAAATTCCAAGAGGTGCCATGTTTTAGAACACTAAACCTATATTCATTTTGCATTATTAAAAAACCCCTCTGGATCCATTAAGTGAGTGGAATGTGTGAAATCCTGTGAGCCAAACCATCCCAGGGTTCTCCAATTCACAGCCTACTGCAGAGTTATGGCCTAAATATCTTTGTAAAAATTTTTTTTCACAAAAATGATACCCTGGTCCCCAGATTTTTTAAATAAACCTGCAATTATAATTGAATGGACTCAAATTCTGCTACCACAAATCTGATTTTTTTCTGCACATACAATTTCATTTCAGTGTTTGCAGAGAACAGTGATGTTCTACACAGCAAGTCCAACACATCCAGAGCACGTCGGCCTCAAAACGCACGTGCGCAACTTATTTTATGCACAACTTCTTAATTGGAAATAACTTGTTAATTTTAGCGGGAGTCTGCCCTGTGGAGCATGGATCTGCGCTCCTTTAATATGCAGCAAGCTCTGGTAGCACCTAAGCCTTTACAGTGAAGTGGATGTTGTCAAAATCTACAAATCCAGTGCGACCTGGGAACCTATATTAATTAATGCTGGCTCAAAATACAATCCAATTCTTTAAATATTGTAGTGTTAGCGATGTTAATGCCAAAATCAAGCACCAAAAGTTCCTTTTTGACATAAAATTTAGGAATTCAATAATTATTTCCTGTTTCCTAAACTGGGCAAATTATCTAATTTTTATTAAATAAACAATTTTCTCTTTTATGGTTTCCTAGCTAAAATGGAGAAGACACTTCACAACACTGGCAGAAGAACTACATTAACACTTCACCCCATTAGCTGTAAACAAGTGAGAGGAACTATGCTCTAGGATATAAGTATTCTCCCATCTTTTTATAATTAACAAGTGTTAGACAGTCCCTTTTTCTTTGCCTTGGTATTTTAAGAAAAAGTACTTCTGATGTTCAGTGAATTCACAGGAAAGGGGACCTATTCCTACTGTTTGGAGTTTTCCAAGCACTGATGGCAAACTGCACTCCAGGAGCACGAGCTGTATCATGCCCAGTTTAACATCAGACAGATAAATGTTATTAAATAAGACCTAAATGTAATGAAATTATAGTGGGGAAATGAAGTAGTAAAGCAAATAATTTTTTTGGTTTGGTTTGGTCTATTTTTTGTTTGGTTTGGGGGGTTTTTTTGGTTGGTTTTGTTTTGTTTTGTTTTTTATTGTTTTGTTTTGGGTTTTTTTGTTGTTTTGTTTTGGTTGTTGTTGGGGTTTTGGTGGTTTTTTTGGTTGTTTTTTTTTTTTGGATTTTTTTTTTTTTTAAACTAAAAAACTGTCTCTGTTTGAGACAAGTTTAGGGGGAAGCGCTCTGGAAGGAACATCTCCTCCACAGAAGGCAGGCGTCAGCACTCCCTTCCCCACCGATATGAAAGGAATTTCCGTGGATGAAAGTGAAGAAAACTGTTTAGTTAACAGGCAGAGTGCCGGCAGACACAGAAATAAAATGAGTACTGGCAGATAATAAACCTCCTCGCTGCGGAGAAAGCGGGTGGATTCAGGGCTCCCTCAGTGGCTGGCTCGGCCCTCCCGAGGCCCAAGGCCGGGATGCCTCCCTGCCGGCCCACGGCGTGCGATGATCTGGTTCTTGGATCCCTGCTAGGCCGAGCACTTCCACAAGAGGAAGAAGCAGCTAGCGGAACATTTCTGTATGCTGGTATAGGAGAATTTCTTGCCTCAGCTGAGAGGCTGGCCAAAAGCAGGAAGGAGGGTGCTCCCTCGGCTCTGCAGCGGTGAGGCCGCGGGGCAGTGTGTGAGTCCTCGAACACAACCCGTGCTGAGGAATTCGCTCAGCTTCTCTCCCCCCTCTCCTGGACCCAGCTTAGAGCTATGGGACCCATTTCTGGGCAATAAGCAGACGATAGGGAAATACAGTGTAATAAATGGTTAAAAGTTCTTTTTTTTTGGTTGAGAAGAAGTTAAAAGTTGCTTGTTAGAGGAGTGGGGTATGCAGTTAATGAGTTAATTGTTACTGCGATTGTACGGGCGTAATGTTGCCATGTGCCCACTAGATGGGGACACCAATGGGGGAAAGTAGTGGGTCTATAGAAAGGAGGAGAATGTTCTAGAATGTTCTCAAGACAACCCAATACTCATGATGTAAACATTTTGAAGGATTATTGATCAAGGGGCCAACCAATCACACGACGCCCCAGAGACTGACAGAATTGAACACCAATGAGGACCCTAGCAACGAGCCATCAGAGGAGGATCTGAGCTGCACCAATCACAGCGTCAAAAGAGACTCTAAGAACTGCTCCGGGGCTCAGCCCCTGGTCTTCCTGAGGAACCTGAGTCCAAGGGAATCCCTGTGCGACACACAGTTTGTTTTTCTGGGTTGTCGAGTGGGACTTGGGCTTACCTCGAGTCTCCGCTCCTGGTTTTCTTTTTAATAAACGAGCAGACTTTTGTTCCACCCAAAAAAGTCCAGGCCTCGTTTCTAACATACCGTATTATCATAAAATCACCCCGAGACACAGACATGGAGAGATTAACTCTGCTCAGCGAAACTAGTCAGCAGTTTCTGTTAATTCATTTTATTTGCAGTGTTTCCCTTGGAAGCGGCAGTGGACTACAACAATGAGCTTCTGGATTTGGACAGCAACAAATCAATGAAATCAAGTAAAATCCATTTTAAACTAAACACTAATAAACTACTTTTATGGCTGAACAATTTCAGGTATTTTCTTTAGTCAAACTTTTGTAATGAAATAGATACCTTTTACCAATATTTAAAAAAAATTATTATAATCTAGAAGGTGATGGAATACCACAGCTATTTTAGGGTTGAATGGGTTTTAGGCCTTTGGTAAGGACCAAGATATTTTAGTATATTATGTCGCAGACAGACATTGTTTTACCCAGGGAAAGTTCAGGATTTATAGCTCTGCCTTCAAACACCACTCACTGACTTTAGATGAATAAAAATATATTGTTGAACTTTGGATTAATAAAAATAGGCTGTTAAACTCCATTTTCCCCCTGCTCCCCAGATTGGGTCTAACCATATACTGATAAATGTATAATATATTTTATTCTCTACATAATGTTTGTGTATTTTTCCTACTTAAGACTTGCTGCAGAGTGAAGATAATTTATGTGTTTACCTCAAACACTCACCCAGCTGTCGACAGGTCTAGGGAAAATTCAACAATGGCTTAAAACAGTTAAATTAACACAAAACTTTAAGTGCTACCTGTACTTCAAACTTTCTTTTAAACCTTAATTTCCACAAGAAAAAAAAACAACAGAGAAAGTCTTTATTTTTTAAGAAGATGAGCACTTGAAAAGCAGTTACACTCTGGTGATATATATTCAATCAAATGATGCTTTTATATTCCTTAAAATTTTCAGAAAAACAACAGGTTTGATCTTCACCAGCCTTTTACCTGAGAAGAACCTGGCATAGAAAGGCACATCACTAAATGTTATTTTAGGTTCTCCTTTTTTTCTAGATTGCAATACAGCAGCCTGCTGTTTTTCATACAAAAAGAGTAAAACAAAGCCCTACACAAAGAACACATAATTAATACTCAGAATAAACAGTGTCTGCATTGCTTAACTTAGGCCATAAGTTTAAAAGAAGAAAAGTAGTGCTAAAAGCATTTATAACGCCAGTTCAGTTGGGAATTGTTTCTCTAGTAAATGTGTTAAAACAAAAGGTACTTCTCTTCTGTAACTCTGCATCAGGCAAAAATCAGTTTGTGACACAAAATATTTCAAGGAGGAAAGACCATCACAAAACACAGTATATAGCAATCTTTCCTAACTCTAAATTATATTTTGCTAATATTCATCAGACACTCATCATGGTGCATTGCAGAAAAAATAAGAGAGAGGGCTTTGAAACAGAGTCAGATGATGCTGCAGACCGTAATTGGAAAAGAAATGCAGTCACGCAATTACGAAGGTGTATTTTTGTAGATATGTTTAGGGACTCACAGGTCTTCAGGATCCAGTTACCCAAAGCCACACCACTGTTATTTGTGACAGGAAAAATATGACCTTCAGCTTGTTTTTTGCCCCCTGCTCCTCGAGAACTTATGCGCTCAGTGCCTGCCAGGACTTTAACAAATGCAGGGTATCATGGGATGAGCCAGGGAAAGGAATTTCCTTATTAACAATTACTGAATCTTTGGGGTTTGTACGCGAACTGCGGGAGGATGGTTTTGTTTTAAATCCAGAACATTAATCCTGGCTCCAATACTGACTTGGCACATGGATTAAGTTAAGACATTTTACTCTCCACCTTTTTTTGTTTGTAGGATTCTCATGCTCACCCTGGGCGAGCATGGGAATCCTGGGCGAGCACCTTCCTTGTCTCCTGCTGTATGGCACCCTGTCTGCCCATTTCCCCTGGAAGAAGTAGAAGGAATTGCATTTCTCCCTGAAAGAAAAATCTTTCTGGGTATTTTTCAGCTCCTTTTTTTTTCCTTAAAGCTGACTTAATCTTCATTTTTCTCTACTCTTTATCTCATCTCAAGGGCAAAAGAATTCTAGCCCATGAATTGGGGCTGATTGAGAGGGCTTTAAACTCGGTTGAAGGGGGAAGCACGTGCAACTAGGCTCCCCAGAAATAAGCCCAAGGGTGGTAAGCCAGAGTCAGGGGTGAAATCAGCAGCCCAGCTGAAGTGCATGTACACTAATGCGCGCAGCATGGGTAACAAACAAGAGGAGTTGGAAGCTGTGGTACAGGAAGAAAACTGTGACATAGTTGCCACCACAGAAATGTGGTGGGATGACTCACATAAATTGAGTGCTGCAGTGGATGGCTACAAGCTCTTCAGAAGAGACAGGAGAGGGAAAAGAGGTGGAGGGGTGGCTCTGTGTATTAGGGAGGCTCTCAACACCATGGAAATTGAGATTAATGATGCTAAGGTCGAGTGCCTGTGGGTAAGAATCAGGGGGAAGGCCAACAAGGCCGACATCCCGGTGGGACTCTGTTATAGACCACCCAGCCAGGATGAAGAGGTAGATGATTTACTCTATAACCAGCTGGAGGATGTTTCAAGATCACCAGCCCTTGTTCTTGTAGGTGACTTCAACTTGCCAGGTATCTGCTGGGAGCTCAACACAGCAGAGAAAAGGCAGTCTAGAAGGTTCTTAGAGTGTATGGAAGACAACTTCTTAACACAGCTGGTGAGAGAGCCTACCAGGGGAGGGACTATGCTAGACCTGCTGTTTGCAAACAGAGAACGGCTGGTGGGAGATGTGGTGGCTGGAGGCCATCTGGGGCACAGTGACCATGAAATCATAGAATTTTCAATATTTGCTGAAACAAGGAGGGGCATCAATAAAACTTCCACACTGGACTTCCAGAGGCCAGACTTTGGCCTATTCAAGAGACTTATTCAGGGAGTTCCTTGGGAAGCAGCCCTTAAAAACAAAGGAATCCAGGAAGGATGGGCATGATTCAAAACATAAATCTTGAAGGCACAGGAACAGACTGTCCCTGTGTGCCGAAAGATGAGCCAACGAGGAAGACGACAGGCCTGCATGGGCAAGGAGCTTTTGAAGGAACTAAGGAAAAAAAGAGGGTGTATCACCTTTGGAAGAAGAGTCAGGTATTTCAGGAAATGTTTTAAGGGAGTTGCTAGGTCATGTAGGAAAAAAATTAGAGAGGCAAAAGCCCAGTTAGAACTCAATCTGGCCACTTCTGTGAAGGATAATAAAAAATATTTTTATAAATACATTAATGGCAAAAGGAAGGGCAAGGACAACCTCCATCCTCTGTTAGATGAGGGAGAAAATTTAGTAACTAAAGATGAGGAAAAGGCAGAGGTACTTAACACTTTCTTTGCCTCTATTTTCAATGGAAAGACAGGTTGTCCTCAGGACAACTGTTCTCCTGGGCTGATAGATGGGATCCAGGAGCAGAACAGCACCCTGTAATCCAGGAGGAAGCAGTCAGAGACCTGCTGAGCCACTTAGGTGCTCACAAATCTCTGGGATCAGATGGGATCCATCCTAGGGTGATGAGGGAGCTGGTGGATGAGCTTGCCAAGCCGCTCTCCATCATTTATCGTAAGTCCTGGCTCAGCGGGGAGGTCCCAGATGACTGGAAGCTGGCCAATGTGATGGCCATCCGTAAGAAGGGCCAGAAGGAGGATCTGGGAAACTCCAGGCCTGTCAGCCTGACCTCAGTGCCCCGCAAGGTTATGGAACAGATCGTCCTGAGTGCCATCACACGGCACCTACAGGGTGGCTGGGGGATCAGATCCAGCCAGCATGGGTTTAGGAGGGGCAGGTTGTGCATGACCTGATCTCCTTTTACGACCAGGTAAAAGGTAGATGTTGTCTACCTGGACTTTAGCAAAGCCTTTGACATGGTCTCCCACAGCATACTCCTGGAAAAGCTGGCAGCTCACAGCTTGGACAGGAGCACTCTTTGCTGGGTGAGGAACTGGCTGGATGGCTGGGCCCAGAGAGTGCTGGTGAACGGTGCTGCATCCAGTTGGTGGCCAATCACTAGAGGTGTCCCCCAGGGATCTGTGTTGGGGTCAGTCCTGTTTAATATCTTCACTGATGATCTGGATGAGGGGATTGAGTCCACCATCAGTAAATTTGCAGATGACACCAGGCTGGGAGCTTGGTGTCATCTGCTGGAGGGCAGGAGGGCTCTGCAGAGGGACCTGGACAGGCTGGATAGATGGGTGGAGTCCAACAATATGAAGTTTAACAAGTCCAAGTGCCAAGTCTTGCACTTTGTCCACAACAACCCCTGCAGCACTACAGGCTGGGGACAGAGTGGCTGGACAGTGGCCAGGTAGAGAGGGACCTGGGGGACTGATGGACAGCAGGCTGGACATGAGCCAGCAGTGTGCCCAGGTGGCCAAGAAGGCCAATGGCATCCTGGACTTTATCAGGAATAGTGTGGCCAGCAGGACCAGGGCAGTGATTCTTCCCCTGTACTCAGCACTGGTGAGGCCGCACCTTGAGTGCTGTGTCCAGTTTTGGGCCCACAATTTAGGAAGGATGTTGAGATGCTTGAACACATCCAGAGAAGAGCAACAAAGCGGGTGAAGGGCCTGGAACACAAGCCCTTAGAAGAACAGCTGAGGAAACTGGGGTTGTTTAGCCTGGAAAAAAGGAGGCTCAAGGGAGATCTTACCACTCTCTACAACTCCCTGAAAGGAGATTGTAGCCAGGTGGGGGTCAGTCACTTCTCCCAAGCAACCACTGACAGAATGAGAGGACACAGTCTTAAGCTGTGCCAGAGGAAGTTTAGGTTGGACATTAGGAAAAAATCTTCACTGAAAGAGTGATTGGGCACTGGAATCATCTGCTCAGGGCGTCACCATCCCTGGAGGTGTTTAAAAAAAGACTGGACATGGCACTCAGTGCCATGGTTTTGTTGATGAGGTGGTGTTGGGTCATAGGTTGCACTTGATGATCTCAAAGGTCTTTTCCAACCTAGTTAATTCTGTGATTCTGTGATCTCCACTACAATAGAACATCAGTTAATGAGGATGACTTTTGTTTGAATCTAGCAGTTCCCTAAATGGGGTACAGTTATTAGCTGAGATTAGATCTACATAAATATCAAGACATTTGAACTGTTCTGTTATTTACAGCTTCAATCCCTGGCGTCTTGCTAGGATACTCCAATTTCAGCTTAAAAGTACACATCATACTGAATTCCACTCCAGCAATTTATATACACATCCTTCCAATCTCACCAAGTACTTCATTATTTTAGGATTTAATCCAGAAATTTCCTAGTTTAGAGTTAAGCAATTCGTACTGATTTTTTTCCTTTGTTCACTGTAGCGGGTTGAGTTCGAAACCGGGCGGAAACACCAATTAAATGTAGTGGTTTTGGTTCAAAATATTCATTACTTACTTATTTTCCTTCTGTGAGATAAGAATTAGGAGAAAAGCAAAGTAGGCACAAACCTTAAACAGTTGCAGTACAATGAAAGAGTTTTATTACTAATAGAATTAAAAGTAAAGAGAAAATAACAAAACAAAATTAAAGCAAATCCCCCCCCTCCAGCACTTCTCTCCTTTTACCCAGCTCACACAAGGGATAACAGAACATGGGATGTTAGTCAGTGTTGCAGTTCTTGAAAAGTCTCTCTCTTATGCTTAAGGAAAAAAGGGGTTTTCCTTCAGTTGCACGGGTTCCCAAACTGCCACTAACAGCAGATCCGCCTGGAAACAAACAATCTGCTGTGTGTAGAACATCTCTCCCATGAAAAAAAATCTCACAGTTCCTTCACACTACAAAACATGGGCCATCACATGGGGTTATTCAACTTTTTAAGGATAAGTTATTTTGGCCTGCACACAAAGGCTTTTCTTCGCCACAAGTCTCTAACAGCCTCTTACTACTTCTATATAGCCTGGCATAGGCACTCTTCACAATCTTCACAGGCCACACGAGGATTCTCCATCTTCCCATGTACTTCAAATGGATTAAAGAGACAAACAGTTTGTGGTATTACAGTTTCTTACCACGGCATGCAAGAAGGTTTTGTTTAAGCTGCGTGCCAGGATCGCGGCACCGCCCTCTTTTCTCCCATCGCCATGCTCAGCTCCGTCCCACGTGACTCACTTCCCTTTCTCTCTGACTCTGAAGCCGCCATGTTGAAGGGTGTTCTTGTTCAGGCTTTACGGTGGGGAAAGCCTCGCTCCCTTTGTGCTGCTGGCTGCATGGTGTCCTCTTCAGTTCAGCACAAAGTGTGCTGGCTGCAGACAGGAGGCTCTGCCGGCTCCCGTTGACTCCGCCGGCTCCGCGTGGAGAGGAGAGGGACCCGCCTGTCCCCAGAAGCCACGCCGGATGGGTTTAGCTGTGAGCAGTCCATGGCTGGTTTTAGCTGTGTGACAGTCCATGGCTGGTTTTAGCTGCCTGCGGCTCTGGGACAGTTCCCCCCAGCGACCCAGGGTCCGTGCCGCAGTGTTGGGAAAGGGGGAAAGGGGCAGTGGCCCCGGCCTGGCCTGGCGGGGCCGGGAGGCTCGGAGCCCCCCCACCTTCCAGCAGGCGAGCTCCGACCAAAAGGGGAAGTCCCGCCTTTCTGTGCGGTTTAAATATGTAAATTGTGAGAAGCGTAATTGGTCTTAAAGACTGTCCATCAACTCAGGGTCAACCCAATACATTCACTTACAGTTTTCTTTGTCTTAATTTTTTCATTATCCCATTATTATTTTCAGACATTAATTACTACTTATATAGTCTTTATTGCACCACAAATAACAGCCAGATGCTCAGTTAACCTTGGAAGGAGCCTCAGCAGATCAGACAAGCAGGACATATGAATAGATATTGTTGTTTCCCACTCACTTAGGCATCACCTGGTCCCCAGGCTCCCGGTTATCTCAGAGACAACTTGGCTGGAGAACCATGCAGGCATTTATTTTCCCCCTAACTCAGGGATCATGGTTCTCCTTCCAGCCTAATTATGTTCCTACAAACCACAATTAGTTTTTCCTGTTTACCAATTAGCCTGGAGGATTTGCTGAATGTATTTTGACACTCAACCACAAGGTACTTTCTGAAAGTGCAAACTATGAGCTAAGAATTCATTTGTAATACAGTGGAATCTAAATAAAGAATGAATACTTAGTAATTTATTCATGTGGCAACATCAACTACACAGAGTAATTCTTGTAAAAATCAATACAGTCTTATTTCCTGGCAATGACATGTGGATTTAAAAACAAACCCAAACATACAAAGTACATTTACAAATAATCTAACTCTTTAAAAAAAATTCTTTTTAATGCAGACAACTCATATTATCTCGTCTAAATGGTTTTGTGTGATATTCCTTGTCCCAAATTTTATTAGTGAATATAAATGCTAAGTGTAGTATTTCCTTTCAGCTGGTTCATTGTTGTTATCTAGATGTAAAGAACATGAACATAATGAAAAACTCTTCCCACAAGCTCCCTTGAGGGGCAGTAGGAAAATCCTTCTTGCATCATATTTAAGGAAAAATCTGATGATTTTGTAATGTACAGCAATCAACAGCTGGTGAGTTTGATTAAGTATTGAAGCTGAGGCATTTAATCAATCCTGATAACCATTCATGGGAGGCACATTGAGGTTCAGGCATTTAATCAATCCCGATGGCCATTAATGGCAAGAACTATATACCACAAAGCTATAAAGATTAGGGCTATTATACAAAAATTGCGTCTCAGGAAAGAGAAAAGGAAAAATATTTCCCATTCTCTCATAGGATAGGCCCTGTTAAAGTTCTTTGGATTTTCCAAAGAGATAATCAGTGCTTTAGCCCGTCTTTGACATCCATCTACTCTGGATGTCGATAATGTGGTCATGTGAACAATCTCTACAATACCCAATTTAGCCATTTTGGAAGTAAAATGAGAGAGAGAGACATTGGAGCTACCAATAAAGAGCAAAGAGAGGATGGAAAATTATCTCATTCCAAAGAACTAATGAGGTCCTTTGAGATGTTGTGGCCAGCAGAGCCATCCAGCCAGGTATTCCTGCATCACTGTCATCACCACTCAGTCAGAAACTGCATTCCCAAGGGGCCTGGCAGAGTTGGCATCTGACACTGTGTGGGGAAAAAAAGATTAAAATTCTGTTTCTGCTGCATAGCTTTTTACACACATGCTCTCTCCCAAAAAAACCCAAACCCAGAGAAAATTATTCTTATTTCCCACCCAAATCACTCCTAGAAAGAACAGCATCCACCAGATTTTGGAATTTTAGTCTATTGAGAGTATATATGAGTTTTTATCAAGTGTTGCATTATAAGTAGGAGCTTTCCAGCTGCTTCTGCAGAGCAAAAGCTGCAGTCAATAAGTTTTGCAAAATTTTTGGTGCATAAAGGAAAACCAAAAAGCCTTTCAAATTAAATAAACTGATATTTAAACCTGAATACAGTGAGTCTCCAAAATATTGATCTCTCTTTTTTTAATAATCTACATTGTGAAAAAAATCCTGCCATTGATGAAGGCACCATTGATACTTACGCAAGTCTTTCCATAAAACTTTAGTCAGGGGTGGACAGATCTTCAGGGGCAGAATTATTGTTGTTAAACAACTAAGAATACTTCGGGGTCACACAATCTTATTCAGAAAGGAGATAGCCAAATGTTTTCTCAAAGAGAACAGGCCGGGTCATACCCCAATTAAATGAGGTTTAAGAGCTTGTCCTGAGATAATTGTTCATTACATCCTGACCTTGCTAAAGGAATAGTCCTGCTCCTTGTTGGGTTAAATATCTGTTTACCTGCCTTGGCTGTTCAGTTTTCAGCTTGAGAATGTGCAATGTCTCTGTGTAAGTGTACTTGCATTAATGAGAAATGTACCTAATCAATGCCAGTGCATCTCCCCTTTCCCTGCCACTCCCTCTCTGCTGCTGACAGTTTTCATGGAAAAGCATTCCAACAAAATCCAAAGCAGTGGCAGCAATGGATTCACAGCCTCCTATCACTATGATTATCCTAATTACAGTGTTTAACCACTGTAATATTACCTGTTAAACACACAAAAATTCATTTTTCCACAATGGATGTTCTTCACATGTATAATTCCAGCACTGTATGTGCAACAGAAATGTAATAAAATTGTCACGTATGAGTGAGTTTTACAAGGTACAGTTCCAAGAGCTGTTAATTTAAAGCCATTCTCAGTATATTTAAATTTTACAGCCAGTGTTATCAGTGGTGTCACTGTAACAATTTATATTGCTTTTCTATTACTTTTGTATTTTCCTATGCAAGGCAGGGTGGATTCTATTAATAAATGAGAAGACACAGGAAAGTGTTTCACCTTCTCAGAGAGTGGGAGTTACCTCCTCTCCACAGCTCTCTATTGGAGTAGTTCAGTGACCCCAATAAATAATGTTAATAATTGGGTCCTCCAATTTACTATCAGAGAATTTGCATACACTTCCCTTTCAGTTGTCCCTCTCTCTGGGAAGCAGAAATCATAGAACAATTTTAAAAGAAATATTAATAACTGGAAGACAAGTAATTATATATAGTTGTTGGATTTGTTTGCTTTGTATTATTTTTTACTGATGGGCAAATCCAAAGCATGACTATTAAAAAATATATAAAGTAAAAATTATTAAAAGCAGGACTACAGCTCAGCAATTATAGCCTCTTGTATCCACCAGTCACCAAGACCTAAAGAAGTCCTTCAGAATTAATTTAGCTTTTGCTCAGACACTGCAGGAGATTTGCCCGTGTCAAGAGGACATTTCAGTGCATAATCACACGAGCCTGCAAAACTGCCTCAGGTTTCCCAGGTACCATGCACATTCAAGCCAGTTGTGAGGGGAAAAGCATTTCTCTTTTTAAGATACAACAGGATGAAGGCAATCTGGAGGTTTTGTCTTTTCTATAGATCTGATGACAGATCCCTCTCAAACCAGCAATCAAAAAAGAAATCATTAAATTATTAGAGGACAAAGTTGCCAACCTGAAGGTTGATTTGAAAGTTCTGTTTTTAAGATAAATGGTCTAAATCAGGCTATTGGGTGTTCTAGCATGGAGTATCGTGTTCTGAACAATGTAATTTTCCTTCTCAAAGTGAATAAAAATGTCAAGGGCCTCACATTTGAGGCGGGAAAATGGACATTACAAAGCATTGAGAAAAGCTCTGTCACACCAGCTACCTTGAAAGGAAATTCATACAGAATACACAAAATTGGGAATAGACACAAGTATGGGAACCAGCTGAATTTCATGGCAGCATTATACTGGTCTGAGGTTCTTTAATGAAAAAAGGAAAGTTTGGGAGATGAAGGTGTCATTATTGAAGAGAGTGCAAGAAACTGCAAACTTGAAAGTGAATGAATAGGACTGCAGGGAAGAAAAGAAGAAAGAATCCAAACCAATTGAGCTATTTCAGGGAACACTCCAACATTCCTTTAGTGAGGTAACAAAGGGACCTTTGAAAGTACTGTGTTGTGCACTGTAACCAGCCTAAGTGGGAACAATATCAGTTAAAATAGAAGCTCATCATTTTAGCAAGAATAGAATGCAACAATAGAATTATTAAAAAGAAATTGTCTGTTTCGAAATATTTGAGTGCATAGACAACAGGAAATGAAATGCTGATGGATGTGCTGATGGTGCCTGCTGTGGTATGTGGGAAGGATCACCAAGGTCCTGAATGTGTGGGAATTCAGAAAACCCACCAGACGTTTAGATGTGTCAGCAATTACATCAACAACTTTGCAAATAAGACCTTAAAGGAGAAGAAAGAAAGTGAGAAAATAAATAAATATTGAAGCAAAAGATTTTCTATATATTAGTTCTTTCTTAAGAAAATTTCCTAGTGAGAATAATTAAATATGGCTGGAAGAAATATAAGCATAAAATGAAGGTGAAATATGTCATTTCTAGCCTCAGATCAATGTCATTTGATGCAACCTTAATCATTAAATCACAAGAGGAATCCAATGTTTACTGAATTAAAATACTGGACTAATAACAGGTTTGATTCTATAGAGAAAAATACTCCATGTTCATCAGCTTAGTGTGTATTGTTGAACTGTGCATTGACTAACCTGGCTGGTATCAACTATTATTTTATCTTCCCATCTCCTTCATGGGAGAAAAGAGCTCAGATTATCACTCCAAAGACTTTAAATTCTGCCAGCCTGAGCAGAGGTCAGAGCTAAAATGTGTAAGTGCCTCCAGGTTTCCCTTCATTCTCCACTAAATCCACTTCTGCAAAGAGGTTTCATTTTCTCAGTACAATTTAGGGTAATGCTTAAAGTCCTACAGTGCAGAATGTGCTGTGCTGGACAGATGACATCCTCTTAAGGAGCTCATTTTATATTTTAAAAACTTTTACATATCTTTGTTACGTACGTGACTACATAGACAACTGGACTTAAAAAGACAAGCAGTAAAAACTTGTCAGGTTTTGTAATTACTGAGAACAAATAACGATCTTCTATATTATGGATTTGAGCATTTTTTGTTTTAAATTTCCTTTGAGAAACATGCCAACTGACAAAATCCAGAAAATTGAACGATCCACTTATACCATCCTCTTACAATGTTTTAAAGTAACAGAAATAAAGTCACTGCACCTAGAAAAGACCTGAATCTTTGACAATTATTCACATAATACTGTGGAGTTAAAGGAGAAAATGAGAAAGAAGAAATTTATTGTCACTGTCCTATGAATTCACAGTCTGTACATCACCCAGAATACCTGGCAAGCCCTTATGACTTCTTTGAAGGGAATTCTAATGACATAATCATTTCAGCAAAAGAAGTGTAGTGACACTGAGACAGAAAAATAATTACTCTCATTACAAAAAGATATAGAAAACTGCATTCATTTCACAGGGAGGTAGAAAAAAACCCCAACAATTGAGACACATTGAAATAATTCCTGTGAAAGTGACAGGTATTTCAAAACTAAGCAACAAAAAATGTCAGTAGGAGACTACATCACTCCAGGGCAAGGATCTGCAAATGAAAGTAGATCAATAGTAATTTATGCATATCACAATTAAAAAAAAAAGTAGAAAAGTAGTCTGAAATGTGGAATCTCTGCACATGCACACCATCAACTCAACTTTCTTGGAGCACAAAGGAAAAGTGATCAAAGGATTTCTTCTAAATAAAACCAACTACAACTGTTCAGAATAGAAGAACTGTAACAAAAGTTGCAAAGGGATGAGGCAAGAGGAAGTGAGAGCAACCACACAGATTAATAACTATAGAAAACCTCAGGTTACTCAGTTCTGTTGCTGGTGAAAAAACATTGCTGTTTGTCTTACAACCTGTTCTATAAATCTGCACTTAGTTGCAGCATCTCTCCCCATGTGGCCCCTGTTAGTGTTAATTGTGTGCACCCCACACCCAGCAGCTCAGAGAGGCCAAACTGCTCACGGCATCCTTGACACTGCTTGGAGTGGCACATTTTTGAAAGGCTCTGCCACCCTTTGCATATGTAACAGAATCCAATATTTTTTGGGTTTGGAAGTTTGGGTTTTTGGTTTTTGCGGGTTTTTTATGTTTGTTGGTGTTTGGGGTTTTTGTTGGTTTTTGGGGGTTTTTTTTGTTGATTTAGTTGGAGTTTCTTTGTTTGTTTGGGGTTTGGTTTTTTGAGTTTGGGGGTTTTTTTTGTTTAGTTGTTTTTCGGTTTTGAGTTGTTTTTGGTGGTGGTTGTTGTTGTTTTGAGGGGTTTTGTTGGATTTTTTTGGTTGTTTATTTTTTAGAAAACAGGCTTTGCCAGTCAAACGAAATTTCGTACTGGATGCGAGACATGAATACATTTTGTAGCAGAATGAAGGGTTTGCCTTGTCAAAGCCCAGCTAACATCAAGAGCCATTTTTATGAAATGATTTATCCTACAGACACTTTGCCAATGTATTGCTCATTCCCAATCCCTATTTATCTGTTAAAAATCCACACTCTTTCCGGTGAATGGTAAGTTAAAAAATAAAAGTCTTTAATGTAGAAAAATGCATCAAGGTTTCCTGACAGTGTTTCTACCAGAGATGAAAGCCTTTTATTTTACTTCCCTACAGCTGAATATCCCACAGATTTCAACTTCCTACATGCCAAATATCCCCATGTCTCTTTGGAATCAGTGGTGGAAACTGAGTGTAACATGTACAAAGGAGACAGATAAAGTCACAGGTGGTGTCCCCCAGCTGTGGAATTTGTTTGCTTTCACAGATGATGCTGGTGTTTCTAGAAATTGATTTATTTCCCACTTCTCCTGTATTACTCTGTTTTTGAAATTTTTTAAAAAAACAGAATATCAGAGCATTTCTGACTTTGGCAATTATTTCATAAATATTTAAAAAATTTTAATATACAGTCAAATGCCTTCATAATGTGCCAAGTTTGCCTAAAATTTAGGAGTTATAGAACTAAAATATCCAAATCAATATCCAGAAGGTCTTTAAACCAAATTAACTTATGTAGGAGCAGTTAATCCTTGGTGTCAAGCCCTGCTGCCTTTTTATTTTTCTCCCCTTAAGTAATTTAAAAGATAATTTCCCTGATGATTTAAAAGCCCTGAGATGTGCTATATACAGTGGCATCAGCTCTGTCTGGGAAGAAGGACACAATTTACATGTCTTTAAAATAAATTGGCAGAGAATGTAATGCAGCCTTCCTGGGTACTTTGATTATAGCACAACCTACTTATTATCAAGAAAATGTCAAATTCAGATGCTAATTCAGGAAGGAAAAAGTCTTATAGACTGATTCACGAAAATTATATCATAATACACAAAGAAAGAGCAGCAAAACTAAGATGATAAATCTGAGCTTGCGAGTATCTGTAATTAAAATGAGAGTGCACATATAAGCAAATTCTTGCAGGTGATGCTCACCTCTGGCAGATCCACCTGCCCCAAGTTCAGCTGTCACTGCTGTTCCTCTGTGGCGATGATCCTGCTCATCCTTAATCCCTAGAATTTACTGCTGAAAGTAGTTTTATCAAATAACATGATTGGGGGTGCTGAAGAAAATGGAAAGATATTTTCAAACATTAACTGAAAAATACATGTTCTTATGCTTCATCCTCTGATTTGCCTGCACTCTCCTGAGCAGCCATCCTCTTCATATTAGCATCTCCAGACTAAATCTTTCACGTTATTTTTAAAAGCCATGGCTCCCCAAACAGACTTGAGCCAAAAACAAGTAACTGGTCTTGGATTTAAATCCCTGCATGAGTTCTCTTGAGTTTATGGACACATTGGAGTAGCTGTACCTGCATCTCACAACACAACTGGTTTATCCCATAGGGTGGAAGGTGTCTGTTCCAGATGTAAGACTCATATCCAGCTTTTTCACCATGAGCAGAGTCAGGGAAAACAGCACTGGAACCCACAGATCTCATGGCTTTCAGACCAAAATATCACATCTCTGAGCTGGTTTTGCTCTAGAACTGAAAAACCCCAATAACTTAAATTCAATAAAAAAGGTGAAAGAAGTGACACTTACCATATATGTTTGCACCTGACATAAATCTCAAAAACTTGCAATGTTCTCAATTTTATAGTGCTGGAGAAGACAGCATTTTGACATATTTAGGTATTTAGGTATTTATAACCCTGCTGCAAGGGAGAATTAAAAAAAAAAAAAAAAAAATCACCATTCTGGACTTACAGAGGAAAGACAAGTATTTATAAAGAAGAATTACCTTATTTAAAATTCAATGTGCTAAATACTTCAGCACAGTGTGTTGTTTAGCAGAACCTGCAGTTCCCGAAGAAAAAGACCAATGTCTAATCGAAGTTGCCCACCTGGAAAATTGTGGTGCTTGTTCAATGTTATCAGAATAGGCTCATTTACTAGAGAGGCATTGTACAAAAAATAGTCTTGTGTATAAAACATTCTCCTGATTATAGGATTACTCCTGTAAGCAGCCATTCATTTTAGAGCATCATATGCTTCTTAAAGCACTGTGTTATTTTACAGGAATGGCAGTGAGCACTGCACCCTAATCACAGAGGTCCTTGGGATAACCACAGCTCAAATTCCAGGGCAGTTGACTAAGCTCCATCTCTTAATACCTGGAATTCAAAGGTGTTATGTACAAGGGGAAGCTCAAGAAGATTTTAAAATTCCAGCTGTTAACCGGGGTCCAATTCACTGTCTCTGCAGTGTCCATTGCATCTGTCCAGAGATACCCTCCCTGGGATTCCCATGCCTTTGTCCTGAGGGTAGGGCTGGCTGCAGCTCAGAATCTGCCTACTCACCACACAGCTCCTTGCAAATCCCAAAAAAATCCTAATGGAGCCAACGTCCTGCAGCAGCTGAGCAGGAGGGGATGGAGGCAGTTATAAAGGGAAACAAAGAGGGTTAATAACTGTGAGATCCCTGCAGAGTCATTAGCCAGCAATAACAACCAAACAAGGCACTGTCCTTTGCCTGCTCAGCCCTGCCTGAGCACACAAGGCAGCAATCACCCAGAGTGTGACACTGAGCAAATTAAATCCCCCATTTGTGCCTGCAGAGGAATGAAAACCCACTCTTCCTCACACCAACATCCAATCACTACATGACTTATGCTCCTTCCCCAAGGAAGGGAATCAGTCAGGAATCCTTAGTGCACCAGTGCAGTCTTTATTCACAGATGCCTCTCTCTCTATTTAATGAGTATGAAATAACTGAAGGAACAAGGAATTAGTTGAGGGAGTGAGCACTGTTAGGCAATCAGACAAGGCTCTTGAAACCAGACATCCTATATCCTTAGCCAAACACAGTAAAGAGAGTATTCATGTCATCTGTTTGTTGGGCAGAAATAGGACAGATTAAATACAATTTCATTTTAGAAGGGACTTATTTCACCAATAGCATGAAAAGCAAACAGAAAATGAAAATTAATAACAGCACAGTTTGCTCTCCCATATGATTTTCCATCTCATTATTTCACATGGCACTATAAATGATGTCAGATTGCTCGCCTGCAAGTAATAAGCCATTGAATAGAATCTTAGCAGATAGCTAACAAGATGCACTTCTCTAATAGACTTCATTGTTGGAGTGATTAACAAGATCCAGCTTCTCTTCTTGATATGAAATGTGTCCAAGTTGTTCCAAGCATCGTATGAACATTTTCCCCATGAATTCTTTTGTGCAGTGAGAGCAAATTTGGAAGATGAAATTCATAGTCTGTTTTGGAAGAGGGAACATATGTATAAATGTCCTCATGAATCTCAAGGTGAAGTGAATTTTCAGCTTTTTTTATGACACATTTTTGTCATTGTTATCATCAGTGATGGCTGGAGCTGACATTCTTATTAATAACTTTTCGAAATAATTCAAGAAACTTGGTGAGGAAAGAGTAAGTTAAACAGGCTGGTATTCAAACAGTCTCACTGGACAAATCTCTCAGAATTGCAAAATTCTGATGACACAACAAATGTCTGCTCACATTTTCCAAACTTTTACTCTAACACAGGCTGTTTCTGATGATGATCCCTCACACAGAAAAATCAAGAGAAACAGCTCAAGTGTGCTGGATGCAAAAAGGGAAAGACCAGAATAAACCAGAATCCAAAGAGGCACAGAAATATGTAAAAAAGCTGAAGAACTGGCATAATAAGTGGAACAAAACCAGAATTTTAGCATGAGCTAGTAACTACAGTTTTCCAAAAGCATTTTTATCTGCTCCCAAAGGTAGGGAAGTCTAAAACTGGGACTCTGGCTATGGTGAAAGAGGCCCAAGAGCAGTTCCTGACTAACTGGCTCTGCACTTGAGAGCGATGCTGCCATGGTAAGGATTGATTCAAATGTAGCCTCTGTTTCAGGGACTTCATAATTTATGACAAGATGCAGTAGCTTGATCCCAGACAAACAAGTGTGGACAAATATGGATTCATGGGTTTGATAATTAGTGCAGTTTCAGTTGTACACCAGAGTGGTGGGAGGTGCACAGGTGTGCAAGTTTTCTCCAGTCTTTTCATCCTGGAGTTTACCAAGGAATGCTGCTATTCCAGATTTGAATTTTAAACTGAGTTTCTCTTTCCTTTGACATCCAGTTTGAAGCATAATTTTTCATTGTCATCCTGAGAAGTGACAGAAATCAAGTCAAAATAGTGGCCAGTAGACACAGTAAATTGTGACTGGGGAGTAATTAACTTGTCTGTAATTAAACATGGTATCTGGCAAGAAAGTGTGACATAGCTAAAGAGTGGAAAAATTCACATTTAGCATAATTATTGATGAACACTTCACGTGGAATTTATTATTAAGGCATATACAGCAATGAAGTGGATCATCCCATGTTCTGAACATCCTCACCCTAAATAAATGATTTCTTCACTCAGACCATTGCTCTACAGAAGGTCCTCTGAGTTCCCCAATCACTCAGTGATTGCCTTACCAAATGTCCATTGCACCCACACCTGCAGATTTCTTTAAGTCACCACTAAAATTGGTATTTCTTGTGATCTCTGATGGAACTTCTAAATCACTGAGGGATGCTACTACAGTTTGCAAGAAACAGAACCAACACTACATTTTAGAGATCTATGGGTCAGAAGGTAGCACCAAGCCTTACCCCAGCCTAGCTCATACAGTGGATGCTTCCAGAGATGAAAAACGTAGAGGTAACATATATTATTGTGTCAGAATTTTAAAATCAGAGTCTCATTCATAGCCCGCCTTTAGTTGGTTTTATTCACACATGAACACCAAGCAACCTAATATCAAATACTACCTGCAAATTGCAAAATTGAGCTTCCTTTAGAGCGGTAGAGACTTGCCACAAGTGTTCCTGGACTTGTGCTTTGCACTGTGTTTCTGCTGAGGCAAAATAAGAACAACATTACCTGATTTAAATGAATCCTACAGTTATTTAGTACTAATGCAAATATCTGTGCTTTTAGTTACACAGGTCTTAACGAAGCACAGACAAAATAAGGACACTGGTGGTTTAATATCTGTAGATACTGACAGAACCTGTCAGCATAAATACAATGTGCAACGACTGTCAAAATGCAAATAGTGGAAAAAGCCCTTAAGAATGGCTTATCACCATTGCTGACCTCCCTGGGAATACTGCTGTGCCAAGAGCTTCCAATAGACTGAAATGCAGAGATATAATTGGCTCTATAAAAGCTGAGCTTAGGGCTGCAGAAAAAAATTGTTGTTTAGATGCTAATTGATCCTATAAAAATACATGGAGGAGTGAATTGTGTCATTAAATTTCTACAGTTGGTTTTTTTGAGCTCCATGCTAAGTTTAAAAAATAAAAATAAAAGGAGTTGAGCATACAGTGGATTATTAGAAACAATTTCTCCTTTTCATAATGAAAAAATAAATATCTTGCTGCCCTGCCATTCCAGGCCAGTGGGGCTTTGTGATAACTCCTCTTGGGCTCACACTGCAAACACCCAATAAGGCTGCTAAGCCATAACATGAGCTTTCAGCAACCTCACAGGAAAACCTAATAGGGTGTATTGTTGGGTCTAATTCCAGATTTGAATATAGATGCATTCAGCTTTCTGCATTTAGGCACATTACAAATAGAGGCAATACCAATACCTGGAAAATAAATTCCTCTGTGCTGCTCTGGGAATATTTTGACTTTTGCTCCTCAGGCACAGACATGGTGCTGCTCCCTGGGCTCACAGGAAAGTTAATAATGTATTGAATGACTGATAGAAGAAATGAATCACTGTTGTGCATTTCTGTGCTTTCAGACCTGTTTGTTCTGCAAAGATTTTTGTTCTAATATTTGTAAGGTTCCACAGTAAAATATGTTTTACAGGGGAGCATTTAGAAGATATCAGACTTCTGTGAGTAAATCATCATTTCAGAAATTACTTAAATATATAAGCAATCTGTTCATTTTAGGCTCACAGCAATTTCTTAGGCTAATTACCCATCATTTTAAAAGAGACAAATCCAAAGGCCCTTTTCAGGGTTGGATGGGTCACTGAGCAACCTGGTCTAGTGGAAGGTGTCCCAGCCCATGGCAAGGGTTGAAACAAGAAGATCTTTAAGGTCCCTTCCAACCCAAACCATTCTATAATTCTGCAATAAAGGGTTTCTACTTCTCCTTCCTTTCTTTTCTAATTTTTTCACCCACAAAACTTCATAAAATAAATCTGGAAATACCATTTAATGTGTTTGGTTTTATTTGGTTTAGAGCAGTGGCAAGGCACTAGCATCAACACTATTTTTGTATATGTATATGTTTTGTATTAGACTCAAACAGGCAAAATTCCTGATCCTATGAGCTGAACCAGTAAATCGTCCCTGGACAGAATTCCAGCTGTAAAGGGGCAAGGACCTGATTCATGCCTAAAGTTGAATGTCTGAAGGAGTCCCAGCATGATCAGATGGATCTGTGACATGGGTAACTCACAGCGGGGCTGGGCAGAATTGCCACCTACAATTGAGGAGGTTGACAAAGCTCAGCTCTGGGTCCAGCAGCTCCCAGTTCCCACTAATCCTGTTACAAGATCAAAACCATCCACAAACTGGTCCCAGACTGCTTGTGGCTCCCAATACATCCGGGGTGCTGCAATCCATGCCTTTTAATTCCAGTAGCAACTAGGCCATGGTGGGCATTTCATCCTATATAACTAAGCACAACTCCAGGGCATGGTTAGGCCCCAGGTAGTAAGTCTTTCTCTTGCCACCACCAGATACCACAGTGTGATATGGTTGGGGTTGGAAGGGACCTTAAAGTCCAGCTCAGCCCACCCCATCCCATGGGTAGGGACACCTTCCACTATCCCAGGGTGCTCCAAGCCCCAACCAACCTGGCCTTGGGCACTTCTAGCGATCCAGGGGCAGCCACAGCTTCTCTGGCCAATCTGTGCCAGGGCCTCCCCACCCTCACAGGGAACAATTTCTTCCCAATATCCCATCTAACCCTGCCCTCTGTCAGTGGGAAGCCATTCCCCTTCATCCTGACACTCCAAGCCCTTGCAAAGAGTCTCTCCCCATCTTGTAGCTCCTTCCGATACTGAAAGGCCAAAATTAGGTCACCTCAAAGCCATCTCTTTTCCAGGCTGAACAATCCCAATTCTCTCAGCCTTTCCTCATATGAGAGGTGCTCCATCCCTCCAATCAACTTGGGTTATATATCCCAAGTTGTTGTTTTCCACGAAGAAAACATACCTTCCCATTTGCACTACAGCTCCTTCAATAATAAATATTCATACATGGTGGTGCATTTTAGCAAGGAAGTATACTGGCACTGTGATTAAAAACATGGAATTTTCTGCATGTTGAGCAAAGAGCTTAATGCCTTGATTTAGAAATATGCATCTAGTTAAATCCAGGCTTATGGGTCTTCCTTGTACTGATGGATTTGAGTATGTGCTTAAGTGCTTTTCTGAAGCAGAGCTTAACAGATGAAAAACCTTTTGAAACAAGAAGACTGAAAATCAGAAAGCCCTGAAAGATGGCTATTTAAATCTTCATGTAATCCTATTTGCTCAAATATTTACAAGATTCCTTTTCTGTCAACAGACAAAGATATCATTATTTAATAACTGTAGAGAACAGGTTAAACAGATAAATGAGAGGACCAGGGAAAATTAATTTTGTAAATTCCATGTGCTTGCAGATCCTTTTTCCCCCCTCGCTACTTGACCCTAGAAGCCACTACTAGGTAGTCCCAGACTGTTCTACACCTCCACATGTCTCAGTAGGAATAAATACCTATTCACATCATGACAACTCATTCAAGCTGATCTATCAGAACAGGAGACAGAGAATACAGGAGAAAAAGAAGCTGTTATTTAAAAATCAAAACTATGCTGCCAAAGGGTATGAAAAGACCAAACACTTCACAGAGCTTCTGTGACAACTTAACTTATCTGAGTAAATGATACAGCAATTTAGAATAAAGCTGGAAAGAATGTGATGCGTGGAATTAATGAAGTGTATGACAGGGAGGGAATCTGAGGTAAAAAACTCAATTGCTAATGCATTTACAAAGTTAGAAATGCACAAAACAATATTTCATCGATCCAGGTATCATTAAGAGTGGAAAAAAAAGAAAAAAGATATTTGGACAGGTTTACAGTAACTACCTGTCATTTCAGAAATAAATAAACTCCTTCATTTAGGTAAGCAAAACCCATATGCGGAATGGGAGCATCACCTGAGAGTGACCTACGAGGCTGAGGAAAAAAATGCCTCAGATATGTTATTACTGACATAACTGATCACTGCTCAAGAAATGCACAGGTCTGGGAGGACAACCTGAGCACTGAGGAGGAGAACGAAGGATTTTGGCAGAGCTCAACAGCAGATATTGCCACAGTAAGTGCTCATTGAAAAGAACATTTCAGGAGGAATAAAGCTGGAGATATATTTAATGATAATATCCCAGCTCTCTATTCCCTCTAACTCCCAGACATCTGCTGATATCTATTATGGTATTTACATTTATCAGTCTTGGCCTTGTTACGGGTCCTACCAGAATGTAACACTGGAAATTAGTCTACTGCAACAAAAAATCTTGCTCTGAGGGCTGATGAGTACACACTGATATCTCATCAAATTCCACTGATATGCTCGAATCCCAGCATATGCTAAACTCCATTGCCAGAGCAATGTCAGAAATCCATGACTTCAGGATAAAAAAATAAATAAATAGGGGACAAAGCAGCTAAAGGGGAAATGATAAAAAGAAATTTCCTTACAAAGGAGTGCAGCTGTGTTACTGAAGTCCAGGGCTGGGTGATTATGACTCCTGTCAACAGATTACATGACTGAGTTTTAATCAAGTCCCACTACAAGGGCATAGCAGCACTGTGTTCACAGCCAGACAAATTCTACCTACCTGACACCAACAGCATTTCAAGAAAACAGACACTGGATTTCCCTAGTTTGAAGCGTTTCCTCATTTCTGTGTTAGGAGAAGGTAACACTGCTAATTCTAGAAGGACCAATTGCGCTCATGGTATCCACAGCCCACATCCATTCACTTTAAAATAAATGGTGACATTTATATGTATTTTCATAGGAGTCATTCCTGATGCCAAGAAGGATGCAAGTTTTCATCTGTACATTTCATTTGATATTTTCAAGTTTAGGAGACTCGTACAATGGCTAAATGATTAATATATTTCCCCAGCAAAGTCCTGCATTCATTATCAGTTTATTATCAGCTAGAAAGACAGAAAATAGGACCATATTTGCAGAAGTGAGAACCTATATTCCAGTGTGGAACTGCTGGAGACCATAAGCACTCTCAGCATTTACAAAATGAAGCCCTTGATGTTTAAACACTGACATCCTCTTTGTGATGTCAAATGGGTATCTTTGCCTTTTGTGAAGGCCAGGATCCAAAAAGAGAATGCAAAAAGGGTATTTATCACAAGGAGTGGGAGACAAGAAAAAGGGGACGGCAAGAAAATATGCAACCCGAGGGAAGGAAATGAAAGAATATACATATGTGCTGCATTAATAAAAGACTTCAGAAAAAAAATCCATCCTAGAAAATAGTAGGCAATGACACACTAAAGCCACTGAATAGGTTTAGATAAAAAGCTTTAAAGATAATAAAAATAGTTTATTCAAGAAATAAAAAAGAATGAGAAGGGGGACAAAGGGAAAAAGAATTCACATTTTTAGCACAACGGACAATGGGAAAACTATTCAGAGCTCAGCTATACATAATTACATCTTGTTACCTTCTATACAGCAGAAAAATATTTCAGGTCATTGTGTACGAATTTATAGAGAAACTAATGTTTCAGAAGTTTGGAGATTTAAATATTTGAAAATATTACTGTATGTAAACCACACCAACTTTACATGGCTGTAAGTATTCAATATACAAGAACAGAAAAAAATCCTACTTGATTCCAGCTGAAACCAAAGCCATTCACCCAAAGTGTGTCATGTAAGAGTGAAGAAGTGATCCCTCAGAATAAATTCACAGACAGACATGCATAAAAGGGTGAAAAATTATATCTGAGAGTATATCTTGTGTAGGAAAACCTTCTATATGCTCCTGGGATGTCCCATAACAGAAGAATCACACTATTTCTACAGCACCAAAACAAAGAAAATGCATATTAAAAAAGCTATATCAGAGTCTTTGTTCAGAAGTGGAAAAGCAGCACACACACTCGAGACAAAACAATGACCCAAACTGTGAAGTAATAGAACATATTCTTTTACCTCTCTTCTTATGGCAATCAACCACAATGTGAGAGTTTGTTATGGCAGACACCAAATAACTGTGTGTCCTTCTCCACAGAAAGGGCAAGGCTGGAGTGTGCCATCCTATATGGTTTCAACCATATGATGTAGCTGAGGCTGTTTTAGTGTTTGATTGATTATTTCAGCTAAGCCCAAGGCAACACAAGGGCCTCTGAACTCATGGACGAACCATAGTTGAGTCCTTGCCACCGGACACACATTTTGTGATGTAACACAGACTGAGCCAAAAGGAGAAAGGCAAAGCTCTTTGTCTGCTTGTTCCAACCTCCAGTTTTTTACTGGTGTGCCATGCCCTGTGTTCCAAAAGAGGAGAACAAGGAATATTATGGTAGCTGAGCAAAACAAGAAACAAAAACTGTCCCTACCCCAGAGCGCTGGGAAGGAAAGGATGGAAGCTGTTTCAACAGAGTGCAGTAGGTTACAGAGAGAGAAATCCCAGAGTGTGGGGTGCTCTCTGCAGCCAGCAGGCTCTGTGCAATGAGTGCTCACAATTACTCTGAAAGGTGAAGTTTGACATCATGCATCCAGCTCAGCAATTTCCCTGTATGCAGCTCTGCCTCATACAGGGAGCCCACGAGTTCATTGATTGTAAACCTCTTGCAGAGAAAGGTTTCAAAAATGAGTTATGCATCCTGACTAAAAGAAAAACACTCCATGGAGAATCAGTCTTCATACAGCAACTGAAGACTTTACACTTATTTCAAAATATCAACCCAAGAACAATATCCAGTGTTGTCAAGCCTTCAGTCATGTTTGAGTAGAAGAAACAATTGTTGGTGTGTGGCATTTGGTGTAATTTCATGCTCTAAAATGGAACAGTCAGTCCTTACATTATTACAGTGGTAATATTTTTTAGGTAATCGCCACAGAAACCAGAGAATCCAATGTTTCCTTTCAAATATAGGGAATTATCTTGGATCTAGCACCAAGATTTCAATTTAGAGAAAAAAAAGAAGTGCTTAAAGAGACACTTTAAATGTGCTTAAAGAGACACACAAATATAATGCAGGTGTTATTTCAAATGTGACATCCACTCCAGATATTTTAAAAGCATGTCACTTTCTGCAGTGATCTGCAAGCTTCCCTGTTACAGTGCAGATACTGTAACGCGTATCAAACAACGAGGCCCGTGGAAAAGAAATATAAATGGACCGATTCTTGATGGATGTTTCAGAGATGTTTATTTCTCCAGCCGCATGGCCGGGATCTGCCGAGGAACTGTTCCAGTCATGGGACCCGAGGGTCCTTGCCCGCGCAGGGGATCACAAACCAACCAATGGGGAATGAGGCTGACCAGGGGCAGGGAAATCTCGTGCCTCCCGCCCGGGGCCCCTCTCCCAGGGCTCCATGGCAGGCGGGGAAGGGACCCCGACACTTCCCTTCATTAGAAATGGGAAGATATCATACGAAAAAAATATCCTGGACTAATGTCACTTTTGGAGCCAGTCCTTGGAGAAGAAGTATGATGCAGTGATTTCAGCCTGCATCTAGAAAACCTGCTTTCAATGAACTGCTGCTGTTGGAACCCTGGGTTTAGAGAATTTAGGTTTCTGGGATATAATAATATATGCATGTATAACAGTACAGAGGATTTTGGGTGTGGATTTGTCCTTCTTCTTTTCTCCTCCTGCTTCACCAATCTGAGTGCTCTGGTATTGGGTCAAAAAAACCCACACTGCGGATCATGTATAGTTAGTAATTGGATTATAAGTAAAAACATATTACTTAGCATTTCATAATTGGTTGATTTGGACCTTAAAAGGCCTTGAAAGTTAGAACTTGGGGCCATTTTTCACCTTGTTAACTTGGAGGCACACTCTGTGCAGCTGTGCTATAGATAAGAAAATAATAAACATCTAAGTCCGAAGAACAACCTAGCACCTTCTGCCTTTTAATCCAAATTCTGAGTAAAAGAACTTGCGATTCAGAGGCAAAATGAAAATAGAGAAATTAACTATTGGAGCCCCGTGTGAGGACTCAGACTTTGGACTCCCTGAGGAAAACGAGAGGAAAAAGAAGAAAAAGCAGCTTAGAGCTGGAAGAGAGAAAAGAAGAAAAGGCAGCTTAGAGCTGGAAAAGGTAGAAGAACATTCCCTGGGGAAAAAAAGAAAAAGGATCTTGGACCCTAGTGGCTGGTGAAAGGAACCAGGACCAGACTTCTGAACAGTTACGGAACAAAGGGAACTGAGGAAGGCTTCTGACGCCAAAGTCAGGTATGATTCATATGCTTCAGGGTTAATCCTAGAGTCATAATGGGAAATGTTATGCCAAAATCGCAGAGAGATGCTTTTAATAAGTTAATAAGCAGCCTCCTGTGGAAATGGTCCAGCTGCACAGCTTCTTCCCATTTGCAGAGCTGTATATAAAGTAATAGTAAGCAAAAATCAGATAGAACAACGCAGCGAGGTGCCGGCAGCTTCTCACAGCGACACGGCTGGCGTGCAGCCTATGCTGCCTGCACAGGAGGGGAGGGGACCCCGCCTCCTTCTCAGGCTCAGGCAGCAGGAGCTATAATTCTAGCGAAACAGAAGGAATCTGTAATAGATCCCTAGCCAGTCGAGATGTGTGCCCTTGCAGCAGGCACAATAAAAGAGAAACAACCAACTTTTGAGAGAATGGAGGGAAGCAGTTCCGCTGCTTCTCTCGGAGAAGAGGCAAATTTGGCAGATACCAGGGGCTCAAGCGAGGGGAGCGTGGGTTTGTCCCTAGCCGGTCCACAAACAGCGGAACAGACCGATCTGGGGTGGCAGGAGGTAACAGAACAACAGGAGCCACCCCAGACAAGAGAAACAAAAGCAGGGCACGATGTCGGAATGGCAGTTTCAAACACTGAACCAGAAATAACAAGCTGTAACTCCCTCCTGCCCGTCGCTGTGGCACGAGGTCCCTCTCAGTCACCTGCTTTTGTGCAGGGTCCTGATAGGTCTCTCACCATGGCGGCAAGCCCCGCGGCTTCCTGGTTAAATCCCAGCATGGCACAGGCTAGTGTATTTCCTGGAGACTTGCTCCAAAACTTTTTAATACAGCTACAAAGCTGCGTACAGGACGTGTGCTTCCTGCAAAATGGCAGCACACAGCTCACTTCCCGTGTACAACAAAGTGGCGCCACCCTAGTCATTTCCATAAACAATGCCTACCGACTTCCACCTGCACCATCTTGGGACCAACAAGTTGCTCGTCCTCCAGCTACAGCGCCACCCGTGGCCATTTCTATTATTGCACTCTCAAATATATGTAATAAACAGACACAGAGTCGACCCGATTTCTGCGCTAGGGAAGAAAGCGTGAATGCAGCTTTGAAGCCAGAAGGAAAAACATCTTTACAGGGCATAAATCTACAAAATGCACAATCTACACATTGCAAATAGAGAATTAGTCACATTTTCTCATAATTTAGGAGTATTTTCAAGCAATAATCCAAATAATTCTTCAGAAGATATGCCTAACTTTACCAACTGGGCAGACAAGCCTAAGAAGATACAACACCACCAACAAGATACAACAACATCAAGCCACAGGAGATACAACTTAGAACCTGTGTCAGCAATCTACAGGATCTACAGCAGCTCTTGGGAGAATTTGATTGAATCAGGCCAATTTTGGGGATCACCAGTGACGAACTTGCTCCAGTTTTTGACTTGCGAAGAGGAGACTGTGACATCACATCTCCCAGGACTCTTACTCCTGAGGCTCAAAAGGCTTTTGACAGAGCGGCAAACAGATATCACCAAGTACTCATTTTTTGGAAAATATAAAGATATCCATCTGCCAGTGGATACATTTTCCAATGCAGTTTTTGCCTTCTTGCACACAGGACAAACAGCAAAACATGCACTTCAGCATTTTTCTGCAAGCATTTGCATCATTAGGTGTGCCTCAAGAAATAAAAACAGACAATGGTCCAGCTTATATAGCAAAAGAGCCACATAAATTCTTAATGAATTGGGGTGTACGTGACTCCTTCGGTATTCCTCATTCTCCTACAGGGCAAGGGGAGGCAGAGGCTATGCCTCAAATGCACTTGAATAAAGCTCTATACGTTTTACATTTTTTAAACAGCTCTTTTGCAGAACCAAATCCGCTAATAATCAGACATTTTTTTAACAGCACACATGCAAAACTCAAGGGAAAATCCTTTAGTTCTAATTAGAAATCCAGAGATAGGACAAATTGAAGGTCCATTTCCTTTAATAACCAGGCGCAAAGGGTTTGCTTGTGTTTCTACAGGTACAGGACCCAGGTGGCTTCCTGCGAAGAGCGTGAAGCCATACCACGCGCAGAAACACGTTGACAGCCCCACAAGTAAAGAAGAAAGTACACAGACATGAACTATGCAGAGACTAAAACTCATACCTGCAATCTCTTGTTTTTATTGCTAAAACTGTGAACTTTGGGTTTTATGTCAATAAAAAGAGTGTGAAAAAAGAGAATGTCGTAAAGCTCTTTTGGCAAATAATCCTTACTTTCTTATTTTAAAGAAGGCACGAAGTACCTTTGTGCCTCATCATTAGGTGATGTTTGAACAAGATTGAAAAATATAAAAGAATATTCTTAAAAATTCGTTTAAAAATTAAAATTTAAGAAAAGAATATTTTGCCAAAGGATAGCTTTAAAGAAACATGAAGTTTAATCAGATGTTAAGTTTGTTTTTTGCTTAGTTTGTTTTGTCTGCTTTTAGTGGTATAGCTTTGCCAGTTAGTCAACCTAAGACCAATGTTTGGGTGACCTTAGCCAATGCCTCAGGCTTGGATACCATTTGTTTGACTTATTCAAGTCCAGAAAAGCCATTTTCAACCTGCTTAGTCTGTTTACTGGTAGACAATTGGCCGATACCAAAAAATGTCTCTTCAATTCTTTCATGATTCCTCATGAATCCTACAGAGGAATGGGGTGTCTGGACTAAATTTCTCCCTAAGACACCCTATGAACCTTAAGAATTGGAAATCCTTGGCTCAGTAAAAATGGATTTTTGCATAATATTTAATTCTCCTGAGTCAAAACAGAATAAAAACAAAATCACAGATGTCACTCCAAATCATGCATTGTACGAAAATGAGACATCTTGGTACAATTTCACCTCAGTCTCATAATCTGAAGGTCACGAGTTCGATCCTCACACATTCTCCTTTTTTTGGAATGTCTTGCAGGAATCTTTCTGACCACTCTAAGTCAGTCTTTGCTGATATCAAAGAACTGCAAATAGGTCTTTCAAAATTAAGAGAAGAAAATGAGTCCGGTTAGTTTAATGATCTGTTTGGGAACTAGCAAATTACTAAATTGATCAAAGGTCTCATAAAAATGGGAGGTCTAAATATAATTGTTATCCTTCTCATTTTCCTCCTTGAGCCGTGTTTGTTCTCCTTTCTGCAAAGGGCCCTGCAGAGGACCAGAAACGCTGCATTTCTGGTTGAAAAACAATTAGAAGAAGGTTTAACCAAACTCAAAGTTGAAAGAGGATCATGGCTGGATGATCTGTTTGATTGGTTGAGCCTCACTCTATTGTGGAGAGAGCTTCTGAAATTGGGCATATATGTTTTGATTGTCATTATAGTCATCATGGTACTTACACCTTGTCTACTTCAGTGTATCCGACAATGGTTTAACAAAGCAGTTAAAGCAGGGTTCATGGCTCAAACAGGAGGGGAGATATTGGAACCCTGGGTTTAGAGAATTTAGGTTTCTGGGATATAATAATATATGCATGTATAACAGTACAGAGGATTTTGGGTGTGGATTTGTCCTTCTTCTTTTCTCCTCCTGCTTCACCAATCTGAGTGCTCTGGTATTGGGTCAAAAAAACCCACACTGCGGATCATGTATAGTTAGTAATTGGATTATAAGTAAAAACATATTACTTAGCATTTCATAATTGGTTGATTTGGACCTTAAAAGGCCTTGAAAGTTAGAACTCGGGGCCATTTTTCACCTTGTTAACTTGGAGGCACACTCTGTGCAGCTGTGCTATAGATAAGAAAATAATAAACATCTAAGTCCGAAGAACAACCTAGCATCTTCTGCCTTTTAATCCAAATTCTGAGTAAAAGAACTTGCGATTCAGAGGCAAAACGAAAACAGAGAAATTAACATGCTGCTACCATCTGGTTGGCAAAGAACTTATCATCCTGTACCTTTGTTATGCATAAGAAAGTAAGGAAAGAAAGGGGGTTTCAGACAGAAGCTTGTTGAGGGGTATTAGTGATTGCAAGGTGCTCTGACATGGTGCAGAAATGTCACATAAAGGACCTGGCTCAGGCAAGGAAAATGAAATGCCAGGCTGTCTGGGAAGAGACAGAGGAATATTCCCAAAAGCTCAGCCTCAGGGGACCTGGTCCCTCCAAAATCAGTAGTGAAATTTCCATTTAGACTCAAGAAAATGTTCATCACTTCCAGAAATGCTGCCCCAGAGCACAACTGGAAAAGAACTACAAACTTCAGCAGACCAAATTCTCTTCACCAGCCCCCACAAAATTACACCAGTAGCTACAGTAATTTTTTCAGACAAGCAGGGCTCAGACTGAAATACTGAGCCCCAGGGAGTACTTGTACGTATCATGAATTCACAGTATTATTAAAGATAGTTATTCATAAACAGCAAAAGAGAATAGCAAAAGAGAACAGTGTGTGAGAGATTCCAGAATCCTTTTTAAGAGTTAGACCCATTGCGCTTTGCTAACTCAACAAGTTAGAGAAGTCCACATGAGTTTTGTTCCCAGGAGGCAAACAGAGAGGAACCTCTCTCGTAGACACTCTGGGGATGCTGCTGCTGGCACATTTTTGTTAAGGTGGCCATAAGGCTTTAGAAGCCAGAAATTTGGGCTTGCAAGATCTTAAAGTAGCACTTCCACATTCCATTAGCAATACAAAATTTATATCAGCTGAAAATATGAACAAGGGTATCTTTAAATTGGCAGGAAAGGAATCCACACAGGCAACTACATTGGAAAATTATTTTCCCCTACGTTATCTTCCTGCAACCCAGCAAATCATAGAACCTATTTGTAGTGGGGAATCATTCCTCAAAGTATTTAATTTGGAGAAACTCGTTTAGATCTTTGTTGGTTTTCTAATAAAGCCAAGATTTGAATAGTATACTCTTATCTTTAGGAGTAGCAATTGCAAAGTTTCTGACTACTTGGTCAAATAATAAAAAAAAATCTTGGCATTCAGATAATGCTGCATTCACTTAAAGAAAAAAAGAAGTTTTTTGGAGAAAGTCTTTGACTTCCACATACCATATATTAAAAAAAGACCTTCCTAAATTCTTTCCTGGATGGAATGAGAGCGCTTAATGTTCTGACTAAAGAATGCCTGAAATAACTCCTCAGTGAAACGAATGTCTGAAAGAGACTGAGAATGAAGATTGACCAAGCATAGCTCAATTGGAACCACTTCTGAAAGACTCCTCTAAAATAGACAGCTTTGTAGAAACTCTTTCCTGTAGAAATTTTAAATCTTTCTGTCCGTGACCATAGAAAATTCTTTCCGAAAGCCCAAAGATGACAAAGTTTTATGCCTTGAGCCCCCATTACAGAGAGCAGTGAACAGACTTCTCCCACAACTCTGTTATTGATCTGACATGTGGCTTTGATGAAATTGTTCTCCATGTCTCTGCTTACAATTCTTTTTATATTCAACTAAAGTTCTTTGTAATCTGGGCTGCTCCCCGTGAAACATCCACACATTGGGGTCCTGATATTAATTAACAATTTGTACTGCTGGAAAATAGACAATTCAGGTTTACATTGCAGCACTATATTAATATATATGGCAGGATAAGTTGTTAAGTAGTGGAGAACCAGCTCCAGTGCACAAATAAGCAGTTTCCAGCTATCTTTCACCTTTGTGTTAATTTATAAAGCACACAACAGTAATTTGGGTTTTGCTGCTATTAATCCCTCCTATTATCGTGGGGATTTTAGCAGTGTTTATTCAGAATTTATGATCAAAATTTATAGGAGTGCAGTGTCACGGGAAAGAGAAAATTTAGGACTAATTGTTGGCAATTGGTAAATTGCAACATCAGCAAAAGTTGGTGGATAACTGATTCCCAATATATATATCTCAGCAATTTTTCCTTTAAAGGTAAAAGAGAAGAAACACTGCAAGCTTACTGTTCTTTCAGGAAAAAGTGGATTAAAAGGGAAGAGATTGTTGAAGACTTCACGGCCTTAAAAAATATGGCAGTGCCTTTCTGGATTTTCTCAGACAGGGCTGCATGAAACTGAGGAAACCCCACCAGGGATGACTAAATACTGCCTGGTAAATACTTACAGAGGGGAAATGTTTTATTTGTGATAAATTGAGTACTGAGTTAAGAATTCATTGAAGTTCTGCAAATTTACCCATTTGACTCTCCTGCCCAAGACACAGCCACACACATAATTTCATTACCAACCTGAACTGGGATCACCGGTCCACCACAAGTGAAGAATAATTGTTCACTCTTTAATAAATTAACTAAACATTTGAAAAAGGAGAGCAAGATGTGTCGATTGGTTATTTATTTCAATAAATTAAAAAAAAGATGTTACGGAAATGAGGTTGAAAATGTGAGATTGCAAGGACAAACTCTGACACAGAGAAGTAGGTGTTACCAGAAGTGTAGTCGGGCACTGGAAAGACTCAGGTTGCTGAGAGCAGCTACACTAACCTCCTCTCACTACACAGAGCTCCAGGAAAGGAATAATTAATGTGAAAGTTGTTGGATGAGGTCAGGACAGAATTTGAACATTTTCAAGTGTGGGTGAATTATCAGCATCACCCCTTCCCTTCATCATTACTTTCAGCTGCAAGATGGCCTCAGGCAGGTTTGTTTTCACGATAAAAATTTGTAGCAAATGCAGGAGATGGGTGAGATTAGAAGCAAAAATGCCACAGTTTTTGTTCACCCAGCTGGTATTCAAGTCAGTGGGAATATTTGCATAGATCTGGTATCCTGATGCCATTAGCGGGACGTGAGTTTACACTCAACTAAAGAATTATAACCCAAGAGTCTTGAACAATTGTCAAGGCAGTATTTGCCTTGATGCCAGCACACGTAAAAGCTGTTCTGCAGTCCTGTCTTGCTCCATCCTGGTGTACAGCAAGGGGCTGACACTACAAACCGTGTTGGCTTCACTGAGGGAAGGTGAAGGAGGAAGACCCCTAACATCGCAGCCCCATTTTTTGTCAACTTCCCAACTCTTCTATCTAATACTTCAGAGAATTTAAAAATTTGTCTCATTCACCAGTATCTTTCTATCCTCTGTTTAGGGAAGGTGATTTTCAACTACAGCACACTTCAATATCTTGTGTTGTGGTACATGCTCGAGAACACACAAATCAGTCCTCAAAACATCAAAAAAGATTCAACCAAGGCCAGAAGAGAGAGAACTCAGAGATTTTACAGCGACATCTCACCTGAAATTATTACCATAATGTAATCAGTAAGAGTTTGGTCATTGACTGCCATCAGGTCAACCTCTCTTGGTTAACATATGTAACCCTACAGCAAGGACTGCAACTAAATAAATTTTTTTTAAAAAAGAAAAAAGAGGGGTGGAGAGATCTCCACACCCATGTTTTTCCAAAGTATTATTACAGATGAAAAAACCTCTTGTGACAGCTTTTATCAAGGCACGTTCCTTACCTCTAGAAAAGATAAGTCTTCCCCAGACATAACACCAGTGAAGATCAGATTTGCTCACAAAGTAAAATACACTGTTTTAGAAAGAGGTAAGAATCAGTCCTGCAGATGTGTTATGAATGGATGGTGAGGGTTTAAATAAGTCCTGGCCTTTTGCCCAGGCCTCTGGCAGCAGGCAGTAGCTTTATTGAGGTGGCCAGCACCCCAAGATCCACTCTCACTTGCAAGTTCTTTAATAATGGCTGATTCAGTCTATTATAGAATGAATTATTTACTTAGTAGACACAAAACTAACAGACATAAGACATAAAACAGACTACACAGGGATAAGACAAAAAGAGACTACTAGTGTTACACATGGGGTTAAAGGTACCATTAATTTTACAGATATGAAGAAATAATATAACTTAGGATCCAATGTTTCTTACCATCCATTTCCTGGTAGAGCACACATTGAAGTCCTTTCCCTCAATTCCCAGGAAAGTAACCACAGAAGCTGTGTCCAGACTCCAGGAAGAAGTCTGACTTGCTTTCAGTGCATGTGTGTAGAAGGCTTCTGCCTCTGTGATATTTGTGGGGGCTTTTATAGACATAAGAACCCTGTCTTTTGGTCAAGAATATTTATTTTTCTTTAATCTCTTCCCACATTTGTCCTCCAGACTAAGATGTTGATTCTTAGCTGGGGGCCTGAGCCCTTTTGGCGCAAGAGATGACCCCATGCTGGGCCTGTGATCTGCCTGGGTTATCTCTTGCATATGCACCAGCCAACTGTGGTAGAGAGGAGGTAGACATGTCCTGCCACAGAATAAAAACAATATTTAAAACAATTTCCCATTTCCCCCACATTTTTACAATACCCCTTGGTATTGGTATATCTTGGTCCGTATTCATTTTAGTGATTCTGTTAAACATCCATTTTCTAAGCAGGACAAAACAGTCCCTTAAGAGTGGAAAAGAGTAAACTGAATTGTACTCCATTTATTTCTGTATAGTCTTTCCCACACAAAGAAACTGAAAGTGTCAGGGATATAATAATGACAGCATTTATCCAAGTTTTTCAAATGTTATGTGCTTAAAAGCCTTGTGTTCTAATAGGATGGATTATATTCCTTACAAAAGTGCTGCACAGCGAAGTTACACCTGTCTTCCTTTTTTAAAATTTGTTATAACACTTCTCCATAGAGCTTTGGCTTCCAGCTCCCAGAGGCCCTTAGATCCTCTACCTCACTAAATTCCCAAAATCCCATTAATAAAAAATAGATTAGAAAGTTTATACACTGGATGAGATAAAGGGTTCTGAGCCAACTTATGTTTGGATCAACAACATGAGGGTGTAACAACATAATTATGGAGGGACTGGAATGAACACCAACCCCACTGTGCACTGTCCCACTGCCACTGCACCATTCCTGCTGCCTGGAATATCCCACTGATGTCAGTCATTGACAGAAATCTTGGAGTTGTCCTAACAACACTGTGATCCACATGCAGGGCAATCTAGTTCCAGAACATCTCAGTAGAAAAAAGCCTCCCAGTACTAATTTATTCTCTTTTTTTAATTATTTTTTCAGTTAGGCCAACCAGAGATTTGGAGAAAGAGCTGGCATCTATTAAAAGGATTGATGTACAGGTCTTCCCAGTACCTGCTGAATCACTGTGGATAATCATGCAGCAATAAAGGCCATGAATCTGCTGCAATCTCTGATCTCCCGTGTCTGAGCTACAATTACAGCGCCAGGCCAGGGTGAAGATACGGCAGAGCCAACAACCCTTGACAGCAAAGCCATTAACAGCTCCTGCTTCTCAGCCCTCCAGCTGGACTGGGAAATGCCAACATCTTCATTCTCATTCAGTCTATCAGAGTCTGAATAGATTTTCTTTTTAAGTATCTAACAAAAAGACAAAGTATCATATGGAAATGCACCTCAATCTTTTATTCATAGGGCAGCATCCTGGGGGAACAACCACCACCTCCTGCAATGCATTCTCCTCTCCTCAGCTAGAATGAAAACCCTCTCATAATTTTTGTTGTAGGAAGTATAAAAAGACTGAGTGAAGTTGCAGGAACATTCTATTTGAATGACTGTGAAAGTGTGACCCCCTAAAATTGATAAAAAGAGGCTCATGGTAAGAAAAAGCTATTTAGAACAATCACTGTCCATACCAAGTCCACTCTGCGTGAAATGATGTCATTGTGACATCTGAGCAGAATTAAAAGTCATTGAAAGATGATAAAAATCATGCATGTGCAATCAGAAAATGCTATTTATGATGTGTGTTTCAGACAATACTGGAACGTGAAGAGGAGATTTAGGTGCCATGGGATGAACACAAACAGTCTTAAAACTGATGTCCTGCGCAAGAAAGGGGAGGGTAAAGCTTGTTTATCACTTTTGAGCTACATGGCCACCTATACCAAACTGGGAATAAAAATAGGAACATGGAGGGAAGAAAAAATATCATATTGAACAAGAGAACAAAAATTTAAGGAGAAAAACTGTATCAGTCAATCCTAGGTTGACAGACATCATGTCACCAGGCTCTTAAGTCAAGAACATCCAAAAAAAGGCTTCCTTTTTTTGCTTATTCTTGTGTTCTGCAACTGTTCACTCACTTCGATCACCAAAAATTTCACTCTCATTTTGAATAACATCGTTGTTTTCTCTGAGTTTGTCTGGAAACAGAAGAGTTACTGGACAACTAAAAAGAGACAAATTTCTGAGAAAAGCAAAGCAAATAAAGCACTAATGAAAACAACTACAGATACCAAACACATACGAGTCATCTGCAAGCTTTCGGAGCTGTAACTTTTGCTTTTCATTTTGAAGGAGGTAGAAAAGAGGCTGGTACTTTGACTGTGAGCATTTTGGAAGAAATCAAGAACACCCAAGGCTTAGGGTGATAGGCAGCATTTGGGCTGTGTTTTCCTTTTGAAAAGTCACTGATTATAATCCAATTGACAGGATGGTGGGATGTTAAATATAGAAAATAAAAGTCAATTCCCACCAGTCTTTTATGAACAGATGGCAGAGTCTTGGATTTTGACAGAGTTGGTGTTTAGGTAAAAGAAAAAAACCATGCCTTTTAGACTTAAGTTGTCAAAATTCAGAGGGGTTTAAAATTTATTTCATGTTGGACTCAGTAATGTGATGTCAGCCTTCCAAGCATTCTCTTGATCTCAACACAGGCATTCAGCTCAGAAAGGTCCATGGGAAGTGACATCCTGCTCTGTTTGCTGTGTGTAAAGGACCTGAATCAGCTCAGAGAAATTCTCAAAGCATGAAGATGGTTGAGAAGAAAAGAATTATATTGAATTAACTTTTCTCCTGCTCTTTACACTAAAACAACACAGAAAAAACTGCACAGATGTGTGAATTGGGAGACAAGAAGTTCTCCTTCCAATTTATTCGCTGAATGGCCATGGCCATAGCAAGGCCATTTTATAAGCTGAAGTTAATGAAGTGAACCCCCTTTTCAGAAAATATGCTCTTGCCTGCAAACATATCAGAGGCTGAATTTATATTCCTAAGAAGGGTAAAATATTAGACTGAAAGACTACACTAAGGTTATTTTCCACATCAGAAACACATCTGGCCAGTATATTCAGTTTTTAAACTGCAAGTTTTTCAGTTGCTAATTTATGTAACTTTAATGTTTCAAACTGTCTATTAACTCTTTAAGAAGAATGTGCACCATACCAAGCAAATTCATAGAAATTACCACTGTGAAACACAAGCCATCCTTTCCTCCTGTCTCTGGGCAGTAGATACACACTGCAGGTAATTATACAACCATAGAGGTTGGAAAGGGCCTTTAAGATCAAGTTCAACCATCAACCCAGCACTGCAATCATGTTCCCCACTAAACCATGTCCTCAAGTGCCATATCCACGTGGTTTTTGAACATTTCCAGGGATGGTGAATTCCCCCACTTCCCTGTGCAGCCTGTTCCAATGCTTTATAACCTTTTCCATGAAAAATGTTTTCCTAACATCCAGTCTAAACCTTCCATGGCACAACTTGAGGCCATTTCCTCTCATCCTGTCACTTGCTACATGGAAGCCCAATTAGTGGTCAGGATTTTATATTCTGGGAGATCAAAGTCTCACAAATGTGAGATGGAAAAAGAAGAAGTTCCCCTGTGGCTGGGAGCATATCCCAAAAGCAGAAGGGAACTGGGTAGACATTTTCTAGGGCTGCTACCAGCCCAGTTATCCCACCCGTGGCTGGTGCTGGAAGAAGGACACTGAATGATGCCTCAAATTCCAGATTTGCTGAGCAGTGCCATTAGGAACACCAGGCCAAATCACTGTCTTGAAATAAACATCTCAAAAGCAAAACACAAACTACAAAAACACCTTTCCTCCCCTCAGATCCTGTCCCAAAATACCCTTGATGATAACTGAAGACTCAGAGACATCACGATTTTTAAGAGTAATCCATCATGATGGCAGGTAGATATCCTCGAGCTGGGTGCAGGATGAAATCCCAGCTGAACACTAAAATGTCAGATGGTTGAACAGACTCACAGACTGAGAATTCTTAAATAGGAATTGAAAGAAACAGGGTTATCTACCCTCAGAAGAGAAAGAAAAAAATGTTCCCTTTTTCTGTCAAGCATTCAGACATTTGTGCTCTGTAACAAGTCAGCTCAATAGATTTAATTACAGTTTCCTCTACCATGTATACTAATATCGGGTGCTGGAAGCAGAGGAAGATATTTTCCTGGGGAGTGAGCTGTACTGATAGCAATGTTCAGTGGGATTTGCTGCAATATCCCAGACATCTTTAATATTAGTACTGGGTAGTCAAGGTCCTTTATTTTTCTAAAAGCACAAAAAATTGTACATGTAGAAGGATATACAGTAGGCTCAGCCGTAATTCTGCCCCTTGCAGCCTCATTATCTCTTACATGAAAAGCAGGGAATGTTCTTAGTTTTAAAACACAGGATGAATTGTTATTGGTTTTACTTATCTTCATGAATTTACATAACAATACTTATTTGTCCTGTGCTGTTTGTCATTTCTAATTAAACTGTGGCCTGCCATGAGATGGCAGCATGATCCCAGCTACCTCCACAGGAAGGTGAACATGGCACAGAGGAAAGAGCATCTGGCAGATAAAGAAATGGCCCTGTGTGTCTCATATGCAAGTGAAAAACAAATCCACTTTACATCAGAAGAGTCTAAAATGTAAGATTATAACAACACGATGGCAGACTATTTACAGAACAGGACAGCCTTGCTACTTTGACCAGGAAAACACTTCAGTCAATATTGTTATTGCAGAGCTTAATCCAAATGTCACAGGAGCTTCCTGAGGCCCCAAGGCAGCTGGTGGGAAACAACTGAGGTCGTGAGGGGAAGGGACAGTGAATGCAAACCTTCCGACCTTGTTTATGCCTCTCATGAGAGGCCTGAGAGAAGGCTTCTCATGTTGCTCATAATTTCATAGATAAAAATGATCATGAACTAAAAACAAACTTGAGACACACTCATGTGTAATAAATTTCTCCATCCAAATTGCTGTAAACAAAGAGCATGGAATTGGTCACATTCACTATCAAACCATAGAGAAGCTGGCAGCAGGAAGGACACCAGTGAGGTGACAAGGCCATCTGTGAGCTGGCATTGGGCATTACCAAGTACTTGGAGGTATCAAAGCAAAGAGAAGTGTCAGGCAGAGAGCTGAGGGAGCATAATGAGATAATTGAGCACTCCCTGATACCTGGAACAAGAGGGAATAAAATTCCTGCCTGTGGGACTGGGGGTAAAGCTGTACCTCCTTTTATCTGCCCCACAAGCATTTGCCATCCAAGAATAGCACACTCAAAAGTGGTAGCTTGGGGAAAGACAGGAGAACAGCATCAACATCCACTGAAAACACAGGGGTGATAAGGAATTTTTGCACTGAAAGAACATTTATCTTTTTATTCATTATTACAGTGAGAACCTTATTCAGCAAGTCTTTGAAATAGATGCAAGAAATGGAGAATAATGAAGTCAAAAAGCCAAAACCTTTTTGCCTGCATTCGTTGTAGAGTTTATTTTGTACATTACCTGGAAATAGTAAAACAGCTTCTTTGAATTTCCTTTTGTTGATTTATGAAGAGCTGTTCAAAATCTGCCTTTGCCTGATGATTTACTGATGCATGACTTTCAAATCATGATAAATATATACATACACATGTGTGTATTCATAGAATCATCATAGAGTCACAGAATGGTTTGGGTTGGAAGGATCTTAAAGCTCATCTGATTCCACCCTCTGCCATGGGCAGGGACACCTTCCACTGTCCCAGGCTGCTCCAAGCCCTGTCCGAGCTGGCCTTGGACACTTCCAGGGATCCAGGGGCAGCCACAGCTTCTCTGGGCACCCTGTGCCAGGGCCTCACCACCCTCACAGGGAACAATTCCTTCCTAATATCCCATCTAAGCCAACTCTCTATCCAAAACCATATAAATACAGTATATATTTTTCGTCTCAGAAGTTCCTACTTGCTAAGTTTGAAAAACTGTCTCTGTAAATTGGATATTAAAGCATTAAGTTTCTGGGTGGGCCAAGAAATGTGTTCAGTGTTTTATTCTACAGCAAAGTGCAAAGCTCAATAATCAATAAGAAGCATTAAAGTGTAATTATGGAACTTTATATTACAATCCCATAATTGTCTCAATAATTTTCCCCAAGTAAGTTAAACGTGCCTTTTAAATATTCAAGCAGTGAAACTCCAGATATCATCATCCAAGATAATAGCCTTGAGTCAATAACCAAACAAGAAAAAAAATCCCCCACAAAACCCACAGGCCGGAAAAGTCTCCTCTCAATGTTTCTGTGGGTGTGACGTACACAGACAATAAATTCAGTCCCACTCTGTAGCTACAAACTACCACATACCACTTATTTAATAAAATTCTCTCCCAGGTAAAAAATAAGTGACAAATTCTTAAGCCAAAGCAATCTCCCAGTCTGAACTCCAACACCCAGACCATTCTCAGTTGTTTTTCACACCACTAACTTGAGTTTCAGTGAAGGAAAGTAGGCATACATGATTGATTTTTCCAGCCTATGATAGCATCAAATTTTTGTTCACTGGAGAACATCATGTACACAATTTTACTGTTGCACCAGAGAATATCTGATTTTGTTTAGAAGAATCAATATTTCCTGAAGAAAAAGAAAAAAAAACAAACCAAAAAAACCCCCAATCAAACAAAAAACAACAGCCTGTGTCATGAAGGTGTGCCAGGAATGACACAGCTCTGGAGAAAGGACAGACTGACATTTTATGGCTGCCCATATGCTGAGATCTGTACAGATCAAACTGGAACATTCATATTCTAGTCTCCAAGAGCTATTCCAACCACTTGAGCGGACTTGGATCATACTCTCTTTCCCTTCTCTTTATTTTGTGATTAATGTGTGCATAAGAACCACAAGCAACTTTTTGATTTTTTCCGTGGATTTTTTTTCTCTGGACACTTTGCCAGTGCTGTGCTACTGTGCCACTGAAGCCTCAGTAATACAAAATCCATCATGACATAACAGGATAATTGTATCAGATTGCTGTGCACAATGATACTCTGTGTTATTACACTGTCATGTCTCCTGCTCTTTCTGATCCAAACTCAGGATAATTTGAAACATCTCTTTATCAACGTCTGCAGTAAGGATATAATCTCTTTCTTTTTTTTTCCTAAACATCCAGAAAATAACACTTTATCAGGCAACAAAGAAACAAGCAAACTCGCCATGTTTGAAAATGGCACCTAATATAATTTTGGGAGGAAAGGTGGGCTCAGCTGGGAGGAAAGCCATAAAAACTTCCAGAATGCCTAAGATTTACTGAGCTGAGTACTGGGACCTAGTTTTAAAATCTCACACAGCTCCCATCTCTTCACAGCTGCCTGTTCCTGTTTTACCGACTCTTGTTTTTACTGAAATTCTATTAAATACAAGCTCCAATTATTTTTAGCTTATTTTATTTTCTCCCTGCAAGTTACAATCACAGAAAGCGTAAGAGTTTCAAGCTGCACTGAATTGAGAGGACAGAAGAGGAGGTCTTTCCCTAGTAAACCCCACCACCAAACAGTAAAATGCATGGTGGCACAGAGCCAAAAAAAAGTTTTCTAATGAGTAGCAAGTTTGCCCCATTAAAAAATACTTCCAGGGTAAAAAACTAAATAAATTATAAACTGATAGATTTCAGAAATAGGAAGAATAAGTCCTTCACTGAAATATCAAACGTTTTTTGTCTCAAAGTGGCCATTTTACCGAAGAGTGGTTCACAATTTCAAAATTATGTATCACTCAATAAAACAGTGCATTTATTAATTCACTGTTTCGTAATTCCCTGAAAATACTCAGTTCAGTTGAAAACTGAAACCAGTTTTTTCACTAGCCAGCCAGAAAAATCTATAACTGCTAAAGCCTCTGCAGGAAATTGAAAGAAGGTTTATGCATGTTATACAACTGCAACAGAAAAACTAAACCAAACATGGGCACTTGTAAGACATCTCTGCAATCTGGGAATTGGGAACAGGAATCATCTTCCATTTTTAAGATGAATCAGGAAAATCCAGATGCCTTTAGTTACAGCTGCCCACAGATTTTAGCTTTGACTTGTACTGTACTATATAACCTCACATTATTGACTTCCAAATCATCATTTCTTAGAATAAATTATGCCTCTGTACCCATTCAGCCCACATCCATTTATTAATTACATCTTTCTAGTACTATGAAAATATGAGGCTGTCAAAGTCTGTTTATTTAGAACAGAAAAAGCTCACTGCAATGTCTCAAATAATCATCGATTCCATGTGTTTAGAAGATGAAATTGTGCTTCAACAATTCACAGATTTTAAGGCAAGTGGGTATTTAGAGCATTTTTTTCCTTGCAGTCATTGAATGCTTTTGTATTCTCATGAAGGATATTCAGTGTTGGCGAAGGCAAAGTCAGCAGCAGCTCATTTTTCCACAGTGAAAGCAAAGAGGTGACAGCAAATGTTTGCACTGGACAGCAAGTGCTGACTCCCTTCCTCAGGAACTCCTTCCCAGAAGGGCAGGGATGGAATATTTGCATTTTCAAGAATTCCAGGTTGTTCTCACTCCTCTGACCTGCCAGACCCGTGCTGTGACTCCAAGCAGTCCCACCAAACTTGTAAAATGAATGAAAGTGGAGAGCACACAGTTTCAAAAAACATTAGGATTTAATTTCAAGCTTATTCCTTACACAGAAAACCAGAATCTCAGACATCTTCTCCTGGGACTAAACTCCATCACTTGTGTTCTGCTAAATGATTGTTCCAGAAGATTCTATTGCAATGTCTAGATGGAGGAAAAGCATTCACAGATATTAGTTTTTACTCTTATTCCAGTAAATGTTCTTCATTCAGCCAGCTAAGGGGATTGCTCACATGATTAACAGATTTAAATCCAAAATATTTTGAAAAGTAGGCAGTCATATTGAAATAAAGAGAAAATAAGAGATCCTGAGTAACAGACTGCAGGGTGAGACATGCATCCACTCTAGAGCCAAATGGATCAGGCTACTGTCAAAGGAATTGCATTAAAAATGAGCAATGTAGTCCTCATGGTTCATACCAGCTAGTAATAAACTGATTTTATGGTAACACCATCCAACTCCACTTCAGACATTTCTATGCCCAGACCACCCAAATACAGGTTCAGGTCTTCACTGTGACTGAAGGCTCCCAGATTTTATTGATGCAAACTGGGGCATACTGTGAGGTGACAAGCACTGCTGGTGGCCTGAGATTTGGACACTGGTGTTCAAAAGATGTTGCAAATATCACTGCATACACAAAACCCTTGACACATTGCTCCTTTGTGCTGTGGCTGTCTGGCAGGACATGCCAGCAGACAAATCTGTTTTGCTTGACCTTCTGCCATCTTTCTCATCATCTATAGCAACACATGGAAAGGCCTTTCTCAATAAAACTTCGATCCCTGGTAGCCAGTATTAATGCTAGAAAAAGGGGGGAGAAGGGAGAATAAGAGATGAGAAATTGGAGTGTGATCCTTCTACCTCAGGAGGAAGCCAGAGAAGCCAAGCACACTAAAAAGTGTTTATTTCAAGGTTGATTGTTTCAGAATCTAATTTTAAAACTCCCCACTTAAGCACTTCCTTAAGTCAGTATTTAATGTTCTCTAGGCAGGTAGGCTGGAAGGGAAGAGAGTTTAGGTCAGAGGTGGGATGTTAATAAGAAAACATGGTTTGTCAGTTTTGGGAGCATAATCAAGGTCATTGAGCCTAAACATTGAACTGAGCTGTAAACACCTACCTACCTATTCTTTAAACCCCACCCCTAAAACACAAAAAACCCCCCAAACAAACAAACAAACAAAACCCAGCAAAGATTCGCCCTGTTAATTCTGCAATGATAATGGTATTTACAGACACATCCTGTCACTAGCCTCCTGTGCACTGATGCTGCTCACTTCATGGACAGGGCTTAGGAAAAGGCAGAAATCTTCCAGGGAGCAGAGAACAGCTCAAGCCAAATGAATAAACCAGAGTCCAGCACGATAAAAAAATAGTCTCAAGATGATTAAATGCATCTGGGGCACAACTGGTAGGGATGGACGCCTTCAGGGGTTTAATTGGAGAGGGTTATACTCAGACATGAACATTAAAATATATATTAACAATAAGGTGGTGATCAATATTTTGTAGAAATCTTGATTTAGTTTGTGATACTTTTGCAGGCATGGCAGCCCAAATTGATTCAACACAGTATTAATGAGTTAAGTACCAGGTGAACCAAAGAAATAATGTGTGAGGCACTGCCACAAGCTTCTCGTGAATAGGTGACAAATGTTCTCGTTTCCTCCCCTGACATGTGACACATGGAATAATCCCTGACAATTAGCCTGAAGTTAAAGCAGCCTCACATTATTGACATTCAAGAGTAACTTCAGAGGAACACTCTGCTGATGGAAACAAGATGAACTTTTTGCCCCCTGAGAAAGGGTTACCCTTACATGGGTGGACAACAGGTGCCAGTGCACTGAGGGGCAACGTGGTGAGAAATCCCAATCTGCACCAGCAGCCTACACTAGGCTGAAGGCACTAAAACTAATTCATATTGTGCTACAGATAATTGGTGGAACTCTCATCAATTCCAGCTTTCAGACATTGTCTACAGCTTGCAATCACTGCAACACAGAAGCTGTTTCCAAAATCAGTCTTCAAAACTTGACATACATCCAGAGTACTTCAAAATGACCACAGATTTGCTGTAAGAAACACTACTAAAGTAGAAAACTAATCACTTTTTACTTCATTAATGCACTGCCCTATACTCATACAAGAAAGTGATGCCCAGCCTTGCATGGGTAGGATCAAAGGGGCAAATCCACCAGAGGTAAAGGAGACTTGCCACATTGTTAGAGCTTCAGTTTCTTTTCAAGTCTAGTATTTTTCGTTTTCTTTTGTCTCTTCTCCTAAGTTTCCCTTCTTTTTATGCTGACACAGAGAGCACAGACAGTGACCAGTCATAGGGATCGGTTTAATCAGAATAATTCACTCACCTACTGAACATACAATTTCTGTCTCTGGGATCCTAACTGAACAACAAGAAAAACCTTTTCTGCAGTTCCCCCTGCAGTCAGTGCAATTAACCCAGAAGTGTTGCTAACTTTTTCTTTAAGAAAGGTGTACGTTCTCTCCTACTGACATTTTTACACAACAAGGGCTTTACAAGTGTCAGAATAAAGTGTCTTAGACTTCTGTTTCTCCTCAGCCTTCTGAAATTAAGCCACAGGACTGTGGTCAGTAGATTGAAATTATATTTGTCTATATTGTCAAAGACTTGGATAATTACATAAGTGCTTGTCGAGCACTTTTTTTTTTTCTATTTTTAATTCAAGCAGAAGTTTCAAATCCGTTTACAACTGTTTGTTCCCAAACTTAGAAACACGAGTCATGAGCACCTTGGTTAATAAAACAGACATTGGCAAGAACCAGATATAGATATAAAAGCAAGAGAATGATTTTCCTCTCTTATACTTGCATTAAAGACAAAGCAATTCAGATCTGGAGGTGGTATTTGCCAACTGCTCCTGCACAGTCAGCAGCAGGCACATGGCAGTGGCAATTTTTGGGGACTGTTTGGTTGGTTTTTCCCTTTGACAGTGGGGGAAATCGAAGGTCAGAGAGACACAGGACATACCGCTCAGGCCTCCTTGTTTCCACAGCCTGGCAACCTGAATAGATAAAGAGTAAAAATAATAATTTGACAATACCCTGCTGATTAAACAAAAGCCTGTTTATTTAGTTGGTTATTAAGCAGAGTTGTGTGCTGTGCTGTTCCATTCATTACTTGTGGATTGCACTGGTTCATACGTTTTATTTACCACCATTTCAAAAGTGTACTTGGGAGTTTTCAAACAGAAGAGATGCAGTTCTACTCTGACCTTTCTCCAACAGTTGTGTGCTTGTGGAAAAGCAATTCCATGCAGGTCTCTACAAATTCGTTATTTAATCCATCATAAAATTATGCATATGCAATCAATAATCCTATCAAAAGCAGCTGTTCAGTATTTTCATTCTGATTTACTCTTTATATTGTGTATATGGCCATATTTCCAACCAGCTGTGGACAGGGTATCTTTTATAAAAGCAACAGTTTTGACAAGTATTTTTTTAAATGTATTTATGCTGCCCTAACTGTAGCATCCTGGCTTTTTTTCAGTGAATCGAAGTTCTCTTCTTCATTGACTGTGGAGTATGCCCAGCCCCTGCCCTGGAGGGATCTCTGCTGAGATAAGAGATTTCACAATCGCCCAGCAGGACTCCCTGGAAAGGCAACCATTTCTTTGGTCACAGCGAGGAAAGACAGACCCACAATCCTTTGGGAGACACTATGCAGATCATTCTGTAACCCATTGGTCTGTTCCCATCCCAGATCCTCTGTAACCCACTGGTCTTCACCCATCCCCTGTATCCCTATAAAAGCAAGCCCTCTGGCCCCTGTGGGACTCAGAGAAAGCTCTCGTCCCTGACTCCCCCCTTCGCCGGAGGGGACCAACAATAAAGCTACCTTCTGTGCAGAACCAGCCACATGAGCCTTCTCGTCTCTCTCTCTGATCTGGCTTGGCCTGGAGGCTGCCCTGCAGAGCTGAGCTGGAATCATGAGCTGATAATCACTAAAGAGCTGACAGCTTCTGCACGGGCCCTCCTGCCAGCAGCTGAGGGAAGACACCGGGCCTCGGGAAGGCGATTCCTTTCGGGACCATCTCCCCGGACCGGTCACCTCTTCCTGGGTCAGAGCCACTGACCCCCATCACCAGCTGTAATAATTGACCAGTAGACAAAACTTCTTTTTTTCATTTACCTGAAGAGATTCCAGGACCAATAGGCAAAATTCCCCATCAGTTCTGTTGTTAATTACAACTGACTACAACCAGGTTCTCAGACTGAAGGTTGGTGACCTTGCAAATGAAAAATAAATTTTCATTTGTGGACAATTAATGAACTCAGTAGACTGGAAAAAAAAGCCCAGGCCTGGTCTGTTCAAAAATGATAAGAACAAAAACTCACCAAACCCAGAAACTGATTCAGCTGCAGCCATTGTTTGACAGCTCTATCATTACATGGGCCATGAATTACATTCAGTCATCACCTTGTTTATCATTTCACTGGCTGTAAATTAGTTGTGCAATGGACTGAGGTTCTGGAACTGCTGGGCATGTGGTGAGTGCTCACTGGAGAGCACAGCATGGAAATTCTCCCATCAGATCTGCTGCTGAGCACCCACAGATCCTATGGGATACAGAAGAGTGAGATGGGAGGTCCAGGGAGCCAGCATGGATCAGTCTCCGTGAGAAACAAGAACCACAGGGCCTGCCAAAACTACAAAACTATGTGCTGAGTGGAATAATTACTGATGTCATCACTACAGTTCCTGGTACTTTTCCTCGTTATCGTTTGGAAATCCCTTTTACAGTTTGGGTACTGTGTGGGTGAGGACTTGTTCAGAAAGTTTCTATTAACTCCATCTATCAGACAGTGCAGGAAAGACACTTTGCAGGCTGAGGTTATGAATTTTCCCAATTGTCACTTTCCAATCCCCAGTTTACGTGTGAGATTCAGGCACGTCAGTGTTTTTTTCAACTCCCCTAATTTTGGCAGGCTGCCCTTGTGCAGTGTCAGTCTGCTCCTGGGGAGTCTTACAGAGCTCTCCCATCCCTAACAAACCACCTCCAATCATCATGGTTGATGACTCCACTTTCTTTACATCAATAATACTCAGCTACACCTCCCACATTCCACAAAGGAAAACAGAAAACAAAGCAAGAAAAGAGTAAACAGTTCATATTTTCTCAGTAAGGCAGATGAACTGCAAAATTATATTCCAGGTCTATGTGCTGCTGCAAAATCCAGATGAATGGCAGCTGTTCCTAACTTGGTGCTGGTGGTTAGAGGTCCTAATTACCTATCCAAATTTGAACTGGTTATGCAGCACCCTCTCTATATTAATCACTGTCCAACTAATACTAATCCTGGCAGCAGAGATGATAAAGCAGAAAAAGAAAAAAAAGGAGGTTCTGAAGGTTAGTGTTCACAGCTGTCATAGGCTGACAAGGAGGAAAAAAGGCTGGACGTGGGATTGTGCAAGTTTCTATATTCCATAGCCAGCAAGATTATATGCTTTCAGAGCCCTTTTCTTCTGCAGATACTGGCCTTGTTCCAAAAAACCAGACTATTCCAGATAGACAGGAATAAGATGCCATAAAAAATTCAGTCTGTGGCAGAGGCTGGTTGTGCTAAATATCCTGACACAGTTTTCTTCTGGATGTCTCAGTTCCCATTTCTCCACACTGAGTTTGCAGGTCTAAATTCAGATCAATAGCAGCAATGAATGGGAAACGTTTTCAGCTGCAGGATGTTATTATTCCTGGGAAGGAAAACAAGGTCTCTGCACTAATGGGCACTATCTAAATACACAGCCCAAGCAATTAAACAGTCTGTATACATAACCACCTCAGAGAGTCTTTGCTTCATAAGCCATGGTATTGTTTCCCAGACTACTAAAAAACATGAACAATACTTAAAAACATAAACAAAAAATACCCCTTAAAGCTCTCTTTAATATGCAGGTAGAAAACAGGCAACAATTGGGGAAACATGTTCTCCAAACTCATATTTAAATTAGTTTAGTACCTCTCACAGTCATGACATTTATTTGCACCTCAGAGCCTTCTCCTGCTCTCCTGCCCGCCCAGAAGAAAGAAAAGAGGGCACATTGTGCACATCATTGGGGAGGGCTGAAATCAAGCATTTACTGGCACATGAAGGAGGTTTCAGTGTTCAGTAATGAAGTGATAATCATCAAGGTAGATTAATGATTGTCTGAGAGAGTTCATCGCCTTGGGCCATTAACCCTCATGTGGTTATTAATTTTGCAGAAGACATCCTGTACTGCTGAGGTCATTACTGCTGTTATTAGCTAATGAAAGATAAAACATCTGAAGTTCCCTCTCTCACATATTTAGCTATTCACACACCCATCCCTGTGTTGTACATGTGCCTGATTAAATTGGTCATTTCAAAAGTAAACGGGGTAAGTGTGTGGGGAGGTCATAAGCAGGGTGAATTACCATAGACTGAGCTCTGCTCTGCCAGAAAGGCTCTTCCTACTGTCCCAGGCTGTGATTCAGTGGAGCAGAGGTAGAGGGAAATAGTAAAATCAGCTTTTTTTTTTCCCTACGGTAGGCGAAGCTTTAGCCTGTAGCATCACAGAATTAAGATTTGAAGGCAGCTGGAGGGATCTCATGTGGAGCTGCCTTGTGACGGCTACAGATACACTACTCTTGGCAACTGGTCACAAAACAATGTGTCAGGAAAGGCCAGTGCAAGCTGGGATTCTCTGAGACATCATTAATCAGTCAGTGAATCCATATTCTTCAACTTCCACACCTCCCATTTTAGGATGCTGTTCCAAATCAGCTGATGTCCATGCAAGATTGGTTCCCCCTTCTCCCTGGGTCATACATTCCCACCATCACAGTGTGGATAATGGGATGGTCAGGGCCTGATTGAGTTAAACTCTGTTCTCTCCCCTTTGTAGGGTTATTTGTTTGTCTCAATCAGATCCTTGAACCAGCTCACCATACACATGCTCAGCAGTGCCAGAAGGCAGCAGGGGCAGAACTGAGCATGCTGAGACTCAAGGCATGAACAGAGCAGCTGTAATTTAGAAGAGCTTAAGCTGCCCAAGAACTTCACCCATAGCTCACTGTCAGGGAGACTCCAGTTGAATTCAAAGGAAAACTTGCAGACAGTGAAAATTTGTCAAATACTTCTGCTGGGGGAGGATGCAGCCCAAAGCTGCTGATGCCACAGTTTGAATCAGTACTTTGGCCCTGAATTTCGTTTTTTCAAAGTTTTTTAAGTGCCATCAAGACAAAAATGAAATTTAGAGGCTTCCTTCTTTTGCAAATACTGATCTTATTCCTTGATACTTTGCTAGCAAACTAAAGTTTCTAAATCAATAATTCAGAAAATCCGTAGTACATATCTGTAATCTCTTCTGCACTTTTTGGATAGAATTTAAAAGATCCAGCAGGTTTTCTTTTTCAATGTGACCTTAAATATGTACTTCACGTACAGACCATAATAACAAATATATATGGGGTCCTTTGAAAGTTAGTAACATAATACTATGAGCCTCACAGACTGTACATATAACTATGAATTAAACAATATTAATATTTAATATTAATGTAACAGTACTCTCAACAGGCCTGGGGAGGTGATAAACTGCTCCAAGTGGCACCAAGGACAAAGCTGTCGAGGAACAAAGGATACAGAAATGGGAAGTTTAGGAACAGAACCAGAAGCTTTTATGGTTCCTTCTGGTACGAAGAACAGAGATGGGGGATGTGGGGAAAAGCAGGGTTGGGGGAGCCACTGTGGGGGGCCCCAGACACATTTCTTCCCTGAGCCATCAAGGGCTTTGCATTTGTATTCATCCCCAACTCCTCTGCAGTGCAAGGGAGGAGAGTTTGGGAGATTGGTGTTCAGGCCTCTGGGAAGGAAAATGACTCGGTGAACCTGGAAGCTCAGTGCTCATGAAGAGGCTGTGGCAGAGAATTCCAGATGAGAGAGACAAGAACAGGCTGGAAGAAATACTGTCAACATAAACCAGGGCTGTGTTTTATGTTGGGCTTACTTGTGATCTTCCGCTTCCAGCCTTGCCAACAAAACCTTGACCTCTGGTCTTGTTAAATCTTTGCCTTGTTTTACCATTAAACCTGCCTAATGTTCAGGGACAAGGTGAATCAAGATGAAAATTGAAAAGTTTAGCAAAGTCTCTTCTCAGAGGCAGGGAATAACAACAGGGCAGAAGTTGTAGCCAAACTTGAGAGACTCAAACCTTCAGGACAATGGCCAACGTAGGGCTGGGGTGAAAGACAAACCCCAGAATTCTTCTTATACATGGAAACAGCAGAGTTTCACCTCAAAATTCCAGATGAAGCAAAAGCATCACAGAGGAAAAAAAAAAAGTTTTTCTGGGCCTGAACCAGAAACCAGACGAATGGTGTAAGAAGTGAATGATTGCAAATTCCAATTTTAGTTTTGAAAGACAGTTTCTCTGAAGATGGATATTAGTTGGTGATCAAGCAGCTGAAGGATGGCACAATGCTTTCTCTTGATCACTCTTTAATTGTGAGTCAAGAGAGTTGGAGCTGCCCTGCTCAGAAACACGGGAAGCAACACCTCAGGCACAGCCTGGGTTCAAAGGAAAACTCAGCACCTACATTACATTTGTAGAAGCTAAGAAATAGTTGATACTCCTGGTAAAAAATTTCAGTTATTTTGTCACAGCCCACAGTTTAGTGCTAGAATGTAGAAAGACAAGATACATATGTACAATATCATTGTATTTTTAATAACAGCAGAAATGAGAAAGAAGATGGTCACCCACTAACAGTTAAATAAGAGACCTCTCTATCTGCAAGCCAGTATTGATCCAAATTTAAGTCCATGATCAAGCAGCATCAGTAGGGAGGTTTCACACCTGTTTGTCTTGATGAGGAAAAAACAGGGATCCAAACTGAAATATTCCTGAAGTTTGGACCACTTGGGGTACAATTTATACAATTTATTTTTATCCTTAACGAAAGATTAAGCCAATTTCCTTATTGGATTTTTCCAGCCAATCAGCATTTTTTTTCTTTTTAATTTCATTTAATTGATTCAACAAGACCAATTTAATATGGAAATAAATTTTTTAATGAAAAGAAGTCATATTCAGGGATAAAGCTGATCAAGAATCATTCCACAGCAAAAATATTTCAAATAAAACCCTACACTTTAATTATTTTATTTTTAATATTCCCTATGCCCCTTTTTACAAAATTTTTATGCCACTCACTCTCTCACCAGAGAAAAGTAATTTGAAATGGAAAACTGTTTTATAAGGTCAATATTTAAAACCAGCTCAGCTCAAGGAGACTTTTGTAAATATATTTCACCAGCAAGAGCAACACAAAACTTGTTTTCAAACTCTCCTAGGAACACTCCCACTAAACACACGCATGACCCATCACATGTATTTACTGAATCCTCAGCAGCTGTCTGAAGATAAGAGTGAGGTTTTGCAACCAAAGAACTGCTTCTATTTGAGACAGCAGCGATAAATCTTGATAAAAATTTAGTCTTGGAAAGGCGTTACAGATGATAAGGGAGAAACCAGCCTTTTATCTAAACCTTGTCAAAAAAGTGAACCTGGTTCTGGCCATCATTGCCAATTTCTCACTCTGGAGCACCAGGAAGTTGAGCAGAAAGGCCACTGCTCAGCTATTCAACATCAGTATCTTTAATCACAACCTCAAACTCTATTCCAGAAGCAGATGCCAGGAGAAAGGCTCTACCTGTTCACCTGTCCAGAAACCTTCAGTGTGTTTAATTAAAGTTTCTATCATGTAATATTAACTCTACCCCTCCTGAAAACAGCAAATTTTGTAGAACAGGATTATTACCTACGTCTGAAGTCTGTATCTATTCTTTGTTTTTTCAGAGTAGACTGCAGCTTTTAGAAGAAAAGTTGATTTTGAGCAAGACATCACACTGATTATCAGGGATCTGCTTTTTCCTACCTTTTTTATTCATTTATAACCTGTTGAAATGCCAGAACAGTACATGCAACTTCTTGAGCCTCATTCTATTTTAACAGGAGAAGATTTCCCAACCCCTGCCATACTTCAGCTTTGCCTCAGGTCCACTAAATGTGGTCACCAGAAATATTCTTGTAATCAACAGCCTACATAGGAGAATGTTCATGCCATTGCCTGCTGACTGGGTATTCCAGCAGCAGTGATTCCAAAGGAAATCACACACAGGAGCTTTGGAATTCATTGGTGATCTTTAGAGTGAGGTAGAGGTTTGGGAAAAAGCAAGATTTTTTTTTTCAAGGAGATCATATTTTCAAAAAAAAAGGTCTAGAGTAAAAAAACAAAATTAAAGTTTAAAAAAAGCCCATACCAACCAACCAACCAAACACAAAAAAAACCCCAAAACGAACAAAAACCCCTCCACTAAGAGCAGCAGTAAAAGGCACTTTTTATATTTTTGGAAGTTTGAACTTTCATTCTTCTTCTCAATCAAACCTAAAGTTTAGTGGAAACACGTGAGTTTATTGGCTCTTTCATCTCTCGACTGCCTCCCAGCTTCATACCAGGTTGAAAATAAACTTTTCATGAAATAATTTCAATATGAGTAGAAGTATCATACTTTCATTCTTTCAAATTATTTTACTGAGAGAATATAACAAGAAACTCAGAAGCATCAACAAAAAATACAAAGTCGATATCAAAGGGGGAGGTTAAACACAGGGATTAATTTTTATTACCAGAGAGTAAATTCTGAAGGCAGATCTAATATATTCTAGCAATCTTTTTTCAACATACAAGTCCTTTTCATAGTGTCGTCACCCAAAAGTGCAATTAACATAAAAGGTGGGGAATACAGCTTTAAACAAGGACAATTTCCTGTAACAGTCTTTGAAACAAAACTGTATTTCTGCTTTAATCCTGCATAGATGATCTGGTTTTAATTTCCATAGAAATAAGATTCCCTTCCTTGTGGCAGAGTTGCCTGTAAGTGCACCGTAATCCAGATCTCAGAGAAAGGACTGAAGTTTAATGGGAATTTAAATAGTTTATAAAGAAATTAAATTACTCCCATTACCTGTAAATAAATAGTCTGGATTGTTCTTCCTCCTTCCCCCCGCCTTCCCCCCTCTCTCCTCTCCACCCCCCCCCCCACCCCAAATATGGATTATACAACACCCCTGGGCCAGAGCTGGAATCTAATTTCTGTGGAGTTTGGGTTAGAACACAGACCCCAGGAATAAAATATAAATCAACTTGTATGTGCACTTTTAAAAGGACAAGGCATTCACTTCTTGCTGTTAACTGATATTTCAGAAATTCAGGTTTAATACTTTAAATCAGATTTGGAAATAATTCTTGTTACTTCATTGCCTTCATTAACACATTGGTAATTAAAAATTGCAATTTACTCTAGGTCCCCCTGAGGCTTAGGGGTTTATTTTTTGGTTTTCTGTATTTGAATCATCAAGTTTGTTCTGTTTTTCATGTGTAACTCAACAAGGCTGGGAAAGCCTCCAGCCCTGAGCGAGGAGCTCAGTCATGGGTACCAGCCCTGTCCAGGGGCTGCTTTCCAAGACTGGAGAGTTTCTTTTACTTCTCAGGGCTTTCCAGTGGATCAGAAGTAAATGAACACATGAAAGATCACCACTTTCTGGTAATGCAATGTAAGAACAGAGGAAGTGGCTAAATGGAGCATGATTTCCTCTGGTTTTGATGGCTTATTTGTTTTGGTTGGATTTGCCTAAAAAGCTTTTAGAAGACTGAAATGTTAACAGAAGAATTTGCAGCTAAAAACTTATTTCCTGATAATCCTTCTGCTACTGATGATTAATACTCTAATATGCTAAAGGTTTGATCTTGACAAAATACTACAGGAAGAGCACACTGAAGAATTTGCTTGAATTAAGTGCAGGAATAATCCATTAATATCACATTTCGAGTGCAGCGAATATCTCAGTTTCACACTGTTTGAGGCGCCAGTGGTTGCAATTTAGCAGGATGGAATCCAAAATCGCTGACACTTCCTTTCCCCAGGGCATAAGCAGAAACTGTTCTTATATTGTTTGCTTGTAAATGTACAGATCTGAAGCTGAGCCTAATTAAATAGGAGCTCCAAAGCACCTGAGACTTAAATTTTAATAAAGGCTAAAGGGGAAAGCTCCTTCAGGAGTTTTGTTGACAAACTGCTCCTTCAGGAGTTTTGTTGACAAACTGCTTAATTATTGATTTCCAAAACTACTTTAGGACTCAAGATAACACTTTTAAAAGCCTTTAAGAACTTAACATCCTATTAAATCAGTGGGAATTTCAAGATTATTTAATGTTGTAATCTGCATGGAAGCAAAGTTTTGTGCATAGGAACTTTGAAAAATATAACAAATAAATAATATTTGCATACAGGCACTAAATATGTATAAAAATATAATTATTTGTATCCAGCTGTTTCTATTTATAAGAATTCAATGAAGGAAAGAGAAAGCAAAGCCAAACATTCCAAGATCAAGGATTTCTACCGTAAAACCATGTCTTCTCTCTGCTGTAGTGAAATACACAGAAAAAACTCAAAGAAAATCCTCTAACTTAATTTTTCACTGCTATCCAGAAAGGTACCACTTTCATGGCTCTCCTTCAGCCATTTGACCACTAATGTAATTTTTTGATCAAACACACACAGCTCAGCGAATGCAGTTATCAACAGAAGGCAAAGAAGTGGCATTATGGGTTTCCTTCAGCAATGGTCTGATTTTCCAGGTGTGAAGTAATCCCCCTACTCCATTTTAATTACTTTACACTGATTTCAGGGACGTCCCAAAAATGAGATTTTATTGCATTAGTGAGGTCAGACAGTAAAACAACCCCTTAGAGGTTCAACAAAGCAGTGGTGATGACTGAATGTCAAGTTGTTTACTACATTCCACCTGCACTGTTAACCACATACTTGTAGCTAAAATTACAGCATGCAGTAAAATTTGACCAAGTTGACCTGAAGACAAACTATTTTGGCAAGGAATGCTGAACAAAAAATGGTATTTTACTCAAACCTGTGTGTACTATGTGTATGTAAAACATAAAAGGCTATTTGTAAACTGGAAAAAATTTGAGATTTGTTACAGAGTTGACAAATTGGGTTAAAAAAGGGCTCCAGCATTTCACACATGCCTGAACTCTGTACAAAAGATAATTCTTATCCTTAATAATTTCTAATATTGGCTGAGAGTGAGGAGTTCAAAGGAGTAAATTAGGAAGAAAAGTTACAGGTCTCATTGCTTTTGAACCTTTTGATGAACAAGGAAGCTATCCAACCATAAAACCACAGCTCTTAAAAATGAGATGAATTAATACTTCATCACCCTGGAACACCCTTCTACTTACTTGATTGACCATATTCTCTGGGACAGGAGGTGATTGTTATAGATGGCAAGAAATAGATAAAATAAAGTACAATATAGTACAATCTTTGAAAGTATTGATTGAAACTCATAACACTGAACAGCGTCCCTGTAATCAAGCCTTATGCTTGTTCTGTGACGTGCCCCAGTGCTGAGAGTTTGCATCACAAAAACAACTGACAAGCCTCAGGAATGTAACAAGACAATCGTTACACCTTAAGCAGATGCTATTCCAAACGCAGATTTGGGATACCTTGAAGGAGTAAAGAGCCCCTTGTACCAAATGCTTTCTCCCTCAGTCCAAAGTGCTGAAAAAGATCACCCACTACACATTAGATGATTCAACTGTTATGAAAATACCCAGTGATGCAGTGAATTCTCATTTCAAGGAAGCAATTCTCAGAAAACTTCTGCATGGAGTTTCATAACAGAAGAAAATGAAGTGGGACCAAGTGAGAAGGAATATTAGCAGACTCAGAAAAAGAAGTAAAAGCATTTTCCATCTAATAAGGCAGTGACAACACCTGCACATTTTATAAAAGCTGCATCATCTTGAATTTGCTTCTCAGAATGTGAGAAATGTGAGGCTCCTGCTCACTTTTGGAGATCTCTGCTTCCTCCTCGGCAGGAAGAAGCCATTTGTCAACCTGAAGATTCCATTTTTTGTCCTTTTTTTTTTTAACCTTCCTCTGCAGCATTTACCAACAGTCTCACTGCATCATCTCTACAGACAGCACACTCAAGTGTCCCTCTGCTTCTAGCATTGCTCTTGACTTCCAGAAACACTGTGATATCCAGCCGTAATTTATGATAAATTTTGCATCTGAGACCAAATGCAAATAAAAATTATAGGATTTCTCATTTTAATTAATTTCCAATATTTAGCATAGTTTTCCTCTCTGTCTTTATAATACCATTCCACCAAAGAACTCACTTGTGAATTCTTTTTCTGATAGGTAATTCATTAGTCTCTATATTTTCATGTATTATCTCCTCCATGCCATTTAAGGTTATAATTGAGATCAGGGTCATAATTATACTTTCACTATTGAATCAAAGAAAATAAAAGTCCCTGCACTATGACAATTATAACTAGGGATGATTTAACTTAGGAAAATGTAAGTGTCCCTTCTCAGAAATGGAGAGCTAAAGGAAATTTGCAGCAGAACACTATAAAATAAAACCCTTTCACAGAATTCAAAAGTTAGGAACAAATGTAGTACCAGCCTAACCTTCTTCTTCCACTTGTCAGTCACACCCTACATCAAACATTTTATTTTAATAACAATCCAAACATAATGAGGAGGTGATTAACAAAGCACAGAGCTCCTGTAGCAAAGCACAGAGTAAAACTATCTCATCTCGATTATCAAGCACAGGCAAACAGCAACCTCGTCATTAAGCAGGGCTCCCACTCTGCATGACTGATATTAATGTAATATTAAACTGCCAGGTGATGCTTTGTTCTATTAAATCTTCAGCAAATTCAATTTAATACAGAAAATAAAGAGAGAACACGTATGTTCCCCTTGACAAACATTTGCTCTTTTACCTTACTAAATCTGGAGTTTACAGACCTGTCTGGAAAAAGAGACAGAGATGGGCATGAGAATTGTTTTCCAGGTCACTTCAATGTAAATCCAGTGGAACAACCCCCCTGGTGACACATTCAGACACCCACCCTGAGCTCTTTGCTCACGACTTTTGCATAAAGTTTGCATCAACACGAGGGTGGAAGTTGTGCCTGCTACATTAACCACAGACACTTCCCCCTGAACAATAAACATGTTTTTTTTTAGTTCAATTATTTTTTCCTTGAACTAAAATTCTGGGGCAGATCTCCATCTGGCACTCTCTAGCATAATTCCCTACTTATCCCTTTACATGTGAGAAGCTGGGTGTCTACATTTCCTGTGAGAGAAAAAAGGGAATTCTCATGCAGGCTACGTGAGCTCCCCGCTGCTTTTACACAATTCTCTTACATTCCCCCCCCCCCAATTTCATCTGGGTAATACATATTTCATTTCCTGTTTTAATACACCTGTGAACATTAACACATCCCAGTAGCCTACTCGCTCCATTAATCAAGTGCTGAAATTGCACCGGTTAATTTATGCCAATATTTACACAGTAATTATCTCCAGCTTTTGCATCATAAAATTTTACCAACCCTAAGAAGATTTTTTTTTTTTAATGTATTGAAGAGCTCAGGGTTTACCACTGTGACCCAGCCTTTTCTGAAGGAAAGCACAGCACAGGACAGGTCCATCACAGACAGTCTCCATTTTTTAAAGGAAATTTAGTGCAATTGGTGCTTCCACGTGGCCACTTGAAACAGGACAAGTGTTCCCCACCACACACCAGTAATTAATGGGCCTTTAAAAACCATGACATACTTTCAGTTTGCCTCAGTTTTGGGGAAGTACAGATTCCCATTTCAACTCCACAATTAAGACACAACATGTTCCTGCTGATTTCTACCCCACCTGCCTTGCAAATCAGAGTAGCAACAATTGCAGAAAATCAGAGAATAAACTGTTTGGAAAAATCACAAAATAGCAGCTCACTCATCCAGGTACCTTTTTACTTACACAGACTTATTTGCACCAAGTAAACACACAAGAACCAGGTGTTTACACCACAAGAAACAGGTACTTTAATGATGAATAGACCTAAATACTTCAAATTCATGTGAACAAAATCATTATTTCCCAGTACCTTAAGGGTTACCAGAGAAGGTGCACAGGTTAGATTGTACCAACAGCAGCACTCTGAACCTACTGCTTCAAGATAGCACTGCTGATATCCCTGTGCCATTAAAAACAAATCCTGACCAAAACGCTCCAAATGTGTTTAAATCACTGCTTTTTCAAGTTGCCTGATGACGTTAATATAGTAAAAATCAAACTTATAACCTGCAGAATTGTAAATCAAGGCATGTTCAGCTCACTCCTTTTCTTACATAGCTATATCTAGATTTAGAGAATAGTTCTCCAGAGATTTTAGGTATAATTAGTACCTCCCTTCTTCCCTGACCCACTTTTCATGTTGGAGATCAGCCTTGCTGGAGCTTGCCTCAGAGATTCAAGCCTAAAAGCTCTCCAAATCTCTACTAAAACCACAGATACTCATCAGCACTGAGATTTCTCACTCCAAAAAGCCAGAGCTTTAGTTTCTAACATGCAATGATTTTATCACTCCCATTGTAGTAGAAAACATGTCAGCTGCTGCAGGGAGTTCCAGGCAGGATATACATCTGTACATTACTTTTTCCTCATTTACTTTCTTTCATACTGGATTGTGAGACTAATTGATGATAAACCAAGAACGACAGTTCCCCCAAAATCAATACAACTTGTAAAAAACATTTCCTGATATGGGTCATGTGTTCAGAGACTGGATCTGTTTCGGGAATAAAAGTGTCCACCCAAGGGTTTTTTTGCAAACCAACTCCTGATGCTCAAGCAGGACCAAAGGGGAACTGCTGTTTTTGAGGGCAAAATTGCTCCAGTTTCAGGTTTCTGTTTGGATTTTTTTTAATGCCAAAGTGTTTCTACCACTACATTTATGCATCTGATGGACTGAAAAGCCTTGGAAACCATAAAGATGGAGAAAGATAAAGCAGCTGGGTGCAAAGCTTTTTTTTGTTGGGACACTTCAGTCTGAAAGAGGTTCCTCTTCCTGGCTTAAGAAGACAAAAGGCCAAAGTGCAGTTTTCAAAATCAGTGAATACATTTAGAGCCCAAACTCTCACCAATGGAGTCCAGTACTCCTAGATAATGAATTAATTTGTATAATGGAAATCCCAGTCCTGGGAGAGTTAGCTACATGTGGAGATAGAAAGTAATTAATAGTAATGAAAAAAAAAATTTCCTTTAACATTATTTCCCAGAATGTTAATATAGTGATTTCTTTCTGGGACCTGAAGGTAAATTAAAATAATTCCATTTTCTGAAGCTCTGCCATTTTTGGGATAGTTATATTTTTCTTTCAGTTGTTATATTACATTTCTAAAATATGAAGTATCCTGACATTTGTCTATATCTAGATTTTGTACAGAGCATGTTACTAAAAGCTCTAAGTTAAGCATACTCTTAATTTGCTCTTCAGTATTTCCTTTATAACTGGAGTTTTAAGCAGTATCTTTAATCCCAAAATTAAAACTGATCTGGATGTATAAAAAGAGACTTTTAACATGTAAATTAATTATTTTCTGAGGAGGAAATGGAAAAAAAAAAGGACAGCATTACTTCAAGTTATCATTTTCTCTTCTAGAAGATCAAGAGGAGTAACCAAATTTAAAATTGGTGAAAAAAATTGTATTTCACAGGATCGAGATTGATTTTAGAATTTAAACAGAAAATCTTATTCTTGTAGGTGTTTCCAGAAGGGCTGCTGAAACCGTAACACAATTTTTGATAGGTTGATCAATACCAGTTTGAGCAGTGATAAAACTTGCTTTGCACCAAAAGTCAATTTTGTACACAAAAGGGTGAGCTCAGGAATTTTCTAAATTATTTTTGCTATAATAAAAGTGTTTTACTCTGCCACTTCAGGACAGATCGATTGGCAGACATACAACATCTGCTTCTGTGAAAACCAGGACAGAAAATATATATAAACCTACATGCTGAAGTTTAAACAATAATCAAATGAAAGTTGCAATAAAACACATTGAGCACTTTATAATAGAATTACTTTTTAGACAATGTATTTTACTTAAATCAGAGCAGTCTCTCTGTCTCTTTTTGGATGGCTTCTCTATTCCTTGCAACACTGCCAGTCTAAAGCAAGTCTGAAGTTTGCAGTGCAGGACGGAATTCATACAAAAAGGACAGGTTCTTCACAAGAGAAAGAATTTTTCTTCTTCCTACCCAGGAAGGTGGCAGCTTCTAGACAAAAGTCCCAAGCTGCAGAAACTTTCCACAGTGTGAAGAGTTTCAGACACAGAGCACAGACACATTTCACATCACAAGGGACCTTTCCCAGATGTACAGACACTTCTAGGAAGAAAACTCCAGGATAGAGCCATCTGTACCAACTGCATTCGGAGGAAATGCTTTTCCTTACTTTCAAGTTTCTCTGTGAAAATTTAATCTATTTAACAGTGCCATGCTGTTAACATGCAATATTTCATGTGGCATTTAGATGGATCCCTCAGCAATTATTAAGGTACATTGCAATGTTATTCTAAATGACGTGAATTATTCTTGTAGTATGATAAGCCTGAGAAATTCTCCCCCCTTCCCAGATTTCCTCAGGGGACACAATCATTTGCATTTTGGACCTAAAACTCAGACCTTGCCAGGCTGGAGGCACATTTACCTCAAAAGGCAGCAATTCTCAACTATATCATAGAAGATAGAATTCCATATTTCACAATAAATTAATGGACCATTGTTTGTGAAGGGTGAACAGAATTAGATTTGTTGCTGGCTGACAGAAGTTATTAAAAATATTACATTATAAAATCCCCAAGGTGTTTGTATCACCTGTGGAAGAGTAGGTGAACATGAATGACATGATTACGTCCGTCCCCAAATAGCTCCCATATTATCATTTGCTGGGATTCTGCCCAGTCCATGTTTTCTGTCTCTGTGAAATCTGTTTTAATCCCAATAGGATGTGGCAGTTTGCATTCTCCGTTCCATTTCTTTACCAAAATAAGTTGCACAAACACATGCTGATCTTATGTTCCTTCAATACTGCATTACAAGTGATGCTTTTAAATCTTAACCACAGGCACCAGAAAATTAAACTACTTGATCTATCTTTTTACGTACCCATCATATTAGTTAATGTATTTATTAACTCTAGAGAGGCCAAAATGCTTTAAAAGTGAGAAATAAACCTTCCAAAGCCCTGTTGTCTGCAATACATCCAATAGCAATAACATACACCTTTCCTATTTCATGCTGTTACTCTGCCTTGCTTTCACCTGTCAGTATATTAGCCCAAAACTCAGAACTGATTCTCTCTCAGCAAGAACAAGTTCCTCTTCCATTAAGCCTTTATTTTGATTTCTAGATAAACAAGTTCCACACCAGGACTCCAGCATCTTCTGAATTAGAACTGTTTTGTCTGCATTCAAGACTTAAACCAGCAGAACAACTTTCTCCTTCATTTTACAGACAATATAAATATGAGTATTTGATTTAGAGGGAAGACTGTGATTTCACCCATGAAGACTACCTTAATCACAGAATAAGAAAATGGGATAGCCAGAAGACTACAAATAGCAAGCAAAGACAATTTTACATCTCTGAAATTTTCTTCTTGTGTTGGTTTAACACAGCCTGATTTTTTGGTGGGGGGGGGGGGGGGAAGCCAAAGAGGTTGCTTCCATGAGAAGCTGCTAGAAGCTTCCACCATGTCCAGCAGAGCCAATTGCTCTGAAGATGGACATACTTCTGGCCCAATTAGAGAAGCTGGTAACACCTCTGTAATGACATATCTAAGAAGGAAATCAAAACAGCGTGCGCAGCTTTTCCCCAGGGGTGGGATGGCCCCACCACCAAGACCATCCTGGCGCCATGAGCGGCCATGCGGCCACCGTGGCAGTCACCGCCACCTCAGCACAGCCCACGGTGAGCTTTGCCTGCCTGGCTGCACTTAGCCAGCCACACTGTGGGCAGAAGGGCAGGAGCGGCGGCGGTGGCTTCTCCTTTTCGGCGCTCCACATGAAGAGAGGCGCTGAATGCACCGGTGCCGTGGCCGCCAGCACTGCCCATGCAGTGGCGGCAGGGGCCACGTGGCCGGTAGCAGAAACACGGCGAGCGGTTCCCCGATGCAGAACCTGGATGAAATCAACTTCTCGGCACTGCGAAATCCTGCAGAAATCTTTGAGCTGGTGGAATTTGTTGGCAATGGGACTTACGAGCAGCAGTTTTTTCCTCCTAGTCAGAGAAAGAGGAGGAAGTGAGGACATGTGGAAAAAACCAACATGGTAACACCAAGGTCAGTGGAAAGAAAGAGGGGGAGGAAGTGCTCCAAGTGTCAGAGTAGAGGTTTTCTCTTCAAGCCCTGGTGAGGACTGGGATAAAACAAACTACCTCCCTGTAATCCATGAGGTCCATTTCCCACTCGCAGCCTGTGGGAAAAAGTGCTCACGCCAGAGCAAGTGGATGCTAAAAAAGCTGTAATCCTGTGGGACACCCGGACAGAGAAAGAAGGCCCTTGCTTCCAGAGTTCAAGAAAGAGGGCCCTTGTTTCCAAGCTAGAACAGCTTATCCTTAAAAGACTACAGCCCATGGACTAAGTGACCCATGTCATGGCAGTTTTGGGAAGACTGTTTTGCCCATGGGAGGGACTCAGTTTACAGCAGGTTGGGCAGGACTGCTACTCATGAAATTAGAACCACGTTGGAGAAGGTCATGGAGAACTGTCTCCCATGGGAAGGACCCCACGACATAGCAGAAGAGACTCCTCTCCCTATGCGAACTGAAGAAAGATCCAGAGTGACAAACTGACTAAACACCCCCACGCCCTGCCTCCCTGCGCTGTTGGTGGGAAGGAGGGAGGGGGCTGGGGGGGAAAAATTGTGTTTTAAAGGCTTATTTTATTCCTCATTATCCTCCTCTGTTAATAAAAAATTTACTTTATGCCTTTAAGATTGAGCCTGTTTTGCCCTTGGAGTGTTTTCTCCCCATCCTTATCTCAACTCATGAACTCTTTGTTACAATTTTCATGGGTACCTGGTATTTTAACCAGTGTCAAATCACAACATTTCTATACATCCACATATTATGTGAGAGTCCTGTACTGTTTTTGCAGGTAGACCCCCAGTACTGTGTCACAAATAAGGTTGTCTGCATAAAGTTATGAAGCAGTTTTACACAGTCTTGGTTTAACATCTGGTGGAAAGAATAAACACATCACAGAGCTCCATAAAGTAACAGGGATCTTCCCAGAAATTAGTGCACTGGTTTTGAATATTGAGGAGACTCAGTGGAAGAAAAGATATTGTCTTTCTCAGCTTAGGACTAAACCAAAAATATCTGTCTCAGGCGAAACAGAGGGGTTGGATATATGCAAATCCTTAGGCAAAGAAACAACTTTGAAGGGCTGGCTATTGGTTACAACTGGAAGTGGGGGTGTTGGTATTTGACCCAAATTTGAGTTTCCATCACTGTTCCTTTTTGTTTCCAAAACTTGCACCAATTCAAGTTATAATCTTGTTACAATTTCCTTGAATACAACATGCAAGGTTTAAACCATTTCTTCACCATCTTTGCACATTTCCCAAAAGCCGTTAGCTGGCCATGATGTGTCCATGAGAAGAATAAGCACAGGCACCTGAGATTGCTGTATCCCAAATAACACCTGTGTGCTGTGCTCCCCTGCCAAAGCCCTGCGGCCACAATCCCAGCTTCACCTGCTTGAGAGAGCTGCTCTTCTGCCTGAAGTGCTGAGGGCTGGTGTGTAAATAATGTTGGAGAGATGGAATTATCCTTTTGATATCAACAACAAAATTATAATTTCTTTGCGGTGGGATTTTAGGCCTGATCCAATGGCCACTAAAAATAACACCAAAGGGAGTGGATGCTTTTTGGGAGCAAGTCTCTCTTACATATTTGGGGCTTAGACTGGGCCTTAAGGCAAAAGGAATTTTAGTGGTGCATTCTCCTTTACCCACTGGTTTGCAGCAATCCATAAGCTTTGGACATTCCAAGTGACAGTCCTCTCTCTGGAGAAGTGGTGTTCGCACAGTCCCAATTCCAGAGCTCTGCTCCGAGAGTAATCACATCCTGAGAGTCAGTGAGGGGATTACTACAACAGAGAGGGCTGGGAAAACATAACTTGCTAAATTACTGATATGAGAATGTCACTGTCACTTTGCATCCAACCCTTTTAAAAAAAACTATCTACGTTGGTTTCTAAGAAATATAATTTCTATTTCTCGCTCTGGATTTAGTCTCCTGTTTTCATGCATTTATATGAGATGTAAATCTGACATATTTAAAATGACTGCTGCTACACAGATGATGAAAGCAATGTATAAAATCAGTTTGAGCTTCACTTCTGTAGTGGTTTGGTCCAAAATACTCATTACTGTTTATCTGCTGTGAGATAAGAATCAGGAGAAATGCAAAGCAGGCACCAAACTTGAAAGAATATAAAGAAGTTTATTAACAGACCTAAAAGAGGGAAAAAAATTATACCACCTTCAGAACTCTTCTCCTCCCCCCACCTTCCTCCCTTCTCCCACTGACAATGTAAAAAGACAACCCTTAAGATGTTCAGTCTGTTTACCACTTCCATAATAACCTTGTTCAGTCCATTTAGAAAGAGAAGTCTCTTCTTGCTCATGCTATGAAAACATCATCACAACGAGACAGCCGCCCACTTCCAAATATTGTTCAGTCCATTTAGGAAGAGGAGTCTCTCTGCCTGCGTGTGAGTCCTTTCCCCCGACTTGCAGCTTTTCCCACAACTGCTTTCGAGGGTCCACTCTTGAAGTTTTTTGGGGTACAATTTTAAGGTTGAGCCGTTCAGGAACAAAAACAGAGGCCCTTCTCCTTCCCTGGGAGCAAAGGGTCTTCATCGTCTTCATCGTTAGGACTATCTCTGGGAGCATCTCTAGGAACTGAGGTTTTCTCCTTTCCCGTTTGGAGCAAAAGTCCTCATCTGGTTCATCTCTAGGGACTGAGGTTTTCTCCTTTCCCGTTTGGAGCAAAAGTCCTCATCTGGTTCATCTCTCCCTGTCCAAACTTCTCATGAAATTACAGCTGCGTCAGCATCTGCCTATCTCAGCGCAGGTGCTTTTGCTCACGAGTTGAACACTCCACCCCCCATATCTTCATGAAATTACAACAGGATACTCTGATATATCATAGCTTCACAAGAGAATTTCAGCTTTAAGCATCTCCTCTCTCTCTTCCCTCAGGTTTTCAGCTCTTCACAGCAATAAAAGGGTTACTCTCACCTCGGCCTTGCAGCTTTACAGCTGGAATGTTGAATTTTTCTTATCGCAGTGGAGAGGGGGGAGAGCCGAGCTGCTCCGGCTGCTCACGGCAAGGCAGTGGGGGGGGGTTCCACGGCTGGAACAGGTCCATGGCTTCAGGATGGCCGTGGCCCGGCCCGGCCTGGCCCAAGCAGGGCCTGGCCAGGCCCCACAGCCACCTGTCCCAGCGCCGGAAACGAGAGAGAGCTTGGAGGGGGAGTTTGCCTATTCTTAAATGTGGATCACAGAGGTGATCACAACTTTAAGTGGCTTAGAGAGTTGTCCATATTCAAACTGGCCAGCTGATAGGTTCTATCAGTTCCCAGAGGAAACTGTAAGCACCCCTTAGCAAGGACGTCCCTTCCGGGACTGTGCTTGCTAACCTATGACACTTCCTGAAGTCAAAGAATTGCTGTTGTGGAGAGAAAAGTGAAAGAAAAAAACCAAAAACCCTCTTCCTTTTATCCTGTAGTTTTCATAAGGAAATTGAAGGACAGGATTATATTCATTATCATACTTAGAGTACTGCTTTCAGGTATTTCGAGTCTCTTCTGCATCAGTTCATGAGAAATTTTGAGAGAAGAAATGAGCTCATTCCCTTTGACAGCTTCATTGGGGATCTGTAGGTGTCCATGAGCAGAGCTGTGCCTTTTGCCAGCTGGAGTCTGGACCTGGTGGGAAACTGTCATAATACATGGGACAGGAGAGATTTGGGATGTTGTCCAGCCAGCCTGGGAAAAACTTAGGCTGGCTTTGTGCTGCTGATTAGGAATATGGATGTGACAAAGAGCTCTGGCAAGGGGTAGCAGCATTATAGAAATGTGGATACCTCAGGATCCCCATGCTCTCCAAACCATCCTCATCACAGCCAGAGGCAGCCTGGGTTTCTTTAAGGACAGTATCAAGAGCACAAACCATGTTCAAGGCTCATGATATCTAGGACTTGAGTTCCAATTGATAACTTCATGAAGAACGGGATGATAAACAGGGATAACCCTTGACAGAAGTTTTAGTAAAGTACTACTTATATTCAGAGGGGGAAAAAAAGTGATTTCACAACACCTGGAGTGTCATCTTTATAAATTGCATATTTCATACAGTGTATTTTTCCCTGCTAGTGGGAGGCCTAATATTAGAAAACAACATGCCCCTTTTCTCATTCAAGACAATGCTCAAAGTTATAGGAAGCTTTTGCCACCTGAGAGCTCCTTTTAAGCTGTTTAAAGCAAGGCTCACCTGCAACATGAATACCTGCACCTTTATTTTAAAAATAAGTGATTGTGCCAGAATATTTCTGTATTTTTTTTTTAATCTCACTTCCTTCTGTCTCAAAATCAGATAAAAAATGTAAAACAATTTAAAAATCTCTTTAGATCCGAGAGGTTGGAACAGTGATTTTCATTTGCTTTACAGCTATTTCAGCCATTTTCTTTGTGTGGGTTCTAGAAAGTGAAAATCCTTCCCTTGCTCACACAAGCAGGATTTATATTGCTCAGCCCCAGCTTACACAACTGCAAAAGGAAAATAGGGTTTAGAAAAACTTCCATTAAGAGCCAGGACTTTTCCTTTGAACTACAATTCCATGTAGAACAGTGTTGTTGTTAGAAAGAACAAACAAAAACTGTGAATGCTGCCTGTAAACTAATATTTCAAGGCAAAAATAGGGACAACTAAAAACCAACAGCAATTTTCTGCTGACTGATCCTCATGGATTATTTAGCTGACCCTTAGCAAGGAGAGGCTCTGAAAAGTCAATAGGAACACGAATTGTCCAGGTGGGTGACGAAAAGAAAAATTCCCAACAATATGGAAAATGGAAAACTTAGAGAGAACTGACTGAAGAATTTTCTCTTTGTTTCAGCTATATTTTCCTCTTGAGTTCTCTAATAAGCGAAAAGATCATACAGGTATAAACATCTTGAAAACAGGAGAAAATACAATCAGAGTAATTCCTCAAAAAATCTTGAACTGATATTGATTTCAAATTAACTCCCCACACAAACTCCCCACACACCCCAGTAGGAGATATTCAGTGAGATGCCACAGAAGGCAAAGAAAAACACACGGAAATCTGAAGCAGGAATTAGGACGTGCTGCTTATAAACTTAGATATATATGTATAAATACCTCAGTAAGAAGAACAGATCTTGACTCTAACAAATTCTCAAACTCCCTTTAATAGACTAAACATACATTTTGAATGTAAAGAAAATGATTCTTATAAAATATTAAACCATTAAGAGCCCACCTCTAAACTGGAGAAACTGTGCTTGGACTAGGGAGTGTTGCCAGCACCAATATTGCTGCAGCTTGGTCTTGTGAATCCTCTGTGGTTTGGAAAAATACCTAAAACCTCTAAAAACCATGAAGGATAAAATATGTGACCACAAACAGCTGCTTGAGATGGCTGCATGTGCTAAAGATGCAGTGATGAGAATTGTCTGAGTTAACCACCAAGCAATAAAAAACCCTCCAAACCACTCATAAAGAGCTATATAGATCCCATTTAAAAAAAAAAAAAAAAAAAAGCAAAACCAATGGCCAAAAAAAAACCAAAAAAACCCCAAACCAATAAACAATCCACCAAAACCAAAAGTCCATGCTAAAGACACATGATGGAAAGACCACTCTACATCCACATGCTTCCTTTTCCACCTTATCCTACTTGCAATATCCCTCATAAACTTCAATTAGGGTTTCTTTTACCTTTATAGATGACACATTTTGCTCATTTTTTCTTTTAATGCCACTTCTATGAGCAAGATGAGCTGGTCTAAAGCTCATTAGCATTTCTACTTACAAGAAAAACAAACCCAAACCTCTGCAAGCAATATTTCTGCTAACCCTGGCCTTTCAGATAGGCTGAAAGTTCCTCCCAGCAGAAGCAGTGAGTGCTGACCCTGCTCTGTATTCTCAGAGATGCTCTTTTCTTCCTACAGCAAGTTGGCCCCTTTGTGTGCAGCTTTATTTTCCCAGGTATCATCTGCCTCCACAGATGTGCATCATTAAGACTGGAAGAATCAACAGCAATATTTCTCTGTAATGAAACACTTTTATGTGGTAAAGTAGGTATGGCACAGAAGCCATTAAGTGTCTCCCGTCAGGAACTCTGCAGCCATCAAACACAATATGGTGGTTTTGGGAAGCCTGGATTCAGAACTCACATGGAATGGTGAATGGGTGCTGTAGAAAAATTTAAGATCCATTAGCAGGGGATTTAGATACAACAGTTACATCCTGCATCTGGGAACGCTTCTGTGATCAGCTGAGGGAACACACCCCACAGAGAAGTCCATAAAAATTGAGCATTTCACTAATGATATTTCTATATATTTTTGTGTGCAACCTTAAAAAGCCTTAAGCCCCTTTAATTGGAGATGATGCATTGGGGCAAGCCAAATGAGTTAAAAAATAAAAGGAAAGCACTGAAACTGATATATCCAGTTGTTTGTACTGCATTTCTAGCCATGTGTTTGAATGGGCACTTTCAGAAATGAATTTGGAATATTATGATCTCCTTCAGCAGCATCCTTTCAAAACCTGTGACACCAGTGTGCCCACAGCATGAAACAAAGAACATTTTACTTTACTGCTCAATTAACACTGCTCAGGTTTCCTTCTTAGGATAACCAGTGAGTTTAGGATGGCAGGTACACATCTTTCTGTTTCAAGAGGATATATTCAGGTTTAATGCATGTGATCCAACTGGACACAGACAGAAATTCCCATTTTCTACCTAGCAATCATCTTTGCAGGGGCTGCATGCTTTCCCTCCAAAGCACAAAGATAAACTGATAAAAATACAGATTTCCTCTAGAGGATGAGGATGCTTTGGTCAAATTAACACCTGGTATTTACAAAATTTCCAAGGCAGTTATTCCTAGCTATGCACAAGTAAAACACACAAAAAATAAATGCCAGGAGTTGTATATGACACAAATGCTATGGTGGAGCTGTATGGATTTCAGCTTCTGCTATTAGGAAACAATTCTTGTGATGGAAAAAAATACTAGCTGAGCATCTAAGCTGGGGGAAAACAGAAGGGAAGAAAGCATGAAAGAAAACCAAACAAAACCACCTGGAAGTAAGAGAGACAACATAATGAAATACCATCTCTTTTCCTGATATTGAAGCAAAGTAACAAGGAATGGGAAAAAATCTAGTTTTCAAAGCTACTTTTTTTGAAGATTTCTTTCTTTTTAAATAATCACTTCATTACAGAAACACCTCTGTCCTAATAAAACTATTTAGGATTTTGTCAAAAGAGAATGTCTGTCTTTTTTAACAATCCCTTCCTTCCTTTTAAAATAAGAGTAGTTACAAATGTCACACTTTTCTTTCAGTCACACTTTATCAGTCCTCCAGTGCTCCTGGATATGTTCAGACAGATGTGTTCAACTGCAAGACCCCAAAGAAGATCTTTCAGAAAAGAAGGATCCAAAGCTGATCAACAAAACCCCCCTAAATTCTTATAGAGAATTGACAAATTAATGCTAATTTGTAGACAGAAACTGCATACAGAGGCTCTGATTCTTAAGGAGTTTGCTGTGCTAAACCAAAGTTTAAGTCTTAGTTGAATTGAAAGCAGAAGAACTACTGAGGAATTGCAAAGCTACAGAGTACAGCAAACAAAAGAGATCCTGCTTCTTAATTTTTCCTGGTTTAGAGTGAAAGTACATTTGATGGGGAGACACTTCCTCATTCATTAAATCCCCACAGCTCATTTTGTCAAGCAGTGGCTCCACTAGTGCCAGCCTTGCTTCAGCTCCTGCAAGCAGAGGGATGCCTGCCAGGACTCATTACTTCCCACTATGCATACCCTTTCCCCCACACCTACCAGAATCCATCCCCTTTGGAGCTCGATCCAGCTCAGTGTTTCACATTTAAAAAGCAGCCTGTGGCTTTTCAGTGTTGTTCTACCAGTACAAAACGTGGAGCAAAGCCTGCCCCATGCCTCGTCCTGACAGGAGATGCAGCTTTCCACAGGCTGCAAAAATCCTTCTCTGGAAAAACAAATGAGGGCCCTGGGCAATAGATCGTGAGAGGCTCATTTGGTGTCTGCTCACAGTCACTGCCCCTGCCAGCATCCCGTGTGACCTGCTATTAACTCCCCTCTCCACCTCTGATTTAGGGCCACTCCACATCCCTGTAGCCAATTCTCCATGCTTTTAAGATTTGTTTTCCAGGGTATTGATCCAGGGCAAGAGTTCAGGCCAGACCCCTGAACTGCCCTCCTGCCTCTGTCAAATCAGCAACGTCTTTCTTACACTCAGTGTGAGCTTCCTCCCACACAGGAGCACCGAACTGACACACACCTATCTTATCCTCCTCCAAGATCACCTATTTGACCAAATCCATCCCCTGTAAATAAACTCATTCCCAGAACTAGCAATTTTTAATCTACCTTCAATTATTCTACTCTAAAAAGTTCTCATCTTTAACTTCTTAAGGATTGTCAAAATTGTTCGGCCACTATAGAGGCATTGAGGCCCTAATGCCCTGAAATAGGGCAGGTATAGATTGGTATATCGGGAAGAAATCTTTCCCTGTGAGGGTGGTAAGGACCTGGTTGCCCAGATAAATTGTGCATTCCCCATCCCTGGCAGTGCCCAAGGCCAGGTTGGACAGGGCTTGGAGCAACCTGGGATAGTGGAAGGTGTCCCTGCCATGGCAGGAAATGAGATGGTCTTTAATGTCCTTCTAACCAAACCTGTAATTGCATGACAATCCTGCAACTGACATGTCTGGAGTATTTGATACAACATCAGCTTTGGGGCCAGGACACATGCCATCCCTGTTCCATGTTACTAGGCCAGGCTACTTAATAAAGACATAAGTGAATGCAAATAGCGGCAGGATGCAGAAACACTGTTGACTATTTTCTATTAAGAATATACGAACCAGGGAAAAAAACAAAAACAAAGACAAAACTATCCATTCTGGAGCAGTGGGGCTCAAATCAGCCCCCAAAATGAAATGCTGTCCTCATGCCATTGGCTGTTTCTATTCTTTGCTGCTCAATCTAGTTTTTGATTGATCCTCAGCATCGGACATGTTGGAACTCCTCAGGATTAATAATTCTAACATTTCCCCTCCACTGAAAGGCTTTATCTCACCAGGTACTGTGAGCAAACAAGTTTCAACATGAGAACTCCACCCATCAGTGTGAGAGAAAGTGAGAAAATGTGTGTCAGGGTAGCAGGTGTGATACCCAATATTCTCAAGAAAGGCTGGGAGCCAATCTTTTTCATTTTGAGGACTGTGGCTCACGTTATGATAGCTCAGCTCATTATTTTTCAAGTTAATAGGCTAATCAAAATTCCATAATCAAGGAGTCATACATAATTCCATAATCAGATGTGCTACACTTTTGAAGAACAAAATGATCACAAAAATACTCTCAATTTATTATCTTTCAATTTTAAAAGCCATTAAAATTAAAATGAAAGGTCTATTTACCTCTTATTATGGAATTTTTATTAAAACATCTCACTGCTTACATTTTTAGATGCTTGTTTTTCAAATTTTCATTCAGCTTTTTTGTAAAAAAAGAACTTTTTACCTTATATCTCAAATAAAACCACAATGTAGCACCATAGGGAAATACCAGCTACCCCGTGAGATCATTATGCTTAAATGCACCAAAGCTACTTAAGGAGCTCTCCTCCCAAAGAAACAAACATTTTTAACTCATTTAGCCACTTCTGAAAATTTTATGACTGTATATTCTCGAGAAGTACAACAGAGAAAATAGAATTTGAATCCCCTGATGGGGATTTTATGTATTGTTCTATTTACATTTGTGTATTGTTCTGGTTTTTAAAAGCTGATACCCCAAACTAGCTAACAACCAGCATAATCTTTGCTTCTGTCAGATTGTTTTCCTTTTGTCTCTTTTGTTATAAAAAGCTCTTCTAAATACACCAGTTTTAATTCTTGTAACAAAGTATACGAGTTGACAACTTCTAGTTTTGTTTCAAGGAAATACTTGAACTGAGCCAATAATCCCTTTGTGAATAATTTATTTGATTAATTTTGCTATTTCCCTGTTAACAAACTGTTTGTAGAAATGGTACAGACATAGGAAAAAACAAACCCTGCTGCAGTGGGAATAGGGAGAAATTCCTAAAATATCACAGATTAAAATAATTTCTGTAAATTCTTTACATCAGCTCTGTAGACTTCTGTAGCTGGAACATGATTTCTGTACATATCTCTTCAGTGGCTGAAGGTAATAAAGACTTACTTTCTAGGAGAAAAAAAGTGAAAAAAATTGCATTTTCATTTAAAACTGCAGATTTCTTTCCTCTTCATTTAACATCACAGCATCACAGTTCTTGAGCTGATACAGGTCACCTCGACTCAAGTGAAACCACAGTGATGATTCAACCAAGGAAAAACAAAGCTGTTTTTTCTCCATATGTGTCATGGTGCTTTACACATCATATACTGGGCACTAAACTTTTATCAGGTTGGGAAGTCTTTAACTATGGATTTGACCCCCACCTTACTAAGGGCTTTTCTACTTTTGCAAGTTAGAAATTTAAAGAGAATATTGACAACACTTAAGCATAAAACTAATCAAAATCGAAATGAAAAATTAAGTAAGAGCCACAGAGTAACTTTCTCTACCAACTAAGGGTTGCACGGGCACACAAGAATTAGCTGAGCGTCTCCCCAGTCTGCATTTTGCAGACTCCACAGTCTGCATCTCCCATTGCTGCATTTTGCTGCCTCTCTCTGCATTTCTCTTGAGGTTTTACTAGTTAATTTCTATCCTATTAATTGTTCCCTTTCAGTATTTGCTATTAAGTTTCTGGTCATGTTAAAAACAAGTTTGTTAAGCTTCCTGGAAAAGTAGAAGATCCTTCAGCCTTAAAATCCGCATCCATTCTCCTCCTGAGAACCCCTGGTTTATCAGAGATAACACCTACTCTCTATTCTATAAAAAACAAACAGAAAGCTGAACAATAAATCCTGGATATTGAATAGCAGAATATCAAGTAAGTAAAGGTACATTTGAGGTTTTAAAGAATACAGTATCTCCTTTCTACTCAACAGGCAACAGAAGTTTTCCTAAAGATATGCGGTAGCATACACAGAGAAAAAATACGGCCTTAAAGGAAAAATTCTGTCAAAAAAGGAATTTTGGTATTGAAGTGATCAAAGATTTAACAGGATACAGAGGTTTAAGTGTGCTGAAAGAAAACCAAGATAGTAATATTTTGTAAGATAGAGAAGAGAGGAGAATCTATAATGAGGATTGTTTTATGGCATTAAATAATATGACAGACTCAAAAAATACTATTCCCTGAAGATAGTCAGTAAATTGGTCCCACTGGCACTATGAGAATGTTTTGGTGATGATGATGATGATGTCTGAAAACATTCTGGATGTTCTCAAGCAAATAAATATGAGGTAAAATGATGTTGCATTTGAAGGCAGAGGAAGTTTTGCTACTGGCTTCAACATATTGCTATTGGCTTCTATATATTTTTGTGTGCAACCTTAAAAAGCCTTAAGCCCATTTAATTAGAGATGATGCATTGGGGCAAGCCAAATGAGTTAAAAAATAAAAGGAAAGCACTGAAACTGATATATCCAGTTGTTTGTACTGCATTTCTAGCCATGTGTTTGAATGGGCACTTTCAGAAATGAATTTGGAATATTATGATCTCCTTCAGCAGCATCCTTTCAAAACCTGTGACACCAGTGTGCCCACAGCATGAAACAAAGAACATTTTACTTTACTGCTCAATTAACACTGCTCAGGTTTCCTTCTTAGGATAACCAGTGAGTTTAGGATGGCAGGTACACATCTTTCTGTTTCAAGAGGATATATTCAGGTTTAATGCATGTGATCCAACTGGACACAGACAGAAATTCCCATTTTCTACCTAGCAATCATCTTTGCAGGGGCTGCATGCTTTCCCCCCAAAGCACAAAGATAAACTGATAAAAATACAGATTTCCTCTAGAGGATGAGGATGCTTTGGTCAAATTAACACCTGGTATTTACAAAATTTCCAAGGCAGTTATTCCTAGCTATGCACAAGTTAAACACACAAAAAATAAATGCCAGGAGTTGTATATGACACAAATGCTATGGTGGAGCTGTATGGAAGGCAGAGGAAGTTTTGCTATTGGCTTCCAGGAGCTAGGAATTCACTCAGGAAATCTCACAACCAAACTTCAAACATGAAATAAATAAGACTCTTTTTAGGGCAGTTTAATGCCACTGCACTTTCACTTCACACAATTATCCCAATTTACATGGTTCTACACAAGGTAAAAATCATAACTCAACCCATAACAGGCTGTACCCACCTAGTCCTGAGCAACACCTTATCCTATCTGCGAGCTCTTCCCAAGCAGCATTAGGGGATGTTCTACCTGGCATCTCTAGAAGAAGTGTCATAGCTGTCTACATCAAGAATATTTCATGATTTAATTAACAAAAAGATGCCAATTATTATTTTTCTTACCATAAGGTAACATTATACAGCTCCTAAAAATACAATCTGAGTGAAAACAAACACATTTCCAAAGCTTTGCAGGAATCTAACACACTAAAAGTAGATACTAATGGAAAGCTATAATATTTAACCATTCTCTCTTTAATTGAGTCCTGCTGGGTTTATATACTGGATATCTATGATCACATGGTGTTATAATGACAGAAGTAACGTGGTTGGAATGAAAAGTTCAAATCCTAGATGCACACAGATTTCCAGCATTATCCTAGAAAGTCTTAGCTGCTTGTCCTCAGTTTTTTTATATGTGAAGATTTTATTTACTTTACAAGACTATTATGCAACTGAACTAATGTCCACAAGAACTCTGCCTAAGGCAAAAGGAGTATTGCACAAATACACATCTTACTTAAGGAGGAACTGAGCCTTTTAAAAGGAAAAAAACCAGAAATCTTCCATTGCAAATTCTCTTAGTTTGACATAGAAAAGGTACCTGGCATAGAAGCAATTTGAGATTCACAGAGCTGCCAGCTTGATACCAGCAGGGTAATCAAGGCCCCCAACACATGCAGAGTTTATATGTCAGTAACTCAAAAACAGATTATATAAAGTACAGGAATGAAATTTGCCGATGTTGCAAAAGTGGAACCAAAGGCAGGTAAGGGAAGGGCTGAGGTCAGAACTGAGCCAAAATCAGTAACATTTAGAGAAACTCACTAGCAGTGGTTCTGCAAGTTTCTTACAGAGATCCTAGAGATAACCAGGTCACAGACAACACTAAAGAAACTAAGTCAGATGCCACAAAATTGGAACAGAAGATAAAATTTACAGTAGGAGCTACATGAACAAAATCCCCAAACTGAAATCAGAATGATGCTGATTTTTATTCGTGTCTTGTCCTTCCCATTCTCCTTCCTGTGTAAAAAGACTCAAGTGAATGTTATCGATCCTGATTCTAACCCCTTAAAGCACTCAGACCATGTACAAAGGCTACATGACAATTAGAATCAGCAGCTCAGGTTTCTGTTTGGAAATGAGCATCCCTAATGACAATGTTGGAGGAGTTGAAATAAGCCCATGACTTCCCTGCATATTTTGAATGAGAACAAATTGCAGGTTTCAGCCTGGTAGATTAGAAGATTTGAGGCTGTAGCTCCAGCTGATGCAGAAATTTATTTTTATCAGCTTTTGTGTGCTACTTTGCCTTCCACGTCCAGATTGCTGCATTGTGAAAAGCAGCAACACTAATTACCTCGAAACCCTCACTCATCTGGGGCAGCACTTCCATGGCAAGTGCCACTGCCTGAGTGTTGGTAACAGCTTCGGTGGATCCCTAAATCACTGGGACCTCTGCAGCCATGATCTAATTTATGGATGGTCAGTGTGTGACCACTAAACACTGAGCAGGGGGACAGTTCCTAATCTGAAAGGCAACCCAAGCCCAAGAAACACCAAAATGCAGTTCCACACTTGGTGCTGGAGGCATGTGGAGCTACAGGCGAGAAATTCACCCAGAATAAAAATCAATAGCACTCCAGTCCCCAGTCAGTGAGGCACTTTTCAATATTTAACCTAGGTCTACTCCCACTTGGCTATGACTTTCATAATTACCTGCTTTTGGCTCACCCTGCTCCTGCTGAAATCAATCACTGTTTTCCACTGACTTCAGGAGGAACGCAGTTGTGTCAATGCTGAAGTCTTTACAAATTGCAACCTTACTGCATTAAAATTGTAAAAAAATTAAAATATTCTGTGTGAATCTATTGAAACCTTTATAAAACTGTACTACAATACTTTTCTTAAGGACTCTGGAATTCTTTTAGAGACTGCAAAAAAGGGCAATTTTGTGTTCTTACATTTCCCAACAAAATTAAACATTTTGCAAACACAGAAAATATACTACAGTGTGCACCGAGGTGATATTTTCAGCTAATTTAGGTCAACCACTCACACCAGTAACGTCAGTTATGCAAGAAAAGGCAAATTTGAACAACACAGGGAAAGAATAAAGGATAATATGGATATTATGCAAATAATAATTTCCCCCAAAATGTAACAACTATAAAACCTAACCTGAAGCCATATTAATTTATTCCTCATAAAGAACTGATGTAGTAAAGAGAATAAAACTGGTAACAATGATACTCTCATTAGCAGACCTGGGTAGCAAATGATACAACTTTTCATGTTGAGTTAATTCTGAGGGGTTCGAGTGCTGGAGAGCTGGCCAGAGTAACGACACGTACACTGATACGATTTGAGCATCGTTCTCCCTTTATTGTTTACCTATACAAGCTTGTATCTACTTTTGCAAAGATTCACGCCCAGTGCCTCTAGACGACCTCTAATCTGCAGAGGAGCCGACCAGTGTATAACTTTGCCAAGGACTCTCAGGGCTGCCTGCAGCCAGGTGCTTTCCAGGCCTGCCTGCAGCCAGGGGCCTGTTCAGGGGCTTTTCCTCAGCAACGCTGGGTTGTCCAATCTTTCCAGGGGTATCATATGCCCCTGTTCCACAAGGAATCCCTCTACAAATTAATCTCTCGCCCCATTCATTTATTCCTCCTGCTGAGGAAGAACTAAAATCAGTTTGAGGCAGATTGATCCTATTGACTTTGAGTTACATTAACTCGCTGTAAAACTAAAGTGGCAAAGCTCAAGTCATCGTGGCACAATCATCAGATGGACACTGATCCAGGGGGTGGGTTCTCCCATGTGAAAAAGGCTAAAGCTGACCAATAAAATGTAAATAATGCTAAGATAGGGAATCCAGGTGTTTGAAAGAGATCACACAACGATTTAAGACTTCAGCCAAGGTCAGCACAGGTCCAGGACAGTACCAAAAATGAGGTGCTTTACTGCTCACCCCTCCTCATCCCTTCTGTTCAGGATCAGCATGTGGGGATCTCTTTACACTCCCCAAAAATCAAAGAGACATCACTCATGGGAGTTCAAACTGCTCCATTTCCAAGTGCAGTGGTTTTTTGGGGGGTCAGTAGGTTGTTCGCTTGTTTTATTGTTGTTTTTCAAAACATGTTTGCTTTAATTTAAGTGAACTCCAAGCTTTTTTGTTTGAGTGGAAATTGATAGGCACAGACACGCTCATCTAAATGAAGGCTGTTGGGAGCAGAGCTGTGCACGTTTCTGTAGAAATGAATTGAAAAATAAATCTTTCTAATTTCCTCCTGCCTCTTGCTGTTTGTCGCTATAACTCAGAGCCCTGACTGCTCCTCACAAGTGTGGAGAGGGACTCTCTGAACTTTCATTTCTCAGGAGTGACAACACAGAAGTGCTTTGCCAGTGACCCAGACTTGCAGAGCAGTAAAGAATTCACTTCACAAACGTGGACCAGATGGTTGCATGTCAGAACAAGGTAGTACAGCTTTTCTGGAGCAGAAGGGAGAGCGGGAGGTAAGGCACAGTCCAGACTACTACTGAGCAACCAGATCCATGAATGAATTTTATCTCATGTTTTCTGCCCAAAAAAATCAGGATATTTGGAGTATTTAATAAATTTGAACACATTGTAAGATACTGATTTTTTTTCCTTGATTTTATTCCTTTTGTGCCATATTCTCTATTGTTCTTTAAGAGGTTTCTTTGCAGTGCTGACATTTAGGGTGACATCTCACTGCACAGCAGTGGGGACACATCCTCCAACCCCTCAGTCATGGATCTGGCAGCTTTCCTCCTTCACCCGAGTTCAGGCTCCCTCGGCCAAACATCATCAGAAATTCCCTTGTTTCAGAGCACCTTCAATTGTGCTGTGCCCACCCCAGCTCTCAGATTCCATTCCATTAGCTTAACACTTGCATTCTTAGTTTAACACTTGCATTCTTAGCAGATGACATGATCAAAGCAGAATTTATAAGAAGTAGGCTATTATTAAATTGTTTTTTAATTGTAAACACACTGATATTTTACACACCAACACACCCTAGCAGACGAAAAATTTTGTTTAACTACCGCTGTTCATGAATCTTAAGTATATGAGGCTTTTAGTGTAGTAAAGACAAAAGCTGAAGCAAAACCAAGTCAGCAGGGCTTTTCCCTTCTGAATTGCACAAGAACATAGACCTCTTTGGTAATAAATTTATTTTGACAGCTGCTAAAAAATTTACCAAGCTCGACAGCATGCACAGAATGAAAAATAGGACAGAGAATTGTGTGGGTTTCCCTGCTAACCTCAAAGAAAAACTATGTATTTTAAAGAAATCATATTTAATTATGTTTGTGTGGTAAACTTCAAACTATAGTTTTGCTGCTTACATCCTGCTCTCCCACAGATACTATTTTCTGTAGTCATTTTGTAGACAATGTATTCTGAAGAATAAATGAGGACTCAGTTTGAGCAGGCTCTGGGTTGTATTTGGAATATAAAATATACTTTCTAGTCAGGAGAAGTAACTTCTCTTTTTCAGACTAAGAGAAAGCAGAAAAACAGTGATTTGATCATTCCTACAATGAATTTGGAGAAATGACTCTGAGGAATTCCGAGCTTCTCAGAATTTCACATTCAGCTACAAAACATTAGCTTGATTTTGAACATCTATGGATTGGAATCCATCTCACTTTTCTCCCTAATGCTTCCAAAGTGCTAATGGCAGCACAAAAGATTCTGGTGGTTCAACACAAATGAAAACAAATTGCAGGAACTGTGCCCAAGGAGGAACTGACACTGCTGCACATCAGAGGGGAGCCAACTGTTTACTCTGCTGGTGCTCAGGGCCCATGGCTGCACTGATTTGTTGGACTCACATTAATATTGCTGATCTCATCCCAAAGCCTTGGCTCTATCAGATCTGGAAGGCAATAACCCCATGTACTGTAGGGAGAACGTGTACTGTGGAGTTGCCTTAAATGGGATTGAATGAAATACATTAATTTTGCATGGCTGGAATAGAAATGGGATTTGGAACAGAAGAAAAGGTGGTAACTCACTGCTGTTCCAAAGATCATACATGAGATGACAGAAGAAAGTTTCTTCACTATGTAAAATACACCTTTCTTAATTTTTAATCACCTTTGAAACATCACTTTCCTTTGATGCTTGTTTGGTTTTTTTGTGTGCCCAAAGTGAAATATCTTAAAAGAATTATGGCTGCAAAGAGCCATCCTGAGCCATATTTCTGTCACACCTTAAGAGGGCACTGCAAAATGCAAAGGGACACAGGAGGAATGTAGCAAGTTTCTTGTCACAGAGTTCACAGGAAAATTTAACTTTTAATCTTTAAGAGAGATTTGTTTTCTGGCTGATAGGAGATAAATCATACCCAGCACTACAGACCGAAGAATCCCAGATAGCTCATCTGAGCATCTAAACCATTCCTCATCTGCTTTCAGAAACTGATAATTAATGGCATATAAAAATTCATTTTACTACACATGCAAGTACTGTATATTCACTTTATCTCATCATGAAAAATTATTGTTTTCAACATCCGTCAAGGATGAAAAGTGTGTGTCCATGAACTGCTATTCCTAACTAAAAACATGCTAAAAAATTACAATTTCCTCAGATCCCAAGGCAAATCGATTCAGTCATATTTGTGGGTTATTCTGGAAAAATGACATCTTGAAGATTTTTTCTTTTAAAATAAATCAATTCCTTTAAAATCTTGAAGTGAAAAAAAAATAATGATTTTATCAAATAATCTTATTTCTCATTTTCTTAAATGTCTGAAGTTATCAGTGAATGAAGGAAGACTTTACAATGTATTTCCTCGAGCAGTTTCTGCTGATAAAGAGTTATCTGAAACAACTCTTGCAAAACATCTAAAACCCATGTATTTTCAGAGGGTGAATTGGATTATCAGTGAAAGACACAGTGTAGAACAATTTAAAAAAATAAAGTTCCTCTAACACACTAATTGGAATATGTTCACAACTTTTTCCCCTGGTATGATTTCTGTTTTTCCTCCCCCCAAGGCTTCCTTGACTGCACGAAGCTAAGAAGAAACCATTTAGGACATTTAGCACAAACCCTGAGTTCTGTGCTACTGTGTGGAAGGGTTTTGTCCTTAGCACCCAGGGAGTTTGTTTATTTTGTGCCTTTTGTTTTGCATTTGTAGTGCCAGACCCTGAAGAAACTCCTGGGAGCATCACTCTACCTCAGCACTGTCCCAGCTGTAACTGTGCTGTGGTCTGTGAAGTAGGAGGCAGAGTATTTTTTTCCAAATAAAACCACCTTTCAGTCTTAGTCTTGGTGTTTCACAGATTTATCAGCACCATATTCTGGAAACTTGAACTCCAAAATGTACCCTTTGTAATGTGTGTGGGGGGGTGATAATTACTTGGGATTGAGACAAAAAGTTTAAAAAAATAACATCACGTACTGTAAGAAAAAGATAATAAATCAATGGGCAAACAACCAGTACTTAAGGACCAGCAACTGGAAATTCTGAGTGAATTTAGGAAATTAGCATTACTATGAGCAACACGACCTTTGAGATGGTGTAAACAAGCAAATTAAAAACCATTACTCTGATACAGAAGGAGAAATATGAAGGGAAACCCCAACATTCAAAGAAATGAAGAGAATTTGGTGTTAGACATGAAAGAAGAGCCTGGGCTGTGTGAAGTGAGTTGATCCTGTCAGACAGCACTCTGTGGACAACTTCCCATGGACAAGAATTAATGCTGCACTATTTCCTTGGGTGCCTGCTGTGCACACAAGGACTCCTGGCCCAGCACTGTCACTGGTGCCCAGACACCATCAGCGGAGGGGGGTATTTTGCACATGATTCAAGACCCTTCTGAGTCAACCAAAAGCCCTAAAACCCACCTTGGGAAGGGGAGACTTTCCTGCAGAGAGCCAGTCTCATCAAACTGAGTGAGGGGCGGCAGTGGGAGACATTAAAGTGAAAATATCGTGAGACAAACTGCTCCCAAGGGACTCCCACAACGGTGTTCGACATGAGACCATACAGAGCACGTTTCTGAGCACCTGTATCACTGCACCTCAGGACTCCTGGGCTCAGAAATCAAGCCTGTCTGGGGGATAGAACTCAGCGACAGAGAAACAAGTGGCCGGTGAGGTTCATTAATCGAAGTCTGCTTTGCTTTTAGCTTTCGGGTGGTAACCACAGCTCGAGGTCACCTCTGGAGAACTTAATCTTATAAACCCTGACAAGAACATATCTTGTCAGGGCTAATCTCTGCGGATTTGGGCACGTTATCCATTACAGCTGTTATCCAGCACAATCATTCCCCGGCAAAGCACAACCAGAGCATTTTCACTGGTGCACACACAAACTCAAGGACACCGTCTGCATGCAGGCTGGACATCAGTCACCCCCAGGAGTCAGAGGCAGAACAGTCCCTGTCTGCAGCAACAGGCTGTTTTTATGGAAGCCTATAAGTTCACAGTTACACAAGAAAACTCCTAACCCAACAATGCTGCTGAACACAAAAGGATTTCTATCTAAGTTATAGATCTGTGACTCATGAGAAAAATCAATACCTACACATAACTTAATTTAAATCTTCTCAGAGTGGAATATGTAATTTACAAGGAGCAGTTCCCCTATAAAAACACATCAACTATAATTTTCCACATTTATTCATTTTTATGCTGAGCATTATTTCTCCTGTATTTTACACGTACCTGTAGGATCCACATATATACATATATTCACATACAAATTGAAACAAGCACAAGAAGAAAATCCAGACTAGATATCTGATATAACAGCTTTTCTTAATGCTCACCACTTTCCCAAGGAGAAGGAAATGTTTTGAATGTGTTTAACTCCCTTTGACATCAGCTTTTATTTAGTTCATCTGGAGGTCAGTGGGAACTGAGTGCCTTCAGCAACCTCAGAAGGACATTTAGCATTTTACAGGACTGTAACTTGTAGCTATTTATATAATTCAATGGGGCAAATCCTATAAAGTCCAGTGACACTAAAATGGTCTGCTCTTGAGAGGTGCTGGGTGTATTTACTGCTGAGGAGACACTGGCCTCACATTCATGGGCAGCAGTGTTGGTACTTCTGCCACCAGATTTGTGCTTGTCCAGCCTTGTCCCTTCCTCTGTCACAGCTCATACATTAAGATTACAAGCCCAAGCACCTGACAAATGTACCAGCAAAGCGACTTCTTTCAAAGTGACCCTACAGAATTAAACAAGGATTTGCAACTCTGCATTTTGGGATAAAATAGATTTATGATCCTTGAAGATGTGTCAAAACTTCTGTAAGCACTGGTAGCTGATGTGCCCCAGGTCCACACTGCATTCGTGCTGTGACAGCTTCCCTTTTCTGTCTGACTCCACTTCCAGACCCAACACCTGTGTTCCTGAAAGGCTGGAAAATCTTTTCTGCATTCAAAGAGCAGAATATTTCTGAAGTTCTTTTCTGCTTTTAAACTTCCTTGGCTCATAAATTGTACATGGGATGATACTGGCACAAGAGAAATTCTTCCACTTCATGGTCACACAAGGCCTTTATTGTGAAAGAACAGCTCTTAAGCAGCAGCACATACAGGAATCCTATTCCAGCATCCTAAATTAAAGGGAAGGGTGATGGTGGTTGTCAATCACAGGCATTGCTTTTGCCCTTTCACTACAGGCTTCTTTATGGCCACTGAGCAGTGGAAGGGGTACAAAGGATCCTTCAACAAACATCTGGAAATTAAATTTTCAACCTAACAGAAGTTCCCAGCTCTGAAAAAGCAGTTCTGTTCCTTGCAGTTGGGAGCAGCTCCTCTGTCAGGCACCTGCTCTTCTGGAGACAGAGCTTTCATGAAGGTTTAGCTGCGCTGTCAGTGATGAAAAATGGCAGAAGAGCTGTTCTGGTTTTACTGTGCTGTGTCCGCAGTGCCTCTGAACAAGGTGCTGAAAGGGATGTAGCAGGTAGGAACACAGTAGTATTCAAATAATTGCTTTCTTAGTAGAAGGAAAAAACTGTTTTGAGGACACAGCTTATCTAAATGATCTTTTGGTTTAGACAGCCTTGCATTTCACTGCCAGCTAAATTTTACAAATTTAACAAATTTTAACAGGCTATAAACACCAGATCAGCAAAGGAAGGGGGAAAAAACCAACAAACCACCAAGACATGAAATAGTTCCTTCTGTTTAAAAATAAGAATGATTGAATAATGAGACTCATGCCTACATCTTCCAGAAGCAAACCTTTAAGTCTGAGATTTATATGGTAGTAATAATGAATCAGACTCCCAGGATTGCCCAGAGGCACAGAGCAGCCTTAACCAGCTACCTGTGGATTCCCCCTGAGTTACAGATTTCTCCAGATTGAGAAAATTGTTTTGATCCTCCCAACCTTTTTATTTTCTTTTTTCCATTTTCTTTTTTAGTGCATATAGTATTCTTGTTTCTGGCATTTCTGTTTCTCTCAGAGAGAAAGGGAACTTGTCAAAATTTATAAATACAAAATAATTCACATCACCCAGACTGCCCTGCAAGAGAGAGAGTATGTGCTTTTCTCTGAATATAACGTGTAAATTTCAGCTGATTTTCCAGCTGGATCTATATGTATGTGTCTAGATACATATTTATTATCATCTCTTTTTTTTTTTTTTAACCAAGGTTGCTAGGCTAAAATGTCAAGAAATCAGATGTTCTTCATGCACCTGTGTTGAGGAACAAATGCAGTAGCCTGTTTTCCTCAAATTGTAATTCTCCCCTTTGTTGACACTTCCATGGCACAAAACATCACCTGATGCCTTCTTTGGACCTTTTCTGGAGACCAAGAACAGATTAGTTTAAAAACCTTTAGTTTTTCCCCTTCTGTGATGCTGCTGTTGGTCTTTACAGTTTAATAAAATCCTTTTACCTACCTGAAAATCCTTCACCTCTCATTTACAGCTCCTGCACATCCTGACCTGCACAGAACATTTGAGTTAAAACTGTTTTTGCAGCCCTAGAGAAGAGCTTAACAACAAGAGCACATCAAACCTGAATAGCATCTCTGAGGTATCTCCTCCTATCATTTGAAAAACTTCCACTTAGGTACTTCTGGGTCTTCAAACTGGTTCTCCAAAATATTTAAGCTGGATATTACAACTATAATAAAATAGATAATATGCCTGCTGTGCTATAGACAACACACTTAATTAGTCTCATAGATCACTGGAGTGAAACCACATCTCCCCAGGTGAAATGTGCCAGTCTTTAGCCTAATGAGGTTGGTGAATTTTTCCTTTTAAAAATCACCTGGATGTTTAAGAATGAATGAACATTATAATGTTTACCTGCAGTGCCTCTTGCTGATCTTAATGGCCATTATATGAAACCTTTTATGAGAAGCTACATGATATAGAAAAGAAAGAAGAAAAGAAAACACAAAATAGCAGGAAAAAAGGTCAAAATTGTAACACGAGGCAAAAGTAGTGTTCAAACATTAGACTTTGGTGAGTGTTGGATTTATTTTAGAACAGAATCTCCAGGAGTTTACCAGAAACACCACTGCTGCCCTGAACCCCATGCTATAGGGTTTACTTTAGAGTAAACTGAGTCTATTGCAAAAAAAGAAATGGAAATTATCTGATGTAATCTAATATTAACATTTTAAATAAGTATTAAGACATAAGCAACTTCTGAATCAATTCTATGTAAATGAAGCCTTTCAAATAGTTTTCATGGCACTGGTTGAACTCATGGCCATCCTCTTAGTGTTTTGCAAAACCAAGGGGCTGCTTCACTTTGGAAAACAAGCCTCTGGAGCAAGATGCAGCTACATTTTTTTTTTTTTTTAATACTTTATTATGCAGTTGAAGTTGTCTGTCTTTTTCAATACTGCACTTTGAGAGGTCAAACCAAGTTGAGACCGCAATGGAGCAATTCCTGTTGAAATACGGGTGTCCTGGAGGACACCATCACTGCAGAGTTTGCAGGGGAATTTAGGGAGCATGAACATTAGTGAAAACACTGATGTTAAACTAATACTGAAAGCATTGAAAATGCACTGTTTTACATTGCTGGGAAAAGCCTGGGAGAGGTAAAGGGCCAAGAGTTATGATCACCTCAGCTGAGAATATGCAGTGTTTTTCACTGAAATCACATTTTAATATCAACTTTTCTTTTCCTAGTTTTCACATAGGATTACCAGTGCTTTTTATTATTTTAGAGTCTTGTGGGTTTACCCAGTAATCAACTCTAGAGCAAGAGATTCCTGCCAAAGGAGAGTATGTATTTACCCAAGTGTGTTAATTCTGGGCTCATGCAAATAAAGGGGAGTTTTGCTGCCAGGAGCACAGTTCTCTGACAGACTACTGCCATTTGACTCTGCATTGGCCTATCAATATATTCAATCACAAAAAGTAATTAGTGACACCTTATTCTTCAAACAGACCTTTTGCCCTGTATCCAGCTACCAGAGTTAATTATTTTACTGTGAGATTACAGAAGTATAGTAATGCTGCATCTTAATGTCTTTATTATCTCCCTACCAAAGAAGAACCTGCAGGCCCCAAGGAGAGCAACTGGAATATTTCAAACATTGCAGACCTGCTTACAATAAAAGCTGTTTTCTCTGGGAACAAGGATGGAAAGTTTCTTCAAGAACTTTATTGAGGAAAAAACCTGTCAATACTCACAGCTGCACTAGGACAGAGTATTCTCCATCAGTCCAGGACAACAGCAGAGCAAAAATACAGAAAAACTCCTGATTACTCCATAGCTTCAATTTACAAACCACTCTTGACAGAGGGACTTATTCTGGAATTTTGCTCACTAAATATTAATTTCATGAGGGAAAACAAATGAGTAAAATAAACTGATATCTTAAAGTCCAACAAAATAATCAGGAGGACATAGGTTACTCCATAGCACTGTGATGTAATAATCTGGTCTGACTAAATACATTCCTCCTCTTAGGCTGTTTCAGAACACTGCTGCTAAATGAGATTTTATGGTCCATGCCAAATATCTTCATATCAATTTTCTTATTTCTAACATGAAATTATGAAAAATATGTTTTTCCCAGTATCTCAAACTAATTCCCTTTTACAGGGAGAAATGTGAATAAATCCAAATATTAGTTATTTAAAATTACTATCTATCTTTAGTCGCAAAAAAATCCTGACATTGACTGCATTAAGTGTCCTTAAAATAAGATTTAACTCTGTGTTGGAAGTAAAATTGCATCTTTAAATTATAATAGTATATCATGTATATGGAAAAATGGTTGCAAGACAATGACATGGCTAAACTAGGAATTGCAAACTTTCATACTGAGGATGAACACACACACCCCCAGTTTTGACTACAGAATATTCAACAAGAAATTCTTGTCTTTGGAGTACAAACATCCAGGATCCTGATTTTCACAGTTGGTGCCAGGTAAATTAGAACCAGTGAAATCAACTGAGCTGGCAAAATCAGTAAAATCTGAGGATATGAACAGCCTCTGTGAAAATAAATCTTGCTCACATATGGAGAATACACATTTTCAAAGATATCCCAGAATTTTGACAGCATGAGCTGCTGTTTGTACATTTTTTTCCTCTTTCCCATGGAAAAGGCAGCAATAAACATGCAGTAATAAACCCTAACACCAAGGTGTTCTCAGGAATAACAGATCATCTGCCTGGCTATGAAAATAAGCTCGATTTAAATGCCTTGCTTTTTTCCAGCCAAGCAAATGATGCTAAGTGATTCAATTCTCACATCCATTTACAGAAACAATTATAAGAAGCAATAGCATATAAATCTCTTAAGCCCTAGCGTATCTTCCAATCCTGATTTAAAAAACAAATGCCTGCCTTGTGAAAACCATGTTTAATAATTCTTCTTATGGGCACCGTGCAGGGAAATGAAAGAACTGTAGCTTTAGGCACATTTTGAACAGTGCTGTGTTTGCCTGTCTCCCTGAACAGGAGTTAAAAAGTACTGGAAATAAGCACAACATCAGCATTTTCTCCCACTTCAGATTTTACAGCCAGCCGAGGTTTACCTTTTATTCAAATGTGTTGTCAGGGCACAGGGGAGGAACAAATGACCTGTGAGTCAGTAAAAAAAGTTTTTTCAAAACCAGCTAAATATACAAAAGTTAAGCCTGAACCCATCAAATGCAGTGTTTTGGTTAGAAAATCTCTGAAAAGAGGGTGGCAAAGGTAAATTACAGATAGATGAAAAGATATTCTATTTCCAGTTCTTGTCTCTGGATTCTACAGTTTTTGTTCTGGTACCAACAAACATCACCCACCACCAAGATCCTGTGATGATAAGCACATTGCAACCACTTCATAGGTCATATGGATCTATTAGAGACAATTTTTGTATTAACCATTGCCTTTGACCTAGCACACCCAGCCCTTACTGAGAGAAAGAATGAGCCCTGCTCTCTTACATCCAGGAGCATCCAGCAGCTGAAAATACAGTGGCTCTCATGCAACATGTTCTAATTAAAACAAAAATTTGAAAGGCTGCCTTTAGGGAGAGATATTCTGGGAGGATGAGGACACTGACTTTTGACGTGCAGACCTCCTGCCAGAGCCACTCAGAGACAGTCTCCCTTCCACATGCAAATATCTGGCCAAATTCTGTGCAGAAACCAGCAGACCTTCACCAGCTGACAAAGGATGAGGCTTTGTCACCATTGTCTGTGTAAAAATCCTGGCAACTTCTCCCCGGTGTTTCCCCAGAGATTCTCTGCTTTCTGGTAGTGCTATGTTCCTGTCCCTTGTCTGAGACTTTGATTTCACTTTGATTTTGAGTGGATTTGCAGGTAAACACATGTATCTCTTTGTTCTGTTATTTTTGCTTCCTCCAGGAGCTCAGCCAGAAGGGCTGACCTGGGAATGTGTGACCATGAAATGGCTTTGAGAATAGGTGTCTTTTCCATTTTACAATCCTCATGAAATAGGGGTTGCTGCTTCCAGGAATACAGAAAAGTGAGTAGACCCATCACCAGTGCCTGACAGCATTAGATGATTCTGCTGAAAAATTCATTATCTTTTCCTGGGGACTACCTGCAAGTACTTTCTCAGGCTCATTATTAAATACAGAGCTTGCAGAAGTTACTGTGTTTCATACACACACCATAAATGTCATTTAAAAATCACATCAAGGGTGTGGATGAGATTTTCAAGGTGAGATTTAAAACCCTAATGGAAGTGGAGAAAGAATTTAATCAGTCATGGCAAACCTGTCAAATTTCCTATTTCACTGTCTGCCATGTACAAATATTCATAACCATTGCTTAATAAATGAACTCTAACATACATTAAAACTCAGCTGTTGAAATAGATGCAAACACACTTAAGGTAAAATTTGCAGCAATATATGCCTCCGAAACTCCCTTTTGAGGCTTTTGAAATGTTTGTATGAAGGAGTCCTGTTGCTTTCAGTTCTCCATTTTATTCCTAATATACTGAGACAGGAAATAATAAATTTATTTCAGCTTCCAGATTATTTCAAGCAAGCAGAATTAGTTTAGCCTGTGTTTTTTCTCCAGTACTTAATTAAAATTCTGTTGTAAAGGGAACTATTTTCTCTGTAATATTAATCTTGGTTTATTTTTCCATTTGAATAGGAATAAACATCATAAAGGCTATGATTAACTAAATGCTGAAGAAGTTTTCCAGCTGGTGGGACAAAAACATATATTCCTGACACACTTTAATTTAAATGTTCTATTTGGTGATGGTCCTGTGTAGCTCCCTCAGGACCAATTTAAAATTTACCACATTCTTTCTTTGAAGGGTATTTCTAAAATGCTTGCAGAGTTTACCAACTCCTTCAGCTATTAATATTCTATTTTTCTCTCTTAGCTTTTTGAAGCTTTCTGAAAGACTTTCTGAACAAAGATTGATTTCAGAGTATCTCAGTATATCTCAGGAGGCACATCTGCTGCTTACTTTAACATCATTTCCAGTCAACAGAAAAAACACCCATCAAACAGATGTGGAGACAAGCAAAAGAAAAAAAAATCCATCTCAGAACATTCTCTAGTGTTTCCTTACTGGACACTCAGCTTTCCTCACGTGCACAGTGCATTTACACCTGGAGAGCATTTACTCATGCCTTACTTTGCTATTGCTGCTCTCAGATGCAGCAAGCCTGATCTTCCTCTGTTAAATATTTTTGCAAAGATTGGTGTGACATTAGCAGTGATGTACTGCCAAAATGAAAGAAATGGCTGTTGGGAATGAAGCCCTGTAGCTAGCCTGAAGCTGAAGTGTGCAGTTATCTGGACAATCTCAGAAAATGACCTTTTTCTTCCCCCCTCTTCTTTGCAGACTGGTCTGTGTTTGGCTAAATAGATCTGTCCTCAGAGGCGGATGCCAAACAATTGAAGTCAAATACATCTGGTCATTGTTCCTCACCAATAGGAATTTACTTTCTCATTTGCTCACTTCTCATTCTATTGTACATATCACATGTGGAGAAGAAACAGGAGAGCAGAGCATCATTTTTTTGGTGACTACAGACCATTCTGCCTCGAGGAAAACACCTGGCCTTCCTCTGTGCACTGGATGGTTTCTCCTGTGATGCACAAGAGCCTGGGGATCTGTTGCAGGAGTTGAGGCCACCGCAGGATTGCCCAGGGAGCCTCAGGACCCCAAAACAGTGGAGGCCTGCTGGTGGACAGGCTCAGAGGTCTAAGACCACCCCCCTTTTAAAGTCCATGTTCTAGATAGTTCTCCTTTCCTTGATACCCCACTGGCTCTCAGTTCCCTTATTCCACCCCTCGCCTTCCTCAATGGTCACTGTCCTGTCACCCCACGTCCTCTCCACCCCCTGGCCCCCAAATGACAGGTTCTGATGTTCTGCCTGCCCTCGGTGCCAGATAAAACCCCGGACCCCTCAGTGTTCTGTGTTCTTTGTCCCTGGATCCCTTCGAGTGGGGACCCCAATAAACCCCTCGGAACTCCATACAAAGGACCCCTCCCGCCTCTTTGTCCCCGATGACACTGCAGGAGCTGTCCGGCTCTGTGTGTGTGCGAGTGGTGGCGAGTATCCACCAGCTCTGGTGTGTCAGAGTGCGTCTGAGTGTTTGCGTGGCATCCCCCGAGCTGATCCGACAAAGATGCAATCGGGACGGACGCGACACCCTGTCCACCCCCCCCCACACTCGCATCGTGTCAGCGTGGTGCCTGAATGGGACCTCTGTGGAGCGTCCCGAAAAGCATTCCTGACAGCTGCAGGCTGTCAGGAGTTCGTGCTCGGGGCAGCCATGCCTCTGAAGACAGATCCAAGTTTTATTGGACCTGTTCTGAGGGACGACCGATACCCCTCTCAGGAAGAGGGACCGGTCGAAGCCGGTGGACCCTGCCAAGAGCTCCTTTTGTTCCTGTGGAAGCTTCGGAGTCAGGGACTTAGTGTTTTGGTGAGTGAAGCGCCATGGGGCGCCTTTGAAGGTTTTTTTCCTTTCCTCTTGGTGGCGGGTGAGGTTTTTTTTGGGGGAAGATGGGTGCTAGGCTGTCCTGTCCCCAAAGAGAGGTGTACATCCAAATTGCAGGCTCCCTAAAGCGGAAAGATTTAAGTTTTCTAAGGGTGTTTTAAAACGTTTTGTGCAATGGATCTTCCAGTTTTTCCCTAAAATCTCGGTTACATTGCTTGAGTTCTGTGATGAAGTGGGGAAGAAGTTAACAGTTTTAAAAATAAATGGGGATGATTCAGTGGGGAAGATTTTTCCTTTGCTGGTTTTAATTTATAGATCAGTTAAAGATGCAGGGAAAGAGCTGGGAGCGTCGGGTAGTTTGAATCCCTTTGCTGAAGTTGCTCCTCTGCCTCTGTCCTCTAGCTGTGCTTCTCATCCCACTAACCCCATTCTGAGGGAATCAGAAGGTGTAGCCCATCACTCAGTGCAGAGGTGCTACCGTCCCTCTGACCCTTTTAGGTCCCCTCAGCACCCTTTTCAGGACAGCACTGGCCATGCTGCCCTGAGCTCTCCCTAAACCTTTCAGCCAATGCCCTCTTTCCCAGCTGTGTCCCCCCCGGTGGCTCCACAAAATGGCACCAACCACATGGCCAGATCCGCCATTTTGTCCCCTTCCCTCTCCCATTTTCCCGTCAAAATGTGCAGCTCCTCCTTGTCTCCGCTCCCTGTGACATCGATGGGTGTAACCACATCAGGTCCCTCCCCTGTCTCTGGGATTCCCCTTCCAAATTCCCACCCCCTCCATCCGCCCCTGGGAACCAACCCACTCCAGGTTCCCATGCCGCCCCTTCCGGTTCCCACGCTCTTGGGGCCGAAAGTAGGAGTGCTGAGAACCAGGAGGTGGGCGGAGAAGGGGGATTTATGGCTGACCCGATTTTGTATAACAGGGCAGGGAACCCCCAATGGGAGCCATTCCCATGTGCACATCTAAAGGAGCTGTGCAAGGCAGGGAGTTTGGGAGGGACTCCCCCTATTTCAAAAGCCTAGTACAGGCTACCTTCACCACCAACACCCTGGTTCCACACGACATCAAGACCATCATGTCATGCCTCCTTTCTCCAGCAGAATACCTGCTGCGGGAAAGGACATGGAGGAGATCACTCCGGGATCTCCTCTCATGCTGTCAGAGGGATCCCACCACGAACCATCTAACTATGGAACACCTTTGTGGTGAAGGTAACCTGGAAAAGCCTCAAGACCAGGCCCTCCAATTGCCAAAGCCAGTCCTGGTAGACCTAAAGAAAATGGCTGAGCGAACGTTGTTGCTCACTCCCACTGATGTCACCCCTTCTGTAAGCTTTTCCCATGTTAAGCAGGCCTCAGGAGAGACCTTTATTAAATTCATTGGTCGATTAAAAGAGTCAGTAGGGAGTCAAGTCGAGAACACAGAGGCCCAGTGAGAGCTGCTCTGTGCGTTGGTGAGGGCGAATGCCAACAAGCACTGTCAACAAGTGCTGAGAGCCCTCCCGCTGGACCCAACCGCCACCCTCAATCAAATGATCAAGGCCTGGACAAAGCTGGCAACTACAGAAACAGCACCCTTGCCAGCTCCCATGGGAGGAGTGGTGGGGCCAATACCAAGAAAGACTTTAAGAACAAGCCCCGCTGCTACAATTGTGGGTGCTTGGGACACTTTGTCAAGGACTGCCGGGAGTCCAAAAGATCTAACCCAGTTCCTAAGCCTCCTGTTACAGGCTGCCACAACTGCCGACAGCATCACCAGGGAAACAGACGCTAGAGCACAGGACGGCCCTGCGCGAGACAAGACAGAAATCTACAAGCCGTTTCTCCCTGCCCTGCTACCCAATGTGACTGTGCCAGGACATCACGGTGAAGGCAAGCAGGAAGGCATATTCCCCTGGTGAGTGCCTCTTCAATTCACTTCACCAAGGCTCAGTGGCAGATCACTGCAAGGATTGACTTATCTATGGACATTGACTATGACCTTTTGGTGATGGGAGACCCTGTGCGAGGCCCACCTGAGTTAGTTGTCATCCCTGAGATTAAAGAGGTGGAGCCTGATGGTGACATCACCATTCTGGTCTACTGCCAGAACCAGCCATGGCTCCTCTCTAAAGGACAAGTGGTTGCACAGGCAGTTTTAATCCCAGAAGACTATCCCCGGTACCACAGGACGCCATCCATATGGTGGGTGGAAATAGTAGGACAGGACAAACCAACACCGAACTGCAAACTGCGCAATGGGCACTCCACAGCCACCCTGACCGGAATGGTCGACACTGGAGCCGATATCACCATGGTCTCCAGTGCCAAGTGGCCCAAAAAATGGGACTTGAAGCCGGTAAACAGGAGGGTCACCGGGATAGGGGGGTTGGCAGCTTCTATGTGGAGTACTAATAATATTGTCATAGAGGGCCCAGACGGTCATGTTGCGTCCCTCCAGCCATTTGTCATCAGCTCAGGGTTTACGCTTTGGGGCAGGGATCGCTCATCCCAATGGGGGACTTGACTGGAAATCCCACCACCATCCCGGGATTTTTAGTCGGGGTCACTGCAGAATGCACCACCCCACAGCTCACGTGGAAGACCAACACTCCTGTGTGGGTGGACCACCATCTCTAAAATTTCTCTCTTTTTTAAAATTTAATTCTTTCTTCACTTATATAACATTGCCTGTGAAATAATGTGGCAGAACTTCCCCCCTACCACGGATGAGCTTATCCACAGCTGGTGCAACAGCTCCAGGCATTCTCTCCCCCGACGTGAAGTGATGAGATAACCCAGGCCAGCCTGTTGTCAGGAGCCTGAGAGCTATTTCTTCCTCTGGCACCAGGAGTAGAAATCCCAATAAACAATGGGCAGGACAGATGTGGGGAGATAACCCAGCAATTTCTGACTGAATAGACACTACTTTTACAACTACAAAAGCTACACAAAATTCCACGGAGGTGGAAGCCCCCTAAACACACCTGGAAACATGCAGGGACTTCTCCCGTGAGTTTGGATGCGAATTCTGCAGATACTTTCCCAGGGAATTGAGAGGAAGAATTGGTTGTGTACCCCATCATTAATTCAGTGGTAAGTTACATTGAATCGTAATCTATACTATTTCTTTGCTAGCTGTAATATAGCTACCTTTGTCATGCACTGCATGTTATCTACTACTAGAGTTTCTTTTGTTTATCCTGTGTAATCTGTTTACAGTCTTGTGTCTGTTCCCTTGGCCTACCCAATAAATAATTCTTGTTATAGGCCTGATTCGTCATTATTAAAAACTTGCGAGTGAGAGCAATCTGGGGTGCAGGCCGCCCCAAACAGAGGTACTGCCATAAATCTGAGTTAAAAGCAGGAGCTAAGCTCTCCCCTCTCCATTCATAACAAATAATAGTCCTTGAATAGACACAGGAGGAGGTATGCATCAAAAATGCCCAAATCCAGATTACAAATGGAAATATTTATTAAGGAATTTCCAGTTTTCCTTATGCAGTACTTGTGGCATTCAGTGCTAGAAACATATATAGTTACTTATAAGGAACTTTGTACAGAAGAAAATTTCTGAAATCTAAGGCAAAAATAAGAAAGGAACAATGAGAAACCCCTTTACGTACATGGTAATATGTATGCAGTTAAATAATTTCTTGTTTGTAGATAGGAAGAATTCATAAACAAATAACAGCAGAAAGGTGAACCGTTTCATCATTTGCTCTAAGCATGTCAAAAATTAATAAATTAGACATAAAAGCTCATATTTGTTCAAGGACAATGAAAAGGGGAGATTATAAATAGCCACAAAATCATGAACAAATGACAGAGCAATTTGCTGAGTTACATCCATGTAAGGCAAAAATCCCACATATTGTAGGTCTCCTTTTCCAGAGATATGTGGCCAAACAAGTGTCTCCCAGTCTTTTAAAACTTCCATTACTTTTACAAAAGGTCCAGAAAATTCCTCACCTGTGCTCTCTGGTAGAGCCTTTACACCTTTATCTCTCCTGCAGAAATAAAATCAGTGACTCACACTCATGGGAGATAAGGAGGAATACAAAGGATGGAAGGCTGGCATGGTCCAATCCTACCCTGAACTGTCAGAGTCTTCAAAAACAAGAAGATGCTAAATTATTCCTCAGGAAAGGTGCTTGGATGGTACAAACAGCTCTGGTTTCACAATGTGCTTGCACTTTCCTGCTAAATGGATTATCAGGTCTGAACACAAAGGCTGCCTTGAGAACAGACTCCACCCACTCCTCCTGTCCCCCACAGAAAACTGTCACCAGGACACCTCTACACCCCTAGGCCACCTGGCATCCAGTCATCCCTCCAAACTCTAGTCTCCTTTGGTAGTCTTGTCCTGCTCTCTTTGTTACATTTGTATTACCCTGCCTTGGAAGATCACAGGTAACTGTGCTTTTTTCAAAACATTTATCGGCTCTGCTTCAGGATAGCAAGACAAAATCCAGTTGGACTCTGGTCACAGCAGCATGGGAGTCCATTCTTACTGCACCACGAGCAGGAAGAACCACTTTGGAGTGTGAAATTTTCAGAGTTAATGAGTCTGTAAGCCCAACTAAAGCAATAGCTGCACTTTGTGTTCATTTTATTTTGACAGCTGTGCTTCAGCTGTGATTATACTCTGTTCTGTACTAGGAAATGTGCTGTCTGCCTTCTAATGAACTCTTCATAATCAAAAACTTCAACATAAGACCCAGCAATTAAATATTTGGAAAGAAATGGACTGAGACCACCAAATCATAGACATGTTCTAAAACACGGAGATTAGAGAAGTGTTAATCATCCCCTGCAGTGTTTTGTGGTGACTAACTAGACAGAAGGAAACTCCAGTATTTGGATTAAAACCAAAGCACCCCAGAAGATGCACACCAGGATAGCTCTCATGCAGTCAGCTGGAAACACAGGCTGTAGAGGATGAGCAGTAAAAACACACAACCCATTCCCCCTAGCAAATAATCATTCTTCGCCCAAAACATTATTTCCACACTGAAATCCTGACCTCCGGCTCCAGTGTGACTGATGGTGCTGGCCAAGGGGGCAGCTGAGGAATTGAGCCATCACAATGTTCCCAGCCTGGAAGTAATTCCCAGAGTACCTTGATCTGCTGCAACAACTGTCACACCTCAGAAGCTCCACTGGACAAGAGGCACACACAAAGCAAGGGGCTGCTTGCAAGACCCCCTAAGACCTGAGACAGAAGAGTCTTGCTCCACTGATAGTGGAATAAGGTGCTTGGAAAAGCAAAGGGGCTGGTATAAACAAAGCTATGGTGTGATGTGTGGCACTTAAGGATGGTCCAGGCGGTCAGGGGTCAGTGGTGGTGAGTAGGACAGGTCTTTGTGGGCTGTCACTGCTACACCCTGGAGCCAGATTCAACTGTTAGAAATGTACAACAGCATATGGAAAGCCTTTCATGGAGGTCCTTTGTTCCTCTGAACAAGAGCTCCCACCTCAGCAGCTGGGAAGCAGCCTACAACAGCACTACAACAACAAGAGGGACCCAAACCAATTTAGGGGGGTTAGCAGGAAAAGGATCAGTGTGCACACTTCACTGCCTCTCTCAGTTTATCCTGACAATGTAGGAATGCTCAGGTATTAGAATTTAACTCTGCTAAAATGAGCATTGCAGCCTTCTTCAGCTGTTGTAGACCATTGTTCCCAGCCCGAGAGGCAAATAAAACCCTTTTCAAATAAATTTCAATTAGCCAGGCATTCCTATTGTTAAAGATCAAGGAAAAGCCCTGGAGAACCCCATTAACATGCAAATGAGTAGGTACACAAACATAGTTCCTATGTGAGCCAATATCAGCAGAAACAATTAATTCTAAATACAGATACATCCAACGAGATTAACACTGGATAACTTTGCAAGACACTCTGGTACCCTGTTAACTGGCACCCACTGCTGCCAATGAGCGTCCCCAAGAGGCAGGAAAACCTCCCCATCTCCTTGCTGCAAAAAATCCAAATCCCTGTAGATAAACCTCACCAGATCTCACAGGGTAAGTCCTAACAGAGAAGCAGGTCTGCAACAGCAGCCTGGTGTGGGATTGCAGAAATGGGGTCCAGCCCATGCAGCCTTGGCATGGTGAAGTCCATACCAGTGCTGTGTCTCTGTGAGGAGTTTTTGCTGTTCTGTTGTCTTGCCCTAAAAAACATGAGCAAATTCTGCTGTGCACCAGCAGCTCCATTCCCCTGACAACTGAGCTGACATGGTCTTTATGCCCTCGCCTGAAGATGTGTCTTGGGGACAAAGTTACCATCCAGCACAAAGCCTTCCAGAGAGCACAGCAGTGTCAGGAACACTGCAGCTCCAAATGTTATTTGCTTTCTTATTGTGCTGTAATAAATCTGGTCCGACCCTCGGTTTTTTTATTTGCTTTTAACAATTTATTTAATCTGGAAATTTCTTGAGTCACTACTGCTTTCCTTCCTGACTGGAATATTTTGATCATTTCTAATTTAGTATTTGCAAAATGCCTTCTTGAGTTTTATTATAGTTATTCCCACAGCAAATGCAAAAATAATCCAAGTCCTCTATTGCATTTTTTCAGAACAGCAAGACAAGGCTCCCGCCCCTACACTTTGTAAAGCCAAATTACCACAAAGGACTTTTCATTACAAATCATTTCAGTCTTTAAACAAATTTCTGCTGCTCATGATTGTTTGCCTCCAACTTTTCCACCATGCTGTGGGATCATTTGCTTTTTTTTTTCCCCCACTAACTGAATTCCAAAAAATGCATAAATTTTAGACATTCTACACTTTTCTAAAACTATATTTTAAAATACATTTTCCATAAGCTTCTCCTCCTGTAAATGAGTTACAGGGGTCATGCTTCTTCAGATAGGAAGAGCATTATATTGGTGAATGTGAGCCACACAGCCTAAGTTTAAAACTTTGAATAGCAGAATACAGACTAAACAACTCCTTAAAACACAGATACCATATCAACTGAAACAAATTAAGGAAAAAGCAGCATAAACTAAATCACCAAATCACTGAAAAGCCTCAGTCTCTATTTGCTGAGCTCTAAAACTCTGACAAGCTGCCATTCCTCTTACCCTCTTCTTTTTAGGCACTTTAATCCGAACTGTGTCACACAGCCCAGTTCCAGAACATGGCATGGAGCTGTAATATTGAGATATATTGGCTCTCATAGAGCTGCAGAGCCAGAAGACAGAATGTTAGTGCTTGTTAGCAGGCCTGGTTAGGATAATTGCAGTCTGTCATTGCAGCAGGTAATGTGGCTTCCACACCCACTGCAAACCCCACGTCATGACAATCAGGGAGAACTGATCAAAATATGTTGTTTATTTGCCAATGAGCTACCCAGAAATGGTCTGTGCCACTGGGGACACTGCTTAAACCAGGGACAATGCTGTTGGTCTGTACCATGGACACCGACTGTCTGAGGAGTCCTCTGGCAGGAATGATGTCCCTGCCAGAGACCTGCAAAAAAAAAGGCTCTGATGGCCTCATGAGCCCTCAGAGAGAACAGTTTGAGCAGGAAAAGCCTTCCAGCTCAATAGTGAGGTTTTACCTCTCCAGAGATGGGAAAGTAAAAAGAAACTGCTGCTGTGAGAACACAACAGCAACATAAACCAGCACCAGTCCTCCCAGTTTAATTCAGTAACTTGATTTAGCTCTTTTGACTGGAAGGGAAAAGGGGTGGAGGGACAGGAGACGTCCTGGGAAGTTGCATCCGGTTTGTCAGCTCCAATGTGCTAATACTCCTGTGCCAGAAAAAGGTGAGGATTCAGGAGATGGTAGGAAATAGGAATTGCCAATTTACATTCAAAAGGATTGCTTTGTAAATATGATGTTTGTTCTGCTTCAGGATGAATTCTACATTGAAATTAATCTTTTAAACACACAGAGAAATGTCCAACAAAACTGACAAATGCAAAAGGCAGAAAAATTTCTGAAAAAAGACAATAGAATTTGGTGCAAATATTTTAGTGCAGAAGATACTTGCAGCAATAAGGCACCAATGGAAATTAATTGGAGACTTTTAAGAGACTGTGCAGCAAATCGAGCCCTCACACCTCCTGGGAATCCTGATTCAGCAGCAACTTCTCAGGCTGCTCAGCCGTGAGAGAAATTGGTGGCCTCAGCCCATGCTAATGTTCCTTTTGTAATATTTAAGAAATGTTACGCTACAATTCAATATTGTGATGCCCAAATATGTTATTACCTCAACAGGAGAGAGTTACAGGGTAATTTGAAAAGTAATGCTTTCCAAGAATGGAGTTCTATGGCTATATGAACCAAACCACTACCAAACAGCCCCAAACTGTTTTGAACTGGTTTTTAACCATAGCAGGGTGTAGGGAGAGACAAAAAAGCCCAATGACACCAAATCTTAATCTAGCCTTGATATATGTGGTTGGTTTGCCACCATTAATGAACATGATATAATTTGATTGAATTTTCTGCTAATTTTTTTTGATTCCTGGACTTACACTCTGCAGTAAAAACAGCTTTGCATGCATAGAAGTGTGGGTGGTTCTAATGTGCTGCAGTTGTTAGCCATAAACGGAACTTAATATTTAATATTGTCCCAGCTGTAGGAACCTCTCAGCATATCCACCCAGCTGCTCTCTCCACTGCACTGCAGCGCTTAGGTCCCCCAGTTGTCCAGCTTGCACATAAACATGTGCTGTGCTCCAGTCTGGAACAACCTACAGGATTCTGTTCGTAAAGAAATTTGAATGGAGATAACAGGCTCTCCCTTCAGACAGTACCAGAGAATGCCATGGCAGATTTTTGAGGTCTGGGTGTTTCCTGGTTTTTCCTGTTTGAGTCTTTTTGTTTTGTTGAAATTTTGTAGGGTTTTTTTCCTTCTTCCTTTTTTCTCTTTCTTTTGCCTCAAATGATTTCCCAAGGACTTATCCTAGTCAATGGGAAATCCCAAATCATCCTACACAAACTATTTCAGGAGGTACTTTGCGGCTCTGTGATCCATCTCCACCCTGATACCTATGGAACCTTCAGGCATATGATCACAGGATCACTTGGATGCCAAACCACATCCAAGTTGGCACACTGATTAGAGGCTTGTATAAGCTGTTGTATCCCACAGAGGGGTAAATGCAACAGGAGACACGCTAGGCTGGAGTTCTGCTCTCCAGTAACACCCATGAGTCAAAGAGGAGTAGTTTGTGCTTCAGGGAATTGCAATTCCCTTCTGGAGAGAATAGCACACTTCAGACCTATTTCCAGATTTTAAGAGGCACATCAATCTCAAGCCAGCCCCCTGCACAAAGATGTATTTCTTTCCCAGTGCTGAAGGTCTCAGAATAATGGTCCATTACAGAGCTACATTGGGAGAATTATTCAGGACGTGGTCCAAGAAGGGAGTGGCCCTGGGAGCTGGAGGAGGCAAGGAATGGATGGGTTAGGGATGGGTGAGGGTGTGTGTGTGGACATCTATTCTGCAGATTGAAATATAGAGAAGAAAAGGTCTTTTTTCAGATTTTTGGTACATAAAATAAAGATCAGACAGAAAAAAAAATCCTAACTAGGGATTTGAATATCTAAACACTGGAAAGACATGTTCTATTGCAGTTCAGAATTCCATATTTCTACAGAATACTTTTATAGGTTCTCTCAGAAATCACAGTTCATTACCTTCTAATCTTCCTCTTAGTTTGTAAATGTATTATTTGGCTTGTAATTTGCATTTATATTCTAAACACTGTTAGTGAAAGTATTTAAAATAGTTTTATACAGAATTAAACAATAAAAAACCCTGAAACAATCAAAATGCTCCAACGTCACACAATATTGATAAAAACTATTCAGGGTTTCTTTTATTTTATTGTGGTTGGGTTTTTTGGTTTGGGGTTTTTTGTAGGTGTGTTTGGGTTTTCGGGGTGTTGGAGTTGTCTGGGTTTTTGTTTCTTGGCTGCTGTATTTTGTGGGTTCTTTTTTTTTTAATGTCAGTAGGAAGTTCAGTCTAAACCTAAATTTTTATCAGATTCATAATTCTGTATTGAACTAGAATTTCAGATAGCTTTGGATCAGCAGAGATGGCAGTATTTTCTAGTCAGGTATTCTTTATACACATGGATTTACAATGATTGATCATAATACAAAAGGAAATTATTTTAATGCTTTTGGGGTATTTTACAAGAAATAGACATCCTAGTCCTTTGCACAAATTATTTCCATGCCATGAACTATTCTTGTCCATTATGATGGGGTCACCATGAAAGCAGCAGGACACAGATGCACTCCCTCCTCCCCAGAGGTGTAGCACATGTCAAAATTATCATGCACAGACATGCACGGGCTTTTCAAGCTGGCCAACCCAAACTTGATGACATTTAGTGTCTGTACTAGTTTGAAAACAAACCAGGGGGAGGCACCAAGTCAGAATAACAATTTAATAGGGAAATTAAAGAAAAGGAGAAACTAAAGAAAACACTGGTTCAAACTGACAGAGTCAAGATACAACCTGACTCCCTGTTAGTCAGGGTGGTGGTAGCAGTCTGGTAGAATGGTGGCTGCAGTCCTCTGAAGCTGTGATCCTGTAGAAAAAAGGTTCTGCTCTTCCTCAGAAGGTCCAGTGGTGGCTGTGTAGCTCCTGTCCTCTGGAAATCCAGTGGAAAGGCTGTCTCTGGTGTTCAGAGTCTCAGATTATATTCAGGATGGGATGCTTGGTTCCTCCCTCTGAGTGGAGCATCTCACAATGGGGTAATGAGTCATGAGGCCAAGTGCTGATTAGGCTCATTAACAGAAGATGGTCCGGAGGGAGTTATCTGTGAGTCATGGGGCAGGACAATGATGGGCCATTAACAGCAAGATAGTCTGGGGGGAGGAGGCAAGGAAACACTGCCCCTCCTGATTTCAACACCTCATGAGGATGGTAATAGAATACACTGCAACCCAGGACAGTCTCTAATGCATATGCAGAGTTCAATGCTGTCGTTTCCCCTACCTGAGTGCACAGGTAAAACCCTTGTATCCATTACAGTCCAGGTTGATGCGACAGGCACATGCCTCCACCTTCACAGAATCAATGAGGTTGGAAAAGACCTTTGAGATCATCCAGTCCAACTTGTGGCCCAACACCACCCTGTCACCCAGCCCATGGCACTGAGTGCCATATCCAGTCTGTCCTTAAATACCTCCAGGGACAGTGACACCTCCCTGGACAGCCCATTCCAGTGCCCAATCACTCATTCTGTAAAGAATTTCTTCCTAATGTCCAACCTGAACCTCCCCTGGTGCAGCTTAAGGCTTTCTCTTGTCCTGTCGCTGTTTTCCTGGGGGCAAAGCCCAACCCCCCATCCGGCTGCACCCTCCTGTAAGGGGGTTTTAGAGAATGAGACCTCCTTTTCTCCAGAATAAACAACCCTAGCTCCCTCAGCCCCTCCTCACAGGTCTTGTGTTCCAGGCGCTTCACGAGCCTTGTTGCCCTTCTCTGGACATGCTCCAGCAGCTCAAGAGCCTTCCTAAATTGTGGGCCCAGAACTGGACACAGCACTCAAGCTGTGGCCTCACCAGTGCCCAGTACAGGGGAAGAATCACTGCCCTGGTCTTGCTGGCCACACCATTCCTGATCCAGGCCAGGGGCAATTAGCCTTCTTGTCCGCCTGGGCACACTGCTGGCTCATGTCCAGCCTGCCATCCGTCAGCATCCCAGGTCCCTTTCTGCCTGGCCACGGTCCAGCCACTCTGTCCCCAGCCCGTAGCGCTGCAGGGAAACGTTGTGGCCAAAAACCAGGACGCAGCACTAAGTCCTGTTAAACCTCATATTTTTGGATTTGGCCCATCTGTCCAGCCTGTTCATACATGGGGAAGCCCAAGGAGGTGCCTGCCATGCTCAAAAAAACACACTGATAACTAAACCAGCTGAATTATTACTCATGGAAGCACAAACTCTCAGACATCTCTCAGACACAGGTGTTGGGGTTACACCTCAAGCTGTGGAGAGTGGGTCAGTCACCTGTGCAAGAATCCATTGCCAGTCACCTGAGAGCAAATCCATTCTCAACATGTCAGTCATCAACACAGAAGTGCTGAGAGCTTTAGAGAAGGTGGCGAGGCAGCCTGGCTGAGCCTAACACACTCCAGCAGCCTGCCTGAGCACTATTTGCAGAAATTTGCACAGCAGCACTCAAATTTTCTACATTTCTTTCACCTTTATGTCAATGAAGCCCAGTTATGAGGTTCAATTAGTATCCAGAAAGCTGATATTTTTCTATCCAAAATAATCCTCCCTTGCCTTCCGAGGGAGGTGACAAATGCACAGCTGCAGTTTTGCTGTGGACAGTCCTTTGGTGGCACTTGGCTGACATCTGTTGACACAGTCCCACAGTCAGTCACGACACAACTGCTGCACTGATGTTTTTCTCCATTCCCTTGCAATTTTTAATTATTGCTTGAAATCATTTTGAAGATAAAGACAAATTGGAGAAATGCTGTGAATAATCAGCTCTGCTCAATGACACTGCTTTAGGACATCTGTCCTAGGTTAACCAGTGAGGTAAGCAGCAAATTAAATAGTTATCCAATTTTACCAGATGCAAAAACAAAGACTAAAGAAGGATACAACACCTGGAACACCACTGAAGAAATACAGTTTCCTGTTGACACCTTGGTTTTAGCTGAAGGAGCCCCACATTAACAAAAAGTAGGGGGACTTGCCCCTTTCCCTAAAAGATAATGTGAAGAATTGGGCTTTGGTACCAGGATGGAGAGAATTTTTCCTCTTCCTTATGAGCTTCCAATTTCCTGAACTCCTGTAGTTCATTCTTCGTGCCCAGAACTTGGTGCTCCAGACTCAGAGCAGTTTGTATCTATGGGAATCTGTTTTAATTTATGGTGAGTTCTATTTACCACTAGTTCTCAGTTACTTCCAAAGCAAAGCCCAGATCCACCTCCAACACAGGGTTACACATTACACTGGCACATAAAAAGGTTGTCACTGGAAAAAAAAGGTAGATTTTGAATGACTTGCACTATCACCTAACATTGACTTGACCCATGACAGTACTCTTAATATTCTCCAGGATTTGAAGTTACTAAATACTAAATATTAAAGTATTCAAAGAGCAAGCTATAGTCAAATGCTAGTAAGACACAGATTTAAGCTTTTGCAACCTTCTGCTTAGAGGACTCAGAGTCACACTACAAAAGAGCAAAACCCTATAGACTCTGATTAGAAAATACAAGAACAGCCTTTACTGCATCATTGTGGTACTTGGGTCAGCCACATCTTCCCTCTGCCAGGTACTTCTCTGGAAATGCTGTCACTGGACTGCTGGGATTTGGCTGTGGAAAAGCTCTAAACAACACCCTGACAGCACTGGAGAATGCACCATCCAGCCTCTCTGCTTATGCCCAGTAATTCCCCAGCTACAAAAACATTTCTAAGGTGTTTGAGAAACGGATTCTTCCCCTGTGAGTCGCTCACCCTCATGGAAAGTTTTGTCTGTTCACTTATTTGGATTCATATTACAGAAAATGCTGCTGCAAGCAATTTCAGCATCCCTGCAGAGCCTGCTTTGTAGTGACTCTACTTAGTAGGAAAACACACACATCATTCCTGTTTATTAGCCAGAGCCCTCCAAGAGGCTGGAACACTTTTTTGAGCCAAATTGTCATCTGTTTAATTTGTCACTGCTTTTCTGACTTCAACAAATCCATGTTAAGGTAGATCTCAATGGTCTAGTTCAGCCTTCAAAGGCCCTGAAGGCAGGAATAGGTCACATATACTTACCCACCACAGCAAGAGAATTATTAGATTGCCAAAAAATGGAGTCACAAGACGACAGAAGAGAAATAAGTTCCATTGTGGAGAAAGGACAGGAAGAATGCACTTTCCAGCACATGCAATTTTGATATCAGAAATATCACAATATAAACACTTTTCCCAGTGTCACAGGAAAATGCTGGCTTTTCAGAGAGAAATGGAGAGCCTAAGAACCTCTGAAAGGCAGCAACATTTCCAACTGGAGTATCCAGCTGCAAGCAGTTACTCCATACAAACTATAGAAGAGAGGAGAGATAGGAGAAGTAACCCTGCATTCATCATTCAACCTTCCTCATTTCTAATGCAACGGGAGCTCAGGCACCCAGGAAAAGAGAATGAGCAAAAATTTCTGGGTCACAACAGTTAAACTGCTGCTGCTGAAAAAAAAAACCAAAAAAAAAACCAAACAAGTGCAGAGCATGGACTTTCAATCCAAGAATTACTTTAAAGAAAATACACAACAAATAATAATGAAAGAAGATATTTGTCAGAGATAAAGGGGTAAACCACAGACCAGTTCTAGTTTAAAAGCAGGTCTCTGCTGACAACATGTAGATGTATCTCTGAAATGCAAAACTCCAGGTAAATGCAAAGAAAAGGAAAGATCTCATTAGCAACAAGAATCATGCCCTGCTGAGTATACCTGCACTTTGAAAAATTACCTTTGATAGAAGTAATATCATAGGTTGAGTGACTCAGGTTTTCATTAGGCAGGAGATTTACTGTGCTATTCCAGCAATATCAAGGCCTTAAAAGTAGTAAGGAAGAGTGTCATATTTTGAAGTCTGTTCTCAAGCTTTGCTCTGCCCCAGTAGGGCAAAAAACCCCAGTTATAGCTACAGGTATTCCAAAATACATAAAATATATTCTTTACATGAACCAGCCAACTCCACAGCTAGACAGGGAATACATTTGGGGCATTCATTACATCACTGTTATAGCATGATTTTAGCAGGCATCCCAGACACAGCTTTGGAATTGTTTTCAGGAAAATCAGACTTTTTCATTTATGACATAAAATATTATAATCACCTCAACAGAAAAACAATCCATTAGTTACTAGAAAACTTCTACAAGTTCCAAGACTTGGGGTGGAATCCCAGTTGTGTTCAAGTTCTCAGAAATTCATTCAATGTCTGTTCTGCAGCTTTCCACATGTGAGGATAGTTTGGCCTGCAGGGTAAACAGGGTTTATAGAAATACGTATTATTTGTGGGAGCACTTCTAATCTTCCCTTGTGGAAGAGGAAGGCTTCTTTCAATCTTCAATTGTGCCAAGAACTGCAGGTTGCTGATGATTTGTAGGAATAGAGCTCCTCAGAGGTGTCTCCTCATACTCATGTTTGTAAAGCCACCCAAGGTCTCTTCCACTTGTGGAAAACTGTTGCTTCCAAAGCAGGCTGAGGATGGACAACCCGGTGTGCCATGACCTTCCTAGAAAGAGTGTCCTGCAAGGAACAACTCTTCCAGGAGCGGTGGCCGGCTTCCCTGGGCAACAAGTGATTTCAGCAAGTGTAGCGATTTCTCAGCTACAAGTGATTCCAGTTCTTGTGATTCAGCTCTTTATGAAATCACCCAAGCAAACTCAGGGATAGAGACAGGAGCCTCGTACAGCAGTTCCACAGAGGTAGCCTTTATTGTCCAGCAGTCCCTGTAAAGGGGTGGCCAGGGACAAAGCTCCCTGCATCAGGGCTAGAGGGCAGAGGTTATATGGGGTAGGCAGGGGGTGGGGTAGAAACCAACTAGCCAGCTGGGTACTGGGTATTACCATATAGAAAGAAGGCATGCTGGGCGTGGTTCGCTGTCTTGCCATGACCCAGACGAAGGTCGTGCCCCCAGGCCTCTCTTCTCCAAGGGAGAGCAGAGGGCTCCTGTGCCAAGGGCTCCCAGCCCTCCACAGAAAATGTGAAGTGGTGTAGATTTTGCCTTTTTCTTCTTCCCTTTTAGGCTGATTGTTCTTGATCTAATGAAACAGCAACAGGGAGCATCTGATTGATGATGTAATAGTTAATTGCATCGTTCCAGTTTCAGTTACAGCTGTAACAGTGAGAGTGCCTGGGTGAGGTAAAGCTCACTCTGAGGGAATGCTTGAAAAATGGACTCCTCAAAGAGAGTGCAACACTGCTTCCTTGTAATTATTTTGTGTATATGGTGTATTGAGTTCTGGTTGGAGAACCATAAAAATTACATAAATAAGAAACAGGCTGTCAACTGAATGGAACCATACCTCTGGTAATTATTTATTTAAATAGTAGTCACACACTTGGCAATAATGTGTCAAAAGAAAATGTGCCTAAGAGAGTAAGGTTTTTTCCCAAGTCTTGACTCTCAGAAGGAGCCCCAGGGTACAGCAACCCATGTGCTGGGGGCTGTAAACCCCAACCACTTTGCTCTAGGACATCCCTGTCTTTCTGGGGATGCTGAGAAAGAAGGATGAAGCTGGCAGGAATCAGTGTTTAAAATAAAAGAACATTAAACAGAGAGAGCAAATTTCAAGTGGCAGAAGCTCATCGTTCAGAGGACAGAGACAGAATCGTTATGAACTCACCTCTGGTGAAAATGGTTTCAAATAAAGCACTACAACAGGTAACATTTAACTTATTAAAACAACAGATAGAACATTCATTTCTAAATTACATATGACCTGAGACTTAAGCTCTTGGCACTTGACCATCAAATTTAGATTTCAGTCCTTGTACATAATTTGTCATAATTAGAGTGAAGATATTTAAATGCCTATTGATTTTATCAAACAATGACTATTTCAAGAAGGTTAAGCCTCATATTTTTGCAATTAGTTCTGATTTCTGGAGACCTTAAGGATAATCTTCTGCATTACCAGCGATCCATGAGCCGACAGAAGATCTGAAAGTACATTCAGGACGTCTTGGAAAAATCTGGACATCCAAAATATTACCACACGTTGGCGAACACTTAAAGCCTTACTCTAATTAAACCTTTGCTCCTAATCAGAGGGAAATGGGAGTGGCTGTGCAGAAGAGGGAGAGAGGGGTGAGATGGTTCTTGCTGCGTGCTCTGAATCCCTGCATCAGATTTCCCAGCCTTTCTGAGACAAGGACCACTCACTGGCAGATCATCACACTCACAAGTTCAGGTTAGAAAGGTTATGAAGGAAGCAGCTGCATCTCTCACTGCTGCTCCACTCCCAGCCTGGGACAGCTCTGGGTATTTGGGACCCAGTTTGTCTCTTTGGGACCTTGCCCTGCCTTTGCCTCGTGATTTATTCCAGCAGAAAGCTACCAGCACCAGGTGCCATAACCTTCCTCTATAACCCTGCCCACAGGCTTTTGACTTTTTCTTATGGCAAAGTGACAGGTTATGCTGCTGCCTTTGGAGAATGCACTGAGAGAGCAAACACTGCATCTCTCAAAACTTGTGTCCTTCCCAAGCCCTGGTTTGAGACAGTAACCCAGGTGCATGTCCTTGAGGACTGTAGGTGTAATATTTGAACAAGTGTAGAAGACATATTGAAGGTCAGAAGCACTTAGAAACTGCAGGAGAGTTAGTGATTGCTCAGTGGCTAGGAAAAAAAATTAGCCTTACCAGAGATTTCTGAGGAAATTCTGATGCATTATGGGACCTACTTTACATCCTGGCTGCTGAAAGGATTATATCATCTATCAGAGGTGGCTGGAATACAAATTTTCTTTTATCATATACGCACCAAAGATCAGGTGAGAGGTTTAATAAAACACTAAATAGAACAAAATGCCAGAGAAACAAATCTGTAATTACCTCTGAAGCTTTTCTCGCCTAGGAGGAAAACTTTTCATTACAGAGTTTTTACATTTTGAAGGCACCAGAGTTCTTGCTTGAAAAGTGATATATAAAACAAAGAAACCAAAAAAAATTCACAAGGAAAGGCAAAGATTTGTCACCAAATCCTGCTTGTTTGTTATCCCAAAAAAGCAAGGTTGAGACAAAATAGGAAAAATCATAGTCTGAAAAATAGATTGCTTTCCCTCCTCCATGGTGAGGGTAGTAGACCAGACCTTTACTTGGAGAAAATTGGCATAATTTCTTGCTAGTCAACCAATTAAAAGTGGAGAACTCCAGAGTCCCTAAGGCTCTGATTATTTCATCCTGTGCTCCTGCAGAAATTCTAGTTACCATGGGGTAAAGTTACCATGATGCATGTCCTGGAGGATATATTAATAGTGAAACACTAGTACTACAATTTAATAGGATTAGCTGAAATTGCTGTAATACATTTTACAGATGGGGAAACTGGGACACAAGCAGACTTAATTTTAAGCAACTAAATCCATATTTTGGCACCAAAGCAACCTGATTCTCAGTAGTGCAGAACACTTAACTCCCACGTTGCAAAGGGCTACAGTTCCCCAGTTCATTTTTCCTGGAGGCAGCACCATACCTCTTTCTAGCTTGTACACTGTTCCTGAGAGGTAAATCAACACCTAGCAGGGTATGTCAGGACCAGATTCTAAGCCTGTGTGCATTACAAAAGAGATTCCCACCAATTCCCATTCCTGTCTTGCAGGAGATCTCTACAGCTACTTTATGTGATCACACCTTCTCTGTCCCACCCTTGATACGGCTTTCCCTCACCTCTGATCAGAACTGGGGCATTTTTCTCCCCCCACTTTCAAAATCCAGGGGCAAATACTTTTCTCCTCTAAACTGTGTTCACTGCAGTGAAACCAAGGTTGCTCCAGCGCAAAATTTGACTCCCTGCTGTGAGACATTGTTCTTATTTGTTTTTCCCTCTCTTCAAGTAATTTCTCTTCCTTAATTTTTTTACTTTTGCTCACTACTTTTCAGGAAAGGGAGCAGCACCAATTCTCCAACTTGATAGCAGAGCTCTAAACTGGTAAATAATGAAAAACAAAATTGTCAAAGAACACCACGGCTCAGTTTCCACAGTCACAAACCAAGAGCAAAGTTTTTTCAGCGCTGTATAGTAAATCTTACCATCCCCATTACATTATTTATTGTTACATTTCTAGTACCTTAAACTGCCACAATTTGTGCTGATCCTTCTTTGCATTGTATTTTTTATTGCATTCTTGTCCAGCAAATTCTGAAAATGATCCTGCCCTGTTCTCCTTCTGTGCAAACTCCAAGAGAGCTTCCATCCCTCTGCAGGGCAGGCTACAGCACCTTCATTATCACTTGGCTCCTCCTAGTGTCTCGGCTGAATTCTCAGACATCACTTTTCCCCAGTTCAAGAGGCCAAATTAGCACCTTGCTTTCCATCTACCACAGCTATTCAAACAAATTTATTCTGCTGCAGAGCATCCATGTCCCCCACCAGACCTAATTTGCCTGCTGTAGGCCCATAGCTGGAGAAGGAGAGTGTTGCACCTCTGCCACCTTAGCAACCTCCAAGCTATGGGTCCATCACCTCTCACAGAACCTGACAGTTCCAGTCAAGGAAGTTTCTCACCTTGCTGACCTCCTTCCCTGTCATCCTCCACATAACCTGCTGACCACTGGTGACCTCTGTCAGCAACCAGAACCTGTGAAAGTGTGGACATACCAAAAGAATAAAAACAGTAGTTCCATTAGCACTGCTCTTTGTGCAAGGTTGTTGCTGCACTGAATGCCAGATGAAAGAAATTAAAATCTACTCTTTTGCTTTCACAGGTTTAACTAGAATGAAATTTGACAGCTCCTTCACTTTAGAAGATTTATATCACAGCTTGTTAACAAATGTAGTAAATAAGATCAGAATTGCACTTTTTCTTGTTCCTGTTAACTCTGAGGTCCCTCCAGATGAAGAGGCAGCAGGTTAATTGTACATGCTTTGCTTGCTGGCTCCACTGCTCTACCAGTACTGGGGGAAAAAGAGAGGAGCTGGTGGGTCCTGATGGGTCCAAGTCCTCCATCCCTCCATCTTTTGCCGAATGAAAATTTCCTTTTCTATTGAAAACCCTGGGAGACCACAGCAGGGACCCACATCATCCAGAGGAAAGGCACCAATGTGCATGCACAAGGTCCTCAAAGCTGCCAGGTCCAGATGGCTCCAACGCACCCAGCCGCAGAGCAGGTCAATCCCAACAGCAGTTCTGTATCCTCAGCAACTCAGCCCTGGTGTTTAAATATATTTATAGTCATGGATACTACCCATTACATAAACACACACTCTCCTGTCAAGCAGTTAGAGATAATCCTCCTACAAAGCTACAGCAGTGGTTCTTGAAAATGTGGATAAAGCTAAATATTATTTATATGTATATGTCGTAAGTATAGAGAGGGGTAAGTGAGATCTGTCCTTGCAAGTTTCCTTAAGTTCCTTAACAAAATTGTCACCTGTAAAATACTAACAAAAGAAAACAAACAAACATTTACAATGCAGGGGTGATTTAAGCACTTTGCCTTTTGTGGATCTGTATGTGGGAAAAAAGTAGGAGTAAAGAACTACACCAGTACACACAGCCCTTGTGCAGGAGCCAGCAGCTCACTTTGAGCATTAGCTTTGCAAAGGTGGAGGGAACAGATGTTCAAGGCCACAGTCACAAAGTCAAAAATCATCAGGAGCTCCAGAGGATGAAGGGATTTTAACGCCTTATCAGTGCAGTCTGGTTCCCCCACAACCTCTCACAGTGACCAACTGATGTGCCAGCCAAATATGATTAATAAAAAACAGACTTAAAATTCACTGAATACAGAAATTCAGCACTTGGAAACTTTCCAACAGCCAGGACTAATCAAAAGAAATTATGACATTCAATCATCCCAGCAGGACAGTGACATATTAACCACAATGTGAGGTAACAGTCATGTCAAGACACCCCAGTGATGGTCATGATCTCTTTGTGGTCTACCCTGCCCAGCTCTGCAGCATGTTGTGGTCATTGCACCTAAATGTTCTGCACTCTTACCATATCATCTTTCTTATCATCTGCCCCTCCTGGTAGTTTTCATCCAGTTCTCTGGAATTTTCCCCCCATTTCAAGAGGACAAATTAGCATCTATTTTTCCATCTACCACAGCCATTAAAGTAAATTTATTCTGCTGCCGAGCATCCACGTCCCCCACCAGAATCCCTGTGCCTCCTGTAGTCCTATAGCTGGAGAAGGAGAGTGTTGTATCTTTCCCAGATTAGGAGTCTGGGAGCTATGGATTCATCACGTCTCACAGGACACTGGCCATGCTGGTCACACATATAATCAATATTGGCACATTAAAAACAGAAATTTCAGGATTTCATGAGGAGATGCTAGGTTTGAAGCACTTCTTTTTCTTCTTTTCTACTGCAGCACAACAGGAAAAAACAGATGCCATGCACAGAGGAGAGATCACTGATACCAATTTCTGGGACTGTTAGAGGGAAATTACAGCCTTTTCTATCATATCACCCAGAATTCCTCCCTTCTCCATACACAGGCACCTTCTTAACTAAACCAGGCTTAATCCTATATATGTCAATTAACTCAGATAAATAACTTCACAACAGACAGAACACTCTTGAAGTGCATAGTTTGTGCCTTTTACATGAGCACAGTCTGTTTCTTTAACAAGGATTCTTCTGGTTTCACCCACACCACTTCTCACCATTGGCTTCTCAAGTCCTCAGTCCTTTGACAGAGACAGAGCCTGTGGAGTTTGGAAAAAAGCATTTCTTCGACAAAGGACTCCTCAGCACTGCTGTCCAGGGGTTTCTCAGTAAATTGGCATTTGTGTGTGTTTTTTAAAATCTAAATTTGTACCAACAGGAGCAGAATCATTATAAAGAACTTAGGGATGTTCAGCAAATTAGAAGGCTGGGCTAGATGAACTTTCCCTAACCGTTATAGAGAAAATTCCGTATTCTAGCAAAATGTGCTGTGTTGTCTATTACCCATCGCATCTCACTATCACTTCCATCTACTTAAAGAAATCTCTGATTACTTGTAGACCTAAAGTCAGGTTCTTTACGTCTTTAATTTACAGAAGAGTCGTAACAGAAAATGTGTGTCATCAAATAACAAACAAGTGACTCTGTAATTATGAAACTGCCTACAGAGAATTCCTTATACACTCTCAAAATGAAATCTGAGCTTCAAACACCAGAATAAGATCTATTATTTAAAAACTAATTAGCAGAACAAATGTACAATAGAGAATGACACAGAAGACTGTAAGTTCTCATAAGCTTCCATTTTACCATTAGCATTTTAACAAGAAAAATACCTTAATTTAAAAGAGACCATAACTTTAACTTAATCAGTGATATTATTGGGCAATTTAAATAGTTCCTTTCAGCTTCAGAAAGAAATTGCACAGAGTTTGGTTAACAATCTCCTAATGTGATTTCAAATACACCCCTTGTCTTGGGGTGACTTTATGATGTGTATCCCATATCACTGCCCTATGCCCAGAAATTAATTCTTGTGCCTTTCTATGCCTAAGACTGGAATCTGAGCCAACCCCCTCAAGAGCACAAAACTATTTTGCACCGCCTGTACAAAAAAAAAAAAATCAATGTACCAGAATCCCAAAAGCAGCATCAATTGCTATGGAATAAGAAATCTCTCAGTCAGAACTTCCATTAGAAATAAAAGATGGGGGCCCTGAGTGATATTGCATTACCCATCCTCCAGATCTGTCACTGATCCCAGACACTGCTTGAGGAGATGCTTTGTTTTAAACACAGTGATGGTTGCACTATAGTTAACCCAAAAACCTCCGATTGTCACTTCATCTCCTGTCCAAGTGCTTTGCAGAAAGAGGCAATACACACGTAAATTAGTTTACACTTTTTCATCTGAAAAGCTGTTAAGTTTCCCAAAGCTGTGAAGCCTTGTTAGAGACACACTCAATACTGAGGGGAAAATCTCTGCAGAGCAAGAGTAATTCATTTACCAGCATCCACACACAGAGAACACAGGGCTGTCATCCGCTCCCAGAGCAGTTGTTCTTTGGGTTTGTTTTTAAATCAGAAGCCACTCCTGCTTTAGAAAAATATTTACAGAGAGGAGATCATTGTAACAACAGGGCTTGAGAACCCACACTGTACATGGACTGGAGAATGCTCTGTGTGTGTGCGCAAGGAAGTCAGCCTGAATCTACTGTAACTCTGCATCATTATGGACACACACATCTGAGATATTCTCTTGGAAAACTGCCAGTATTCATCCTCCAAACTGACTGCAAAGCCCTGAGTCCAGGGCTCTGTCTCAAAAGTGCTGCTGCTGTTTATTCGCAATGGTTCCCATTAGTTTAAGTGCAGTTCTGTTACCGTTATGGAGAGAGCTGTGGCTCAAGGGCTGCTGCTTTATAGAGCCTTATGTTGTGTTCATTATTAACCAGATTTGCCCAGAAAAAAATCCAACAAAAACAAACAAGCAAACAAAAAAACCAACCAACCAAAAAACCCATCAAAACAAACAAAATCCCAAAACAAAACAAACCCAAAACCAAACAAAAACCCAAAGCAAACAAACCAAAAAAAAAGAAAAAAGAAAGCCCAAAACAAAAAAAAACCCTCAAACCCAGCACTTTACAATACTCAGTGCTTTCTTCTCGAACTGAAAACAAGCAGCTGAATCGCATTTCTTCCCTGGAAAAGCACAAAAACGTTTTGAAACTGAAGTGCAAACTGGGCAAGAAGTTGGTGGAAGGCTAACACACCGGGCTGCCAGACAGTGTTTCTGTGTTTGCCTTTCTAATCTGCTGGACATGCTGTGTGATATTGGTTCAGACTTCAGTTTTCAATGTTCTAAAATGATGATAACAGCAACTGCAAAGAAACACCTAAAGCTTATTGATAGTTCCATCTACTCATTTCTCAGCACAATATCAATGAGCAAATGCAATCACACATAAGCCTTGCTCCTTTTCCTCACACCCAGTATATTCCATGTGTTTTCAGTTCATTACTAGAGGGTCAGAAACCCCTGCTCCCACAATTACCATTACTGAGGCACTGAAAACATTTTTCTTCTCTTTGATTTGAAGATGTCACCCTCTAAGGGCATAATCAGATCCTATCACCCCCATGTTCTCTTTATTTACCTCCATGGCAAAATCCTCCATTTTCATTTGCTTTAAAAGATGCAAAGAGGAAAAAGAGTCTTGGTTCTACAATGGACCTTTATTTTTCAGTGCATTTAATTAAACAAAGGTTTCATTAGAAAAGGTTAGAAAAAAAACCCCACGTAAGTTTAATCGTGGAATAAGGGACCTAATTAATAAAATATCACAGAATTTTTGTGTTTGGAAGGGATCTCTAGAGGTTACATTGTCCAAAAGCCCTGCTCAAGCTGGGGCACTTAAAGCTATTAGCCAGACCATGTTCAGAGAGCTTTGAATACCTCTAAGGTTCCTATTAAGAACTGTTTAAAATTTTCTGTTCTTTAGGGTGAGCAATGCATATCAGATCGGGAGAGACCTTGCTAGTTTGATTTATCTTCCTTCATACAAGAAAAGTTGTTTGAAAGTTAATGATAAAACTTCATTGGCAATTATTTCCTCCTAGAAAGAGTAAGGTGTGAGCACCAAAAACTCCATCAAAGGGAAAGATGGCAAAAACTGCATGTCTGAATGCACTGGGAAAACTCCAAATACATTAAACAAGACTGCTTCATAATGAACACTGCCTCAGGATGTTTGCATCACACCACTCTCTGGTTCTGAAGCATTGTTTTTATGGATTTATCCTGACTTGCCTCAGCTTTGAGTTTCTGTAAAGGAACTGGGTGGGAGCTGAATTTGAAAGCCCTTTATGATTCTTCTCTTTAAAATTTCTAAAAATTCCAGTCTCCTCAATCCTGGGACAGATTTATATATAATTTATGTGTACAAACTCCAGTCACATACACTGGCTCCTGTGCTTAAGGCCAGCATTACTTTTATTTATAATCGAGATACACAAAGTAACAATGAAGTAATGGGCTAATAAAGTCTGCTAGCATCAGCTGCACACAGAATAAAACAAATATCACTGCTGCAGCCCCTGGAGCTCTCCAGGATAACACTGGAGAACGGTGGAGGTTGATTTGCAGTACAGCACAGACACTAAGGATCAATGGCTTTGTAGATCTGTACAGGAAAACAGAAGACACAGGAATCCCTATTTGCAAAATTCATCATGTCTTTAACAGGATTTTAAAGTTTCCCCCTTTATTAAAAGAATCTTTCAGAATGGCAAATTACAGATCGCAAACAATGGAGCAATTAAATTACACTTAGCTAGGGAGAATCCATAGCACCAAATGATTCTCTTTGACTATCAGACACTATTTGGGGTGCCTACTAATTGTGGTTATTATTGTAGCACCAAAAATAGAGTAACTTATACATTTGCGCAGCAATATTTCAGAATGCATAGGATTTGCGTAAAATTCCAGCTCTAATATAACTGTAAGGGCTGAAAAGTCTTTCACAGAGAGTGAAACTTAGCTGGGTTAGGAATACATGGAATGGAAGAGATTAAATTGTACACAACTGTTGGTTATATTAAAAAAAAATAGTGAAAGCATAAATAGAAACACAATAAAAATAACAATGTGCCATGTGTATCTCAAGGAATTCCACAGAATACTTTGAAACCTTATCATAAAATGGCTGGTATTGATTCAGAGGCACAGTTTAAATATTCAAAAGGAAGGAAGACCATCCCATGGTCCAGGGATCTCATTTGCAAAATACCCATTCACGTAGCAAAGAGATCACAGCAGGGGATGTGACAATAATGAACAAGTGGATGCAAGGGAAGAGTTCTGCTGCCACTTAACCAAGGCCTGCCCTCCAGCATTCCCCAGTGTCTTCCCCAGGCCTCGGAAGGGCTCTCTCCTCTGCAGGCCTAAAATCACAAGTGCAGCAAAGCAACTTAAACTAGCAAATGCCCATTAAAGCAGAGCTCAAAGGCTGTGAGTCAAAACCCAAGACTTATGGACAAGGGCAAAGGCCACAAATTAATACAGAGTGCAGTATACAAGGGAGAGATCTGAAGGGATTTGCCAAGTAAGGAAGATCATTAATCTTGCAGATGCTAGGCTGAAGAAGTGCGGGTGGTTCTGATTCACACCAACAAATAAGAGTTAAGGGTCACTGTCCAGGCACCTTGGAAAGGTGCAGCCCTAAACTCTACCTCGTGCTCCAGAACTTCTTAAACATCTTATACTAAACAGGTTTTTCAAGTAAGTAGTGGTAAGGATTATGCCTTTTCCTGGTCTTAAAATCAAGAATCAAACACGGTTGGAAGGGAAAAAGGGATTTTACCTTGGTATTTATTTTAAGGATCCTTAGGTGCACCATGTCCAGGTGGAATGTGCCGAAATACACACTGCAGTGCACACCCCTGATAGATTGGGTATATCATTATAGGTCTTACTAATTAGCATACCTATCAAAGATTCCCCAGTGAGAGGCCCAAGTGAGTCCCCCTCCCCAAGGAACCTTCCCCCTGGATGGTTTTATCTTAGTTTACAAAATGTGTTCTGGAGAGGACCTTGGTATCTGGGGCTTTCTGATCCCTAACTATGAGACTCCTGAGATGTTTAGTCTCCTGGCTTGACAAAATAAGTCTAAGAATGTAGGCTGAAAAACACTAAGACTACAAAAAGCTATAAAAGGTATATAAAAGGGATATAAAAGAAAAGGTAAAAAATCATCATGGCACCAAGGAGAGAACAGCAGTCTCTACTCCTGTGGCTCTGCCTAGAACACTCCGCTCATAGAGAAACAAGGATTCCTGTCCCACAGCCTTTGGCCCAGGCCAGCTCACACTCAAAGCCTCCCAACCTCCTTCCCTCCACCCCTGTTACTCCCAAATCTGCCAGAGGGGAGACAAAGATGATGACACCACAACCAAAGCAGGGAAGAAGGGCAGTGACCCACAGAAAAAAGGCTGGATTGCAGAGCGAGGTTTCCAACCCAGCAGAAAACCCTTGAGGAGTGGGGTAAGAGGAGTTAGAGACTCCTTTGCTGAACAAATTCATTTGCTGTGCTCAAGTCCAGGTCATCTCAGCTTAGTTACTGACTTGGTTACCAGCAAGTTTGGTTTGAAAATTCTGCCATATCATGTATGGCCTAAGTGAAAAATGAGAAGGTAGACATAACTTCATAAATCATTTATGATCGTTACAGCCATTTTTACACTACTATAGTTTTTAAAAATAAGTGAGTGTTGATGAAATATTGTGGGAACATTTGAGTGATTTTATTGCATTTATAATATAGAGTAGTAGTAAAATGAAACAAGCTATCAATGTTTAATAAATGTTTTTAGCAACATGTGTTAGAAATAATAAATGGGTGGTTATGCCACATAAAATATGCATAATGTTTTCAGATATTTGTTAAACATGTGCTGTAACTTTAAAAAAAAAATATATTAATGACAAAATGACCAGGGCTATAAAAGTTTCCAGATATGTTTGGGAAGGATTTTCTAATTAAACAAATAAATTTTAAAATCAATGAAATACCATTATAGTGGTCTCTGCAACACTGTAATTGTTTAACGAGTCTTTCTTTCTAAGCTGCCTGGAGGTACTCACTATTCCAAATGCTGTGTTTGGAGAAGAAAGAGGATAAGCTTTCTAATTGTTTTTATCAGCTGCTGAGTAACTTCTTAATTCCAAACTTCTACTCTTAAAGATAAAATATTTATTAGGAAAAAGATATTTTGATGGGGGGCAACATAATGATTTTTGTAGCATTTTTGTAGGGCAATACCACGTTTTCTTCACAGTGTGCAGGGATCAGTAAAAGCCTGTTCCAATTACAAAAGTCCTTCTCATAAGTGAAAAGCTTCATTGTCATTGGCTATGAGGGTATTTGGTTGATAGAGGTGGCTCCTTTTAAAGAGAATACATCAATATCTAAAAGGTACTCATGTCCAAAGTACTCAAATATTTCCCTTCTTAGGTGTCAGTAAAGGAGAGAAATGAAGATCCTCCCAGCTGCAGCTGTTCTCCAGTTCACCACAGCTAATTAAGGCAGCCCTTTATGCAAAGGTGAGAAAAATGGTTAAAAAGAAACAACATACATGCCCTTTCTCTTCCATGAATCACTTGATTTTTTAATATTTTAGGCTGTGGAAATACACAATGTACATTATTGCTGCCCCAGCCAGCTGAGGAACACAGAGCAGTTACTACTGCTGACATGGAGAACAGAATTATTTCTCTTTAGGGAGTAGTATTGCTCTGAAAAAATAAAAATAAACGAGCTAAGAATAAGGGAGAACATTTTATTTCTCTAATGAGGAACATGAATACTCACACCTGTGCACAACTCTCTCCAAGCCCTCACAACAAATGGACTTGCTGTTCAAAGAGCCTGGGTCCCTTTACAGCTCATGGGTCTTATTGTACTACATAACTCCTGCCTAGCACAGCACTGCACTCATTTGACTCATTCAAAATAATTTTTTATTGCCCTCTGTATCCTGTCTGTATTCCATGGTTAGCAGACACCACACAACATGAGTGTATAATTGTCAAGCCCATCCATTTACCTCAGTTTGGACTCTGTCAGCAGCAGAAGAAATAATTTCAGATTGTCAATGCCTTGGTAAATTTTTGATTCATTTCCTGGGGTAAATTTATTCTCAAGGCTGCTTTTTCTACCTCCTCTCTGATGACACTATTACCTGGAGGGGGACAAAACATTTGCAATAATTGGAGCAGCTTCATAAACCAGTGCCTAAATTAACTGAATTCACATGTAAAGCAACAGCAAAATTGTTTTCAAGCACAAAATTCCATTCCAATGTGATCTATCGATTGTGCACGTACTCCAAATTTCAATTAACTTGCTGCCTGCAACAGCTCTGCAGAAGTGCATAAAACTAAACACATGGGTAATTGTTTGCAAGATCAGGTCAGTGATTCATCCACATTAAGTTGTTCAAAACTGAAAAGCTTGTGTGGGTACCAATGCCAAGGTCTCCTGCCTTCCATGTACAATTATCACTGATGCCTTCCAGTTTGTCTTCACTTGTTCAGTGAAGAAGATGCATATTTACAGAATTTAAATGAAAACTAAAGCACCTTCCACACTAAAATTACACCAGCCCTGTATCCTTCCATCTGGATCAGAGCAGGCAACTCCATTCATGTTCTATTTATATAAAACCTGCGCAGAAAAGTGACAGGAATGGAGAATAAAAAGGAGAAGAGTGGCACAAAAGGAACATTTTGCACCTGCTCTGTCCAGGAAAAAAAATAAAATCACAGATCTCAGAATTAATCTCTCAATTTTAGACCATTAAAATTTGCTTGCCTTTCTGTCTTTAATTTTACACCTGAATATCACAAGAGGAATGCTTTCAAAAATGAAGAAATTAAGGTTATTGCCTCAAAAATGCAAATGTTTCCTGTCACTTATTTCCTAATTGTCTCTGTACGTGCTCTACGTTGCATGAAGCTTTCCTGTATAAAATTAGTAGTGATCAATCCTCAGACTGTAGCACTGGGGCAGGACAGCCTAAGAACTCCAGATCCCTAGAAGTAAGGAAAATAAAGATTTCTGCCAGCAGACATTGGGTTTCAGATTTACTCTGTCAGGGCACTGCCATATCTAATCAGCAGTTGCCAACAGCAGCCTTTTCATAAACTTAACAATTATGAGAATTTCAGTCACTTCCTTCTGAAAGAAAACAAAACCACAAAAATGGTATGGTGTTCAGACTGCTGATGTATCTAATTGTTTTTTCTTTGATAGACTCCTGTGATTTTTCAGCACTTCAAACATGTCAGCAGTTTGCTGAGGAATCAAAGGTAGTGCCCCCATACCTATGATTTGCACCCCACAAGGAATAGCACTCTCAGGAGGAGCCTGTGAGTCCCTGATCAGGGAATTGAGCATCATAAACCTCTCTCTAATTTGCAAAGTTTCACTTGGTCATTTTTTTTGTGTGGTTTCAGAGCATCAGGCAAAATATATGTAATAGCTTACGGTTCATTATTAAACACAGTGATCTTCATACACTGCACATTTTATTTGGAAATTAGAAAGCGCTAAACAACGTTACTGCTTATTGCACTCATAATTCCAGAACTGCAATTAGGATTTCTGACTCATTTCAGTAAACATTTATTGCATGTTTCACTGTCCATCTAACTAACAGGGAATCATTTGCTTCTAATAACCAAGAGGAAAAGAATGTAGATATCCAAGCACAATGACTTTAAAACTATCACCCTGGCAACTCCAGGAGCACACCTTGATGAGTAACTCCCTCCTTATAAAAACACCAGTTGGCAATACTGCCAGCTTTGTTTTTCCATTCCTCACTTTTTACTTTTAAGGACAGAGAAGCACTTCTCAAGTCTACGGCAAGTTTCTGTGTGTGACCTTCTGCAGCGTGAACAGAACTGAAAGCAGATGGTGATAAAGTTGCACAGAAGATTTAAGTTATACTCTGATCTGGAGGTCTATCTTTTTTTCAAGGGCTGTTTCAGCTTCTCTCAGAAAAACCCATCCACTTCCCACGGGAGCCAATGGGAATCTTTCAGCTTCTTTCCACAGGGTCTGGATTTATCTTCAGTTTGATTCTTTGCTAAGACATACAGTAAAAAAGGATCACAGAGTGCTGTAGTTTCAGTGATCTTCATTAAACATCCAAAAGCAGATAGTGAGCAATGATATATCTTTTGCTGGTATGTTTTGTTGGTATAATTTGTTGTATATTCAGTTAAATCAGTACTACACAGTGTACAAGACATTCTATACCCCGAAAAAGTGGCAGAGATCCCTACAGCAAAACTGGAAACATGGCAATTCCCACAAAAAAGTATATGAAACACCTGGCTATGGAACAAAATGGCTAGAGAATAGATGAAGATGACCTTCAAGAAATCCTCTCATAAATGCTCCTCAGTTTTGAAAACCATAGCTGTATTTCTCACCCTGTCTTCCACCCAGATCTTCCCAACTAATAACAGAGTGCTGGAAATATTCTGTACATTGCAACTAAAATAAAGATCTTGACCCTAGTAAGCTTTGCTACTGGAAAAGTACTGTAAAAATTCCCTGGAGGTCTCCCAAACTCTGTGCTATAAGAGAACTATTGGATTTGCTGTGAGACGCTCAACAGGATAAAAACAATAAATGAACTAGATTAGATTAAATAGTCGGACATCCTCTCTTTTGAAAGAGAGCAGTAATCTAATTGAAAAAAATTAGAAAATAAATTACATTCCCAGGGCACAGTTGCATCAGAAACTGCTGAGATTGATCTTTTGAATTCATTCATTTCTGCAAAAGAGGAATAATTTCACATTTGAATGTTTCTGCTAGCTTCTGGGAAACCAGATTAATTGCACAGTCCCATTTTCAGGATCAAAAACCTTCTGATGTTAGTGCACATACTTTTTTTTTGATTACCTCACTGTTCATTGCAGATAAAGTTCATAAACTAGAAAGTTCATGTCACTTTGCTGAAGCTCATACTCTGGATATCTTCAAGACTGATGAGAAGATTCCATTGCTGTTACTGTTATTACTCATATTTCTTAGGTGATATCTACAGACCAAGCCAAGTGGATAGAAAATTGTGTCAGGAGTTGCACACACACAGCAGGGAGAAGTCCTGATCCCAGAGGATTTATAAACCACAGTGGAGGGACACAAATTGGGCTTGAAGTGTCAAAATATGCAAATACCCCACATCATACAGTACCTTGTACAGTTTTTGCTCTCAAAAAGAGTGAAGGGTTAAAAGGAGCACCTCAGCTAAAGGGAGGTATGGGGAAGATAGAAAAGGGACAAATTTCTTCTGCTGGGGATTGATTGCGGGACACAAGGCAGGAATGGAAAGGGAGATCATGGACAGGACAGTGTAAAGTAGGGACAGAGGAAACTCAAGCTGCAACAAGGTCTCTAAACACCAACTGGAACCCTGCTTATTAGTTTCAGTTCGCTCCAATTTTCTTGCCTAGGTCATCCAAGGAGAAGGAAACTAATGCAGAGACCCAAGTGCTCCAGCAGTGAATAAGTATTTACTCTGTAAAGTCCTGTACTGCCACTGTATCATTGCTACTACAGTAAGTCTTTGTGCAGCTACACTGAATTTGCACTAGTTTATATTAGTATTATATTTTAATCTCTCCAATTCAGTTCTTGTTCTCTCCAGCTACAGCATCTCAGTTTTTTCCACACCTCTCAGAACTAGATGAAAAATAGTGTAATTTTTGTAAAAAAATAGTGATTATGAAACAGTCTTCTGCTTTACAATTTTAACCAGCACCACAGAGTCTTTGAGCAGTTGCTTCAAATTAGACTTAAAATGAACCTTTCATAACTCCAAGCTTTGATAAATTCTTTCCTGTTTTGAGTGTTATTCATAGTCCCTTATTTTAGCTCGTGGGAGCAGGGAAAGACAATATAACTATGAAGATGACATGAAAGAAATTGCACTGTTTGATTCCTCCATCTGCCTGACAAAATCCAAGGGTGCTCCAGGCATCTGGGGGATCATCCAAGCAAGACTCCTGGCCACCCAAGTCTACCTGCTGCAGGAAATTTCAGATTCCCTTAGAGAACAAATAGCTGTAATTACTCATTATAAGCCTAAACCAAAAAAATGTTGCACACTGGAGTTTATTCTTCTGTTCTCATTCCACGAAAGGAAAAATTAGCCAGGCAGTGCCTCTCCATGAGCAGAACTTAGAGGCTAGGCAGCACTAGGAAGTATTTAATATTAATACCAGGGCTGCTGATAGAGTAACCCCTCAAGATTTTAATTTCCAGATACTAAGCCCACTTGCTTGCCTTTGCTGTAAGATTCACCCATAAAGAGAAGAAAACCATGCCATGGATAGCAGTGATACATGAGATGCCATTAGCTAAAGACATATTTTCAGTGTGATTTCTTGTCACTGATGATTGAACACCCAACTTGTCCTGTAGGTCCTTAAAATATTGGACATAGGCCAAGAGCACACATATATTTCTAGAACACAAAGCAAAGTACCACAATGGCTTAGGGTTCAAGAGCTTCTTTTCCACTCATTTAAGTGGCTCCACTGCCGTTCTTTCAACCCCTTATTCCTCCCTTCTTTCCCTTCATCACTTACTATAAAAAAGTGGTCTCTTCTGGGTACAATGCCAAGGCCCTCATTTCCCCAAATGTTGGTCATACCTCAAACCTCAATGCTTGTTTTCTTTCCATCTCTCACAGGGCTAAAGCCAAGGAAGTTTTTACACCCTTCATAATGCAGTCCCTGACCCCCACAAATCTCCCACTTCCAACAGTACTCATCAATACAGCACTGAAATTTTCACTGCCCGTGCAAAACTGCTGTTGACATCACTGCTGTTCCGCTCCCCTCTGCTCCACCAACAGCCCCTTTAAATCAATTATTTATCAGCTCCACTGGGACTTCACTACTAATTGCAAAGAGATTTGTGGCTTCTGGACCAAAAGGAAGTCACATAAGACAAAGTGTTCTGTTCATACCTCATTTTCCAATTTCTTTTGAAGTCCTTACAGAACAGCCAGATCCTTGAGCTGGCTGAGATTTAATAGTTCTTTTTCAGCACTTACTGAAAGTATCCTGTACACAATGAGAAATCCAGTGTTAAAGGCAAGAAGATGGCATTACCTTCTCCCTGAGTGCCATGCCAGCTGAGCCCTCAGGGCTTTTTTTCCCACTATCTGCAACACCTTTCTACTCTCTTGTTATATTCAGCTCCATGAGGATCCTCTCACACTTTTTATATCTAACATGTTATCTCAGATGCTGTGAGTTCCTCTCCAGGATTGATCTAATCTGTTGCTTAAATGCAGAAAATACTTTGTGTTTTGTTTTTCAGAAATATTAGTAGTGCTCACTGTTTCTGTAAGGAAAACCAATTCAACAGAGAGAAATCTCAGCACTGGGAATGAGGAGGCCTTTAAAAGATTTGATAAAGGCTGACAGATTCCCTACTGCATTCTTCCATTTCAGTCTGGTTGCAGAAACATGGAAAAAGGGCCTCAGTGGTGAATTAGGACTCTTGTCTGTACAAACCCTATGTGAGAAATGTATTCTTATCAAAATTTCTTAGGCTCTACTGTATTAGCTTTGAGCAACCTTCAGGTATAAACAATTTCACTAATCAACAAGTTGTATACAGATCCCCAAACAGATCAAGAAAATGCAATTCCCATACTGGATATAGAGGAAAAAACTTCTCCTAGTTCGATACATTAAGAGTTAGAATAGGGAGCCTGATTCGAATGGAGTAGAACCCATCAGAAGACCCAAAAAACCAACGCCCATGAGAATCCCAACCTGAATTTTCCTTTGAAACACTGAGTTGCTGTAACCTAAGGAGAATTAAGCATATATCACCTCTAAATTCTAGCCAGGACATGGGACACACACATAAAAAAATCCATCTTTTCCAAGATGTCCTTCAGGACTCAAATCCCCAAAGCCATAAATAGCAAATATTAGCAGTAGATAATTTGGCAAAAACAAAGTCACATAACTTGCTAGGAGAAAACCACCAACTGGTGACACAAAAATATTGCTTTCACCTTGGGGTCAAATTTCTGAGGATCTTCTAAACTCCCTGGTTTAAGGAAATAGATGCATTTAGGGGCTGGAGTTTAGAAAGCCAGAAAAACTGCCTCAGGCACCTTTTCCCATGGCTTTTACATCATTCCAGAGTGGTTGTTGCTATCAGAGCAAAGCCAACTCCTAAAAGCACTCTCAGCAAACGTCCCTGCCTCACAGGAATGCACACTTACCTTGCTAGCTTCCAAAGCCACATAAAGCAAACCAGATTATTTTGGAATGAGCATTCTCACATTACAACCACCACTGTTCAATGTAACAGCATCAAAGAGGGGGTTTTTTGATTTCCTAAAACCATTATCATAGCTGGGCTGCTGAGTCATCACAGGCCTGGATGCCACATGTCCCCAGCCCAGGTTCCTTGCAGGAAAAGGTCTGTGACGTGTGATAGGAATTGCTGCATTTACTGCTCATTTTTCTGAGCACTGTAGAGCTCCACAGAGATGCTGGGGATGATCTAAGACCTGAAAGAGTTTCTTATCTTCTTTTCTCAAATTCCATAGATATCAAATGCACAGCACAAGGAGAACCTATTAATTTAATTCACAGCAAAACGTAAGATTTATCAAAAGGCACCAAGGGCTGTGGAGGGTTTAAGAGAATGAGCCTTTTGTGCTAAAAAAAATTCATCTCCCCCACCCCAGTCATGCTAGAATGAAGTGATAGTTTTTAAGCAGTACCCTGCTTTCATTTAAAACACAGACTTTTTTATCCTTATAACTGTCTAAAATCCAAAAGACACTGTCCATTATAGAACTAAATACTCAATATTTATCTATGCAAGAGGGATCATGCGCTTTTCTTGACAGACTTTAGCACTGCAGTGGATTTTAGGACTGGAGTCCAACAGGGTATGTCAGTGCATCCAATACTTGAGGCTTTTGCCAGGCAATGAACACTGATGCATCGCTCTCATTACTGGCAATAAAATCACTGAGAGCTTTGATGAAAGTATCAGTATAACAGGGAAGGGTTAAGAAATGACAAGCTCTTGATTTGGGTACATAAAGAGCGCAAAGAGTTTAACAAAAGAGAAAATCAATGATTTCCCTAACTGGCTAAGACAGGGACAGCTGCAGTGCTCTACCACAGCAATATTCAGGCTATTGCTGAAAGAGAATTTTAATCCTGATAAGGTCCCAAGCAATAAGTGATAACAGATCAGCAGAGATGCTGCACTTGGACAGCCCAGGGACTGAAGGAGTAATTCACTTAACAAACCCTCAGCTTGTGAATCACCCTATCAAGTCAAATAAGAGAGATTCAACATATCTTATTAATAATTAGTTCTAGCATAAAGTATTAGAGACATTCTGCCCTTTATTAATATTTTGCCTTAATGTGATTTGCAGCCTTTCTGTATCTGTCATTTTATTTAATGTACTCAAGGTCCAGATCCTGGTCTTGCTGCCAAAACATCTCAAATCAGTTTCTGCCCTGCCCCTCCCAACTTATTTTAGAGTTTGCTCTGTATAGGAGGAGACATCACCGAGTCTCTTCATAATTATTAATAGTAAATTTTTTATCCACCATTTTATCCACCTTTTCATTTCACCAACTTGTCCCTGTTAGAAAGTAAATTTTTACACATATTAAAAAAAAGAGTTTGCAAGCTAAGAAATGAGAAAGCATTATCAGCAGATAAGCTAAAAGGATGCAACAGAGACCAATTGCCTCCAATATGTTAAGGTTATGGTTTAAAGTTCATTTATTAACAAGAATACTTTGGGACTTTGCAGCAGAGAACAGATATAAGGATGGAGTGAATATTTTAGATCCAAGGAAAGTACCATTGTGTCTCTTTTGCAGTACCAACATCACAAGAACATATTTGGTTTATAGATATGAAGCACAACAGTGTTTCTAGAAGAAAGCAGGGCAATTACGGCCTTGAGAAGTTCTGCATTTTTATATTTAAGCTTATGAAATACTCTCTAACAGTTTAAAAAATCATCTCTAAGTTGCCAACCAAATAACTCCAGGAAAGAAGACTCTTCATTTGTCAGACTTACAAGGAGTAATTTACCAATTAAAGCCAAACAGAGCTAAAAGAATAATTATGGGAAGCTTTCTGGGAATTTATTTCTTTAACTGTGTGCAAAATCCAGAAAAAAAACCCCTATTCATCATCGGTTACACAGATGCCTCTTGTTTAAGTAGTGCAATCAAGGCTGCAAAGCCAAGTGCTGTAAGGTAAGGAAATTTCAGAAGTAAGGTAACTGTTGGGGTTTTAGGAGCTCTCCTGGGTTTTTTTTCTGTTAAAGGAGTTTTGCCCATACATGTTGCCAGGGGGACAAATGGCTAGGTACTTCAGAAAAACAAAAGAGCTGGCTGCTCTTTTTGTTTCACCTGGCTGTGTGGGCAGTTCAGTCTCCTGGGTTCAGACAGAGAGGAAGGCTGCTTTCTTCAGCTGCTTTTCCTTTCTGCTGGAGAAGCCCCGGGATCCCAAGCCTGCCTTCCCTGCCCCACTGGGAGCCAGGCCATGGCCGCCCTGCCCGGCCCTTGCTTTGAGCCTTCGCTACATTGCAGCTGTGCTCACCCTGCCTGCCCAGACCTCCGGGGGGGTTCCCACCGCAGCTCCACAGTTTGGATACACCTCCTCTGCCACCCAGGATCTGTGCTCGTCCCTGCCATTCCAGCCTGCTGTTCCCGAGGGTCCGGCCGGACACCGGGATCGGCTCCCCAGGCGTTTGTGAAGCTTCTTTGTTCCATCCCTTCCCGGGATCCCAGGCCACCAGAGCCGCGTGCTCCCCGAGCTCGCTCCGGAGCGCCCCCTGCAGCCGCGGGGGAACCATCGCACCTGCCCTGCTCACCGGGAGCCGCCAGCGCCCCTGCCGGCTGCGAGCGGAACTGCACCCGAGGGGAAAGGGCCTGACAGCCGAAAGGCTGGGACTGGATTTGTGATTGTTTGCTGTTACTGCCATAGTTATTGCTGTTTGTTTGACTGGTTATATATAGAATAGTAAAGAACTGTTATTCCTGTTCCTCATACCTTTGCCTGAAAGCCCCTTAATTTCAAAATCATAATAACTCGGAGGGAAAGGGGTTGCATCTGCCATTCCAAGGGAGGCTTCTGCCTTCCTTAGCAGACACTCGTCTTTCAAACCAAGACAGTAACGTAAGAAACCATCTATAAGAGACGGTCTGAAGATCCCTCATCTGCCTCATGATCATCGCCGAGGACAGAGACTGAACACAGGAGTCCCGGCCTGGCTGAGGTGGGGTGTCTGCCAAGTGCTGCCTGCGGGTGTGCCCACTGGGAACTGGTACGCATTCCTGAGGAAATTAGTGCAGGTCACAATGGACTGCGCCGTTCTTGCTGCCCAGGCGGGAAGGACTGCGCTGAAGCGGAAAGGAATGACCTGTCCTGTACACCTGTCCTGTACACCTGTCCTGTACACCTGTCCTGTGCCTGTTTTCTCAAAGCAATGGGCCTCATAACAATGGTTGTAGATTTCCCCAACCTCTTGGCCAGTTGCCCCTCGCTTCTGAAAAGGACTATAAAGGGACTTTCTGAAATAACTGAGATCGAGATCTCCCCACAGAAAGAAGATGAATCCATTGGCAGGAGACCACAAGGACTTCGCCTCATCCGTTGGTAGCTATTGCCCCCTTTCTTCCTCCCTACTCTTTTGCTTTGTTTTCCTTTATCTCTCTCCCTCTTTCTCTCCTCTATCGCATTACCGTGTTGTGGGCACTTAATAAAGATGCACTGTTCTGATTAAAACTGAAATCCCTTGTGTCCTTTTACACTCTGAGATCTATAAATGAACCATCACGACCCTCACTTGTATTAGCGGATCGTGACACCATCACTCAGCCTTGTCAAGTGGCTGCTGTACATAGAATTTGTTATTGTAACAAACAGCTTAGCACATATTCCTGATGATGCATTTCTGAGCCACTGTGAAACTCAATAAATCAGTCCTGGACAGACTGGGATGCCTCAAACTTTGGGTCTCGTTGGGTTTCATGTCACGGTGTGTTTAAGAACACCTTTTTATTTTTTTGATGAGGTCTTAATAGTTTTGGTTAACCAGGCTTCAGATCCAGCTGTCTGGGAAGTGAAGGAAGCTGTTTGAAGCACCTTGCCCAGATACTAAAAACACCGTGGAAAATGTCCATATTTTGGAATTCTAAACTATATTAACACTTTCCCCTCCTGTGGCATCCACATAAATCAGCTTCCTTCAGCAGCCAGGCAAAGCAGGTCCAACCTCTTCCTCTGCCTCAATCTGTCTGCCCAGACATCTTCAAGTTTCCTATTCAGCTTTTCAACCTGCCCTGTAAATGCCTAGCAAAGAACACAAAATTGCAAACTAGATATCAATACCTAAATTCTGCTGAATATTTCAAAATTTGTGTTTGTCAGAAAGGGTTTGGCTGATACATTTTTTCATTCTCATCAATACCTTCTATGCACAAAAACTTTTACTTGAAAATCATTCCTTTAAAATTCAAGTTTGCACCCTCTTTCTTTTGCCAGCCACTAAATGTGTCCTGTCAGGTGATGACTAAAGGTGAAAGGAAAAGACATAGAAGAAGCCAGTGTGGCCCATATAAGGCACTTTCATATAGGGAATTTACTGAAGAAACTTTTGTAAACCACTCTACTACAGCTGACTAAGCACAAAGAATAGAGAGTGAAAAATTCCAGATCCTCTTACTGCTTTCCCTGCAACGGCACTGTTTGGTTTTGCAAGGCAAGATTTGATTACTTTACTATGCAAAACAGAAAGACATAAAAATAAGATTAATTTTAAATTCCTTGCTAAACACTATAATTTCCTTATGTGAAATGTGATTTCATGAGATAATTTTGCCTACAAGTTATTTGTAGCAGGTTGCAGACAGCCAGACCAGAACACTGCACTGGTTATTAAAGTGCTGCTCAAATGCTGAACTACAAAGATTTTTGACAGAGAATGTTGACTCTTCTGTGCAGCATTAGGCAGCAATGAAGTCAATATATGCATGATGAAAAGTGAGCAGAGAGAAATAATAAATTGTTGGTCAGCATGGCACAAGGTCACACAGTATCACAAGAGGTGGTACATAGGTAAGGAGGAGACATCAGATGAACTAATGGGATGCAGATTGAAGGCAAAGGAGGTGCTTTTCCCCTCCACAAAAGATACAGGTATGTGATGGACTCTTCACAACAAGACTGCAGAGGCAGAGAATTTGTTTTGACATAAAGACCTAAACTTCACTCTAAATACCTTGTCCAGAAACCATTTCCCAACCGTGAGGTGTGGGTTTATCACACCAACTAAACTCAGCAATTAGCCAGGGTTCATCTGTTATTGATCCTGGGATTCATCATCCCACTGTCGTTGCCTAATTGCTGTGGCTGCAAATTGCAACATTAACCTGCCTGACTGGTTTGTAATTAGTAAATTTTGAAATGCCTATGACGTGTTTCTAAGTGGAATAAAGCAAAGGAGATTTGCCAAAAGAACCCAAACCATCACTTCTTCTATGCAGATCCATTAGTGATATTTGAAAGAACTAAAAAAGGCAGATAGTCATCCAGACAATTGCAAAGATGACTCACAGTATTCCAGAGCTTTCAGTCTCCCTTCCCTCACTGTGTATTTCCAAGTTCAGTATACAGCTATAAGAGAAGTTTGAAAAACTCCTGTTGTCACAAAAACCAGCAGCTTGATGGAGCATTCCAGATTACAGTGATTTCTCCATAGCTGAACTGGCTCAAGAAAAATAAAGGGTCAACACATTATAAAGATTTATTTGCTGGAAATATCAAGTTATTATCTAAGCAGCCTGACAGCCTTTCAAGTATTTATACAGGTAAAGTTTATAGGTTATAACACATGACATTACCAATGTATTTTGCCCTTTGAAAAAACACTTCCTTATTTTTACAATTTAATATTCAGTGCTGAGCTGTCCTTGCTTGTAAAGGACTGTCAGGTTCAAATGTAGAATTAGATGATCCAAGACATCCTGTCCCTAGTGAATAAAAATTTTACAATATTGAATTTGCCAGAAGAGTAATAAAGATGCCTATTCTGTATTTCCAATTTCTCTCTTTTTCCCCACGTTGCAGAAATGGTAGGCTTTGTTACACAGGCTGGTTCTTCCTTAATTTGAAGAAAGGCTTACAATCTGCCTATTTATTATGTTAATCCTTGTGTACCACAGCATTAATTAATCTTTAAATGTTAAGCAGAAATAATCAATACACAGAGCTAAAAAAAAAAAAGGGGGGATTGCAAATTATGCCCAGATTGATTCTTCTTCAGTGGAGTTACCACAGGCAGCTGAAGGTTCCAAGAATAACAATGTTCTCAAGGAAAGCATTGAAAGAAAGAAAAGAAGAGTTATGTAATATGGATTAAGTGACATAGTGAAATCAAGAATTTCAGTTACATACAACACACAGCACTCTGGCAACCTCTTCTGAGATTATTTTCTGCATGTGTAAAGAAATATTTTGGGTTCAGGAGAGCAGAACACTCCCTACTTCATCTTGGCAATTTCTGAGAGAACAGAGGCATCAGTCACATATGCTGTTCCCCTGTACAGTATTTTGGAAACTCTGGCATTACCTAGGAGCAGATGGATGTAGACCCAGCATGTGCTAAGAGAGCCCTGGGCTCAGCAGAAACCTGCTGTTCCCTGAATCAGCAAAAAAAGAACAACTTCAATCTAGGGTCTGATGTTCAAGTGTGCCCAGCACCAGCCTCCTCCCTGGGCCACAAACTTCATTAATCCCCCATAACTGGCTGACAAGAAGTGTGAAAGAAATGTTGGGGAGTTCTCTTCAGCGTATTACTTTTGGTGATTTTGTCTCACAACATTATAGAACAGCTCCTTCTGTTTGTCTAAGAATCAAATTACATATATTTTTGGTTTCAGTTGCAGCAGTCAACATTGATGTGAAAAAATACATTTAGGAACTTTAGAAAATGAGACAAGGGTAAGATATCTTGAGTTAAAGTACTCGGTTTCTTTTTGAAATAAGTCTACTAATTACAGACTGGTAAAAAACCTTCAGAACACTTAAAGAGTAAAAGTCATTAAAGATGGCTGAAATACTCAATAAGATATAGAAGGTTATAGCTGCAGGTCATCTGAATTTAAGCCTTTAAATTTTTACTTACTACAGAGAATAACTGTGCCATAAATAATACGTATTTGGGGAAGTTTTAATTATGATTGCCAATGGCTTCTCACACAAAACCTGTTTAACATGTCCATAAACATCCAGACAGTTATAGAAGTAATTCCAAGCACTCATTTTAGCACAGCTAATTCTTGGTTTTTTTGTAAAGATCGAGGGTATTTTGGAGTTGATAAAATTCCCTGTTGTAAAGATTCAGGGGATTTGGGGGTTTATACCATTCCCTACCCAAACCCATGAATTCCCATATTCTTCCCTGTTACACATGCATATTCTGTTTTACATATTCTATACTATTGTTAAGAATTTATTAACAGATTTTTTTGCCTTTAAAGACCCACAGCATCAACACAGAAGTGTTAACATGAAACAGAATCAAGACAATACACCAATATGACCAATATTTTAAAGCAGATGTTTGTCAGACCTCTGCCTATAAAATTGTGCTGCAATCTTTGGAATGGTGTAGGTTGCACCTCTAGAGCAGCTGCTTTTCTCCAGACATTAGCTGAAAAAGAGCATCCCATCATGAAGCGTCATCCAGACAGACCTGGACAAGCTCAGAAGTGGCCCTTGAAAATCTTGGGAAATTTAGACTTCAGGGTTAGGTAACAGGTGATAGTAGTTATGTAACTAAGTATTTAGGTATAAGTAGTAAGACCAAGTGTAAAGCTCAAGAGAGATAAAGATCTGAGCAATGTAGTTTAGTGAAAGGTGTCCCTGCCCATGGCGAGGAACCAGGTGATCTTTAAGGTTCCTTCCAACTCAAGCCACTCTATAGTCACCACTGCCACCTCTCTGACACAGGTTACTCACCACAGCACTAAGGATGTTACCCAGATTCTGTCCAAGTCAATAGAACAGGGCCAAATAGCCCACTATTGGTCGTACAAACCGGGAAATTAATAGAAGTTAATGTAAAACCAGCACCTTTGGAGTCTATGGAGCAGAGAAGGAAAAGAAAGTAACTACACAAAATTAATATAGAAGGTCAAAAGCCACTTTCTTCTACACTTCCAGCAAGCTTAATTAGCATTTTAGTAGTGAAAACACAGTGACTCTGAAAGAATTCTCGTCTTCAAGCAGCCCTGTTTAAAAGTTTAAAAATAAACACTATTTTCTTCTAAGAACTTCTTTGAAAACAAAAAAAGTATCTCTAAAACCATCCAAACAATATACTCTTCAATACATATGTGGAAGTATTTGCTGAAAGCAAGTGTAAGATGAGATCATCTTTTTCCTAGGGACTACTGTAGTTAATTCTGCAAATGGTAGAAATGGGACTGAGTCAGAAAACTGAGACCCAGCCTTACACAAGAACTTGGACATAACTGGAAAACCAAGAAACCTAAACCAAGGCCATTGTGGCATTTAAGTAAAACCTTATAAAATGAAGGCCTTGCTGCCTTTGTAAAATTATGGATCAGACCTGCTACTTCGGCTAGAGAAGCACTGTGAGAAAAGTCCATGAGAAGAAAAACAATTAGTTTTTACCCATGAGAATCATGGGTATCAACAGAAGCAGTAAGTTAAACAGTAGAAGGAGAAAACAGCAACATATCCGCACCTGTTATTTTTCTGAATGCTTGAGTGCTTAGGCTATAGGTGGCCAATGGTAGCATGTTGTGGTTAGTAATAGCCAGTGAGTCTAGTGTAGTAGTTTAGCAGCCAATGAATCTGTAACACGAATGTTAACATATAAAAGGTGTATGAAAGAGGCTGCTTTGTTTAATAAAATGGCTTTTTGGCCCTTGAAAGAGGCCCTGTCCTTGTGTGTCGTGACTGCCCCAACAGCGACAGGACATCTGTAGCCGTGTTATATCTGAATACAAAATTTATAGCAGCAGTCAAACTCTTCTGCAAGGTTTCTGTTACTTCATTTACTTAACTGGGAGTAAGAAGAGCAAAGGACAGTGGTGTATCAGCCTGGTAACAGCTGCACCCCATCCTCCAGGGACCTCTCTTGCAGCAAGAGATCAGTACAGGGGGAGCTGGAATAAGGGGAAGAGCCAAGAGCAAGTGTGATGTGTGGACTCTCCAGTGACTCCTTCAAAGCTCGCTCCCAGAAGTGTCCCACGGCCTGGAACAGTCAGACCAAATCAGAGTAGTCTCAGACCACAGACACTCTGAGGAGCTAAGTAAACACCAGGTGTTGCTACAATCAGCTGCTTGAAGAGAAGATTTTATTAATTCTGTCTTGGTTTGAAAGACAGGAAGGCAGGAGTCTCCCTTGAAATGAAAAAAAGAAAATGCAACCCCCTTCCCTCCAAATTATTATAATTTTGAAATTAAGGGGCTTTCAGGCAAAGGTATGAGGAACAGGAATAACAGTTCTTTACTATTTTTTATATATATATATATATATGTATAACTAGGCAAAATCCCAGCAATAACTATGGCAGTAACAGCAAACAATCACAAACCCAGTCCCAGCCTTTCGGCTGTCGGGCCCTTTCCCCTCGGGTGCAGTTCCGCTCGCAGCCGGCAGGGGCGCTGGCAGCTCCCGGTGAGCAGGGCAGGTGCGATGGTTCCCCCGCGGCTGCAGGGGGCGCTCCGGAGCGAGCTCGGGGAGCACGCGGCACCGGTGCTCCAGGGATCCCGGGAAGGGATGGGACAAAGGCTTCACAAACGCCTGGGGAGCCGATCCCGGTGTCCGGCCAGACTCTCGGGAACAGCAGGCTGGAACGGCAGGGACGAGCACAAATCCCAGGCAGCAGACGAGATGGATCAAACTCCAGAGCTGCAGTGGGAACTCCTCGGAGGTCTGGGCAGGCAGGACGTGGCAGGGCTACAGAGTAGCGAAGGCTCAAAGCAACGGCAGGGGCAGGGCGGCCATGGCCTGGCTCCCAGCGGGGCAGGGAAAGGCAAGCTTGGGAATCCCGTGGTTTCTCTGGTAGAAAGAAGGTAGCCGAGAGCAGAAAGCCTGCAGTGCTGATGAGATGGCAGCGGCCTCTCTCTCTCTCCGTCTGAATACAGAGCACAAAACCACCAACACACCCAGGTCAAAGAGAGTAGCTTGTCGGACCACATCCTCAATGGCTAGAACCTTTGTCCTCCCAAAGTACCCAGCAATTTGTCACCCCAGAAACATATATGGGGAAAATGCCTCAAGAGGGAAAAAAACAGAAGGGGAACTCCTAAACCCCAAACATTATCCAGCCTGAATTTTTCCCATACTAACATGTTACATCAAACTTGAACCTTTTAACCATATACATACATGCATCACTTGAATTATATACATATATACATGCTGATACAGATACAAGTACAGAGCCATGGGTAGTTCACCCTAAATCAAGGTCCCCTTGAGGTAAGCATCGGGTCTCTCCATCCTTTTGCATCACCCACCAGGTGCAACCTGGTCCCTGAGCAAAAACAACCCCACGGATGGGTTTGTCTTTGCTCAAGGCAGATTTTACCCAAACAGTTTTTCCAAGCATACCTCTCATGTGCACCACTGGAACCTTATCCCCGTCTGTTGTTTGTAGGGGTTCAGATTGGGCAGGGCCTGCTCGGCTGGTGGAACCTCGAGTGTTAACTAACCAGGCAGCTCTTGCTAAATGCACCTCCCAGTTTTTGAAAGTCCCCCCACCCAGTGCCTTCAAGGTGGTTTTAAGCAATCCATTACACCACTCAACCTTCTCAGCTGCTGGTGCATGGTAAGGGATGTGGTACACCCACTCAATGCCATGTTCCCTAGCCCAGGTGTTTATAAGGCTATTCTTGAAATGAGTCCCATTGTCAGACTCGATTCTCTCAGGGGTGCCATGCCTCCAAAGGACTTGCTTTTCAAGGCCCAGGATGGTTTTCCAGGCAGTAGCATGAGGCACAGGGTAGGTCTCCAGCCATCCTGCGGTGGCTTCTACCATTGCGAGCACATAGCTCTTGCCTTGGCGAGTTTGAGGCAGTGTGATGTAATCAATCTGCCAGGCCTCCCCATACTTGTATTTGGACCATTGCCCGCCATACCACAGGGGCTTCACCCGCTTGGCCTGCTTGATCGCAGCGCATGTCTCACAATCATGGATAACCTGGGAGATACTGTCCATAGTTAGATCCACCCCTCGATCTCACGCCCACTTATAGGTGGCATCTCTGCCCTGATGACCTGAGGCATCATGGGCCCATTGAGCTAGGAACAACTCTCCTTTATGTTGCCAATCCAAGTCTATCTGGGGCACCTCTATTTTCGCAGCCTGATCTACCTGTTTGTTGTTACGATGTTGTTCATTAGCCCTACTCTTGGGAACATGAGCATCTACATGACGGACTTTCACAGGCAGCTTCTCTACCCGAGTGGCAATGTCTTTCCATTCATCAGCAGCCCAGATTGGTTTTCCCCTATGCTGGCAGTCGGCCTTTTTCCACCTTTCCAGCCAAACCCACAGAGCATTGGCTACCATCCATGAATCAGTGTAGAGGTAGAGCTTTGGCCACTTCTCTCTTTCAGCAATGTCCAGGGCTAACTGGACATCTTTGAGTTCAGCAAGCTGGCTCGATCCACCCTCTCCCTCGGTAGCTTGTGCAACTTGTCATGTGGGGCTCCATATGGCAGCTTTCCATTTCCAGTTAGTGCCTACAATTTGGCAGGAACCATCAGTGAAGAGGACATATCATCTTTCAGTCTCTGGTAGCTCGTTACATGGTGGGGCTTCCTCGGCATGTGTCACTTGCTCTTCTTCTTCTTCAGAAGATAACCCAAAAGTCTCACCTTCCGCCCAGTTCGTAATTACTTCCAAGATCCCAGGGCGATTTGGGTTTCCAATTCGGGCGCACTGTGTGATGAGGGTGATCCATTTGCTCCAAGTAGCGTCGGTGGCATGATGCATGGAGGGAACCTTTCCCTTAAACATCCACCCCAGCACCGGTAGTCGGGGTGCCAGGAGGAGTTGTGCCTCTGTGCTGATAACTTCTGAGGCAGCTTGGACTCCTTTGTAGGCAGCCAAGATTTCCTTCTCTGTTGGGGTGTAGTTGGCTTTGGACCCTCTGTAGCTTTGGCTCCAGAATCCCAGTGGTCAACCCCGAGTCTCACCAGGCACCTTCTGCCAGAGGCTCCAGGACAGACCATTGTTCCTGGCTGCAGAGTAGAGCACATTCTTCACCTCTGATCCTGTCCTGACTGGGCCAAGAGCTACAGCATGAGCGATTTCCTGCTTGATCTGGGTGAAGGTTTGCTGCTGTTCAGGGCCCCAGTGGAAATCGTTCTTCTTGCGGGTAACCAGGTAGAGAGGGCTCACGATCTGGCTGTACTTGGGAATGTGCATTCTCCAAAAGTCTATGGCACCTAGGAAAGCTTGGGTTTCCTTTTTGTTGGTCAGTGGAGACATCGCAGTGATCTTATTGATGACCTCGGTGGGAAGCTGACACCTTCTGTCTTGCCACTTTACCCCGAGGAACTGGATCTCTCGGGCAGGTCCCTTGACTTTGCTCTTCTTGATGGTGAAGTCAGCCTCCAGGAGAATTTGGATCATCTTCTCTCCTTTCTCAAATACCTGCGATGCCATGTTCCCCCACACAATGATGTCATCAATGTACAGCAGGAGTTCTGGGGCCTCACCCTTTTCCAGTGCAGCCTGGATCAGTCCATGGCAGATGGTGGGACTGTGCTTCCACCCCTGGGGCAGTCGGTCCCAGGTGTACTGCACGCCCCTCCAGGTGAAGGCAAACCGAGGCCTGCACTCTGCTGCCAGAGGAATGGAGAAGAATGCATTGGCAATGTCAACAGTGGCGTACCACTTTGCTGCTTTGGACTCCAGCTTGTACTGTAGCTCCAATATGTCCAGCACAGCAGCACTTAGCGGTGGAGTCACGTCATTCAAGCCACGATAGTCCACAGTCAATCTCCATTCCCCGTCAGGCTTGCGCACAGGCCAGATGGGACTGTTGAAGGGTGAGTGGGTCTTGCTGACCACCCCTTGGCTCTCTAGCTCGTGGATCATCTTGTGGATGGGGATCAGAGCATCTCGATTTGTCTGATACTGCCGGCGGTGCACTGTCGAGGTGGCAATTGGCACTCGTTGCTCTTCCACTTTCAGGACCCCGATTGCAGAAGGATTCTCTGATAGTCCAGGCAGGGTGTTCAATTGTCTAATGCCCTCTGCCTCCACAGCAGCAATCCCAAATGCCCACCTGAGTCCTTTTGGGTCTTTGTAATAGCCGTTCCAGAGGAAGTCTATGCCCAAAATGCACGGGGCCTCTGGGCCAGTCACAATTGGATGTTTCTGCCACTCCTCAGTCAGGCTCACCTCAGCTTCCAACAGGGTCAACTGCTGTGATCCCCCAGTCACCCCAGCGATGGATACAGGTTCTGCCCCCACATGTCTCGATGGTATTAGAGTACATTGCACACCAGTATCAACCAACACTTCATATTTCTGTGGCTCTGATGTGCCAGGCCATCGGATCCACACTGTCCAAAAAACCTGGTTCTCCCGTGCTTCTCCCTGGCTAGAGGCAGGGCCCCCCTAGCCCTGGTTATTATTCCCTCCCTGGGTATACATGCTAGAGGTCCTTTCAAGGGGATCCAACATATCATTCTCCCTTCTGTAATACCTGGCAGCTCGGTCACAGGAGGCTGAGGCTACTTTCACTTTAGCAGAACCCCTGCGGTTAGTGTCTTTCCCTTTGAGTTCATGCACCTGTGCTGCCAGGACAAGAGTGGGTTTCCCATCCCACCTTCTCATGTCTTCCCCGTGGTCGCACAGAAAATACCACAGCACAGCTCATGGGGTGTACCCTCTCTCCCTAGCTGGATGACGTTGGGCTCTGACTTGGGGGCCTGTGACTCGCACTGGTGCCACACTGATCTTCCTCAACTCCCCCCTCATCCCCCTAATCTCTTCTTTAAATTCCTCTTTGAGGTCCTGGACCACAGCAGAGACATGAGCTTTCAGCGGGCCATTGACCATACTGTCATAATTCCTCAGCCTGTTGGCGACAGAGCCCACTGTTTCTCGGGTATTGTCAGCATCAATCGTTGCAATGAAGGTGGTGTATTGCTGTGGCCCTAGCTTTGCCAGGTTCCACATCATCTGTCCTGTGCACCTGACCTTATCGGGGTCATTATCACGCTGTCCATCCTTCCCAAAGAGTACCTCTAATACTGCCACCTCTCTTAGCTGCTGGATCCCTTCCTTGAGTGTCTTCCACTGCATTCTATGATGATACTCCTGCATTCTTTCTTTGTGAATGAACCTTTCTCTCACACTCATTAAAAGCCGCTACCAGAGAGAAAGGGGCCCTGGCTCCCTCACAAATATCTGGTCCACACCTGGGTCCTGGGTCAATGATCCCAGGTACTTTGCCTCACCACTATCTAGTTGCACACCTGTGCCCATAAGGTCCCAAACCCAAAGCAGCCAGGTTGTATAAGGCTCACGCCCCCTTCGCACAATGTCTTTTTGCATATTACGGAGACTGTCGTACAACAGGGACTCAGTGATGATTTCTGGCTCTGGCTCTCCTGCTGGATGTGAGGGCCCTGGTTCCCCATCATCATTAACTGGTCATACTGATTTGGTCTTATACTTCCTCCTTTGCACAGGGACGACTGCTGCTGGCTCTGATTGCCCTTGTGGTTCACCTGGAACCAGGACAGTTGTAACATCTGTGGGTTCCACTGCTGCACCATTGGACTCACCCTCTTTGGGGCAGGGAGAAGGATTTTCACTAGCTGGGGAGGTATATTCCCTCAGCACCTGGCATATCTCCTGGCGCACCTGGCACATCTCCTGGCACATCTCCTGGCACACCTGGCCCATCTCCTGGCACATCTCCTGCATCCCCTTCACCAGTACCTCCACCCAGTTTGGGTGGTCCATTTCTGAGGCAGGCTGTTGGGCAGCCGTGGGACAGGATCTCTAGTCTCTGGGGCCATGTCAGGTTCTGAGGCAGCATCCCTAGACTCTGGGGCAGGTGCCTGGGTAGTTATATTGATGCCATGAAGATTTTTGCCTTTTCTTTTATACCCCTGTTATACCTTTTTACAGCTTCTGTATTCCTAGTGCTTTTTGCCTACATTCTTGGACTTGTTTGTTAAGCTAAGAGACTAAACATTTTAGAAGCTTCCTAGCTAGGGATCAGTGTGCCCCAGAGCCCAAGGTCCTCTCCAGAACACATTCTGTAAACTAAGATAGAACCATCCAGGGGAAGGTTCCTTGAGGAGGGGGGGCTCACTTGAACCTCTCATTGGGGAATCTTTGATAGATATGCTAATTAGTAAAGCCTATAATGTTATACCCAATGTTGGGGGGGGACACACGAGAGGAGAGACACAGAGACACAGGGAAAGACTCGGTGGGGTACATCTCGATGCATATGACCTGGACGTGTACACCTAAGGATCCTTAAGAATAAATACCAAGGTAAAATCCCTTTTCCCCTTCTAACCGTGTATGCCTCTTGATTTTAAGACCAGGAAAAGGCATCAATATAAGTCAATTTCACCTTATCCCTGAGTGCTAAATAGAGTACAACTAGCGACAACACCAGATAGAGTAAACCTATCAACAACACTTGACTAGTAGCTAGGGGAAATCTAAACCCCTCGATGATTGGTGGGGCAGGCCCAAAGAACTGCTTGAAGGACTGGGAGAAAACTTCCCTCAGGGTTATTTCCTCACAGAAGGTACCATTGTTAATGTAACCCCAAAAACCTACTCTTAGTGTGTGATAGCTTTTTATCCACGTGCCCACATTCAAGAGGAAATTAAAAACCCATGAATTCCTCACCTTATCAACCCATAGCATCAACTGGATAACAGCTACAGTAGCCTTAGTCAGAGGACCCATGTTTAGATAAGGAGATGCAAAGGGGAGAAATATAGCCACAAACACGTGACACGCGAACCAGGGTAAGCTAGCCCACATGGTGCTGTCTAATGAGGTTCCTATATCCAGCACACAGAATTAAGTTACCCAGGAACTGTTATTCCTTTTTCTTAATGCCCTCGAGCCCCACATTGGGTGCCAAGATCCCTGCTTCAGATATCACACACACTATGAAATTACATTTTTAACTTGTGCCTTATTAACAAAAATTTTGTAGTTTTGGGGATGGGATTTTTTGTTGGTTTTCTTTCTTTATGCTTCTCATGTGTCCTTTAAAAAGATAGATCATGTAACAGAATATGAAGACCACCCAGTTTGCCCTAAAAACATTCCAACTACTTCTACCCCATTTGTCACAAAACTTATTCCTGTGGAAGACCTCTGTAGCCTTTCTACAGAAATGCTTAGAAGAAAATCACCTGGGCTGTTCACAGAAGTACAGCTTGTTGTAAATTGGGGAAACAGAAACATGCAATCCTCTGTGCTACAAATAATGAAAACACAGGTGTGGGGGGTTAGCAGGAGAAACTTCATTCCCAATTTCAGTATTTACCATTTGAGCCCTTCTCTGTTGTATTGATTTTGTGTTGCAACAATTTAAAACAAATAGCCTAAAAGGCAATGGTTGCAAAATAATCGTCACTCTGGAGTAGACCCGCAGGATGGAACAGAATGCAAAGTTACTGACCAGTTTTCCACTATGAGGTGATGCAGATGCACTGGCAAGAAGGGCCAAGTGCTCTTGCTCTAGAAGACAGATACCAACAACTGATTGGAAAACCACAGATCTTAGAAACTAAAGACAGCTATTGGAACCCCACTTGTAAATATTATTCTCCAGGATGTTTAGACATACCTGCCCTAGATACATTTTAGTTTTGTCTCAGACCAGCACAATTTCTCGAAGATAAATTTAGTTGGAGGCTTCCAGTTAATTTTTTTCACACAGTAAGGCTGATTTAACACGTAATGTTGAGTGGCCTTCTATGAGATTTTGCTCCCATTTCAAGGAAAAAACCCAAATCATATGGATGGTAGGCAGGGATGTCCTGTTTCTCCATCAGCAGTCAAAATAATTTCCATTTGCTGTGTTGGTGTGATAAATGCAAGAATACCATACCTATGGCCAACCTGAAAATGCTTGGCATCTCTGGACATGTCAGTCTTAACTCCCCTGAGCTCTTTAGGAACTCAGCACTTCTCATCGTAATGTTGCTAATGTTCATTTCATTAAGGTAAAATTATAGTTTCACATACTTTACTCTTTACACTTATTCACAATTCTAACAGCTAATATGAGGTGCCAAACCACTAATAATTGAAAATTGATTTTAGATCAAATTAAATGGCAAGCCCAGGAGGTAAATATAAATGCCCCAGTCTCATCAGTCCCCTGAATTTCACTGACGTAACCAGCACTTCCAATTTTAATAGTGGCACCTACAGATGATGTCTGCAGAATATACGGAACCAAAACTTCAGCTTTTAATTGCTAAGGAACACGAGACACAAATAGGTATTCTCAGGTGTTACTTAACATGTTGACTGCAACAATTTGTGATGGTCAATCACTTCTAGACCTGGAAGATGAGCCTTTTTAAAAGAAAAAAGGTTTTCTTTTAAGTTTTTTTCAGTTCCAAACCAAGTATTCCTCACCTTCCCTCTCGCTCCTAACACTGCTATAAAAATCTGTTGACACATAAAGAATTCTGTAGCAGAAATAATTTTAGAGGATACAGCTATGAGTTAGTTTACTATTTTATGTATTTGAAATTATATTTTTTGCATAAGGCAAGTGACTGTACAGACACGGCCTCACAAATCGAACTAACCTTAGTCTGTTAATAGCTGGATATAATCCATATTAAGGGCCAAGGCTTACAGCTCTTGCAGTTCGAAGTAAAAGTTTCTGGCCTGAACAGCACTGGTGAACCTGAGCAAGACTGTTCAAGGCAGTTTACTGTGCCCACACACTTGTGAGGCAAAGTACAGTCTGTGATGAACATCCCCAGAGGGATAGCATTGATTGAGTCAGAATCATTCAAGGATAAACAGCTTGGGCAACACATGGGTGACAGGAGCTGGTGGAATACTCCAACGACGTTAGAATACGTTTTGAGAACCAAAAAAATATTTAATAGTACCCAAATCAGAGAAAAACTGCAATTCATTCTTTGGTGGTGCAAATCAGACTGGTTTTAATGACCTTAGCGGATTTCTACAGATTCGAGTTTGGAAAAATTTTTGCCCTTAGTCTGGATGCAAATGATTAATCATCAAACATCTGTTACTCTGTGTCTCTTCTATATCTGTTTGATGGAAAATTCAGCCCACCTTTTAATGGAAGTGTACTATGCCATTGCACACTCTTTGACAGAACTGTTTCTAGCTCCCCATGCCTTAGATCTGTTTTGTCACCTCAGGAGCATTGAGTACCCCTTTTGTAAAGGAATGATTGTAGCTTATGGCCCAGGGCAAGCTATCAAAAAACCCTGTAACATTCTTCATCCTTTAAAGTGTGGACTAGTTAATGAAAAGCATTCCCTAGACACAGCTGGGACATCCCTGTGCTCCCAGAAGGACATGGAGATAGGTGTTCTCATGATGAGTAGCAAACACCTGGGAATTAACTTCAGGATAATAGACTGAAAGTAACCTTTTAATGCTGGCACTCACTATATTGTCACATTGCTGTCTCACACCAGCATTTCCTCCTTTAAATGGGAAGTTTCTTGCACCTTCACTAAGGGATAATTCTGCCCAAAATGCTCAGGGAACTTCTTTTTCTGAAGGCAAACTAGACTTCATCTTAGCACTTGAGGTAATCCCAACGTGAAGCGGACTTTTTTTTTGGTACTTATATTTCAGTTACTAGTGATACCATCCAAAATTAAAAATTATGATAACAGGGTTGCCCTCCTTACAAAAATCAAAGCCTAATTTTGTGCTTTCCTCTGCCTTCAGTTTTTCAGTTAAGTCTCTTTTGGCCACACTTGGTCTTGTGTGTCAGCTACTTTACAAGGAAACTAAGTTTATATTTTCTTTAATATTTGCAAATACCAAATACAACAGGCAGGATGAGGTAGAGGTCTCCCAGTACTATTACAAAACATCAAAGGTGCAAGAGCAGGAATTCTGAACAGGCAGGAACAAAATTGGACCAATGTATTTGGGACACATTGCAAAAATGAAAGAAAACAAGCAACATAATAAAACAGACACAAACTGATAAGGATATACAAAATAAAAAATACACATTTGGTAAATCCACTGTGCATTTTTTATTCCTGCAAACACAGATCCTGTTGGGGTTCCTCCTCCCTGCCATGTGGTCCTGGGAGAGGGGACCTGAGGGGGAGACACAGGGTTTCCCTAGACCCTGGTCAACCTTGTTCCCCATTGGTTGTTTTGTGTTCCCCTGCACGGGCAAGGACCCTCGGGCCCCATGATTGCAGCAGTTTCCTCGGCATCCTCAGCCATGCGGCTGGGAAAAGAAACATCTCTGAAAATATCTATCAAGAATTGGTCCATATATATTCTTTCCATGGGCCTCATTGTCTGATACACGTGTTGCAGTATCCCCACTTAACAAATGGTGGTTAACACGAGCAGAACGATCCCCGATCCCTAAGGACAGCGACTGATTTGTGAGTAAACTCCAGATTTCTCTTCTTGTTTTTGTTTTGCTGTTCCATCTCTAAACTATGGAGGAACCGTGGAAAGACTCTTGGATCTCAGAGCTGCATATGGACATTTATCTTAAACTTGAAAAGATTCTTGAACAATAATTTATAAATTTTAGCTTGATTCAAGCTCAAAAGGAACTGAAACACTTCCTGTCATGGTTGTTTAAGAACTTTTTCTACCTTTCTTGGGATTTGATTCTTACCAAAGACTTTTGGAAGACTGTTTGGACACAGTTAATTTCTGAGTCAAAATATATGCCGATGGAAGAATATTTTCGTGAATATTATTTAATTACCGAGACTGTTGAGCGATGTCAGCTGTGTCTTGGCGAAGGGAAGCCTGGCTCAGGGACCGTACGGCCCAGGCCACGTGCACCGAGCGCTCTCCGAGCAGCAGCGAGGCAGTTCCCGCGTGCGCGAGCCACAGTGTTGGTGGCGGGGCGAGGCGCGGGGGGAGCGGGGCGACCCGGCGATGCCTGCCCGGCCCTGTGCAGCAAGCCCTGCCCAGCGTGGTGGAGTGAGCCCCGTGAATGCCTGACCAAGAGGGGCAGCGCGTGGGTGGCGGCTGGCGGCGATGGCGGCGGAGCGTAGCCGCGCCCAGCCGAAACGCGCGCTGGAGCAGGGCGCGGGGGGGCTGCCGCTTGGGGGCCCGGCCGAGATGTGGGGACGGCGCCTGGCATCGGCAGCGAAGCTGCGACCAGAGGAGGCGGCGGCGCGCAGGCAGCTGAGTGGCACAGCCTGGCCTGGCCCACGCGGCCCCGATTGCGACCCCAGGAGACCCCGCAGCGAGAGCGCGCAGGCACAAGCAGCCCCAATGACTCTGGCAGCACTGGCAGCCCCAGCAGTTCCAACACGGAAGCAAGCAAAAGCAAAAAAGTGAAACCAGGAACGCAGCAAGACAGAAAACAGCAGCCACTCGGAAAAAGGAAAAAATCACCGTAGCTAAGGTTTTAGGAAAAGTAAAATGGTATAATGTTAAACAAAATTATGGTTTTATTACAAGATGTGACAACCAAGAAGACATATTCGTTCATAGAACTGCTATTAAAAAGAATAACCCTGAAAAATACATCCCAAGCTTAGGAGATGGAGAAGTGGTAGAGTTCAGGATTATTCAAGGAAGGAAAGGCCTGCAAGCAGCAAATGTCACTGGGCCTGATGGTGTTTCTGTGAAAGACAGTATATATGCTAATAATTGTAGTCATGTTAGACAATATCTCCATTATAAGCCCCCCCTACAGTCTCCCTTTCCTAATCCCACCTTTCCCTTTTATCCTATATCCTATCACCCCCAGTGTATTCCCAATCTGTTTTTTCACCCATGGTTTCCCTCACAAAACCATGCCTTTGCCAAATATTTCCCCCAAAATCCCTTTCCAATGCCGAGTGGGGGATGAAGAGGGGGAGGGAAGAAATTAACTATTTTTGTTTAGCGTTCCAACAGGTACAAATGGAAGAAACCCTCTCCTGCCTCAGTTTCCCCACAAAGCATGCTCAGAGAGTCCTGTCTCCCTTCTGCCAGCCTTAAGATGTTCCAGAGAATCTGTTTGGACATTTAAAGACTCATGAGGGTGGCTTGTTTTGTTTTGAAACTGTCCTCGTCATCTCATGTTTATCCAGTTGTTTTCAATGTTAAGTTTTAAATATTTTTTTTTTGTTAAAATTAATTAGTGAAGTGTTGGGGTTCCTCCCCCCTGCCATGTGGTCCTGGGAGAGGGGACCTGGGGGGGAGACACAGGGTTTCCCTAGACCCTGGTCAGCCTCGTTCCCCACTGGTTGTTTTGTGTTCCCCTGCACGGGCAAGGAGCCTCGGGTCCTGTGACTGCCTCAGTTCCTTGGCATCCTCAGCCATGCAGCTGGAGAAATAAACATCTCTGAAAATATCTACCAAGAATTGGTCCATATATATACTTTCCACAGGCCTCATTTTCTGATACACGTGTTGCTGTATCCCCACTGTAACAAGATCCTGTTTCAGAACTATGCAAAACATGCACTTTGACCCACCATTGGCACTAGAAGGTTTGCAGCTCATTATGCTCCAGTGAAAGAAATAGCAAACACACATCCATACAATACACATTTAATACAATACACATTTAATTTCCAAACTCACATTTCCCAGGGCAGGTGCACATTCATAACCTGACTGTTCTCTTCAGATGTCTGCATTTTCCTTATTAACAGAATCAATCCCATAAAAAGGGCTGTTGCCCCTTTCTGGAGTAGTTTGCATTTTTAAGCTGTATACCTCGCAAAGCAGCATGGCTCCACATTGGGGTCCAATCCTGGATGTTGCTGTTTTAAAAAAACACATGCAAGAGAAATCAATGGCTGTTTTTTCAGCAACAAGGTAAACAAGAGGACCACAAGTTTACAAAGAGCAAGCAGGGCTTTCAACCTGAAAAGCTGTCTGATTTTCTCTATCTGCTTGCAGGGGTAGTGCTCAGAACACACCACTGGCACAGGCAGCAAGAGGAAAATTCTTTTTGTTTTTTTAGAAAAATAATTTATACCCAGACCAAGGCCCCTAATGTGACTATTTAGAGCCATTGAGTAGCACTTCCCCTGGTGAACAGGACCACTGATCTTATCTGAGAACTTATCTGTGACTTATTTATGGATTAATGGACTACACTAATGCCCAGTTACGAATGCTGTTCCAGGCAAATGGACACAAAAAATACCCTTCTTACCTTACTCTGGGCTCCACACAAGAGCTGCAAACTCAATTTCCTAAGATGAATCCAAGACTTTACATTAAAAGCTCAAGGGATTTTTTTTCTTCTAGAAAGGCACTTAACAAAAATAACAATGGAGGAATACAAAATTTTTAAAAGAACAAGCTATTACAGCAAGATGAACTTCAGCTCCAGACTGCCAAGCCACTCTGGGTGCAGAGGCTTGGCTGTTTTGACTGTCAGCACATTTAGAATCCTCATGACTGTTACAACAGTAATTTTAGCATAAAAGACCCTCACGGAAAAATGTTTTCCGTAAGTGTTTCTAGACCTGGAAATATTTTGAAGTTACACTTAAAAAGGTCAGTCAGGGAAGCTTCTCTCTTTCTATAGTTACTGATACCTCCAGAACATGCCTCTGAACACTGATCTCTAGACAAATTCCTTCTAATTAAATATATCTTTTCATTTCGTCCAAAACCAGATAATCAATCCAAACTTCCCACTACAGCATATGTTTTATATCCCACTCCAGTCACCCATTGAAACAAACTGTTACACCCTTCCTGGTTCCAGGGATTCAGGGAATTACCCATGATATTTCAGCTCTGCACAGACACATGAACAAACCTCACATTATGAAGGATAACTTTTATTTGGCTTTATTTTTTTTGATCAGAAATTCCTAATGCCTGTCTGAACATTGGAACAACTCCAGTGCATGGTCTCAACTACTCCAAAGATTTGAAGTTAGTTCATACATCAGTTTGGAACACAGAGGAATACAGGGAAAAGGCAGAAAAGGACTAAAGATGGTACTGATGCTTAGGTATCTGAAGTGTAAAAGGACAAGAAACCTCACATAAAGGAAGAGTCCAAAATGAAGAGAAATTCCAACCTGAACCTTCTTCATTGCACCAGCTTGTATATTTTTGTCTGATCTCGGCAGAAGGCTTGTCTACAAGTAGATGTCAATGCAGTCAAATTTCTCTGGAAAATCCAAATTCCACACATGTAAGCCAGAGATTAAACAAGGTAAAGAGCTTCCAGGTTGCTGAGTTTATCAGTGCATTTTACTTGTTAAAAAAGCAAACAAACATGGAATTTGTTATGTAGGTTTTTGGGATTTTTATGAGTTTTGGGTTGATTTGAGAGACTGTTTTTAAGAAACCAGCTTGCCAATCGCAATTTTCTTTTCTATGATCAACCCTTCCATAAAGGGCCATACAAAACCACCAATAAGCTGAAAAGTAGAAAAACTGGATTCACCTCTGTAACTGTAAAGAACACTGTGATAAGACAAGTTTAGAGAGGAGAAAATGTAAGGCAGGTGTGGTTGAGACAAAAATCAACAGTGACAACAAAGATAATATAAATTATTTAAATGTACACAAAGACTTTGAGCACAGTTTATGACCTGTGTGCAAAAGGGACTGATGAGTTTCCACATCCAGCAATTCAGCCACCTCAATCCTGGGACACAGTAGACTTCCAGATATTAATAATGTGAAATATTTCAGATGAAGGGATTAATTCACCCTTCTCTCAAATTGTAATATTAAAGGAACTCAGCAGCTGGAGATAGTCTGATATGAACACCAGTAAGATTTAAACGCAGCTGTGAAAAGCAGCAAAGATGATTCCATAAAAGCAAAGACTAGTGGATGGTGTGAACAGTCAGAAAAAGCTGATCACTGATAGGGCAGATAGCAGTGGATAAAAATTGAAAGGAAGTGGGAGAGGAAGGCATTTAGTAATTTGTTTTTCTATGTTCTGTTATTCAGACTAAACTCACTGTTAGTATCTGTGTCTCACTGTTTTACTTCAGAATGAAGGACTGGCAAGAGGACTTGGTCAGTTTAACAAGAATCACCCAATTTATTTCCAAGTTAAACTACCTTGAATCCATGATTTGCTGTGCACAAGAGACTACACAAGGATGCTGTATTTTGTTTCTTGCATGTAGGAAAGCCCTCCAGATGTCTGCTTCCGAATAGATCTGACAAGGTGCAGGCTAGCATTTCTTCAGAAGCACCTGTCAGCAGGGACAGACAGAGGTTTTGAAAACAGCAAAAAGCTGAAAGTAAGGAAAAGAAGCACAGGAGAAGGGGGATCATTGATTGATATAGGCTGGGATTAGGCAAGGCTTGCTTCTGAAGGTGATAAAGCACAGTGAAGAGAAGAGAATTCTCTGCACAGTAGTAAAAGGGAAGAGCGAGTCAGCTGCAGAAAGTTCTGCACCACTTCCCCTGTCTGCTGTCTTCCCTGTCTGCTCCTCTCTGCAGACGATCAGAGAAGTGGTGACAACTCTACTGTTATTGCAGAATTAGTGGTCACCAACAAGAGAAAAAAGGAAGAAAGTAATTTTAAAAGGAAAAGTGGTTTTTCTGGCAAAGCAGATCTCTGCAGCACATCAGGTTATGTAGTCCTTTTCAGAAAGCAGGAGGTGCAGGAAATCCATGGCACTCTCACAGTGACCAGGCCAGGGAGTTCACTGACTACTGCAAGTAATGAAAGATGCTGGGCATTCATGAGTTTCTAGGGACACAACAATAATTGTGACACAATTCTTTTCCTTCGTAGTTCAGGAAGGAAATTTTAACTGGGTTCCTTAAAGAAACGAGGCTTTTGGAACCCCAGTCCTCGCCAAAGCCCTCTGGATCTGGCCAGCAAGAATTACACCGAGGGTGTGAAGCTGCATTTCTAAAGCACAATAAAGACAGCAGGTGGAGCTTGGTAAGGTGTGCTGTAAAAGCAGGAGAGGGTGTTCACCAGCTCAGAGATTTTCACTGAATGCCTGTCACCATCTGGGTTTCAGGTGGTCTGAGTTCAGGAAACACGGCAGAACAGTCAAGAGTTTATCAGTGCTACTCAAGGGTTAGCAGCTCTAATCCTCAAGGAATGCCTTGAATTTATTGAAAAATTTTGTTAATACACATGCAACATATGGCAGTAGTCATTCCCATTGGAAAAGACACCACGGGTTGAACGCTAAAAGAAGAAGAGGGTAGAATCAAAAGGACTGTAATCTACATTCTCCACGTTACTATTGGAGTTATGGAAAACCAGGAAACTGAAGGTCGACACTCCAGTCTTCCTGTGCTGATGTGGATGTGCGGGAGGTAGGATTATGTGGTTTTTTTGCAAGGCATCAGCAGATTCATACAAGGAATAATCCACTACCAGTAGAAGACAAGCTCTGGTGAACCAATACATATGAGAAATTGCTTTATTATTAAGGGGAATACCACAGCTGCCAAAACCATTCTTCTGTTTCTCACAGAGAGGACTTGGTATTTTAAAATTTTTTATCAGGTCTTTCACTGATCTCCTTTTTTAAATTAACATCCTTGTACAACTCCACCTTGGGATGAGCTCCCTCATGCTCATCATCATAAAAGACCTTAAAGGCAATCAGTCACAGAACTGGGCACAAGCACATCAAAATGGAAAATCAGTAAGCACAGAAATGCTTTTACAAGGGTAAGAGAAACAAGAAAATTTAAACAAACTGAGCAAAAAGAGGAGTAATTAAAATGCCCTTCTGTACTAAAACTGTTTATTTTATCTGAAAACAAAATAATATTTGCCAAATTACTCAAGTTCTTTAATGGATGCCCCAGTAATTGCCCTGTTGTCCCCGTGTGGCAGAGAAAGCTGTGTACACTGGACAGGATGCCATTTAACAATCATCTATTTTCTGTAAAAATTTAACAATTTCCTAAGCTATATGAAGGAAAATACTCTCACAAGTGTGGATTAAAAAGATGGAACAGCTGATGCTATGAAATCTGCATGTCCTAATGTGTTTATTTCCCAGATCAGAGCTATTATAGCCATGATGCAAACTATACTTCTAGGCTATAACCTTTTTATGGAAATAGCGTACTCTGATATTTACTCAGCCCATTTTGGCACCATCCATTTCCCCCAGTAATTTAGAGACGAAGGGCATGTCAACATGGATTTACCTGGAGCACCGCTCATACAGAAATCCATTTTCAAATATTCCTGATCTTCCAAGGCAATTTTTCACTGATGTCTGAGGAGGGTTTCACAAGGATGATTTTCCCTGTATACAATTATTCTTCTGGGATCAGCCAAACTGAGAGAATTGAGGAAGAAAGGCAGTTCTACTGGAATGCTCTCCTGGGATTGTCTCCTGTCCACATTTTTCAAACAATCTAACACTTGAAATGCTAAGGTAATCAAGGTTTAATATACTCTTTGTTAAAAATATTCAATTTAAAAATGCTTCAAATTCAGATGTCCACCTGAAATGCAAAAAATTATAATTTGGCTGCTGTCACTATTGACAGTAATATTCATGATAATCCCCTAGATTTTGAGACAAAGACATTGACTCCAGATGCAGTCAGAGCCTCTCCCACCCTTTCTAATTTCCCTTTCATTTATAGATGGAGCTTGCCTGGCTTCTGTGAGGGATGTCCAAGTATGGACAGCATGTGTCTTGCCAAACATTATCTAGGAAGCCCAGGATGTAATTGGGATCTTTAAAGTCCTGAGCTATTACCATAATGAGAGCACTGCCCTTTTACAGGAAGCTACAGGTACTGCCTCAGTGTCTCTGCAGATTTATTCCTGGGTAATAGAAACAATAGGCAAAGGAAAGCAGAGCCCAGGTAAGAAAAAGTGCACGAGAAAAGAAGAGGGCACAGAGGAGTGTTATGAACAGTAGAAATTGGAGAGATGGGTGTGAATAGCAGTAAATGGGCAACAGGAACTCTTCCTTTGACATACAGATATAAACAGCATCTTTTATGTTAAATAAATGATATTTAATCATAAAGGTTGGTCGTTAAACCTGGAGCACCGCTCACCTGCGGTGGCTGAAAGAAACTGCTTTGAGCTGAGAGTGCAAATCTTGCAATGTCTGAGCAGGACTGACCTCCCTGGGCAGCTGTTCCCTGCCTCTGCTGCCTCTCACCCTTGGCCACGCAGAAGCTCCTGAATCATGAACCAAGCCAGGATTGTCAAAGTAAAGGGCTGACACCCACATAAATCACAATTGCACCTGCTCGTGGTTTCCTGCCCTGGGGATTAATTGCACTAAATAATCTTACATAATAATAATGAAAAAACCAGATTTTGTTTTCCCAAGGCATTAAGGCACTTAACTCCTGGGGAACTGTGCATCTTAATCCTCTTGAGATCACTTCGAGAATGCCAAAACAAACCAATGAATCAAAACACTCTTTCTGAATAAAGGGAATAATTTTCAAAGACAAAAGTAGGAAGAAGCTATTGCTAGTATATTCTGCATTTCTCATTCTTCTGCTGTGGGTAGAACCAAGCCCTTTCACAGCAGCATGCCCCTGTCTTCAGAGAAGGGAAATCTGTCACACTCCGTAAAATTTGTTCCCAGAAGCCCCCTTTTCCCAATTACTGCATGTAACTGCAGTTATATGTTAGCCCAGCTTGGTGGGAGCTTAGGTGGATGTTTGGAATCGTTAAAGAAGAGTTATTTTCTTAAAAAGATCTGAAAGGAAAACTGAGCGTTCTAGTGTCTCCTGATTTTGAAGCCACCAAGGAATAAGATGAGGAAAAGCTCACAAAGTAAATAACCTTAAAAGACCCTTCTTACCCAGACCCTGAAAATAAGCTGAACTGAAGAAGAAGAAATCAATTTCTGTGTCTCATTTCCTCACACAGGCAGGAAGTCTGTGACATTTGTGTCACATCCAAGTTCCCCCAAATCACGAAGATAAGGCTGATTGGGGAACAGCAGCCCTGGGCACAAGGGAAGAGGGAAGTGTGAGCCCACAGAGGCAGATCTGGGCTTCACTGTCAGGCTGAGGGGACTGTTTAGGTTTTACAGCTTTAGCGTGCATGAAGTGGTCCCTTAAAACCAACTGCAGTTAGTGGAAGAAGTTGTGTATTTGTGCAGAGAGTTGAACACAGTCTTAACTTCAAGCAGCAAAGCCCAAGGATGGGGTGAAACACTGTCATTACTGAACATCATGCAGCAGCCATCCAACAACTGCTAAACTCCATGGAGACTAAAACTCCACACTTTTCCAATTGTTTTGGCGACTCAGCTTTGCACCAACACAAAATTTGATAGACAAAAATGGATTGCATGAAATGTCAAAGAGAGAACACATCAGTATGTGCATGAAAATTGCTGCACATTTAGTGTTCATTAGTTTTAGATATTAAAGACTTAGGGTGAAATACACTGACTTTAAAACCACTTGGAGTCAACTGCACTGACCTCTAAACACATCATAAGATATCAGCTGTGAGATGTCACGAGAGATCCAGCAGCCTCTTCTGCTCTCCGAGAAATGCAAACTGTTACTCCATTTAAGCAAAGATCAGCCTGAGAAGCAGCCTAGATTAATGATGCAGATCTAATTAAAAGAGAAGTAACTGTGGCGATGTACCCTGAGAAAGAGGGAAAATATATAACACAGCAGGAAATAAAAAAAAATCCAGGGTTTTGATTAAACTACATTTCTAAAAGTAGGTAGGACTATAAAAATGCCAAATATTAATGCAGAGAAGCTTAATATTTCAATAATTAATTATTTCAATTTTTGTGGCTCTAAAGTAAGAACTTTCCACCCACCTTCGAGGAGGGATAAAAGAGCCCCAAATGTTCTGCCCGCACCCCAGACCACACATGCAAAGACAGGGAAAAAAGGTCTGTGCTGCCAATTTTTCTTTTCACACAGGTAAACAGAACCTATAAAAACAGGATATTTCCCCATCACACATTAGAACCTTCCACAGTAACCAGGGATTTTACCGTGCTGGAGAAAAATTTATTAATAAAATATTGCATCAACCTTTGTTCTTAACTTTCCATCAATCTTAATGCAACATCATCACCATGGTTACAATGTTATTACATTTTAGCCTTGAAGGTTTCTTATCAAGATGTGCCAAAACAATCTTAGTATTCGTTCTATGCACATTCCAGACAAATAATCTGGCTATCATATCTACTTTATTAACACGAGGCCACAATCTATATTCCTTAATTAACAGAGAGCCACAATAGCATCTTCTCTGTCAAAAGCAAGCTATTGTACATCCTCTCTCCCAGAGTCCAAGTCCCAATAGAAAACAGCAAAGCTCCTAATTAGCTGCCCACCTCAGGGAGCTGCTTCCATCCATTTGCATTCCTGTATTACTGAGAACTCTCTTTCTACCATCAGCAGGACCATCAACGTTATAAAAACATCCACAATACAGGGGAAAGAAGATTTATCAGAGCTGTGTCAAAGAGGAAAAGCTGAAGAGAGGCTCTAAAAGTTTTTTGAAAGAACTAAAATAGCTTTCAAACAACACTGAAAGAGTCTGTGATCCCAAATGAGGCATCATCTCAAAGCATAACGATATCCTAAATTATGCAATCTACCAAAGATGGAAAAAACTCTCCAGCAGTCCAAGCAGATTGTGTTGATTTGAGTCCATTTCATAGATTTTCTTAAGGTTTTATATGGAAATTAACTAAGATAGAGAGTGTAGAATTATCAGTGTGACTAAAACAGATCTTTGGCTTCAGGATAATTGGCTGTCCCACCATATTCCACACTTTAACAACACACTCCCTTCAGGATTCCTGCCTTTGTATTCCTGTTGCTCTTCACTTGGTATATTTTTCTGCAAGGCTTCATCTCCTTGTGACTGTGAATCAGAATGTTCATTATCTGAGGAACATAAACACTGATTCAACCTCTCTTGCTTCATTAAGCTGGTCTGGTTTGCTCCTGATTTATTCTGTGTCTTCCTGAGACTTCAGCTGCATCTCCTGGTTCCAGGCTTTTGGAAGTGTTTTGTCTTATACATTTCTTATTCAAAACAAAATTTGTGTGTTACATCATTTGGGAAATTAAGTAATACACAGAGGATTATTTCCAGCAGGTCTCTAAAAGGTAGAGTTAATTTTACATTTATTTAAGCAAATGTCTGCATTTAAACTAACCTGTAAATTGCATTGCTGAACCAAATGGAGAGACAGGGTCACTGTATTTAGATAAGACTTGAAAGGGGAAAAGTCAGACTCCTGTAACTTTAAAGAGTAAGAAAATTCAGCTTGTTTTGTTACCCGCAACTACACAAATTATCTTGCCAGTCCGTGTGTAACATGGGTTTTCAAAGACATACTTATTCTGCAAATAATGCCTGCAATAAAAAGATCAGTCTACTTTAATCTTTTATACTTTGTATTGCAGTTAACACTATGAGAATTGTTCAGGCTGGCATTCCCTAAGATCTATGAAATGATTAGAGCAGACAGCTCTGAGCTGTGGTCAGGAATGCTTTCCTGAAAATCTGCAGATAGAATATAATGAGCGAAATCAATAAGAGAAAAGCAATGCTTAAGAATGATATTTATTAACTTATTCCTGGTGGGCAGCACTGATAAAAAGGACAGGACACAACCCTGACATGACAAGAGCAGTGCTCATATTGCACTGTCTGTCCCCGGGGCTGCTGCTCTGGATTTGATCTGGCATAGCTGATAGCAGAATCAGGGCTTGAAATGGACAATTCTCCATCAATAAGGAAAAGATTACAAGACAAATTGCTCTATAAAGCAGCGTGAGGGAAAAAGGGGGGAGGTAAAAATTGAAACAAGAACAATAGCTGTTTCGCTGCATTACAAGTATCAGGGAGGTAAATGTTTCCAATAAAAAGCTCAAGCCCAGGAGTGTTATTTATCAGGGAACATCTGTTTGGCTGCCCACTATCTGTGCTAGTATGGCCTGACACGCATACTTATGGGGAGGAACACAGCCTGGATTGGCAGCAGAGAGATGTGCTCTGAGAAACAGTGAATATATCCCCACAGGTAGTGCTAGAAATGCTGAATTTCTGTTGATTTTTCTAATGCCAGTTTTCTTTCACTAATTCATCCCTGTACTTCATCCCAGAAACTATCCCTAGCTTCATATGCCAGGTACCCTGTAAGATTTCAGTCTATTCTTGCTCTTAATTCTTCCTTTTATCTGTTTTTTTTTCCAGCTTCCCAGATACATACATAATTCCATTTACAGCACATACTTATTCTGGAGACCTATGGATCCTTCTGACAAGAATTTATTTAGATTATGCATTCATCTTGGTATTTGGCAGCCTATACCTTCAACTTACAATATTTTCAAGTTTCCAGAGGATGAAGGAGAAGACTTATATTGATGATTAAATTCAGCAGGCCATGTTGGAACTGGACTGATGGGAAAACAGGTGTAAAATAACAACACATTGCCTAAACTGAGGGAAGAATGTTCATCCTTAATTTTGAAGTAAGAGGGACCAATCTGTTCTCCATGTCAAATGAGAATTTTAAATAGAGGTTTATCACAGCAGAGTCAGCCTAGAGGGAATAGCCTATACTGGGATATGGATTGAAGTTCACATTCCCACTGCTGGCACCATATGATGTCACTGACTCTTAGGACTTCAACATTACTACAGCCCTCAACTTCTCTTAGACCTTAGTCAACTGAACCCAAAACTTAATCACCTTTGATTATATGACCCAAAGTCTTACTTGGCTCTAATCTAAGTGTAACCATCCCATTCAATGGCTTTCTTTTTTCCAAATACCCATTTCAAAGGAACATCATTAAAAACCATTAGGGAACTGGAAGGGGAAAACATTTTACCAGAACCAGGTGAGTTGATCAAACATGCAATTCTTTAATTCAAAATTACTTCCACTTTTGCATGAACAAGCAGGTAAAAGAAGAATCTCCTGCTCTGTCAGAACTTGTCAGGGGGAAGTAGTTCAGAGTGATTTCCATTCATGGTAAAACACAACCAAAATTAACAGCTGTGGATTTTCTCAGGCCCAATAAGAGCGGACTTCACACTTTACTGGTAAGGAAATACTCCTCTGTCTTCACTGACAGCTATTTTAACAAACTTGCACTCCTGTGGCCATCTATTTATCTAAATTTTGTTGAAGTTAGCCCATTAGTGTCAAATTATCCTGCACTGGCACACATTTTGAGGGTATTATACAAAAACACAGTGAAAATTCAACTGCAACCGCATCTCTGACTCTGTCCTTGAATTCCAGGCACTCTGAAAGGGAAGACAATGACTGCCGGGTTTAATAAGAAGAGGATTATGCCAGAACAGCGGGTGCTTCAGAATCAAATTTCCAAGGAAAAGGAAAAAGACGGAATACCGCAAGGATACGTCTTCCTGGCAGATGGTAAGGACAGCACCACTAGAACACAGCAGTGCCCAACTCATCCACCACTTCTGGGAAAAGGGCAAAGCCAGGTAGAAATGGAAAAAAACTTAAAACTGGCTCAGGCAAAGGCCTTTCCTTCCATGCACTGAAGACTGTCGACACATGAACGGCTGAGCTCAGTACTTAATATGTTGGTGACATTATTCCTTGCATCGCAACTACAAGTGATAAGTCGCATTTGACTCCTAGTTGACACTAAAATTTGGAGTGTTTTAATAGGTGCCTCAGCTCCCAAAGTGCTGCTTAAACTCAGTTATTTTCGATTTGAATATGTCTCATTCTCTTTCTTCCGCATGTTACAAACCCTTATAAATCACATAATAAACTAACTCCAAGTATTTTGTCAGATATTAATTAGATGTTTTTAGTGTAATTATTTTTTACTTGTCATTTAAAATGCACAGGTACAGACCCATCTTCAACGATATTTTTATCACCTAATTAACATCATAATTTTTTGAAAGTCATGCAAATTAGCGACTGTCCCTTCTCAGATATAAGTGGATTATTGTTGCTATAAAGAAATTACACAACTGCTGTCTTGCTAAACAAGTTAAGCATGGACATGGATCCTTCTAGAGGGGATATGTTTTCCACTGGCTTCTTACATTTGCAGAATATTTATTTACAGGAAGGCCAAGATAGTAAAAATAATTGAAATCTAGTAATGTGTTACCACAATGTTAAATATTTTAATTGAAACACGAAGCAGAAAAAAATCTGCCACTATAATCAGGCTCAAGACTCCAAAACTGAGAAGGCTTTGGGGGAACATCTTAATTGCAAAACGCAGCAGCTATCCTGCAGTACGGAAAAAGGAGCAAACTTCCAGTCTATGTACTGCAAAATACATGGGCACCGGTTTTGTTACAGCTTGGTGGCATCATCCTTGAGACCAGATTCACTTACTGCTTTGGCTGTGGCAATAGTTTCATTAATTGCAGCTGAAATTGGGATTAGCAGCATTTCCTTCCAAGGTTTAGTGCAACAGGCTCCTTACCTTGGTCCTGCAGTCCCATTATCCTCAGTCTTTTGGAATTATTTATGTCAGTTTAAAAATAATACTGTGTGAAACAAAACGATAGCACTGTTACATAAATGAGGGTACAAAGTACAAGGCAGTACAAATCTATTCCAAGCCATCAGAACTGCTCCATCTTCTATGGATGAGAATTTCTTTCATGTGTCTTGATGGCAGGATCAGGCTTTTAACTTCTGCCATCTGCGTGCAGCTTGTTCCTTATCACAGAATTTTGACTACAGACTGTAACCTCTGACTCAGCAGGTGATACCTGCTCAACTCTGCTGGCAAAGAGACCAAATGCTTTTCTCTCTGTGTGTAGGCAGTGGGGTCAAATTACATTAAAAACCCAAATCTTACCAGACTAATCACTTTCTGCTCTTAATCCACAGCAAGGCAATATTTATGTATTTTCATGTACAGTATGTAACAGTAATTTATTCTACTCCAGAGAGGAGATAAAATTATTTCCAATGCCACTTAGCACAGTTCCGGTGAGAGGGGTCCTTCTGCGTCTTTCTTCCACAAATCCTTAAGAGCCATATATCCAAGCTTCAGGTTAATGAAAAATTTCTTGTTTTGTTTCTTTTTGCAAAAATCCTTGTTAATCCATCACTCCTTTATGGTGCAGTTCCTAAACCTTTGGGGCTTTCTAAGCCTGTAATCTGATTTACCAGCCTACTGACACAGTATCACAACAGTCACTGTAACAGTTCATATACTAACACCACTTTAAAAGCAGCAGAAAAAGTTCAAGTATAATTTCCAAAAAGTTTCAGGCAGAGCCATTACTTGCTTCAGGTGCAATTTCTATCCTAATGCTTTTCTGCATTTTGGCGCCAAAAAACACATCCCACCACATGGACATCTGCCAGTTTCTCTAATGCTGGATCTTAGAGGGTGCTAAGTAGAGCCTCAAGTGTTAACTGAATTGAAAATCATCTAATCTGGCTGCTAAAGGACTGGAAGTAACGAGAAAAATCCCATTCCATGACTCACCTGCACAGCCAAGACAAAAACTCCAGCTCTCAGCTCGGTTTTGCTAGCCTGACATACAGACAAGTCTCAAGTCATGATCAGCACCCAACAATCAGAAGCAGACATGGATCCCAAGAAAAAGTCCTGCCTGGTTCCCTGACCTGTCACCCCCAGTGGCCACCTCAGCCCCATTCTGCCATCCAGAGCCATGCCAAGCAGGGTCAGCTGAGCATCCGTCATCTCCACACCTCAGAAAGCTCAGGATGCATCAGGCTCACTCAAAACCTTCTGTTTGTCACAGCTTCTGTGACTGAACCAGCAAAATTGATGGGTTTTTTTTTAAATCAGAGTTCATTTCCAAAATTAACTTCCATGGCATCATGGCACTTGTAGCTGGAGAGTATTTAGTGTCTGTCTCAAAGTCTTCCGTCACTTCCTGAATAGATTTTATAATTCACATTAAACTATAACCAATGAATGTATTTTTTTTAAATTGCCACTTCAAAGGCAAGTAATACTCCAGCAACTTAAATGAAGTGGAACCAATGGGATCATTCACAGATGCAAAGGAAGTAGAGTTTGGCCCACAGTTAAAATTAGGCAAGGGCAATAAAACTCAGCTATAACTTGGCCATCCATTCAGGGAGCTCTGACAATGCATATGATGATTTAGATGCCAGGAGCTAGGAGGGACCTCCTGGATGCAGGTGTAGAAGGTTTCTCCTGGATGAGGTTGAGGCTATATTCAACCTTTTTTCCTCTCTCTCTCACCAGGTCACATCAGTACCTCAGAAAGAACCACATGAGCAGTGAAATCTACAGTCTGTTTTAATCATGGTCTAGTACAGGAAATCTTCTCACTCTAGCTATTGTGCCGTATTTGGAATAATCCCAGGTAAGAATTCAATTCCACCCCTGGAGGAGCAGCCATCACTTCAACAGGTTGCATTCCACTCTCCTTTACCCTTTCTCAAGTCAAGTGAGCTTCCTAATAATTTAAGTGATAATTAAAACTAGATAGATCAAGCAGGTAATTTCCCCAGCATATTTATCAGGGTGTTAATGATTCATTTGAAGACAACAGTGTGAAATGGCTTCACTTCACTTCCTGATTCCTGGGCTTGTACCCTCACCACCAGAATCAGACATTTCAATATCTCCCACATTATCCAGATGTCATCTCTTGCACACTCAGACACCAGAAGGTATTTCTAAAATCCCTGTATATTTTTGTAAATCTTTTTCTTCCACAACGTCCTGCTGTTTCCTTCCGGAAGTGTATGGAGTTTTCAGAGTGTTTGTGGTTCAGCACATCTTCAGCCTGATCCTTGTTGAAAACAACTCAACATGAGAAGACATTTGTTTCTCCTGACTTTTTCTTCTACCCCCCACATTGAAAAATCTAAGGTGAAGGTGGGGGGAACTAAAAGAAAATCCTTCTGGCCTTCAATCCCTCTGAATTTTTGTGAAGCTCACAGCAAGAGCAGTGGCCCACCTGAGAAAAAAATAGATCAAATTCATCCATTTCCTTGATGAATAGCCAATAACTGGGAAGTCAAAGTAAGAGAATGTGCCAGCACTAAATCAGAACTGAAGGACACTACAGGACTCAGGTCACACCATAAATCAAGAAAAATCATTTTTTGCTCCACATAGATTTGTATTTACATAAGAACCCTGTTTTACAAAGGAGCTGACCTTGTCTTCTATCAAGACAGAATGTCTGCCCTAGATCCAGGAGTTCAAAGCAGAGATTGATCTTCTGGAGTTTTGGGTATTATGTCGATCTGGCTGGAACAAGGGTAAAAAGTTATTTCTTCTATTCCTTCTTAAACCAAATATTCTTAAGTCATAAAAAGAATTCTAACAATGAATAACTCGTCAATTTTCAGTCTTATAATTGAACTGGTAAAGAAAGTAAAGCAAGCTCTGCTTAGGACTTAATCAATAGGGTGAGCACAGCATAGGAAGGCAGTGGAGCTTTTCTCTACTTTGGGTTAGAGGACCTGTTATTTGGAGTTCTCTTTCAGATAAAGCCTTCTTACTCAGGAAGATCAAATCCAAATCCTGTTTTACTGCTGATCTCTCAAGCACCAGATGAGCTAAACTTTCCAAAATTTTCATTATATACAAATATCTTATTCAAGGCACATTGACCAAGTCTTCAAAACTCCTAGAACAACCACTACAAAAATGAAGTAAGTTTACAAATTTACAATACAGGACCTCACATGTGATACAGATAGAGTATGTTGTAGAAGGACTTCAAAGTATTGACCGTCCTTCCATTTGTCAGATTAAAAGCATTCCTACTAAGAGGATTTGCTAGATAAATTAATTCTGTGTGATCACCTCTAGGCTGCTGGGCTTAAGGAAAGTTTTTTTTAATGTTTTGTCATTTTCATAAGAATTATTTAATCAGTAGATATCTCCAGCTATATTGGGACCCAATCAGACTTCCTAAAAATCCACCTGCCTTTTTCATTTTCTATAATGTTAGTCTAAAAAACTAAAAATCCACCAGCATATAGAGCCAATCTGCAGGTGTTTTGTGGTAAATAATTCTGCACCACGACACCAGCCCCTTTTCCTCAAGGAAATAGCCAAGTTTTCCGAATTCAGGAAAGCACTGCTCTAACTCTCTTTTCCCTGCTGTCATTTAGAAACTTCAAAAGGGCTGAATGACAAATGTTACAAGTCTTTGGCACACCAGACCTTGACAGCAGTTTCCTAATAATTTTCTCTTTAACCTCACCTTCTGGCAAAAGGACATTTAGTCCACTACTCTGATCCTGCTGCACCAAATGCCAAGCTTGCCTGGCATTTTTTGTCTCTTCTACACATCTACATACATCAACTTAAAGAATCAGCTCAAGGTATTTTTAGAAATACTTTCCACTCTCCCTCAAAATTCCTTGAAATCCCATAATTTCTGCTCAATCAAACAAGCACCTAACCAGACAGCCTGAGATCTTCTTGAAGGGGTATCACTGTGCAACACTTTAGGTGCATTTGGGATATTTTCATGCCAAGAATCTCCTGACCTATATGTTTCCCCTAAAACTCAGAGTCCCAGTCTAATCCCCCAATTGACAGAAATCTCCAAGTATGACTAGGAAAAGGACACTTGCACTTGGAGGACTGAGGAGAAAAAAAAACAGAGAATGCTCCTTCTGAAATTTTTCCTCTGCAGAAATGGACATCAGTCAACAAATTACAGGAAACAGACCTCTCCTGCTCCTGGTGTCCATCCCAGTCGAAAACGATGTAGAGCTCCCCCTTTAAATCCATGGCACACACAGTAACAGTAGATGGAATTTCTAGGAAGCCAGAACTGCTTCAGAAACAGTGTTTGCATTTCTGAAGTCACAGGGACATTCTAACCCTCATGAAAGTCTAGGATCTGCACTTTAAGTACCTCATAGATGTGACAATTGCTTTGTGTTCAGTGCAAAGTCCTAAACATAACATAAACAGAATTGAATAGTCCTTGACAGCAGTGCTATGCAAACCACACTTCTGAAGGCAAAATAATACCAAGAAATTCTTCTATAAGGGCCAGGGAAATCATAACCCAGACAGTTTTAAGTAAACCAGTCACCAAAACTGAAGTATTGAAATTAGAATCTTGGCCAATAAATGGAATTCAGACACGTAACTGAAAAGGCACAAGAGAAAAGAGGAAAAAAGGTGAGCTTGGATTAGATGAAAATAAGAAGGACAATATTCAAAAAGAAACTTTTAATCTAAATAGGGAAACACAATCTGTGTTTATGGCACATCTACACATCCTCCAGAATGCTGTGCTAATGCTTATTTTAAAAGTCTGCAGTACATAAAGACACTGTTGTCTGATTAGCAGATAGAGAAAACAGCCATAATATTCCGGCTTCTATTACCGTTATTTTAGGAGGAAACCTTCAACAGGTAAATTGAAAAAAATCCACTTAGAGAACCACAAAGGACACAAACATCCAGTGACCAATAAATAACACTGTTGCTGTAGGTTGATGAGCAGTGTTGGTTATCAAACACTGAAGGGAATACCTTGAATAACAACAGAGGTGATCTAATACTCAGATTCATTGAGGGGGCAAGCAAGCGAGTAAAGGACACCTCATGGCACATGTGCTGGCTCTGGTGAGGTCCAGAATTCCAAATTCAAAGAGTTATTCTAAATTAATTTCTCAGATTCACAGTAGAGATAAAATTGCCCTCTCTTCCTGCCTATTGCACACATCTCTGATGGATTCACTCCAGCCACCTCCACTGCCCACTCTGCTGGAAGTTCAAACAATATATTCTTCTGCTTTTCCCCACATTATTTCTCATGCTAATGATGAGGTCCCAAAAGTTATGACAATATGCCATTGTGTAATTTCTTTCCTTCATTGTGATGCTTGTAAGAAGTTCTAGAAGAGCTTGATGAGAAGGCACAAAAACAAGACAGCTTTATCACTTCACTACTCAGAGCTCCTCCTGAGCATTCTCTGACCGAACCCTCCAGAATGAAAGCGGGCAACAGGAAATGTATTACACAAGTCAGAGCTCAGCATTTTCAGCCCGTAAGTCTTTTCAGTTTCATTTCTGTCAACAGACCAACACTGGTTCAAGCAAAAGATTCAGTTTTAGGACATTGAGATTCTTTTAGTCACCTCGGTCAAAAATATTTTCTTTTTGGACCCTAATAGCAAAAGCTCTTATCTACATACTTGGCTGAAGAAAAACCAGAAAAAATCTGATAACTGCAAAGCGATTTCAAAAGAGTTCTAAAATCCAGTAAAAGCTCAGTGATTTCTCTCTATTAATCTTATGTGGATATGAGTCCAGGGGTACATTTGAAGTGGAGGTGTAAATGTTCCGCAGTTACAAATTCAATGTACACCTCTGCCTCAGGGACAAAAAAGAACAGTGCATACCAGCAACACCTGGCACTGGGTGCTTTGGAATAGATCTACAACAATATAATCGCAACATGAGGACATGTTTTTCTGAGTCTCTTTGTTGGTAGTGAATAATTTTTCTTAGACGATGCAAATAATTTCCAGGGAGCTTTGCTCAAAGCCCATTGTCTTTAGCAGCCAGCTTGCTCCTGATCAGATAAGCAATTTCATGTGGGATTTAATGTGACAATGTAGTTCCTTTGCTCAGTAAAATAAACAAAATTTGTTTATGGAAAACTTACACTGTACATACGAAGAGATTAAGTACAAGGAAGATCTGGTTCAGTGACCATCTTTTGCACAAAGCCATCAGATTGGACTGCTTCAGATCTGGAATAGAGACTTGCAAGAAAATACTTTTTATAGAATCAGATTTCCTAGATGCACTCAACACCACCGGAAATATAAAATACAACCTGCCAAATAGTTCCATTCCATCCAAAGCATTCTTTGCAGTGAACAATCTGAAAATATGTCATTCACTCTGCCTGTTCTTATGTTCTTCTTTCTATTCCAGCATTTTATCTTTTGAGTTCTCTGGAGCAGAATATTTTTCACATATCTCTATTTGGCACATGCCGACCTCAAGAGGCCACCTGTCCTGTTTGGTGTATGGCATCCTCAAAATTATCCAGGAAAAATGTGGCGTGTGAGCCACCACATATGTAACATATGGCATTCCCTAAGTCATTCTGTGCAGAAATAAGGAGAAATACTGTGTTTGGTAAGGTTATCTTTCTGTGAAGTGTTGTTTTGGGGGGAAAAATATAACCAACATTGCTTGTCGGAGAAGTGCTAAAGTAATCTAAATTCCATATAATGACTTAAGGGAATGGGGGTTTTGCGTGCATTTATTTTGACGTTTTTAAACTTGGTTGTATCTGGGGTTTTGTTCCACATTTTGACTTTGTTTTTAGGATCATTGGTAGCAAAAACTCCCCTGAAAACTGCAGTGAAGCTGAGAAGTTTTTTAGGCACCCTTAAACCAAAGGAACCATATTTCTTTAGTAATAAAGATATGAAACTTGCTTTGGGTTGAAGAATATTATTTTCTTACCAGCACCTCCCTCCTGTCAAAACAGCCTTGTTTCCACTTAGCACAAAGATATTTACAGTGCACAAAAGGATTTTTGTTGTTTTGCTCTTGTCACCCAAATTGTAAAGCAGTATCTGAGCTCCAGGGAGGGAAGGGGTGCCACATCAGACCTGGGAGGTTCACATCACTGGAGAGGCACACATGGAAAAATTAACAGTGTAAAACAAGAGTCCGTTTAGCAACAGCAACATGCAGGGGTGAAAAACACACACTCCTGAGGAATCAAATTGTTAAGTTTCTCAGGTTCATGGCAGCTTTTTGAGTAAAACCTGGTATATTTTGGCTGGTCAAAACCCAGTTGTGCTCCTCACAAGAGAAGCTTCTCTCTCCCTATCCTCTTGTCCTACCTTAAATCCTCTGCATGTGGAGGAGCAGAAAGCCATGGCTAAGGCTCATCACAGCATCGGTGAAACACTAAAAAAGCACAGAGCTATCACAGCTGCAGAGGAATCAATACAAATTTATTTTATTCAGAAAAAACCTCCAAATTTGTAGTCTGGGAAAACAGTTTGTTGCATGCCCATCATTTTTTCCATTCTATCAGCCAATGTTCACTAATTTTACACCACTGTTTATTTCTGGACAAACACGCGGTGTTAATTAGCAATCTAGTTTCCAAAGAAACCTGAGTGAAATTGAAATAAAAATTGCCTTCAAATTTAAGCTCGGAGTGTGCAGCTGATCTGCTGCTTCCTGTCATCTCAAAAACTGATTCATGGCAGCAGAAGTTTGATGCAACTTGGCCTCTCACAATAGTCAGAAGATTTTGTAATATGGCTCAGCTGTAAATTGGTGTGCTAAGATGGAGTTTCTCACTGAGCAGAGCTATCTCTTGTAGCTTCATAAAGAGAAATTAGCATTATCACACAGGAGCCTCTTTCCCAAGTAAAACACGAGCCCAAAGTGCTAACTAGAGACCTTCATGGAAGTGGCAGAAGCACAAGAAAGAATCTCAGAGATCTGATAAAGCACATTTAAGCTATCTGACTGAATTTTCCCCAGCAAAGGGACTCCGTCTTAAGCAGATGGCAGAATATTAAAGAAATGCTGTAATGCTTCTTTAGAAGGATCTCATTTATAGTAGCAGGATGATAGGAAAAAGCTATCTGTAAACTGACAAGTACTATTAAAAAGGAATTATTAAAAATAAAATTAAAAAAACCAACTAACCAAAAAACTAGAGGGAGATGCACTGGGAATGCTAGTAAACTTAAACATGGACAAAAAACCATTTGTTGAAGAAGAGGGGTGGTTAAGTGTGATAACACATTACTGGTTTAAAATTGCTTTTGAAAGTCTGTTTTAATCCGGACTGGCAGCAACTATTGCTTTTAAGAGACACAGTCCCTTTATCAAAAAGCCAGCTGTATTTTACTTTTTCTTATTAGAGATCCACATGCAGACTGGCATTTTCCTCTCTGAAATCTTTTAACTGTTGTGGGTGGTCTCAGGTGTGCAGGCTTAGTATAAATGGATAATTTTAAAAGGTGTTTTCAGGCATAGCCTTGAGCTATTGGAATAAAACTACCCAGCCTTACGAGCAGCCACTGGCACAAGGGTAAGGTGTGCAAGAGAGCCATCTCAAACTCCTTCTTAGTCCCCCAGGTCCTACTTTTACTTTAATTCCCCTTTTTTTGAGAAAATTTATCTGCACTTTTCTTCTGTTTCGTGCATCACCTGCTAGCGAGCAGCTGAAAGAGCGGAAAGAAAAAACTCTAGGGCCTCCGTTTCCTCTCACAAACCTTCACACAAGGTTTTCGTGGCCCACAGAGAGGAGCTCCCCCTTGCTCAGCTGTTTTTATTTCACTCCAGTAGGGACTTAAGTAAAACACAAAGGCCATCTCCCATGGCTGCTAGGAACAGGCAGGGGACCCAGGGCCATAATACCTGTTGTTTACAAATAGGCAGCTCAGGCCTCCCAGCAGCTCTGGGACACCACTTAAGAAAAATACTGCAAAAAAATGCCTCTCCATCTTCCCCCACAAGACACCCTCTAGTTCACTTTTTCGTTACCTGACTCTACCTAAGGGATGGGAAATATTTTCCTCACCTAGAAAGCAGCCATACACAATGCTGTGGGCTCTGCTTTTGCCAAAGTGTGCTTTCCACATTAATGTAACAATATAAAGCCCAAAATTTTAGTTGGAATAAAAAGACTCCTTCGGATAGTCATTGGCAAAACCAACAGACATTGGTGCCTACAGAGAGCTGACCTCTATCCACAGAAGGAATTTTCAAAACCCTACTGCCCATAATCATAAGCTTCTAAAACTACTTCACCCCCATCTTTCTGATTGTGGTGCAATTCCCAGGCTCCCCTTGGCCTCTAACCGGTATGTTTTCCCCTTTAGCCCCTGTCATCACTCAGACCTCCTGCTCTGTTGCACTCCAGAGCTCCCTTAGGCAGCCCCAGCTCTTCTACCCTCTGTAATCAAAGAGTTAAGCAGAAATACCGCTTTTGTTTCGAGGTTCCCTGCCTCTGGTCAGATTTCCCACCCCACCACAGCAAGATCCCCATGCTGTAATGAACTATCACCTGCCTCTTGAGCATCCGCCCTGCTCCATGGCAAAGGTGGTTCAGAGACCACGGAGCACTGACCTCTGACCCTCTGGGCACTGGGCTCAATCACCCCGATGGACTTGGTTACATGGAAGCCAAGGAGAAGATGGATAAATCCTGCTGCTGTGCAACGAATTTTCTGTTCAGGAAACTCATCACAAATAAATTTTGTCACACACTGACATGACAGAGGAGTCATCATCGTATCTTATCAGCACAATAGAGCACATAAAGAACCAGTGGCATCTGCAGGACCATTTCACCTTATTTCCTTTAAAACATACTGACCTCTCTGGTTCCTTCATCTCTGGATCATCAGCGACCAATTTTTTTCACGCAGGGTCATGTGAAAAAGATTGTGTGTTCTGATTGCACATTAGATGAAAATCCACTTAGCATTGCATCCTCAGGCAGGCCAAGATTGTTTGACTTTTTTTGCAAGATGTTGTTGTCATGGTACCTTCCTCCTGCTGCTAGTATTTTGTCATCTTTTACGTAAACTTCTACCATAAATTTAAAAGTTTCACTACTGATCCTTTCCCCATGTGTTTCCGTGACAAACTTTTATTTATCATCTCTGAGCTGCAAGGTGAAGAAAGTGGAACAGGGAGTAAAGAGAGAATATGGAGGTAAATTATTTGAACTCCCTCTGTGAAAATAATCTCTTCATCCCTTCTTTGCCACTAACTTCCAAACTCTTGTTAGCCTCAAGGTTATCTACTCCATATGAACCTCACAATGTTAAAAATTCCTCCAGCAGCCTGTGGTCCAAACAGAGCCCATCTGGGGGAGCCCCAGGAGCAAATGCTCTTTCTACCCATAAAACCTTTTCCATTTGACTTCATTGTCTAGGAAAAATTACTTCAGCTCCTAGTGTTGGTGGTTTCATTCAGATATGAGTCTCAGAATCTGCTGGCAAACCTCAGGCATCTGCACTGCCATCTAATCATTATTCCTTCTCTTTTTCCAGTGTTAAGTTTGATGCTAGACTGTGAAATACTAATGCCTGGATTTCCCAGAAAGAGAATGAGAACCTAATAGTTAATCCTCTGGGAAATGTGACGGTCTTTGCAAAAGCAAGCAAACACAGCAGCCTGGAAATACAAGCATTGCTGAATGCTGCTATCTGAATAGATCCTGACATATGGCTGTCTGTTAAATGAGGGAACACGTTGTAGCACTTTGAGGAAATTTTGATTGACCTTCCTCTAAGCGCTTTATAAAGTTTTCTAAGGTTTCTTTGTTTTTTAGCAAATACATCAGGAATAAATACTGTTGATACCAAGCAAGATCTAGATTATTCAAAAAAGTTAGAAACACAATGCCATTTGTGATTGTGCTTTAGAATCCTTTATATGAACTAGCAGACTGTACAACAGATGCAAGAACACAACAGGATTTAACCAAGACAAACCCACACATAAGACATTGTCAGAGTCAAGTATTTTCTTCCCATTAAAACAATAAAGAAAGAGGAGAGCAATAATTCCTGGAAACCAGGTGTGTGTTTTAAGCAGAAACAACATGAAGTCTTGCTAATCTTTTTTTATTCAAGTAATTGTAATGGTGTAATTTTGTAATTTTGGAAAAGAAAAAGTCGTCTACTGAGAGTAACGGTATTTACATCACAGGGGCATCTGTGTCCAAATTTAGTTTGGACTCATAAAATCAAGCCTTGCTGCAGTAAGGACAACTTTCTAATGTTTGGTTATCTTCTCTTTCAGGAGAACACTGGTTTTGCCAGATAGCAGCTATAAGATAAACAGCAAACCAGTGTTAGTCCTAAATGCCCATTCTGGCTTTGAAAACATGGTTGGAGGCCACAACTGCTATGAAAGATAAAGATGTGGTCACTAAAAATTCTACTGGAGTCCCTGGGACAAACCAAATTATTAAAGATACTGGGATACACACACATTTTTACAAGCAATTATTGTCTTTCATTATTCCTCCAAGAACTGCTCCAGAGACCAAGTGAAATGGAGATAAAGCAGATTAACCGGTATGCCACCCCTAACAACACTAAAGAGATCTGCATAAACCAGGTTGAAGAACTTAAGGCAAATTCAGGTAAGGAATTACTTTTTGCATAACAGCACATCTGGAAATTTCCAGGCCCCTTGTCCCCTCTGACAATTTCCTCATTTCAGAGAAGGTTTTACAAACACCTTGTTCCAAGGCATAACACTTTTCCACTGAGGGAATGCACAGGGCTCTAAGGCTTTTCAGATTCTACAAAACTACTACAAGCTCTCTGCACGCGGAGGGGCCAGTAACAAGCTTTTTAGACGTTCTACTGGAACGGACCAAAATACTCAGGACAAAAAACCCCCAAATCTCAGATGTGGCATGAAATATTGACAGGTACAGCCACACACATGTGATTCCATAAGATGATGACAAACTCAATAACATTCAACAAACACAGAACAGTGACAATGGAGTTGTTATAATTTGTCAAATCATTTGATGTTGTCTATCTGCGCCTTTGTCTTTTACCCCAAAAGGAAATCCACAGCTTTTCCATAAGTTCATGAGGTATTTCACACTAAATTATTGTTGGTGGCATGAAACATGGGTGTGTGCTAGGTTAGTTTGATGGTGATGGGCTGTATTTGGCCAGAGCAGGTACCCCAGTTTGGTGGGAATACTCACCTGAGGCTTCCATCTCATCCTCTGAACATCAGCCAGGTTTTCTGAGGCTTAATTTTCACCATCAGATGATGTTTCTCCCTAAAAATGAGAGTCTGCTTTCAAAAGGTGTGTGGTGTTTCAGAGGACATGCTCAGTTTCAGAAATGTTTGATATGTAACAACTAAATACAGGATCTACATTAATCTCCTGACTCTCAAAATTAACTGTCAAGAATACCCAAGAGAACAGCGTTAATGGGGAGTCTTAGCCCACAGCACCTACTATCTGCCATTCCTATTAAACACAGGAGAACAAAGAAGCTGTTATAAATGTTGATATTTAGGCAAAAGAGAACACTTTCTGTGCATATTCATGACACATTAACATTAGCCGAATTTTTGTTCTGCCCAATGAGTTCAGTGATAAATAGATACAAAACACGGTTGAACGTGGCTATAGAAAATAAAGATGTTCCAGGAGCAAGTCAGAATATCAATTGATTTTACATGCTTGGCTTTTTGCTTTCAGTGTTCAGTTCTGCCTCGGGTTATGAATTTTCAGAAGCAAACATGAGCAATTCAGAGTAAATATAGAATTGCTATTTGGGCTGGTGCATCATTGCTCTTAGGGTCCTTTTTTTAAAGGTTGCTTAAATCAATAGAACTGTACACTTGAAAAAGTCTGTAATATATTCCAGTATTTTTCTTGGTCATTGAAAAGCTTTCCATAATATTTCATTCTCCTTTATTTTAAGATATATGTGGGAAATCTTTAATGATCTCAAGGACTATAGCTGGCTGTATGATACAAAAATTGATTCATGATCACTTTTTATGGATATAAGTGGTGAATTTACTGATTATATTATTTAATACTACCAGAACATACATTAGTCAATTCAGTTTTCACCTTTTAACATATATAATTTAGCTCAAAACCATCATAAATAATTTTATTATTTATACACATATTTTTAAAGCCATCCAGATGTGCAGCAGAATCATGTACTACCAAAGAGCCTCATACACAATGCCACACGAGGAAAGTAACTTCTGCTCTACCATTCCTCAACTGTAGTTCAACCATGTGGTTCTTCATCAACTTCTGGTTCTTCTCCCCCTCCCAGCTAGGACATGTTATACCTTCTCTATACAGTCTTCATAGAAGGGACACATTAATTACTGTGAAACTCCTCTATTGAGTGTGCCCTGATGACAGCTGAGGCCAATGGATGCTGCTAAAATGTCTGTAAAAATTACCAAAAAAGTTTTAAAGCATGAAAAGTAATTTTCTCATGGTCCATTGGTTCACAATATTAATCTATAACAGTATAATTAACGTCTCTGTTATAGTTTCTCTTAAAATAACTTCTGAATAATCACACCAGTGTTGAGCTTTCCTTCAGTCTGAAAAGTGCTTGCAGATGTGGTTTGGATGTTTTGCAGCTCAGAGAGCCAAGGTTCCCAGCACCTGGTTGCAGTTTGCAGTGGAAATGCTCCATTTTTTTCCAGACAGTAAAGGGCAGGTAATTAAATCTCTCTGCATTGCAATTTGTGCCCCCTGATGAATTGTCCCTGGCCCTTGGTCTGTTTTGTTATTTGAATTAGTAATTTTGGCAGGGTGGGGACAGTCTCTTGATCTCTGTCCTTATGAATAATTGCCATAAAACCACCAATCTCAGTGCCAGTCCCTGGCACCATCACGGAATAAAACTCCACCTCAATTTACATTGATACAGTGTTGCTGTATCCCTCTTGTTATTTCCATTCCTCTCACTTTGGTCTGTCTTTGGCTCAAAAGTGATTTTGCTCAGTCTGAAATATCCTATCAAAGATAAATTGTCTTCTTGTGGTATTTACAGTATTCACCACAACCATCACCAGTACAGAGTGATTGAAAGGAGTACCAAGCCTTTGCTCAATACTAATACTCAACATTAATCTAATGATGCATTGATGATGGAAAAAAAAGGCATGCATATCTCACTATGCATCTTGCAAAAATGCAAGCTCAAGTATTAAATTCTTTGTAGTAATTACTATCGAATTTCATGTTATTTTCTCCCCTCGAGTCCTAGCGCTGTGGGATGTTGTTACAGGAGGCAACTGTTGAAAAGTGGATTGTTTTCTTATGTGTGCAGCCTGTCCCTGGAACAGCAGCAACATCTCAGCTGGGCTAGGGAAGGACTGCAGGTACTGCTTGATCTTGGATTCTATGTTCTCCTCTTTAATGGGGTTTAAAGTAGACATTGCAAATGCAACTGAATGGTATTTGAGATAGTACTGAAAAAAACAATTTAAAAGCAAAAAAACCCACCCTTAAATAGTTCAATATGTACAGTGTGACAATTCTTTCCATTGGCAGATTGCTTTGCCAAAATTTACAATCGACAGCAGTTCCTTTCTTAGCCAGCCTCCTGGAATGTTTCCTAATCTCTGCTGCCTGTTAGGCACCTGGCAATCCCTGCTCTCCTTCCCATTCTCCATCCACCCGCTTAAACCCACTTTGTGCACACTGAGAGCCTCTGTGGACAGGGTGAGGTCTGGGGGGGATCCCACTGGGCAGCTCCAAATGGAGCAAGTCCACCTCTAAAGCGTGGTCTGATTAGCAACAAATTAAGCAAATTTTCCCAGCTTGAGAATTAAAGCCACCATACCCAGAGGTCAGAAAAAGATTGTGTCCAGGTCATCGCTCATTCTGCTGACCAACGGTATTTTTTGGATCTCACTCTCCTCCCTGTCGGGGTTTTTGCCTTCCCTGCAGACTGTAAGCCCTTCCAGACAGGTATTTCCCTGTGGTCTGTGCTCAGACTGCCTGGGCAAATTACATTCAGGTTGAAGTCGGGCACTCCGAGGTGTTTTCATAAAGTATTAATGTGCATACTTCCCTTTGACCATAATTTTTTAATGATATTTAACAGGCTCTGGCTGGGGATGTTTGCCAATTTAAAGGCTGGCAGCAATGCTACTTAACATGTTGTTTACTTTAAGTGGTACATGCAGTTTTCTTTAAATGGTAAGCAGGTTTTGGCTTCTAAATCTTGTTTTAACATACAAATAACCAAAGAGGAGTTAAGAGGATTCATTGCCAGGCGATGCAGGGATTTTTTATCCTGTATAAGGTATATGGCAAAGGCTGTGTTCTCAGTGCTACAGAGCAGCCCACCAGCACAGCTTTTGCCATCGGTTACTGGATCTCCAGCACTGAAAGCATTTCCAGTCATGTATTTATAAGGTTTGAGTTTTGTGCTATTCTCACTCAGCTTTGCACTGTGTATTGGTGTGAAATTGAAACAGAAAGGATGAGACAGAAAGAGAATCCCATGCAGGGCAAAAGCAAGTGTGTCAAACTGTCTTTCAATCAAAAATATGACACCAATGAATTAGAAAACGAAGAAATGGATGGTGTTACTGAACAGTGGCTTTAAAGAATTAACTCAATGTATAAATCTGAGATATTGGTTGTCTGTCACCCATGTTATGCATTGTTCTTTCAGCCACTGATTCAAATGAACCTTGTAAATTGAAATATGCACGCAGAATGAGATGTTCATAAAAGCCTTTGAGAGTTTCACAGTTTGGGCTATAATTACTTGTTTAGCACAATTCCTGGATACAGTGACTGCCTCTCGAACAAGGACTGATTCTCTATAGTTCCTCCTGGTTTTATTACAAGGTCATTGGGGAAGGCCTTATTCTATGCAGTGTCAGTGGAACCTGGACTAATAAATAACAATGGGATGATTGATTAAAAGCCAAGAGCCTAAGTACTCCAGATGATTCACTGTGCTGCAAATCTCATGATTTGTAGACAAAAGGCAAAAAGGCGTGCAGGAATAAAAAGGCAGCCCATGGCAAGGAGGAAAAAGAACCTGGAAGCCAATGACTTAATCACTAGTCTCATGTTTACTTCAAACAACTTCCTTCTTACTCTATAATTTTTTAATACCTCAGGCCAGAAACTTGTATCACATTTCTTCATCTCGCTTGGTTCTAAACCACAATAAAATGCCAATATATCAAGGCCAAGATAGGCTGACTACTGTCCTGGTAAAGAGTCAAGAGGATATTAATCTTTAGTAGTTGATCTGTGGTATTATCCAAAGCAGAGATGTGCTCATTTAGGAATGATTCCCTTCACCTAACTGGAGCTCCCATTATTCATCTAGTTTCTCTATGGAATTAATGGAGAGCACTGGCATAGGTGTTTTCCTAGGTGAGATGATTCATGCTCTGGAGGTGTGAATAATTCTTGTTTGACTAAAGAGGGAGCTTAAGCATTTTTAAAATTTATTTTTACATCATTAAAAAGTCGAGAAAATTAATTTTGCTATTAATGGTTGACTTCAATGCAGAGCTCTATTAGTCAAAAAGAGGTTACTAAAGAGGAACAAAGGAGTGAGGCTTCAGTTAGCTCAGTTTCAATGGCAGGACAATTCCATTATGCCTCATGACAGCAAAACACTGCTTTTGCCCTGAGTTAACATTGTGGTCCTGCCCTTTAAAAATGTTCAGAAGTCCACTTCTTGGCTAAGATCATGAGGCAGGTTGATTGCCAAAAGCTGTCCTGCACCACAGAAAGATTTACTCATGCAATAAAAATGGAAATGTGAAGCTGCTTTATGACTTTTTAACACACAAAACTATTGGGAAGTGCTATAAGCTCTGACCTGCACTCACAATTATAGTTGCCATCACTCCTTGGGAATGAGACCTGAAGTCATAAATACGTCCACTTCCATGAGATATTGGAAATTACTTCAAAGTATTCACTTTCAGAAGGAAATAATGCACTAATTAAATAAAAGGCTAAAAACTAAAAACTGGTTCCAGAGATAAGTCTACTTTGAGCAGACATTTGTGCAACTCTCTAATACTCATGCAGAAAGAGTCAGTGGGTAGGGAAGTTCCTTCAGCCCCAATACATCAACTAATACTCTACTCAAGTGCTTCTGTCAAGTCTATTCCTAGTGAACCCAAGAAAAAAGACCAATTGGCTGAAAAGATGGAAAAAGAGAAGAATAGTTCCTCAACGTTAAAATAATTTGTAAAAAATAAAATTAAAGAAATTAAAATCTAAACACCTCCATTTATTTAATTTCATTACATTAGACAGACTCCAGCCTCAATTACATTTATTTTCATGTGGAAAGAGAGAATCATTCATGTGCCTTGAACTTTACTTGCATTAAGGATAAAATTTCCAAGATTCCAAGGAGAGTGGAAAGTGCCATTCTTCAATTTCCAGGCTAATTTCAAAAAGCAGACTTTTGAAGGACATAAAATATGAGCTGTGTTACCCTTATAGCTTTACAAATAATCCTTTAAAGTGCTAAAAAACCCAATTTTTTCAAATGAAATATTCTATGGGACACTTTTCTTTTAAAACAGTTTTTTTAAAATACATATTAGAATGGTACCACCTCGGCAGTCTATTAAATTATTTGATGTGATTCAAAATACACGTAATGCTGTTTGCATTTAAATTCTACAGAAAATTCTGCAAAAAACATGGTTGCAAGACAGGGGAAAAATAACAGAATTTCTATATCCTTACTTCTGGCTAACCAGTCTCCAACTGGAACAGGCAGCATTTGCAAATGGATATGGGTTCAGTTATTTTCTCCTGATTTTCTCAATGTTTCAATATTTCGTTTTCACTTGTGTAACAAAGAAAAAGAACTCATAAAAAAGATGATAAGCGAGAATTCTGGGCAAGTCTTTGAAGTAATACTGGTAATACACTCCCGGGAAACTGAATTCCCGTTTGCATAATTACACTGGCCAGAACTATCTCCCTGTCCAGCTTGCAGGAGTTCAACTCCTCTGAAATGCTGTCTCTATACCCAGGAGACACTGGTAGATTACACAGCTGAATTGAGAAAAGAACTCAAAGCACAGCTGCCTGATTCAATATTACACCTTAATGGGAAGTATAATGCAAGTTACACACTATGCAGCAGCAATATTTTAATATTTTGGGTAAATAATACACAACTGCTGAGGACATATTGAATTGCAACACTGCAAAATTGGGGTCAATAGAGTTGAGGGTGTGGGGTTTTTTCCCAAATCAAGCAGGCAGTAGTCAGAGGATGTGGTGACTTAGTTTCCCCCTGTGTAAATACAAATCCTCTACACAGTGTTTGCTCCTGTATTTTGAAACTCACAAAACATGCAAAACTTACTCGTGGAAGTGTTGCTCTGCTGGAAGGCGGATTTCCACAAAACTGCAGCAGTGAGAAGACTTCTGTCTTATTACAGAGAGAGAAATGTCGACCAAGTGGGTCACTGTTAACCTCTGCACCCCGAATTTGTGTAAATGTGGTGCCATGGAATGACTGCCTGTCCAAACCTGCAGCCATAACTCAGCCATGGAGAGGATGTGAAGGCAAAGATGTCATGGGACAAGCTGTGTTCCCTTCCTGAGACAGCAATATATTCCTCTCTGCAGAGCGAAGAAAAGCCTTGGCCATATCAGCAGCAGCAGCTGGTGTCTAGCCAGCTAATTTTCAGTTTCCTTCAGTCAGTTATGCATAAACCTTTCCTAATTGTTAGTCAACACACAAGAAAAAAGTTCCTCCTCCTCAAAATGTGGCTGGGGCTGGCTGAGCCCTTGGAGACACTGAAGGTTTTCTGAAAGACCCAGAACACACCGAACTTCCCCCAAGGTGCCAGTGCCTGCAGCAGCGATCTGGAGCTCTCAGTAATTATGTTAAGTGAGAAATGTCATAACTGTGGAGGGAACTTGAGACTTCAATACCAAAATTGGTTCCTGGGGAATGACAATGTGCTTTTAAGTGCAGGAAACAAGCATGGAGTTTAATGGTGATAAACTCTGATAAAACAAAACAAACACACACACCCCACACCAAAATATCAACCCCCCACCCTGTATTTGCAATAAAATCATAAAGTGGCAGAAATCTATCAAATGTGCTCTGCTTGACCATAATCAAAAGGTGACCTTTATGTTTCCTGAACATCTATTTAACAGTGAATGCAGTTATCAAAGACAATTTTCTCTAAATAATAAAGGATGAAGAAACACCTAAAGAAAAGTTGGACCATCTGTCTGCCTCCTTAGTCATTAACATTCACCTTCAGTATATGCTTGGCTTGTTTTATAACTACTTGACTGACAGGAGAATTAGTTCATTCCCATGGTTTGGGTTTTTTTTTCCTTTAGACTTCATTTTTTTCTGTCATCTATGCATACATTTGTTAAACAGAAGGTGGGGGCGGAATATGTGAAGTCTGAACTAATTTGAGAAACTCGCGCAGCTCCTGCTTGCAGATGTCATGGTGTTTGCATTTTACATATTCATTGAAGTTATTTTCCTTTCTGGGGTAATGAAAATGCATTTTTAAGCTGCCTTTAAGTCCCAGGTACACCCTGAATTTGTAACCATGAGCAGGTTTTCCCTGGTGCTGGGGGACTGCTCCTCCAAATGTTTCTATACGTTGATGGATTTGTCAGATTTCTCTGTTTTTGTGTGTGAAGACAGTGGTCCACGTGTCTGAGCTGACAAGTCTCATAACTGGCTTTCATAAACCAAGAATGGCCTCCACAGGGCTGCAAGAACTCACCAGGCGCTGTCCAAGGTGATAACATAGAGCAAAATAAAGGGAGTCAAGGATTTTGACCAGAATTTGCAGGCTCTAATATGGAGAAAAATTACCATGTAGAAGGGATTCACTTTGTAAATTTACAATAAAAATCCCCAAAACACAGCAACAAAAAAACCAAATTTCCACTCAACTTTTAAAATCAATTTTATGCCTCAGCCCCTTTAAAGCAACAAAGCAGAATTTTGTGGGACAATAAAGACTGAAAAAGAGGAATGGTGACTCGAAGTGTTTTCTGAAGACCTAGGTGCTTTTAATATATTTTGAAGATGTTCTGAACTAAAATATTTTCTTGACATTCTAGCAGCTTATCTTTCATGTGTTTTTCCAGTGCACGAAGTACAGGCAGAAAATATCTCAAAAAACAAATCTTAAACAGATTTTCAATTAAAAGCATAATGAAAATGGCAAATAATAACAGGGTAGTTTGAAGTCTACTGAATTCAACAGCCAAACTTTTAGAATTTACTCATCAATGGCACAGAAAAGGTGTTTTCCTACTTTCTTCCAATGAATTCTCCTTCCATTTGCTGTAAGTTTAGAAGTTTTTGACTCTTATATTAAGTGTTTTTTCTAAGCCAATTTTGTAAGATAAAGTCTCAAAGAATTCTCCTTTTCCTCTAGAAATGAGATTATTTATAGCTTACATTTAGGATTCCAGTAGAAACATGATTCAACATGGGGTTCTGCTGCCTGTCCACAACTTGACAACAGTAATAATTGTTTATATTGAAATCTAGAATTTTTATAATTAAGTTCTTATATTAGCTTATTTATGCAAATTAAATAATGAGCTAATTAGCTAAAAATTCCCACAAAAAACCAGCTTATAATTTGCAACATATTTTTTGCTTCAACTGCTCTAAAACACTGCTGTGGAAGAGCTGCACAAATGGACTGACACTGGCTCCCAAACTGCTGCCATTTTGTCAGGAAATGAGGGAAAAGTTCAGGCTCAGACAAGTGAGCAGCTCCCAGAGCACCAGGAGATACCAGTCAGCCTAGTCCTTTCAGCTTCATATAAAAGGCCAACAATTTTTATCTAAACCTTCCTGACTTCAAGAGATCTTCTGGCTGTTATTTGGGAGTGGAGGGTGGAGGGTGTTTGCCTATTTTCCATCAAACTTTATCTGGCTTGCTGGTGTTCCAATACCAAGAACATGCACAGCAATATGCCACTAGAAAAACTGTTGAGAAAGAGCTACATATTATTTTTTAACATGCAGGTGGAGTTCGTTTTATCTGTATCAGGAAGAATAAATCCATCACAGGGAAAACTGGTGACGTGGTATTGCCTTGTTAAAAGTAAACTCTCACTGGAGATTCACTTAGAGAGTACAAATAATACAAACAGATGAATAAAGAATCAATAAAATTAAACTCTTTTGCAACTGATGACAGCAAGAAAAATTACCCTTTCAGTGAGGAAAGATCTGATCCAGAGTCTGATGATTTTAGGACAACTTTACAGTGTTGCTGTTTCCTGTGGCTCAGTTTGCCTTTCCTTACCGAATACAAACAGCAGGCAAAGTAAATTAAGCAGGCAAAAATCAAGTAAATCAAATAATTGAGCCATCATATTCTTTAGTGGTGATTATTAATATTTTGCTATTTATCTGAGTTAAAGTGGGAAATTTGCTCCAGAGTGAAAAAAGGCAGCTTTTTCTACCTTTCAAAAGGTAGAAAAAAATGTCCATTGCTCATATATTGTAATTCTCCTGCATTCAAGGCACTGGTCTCAACAGATATAAGGAGAATTTATTTCATTATTGCAGAAATCATGAGGCAGAGGCATGGAAGGAAGCAAGGATGTCCAACCAGAGGTCTGCCCTGCCGTGGAAATCACCAGAGGCCAGCAGGTCCTTATTGTAGGAGATACAGCCCATTCCCAAGCAGTCATTCTCAGGGAGGAAGGCAGATAAATTTTGTATCAGGCTGAATTTTGGATTGGCTCATTTTGCCCCTTTGTGCAGGGAATAAGACTACAGGTCCTTGCTGTCCCCTCTTTCTATTCCTGGCGAGGTGCTCAGGATGACACCCGTCCTTCAGGACTCTGGGATGAAAAAACATCTCCTTGTGCTAACCCACCAACACATGCTGCTAAATGTTTTATGTGTTTTGTTGCAATTAGAACCACTCCTGGAAGACAGGAATGTCAAGCCTACCAAAATTCCATTAGCAGAGAGCAGGGCTATGTCTAAAGTGAAAAACTGCATGCACAACCTTTGAAGGATCAGGGTCTGACACTGTTCACTCAGTCTGTGCCTCCAGCTGAAAAATGTATGTTTCACAATCTCAGAAAGTATTTGATTTTTCTTCAAACTGCTGCAGCTGAAGTATCGTTAAAAACATTTTTAGAAACCCCACTTCACTTAAAAAAATACTTTTAAATTTTAATTTTACAATGTACCTAAATAAAGTATTAAATAAATCCCAAGCACAATACCACATTTCATAGCTAAACATTTAATATATAGTAAGAGGGGATTGTTATGTTCCAACAGGAAAATGCAAAGTAAAAATTACAAAGAATTGTTTCTCTGCCAAGCTAATTTCATTTAAAAAAAGATACTGAACTTAAAACGAAAACAATGATTTACAGGGTATTATTGACAACATTTTTGTTTGTATTTCCTTCTTGGTTTAAAAAAAATCAACATTTAAGACAAGTGCCAGACAAAAACCCTCAAGTATATGAAAGTTTCAAAGGAATTTATAATCTGGCTGTGATCTCTTTTCAAGTGGGAAGCTGTTTGATAACTATCTCTACCATGCTCTTTATGGCTAATTTTTCTGAGTGGCAGTTGTATAGATTTATCTGGATTCAGAGAGGATCTCTCCACTAATTCAAACATTTCGAATGTGCCTCTTCAGATTTCTCGTTCTATATTTTACCATCATTTTTTTGGTGATTTTTTTTTTTGGTGGAATCTCCTTTACTTCAAAGCTTAGCAAAAAAAAAAAGATAGGCAAGAGAAGACCCACAACCCAGATGTGGCTGTTTTCTGCAACTCCTCCCTGCTCCATACTTAACATCAGCTTCATTCTGGTCCACAGCAGTCTAACAGCTTGCAGATGTTGACAAAACTGGCTGAATGCTGGGCTTTTCTGTGGAGCTTAGTAAAAATATATTCATTGAAAAGAGAGATTCTGATTTACTCAGCCGTGCTTCAGGTACCCCCCCACTGTGTCTCTGGAAGTAGCCTGGATTAGTGGATCCACTGTGGGACCACCCTGCATAGTGGTGTCCTCTCGTGCATCACAGCACACAGGAATCACATCCCTGGATTCAACAATGCAATGACTCCAATGCCATTTCCCTTTTCTCCAGTTGGCTAGAAAGATTCCACTAAAAATCTATGGTTTTCTCCCAGTTTCACTCAATTTTCATTGATCTCTGCTGCTTTCAGGAGGTCAAAACCTGGCACAGCCAAATAACCCTACAGGTAACCCTGAGCAGAGGTAGCAGATTTGCTTAGAGCAGTCAGTGGTTTATAAATGCTGGATTGTGTCATGGTTAGAGGTGTAAATGGTAATTTACAGGGAAAAAAGAACAATTTAAAAATAGTGATCCAACACTGAAATCAGATTCGAATAGGAAAACTCTTATTAGAGGTTATCCATAGAGAGCAGAGTATCAAATCACAGCCTGTATTTCAAGATTATATTGCTCTAAGAGCCAGTCTTGCTCCAGCATGTTTGTATTGACACTCCCATTTATACTCCCACATTCCTGACAACTGACATTAGTCACACAGGTGTATCATGCCTTGTCAATTGAATTTTAAAAATATTTTTTAAAAAAGCACAGATGTTACAGTGCTAAACATTGATTAATCTGGGTAGTGGTGTTCCCTTACTCTCTTTTAAATTCAGTCTTGCAAGAGAAATCCACACTATCAGACAATGATAAGGCAAATCACTCATATCTGAATTTTCAATAATTTTTTTGTCACCTTCTGTACCATGTCTTCCCACGCAGGCAGGATTTGGTCCTGCCTTGGAGTCAGAACCATCCTGGGTACAGCTGTCTCTGTCATGGAACCACAGAGCTCAGCTGGATTTCTGAAAAAAACAAAATTGAAAAGTTATGGATTTATCCTAAGAAAACCCCAAAACCAAACAAGCAAACAAACAAAAACCACTGAAAAGAAAAAACCAACCAAAGAAAATAACCAACCAAAAAAACCCCCCGAAAAAACAAAAACAAAACTAACCAAAAAAAAAAACCCAAACAAAGAAAAAGCCACAAAGAGCAAACCCCCTTATTTTGTTCTCTGCCCTTTCATATTTTTTTACTACATGAAACAATACATTCTGTTCTTAAAACCTGTGCGTGTGTGGGCGAAGAGGAAATGACTTTTCATTGCACAAAGGCACATTTTTATTATTTTATCTTCTTCCTCTTGTCTTTCTTCCTAGAGTTCCCATTTTTTCTCCCATGAATGACTGCAAAAGAATCAGAAAAAGAATGAGCTTCCTCAGCATCCTTGTTACTTTCTCCTCAACTCATTACTTTCATGAACTGTTCCCACCTCTCTCTACACCCTGAGCCTAACAAGCCATTCCCTTCCCCACCTTCTCAATTGCCTCTGGTCCCCAAAGAGCAATGCACAGGGGAGGGAAGCTGCTCTCAGTCATGCCTTGTTGATGCACAGCAAGCCTTGCACATGTAGTGCAGGAACTCTAATGTAGTATTTGTGCAGTTGAGATAAAAATTTGGTCGTCCCTCTTTGGGGAGTGTATTCCAGGCTTGGAACTTGTCCTTAGAAATCATCATTTTAAGATCTGCAGGAAAATTAGGTATTGTGCCTGGTAGTCTAAAAGAGATACCTGAATTTTTGAGCTGTGCAGATAAAAAATTAACAGTGCATTTTCCTAATCTGCTTTGTACGGTTTCCCCCCTCAAGACAGATGCATTTATATCTCCAGATCTATCACACAGTACCTGCTATTAGCCTTGCATATATACTCTCTAACACACACCAGGAAATATAAAGAAGGAATAAAAGCCCTTGATGATAGTGTACTTGATTCAGTGCAAATCCCTGTGGATGTACAGCACACAGAAAGTCAAAAATAATTAATAGGGTCAGCTCCAAGAGATGTCAGGTTCACTGAAGCGTTGTGTGTTTCTTTGAAAGAGAAACAACATTGACACATTTTTAAAACTTAGGGTAAACTAAATGTTGTCTCTAGAGGTTGGCACTTCCACAGCACTTCGGTAACTTCTCCCCACCACCGCCTGTGTTTACTCTCAGTTATACTGCTGGAATGCGTTGCTTCTTCCAAGGATGTGGAAATTTACACATAGAATCGAGTAAAAAACAACTGCTATGCATCTTACCACGTTGTCCAGTAATTAATCCAGACATATAAATGTGATGGCCAAGCTCATGCACTGCTCATTTTTCCAGTGCAAAAAGAGCTTATTTCCATCAGGAAGATGCATTCACAATTCAAACCCAGTGAACGCACCAGATTTGAAAGGCATATCAAATTTTGGCGAAGTATTTGGTGGTTTTCTCCCTGAACCCATCAAAATCAAATACCAATGAGTTTCAAAGGAGGAAAGTCTATGCTTTTAGCCAATCCCATTAAGCAGGAAGCCATAACAAGCACGTGTACTTGTCACCCAATTCTACCTACATTTAGTAACTGTTTTTAAACTAAATTCATTAACATTTGCTTTTCTAGACACAAACAGCACCAATATTTGCAGGCTGAAATTTCAGTCATTGAGAAAGAAAGAATTCATCGTATGCAAATACGACCTAACAGCCTGCCCTGCTCGAGAACCTCTCCTTCCCAACACGGAAAACATTTCCCTTAGAATATAAATTTATCCCAGCATCACACATAATAATTTCTTTTGTTAATTTGGAATTAAAAATAAACCCTGGAGGCTGCTGAATTCTTTTCTGCAGTCACAGTGAGTGCTGCCAACTGAAGTCCTTCAAGTGTTTTTTTTGCAAGGCTCAGTTTACTGGTAACGGATTTTAACAAGAAAAGGGGAGCTTCTGTTCATTGTTTTGAGAGTCACAGGCAAAGCTCTGCCTTCTTAGGGACACACTGGAGGCTCGGGAGGAAGGCAGGAATCATTAGGAGGAGGACTGGCAGTTCCAGTGGCAGCCCTCTGGTGGCAGTGACAAGTGACCTCTACCAAGGCAGAGTCATGGCCATGAGAGAGGCCACACAGCAAAAATGCAAGGAATGAGGCAAAAGAGAGCAGCAGCCTAATGCAGTGTAATTTAAAAGCTGACCCTGTACATTAAGGCTAATGAAACTAAACAACTATCATCCTGCAAAGAAAATGAACACTATTGGGAATGGAGCTAGAGTACTTGAAATCCAATTATCCGTTATATCTCCCCAGAGATTTGGATCACATTCTTCTTCCTTTCATTAACTGAAATCTGTTTTTTCTTTGATTAAAGTTTATATTAAAAAACTCAAACAAACAGAGCGATAATCAAAGGTATGTATCATCTTATACCCACTCTGCATTATTAAAACCTCTCATTTCAATAATTTGCATGATATTTCACTAGCAGTAGGCTTACTTAGAAATAATCAATCTGCCAATTAGCAAAATTCTCCTCAAACCCACAGCTTTTTATAGCCGAGCTAAGGATATTTCTGCCTTCTGCTGTAGTTTGACATATTTAACCCTAAGAACTTGATGACGATCCAAGAATATCCAAACCCAAAGCAGGTGAACACAAAATCTGAAACTCATTACTGATTAAATTAATTAATATTTTAGTCTGTTTGTGATACATTTTAGGTAAATTCTCAGTAGTGAAACAAAAACAGCGATACAAAGAGCTTTCTTTCTACCTTATTTATTAAAAAAATGAAAAAATCTATCACTTATCTCTGGGCTTGATTTCGGTGTTTTATTCAGTTGAAGAATGCCAGAATTAGACCACTGAGTATTTCAAAAAGGAGAAGTGCCAACACATTCAGCAGGCATAAAAGAAACGAGATATACAGAGGAGTACCTCAGAACACAGCCAAGGACAGATATATTCTCCAGACTCCCTTGATGCACTCAGCAAAGGTACCAAATCTCAAATAAACCCTGTGGATTCTGGAAGCGTGAATTTGTATTTTACACCAGAATTCCAGACCAAAGAGTAAAGGCACTAAAGTAGGATCACTGTTTCTCAGCCTACATTCATTCTCCTCCCCAATGCTCAGAGCCTGCTCCCCCTTACCTTCAGTCATCCTATCACTTTCCCAGCTGCAGAAGAACAAGGGAAATCCACAGTTTGAAATAGGACAGGCAAGATTTTCCTACTCTCACTCCCTGAAGGGCGCAGAGTTGCACTTTTGACATGAAAACTGTAATAATTTTGAAGGTGGGCAACAAACACAGGGAGTGGGGAGATAATTCTCATGTGCTTGACTTCGAGTGTGAGGCTATGGGAGCATGGAATGTCCCTTTCCATAGAGTTCCCTGTGCTTCAGTCAGGCTTTTTGGACTTACCTTACTCATCTTTATCTTCAGCATCACACACCTAAATTACATAAATTGGCTGGAACTGCTACTATAAAACTGGAGCAAAATGCTGCTTGTACGAATGCACTTGTACTCACATGTGGAAATCAGAGCTATTGATGAACGCATGTTCAACTTCCAGAACTTGTCCTGAGGTAAAATTTCAGTCAAAAACATCAACTTAAAACATTCTCTTTTTAATAAAGATAACCTGGTTGATTAGTAAAAAAATTCAATTAAAATTATTTTAGTAATTGCTTACCCAACCTTCTATCAACAAGATAACAGAAAGGATATGGTTTCTCTTATTTCAAACAAGAGAAAAAAGAAGTACTTCAATTAGACTTGTTTCTGTGATGTTCTGTTTCATAAAACAAAGAACTATAATAATTCAAAAACTTAATAACTTTTTTCAAAATTTTCTAAAGCTTACTTCTTCATTGGTATTTTCAGTAGGCCAAGAGCTAGGTCTGTGTCCACCCTGGACACACCTCCATAATCAATCATGTTTTTAAAATAGGTCAGACTTGATCCTTTAAGTAAAACAAGCTGAACTGTCCTAGTGCTGAGCAGCAGGTGGCCAGAAGTATATCTGTGCTGATCCAAAGTGGGAATTTCTTATCTCCTTTCCTGACAGCAAATTCAGCATAGGACATCTAAGGATCTGCTGTGAAACCTTGGTGATTCAACTCTGTATCAAAATGATGAAGTACAAGTGTATTTGCAGCCCAAGTGCAAGAGAAGTCTGGGAGCTAATTTTGTATAAGATCACAACCTCCAAATTAAATAATAGATGTAGCCTGCCTGCTGCATCATCAAAGTTTCATTAGGTTCTTTGCAGCTGTATGTCTTTGATCTCAGCTAAATAAATCATAGATGCATTGTGGTTTTTTGGCTGGATTATGTGCCATGCTAAAATCACTTATGGAACAGAAAAAGGTGTTTGGATCTGCATTGTTAAAAAGAGGGAAGGAGATGGTAATTCCCCCTGAAACTTCACCTAGAGCACTAAACTACTTCAACATCTACCTTTATCCCCATACCTGTATTCAAAACTGGCTAATTTTTTTCCTTTTTTCCCATCTTTTTCAAAGAGCAGTACCACAATTCAGCAACTGCACTGCTGTAACTTGTGGAGAGGAGACAGAGGCTGAATTGAAGAGCTGCAAGGGCCCCTCATGAGCCAGGGTTTGAAAACTCTTTGCTGTTTGGTGTATCTGAAACACCTTTGTACTTTTTCCTACTGTCTCAGTTCCTGGGCTCATTTATAGAAATTAAATCAACAGCACTGAAATGTAACAGATACTGAAGTTCCCAGCCTCTGTAGCAAAGTGCTGCTCACAATCAGGGCAGTTTGCTTCTCCTTTAAAAGATTAAATGTCAGGCCAAATCCTGCATTGCAGGGCATGGACACCACGTATTTTACCTGAGGAGGAAATAAATTGATCGATTTATTTATTAATGACTTGCAGCAGGATTTGCATTTTGAGCATCACAAGATTTCCAAGAACTCTGATTGCACATCCACACCCTTAACCTAGATCTGAATGAGATCAAAAGGAATCCCCTTGGGAGCTGCTGCTGGAGCTGGGAACTTCACCGCTTTGTGTTTCCAAGAGCTATTAATTTCTAGGCTTTATTTTGCTCCTGATTAAGACCAAATTAAAAAGCAACTTTCTATAAAGTGCATATAAATTATTGCATTAGGTGGTTGTCATCTGCTGCTGAACTGCACTTTATGGCTTAGTAGAGTAAAATAAATCATTATAAGGTCAGATTCTTCTTGCTAAAGTTGCTTGTTTTCACAAAAGCATACAAATTACTCTGTAAAACAAGTGAAATCAGTTACGTTTTACCCAAAATTCATTAACAGCACTGAAATTTTTAAGGCTTATAAATGAAAATTGATAGCCACAGTCCCACTCTAAATGAGGCATTTTAATTAACGTTTGCATGTGCAATTGTTTTTTAAAAAGGCAGACAAAAAGCCACCCTGCAGCACCTTATGTCTTCCTTAATGTAAATAGCTCCTAGGAAAATATGTCAAAAAGATTTTACATAGAAAATCATATCAATCACTAATAAAACTATTAACTAATCAAATTATTACATATTTGTACCCTGAAGAGAACCTATCATTTAAAACCAATGCCTACTCAATACCAAGAAACGTTAAAGAATGTATTTCCCATGTTATTTCCCACAGACAGAAAGTTTCAAGGAACACTTTGTAACTCAGATAAATTTTTTTATTTCTTTCTTGAATGGAATGGACATCTGCTGCATTTTATACCGCTATTACTACACACTCCGCACAAGCAGCTCTGTCTCCCACAACGTAATGAAAGATGTTTTCTAAAAACAACTGTGCAAACTGTGAACGAAGTCCATTGATGAGAAAGCCAAGTTTCCATGACCTCAATTTCCTGACTGTCGCACTGACCCTCGCTCCTCTGCTGGGCCAGCCCCTGCGGTGTGCGGCACAAGTGGGGAGCAGCTGGAGGCTCTCGGCTTTAAAGCTGCTCCTCAGGAGTTCAGCTCTGCCCAGGGGGGCTGAAGCTCCAGGCACAGTGGCTGTCAGCGGCCCAGACCAGGGAGAGGATAAAAAAGTAGCGAGGAGGCTTGCCACAGGAGGTAATCCAACTTTATTGGGAGGTATCCACAGAAGACAAGCCCAGAGCGGATCTGGGAAACATCTTATAAAGGGAGGTGTCACAATGGGGGCTGGCTTAACTGGGGACCAATGGGGATCTCTTAGGGGAGGGATATGGACAGGGATAGTCACTCATAGGGGCCAATAGTCTCGAGGGGTGGAGGGAAAGGGGTCACATGCACCAATGGGGCATCGCGGTTTAGGGGATTTCCAAGAGGGAGCAGGATCTCGGGAGACTGACGGGGGCCATATAAGGGTAATTAGGGAGGGCTGTGGTGACAGGCACAGAACTTTCGGGAATAACGGGAGGGGTTTGGGTGATTGATAGGGAAAGAGCTAGAACAAGGGGAGGAGAACAACCACATAGGGAGCACCGGGGGAGCGGCTTGGGTCTGGGGCAAACCAACTGGGAATAGGAGTGGGGAAGGTGGGGATGAACTATTGGGGTACGGAGAATATGTGAAAGTACAATAAAAGTATCGCATCACCACAGCTGTCATTTGGTGAAACAACTTTCTTACTACAGAAAACAATTTTTTTCTATTCATTGAAGAATGGCATTGGCTCAGGATATTTTTTAATTGTCACAGAGCACTTCTGCTTTGCTGCTTGAACCACGGTGTCCTCCCTAAGCCAACACGCCCAGGGTTTGGGCACAGCAGATCCTGTCCATGCACAGCACACAAGGACAGGTTAGGTTTGTATCAACACTCTCAGATATTGTTTTGGTTCTTTAGAGCATTCTCTTCACTAAGCTGTGCAGATTTGATATCAAGTGTTTAGACATAGACCATTTGTACAATTTAACCTTCACTATTTATACAACTATAAAGGGAATAGGCTGTATTTTTATATCCCAGAGCAGTGCATAAAAGGAATAAAAAATGCAAAGAGTGGATAGACAAGCTTTCAGAAAAACTGTATACCCTGCTCTTATGTTGCTGCATAATGGTGTGTAAAATGTACTCTAATTATTTGGTCACAGGACACAGAGTGTAGCTGGAAACAAGAATATTAATGACATAAATTCTACATATCACTAGCCTTGAAACCTTCATATGCCAAGCACAAGTTTAATATTCTCCCTAAACGGATTTTTTTCTTGTTCTTTTCCTCTTTAAAACAAAGCATTTTGCATAGCAGAATATTTTGATTACCTACTCCTGTGGCAAAAAGCATGTCTCAAGGGGTGTTAAGTTACCCTAGTACACTGGATTCATTTTTGGCTCAATATTTTACTCATCATCTCTTTTCCTCACTTGTTACTTTTAAAACTACTATAGCACAAGGTACAGTCTCAAAATATATAACTCAATATGTTAGTTTCTTTGCCACATCAAAGACATCTTTCCTAAAGTGAATAACCATGACTGGATAAGAAACTATTCCGTGTATTATAAAACACTTTGTGTTTTATTTCAGCTTTTGTTACGCTTTTTGCAACTACCTGATGGCTGTAAAATGTACCTTTCCTTGGGCGTTTTTTTTTTTCCAGCTTGATACAATCTCTCTACAGCATTCTCTAGGTAAGCACAAAGGAGCCAATCATTAGAAACAATCCCAAGTTTCTGAGGACAGTTATCTGAAAATATGTTTGAAATGATACAAGGGTCCAACTCGAGCCATTTTAGAAGATTCTGATTTACAGAGAACTTGGCTGTTTCTGAAAGGTCTTTCAAGATGTCAAGTTAGCCCTGTAAAAGGACCAGTCAACCCTAAAATTATAGGTCATTAGGAATTAAATGCATGACAAATTTTAAAAGGAGCTCAGAATAATACCAATATTTAAGTTATCTATTCAAAAGACACTACCATGGGCTCCCTGGTTAATTCTCTATGCAGGTACTCCAGCTGTTACGAACCCCAACTCTGTCAACAACAGAAGTGCCCCTGCCACTGCATGAAGAGAGTTTTGATAGAAGCAGAGAGACTGAGACCTCTTTTCCTGCCTGCAGAAGGGCACAGTGTTCCCAGGTTACATGAGCACAGTGAACAGGAGAGCCAGGGAGCAGCTGGCACAGCCTGGCAGTGTGACTTGGGACAAACGACAGCACACAGGGCCACTGGAGGCCCTGAGGAGCATCCCCAGCACTGCTGCAGGAGCCTGGCAGGTCAGCACGCCCTGCTCCTCAGGGTCAGAGCTGAGTCACTGTGCTTTACAGAGCTCCAGCAAGTACCACTCCAGAGCCTGGCGCTGCTCAGGGCATCCCTCTCTGCGTGGGAAGAGGGAAAAAACCCATCACAAACCCAGTAGCCCCCATCCAGGGGACAGCCTGGAGATAAACACGCTGCGACAGGGACATCTTGAATTTCCCTGCTCCAGCCTCTGACCAACAGGCAGCACACACACACACACGCACAGAGACACACACACACACAGACACACACAGAGACAGACAGAAGTAACAACTTGCTGTTACTCTTTTTCCAAATGGAAAGCTGGGATATGAGAGGAGATAGTGACTTCACTCAGCCTGGAGAAGGCTGATTTACAAACAAAGCAACAACTTTTGCTAAATAATAGATTGTGAACTACTCATTAGTCCCTGAATAGAACTGCACAGCTGCTGTCTGTCCAGCTATTATTAACCACACACAGTCAAAAATGAAAGCAGTTCACACAGAAAAGCCAAAGTATGAAATGAATAAAGAATTTCAAACCTTGTTTCAATTGCAACTTCCTTAAATGAAAGAGTTGGTTTCTAATCAGGTGACAGTGAACTATTAACTTCCCGGACTCCTAGCATGTAGGAGACAAAAATCTCTTTCCATTATGTATATTAAATATGCTGACATGTTTTCTGAGCACCTTAGATGTGTTCTTCAGGGTAGTCTGTGTCAACCAATTTAGTCAACACTTAAAAAAAAGCCACTCACTGTTCAGGTCTCAGTCCTAGCCTGAAAACCAGATAATGTCCGTGATACCAAGAGTGCCTGATTGGGGATGGGATGAAATCATCGCTTACTAATTGAGGATGGAGAGGACAGGTATGGACAAGGAAAAAAAAGTATATCCAAAACTAAGATATAAGGTTAAAAGAATAATTTACCTGTTGTTTTAGTCTTGTGTGCTCGTTATCAAGAAGATAAAATAGATGGAGTTAATAAAAAAAAAAAACCCTAAACATAAAGAAAGTGTAATTTTTCTGATGAAGTATAAGGCTAGCTGGTGCTTGCACATGCATTCTGTACAAGCTGAAAAACAAAAGCATGCTCCTACAGTTGATAGCAGCCAATTTTCTCATTAAATCTAAGATAATATTATTATTTCATGTTTTAACTCCTTAAGACCCTTAGTAATTCTTATGTTTCCAAAGTAGGGCATGAAGATAACATGGCTCAAACCACTTGGAGAAAAGCTTCTGAGGAAGCCTAAAATAGGCACTGCAGCTGTAAAAGTGAAAGGAGGACAGGTATTAAATAAACAATGCACAGAAGGCAGGAGCACATGGGCCACGTTCTAGATGACACAAGGAGGCCAGAAAGGAAATAATGGCACAGAAGTTTTGAAAAGACAAAATGCATTGAAGAATTAACTACAATATTTCCACCTTTGTTTTTGCCTCTGTGTGTTTCACAAATGTGAGGACTTTGAGGCATAAATAGAATTACTGATTACAGGAGGCGTTTTGTTTTACTCTAGCAGTTGGATTATGAATTTTTCATGCTTTACCAAGGAGGAACATGTGCCCATAGATGTAAAGAGTCTATGAACTACACTTTGTGCCTTCCTCCTCAAATGAAGCACACCAAAAAAAATCTCATTTTGGGGAAGGCTGGATTAGAGAATTTGAGGAAAGATTGCAGCAATATTAGAAGGCTGGAAGAGAGCAAAATTTCCATGTCACAAGACAGCAGGGTAACTCCAAGAGGCCTCTGGCAGGAGTGGCAGACATTTGGTACCTCACAGAGATGGATGCACTGCGAGGCTTTTCCAGCAACAAGCAGAGCTTTATGACGGTTTTGTTTTCAGCAACGTGACAGATAATGCCCATGAGGGGCATATTTCAGTTTCCTTGTAATCAAGCTGAACAACAGCACTTAACTTAATTCATGCAACTGTCATGCCCAGAGAGGAGATGTCACAACAATATGGAAATGGAAAGTGTGATTGCTGGAAAGAACAGTTAACAATAACTTTCTAAAAATAATATCATGTTTTTAATTGTACTCTCAGCTAGGAAAAGATAACAGAGATGCAGTAATTTAGTCTCCAACATCCTCCCTCCCCTAGGGCTCTTATGAATTACTGTCTCATTCTGGAAAGCCTCATTCTCCCATTGGGACCTCACACTACAGGAGTGGTGAATCCTGGTCACCCTCAGGAGCACCCAAAACCCAGGAAAATCATTTTTGTACATTACACCTCTTGCACCTTTGCTGTCACGGACAAGGATTGGGTTTATTTTTACAAGTCCTCTATAAAAGAGAGGATAGAGAATAAGAAGATAAAGAAGAAGATAGAAAAGCTCACCTTCCTATAGATAAGGAAGGTCCACCCTTATAAAAAGGTGCCTCTTCAAGCACAGAATTTGAGGGAGTTCCCACAGGCCATCCATAAAGGCAGGAGGAGAAGAGACATGAGCACAGGTTGCTGGAACCCAACACCAGCACTGGGAACTCTCATTAGTAGGGATTAAGGTGTTGATCAAGGGTCCATTAGTCACTGATATTCACAATGAACCTCTTGCTTTGCAATTCATCATTTCTGTACAAATTACCTATGAGTAAAGCCAGATCACACAGAAATAAAAGGCAGCATTTCATCCCATGCAAGTATTCACATGGAAGGCATCAGACACCAAACATTACCAGTAAAATGTAATTGGGATAATCTGTCAGCACAGCAGCGTGCCAAAATACCCCTCTGACAAAATATGAGCCCCAAGAAACAAATTAATTTACAACCAGAGGCACGAAAGATTAATTGCTTGAAGACAGAGGAAGAACCAGGAAGGCAGACTTCGTAGAGCCATCATCAAATATGCCACATAATATATAGTATAATATATAATAATATAATGTAATAAATATAATGTAATAAATATAATATAATATAATATGCCACATAATATACAATATAATAACATCACAAAAGAGAAAATTACTGATTTTTTTTTCAGGAATTTTGTTCCCTGGGAAAAGAAGTCCCTATTACACTGCATGCAAGAGAAAACAGATTGGTTTTAAAAGGTACCCCACTACCACCAATTTTGACAGCGGCAAACTTATAAATTTACCTGGCTGGCTTCTGGTGGTTACTGTAAGCTGATTTTCCCTCTCCCTGGGCTCTTGGTTCTTTGTGTGAATGCAAGGGCTTTCAATCCTGCACCCACTCAAGAGCAGTTTGGTAACTATTCATGTTGGAAATAAACACTGTGGTGTGGGGTACATCACAGCCTTTAATAAACTCAGAACAGATTCCCAGAACCTCTCCCAGGGACTGCATGACTACAATAAAATTCCCATTTAATTTGTTCTCTAGGCTCCGTGGATAAATGTGACTTGAAACCGCAGGTTCTCCTTTGTCCCACCCTGCCTTGTGTCTGCTGCTGAGCTCTAAGAGAGAGCTGGGACAAAGCTTGTTTCACATTTTGGAAGAAATTCTTATTCCCCTTTCATTCCTTAGTTTTCCATCCCCAAATATACCCAAAATTTGCTGATTCCCCTCTGTCCAGGGCCCTGTGTCTGATGTGGGGCCTGACAGAGTGAAGGAGAGAGGACACATCAGAATCAATCCTTGGCTCTGTGACAGACCCAGTTGAAAAATGGAAATATTTTAGCAGCTTTACTCCCAACACTGTTACAATTCCCATCAACATTCTGAGAAAATAATCACGTTTTCTGCAATAAAAGACATTCAGTGAGAAACAACTGGAATCAGAAAGAACATTGACAGCAAACTTTGAAAAGTACATTGATAGAGTACAAAATAAGCTACATGTGATAAAATCAGCAATGTAATAGTTTTTATACCCATCCTGGTTTGCGTAGGAATAAACTCATATAGATCTTCGAGACATTGTCGTCCACAAAGCCTGTGAATCCAAAGGACTTTTGTTAAATATAATGTAATTGCATGACATGTTAGCCTCACTGTCACCATGATCCTGTGTTAAATACGTCACAGGATTACCATACTTATAACTAATTATTTTTTTGCCTTAAACAACTCAGAACAAAATACAGTTCAGTAAAAAAAAAGCCTGAAAAATGGTAATTCATATAGATATGCATATACATGTGAATATAATTATATTTTAAAAAATGAGAGTTTTCCTTTCTATACTGAAAAAATCTCTACATAAAAGTTTTCAAAACAAGTTTATATTGTCACAAAATATTTCAGTTTGACTCTGCAGAAATTAACACAGGAAGCAATGAAATCCCAGGCTATTTCTCAGGCGTACGCAGGAGCGCAGAAGCTGGAGAACAAGTTCCTGTTTCTATCAAAGGACTTGAATTAATCAACTCATTTCCCTGTGCCTAAAATTATTTCTATGGCATTTGCATCTTTATTATCAGAAGTCTACAGATAAAACACACACAGCACAAGGATTAATTTTATTGGCAGAAATGAAGAAATCGCACACAGCTTCCCTGTGCTCCCCTCCCCCCGGCAGTGCCAGGACTGGTTTTCACCTGGTGTTTATCAGAAATTACTATTAGCAGACACGTTTCTCTTAAGCCATAATTCTTAGGCTCCATGCTGTGCACTTGAAACTCCTATTCAAGGCGCTGGGAGTTTGGAGACAGCAAGTGTGATGACCTTTATTATGGGCTGTCAGCATGCCAGGAACACCAGCCCAGTTTCAGTGACAGTGAAAAAAGAACTCCATTACCTGAGTGGTAGCAGGATCTTATTCCTTTTAGGCTCAACTTCTAGAAAGAGATATGGCCATTTATTCAGTGTATTTGGAGAATTGTAGGAGAAGGGGGCTTATTTATTCATATTGTTCATGTAATGCCTCAGAGTACTCATAAAAATGAGGAGGAGCTGCAGCTCCATTTGAGACACACTGCTTTCTGAATTTTGGGGGGGAAAATGCATTTCTTTGGATCAGGCCCTCTCCTGTGAGTAAATGCTGGCACATGTTGGAACCGACAGTGCCCAATATTAACCCTCAAAACTGCTCTACTCTTTGGATGCAATAATTGCATTATGTAGAAAAAAATCCCTTCCAAACATACTGTGATCAGCAGGAGACTTAATGAAGATGATTTGCTGTGTAGACTGTAAGTATAAATTTTTGCTTACCAAATCCTGTCCCCTAAATGAGTTGTATTTCCTTGCTTCCAAGTGACTGTCAGAGCTTCAACGGCACTTTTTGCGGACCATAAAGCCCCAGATGAACTCTTTCCTAAATAAGATTTTAATCTCATTAAAAATTTTCATACATTGTGCTCTATATCACAGGGCAAATGAGCAAAGGATGAATGATTTTTTTGGCCTGAGGCATAATGCATCTAGCTTCAAATTTTGTTTGAACCAATAGCCTCGTAAGAAACGGTGCAAGTTAAGTACATAGCAATGAATTCCTGTTGATTTCCCCAAAGATATAATCTCAATTTAAAATATCTATGATTTTTAATGTTTTGTAGATGGCCTCTTTTACAGTTCTATATAAATACTATTATTAGTTAGAAATAGTAATAAAAATTATTAATATTCTCCCGCTTTTTTACAACACTTTTCTTCCCTCTCAGACTATGCCTTATGTTTTTCTTCCCCGGTATGCAGAGTTAATATCTAAGTAACATGAAAAGAAATCCATCAACATGACTGGAGACCTCAGAGGTTTGGTAAGAGGACATCGAGCATTTCACCCAGAGGTTGTTGATTCCAAAGTGCCCTTGGCTGGCCACCACTGAAACTCATTAACATTTGAGGGCTCTTCAGTGGTCTGCAAACCTGGATCTTTAAAATTCAAATTCTGGTGCAGTCAGATTGGGCCTGGCAGAGGAAATGCCTCCAAACGAAATATGAACAGAAGTAAAGCACTTTTCTTGCTGATAAGTAGAATGCATTTAGTCGTGAATGAAATTAAACACTCATTTATACCTGCTCTTGTTTTTAGCTCAAGTAAAAAAGCAATGCTCAGTGGGTAGAAGATGTCTGGCTGAGGATTTCTGGGGTGCCATAAATGAAAGAAAATTGCTGATGGGGACACTTCTTGCCCACAGAGAAGGTCCAGGGGCAACAGCGTAGAGATGGAGTGCCAGAAGCACTCTCAGTTGAACACAACCTGCTCCACAAATAAACAGAATTTAGTCTCTAAGGCTGTCAGCCTGGGATATGTCATAAGCCCTTAACTGTTGTTTGAAGTACAGAGATATTTTATAGATGAGAAGTGTAACAAATAATTGATGGTTGCAATGCCATTTACTGCAGGAGAAGGAAGATCAGGTCCATCATAAACTCCTGAGATGCAGGATCCAGAGGCACAGATCAGCCAGGACAATGAGTCTTCTGCTCGTTAATGCCCCATTAATGAAGCTCTGAGAATTCGCCCTGTGGAACCACACAGATGTCACTATTTTCTTCTGATCTCCTCCTCCCATGTGACAGTTATAAACCTAAGTCTTCCCTGGCACTTTATTAAATAACTTGAGTTGACTACTTGGTGGACTTTGAGAATTATTTATATTCAAGCCTCCTGAATCTTTTTCTTTTTTGCTGTCTTAATGCCAGATGCCCCTGTGCCTTTGCTACCTGGAAGCACCATAAGTCTTCCATAATTCTCAGTGGGAGCTGAGAATTTCCCTTCCCTCAGGATTATGTCTTTTAACCATATCTCAGAGAGAGGAATAAAGCTCCCTTATTGTGCTTAGGGGTTATTTGAATATATTTACTCTGTAAAATTAAAGAAGCATCTCAGCAGTATCTTGAACACAACTTTACAGACTCTTGAAAATCTGAATCAAGTTGTTGAGGGATTAAAACTACAGTGAACAGCATTAACAGCTCACTGGAATAGTAGTTCCCATTAATTCTTGGAAATACTAAATTTTTGGCAGGAGACTTTCCAATACCCTCAAGGCTTTGTCTGTTCAAATTTCAATGAACAACTTTACTATATTAACAGAATTCCTAAGGGAACCCATAAGCTTCTGCTCTTAAGAGCTAGGTAAGAGGGGAAAAATAAATCCCAATAAATAAGGGAAAGTATTCCTGAGTTAATTAAAATGTTGTCATTTAACGTATTGATGGGTTTGCTTTTTAAAATACACCCGTTATAGTTATAAGCTTAGAAACAATTAAGTCAGTTTGTGAATTGTGTTTAGGAACAGAGGCAGCTGAATATGTAAGTGATGAGAAAATAATCACTGGAATGGATGGTTCTCATCCTATAAGCAGTTCACAGTATATTAAAAATCAGCTGCTGCATTTTCCTCCTCCCAACCTATTTCCTTCCTAGTATTTGCAGAACTAGGTCAGACATAATGTCTTTATACTAACAAAGTAAGAAAGTAATTTCTCCCTATTCATTCAATTCATGTTTTTAATCACATCATAAGGATATTAAAACATAGATGGATCTCCAACCACTGATCATAAAGATGATGATTTGTAGGACAGGTTCAGCAAATAGTTTCTACATCAATCATGGTATGAGAATACCTTCTGGGCTAGATCTTTAACAGGAGAAACTCTTTAATGAGGCTGATTCTACATCCCTGGAGGACACATCCTTCCCCTCTCATCCCATTTCTTCACCACCTACTTCCTGTCATTCCCTGCATTCCATCTCCACCTTCCAGCACAAGGGAGAGATTCACCTTGTTGTTCTCACACATCAAAAACCCCACTGTGGCAACCGGCCACGCATTTGTAGAACGTATCACTCCCAGGATCCCAGGTTCCTTACAGACTGTATTTTATGAAATCATTTAGTTCACAGCCAGCTCTGGAAGGACGCAGAGCATATAAATATACACATATAGTTATATATAAATAGAAAGCAGCTGTACAACACACAGGAGATGAAGAGAATACTCTAAAATGTTTCTTTGCTAGAAATCCTACATAAAAGTGCAGTTGTTGGAAACAAACTAAAAAACACAATCAAAGACAAGTTGCTTTTAATCTGGCATCAGAGGAGCCCCATGAAACTGTACTGGTTTATGTGGGTTTATTCACACCTTATCTGACACCAGAATAGCTTTCTGCTTTAGACAAGCCCGTAAAACAATGAATACCACAGGGAACAGAGAGTTTTACTCTCCCTTTGTGTTTTTCCCAGTATTTTAGGGCCTCATTCGTGGCTGGCAGCTTTAATACCACCATAATAAACATAATACTTCTGGGCTGGTCATTGTGATTGCCACAGAAAGGAGAGAAATTAGTAGTAAACTTGTATTTCAAGATATCTCTTGCAGCTGAACAGCACAAATCTGAATCTGCCCCTCAGGCCCAGAGTGTATAAGCAACACTCACCCAGGAAGCCATGGGAAAGCCAGGAATCAAGTTCATTTCTCCCAAGTCACAACTCAATAGCCAAACAACCCTCCCCATGTGCAGCTGTGCCACAGTCACACAGAGCAGGAGCTGTGGTGTGACCTGCACTGCAGAATGGCACCTGATGTGACATCCTACCAGTGGGGCACAGCTCATTCAGAGCTGAACCATCTGCCTGCCATCCTTCCCCACCAATTTCCTCTCCCAGGGCTCTCACACAGACTTCAAATGGTTTAAGATCTGAGATCTGCCAAGGCCGTTGCTCAAGGCAGAATGTATGACTGTATGGATTCAGTTCCCATGTTTTGTGTGCTTTTTCTACAGGAAAATGTCATTGCACTGTCCAGACCTGAGTTCTGCTCAGGAGCAGCAGAACTGCCACTGTCACAAGAGACAGAGACTTCTTCATTCAGGACTTGCCAGCTGGAAGCTGACCAAATGAGCATTCGCTTACACTGTGCGACCAAGCTCACATGGTTTGATCTGGGAAACAGCTGCTTTGGATGGTTATGGCTCCTCCTGGACCAGAAAAAAAAAGAAGTCACATCTGAAAAAAGGTCCTTCCAGAAAGTAATTCAGATTCCAGTGTGCCTACATTTCCTTCTTAGAAACCATTTATTATTTTATTTCTGTCCTGCGTATTCCTTCTGACTGGCCTGATTAAACTGATGTCTGAAACTGTAATGCCTGGACAACTTAATACTGAATCCCACGTACATCTTACTTCTCCACTATTTTTCTTTCAACTGAAAGATGTGTTTAGTCAAAAAGTCCAGCCACCTCCCTCTTCATCTAGAAATGACTTTGATGTTTGTGGATAAAGGTCTCCAGTGTCAGCTAAAATCTTGCTATTCCAGTTCAAGCGGAAACTCAAATGTGACCCATAGGTAAAGCTTTGTAAAGGGAAGGCCTGGTCAAGTCATGGCTCCAGCCTGTTACTTAGCCTAAGTAGAAGAGGACTGTGAGGGTGACTCAGCTAGAATAGAGGAAGTGAGGCGTGCCACGTAAATGCCTCATGCCCGCACCGTGGTGTGTGGTGGTTGGTTAAATTGGGTTTGACAACCGACTAACGGCATAAAACGGCCGGGGTTTTGTCAGTGAAATTCCTCCTTTGCACCGCCTGGGACTCCTCGCTGCTCCCTAGCGTTACACTCAAACACTTCCCTCTTCTTGAACCCACTCAGGGCTCTCTGGATTCTGGTTCATTACCCCTCAGGAGAATGTTCTCTAGGGCTCATAAATTTTTTAAGGCGTACTTCTGGCTCTGTCTGCCCCACAGGGTGAGTTTCCAAACCTTTCTGTCCAGAAGCTCGGGTACAAAATGACCAGGGGAAGATGGGTTTTCTTGCATGTGCACAAAGTCCCTCCCAAGCCACTCACACAAGCTGAGGGTCAGCTGTGCAAGATGAAGTATGTCTTTTCTACCATGTCCAGTTTGAAAACAACAGTCAGTCCCCTTTTAATATGAGGCATTCTATTTGTTTAATGTCCAAAACAAAACCAAACTAAAATATTCTAATCCCCTACTTTGTCACTTTATGACTTGCTCATTCTTCAAGCCATTTGTCAAGAGTCTCTTTTGCAACTAACACAAAGGAGCCAGTCTGTATTTAGGGAGGGGAAAAAAAACCCAAAAACAAACAAAAAAACTCCAACACCAAAATGAGCTACTGAGAAGATCATAAAAAGTTCTATAAGGCTCATCCTTATCATATCCTTTTGCATTTATCTTCCATCTTCTATTTCCATGTAACAGATTCAAGAAACATCAGAAGATAACTGATGTTGAAATGATCCTATTTGGGATGCGGTGGGCACAGGCTACGGGTAGCCTCACATTAAACCCAAAGGTTCCCTCAGTACCTACGTGTATAACAAGCAAGAAGGATTTTGGAACGTGACAAAATATCAACATCAGCCCCTGATATGAACCCTATGAACATGGAAATTTCCATCGTGCTTAGACTTTAAAAGAGCAGGCAATAATGGGCCCAGGTAAAGGAGTTCAGGCAGGGCCAGGAACTGTTTAATTTATGAGCTCTGTTATTTGCCTTAGTTAGCATGCAGCCACAGGAAGGGAGAAGACCTTGATTATTTGCCTGCTGAGGTGCAGAGCACTACATTGAGCTGCTAATCCTAATATTAGACTGTACCTTTAGACTTCTATTTACTTAAAAAAAGATAAAGAATAAAGAAAGGGGGGGGAGAATAGGAAGATTTCCCAAAATCAGAGAATTAATTCTTATTCAACTACATTTCTGAATGTCCTGGCTACCAGTAGTAAAAAATAATACATATATCTATTTTACTAAAATTCTCATATTGTTCTGGAGAAGGCCCTGCATTGCCGGGTAAACATTTGCTGCTCCAATGGAGGGATTACACAGATTTCTGGGAAGAGCACAGACCCTGGGCAGAAGCAAAACAAGAGGGTGAAAATCACCACCTCCCCTCAACACAGGTTAAGGGAGAAGCAAAATTGCATAAATATGAATGTACTAAGAGAAACAGAAAAAATGCGTCCTACCAACATGTCAGTCATTAAATACACAGTAAGGCAGTTTCTGCACAGATTCCAAACCAGGCTGCACAAGCAGCAGCCAAGATGCTGCATCCACGACTCGCGGTGCTGGGATCTGTGCCGCAGCCAGGGCCAGACTGTTTAAAGGATGGATCAGTTTGAAAGTGGAAATTAATTTGCCAGGTGAGAGCCCTCATCTGCAGCAAGTTGATATTCCCCAAGTGCCAGCCACAAAGACTTTGCAGCTGTTAAGCCTAATCCCAGTTTAGTGAACAAATCTCACAGTACTGTCACAGAGCTCCTGTTTTGGATCTGGAGATGGTGCCAGGGCTGTCTTCATCCTATCCTGGCTGCTGCACACACACAGAGTTTCCTCATATCTGTGCCAGAAACAAATGCATTGCTCCTCAGTGTACTATCTTCAGAAAAAGGGACTGCTGGGCTCAGACACAGAGACAAAATCGCCCTTCCTGATCTGTCCTGTGAGAGTACCAGGCAGCACGGCCCTTACCCAGCCTCTGGGATGCTGCCTTCACAGACAGCTGCAGTTTGTCTGTGCACATCAGCAGCTTTTACTTTGAAACATCTCCTTCTCAGTCTGTTTTCTTTCTTGGGTGCTTTGGTTAAATTCATGGATCCCATAAACCTAAGGAGGTTTCTCTGTGGAAATTTCCGAAAAGCCTGAGGAAGCTCTCTGTCCAAATACCATCAGAACTGCTGTTCAGCTGCCCATGCTCTTTTAGAATCTGCAGCCTATTCCCTTTAGAAACTGCAGCCTATTCTTCCTCTTGCTCTGGAGACACAGTTGTATTTCTTGAGTGACTTCCATAAATTCTCAGGAATTTAAAAGAAACACAACCTCCAGGTCTCTCAGTGGCTCCATGCTCCCTGGTTCATTCTCTTTCATTCACTTGTGCTAAACAGATAAAGTCTTCAGTAGCTGATTAGTTCACTACTACTAAGTTATGTACAGCTCATACTGCAAATTATTTGATCCTATCAGCTCCCAGCTGCTGCAGTTTCAGCTTCTCTACTATCTTTCTATGTCTGTTTGAACTGAAAAGCTCGTGACCACCTATGCCTTAACTCTTACTATTTTTAACCAATGCCCTGGATGCATTTCTTATTGCTTCCTGCTTAATTTCCCTTGCATTTCCCTGACACTTCAGACCCTGTGTCATGTCCCAGTCTAATCCTAGGCAAAATGGCCTCAGCTTGTCTTCTCTAACTAACAAGAAAAACCGATCTGCCTCTTAATTTACCCACACGAGATGTTGATTCCCACAGCACCATCAACACCAATGGAGCTGCCAAAGGGGGACACAGCAAAGCCTCACCCCCAGCTGCTGGCATTTGCACTTTATTATGCAGCAGATAATAGATTGTGAAACTTCTGTCTGAAAAATTCAAACCAAAAAATGAATGGTTCGGTGTATGTGCAGTTTAATTTGATTTGACTATCTTATGGAGAATTTCATCATCCACTTTATTGTACTGCTCTATTTACTGATGTTGCCAGTGCTAGGAGCCTGGATTTCTTGTTTATTAGGGCTGGCATAATTGAAGTTTGCCACCCGATTAATTTTAATAGTTTAGCAGGGAACCTGAGGCTAATGCATATTGGCTGTCAGGCTACAGATAAATTTTGTCCATTTGGTTGTAAAGATTTCTGAAATAAAACCTGGCTATTTTCTATTGTAGAGCAATAGTTGGGTGAAATAGTGTTTTCTAAGGAAGCCACAGACTCAACTGCCCTGATTATGCACTGAGGCTCAGGAGCCCCAGACACAGGCTGATCCAACATCCCAGTTCTGATATCCCTCACACTGAGCGCTGATGTAAGAGATTTGAGACTCTGTGGATGTAGCAGCAGTTTAGAATTGGTTTGCCTGGCAGAATTCCAGAAGAGCCCAGAGTGGGGAGTCAAGAGATCTGGACCTCAATCCCAGCTCTCTTAACAGCCACTTTTACCTCCTGTGCCTCAACTTCCCCAGCTGGAGTGCACTTCGTGTAGGTGATTTCCCCTGCAAAGCACTGTGTAAGTGCTCATTACCATCAGCTTTGGGAGCAGAGTGTTCCAGCAGGATCTGAAAGGGCTTGGAGAGTTCATCTGCAGGTGGAAGTGGTGTCTAATTGTCTCTGGACTGTGCTGCTGAGCACCCAAATATTCGCCTATTCTGCAGGGGAACACTTTTATTGAACCTTCAGACCTTCTGGAACCTGCAAACATCCCGAGGGGACAAGGCTCTATGTGTGTGTTTCTTCCACAATGGAAAGGAAAAGGGGAGGAAAGAGAGGGGAGAAGCCTTCTGTCTTCCTCCTGCATTATCCTAAGCTCTTCTGCTTCAGAAACTTTATAATGTTTTCCTAAATATGTAAAAATTTCTTTCATATGTACATTTGTATCTGGAGGCTATCCCTGCTTCTATTATGACTTCCCTGCTTAGGAACTGGGCTGGAAAAGGGAGGTGCGTGGTGCATTTGTGGGATGGACGGGTCAGGCTCTGGCAAGAGGAATTAAAAAAACTTTTTCTCAGCTCTTTTTCAAGCAACTTAATTTGGAATATAAATGATCTACGCTGAAATGATTAATCAATGCACTCATTATGCTTGCATGGTTACTCCTTAGCACCAAAGGAAGTAAACAACAGCCTGCAGGATAGCATGAAAGATGAACAATCTTAGACCTCAAACCTACAAATTAATATATTAGGTGAACATCAAAATCTCTGAACAGAGACAGTATTAACTCAACCCACACAAAGCAGCAGGCAGGATCAAGGCAATAGCGCATCTGTTCTAATATCTCACAGTGCAGATCTTCACTTATTTGCCAAAAAAAACATCTATTAAAATTAAAGGGAGTTGCAGAATTTGGTGTTGACATAATGAAAAAGAATAGTTAATTTTATTTAAGAAGCACATCTATTTAATGCAATTCATATCAGTTTTTGCAGTGATGAGTTGCTTGTTTGTATGAAATTCAAAGGGGTTTTTTTTAAATGTTATCTGAAACTTTAAAAAAACTTGACAAAATTCTTCTACCAAAAGCATTTTGTGCTGACTTTTTCTTATTTCCTATATATATATACATGGTCAGTCCAAATTCCTACAAACATTCACTTATAAAGGAACAGTTAATAACTTCAGTATAAATTTATCTTTTCTCCCTCCTCCTCATTTCTATCTCTTTTACGCTCTGAATTACTGAATTCCAGTAATAAACATAGTAAAATAAGTAACCTAGATAAGATAGATAATGAGAAAATATGAGTTTGGATCTTAAATTGGCACTAATTTAAAAAATAATCCACTTATCCAGATCAGAGTAGAAAATAATGGAAGGATAAACTTCACAGTTTTATCAGTCTACAGAAAAATGTTGGTACATGAGGAAAAGGCACCAAGTGCTTATCTCAATATACAAATCTTAGAAGCTGAGCAGGAAAAACGAACACTTATTTCTCACCATATCAACTGGAAATGTTGAGGGAATTGGTCAGACCTAGGAGACAGTAAAGCAGAGCAACACAGCAAACCTCAGCTTAGAGAGAAAATGAGCAAAAATTCATCAAAAGGCCATTCACTTGAAGAAAATGCATTGAAATAAGTGAACATCTTGAAAAACAAAGCAATAGAAGAATTTTATCAAGTTAGTATTTTCAGCCACATTGAGTAAATTATGTCAAAAATCCCGAAGTCAGAAAATTGTTGCAGAAGCATCTCCAGAAACCTGGGGTTGGATGGTTGGGTTTGTTTTCTTGGTTTCTTTTATTTTTGGTTTGTGGTTGTTGTGAGGTTTTTTGGTTGGTTGGTTGGTTGGATTGGGAGGTTTTGTTTGTTTGTTTCTTTAGTTGTTGTGGCTTTCTCCTTTAGGGCTCCAGTTGTTAATTTACAACAGGGCTTTGGCCACATTTTCAGGACTGGTCTTCTGGTGAAGATTGAGACAACCAGAAAGATTTGGGGGCAGGACAGGGAGAAAGGAAAAACATCAAAATTTGGAAAACATGAAAGCAGGAGTACTCTTTACACCTCAGTAAAACACCCAAATATCATAAATTTCAGGGAAAAAACCTTATTATTTTATAGGAAAGCTGTGACAAAATACATTTTTGAACAATTAATAAAAGCCGAAATCCACTCCACACTGAAGAGATTCTGTTAATCCTTAACCATCTTCCCAAGGGACCAGCCCTCCTCTAATGATAAGCCTCATCAGGCTTCCTTGGACTGTTTTGGTCATCAAATCTCACAAAGAGACGAATTTCAGAACACCAGCCTGTGTACTCATTATTTAGAGTATAATCCTACTCACATTATCATACCTGCTTTCTCTCTGCTCCGAATAGCAGTGTAGAAATAACTGTGCCAGAGTTTACAACAGACAAATAAAACCACACAATGCTGCCCTCACACCATTACAGTCCCCAAAAGAGCCATAGCCAGGCAAAAATGGGGAAAAAAAAATGGAAGGGGAATTTTCTGTGCACATTATGAACTGCAGCAGGGCCTCCTTGGGGTTTATTTATTTTTAAAGGACCAAGGATTCTGAGTAGACAGAAGTTGTTGGGACACCTTGGGAGGGTTTCAGAGAAGCCAACTTAACCCTGGCCATACCCCTGGGCTCTCTCTGAGGCGGTGAAAAGCAGCTTCTCCTGAAGGTAACTTGGAACAGGAATCCCTGGTCCCCAAATCCTGAAAGGTTTGGGATACTCAAGCTAAACCATATGCTGTTGTTTACCTGTAATTCCAGCACACCTACCCACACCAACTGTGCTGAAATGCTTAGCTTTCTTGGAAATGATCCCTCACTCTGCAACAGGCAAATCCATCTCTGGATGCCTTCACCCAGCAAGCAGAACCTGGATCCCTGGAGCTTGGGACATGACAAACAGCACAGAGCGTATGTCACTGCCTCATCTGCCCCAGAAGCATGGCTGCTCTCTGGCTTGCAAGAAAAATAAATATTTGCTCCTTACATTCATCCCAGTAGGACTGGGAATGTGAAATATTTGCTGTAAGATTTACGATGGTGGCACAATTTTCTCTCCATCAAAAGAGAAAGGCTGATTCATGAATAATCTATAGCCACCATAGACTGAACTCCTAATCAGAACTATTCAAAACAAACTCAAGACTCTTACATAATTAAAGGAGGGAGGAGTGGCTCTCGGTGGTTCATACAGTAGAAAATGTCAAATCACTACTCAAAATAATCCCTATTCACCTGCAAATTATCCAATTAAACATCTGACAGACACTGACAAATGTTGTATCCCCCTTCTACAGCAGCTCAATCTTATGAAGAAACTGTGTACTGAATATTTGTATTTTTAAATGGTCTAGCAGAGACCTGAAATTCATCCTTACCATATTTCTTTCCACTCACAAGTCTTTAGGCTACAAATAAAGCTATAAACCAAAACATATTTTCTCTTTTTTTTTTTAACTTAGATGTGGCATCTCATCCTCAAAATTGTACCAATTCTTAGGGATGAAGACAAATCAAAGTACTGGTACTGTACTCCACACCAAAAATCCTTACCCACATCATTCCTACCTAAGCAATTCTAACCTAATTTTGGGCACAGCAAGGAAGAGAGCAGGGCAGGGCATATATCCAGATCCTCCATCTATATATAGGATTTGTCCATCTGTCCTTTTCCCAGCACAGGATCCAGCCGTGAAAGCAGATTAAAGAAAAAGCTCCATCCCCACTCCACATTTTGACCTATGATTCATGTGCTGCTGCTTGAAGTGTTCCCTTGTCCCATGGTATTTGACATAATTAATGTTCATTTACTGAATAGCTGTCACTGCCCATCAGTGCCATCACTGTCCTGCTGTCCTGGGGCTGGCTACGGGGCACAGTAAGATCCTAATAAAAAATGTTGATAGCTATCTTTTGTATTAAGTGAAATCTCAGCACAAATTAAAAGAATATACCCTTCAAGGCATTTAATTTCAATCATCAAGCCCATGTTATTCCTTAATGTACTCGTAAAACTCAGAAAGTGCATTGCACATCACTGAAAATGTGACAAAACCCCGAGTTCTGAAGCTGTAAAGAGCATCCAGTTTTCCATTTAGCTCTTCCATGATCATCCCACTGAAGGCCAGGCCCACAGTGAACTCCCTCTATGGGTTGTGGCTCCTGAGGTAATATTTCATTTTGAACAGTACAGATAAGAAGAAAGAGGGAACTCCTGTAAGCAGCAGGTGTTAATTATTCTACTTGTATAAAATAGCAGTAAATTAATAAAATCTCTGGGTACTTCAGTAAAGTTGTGGCCAGCTCTAACAAGACTTTATGTGCCCTGAAAGGTCTCTATGCATAATGGCAACCTGACTTTGAAACTGCTGGTTCAAAAAGCAGCCAGATTAAAAAAGCAGCTTCCTGCCATTTTCCAGTTTCATTAAAATCTTTGTCTTTGGAATGAGACATTAGAAATGAAATGCTTAATATATTCATGAAATACAATCCAGCTGTTTGCCATGGTGACCTTTTCAGCCTTCTGTGTTTCATACTTTGATTAGCCATGTACTGGTAGGAAAACCCTCCCACAGCTTTTGCCAGCAGCCCTGACTCCAAGCCCTCCATGCTCCTGGGTAAACAAAAATAATGCAAGAATGTCAACAAGCAGCTATTCCAGAGCAATAGGATCTCATAGGATCTCACATTTCCTTCAGCTCTGCAGAAGGCTTGTGTGCAGGTTTTATAGCACACAGAGAGTCTTGCCTCCTGCAGCCTTTATTAAAAACTACTGCACCAAAAGCAGTATCAAAAAACCAATCAAAAATAAATTTACTGGGAAAACTAAAGCTACAATGCACCTGTGCTTTTATGCTCTGACAAGGGATTTTAAACTTGGGAATGTTTGTATCCACTTCAGCATCCTCTGCATGCACAGGCAGAAAACCAACTGGATTAGGTAAAATTTAAGCACAGATACAAAAGCTGGAAGTGTACCTTCAAAAAAATCAACAGATTCTGACTAAAAATTGATCCAGAATCTTTTGGTCTTTGGTGTAGACCACTGTGGTTATTGAGAACACGTAATTGCTTTAAGCTCAAAAGATGGTATTATGGTCTCAAAGAATTGTTAAATCTTTTGCAGATGATTTTAGGAAATGGAGATGTAATCTGGACTGTGGCTATTCTGTTTCTCTATCCATTCTATTTTTCAGTAAAATGCTTATTACAAAAATACCAAAACCAACAACAAAGAAAAAAAATCCCCAAACCCTAGGAAAAATAAAAAAAGGGCTATTTTAAAGACATTCGTATCAAATGCAGAATTTAATAACTAAAATAACCAGAAACATTAAAATAATATAATAGCTGTTTCACAAATTGACAGAAGACATTGAACTCACATTTAAAACTGACTCTGTTACTGATGGTGAGTTAAAAAGGCTCTGCCAGTTCAAAAAAATTGCTATTCTAAATCTGTAGCTCAATTAAGAATTACAGACACACTCAGACTTCAAAGTTAAATATTTGAAAATATGCCTCCTTATTTACAATCCAAGAATCTGAGCCCAGAGTTGTACCTGAAGGGCTGAGCCTTTCCTTTCCTTGCCAGAGGCACCCAGACCCAGGTTACCCCCAACAGGAGCTGGTGTTAACACGAGGTCAAGAAAGGACAATTTTTGGGTAGGTGCAAGAAATCCTCCCATGAGCAACTGAAGTAACCTGAAAATGAGCAGCCCTGCTTAGTTAGAAGACAGATTTTTAAATCCTCAGTTTCAAAATCCACCACTCCTACTGACATCCCATTCTTAAAATTCTGTTTTCAACACCACTTTATGGGGATATGCTCAATAGGCTACTCTGTATTGCATAAAATTTGTGAATTTCGAGCCATAAATTTACATTTCCTCAACATGGACAACATCAGCCTAATGCAGAAATTATCACTGGGAAATTGGATTACCCTACTCACCTCCACATAGGATACCTGCAGTTCTAGTTGGGGTTTTTTGGTGTTTTTATCCTTTCTTTTTAAAATAAATTTCAATTTCTAAACCTGTGTGCATTTAAATTCATACCCTCAATTACTTGCACCAGCAAAAGTGTTTCACATCTAATTATATGGCACAGGCTGCCAAACATACAGACCCTTTTGTGGTGTCACTACTTAAACATATGGATGGAAACAAAACTAAAATAACACTGGATGTAATTCTAATACTGAATAAAAGACTTTCTTATCTAACACAAGACTACATTATAAAGCCACAATTTTATTATTTAGTTTTATTGTTTTAAATTAAATAGAACAAAGTGGCTATTTCATCTTCCTGATTTAATAAGTTAATAAAGGCTTTTGGAAAACATATACTTGATGTATTGTGGAACACAAAAGCTCCTTCTCATGTTGAGGAAAGAATTAAAAAAAGTCTTCCTGGGAGGTGCTGCACCCTGCACTGTACTTTATGAAGACAATATTTGCCAACAAAGGGGAATTAAGTCATTCTCTGACACAGCCTTTTGTCTTGCTTTACTTGTGCTTTTACTGTAATATGGTAAATTCTCTGCATTCTTACAAATATCTTCTTGCCTATCCCATTTTCATGTGGGGCAGGGATTGTTTTTAAGCATTCCGTTTGATCAGCCCTGGGGAAACACTGTAACAGGAGATGCAGTAGAACATCGCATGAGGAAGGAGAGAAGTTCCCTGCTCCCAGGTGGCAAAGGGATCAAAGTGCCCAGTTCAGGTCTCTGCCAGCTCCACCCTCAAACTGTGTTTTCCTTCCCTTACAGACATACAAACATACTGATAACTAAGATAATTAAAATAGTTGAGCTTATCAGATGCATCTATGAAGCTGTTACGGTTTTGGCTTGGGGGTTTTGTTTGGATTTTTTTGGTATTGTCATCAAAATATGCAGTAATTTAGAATGTCTATCAGGCTATTAACACAGCCGAAAAACAGGATAAAATTTTGGGAGACAGTCTGTTAAGTGGCACTGGGTGATCAAATTCTTGTCAGTGCAGACCTGACAAAGTATTAATATAACTATGTCTTGGTATTCGCACAGTTAACTAAACACTTTCATACAAGTGCTCCTCCTCACCAGGGAGCTGAACTTCTCTGGATATTACAGCTGAAACTGGTAAAAACTTCTAGAATTATATATATATATATAAAATTCAAAAATAACATCAAATTAAAAATGGTCTGTCATAAAGATTGCTCAAAAATGAGAGACTGTCTGTCCCCAGACTGCAGCAATGTACATGGTGCCTGTGAAATATAAAAACTGGAAAATAACCTTGAGCTGCCTCTGTCCCAGCTGGCGTTTGGGGAAATACTGAGAATTTCCCAAAATGCAAAGCCCACCTTGACTGGCACTTTTCCACAGGTACTCCTTAGGGTCTGCATTCTGCACAGCCCTTAGTAGGTGATGGAAATTAATCAGAGAGAGACAATATTAGGGCAGAAAGGCAAACCCAGGCAGAAGAAAGAAAAATAGCAACAGACAGCCTCATATATCCACATGAGGAAATTAAAACTTGACTGGGAAGGAGCAAAAGTCAATTAGAGGGGTGATAATCAGAAAGAGAATTTGAAACAAGGGCTTTCATTTTCTCTGACATTGATTCTAAAATCTGGAAGGAATGAGCACAGTTCTAATGAATGCTATTTAAAAATAATTAATATATCACAACCAAGCATGTCAGAGAAAGATGAACATTACAGCCTTAGGAGTATTTTTTTCACTCCCTGCAGAGAAGTGCCTGATATGAAGGAAGCCAGAGCTGGAGGAAACTATAAATATATTTGTGAGATATGTAATAAAACAAGACTATAAACTCCTAAGTTTAGGTGAGATAAGGCAATACAAGCATTTGCCCTTACAGAGTACTGACAATAATAGAATGATATCTGCTCAGTCATCTTCTCAGGAAGAAATGCAATGGGATTAAGGCATTTTTTTGCATAAATGAGAATTAATTTCTCTAATGACTTCAAAGAGAGGCCAAAATTAAGACATTTGCTACATACTACTCAGCCCATCAACAAAAAAAACTCCCCTGGTTTGGTTCTCCAAGTGGTAGGACTGGACAATGGTTGAATGAAAACAAACCCCATAACATCCTGAAATGAAAGGAAGGAGAGGGGGCTGAGGCAGATATTGGCCACTAAGTTCACTTTGAAAACCTTGTGTCTGCTGTTCAGATGCCACCAGACACCAAAGCAATAAACACCCTGGGAAGACTGGGATTAGTCACAGAGCACACGAGAAATTTGCACCAAATCACAAGAGATCCCAGAGTTCAGCCCCCAAGAAAGGATAAGTGAACTGGGAGGGGGCAAGGCATGAAGGAGTGGGCATTTCAGAGAGCTGTGAATGACTATTTAAATATTAAAGCCCAGGAAAGCATGTCTTACAAATAAAAAATGTCACATAAATCCAATAACCTGACTGTGAGAGGGTCAGTGGATCAGAGCTACAGATAAATAAAAGAATGCTGTGAAGATCACAGCTAAGAAGAGTACACTGGAAAACACACATTCTTATCTCACACAAGTTGAAATCATGACTTCTGGAATGAGCCTTAAAAACACACAGAACTAAGCTTTTTATATGGGTTTCCATAGGCAAGGGATCAGGCCCCCATTTTGGGAAGGCAGGGGCATGGCAGGGTGGTGGTGGGGAGGAAGTGTGTGAAGTATTTTATTTTATTTTATTTACTCCTACCTTTTTTTTTCCCATTTCCATCATGGCTGCACGATTTTGTTCCACATGAGTAACTATGGAAATGGGCTGAGGATGTGACATCTGAGATTTCAGAATTAACCTAAAATATGCACAAAACCTTCAATTTCTCAGAGCAGACAGCATGGAAGGCTCCCCATGGAGTACCTGCAAGGCATGAAGAGACCAGAAGATGAATAAAAAATACATTTGTAGCAGCTATTGTAGCCCCTTTCCATGCCAGCAGAAAAATTCCTCCCTGTGCAAAGGACCAACACAGGACCCAGGGCACCTTGGCTACCCACCTGAGCCATTGAGCACGGTGGTCGTGGGGCTTCTCCAGAGGCAACAGCACCAAGGGCTGGCACACAACCCACATTTACTTTTAAAAAGCCATGCTAACTTCTCCCCCTCCTTCTCTTCTTCAAATCAGGTTATAATTTTTTTTTTCTGGGAAACTACAGAGGTTTCCCAGAAAGAAGAAACCAAGCAGCACAGATGCAGAGCCAGCAGCTGTAATCAGGAGCAATGTCTCTGTACTTAGGTGCACATGAAGTTCCCCACACCCTGTATTGCACAGAGAAAGCTGGAATGTGGAACCACCAGCAGATCACAAACATCATTAAAAATAACTTGTCAGTATTTATTTGTGACCATATGGGATGCATTGCTGTCCGTATCTCCTTTTGCAAGGATTTTTTGCATGGGCAAGCAGTGACAGGACAAGGGGGAATGGCTTTAAGGTGCAAGAGGTTACATTTAGATTATGTACAGGAAGAAGTTCTTTACTATAAGGGTGGTGGGACCTTGGAACAGGTTACCCACAGAGGCTGCGTGTCGCTGTTGGGGCGGTCACAACACACATGGACAGGGCCTCCTTCAAGGGCCAAAAAGCCATTTTATTAAACAAAGCAGCCTCTTTCATACACCTTTTATATGTTAACATTCGTGTTACAGATTCATTGGCTGCTAAACTACTACACTAGACTCACTGGCTATTACTAACCACAACGTGTTACCATTGGCCACCTATAGCCTAAGCACTCAAGCATTCAGAAAAATAACAGGTGCGGATATGTTGCTGTTTTCTCCTTCTACTGTTTAACTTATTGCTTCTGTTGATGCTACATTCTCATGGGTAAAAACTAATTGTTTTTCTTCTCACGGACTTTTCTCACAGTGCTTCTCTAGCCGAAGTAGCAGGTCTGATCCATAATTTTACAAAGGCAGCAAGGCCTTCATTTTATAAGGTTTTACTTAAATGCCACAGTTGTGGACTCCCCATCCCTGGAAGTGTCCAAGGCCTGGTTGGAGCAACCTGAGATGGTGGAAGGTGTCCCTGTCCATGGCAGAGGGTGGAACCGGATGAACTTTAAGGTCCCTCCAAACCCAAACTATTCCATGATTCTGTGATCTCCTATTTGCCAGGGTTCAACTGCTTCCATAGCAAGTCCCTAATTCAAAACATTATCGGGTCATAAAGCACCTCCTTTTCCACAGCAACTCCCGTTCAGAGCCAGAAGTGCTTCACAGAAGAAATCCTCAAAGTGCTTGTCTTGAAGGAAAACAGAAACCCAAATATTTTAAGTGGGGCCAGGATTAGTGGACCCATAACTGTTAGGAACTATGTCATATAATCCTACACTCCTTCCAGTGCTTTCCTAAATTAGTCTCAGTGAGTGTGAAAGCACTCGTTTCTCATTAGATCTCATAGTTAATAAGACTGAAATATGGCATCAATTTTTTTGTTATTCTTGAAACACTGTAATAATTTTATAACTAGAAATACTGAAGTTTCACCAAGAAATTAAAATCAAGTATCACACTACTCATTAAAACAAGACCAGAATAAAGAGATTTTTACAAAACCACAATAGTTTCAGAAATAAGAAAACTGTTAGAGAATGAAATGACATAAAGTAAAATGAGATGTTAATGCAATAACAGATGGGAATGGTTCAAATCACTACCAGTTGTGCCAGATTTGGTGTTTGAGAAGGTAAATGTTGATGAGCCAGACCAGACTGTGCTGGGAACACAGAGGGCAGCAGGTTCTGACCATTTTAAAGGATCACTTAGGAAATGGAGTGGGCTGTGCCTGACATATGGGGGATTCAGCTATATGAAATAAAATATATCATAATAAAGAATGATTTAGGATCATCATATCAACTGTACCAAAATCTGACCATCTAAGCCATTAAATCAGTTTTACTGCAGCAACTTCCCAGCACTTCTCTTTTTTGGAGAGCACATCTTTGTCCAGTCCTTCCCTAGCCTAAAAAACCATTACTTGTGACCTCCTGAATGTATAGTTTTTAATACAAAAAGCAGTTTTGCTGCTTTTCTGCTGCTCTCAAAAATCAGAAATACTTTTCAGAGAATTTGAATTTAATCAGCAAATTTCCCATTTTAAAGGCTCTTTCTAAATATTTTTGTGTCAAATCAGTTATTTTTCACTCATCAAGTCCTGTAACTACTTCTGGATTAGTGTGTGTTTGTGGAAGTATCCTCATGCAAGGCAAACTAAATTGCATCACTCATTCCACCAAATACAGGAAACCAAAATATAAAATGTCCAAAAAGGAGAGCAAATATTTTAAATTATAATTCACTGAAAGCACACACACACACAAAGATATAGTTATGTGAGCTTATTTGAGTCTAAGACTGAGATAAAGCCCCTGAAAATTTAAGTCCTGTCACATCTTGAAGGTTTCAATTTTTTCAATGGACTAATTGCAAAATGGCAGAACTTTTTTTTGTGCGTTAATCTCAAACTGAGATGTAACAAAGTCATTTGGCTCAGTGGCAGGAGAACATTTATCTGGAGTCTAATGAAAAAGGAAAGATGTCCCTCAGAGGAAATGCCCAAAAGTGCCACATTGGAAAACTAAAAATATTTCAGGAAGGATACACAAAAACATCTACCCTTTCCTTTTACGTGTGTTCAGCATTTCTAACCACAGTGAGGTGGGATAATTATCTAAGTACCTCATTCTAATGCATTTCAAAGGGGCAGGACACAGTGTTAGAATCGATTATTAAGGTTTTTAGAAATTCCTCTGCCCAAATTAAGGCGCAAATGAGACCATGTGCCAGTGACAATAGTATGGGTTTTATTTGATGAGAGGGGGAGAGAGAGAAAAGGAGAGACAAGAAAAGAAAGTAGAAAATAGGTGGGGGGGACAGAAAGAGTGACAGGGACAAAATACGGAAAACATCACCACTCCCTGGATCCCAGCGATGTTCGCTGATCCTCTCCAGCTGGTCTTCTCGGTGCTGAACGCCCCCCCAAAAAGCACAGAATCCCGTGGCTTGACATACCCTCGAGCCAGGTGGCAAAGCCCAGGCATGTCCCCTGGGGGAGGGTGGGGCGTCTCTTACAGCAGACTCGGGATTTGTTGCATCTTTGGGGGGGTTCTGGCTCCCCCTCAGCTGCCTCTCATGTGAAAGTCCCATGGATGTGGGGTTGGGGGTTCCACAGCTGGGCCGGTTTGTGTAACGGAGGATGGGTGTTCACTGCCTCTGGCCAGAGGTTACGCCAAGCACTGAAACCTCCTCCTTCCTCATCATTTGCAGGGGGGAGTCTGTGTAAACCTGGTTTCTGTGAGCTGTGTTCTCCCCCCACCCCAAACTCAGCCGGGGATGATTCTCAGTGCAGCTGGTGGCTTTGGCCTTTCGTGGATGCATTCCTTTCCCTCAGCCTGAGATGATTGAACAATGGGTTTCCCTTTATCTAATCAGCAGTTTGACTTTCTGTCCAAAGTCCCAGTCTTCAGGGAAGCTTCTTTGGTTGTAGCTTCTTTATAATGAGCAAAACCTTATATCAATGTTTGAGGCATGAATTATTTTCAGTCTCTGACACACAGACACCTCTGCTTTGTGAATGAGCAGGTACAACTCTCCCAACCTGCAGGGTGGGTCCAACACACCAGGGATGGACCAAAATCACCCCACCTGCAGCTGGAGACAGCCCTGCCCAGGGACACACCCAGGGTGTGCCAATAATTGTGGAAAATGCACCCAAGAAAAGCAGCAGGGCCCCACATTTCCTCTCCACACACTGCCACCCAGAATTCAGTCGAGGCATCAAAACTCCCTCAACCTTAACAAAGACACCACAGGGCTCAGGATCTTGTCTTCATTAGAACATATATTTTCCTGGATTGAAATTGTGAAATTTAAGTCATCAGTTCATAGAGCAACTCTGGCTGAAAGGAACCAGAGCTCCAGAAATGGTTGAAACCTAGATTTTGAACTTGTATTGGTGGCATCTAACCCCATATTGACCCTCACAACAGGCAAGGGCTGTCCAGAGCAGCTCAGGTGCCTCTGGCACTGCAGGAACATCAGAGTCACCCAGGGCTTTCCATGGCTGTGTTTCCCCAGGAGGGATTAGGAATGAGTCACAACACAGCCTGTCTGGATTACCCACAGACACATTTTTAGCAAGGTAGCCAAATTCAGTTTGATATCACTTGAAGGGAGATTGAGCTGCTTGCTCGAAATATTTGTCTGCTCACACCCTCCAAGTGAAGCCACCAGTAAGGGTGTTAGAAACAGCTGAGCTCTTGAATCAAGTACCCAAAATATTCTGCTCAATTCAAGAAGCATGTGGAATAGTTTGAGCCTGGAGTTTCTCCTTTGCTCACACAAGCTGCAGATTATGAAAACCAGCTGTCAGTACAGAGCAAGCAAATATTTCTGCAAGCTTTGGGGTTTTGTTCCTCCATTTTTGTGCATGATTTTATTGGGGGTTTTTAAATAACCACATTTCACTTATCAATAATAGTTAACTTATACTGTTAAACATTTAATTCTCAAATACATTCTGTTGTTTTTGGGGGTTTTTTTCCAGGGAAAGTTTGGTTTTCACAAAGATTATTGCCACATATTTAAATTTGAGACAGGTTCTGCAGCCAGCAGGTGCTCTTCTGTCAGGTGAATTGTAATAATGAACATCTGCCTTCCAAGGTGAAGCTGAACAGGGCATTTTTTTCCCCAAGAATGTGACAGAAGGGGAACTCTATCTGCTAGACCAAATGGCCTTCAGTAGAAGCACTGTACCGCCAAAAAGATAGCAGTGAGCAGATCTGAGCTTATTAGACACTTGTCAATAAGGGAGAGCTGCACCTGATGCAGCTGACAGCAGGGAAAAAGGATGACTTTAATATTGTTGCTGTCCCAGCAGCAATCCAGTTAGGCAGGGAGCAGAGATATGGGAATGAGCAGCACTGCTGCACACTCAGCTGGCCTTCAGCTGACTCCAGTTTTCCTACAGAGTGCAGAATTTCCCATATTTTGGCCACATAATTATCATGTGATACAGGGGAGCTACCCCTCCAACCCACACAAATATGCTTTTTATACATAAAGCTCCCTTAGTCTCATAAAAAGAAGTTGTACTAATTTTGTACACAAATGTGTTGGCATTTGTCAGAATAAACAATTAAAAAATATAGATGAAAGAAGATATTTTAAGGCCATTATTATTGTGGAGTCCTTTGGCAGTTGCTTTTCCCAACCATTTTATCCTGTGTCTTGAACTGCTGTAGGTTTTCCACTCTTGTCTCTATAAAGGCCCAAACCACACATTTTTGCCAGTAATTTGGGGCAGAATTTCCTCCTCTATAAATATTCATTCAGCCCCAGTCTCTCCAGTACCTTTTTCACTATTTCCAACAGTTTTTGTGCTGTTCCATTAGTTTAACAGGGTTTTAAAAAAAACACAAAACAACATCAGCCATTAGAGAACACTAATTTATGAGCAAAATTCATGTAGAATTGTTGAAGAGAAAAATAAAATACTCAGAAGCAGCAGATTTCTCATTTTTAATTTAAATAATTTAAAAACACAGATGTTTACAAATTTTAGAACTGTTTATAAATATTAGTGATAAACGAGTAGATTATAAAGGGCACAATACTAATAAAAAACTAATATTTGAGTCTTTCATTTCCAGAAGCAATAAAAGTAGGGGTACCCAGACTGCTGTTGCTGAGCTACTCAGCACATTGCTCTGGTATTTACTGGAGGTAAAGACAACACAATCACCCAGAAAACAGGGTAATAATCAAACAAGCTAGAAAAAGATATTTTATATTTAATCCACCCATCTCATTTTAATTTATAAAGGCATTTCAAGCTTAAATAACTTGAATGATTCATCTTTCATCTCTCAGCAATGATGCTACTTAGTCTTGATATTTTTTTCCTTTGATAGGAAGATTTTACTATAAAAGAACGTGCGCTTTTCTGAATGACTTAGGGATGGCATTTAGAGCTGATGCTTAGAAAAGGAAAAATGATGGCAAATATTTCATTAAACTTCACTGCATTTCTGCCTTTCATGTAAGTGAACTGCATGTCTTTCTTTTTGTCAGAAATCTACATTTGGAATTGTACAGCAACTGCTTTCTTAATTATGATCTCACTCAAACTCAATTGAGTTTCTCTCTGTCTCTATTTCTTCCTTTTCCTCCTGCTGCTGCTAATTAAGATAAATACATCAGAAGTGTTATTGCTGAAGGGAAAGCTGCAGCAAGTGTTATTGGTCCCTGTGATATTTCCCATTTTGCCATGAGCTGTCACCAATGATTTAGGACCAAGCGCCAAGGATTATATTAATCTTGATAAAATTAATAAATGCTCTGTGATGTTGACATCCTTTGGTGCTAAATGACATTCCTCTGGCTGGACCATTGCCACTGAGGAAAAAATACTCTTTTTTCCTCTGAGGATAGAAAATGAGGGCATTAGGTGAACACTTTTTTTCCCCCAGAAAGGCTGAAGGACAAATTCGAGTGTTACTTGCTCTAAACATTTAGCCTTTGTTTCAGCATCATTGGTGAAAATCTGTGACTGACTCTTAAAGGACGTGAAAAAGCTCTTCTGAGGCCAAGGGTTGAAGGAGGAAAAGAATTCTATTATATTTCTGCTTGATAAAGGAAACTGTTATACAAGGAAATACTGTGTGAGGAAGATTATCTTCGTGGACAATGTACAAGAAATAAAACCTTTTTTTTCTTTAAAAGCACAGTGCATAACTCCTCCTGTAAACAGACATATGCACACATCCACCTCTTGTGCATCTTCCTGGACACAGGATTTTCCTAGGACTTTCCAAATCTGGCTCAATACAGCAAGTGCAGACAAAAAATCACCTCCAGAACAAGTGACTGTGTCAGGCTGAGCAGGGCTGTCCCTTTCCTTCCCTTCTTTGCCCATATCACTCAAGGCATAAATGCATCTTTTTTCAATCTGAGGGAGAAAGAGCTTCTTTTAATTCTCTGTGTACAACCTCCCCCAGCCCAGAAGACACAGAAAATAAACCAGAGCTTCGTTGTGCTTAGGTTAAAAGCTTCATTAACCAGCTATTAAAATCTGTTTTCTTTGCACCCTGGGCAGGCAAGAGGTCAGTTAGTGATACTTATTTACCTGTGTGATCATCCACACTCATTTTTATGCTCATCATGGGTATTTGCACTCCTCATTTGGGGTTTTTTTGACCTTACACATGACCAGAGCCACTTCTCACAGGACCAGAGACACCAATGCTGGCACAAGGTGCTAAATAACTTATCCCACACTTCCAAAACTGACCCCAAACCTTTCAACATGGCTCATATCTGACCTGACAGCTGAATTAAGCTCCAATGAGCAGCAGATCTTTACTCTCTTTGAGTAAATGTACTGATATTTTAGGAGGGGTAGTGCTCAGGCTCTGTCCTCAAAAGAACCTGGAGCTCCAGCCTGAGAGTGGCCATTTGTAGGATCAGGGTTTGCCACAGCTATGCTGATGCATCTTAATACTGAAGTGACCCTCAGTAAATTCTAGAGTTTATGGATTTGCTGCCACTGCAATTTAAAAGCAGACAGTTCTTAGCAAGGTTGAATTAACATGTGTCAGCACAGATTTACACAAGGATAGCTGATAACTTCCTGGCAGGAAAGGAGGAGAAAGTTATTTTTAAATGAAAGCCTGGAAATTGTAAGGAAAATGTGGAATCAAGGGAGAGGTGCAGATAGCTTCCCAAAAGGAACACAGCATGAAGTGTCATTTTTACACTTCTGATTTTCATCTGGAGGGATTCTTGTTGGGGCTTTAGACTTATAAACACACATAAAATAATTACTATATAAAGGCTAGAGAATGTGATCATGAAAACATTAAAGAAGATCCATTATGTTTGGTAAAAAGTATCAGACAGGATTCCATACTCTCACTGAAACTGTTGAATTAGACTACATATGGTGTATGAAATTGTTTGACAAGTTAAAAGCCCCATGACTTTGCCTATAAAGTTTATGTAGTCTGTTGACTGGATCTTCCTTAGTTTAATTTTCACTTTAAAAATAGGGAATGTGAAATAAAACATCTCTCACCCTATTTAAGGCTGGCTGCTATGACTGATTAAGGATACTACATTTGCTTCCTGAGTACATTAAAGCCAGGGATGATAATTCTTGCAATACTGCCTTAACTCAAAGAACTGATTTTTCAAAGCTTTGCATTAGCATAAAAGAGAAGTCTGTTAAAAGCCCCAAACCAACAAGTGTTCAGGGACATTCATATACAGATGCAAATGTGCACATCAGTATTTGAACTTGAAGTAAACTTATGGATGGCTTCATGCATTTGCAGGAATGTTTAAAAATATAATTACCCTATTGTCACACTTCTCATTTCCAGTGGAAAAATGTGTGCATACGGCTTTTATAATCCCTGGTCAAATATGAATGAATGGTCATGTAAGATTCAGATTTTGAGAGTGACGTGCTGTTGGAATAAAATTTCTGCCTGAGAAAAATATTCTCTACAGAAAAGAAAATACCATCTAAAAACACCTTATCAGTGGAGGAGGGACTGTAGGAGCTGGTTGTTCATACAGAATCTCTCCACCAAATCCCATAAGATGATGATCCATGGGATCTCCATCCATTGGATAAGGACATACTCCACTAAATAAGATTCAGAAGATAAATTGTCTCCAGCATTGTGGTGACATATTTAAAGGATGTAACCCATGGCCAGGGCTTTTAATGTTGACTGTTGAGAAACTCTTCTGTAGAGCCAAATACACTCTAGGAACAGTCGCCCAAGTTTTCTCAGCAGAGAACTTTGGGAATTGCAGCTCCAATCCCAAGCCACTTCAGAAAAAAACTATAAATTTGTCTTCTCTTCAAACTATTGATGTTTTTATTTACTTCAATCTCAGACTATTCCTGCTCCAGTGCAGAGATTATAAGAGGTACTTATGGGACAAATGACTTTTTTTTCTGATTTTTTTTAAGCATAATAATTTCTTCCTTATTCTTGCATAGGACTTAGAAGTGGCTACAGGTTTCTTACCAGGAAATTGTTTCAATCACCCAGCAAAATCTTTGCAATAAATAGTACATTTTTATGGAAAGGACAATGGATTCTGAAGCAGAATGAGAGAACACCAAAGGAAAAATTTGCCAATACAGGAAGCTGTCCTAATGTCTGCAAGTGACACTGCATGTCAGCTGTTATTCGAGAGGATTTTAAAGACATTTAAAATGTGCTCGACTCTTTCTAGCAATGTAACAAGAACTAGATGCTTTTACAATCTATGCTATTTCTTCTGAACTACAATTCCTGTTGTCAGTCTAGTCCTCAACAAGACATTCCATCAATCATTCTACCAGAAGGAAACTCTAAGTGAGTTTGAAGACACTGCTGAAATAAAAGTCTCATGTTTCATTCATAACATTAATATTTATACTAAAGCTCTCCTCGTAACCATGAAAAGCAATTAAAGAAACTAAAAGCTATTAGGAAATTCAGTTCATAAGAGAAAGTTTGTCATCTTCTATTATCTGTTTTATTTGTGCAAGACTGCAGCTGTCATGGAGCAACTCAGCTCTCACTGCTGATGTACAAAAGTTTAAGAGCTCCCAGTCCCATCCTGGAAGGTGCAGGTCCACAGGGGAGGCACAGGGAGAAAGAAATAGGATGGCTCCTGCAAGGACAGGAATGGGCATCACCTTTACTCACCCATTACATGCTATAGCACAGGAACTACCATCAAAGCAACAAATAAAGAATTTTAATGATGCTGAAACACTGATGAACTGCTCGCTACTATCAAGGCCAACTTGCTTTTCTGGTAAATTAAGAACAGCGAAATCACCTTGCATGTCTGCCTAGTCTAGATCCATTCATGGCAGGAGACTTCAAAATCTTTCACACTGGTTTGAGATCATCCAGCTGTCAACAAGAACATAGAAATATTTAAACAATTCTCAACCACAGTCCAAACCCAAACTTTGAAAATCTGAGTGGGCTTGGACATGAAATCTGGACTGTTCTACTGTAAGGGGGAACAGCAGGAAAAAAGAATCACTGAGACCAGAAGCAAAATTCAAAGTCTTCAATTTGAGTCAAAGAGACTGTTTATTTCACCAAAGAGCAAAATGAAATATCGAACTGTTTTGGTTAATAAGATTAGACTTTGTCTTAAAATCAAATGTGTGTTCCACAGGTAATCCAGTAATTTCAAAATTCAAAGCAGTATGAAAAGCCTGAGCTGGAATTAAGAAGTCATCTGAACAGTTTCTTGGTTTATCTTAATAATCATAAAAAGAAAGAAATTCCGAAGGTATTATTTTAACTTCGCTGTCCTAAAAAATCGACTCAGACTTTCTGAAAACATTTTGTATTTGATCAAACTCCTATTTGTGATCAAAAACAGTTGTTGAAATTTCCAGCCAGCTCCAACAGAGATGTTTTCAAATATGTTCTCTATATTAAGCTCATTACTTTGATTTTATAAAATGTCAGACAGTAAAATTTAGCACAGATAATTATTTAAATGAGAAATCCTGTAAAACCTAAATTGACATACCATCTTGGAGCTGGAAGAGTACTTTCAGCTTATTCTTTTGAACATTATTCACTTTTCCACGCAGTTTAATGTAACTATCAAGCAATGAACAAACTAATCAGAATATTCTCAATTTCCATTCATTCTACCAGATCTCCACTGAAATGCTCAATTCATTTAGTTTACAGATTACTATTAAAAAGCCATTACATTTACCATGGGGAAGACTAGTAGAGACCAAGTCATATATTGAGAACACCATCAAAGTTCAATAGAGCTCAAATTACTCTATTTTAGCAACAGTAATTACTATTTGCAACCAGTGTGATGGGTTTCGTAAAATTATCGATTTCTACTATTTTAAGCATAATTGTACTTCATCCATAAGACAACACACATGGCCAGTGGGTCATTTAGTTCTTTCCCAACTCTCTGTTCTGTCCTTAGCAAAGTTCCAGTCTGTTTTCTTCCAGTCATGGAATTGTCCAGTTTTTACAGCTTGAATGAGTGAAAGAAACACCAAATTCTCTCCTACAACATCTCCTTAGGTTTAGAAAATATGTAAGTGCCCAAAGTATGCAATTATGAGTTAATTAGAGGGATTTGTACTTTAGGCACACAGACACCAAACTCCCAGCTGATACTAAGGACAGGAATTCTTGGAGGAGATAAGGAGCTGGAACACACAGATTAGCCTTACAGATAAACCAGGAGATAGCTGAAACACTCATTGATTTGACCTTCTCACCCTGCCCTATTTAAAATGTGATACAAACACGACCTTCAGAGAATGATCATGCCAGAGGAGCACTGCTGCCATCCAACAGCTTCCAGCACAGGATTCTTGGTGGGAATTTCAGAGGTAACAACACTCAGAAGGTGAATGTTGCTTTCAAATCAATATTTCCTTGTGAACAGATGTGCTTCCCCTATGTATGCAGAGAGGAGAGACTTTTCCCAGCAAAAATGTAACTGTGAATGCACCCATAACATCTCTGGGGAAAGTAACTTCCTCCCCTCTAAATAAGAGACCCTTAAACAAATGCAAGTTGCTTCACAGGGAAGTTGAGAGCCTTCAGAAAAACGTGTGTGGAACAAATTCCAAATCAAAGCATTTATGTGAGGTCTGTGAGATCTGGCATCAGGCTTGATTTTTTTTTTCTTCCCTATTCTTTTAAACATTAACAAGTACCTGAAAAAGAAAAGAACTGTCCTTTTCCCATTTCCTACATGAGGCAGCTAGAATGCTTTCTCATTCACAATTAAAACACAAGAGCAATTAATTTTTTACTCCATTTCTATTAGGATAGAAAAGAGTGAGAGAAGTCCCTGTAGGAATACTGACTGGAGAAGAAAAAAAGTACAAGATTTTAAAATCTTGAAGGTGGTGTTAAATCAAAAACAGTCCTTAAAAAATCAAATCTTCTTTTTTTCTTGCTTTTGACTTGCAAATTTCTTTGCAAAAACCCAAGCATATTGTTACACTCCCAGCTTATGGTACAGTGTGGTTTTACCTTTGAGACCCAGATTGTCATTGCTTTAGGAAAAGAACAAAGAGCCTAATTTTCAGAAGGAGTGAACACACAGAATTTGTGCTGGAGTCAAGTATAGCTGTAGGCATTCAAGATCTCTTGAAACAAAATGTATCATAGCCACTGTTCAGTCTTGTGCCTATTTATGCATAAACAAAAAAGAAAGAGTTATTCCCATAGTATGGACTAGACTTCTTTTTAATACAAAAGAGAATGGTCAGGTTTTTAATTATTTTATGCCAAGCATAGATATTTTGCCAAATTCCAAAGAAAAGTCAAAATTCCCTTGAGCACAGGTTCTCAGGTATCCTTGCAGCATCAGGTATTATTTCAGAATGTCTTTAGTAATTTCAGGTGTGTCTCATATTAATTGGAAAAGAAGTGAGGTGTGAATGCTACATTTTTATGGTCATTAATCTTCAGGAAGATGCTCCAAGGGCTGAGCTCTTCTGCTCTGGAGCCAGGCTGGGAGAGCTGGGGGTGCTCAGCTGGAGGAGGTTCCAGGGAGACCTCAGAGCCCCTTCCAGTGCCTAAAGGGGCTCCAGGAGAGCTGGAGAGGAACTTAGGACAAGGGATGGAGGGACAGGACAAGGTGGAATGGTTTTAAACTGCCAGGGGGCAGGGTTAGATGGGATACTGGGAAGGAATTTTTCCCTCTGGGGGTGGGGAGGCCGTCTCACAGATTTCCGGAGAAGCTCTGGCTGCCCCATCCCCAGAAGTGCCCAAGGCCAGGCTGGATGGGACTTGGGCAACCTGGGACAGGGGAAGGTGTCCCATAGCAGGGGCTGGAACAAGATGAGCTTTAAGGGCTGTTGCAAGCTGACTCAAACCATTCCTGAAAAGTTGAATAAAACAGAAGATTTGGATTTTAGACAAAAAGTGGCCACATAGAATCACTAAAATCAGAAAACAATGAATGGATCAGTGACTATTTCTTGAAAGCTCACCCAATATAATAAAAAAAAAATTCTGGCCATTAAAAGAAATAATAGAAAATCACATGGAATATTTTATAAGGTGATAAAAGAGCACTTGGTGAACACAATTTGTATTCATTTTCAGCTGCTTGAAGTATGAGGAACATGTGCCTTACTTTTCTACAGGAATATAACATGATCTGTTGGGGGCAGAGGAAATATGAACACCCCAAGCCTCTTGAATAGGACTGCTCAAGGTGGGGCAAAGCATCACAAACTGGGCAAGATATAAGGGGACAGACTGGAGCAAGAGGGATTTTCCACCTGCCTCTGCTTTCCTTGCCCCTTCTCTCCCTTCACCCTCAATTTAATGCACAGTGGGATGTCAAGGCCATTGTTGAAGTTGATCCCGGCATCATTCCAGGTTGGCAGCAGGGAACAATGAGATCCTTTTAGAGATTTATTTATTTGTTCAGTTGGCATTAAACAATGATATAAAGCTCAAAATAAAGGTGATGAGGGAGCCAGACATGAAGAGTGCAGGTTCTGTTGTGCTGCAAGCTCCTGATTGGGGGAGGGAATGATGTTCTCCCCTCCCAGCACCATTGTGCACATCACTCAGCACTGGAAGGACACAGGGAGACAAGCAGGAAAAGCCTGTCTCCCTCACAGACACACCAAGGAGATCCTACTGATGATCCTATCATAGAACTATTGCTGTTCCCTTGAAATAACAGTTTATAGAGTAAGTAAAGCAGTTCTTCAAAAGATTTTCACCATTCGTCACTCACACATCTTCCCACAACAGCTGAAAGAGAAAAAGTGAGACCAGACTTTCATGCGTGCAGGATCCTCACATCACAGTAGTTTGTCATTTAAAACAGTTCAGTAACTTCTGGGAAAAGCCTGGCAGGAATCAGTGCCTTCCCTGCAGAGTGGCTACTGCATCATCATCACATCTCTGCTCCCCATTGTCATAATTGCACTTCCTTTGCTGAGGAGATCCAAATTTAAGCCACCCTGAGATCCAAAAGAATGGTTTAACCAGTTAAATATTAAAAAAAGCTGTTCACTTAAATTCATGGCCAGCAATCACCAAGCCAAATAGATCACTACAAGGAGAAATTGCAGGGGGTTTATGACACATTTTAAAGCTACTTTCTGAAGGATCTGGGTCAGTAAATATTAGCAATTAATATGAAATGAGTGTGAAACGCAAGTGGGAAATCAAAATATTCAAAAGAGAAAAGTGCAAGTGTCCTGGGCTGCAGTGTATTCTATTACCATCCTCATGAGCTGTTGAAACCAGGTGGGGCAGTGTTTTCTTGCCTCCTCCCTCCGGACTGTCTTATGTTAATGGGCCCATCAATGCCTTGCTGCATGACTCATCATCCCATTGTGAGATGCTCCACCCAGAAGGAGGAACCAAGCATTCCATCCTAGATATAATCTGAGATTCCCAACACCAGAGACAGCCTTTCCACTGCATTCCCAGAGGACAGGAGCTACACAGCCACCACTGGACCTTCCAAGGAAGAGCAGACGCTTCTACAGGATCATCACTTCAACAGAACCACATCCACCACTTCAGGAGGACTGCAGCCACCATTTTATCAGACTGCTACCGCCACCCTGACTAACAGGATGTCAGGTTGTATCCTGACTGTCAGTTTAAACCAGTGTTTTCCTGCCATTATTTTTTAAAATTTCCCTATTAAATTGTTATTCTGACTTGGTGCCTCCCACTGGTCTGTTTTCAAACTAGTACAGCAAGTTAGTACTTGTCTTATATCATGGAATTCCTGGTGACTTGCTGAAGTTCATTGTATCTTCGCTTTCCATCTTTACCCAATTTTTCTTTTATCCCTGGAATCCCAGTCTCACTGTTAGAAACTTATGGAACTTTTTTATTTGCTTTTCTCCTTTTGCCATTAAGTGTGGGTGAGGGCTTTCTGTCCACAGAACTGGAAGGTGTCATCTCTGCTGACTGCTTGGCTTTGAAAACCATTACGGTGTCCCTCAGCAACCTGTCACATGGCTGACACGTGAAAGAGAGTGTCATACAGTGAAAGACTAGGATCCTTAGCAAGGAGTAAGGAAGATGAACAAAAATGGTTCTTGTGCACAAGGGCTTGCAAAGGAAACTCCTAACTTTGCAGCCAGAAGTTCTCACATGATACGTAGGAATGGAAACTGCTGCCTCAGTACATATTTTCTTCCATTACTCCATTTGCTTTCATAATGGGAGAGTTTTTTGCACCGCAACCCTCAGATACCTCCTCTCTGGAGTGTCAGCTTTTCTCCCTGCATGCTAATAAACATGGTAAGCTGAGGCTGATAATTGAATTCACCCTGAAAGGTTCAAAATTAACAAGAAAGGTCAGGCCCTAATTGGGCATGTGTTTGGTCAAGGACAGAATGTGCCGTATTTGTACCTTCACTAAGGCTGGTGGGAGCCCGGTGCACACAGAGCACTCTGACAGGTGTGGAGAGCTTCCCCCGTGCTGTCCCTGGAAATCCTTTTCTTCCAATCCATCCCCTACAATCATTAGCTTGTTTTATGCGTGTGTACAACTCCCAGTTGAAAGAGCAGCTTACTGGAACTTTGAAAACACAAACATCAGGGTTTCAGTCTGATCAAATGAGCTCTGAGTTATGATAAACTCTTGCTTGGGGCAGCTCTGATTTTCAGTGATTAATAAACAATTGCAGTAATTTCTATGTTTCAGCATTTGCCAAGAATTGAGGGAGCAAACACTTGTCACTGTACCATGCATAGGGAAAGGGAGGCCTTGTAACTCCAGCAACCATCTCCCTTATGCCTTGAATTATATCCTCCTCAAAAGGCACAAATGCTTTCAAGCAATGGTGCAGATAGCAGCTAATGCAAAACATTAGCAAAGATGTAATTTCATCTTGCTCTTCTCTGTGAAGACTTGCAGAATTTCGTTTCCAAAGGGATTGAGACAGTAATCACCTCCTGTCCATTTACACTGCCCAGTTATGAACACTTATATTGTGCCTTATTGAGACAAAGGATGATTTAGCAGACTTCAGGTCACTGGTTCAGAGGACTCCTATTTAATGCTAGTACTCAAAAATACATTTGTGTTGAACATTTCTGTTGGATCTGAAAAGCCTAAGAGTGTGGTCCTGCTGGCAAGAGCCTTGCAGGACTTAAATTGATTTTTCAGATATATGTGCGTGCTCAGCTAATTTATACTTTTCTGCCTGGTTTGCTTAAGGGCTTTAATTCAGTGACTGTGCAGTGTGCTGCAGAAGTACTGTTTGAGGCTATACAACTGCATCATGTTGAGATGATTTTCTCTCCAGCTCCCTGCTCTGCTGGGAGTTGTTTTACACCATTAGTACCAGGAGCACTCTCCACTTTGCTCCTGGACTCTCCAGTACATCAAGCCCGCCTTCCAGGTAGGGCAGGAGGGCCAAGGAGTCACAGGGATTAACTGAATAAGCCATATGAAGTTAAAGCTTGCCTAGACAACTGCCAGCTCCTGCTCTCAGACACATTCCCCCTCTCCTGTCCTGCTTTTCCCTGAAGCCCTAAGCATCCTGATTGTGAACTGTGATCATTACTTCAGCTGTTTGCTGCTGGGGAGCTGTGTTAACTCTGGCTCTCTAATGTAACTGAAAGAGCAAACTAATCTCCCAATCTGGTGCAGGGTGATTCCCACACACGGATGATTAGATTTTTGGAGCTCAAGGTCCTAAAAATCGGACAGCATTTTGTTTTCAAGTTCAGCTGTTAGGCCAGGTGTGGACTGTCAGCTTCAGAAAGCACAGCCCCATGTTGTACCACACCTGCTGACCTCAATGTTTGCCATTCCAAAAAATAAAATCAAACCCAACAGTTGTGCTATAATGGCACAGGAACTCCTGGAGGTAAATGTCAGTATTTCCATTAACAACCCAGAGAAGCACTGATGTGAAATCAACTCATTTTTGTCACGGTGCCAGTTGATGTCCCTCACCCTCCAGCATCAGCAGTTTCAGCAGAAGAACATTGGACTCCATGGAGTTAAAGATTTACCTTTAACAACCCAACCAGAGTCAGGCTCCAAGCCCAGCAGGCTCTTAGTTCTGTCCAGCTTGGTGGAAGGCCTTCAGGAGCCAGAAACATCACACCAATCTGTTCTACAAGCCCTGGCTTTGCACGTCAAATATTATCAACATTTGGCCAAACTTCACTTAATTAACAATCTCCTGCTTTAAAAGCAGGTATATTCTTTTAACAACAGTCCTGCTGCTTTGAAGAATTCAGAGCAAGATGAACCTGGGGCCTGATGATAATTCCAAGCAGCCTTATTGCACCTTCTTGGCAAAGCTGTTCAAAAGCCCTGATTCACTCCCTGCACTGATCAGTAGATTGGGTGCTGCTTTCAAGCTATGATACACATGTTGCTTTTTGATGATGCAATGGAGGAGTTGATGTAAATAAATAAAAGAGGATGTCTTTAGAAACCAACTTTCGGGGAAGGAGGAACTCTAAGATCACTTTGTAGCAAGTTGGAAAGTGTCTAAATTATATCACAGCACACTCATAATGGAATCTAAGATATACATAAAGTGTCAGAGTATTTCGAAGTAGAAAAAAAAGCAATTAGAATTGTTAAAATGCTTTTAAGAGATTATGCAGCAATGTTGCAATCTTTTTTGCTCTCATTCAAGGTGCCATTAAGACATACAAAACTCTTTCTTAGTCTATCCATCAGCACTGATACCTCCAGCACGGCAGGAGCCTAGAAAGGGATGACAAAACAGCTCTGAGGTACCGGAAAATCTCAGACACACAAACAAAACCAACAAACCACCAAAACCCAAATGCCAAACAACAGCTACCATCACAAAAATAAAACAAGTCTGGGTTTAAGAAATGCAGCTCATGAAATGCTGGTGAGCAGGGACACGCTTTCTGCTCTAACATCCAGCTTTCAACATGAGTGAAAATTCATTAGTCTAATCTTTTTAGCAAACTAAATTATCACAGCTTTCTCTCGTAATCAATGTAGCAGATGGCTTGGTTTTCCTAGATTGATGACAGCATTAAAAACATTTTGAGAGTCATATATTCACACATGAAGCTGTAGCATTCTTTATCTAAAGAAGTTTACATTTCCTCTACAAGCTGCTAATAGCTTCTCATAAAATTAAAGACATTAATTAGTAGCAACTGATCTCTAAAGGTAAATTACCTAAAGTAATTCCACTTTGATCCACATTAAATCCTCCATCGTGCTATTGATTTCTCTTAGCCTCAGCTTCCAGAATTTATGTTTAAAAAAAAAAAAAAGAAAGGAATGATTGGTAATGAATTGGCATTACACTGAAATGGCTTAAATTCTCATCACCATCCACAAAGTTTTCCCATACATTTTAAATATAGCTATTCTAAGACAGTCACTAATACACACTGCAAACCTCCCTCCATACCCCCAGGGAATTACAGCTCTGCCACACAAAGGTTTGAGGGAAAGGATTTGGGGTGAGATGGGGAATAAAGGGTTAACTAGCAACCTGTCATTTCAACAGAGTTGGAAATAAACTGCTTTTCACCTCCTCAAGTTACAGATTCTCAGAGTTAGTACAAGGGATTTGCATAGACACAATTATATGAGAGGAGATTTTAATTTTCAGCTTTTGCTAGAAAATTGCTAATTCACCATACTTTCTTCTCATGGGTATTTGCTTTATAGTTCAATAATGTCAGGGCACAGGTCAGTCACTAATGCTCTGCAGAACATTTACCATGAGACTACTAATTAAAGTAAACAATTTACGTAATCTCACTTTCCAGTCTTCAACCTGAGCACAAAGGCAAGGCAAAGAGAAAGAAATTAACTTCAAAACAATGCCTCACAATTAAAATTTAATTTTCATAAACATGAAGAAAGTTAATGGCATCCACTATCCCAAATTAAGAAGTCAGCCTACTCTCTTCATGCACCTGTGCATATCAACCATTGAATTTTAATGCAGCAGTAGCAGTTCTCATATGCAAGGACTCTAATCCTCCCTCCAAAATCACCTGCTCCAGCATGATCCTGTCTACTACCATTCAGTAAGGTTTGTACACCCTTTGCACTCGAGGAAAGGAGGGAAGAAAAAAATTAAAATTTAATAAGGCTCAGTTAAGTTGAGCGGAGATAAAACACACCATTATTCTCAAGCATTAATTCAAATTAAGAGCCAGTCTGCATCAACCACTGTGATTTGCATTTTCTGCTTCCTGCACACAGTTTTGTAAATAAGAGATTAAGTTACTTACAGGAAGGTTACTGAATGACAGGAACAGGAAAGCCCCTCTCCAAACTGCAGTAGCACTGTGTAAAATTCAGCAGGGTCCCTTAGCTTTGGGCATCAAGTCCTGCCTGTGGAAGTGTCGGCTGCCAGAGCAGCATATTCCCACAGTCCAAACATAGCCCTGAAAGCACTGTACAACTCCCTACTGCAGGTAAAAGTGTGGAGTATCCCCTGCTTAATCAACCAACTCATGAGAGGATGAAACCAGAGTAAATCCACCAGATGCAGTTTTCTAGAAGGGCAGTTCTACTAATATGCTCATCCACTATAACTTTCCGAATCAATAAAAGCAGCCAGACAGAAAGCTTTTTCCTGTAGATAGAGCCTTGCCTTGCAGGTCAGAGCCACAAGCATGGCACAGAAGTGAAATAACCAAACAGCACAAGAGAAGCAGACCTGTGCAGAAACATTCATCTTGTTGAATACCAACAAGTTACACTCCGACAGTGGAACTCTGTCAGAGTTACTGGCTCTCTGACAAGCCCGTTTGCCCAAGCAGGAAAAGCCAGACCAATTAAGCCACAACTTTTTCTGCCCTCAGTTTCCAAACCTGCAAATGTGGAGCAGAGCTCTCCACAGCTTTGAAATCCTCAGAAGGTTCCTTTATTGACACTGAATAATATGGGACAATGAAATCTAAAGACAGTTATAAAATTCCAACAGTTTTTGTGGGATTAGCACATGAACTGAGAACTCCCTTAGTTTTGTACAGGTCACAAGTCTCAGAACTCTCTCACTACAGGGACATCAGGCTGCCATGAGTCTCAGCAAGGATCAAAGCAGTAAGAGCACATTTTTAGTGGTTTGATTATTATTTTCACTATAAAAGATTAGAAGAACTTCCCCCCTTTACTAAAGAAAAAATAATTTCGAGCCAAAACAGCAGAACAAGTCCACCAGGAAAAGCTGTAACAAAGGTCAAAATAATTCCAGCATTAAACATTTTGAGATTTTTATCCAAGAATGATAAAACAAGTCATTCTGTAAATCCTGAAATAAAATGCACTTATTTCAATGAGTCAAATATTTAATTTTTTTTCTTTCCAATCCAATCCATTAGCACTGTTTGAAAATATGGTTAATAATGAGTTGCACCCCTTGGGGATGCCCAGTTATGTATTAGGAAATTATGCTTTAATGTTCTCTGCTGTAGACTCCTGGTGCAGCACTCAGCCTTTTTGTTGCACTTAATCTATTGCATAACTAAAGCTCCCATAGAATTCTCCATGAGTCCTTGTTAAAAAATAGCACCAATAAATTTCCCCCCCCAAATGCAGGTAGGAATCCAGAGTCAGCTGTTTTAAAATTTATGAAAAGAAGCAGTAATTTAAACACGAGATGGGAGCAATTTTATTCCCATTTCAACTAATGATAATGTTCAGATTTTAGTTATTAAAATTAATTTGCTTCAATTATATTAAAATCAGTGGAATTGTGTGCCACTGTATTGATGGATAATACCAATAAGCACTAAGTATGACGTCTGAAACCTCTACTCCCTGTCAACAGGAAGCATAAATGCAGCCATAAAGGCAGTAGAAAATGGAAGAGAAAACTGATCCCTTTCATAAGACAAAAGCAGAAAACTCCACACAAAAAATTGCTATCCAAAAAGTAAACGTCTGCCTGCATTTTAGGCGAATCATGCTTTGATACTGATCCCGTATTCATGGACTTACTGAAGCCTGGACAGCTCTCAAAATTCCTCTCCTACAAAGTGCTCCTGTGCCCACCTTATGACACAGAGTTCATTAAATTCTCCTGTGCACTTCCTTTACATCAGGTAAAGTCAAAGACTGGTTTTCCCCCCATTGTCATTGCCTAAAACAGAGATTTTACTACCCAGCAAAATCTATGGGTAGGGTTGCAGAGCAACGCTTGGAAAAAAACATCTTCATCATGTTGGTAGTCTTTAAAGGAGCTTTGATTGATCTTATTTACAAAAGGTTCATGTGGATCTAGTTTTACTTAAGATTGGAAAGCGTGTAATAGGAGACCATAAAGCTAATGGAGGTAAAATTCTTCAATATTGCAATCAATTACCAGCTACCTTACATTTATCACAAGTGACTGTTTTTGTCTGAGATGATTCTAAGCCCTTTATCTTCTAGATTTCCCTCCTCCCTTTCTTTTTTTTTTTCTTTTTTTTTTTTTTAGTATGCTTATTGCATGTTTAGAAAACCCTCACTAGAACACTGAAAAGAAATGAGTTGGTGATTTATGCATTCAGGAAAATCCAACTGAAAACCAAACCCTCTCCTCATGGATGCGGTGATCCTTCTCAGTTCTGACACGGAACAGAACTGAATACTTAGGAAAGACATGCCACAGACATAATATCCCTGAGAAGACACTTTATTCAGTGACAGCTGTAATTCATCAGGCACGGCCTCTTTGAGGAGGATGATATTATGGGACAAGTACTCGTGTCATGCTGCACTATCTGCAGCATTCCACGTTGCTCTTGTTTCAGCAGCAGCACCCACAGAGATCCACACTGCTGGGGGAGGTAGGAGCAGACCCTTCCAGATTTCACTGGGATAATGATCCCAAACTTTACTAAAATACCTGCAATTTTTCTGCTGAACAGGTTTTTAGTGACTTTTTTTTACATAACTCAGAAGACCTCAGCTTTGTTGTCCCGCAGTGCTGCACCAGAGGCACATCCATGGTTTTGTGCATCCCTGCAGTCCATCATCCAGCCAGACCAAGCAGCAATTTCTCAGCCTTCCAACGCCCCACTTGCAGTCCCAGCAGTTCACTGAGCAGCTCCTCATTGTTGACTTTGCATAATGGGAAGAACAAACCCTGAGACTGCTGGATTCAAAGGCAGGAGTTATTATTGTCTACAGCTTGAGAGACTCTGGTGTTGTAGAGACAGAACCAAGTGGTGACAGTTCAGTTACCCAATTACTTACACAGGCTTGAAAGAAGGTGTGATACTTAAAACACACAGGGATGGCACCAGTTGGAAAATCTTAACTGGGAGACAGCCAAATACAAATAAACTTAAAGATTGTCTGAATGATTGAGAACTTGCTCTTGTATGTTTTTGTATACTTCCAACCAAGACAGCCTTTAGACAAGGTAGTAGTGCAGAAATTGGAGTTTCAGAGCTTGGAATTCATTAACTAGATTGTGGCATTTTTGTTTAAAACAGTGTTTAAATATGCAGGTTGTTCCTAAGCAACATTAGTCCCTTAGTCCCTAAAGCTGAGGAAAGACCTGGATTGTAAGCGTCCCCTTTGAAAGGATCATTCATTGCACCAGGGTTTTCAGGCATGATAAATTATACCAGCCCTGAAGTTTGCATTTACCTCTGGTTTTGTTGCCCTTTATTTTTCCATGCATTAGAAGAGTTTTCTTTAGGGCTCAGGTATTATATTGCAAACTAATGTGGACCTTTGCTAATATTTTGATTTATTTGTAGTATGAGTTACAGACCCCTTCAATGATATTGAATGGCCAAATGATACGAGGTCAAACAGAGTTTGCCAAAAGCTAATGCATCTCATACTAGACTGCATATGAAACTTGTCTGCTATCATTCTTCCACCATATTACTTTTTCTTTATTATTATTATCTTTATCTTCTACATTTGGAGAGGACAAGACAGTCAATAATACTGTGGGGGATTCATCACACAATAGGCAGGACTTTTACAAGCAAGAAGCTTGTTAATGAAAGTATTGCAGAATGGTCTGTACATTTTAATGGACCTTGAACAAAGATTTGGGCTTTTCTTTTTCATTTTTTTTTTTAACACCACATGAATTTTCATTAGTATATTACTCCAGACTTGTTTTGAATACTTAGGGGTCACCTTCCTTGTTGGAGCCTGCATAACGGCAGAGAGGGCAAAGTGGAGTGGAATTAATAAATAAGGAAAGATTACACTGTACCTTTCAAGGACAGGAACTACGAACAACGTTTGGGGGTTTGTTTGTTTTGGTCTTTTCCCCCTTCTCAGTTTTAGCCATTTTTTTTTTTTAATCTAAGCTTGTCAATACCTCATGCACTGTTAGGAATGGCAAACATTAGTCATACTTTGGGACTAGCAATTAAAAAACTTTTTTAATAATACAATATTTTTCTGTCAGCCAGAAGCAGTCTTGATAATTCAAGCTTCAAATTAGTTTTTGCCTAAGGGTACCAAATAAGAGCTAATGACAACTCCACTACAGATGTCATTAAGCTTTTAACCTGCCCACATTAAGCAAAGCCCACCCCACATTCTGCAGTCATCCAGGAGGAAAAAAACAGGCCAGGAGGGTAAAACCTGATATATTCCCCAAAAAATCTGGGGTTTATGCAAAGAGAAGTTAAGCTTCACCACTGATAGAGTGTACAGCTATAAACCCTGACTCTTTGCATTGGAAGGAGGATGCAGAAACATGAATTGACCTCAAATGCCAAAGCCTTGGACAGCAGTGATGTGTGGATTAATATCCAGAGCGTCCTACACACGAACTCCTGGGGACACGGGCACGTAAGGCTCAGAGCTAAGGAGTGGGGTGTGCTCAGACCTCAAAATTCATCCAACAGGAAGAAGGATTAAAAAGGCCGATTCACTGCCAAGAGCAGCTTGCACGTTCAAAGCCTGATGGGATCTCAGGATTAAGAAGAGGAAGCAGGAAGCACACAAGGAAGAGGTTTAGCTTTTTAAATAATAATCCAGATCACTAACATCCTGGCTGTCTCCATGGCAACTGAGCTGGATTGCCTTGGAATCCAATTGTGGGTTGCCAGTTTTCAACCCTTGAGAATAAAATGGCATTGGAGAAGCCCACTTAGGTGGGTTTGAAACTGGTTTTCAGCAAGGAAGTGATTTAGTACATATGCACTTTTACATAAAAGTATTAGAATAATTTTTATTTGTGCTGGCTGGTGAACATTCATTACAAGGGACACAGAGTTTTCAGTACAAGTCCCCAGTACCACAAGAACCACTTCATGTTAGGGTGGCCAAAAAGGCTTCTCCCAGGATGCTTGTTCTGTTGTGTTAATCTATCCCAGTTTGGATTCCCCAGTTGGCCGTTGGCCTCTACCCCTCATCACTCCCCCAGAGCTCCCCATTGGTCCCCGTTCCCTGGTCCTGCCTTTTCCCCACCCCCGGATAAAACTGTGAGCTTCAGGATCACGTTGGTATTTGCCCGTGTAACCTTTGGCAGTGTAGCAGCAATAGATGCTCCTGGCGGAACGCACACAAACGCCCTTCTCGACTCTTTGCTACCGACTGCAACACAGAACCCACCCGTGCGCCTGTGGGGGCACGCGGGACCCCACGGAGCCGGGCAGGGACGGTGTTATTTATTCATTGTTGGAACTAATAAAGGCAGATGAAATACTCCCAAAAACCTTAAAATAAAATATTCTGCAGAACCATCGGCAGTGGAATGTGAAAGTCCCAGTAAATATGGGCTTAACTGTAACTTCTCCAAGAATTTTTTAGAAAGTCATTTTGCAGCCACCTAAAGAAGAGATAATACTTTCTGCATGACAATGGACAACAGAACCAGATAAATGTGTTCCCTCACCCTGGCTGTGTTGAGATGTTCCCTTGACTGTACTATCGTATCAAAACAGGGGCCGCCAGAGAGAACAGAATAAAATGCAGAGTCATGCAGGGATCCACAGCAATTAAACAGCAGAAAAACATTTTTAATTGCCATATTTGTTCCGGGGGGGGGGGTTTAACTCAGAAATGTGTAACTCTTTTCAAGCTACAAGTGATGGAGCCCCAAAAAACACACAGAAGAAAAACCCCCAAGACTATAACACTGTAAACTCTTGAAACTGAAGAGCACATTTTACTGTTTCTTTGTTTAACATGATATCATAGATTTTAATAAGTGCAGGTCAAATCCTGAAAGGTTTTGAGCACATTTGATGACAAATTACTTATCCCTTGACACACCCAGATGAACAGGGCAGTAGATTCTCTATAAGATTCTCAGTGAATTTAGATAAGATCAGAGTTTTATTTAACAGACTTCACATGAGGGATCCCTCACCTAAAACAAGATCTACTAGCTTTGCCATCAAGTTTGTTGTCTGCTTTCTCTTACTTCAGGGACTGATCCAATGCATTCCTAAATTTCTGGTGGCAAGGAAATTGAGACCACTAGAAAAACATTTATTGTGGCAAGCAGAGCTCAGGCACATCTATAGCAGAATGTAGTTCCAAGTCAGAGTAAATCTATCAGCAACGTGCAAGTCTTTGCTTTGCTCTGGCCATGAGTTAGCTATTGGACACCTGCTCTGCAACTGAACATTTTCTCCTTAAGGAGAGAAAAGTAGTCTATTTTTATCCTTTTAACTCTCAACAAGAACTAGGATCAAGTTTCTGGTTTGGCAGATTTTTATTTTAGCGATCTGCTGAGCATCTCTCTGCCTCGGTTTCGTGGAAATAGAGTTGGGGTTTTTCTGACCCATGAACGCAGTCAGGATTCACAGCTATCCATCTTCACTTGGTCTTGACATTGATGGGAATTGCCTGATTTCACTCCACTCATGTCAACATTTTTGCAGTCATTTAAAAACCATGTAGGGACCTGTCCTCAGGTGTAGTAACAGACTCCTGTTTTGCTCCTGCAGTGTAAACCAGACTCAAATAAGAGTCCATTATTCCACATCATAATTTATGAATTTATCAGTCTGAAATGCCATTACCAGAAACCCCACAGAACACGATGTGGGCTGTGGTACATGTCAATGCTGAAGTAATTCTGCCATGATTATTTTATTAAGTGCTTATTAGCAGCAGCCAAATTTGCCTCACAATCAATCCTTTGGGCAAAAGGGAAGAATACAGCAAAAATGAAAGCATGCTATAGGCATCTTGTCAACCTTAACAAACTGTCATTAGCAAAACTGCCTTTTCTTTCTTCAGAGGTGTCACAATTTATACTCTATCCAGACACATTACTTGAAAAACACTGCCACTGTCACATGGCAGCCTCTCATTTTATACTAGCAAAACCTCCTTTAGCATATGCTGAGGGATGACCAGCTGTGAGGGTTTGTGCTGCTTTTTCCTCTCTTTCCAACTTCACAAGAAGTCTATCTGTATTAAAAAATTTTAAAAATCAAGCCCACTTTATTGTCTCAAATTCATTAGCCTGAAAAAAAAAATTATCTATTAAAAATAATTGAGATGCCTCATATAATCATTTAAGGTTTTATTTCTCTTCAATTATAGTTTGATAGATTCACTTTATATGACATCTACGACAACCTTCATTTTCATCAAATACCACCTTAATCACATCACATAGAACCCACCCTAGCAGTAGGGTAGGTTCTATGTGATCACCCCAAAATCTCCCCAAAACTGCACAGAGATGTCCACTTAGAGCTGCCAGAAAAGGTCACACTTCTCTTCGGCTGCAACAGCACTGTCAGCTCACAGCTGCTCTAGATTTCTCCATCATTTTTCTGGCAGTTTTGCTTATCAATTTCTGGTATTGATTGTGCAGAGCACTGGGGTGTGTAAAGGTTTGCTTTGAAATTGAAATCTATTCAGAATACTTTAGCAATACCAGTCCCTTTTTAGCTTCTATTTTACTGTCCAGAGTTTAGTGATATCTGCCACTTTTTAAGCTTCTATTTTACTGTCCAGAGTTCTTGCTTATAATATTGATCTTTCTGTGAGTTTCTGCCTTGACTTATTCTTACAGGTCTCTGAGACCCATGAAATGGGATAGTATTTCATCCACATCCCACACAGCAGCTTCATAAAGTCTGCCTTCAAGTCCTGCTCATCAGGAATTACAGAGCTCAGGTAAAGACTCCTGTAAAATGTCATCCCAAATTCCTTATTTGTTTTCAAGTGACTTTTAATTAAACATTGATGTGTGAAAAATGTCAAAACCACCTTTTCACAGATCCCTGAATGCAGTTGTGATTAAGTTTTAAGTAAATAAATAGTTGTCATTTTAATCAACAGCACAAACTCCCGAGAGCTGAGGCAGGAAGCAGTGCAGGAGCACAGTCAGAACACAACACAGGCTGTGTTACAGGTGTCCCAAGGATGTTGCTGTCAGGCTCTGCTGCTCTTCAGGAGTAAATAGATCAAGGAGGATGAGAACTAGAAGTCAGCAGTCTAAGAAATGGTCTAAGTTGCTGGTAGCTGGCTTTCCAGAAACTACAACTTAGTATACATTTCATGGAATATCTAGCTTCTGCATAGTCTTGTCAAAATCTAATTACAATGATTACAACAGCAGCCTGAAACAACGGAGATACATATATGTATTTATGATGGATGTGTGAATTTATATAATTTTAAAGCTGTTGAGAGGACATAAAGAGCTGCATTATTTGGTTTTCAGCAGATAAAGAAAAGAAGAAATGTCCAAACAGGAGTCTTGTGTGCTGTCACAGGTGGGTGGAGCTTGACAATGCTCATCAAGCCCTTACAGGTAATTGGCACAGAGATAATGAGCAATCCAGCGTGAATGTGGCTTGGGAGCAGACAGAGCTGCAGGAGCAAATCCATCTCCTCCTCAAGTGTGTTCCCAGGACAGTGTCAGAGGCTTTTTTGCCCAGCCCTTTGCCAGCTCTCATTTACAGTCCTACACCACAATATTGCAATAATCAGGCAATCTTTCAGACACATCTCTCATTCCACTCATTATTCTACAAAAAACCTTAAACCAAAGAGCATTCAAGTCAGTCAGTTAAGTTTTCTCTATGAAAATATTGTATTGTATCTTGACTACAGATATGCTAAAATTTAGTTCAGTGGCATTTTTCTTTAATTCTACAATGACTTCTGAATTAAAGAGAAGTTCTTGACAACAGGAGCTCTGTTACAAACAGATCTCTTAATGCTACCCATATAAATGGCAGAGGTATTACCAGTGATTACTGCTGAGTGGTTTGCCTATTATGTTCATTTTGTTAACATGCAAGGACAACTGGCCTTATTAAAGCACATGTTTGAGTCTCTAACTTCAGTCAGCAAATCAATACAGAGTATTTTCCAGAACTGAGGACTCTGGATTGTATCATACAGTTCTCATGCAAGCAAGTTAAGTTTAAATAAGCAACTAAAGAGGACTATCAATTAAATATATTAAAAATACCTTTATTAAGCCCAGTTTTAATATTTTTTCATTTGGCTAGAATCCTAACAAACAAGGGAGGTGATCAACAGCTCCATTAATAACACAAGTGCCATCCTCACACTGGTACTCTCCCACACAAAGAAAGCAAATATATTGTAGATTGATCAAAGAAAAGTGTTCAGAAGCACAACTTTGATAATCAGAAATGAATTAATTGTTCCTGCAGTGCTTTAGAAAGCATCCCACAATACTCAAGCTTAATTGAGCTGTGCTCCTGTGCAATAAGCAGAGCACTTTACATTTAAAATGACCACTATCCCTTCCAACAGGAACTATTGCAATTAAAAAGGTGTTAAGAACAATCATAATCTGGTTCAGAATTAAATCCATCTTCACACCGTGGTTAAGGATTGTAAATTAAATAGAAGATAACTTCCCACCCCTGAATTTTTTAGCAGTATTTTTCATGAATATGAGCTCATTTAGTCCAAGTTGACCAGAAATGCCCTGAAATCCCCATTACCAGATACTTCCTGTAGGTAGGACATTGCTCTGTTAGAATGAGAGATGCCAGTGCATCCCAGGGTTACACACAGCCTACAACAGCACTGCAACCTAAAGCAAAATGGTCCAAGAACTTACACATAACAGCAGCTGAAGAGGTGAAAAGTTACAGCTGATACAAAGGACACAGAGAGCTGTCATTCTTCTTTGTAAAATAAGATGGGGTTGAAATAAACATGAATTACTCAATTTACAGGAGGGCAGAGTAGCCAAAATCTGAATGTTCTCTTTGGCTCCAGGACCTATACATTTTCTCATGCTTACATTCAGTTTCCTCTGGCCTATATTCAGGCTTGCTTTCAAATGGGTTTTTCCTGTGTCAGTGATCACACTGATCAATGGATACAGGGCACAAGATAAGGTCTGAAGCATATTTATAAGAGTTCACATTACTTTAGTTTATGTAGCTGGAGATACTGAATTATCTACATCAAGACACTGTCAGAGATCCCTAGGATGTTTGCCTCCTTTAATCAAGAGAATAGGTGCCTTTAGATGCCTAATTTTGATTAGAATTCATTGAAAACCCAGCAAATCAACCATTCTTGGACCCAGCCTGGGATTGTTGAATACCATAAAATTGAAAGGATAGAAGCAGCCAGAGAGAAAATGGAACAGCAATTCTGAAGCCAGAGCAACACAAGGGCTCTGTACAGAAAAGCAAAGGAGCTCAGGGTGTGCTCAGTACAGTAAATGCCTTCTCAGAAATATTGGTTAGAGACAGGCAGGGTTTGCCTATGGATCCATGACAGATGCAAAGCAGGGGAATGAGGAGGACATTTACTGAACCATAAAGAGCTGGAAAAATCATTATCCTTCTTTTAAGCCTGCTTTATAATTTTCATAGAAGGGTCTGGATTGGAAGAGATCTTAAAGCTCATCCAGTTCCAACCCCTTGCCATGGGCAGAGCCACCTCCCACTGGACCAGGTTGCAGAGACCCATCCAACCCGGCCTGGAACACTTCCAGGGATGGGGAATCCAGAGTTTCAGTGGTCAGCCTGTGCCACTGCCTCACCATCCTCACAGTAAAGAATATCCTCCTAAGAGCTAATTTAAATCTACCCTCTGTCAGTTTGAAGACATTCCCCCTTGTTCTGTCACTGCATGCCCTTGTAATCTTTTTATCTGTGGGGAGTATCTTAATCTGCAGAGCACACTCATCAGACCAGTTAAGACTCCACAAACATCACTCTAAAAAAGGAGCCTCTCTCCAGTAAACACCCACTCTAACATGATCACTTCTCAATGCAAAGAGGGAGGGATGAAAAAGAATGCCCATGTTTGATACATTTATGAATTTAAATTTTAAAGAACCCTGCACAAAAGGCTCCACAGAGTATTTCAGCTGTGTGGAACAAGCTGACATATAAAACCTTTCATCCCTGCATAGCTGGGGGTCATTAACACAGAGGCCTCGGGCTAGGGTATTAATTTCCCCAGCTAACAGAGTGAGATGTACAAAATAAGCTTTTCATTGCATATTTGAACAGTACTAGATTGTTAGGCTGCACCAGAGCTGTGATTTGGAGTCTTGGTTTGGTGGGATGTGTATGTGTGGTTTTGGTTTATTGTTGGTTCTGATTTTGTTTTGTATAGTCTAGCTGTTTTTATCTAAGTGAATATGTCCTGCATTCTAAGACAGTCACATGTGGGTCTGACAAATAGCACAACTGGAGTTTAAGTTGCCCATCTTTCAAGAAACTTTAAGGATGACAAATTCTCCAAAAGCATATTCCTTTATAATCCTTGCCCTTGTTAATTCCTCATAAATACCTTCTATGATAAAAGGTTGTCAGATAAGCCAAAAGTTAACAGCAGACAGCTGTATTTTCAAGTTATTTGACTTACTATTGCCATCCATTCTGGATTTGCCCCACAAAACCCACACAAATTGAGGGCATAGGCATTCCAGTCATGTGAATGTGGATAGGAGCATCTATTGCATCTGGAAGGCAAGTGAGGAACAGGAGAGGTGAGCTTAAGCACCAGTTATCTCTAAGTGCTAGACCACCCATACCCTGATAAATATGGGTATGACAGCCCTGAGTCATTGCCTCTCAGTCTACTTGGCTGAACCAGCTCATTATCACAGTTTATTTGAGCACCTAATAAAATCACTGAATTTGTAAAAGGTACCCTGTGTCTGCATTTCCCACAGAAGGACATTTTTCAGTCCAAGAAAAGGCTATTTTACAAAACCTAATGATTAGAAGAATGTAAAGAAATCCTTTACAATTTGAACGGGGGGGGGGGGGGGGGGGGGGGAAGTGTAGGCAATTTTATTTTTTTTTTTTTTTTTTCTTTTTTCAAGACTCTCTCTGAGAGAAAGAAGTTGCAGTGGTATTTTGAATATGTTGGCCAATTGAGTGGGTTTGCAAAATAAAGCCAGATGGTGATGGATTACCCAAATGTTTCACTGTGGGAAGTCAGCCATTTGCTGTGCCTCCAACAGGATTGTTTCTCAGATCCCACCCTGCTCGATGCTCCCACAGCTTACACACCACCTGCTGCCCTGCTGTGGGTTTTATGGTATGAAGAGCAGCTAGTCAGTGGCCAGTTGCAGGTGGCCAGTGCTCCATCAGCTATGGGGACAGCAGAGAATGGAGTGGGGACTCATCCACACACAGCTGTCAGGGCAAGGCGTGGATACCAGTGGTCAGGTCCGACTTGCTTTGAAGTCACCAGAAGTTGGCATGACACTGAAAGCACCAGTTTGGAGAAACTGGTGGTGCCCTGGGTAATTTACAATTTTTTGCAAGTTATGAAGAATCAGGTCAACTCAGAGCTGTCCAGTAGCCCTGATTCTTCACTCACAAAATGATGCCAAGTGGATCCAGCTTAAAGGGAAAGGACAAAACTATAGCCTGTGCCTGGCTAAGACACAGAGGAGTGCAAATCACTGCAGTAACACACTTTCCAGGATGTTCATCATTCAAAAATGCATCCACTACCTAGGCAAAGAAACTCCCAGGCAATGACATACGGGGAAACAAAATCTTTGTTGCTCCTCTAAAGCAGCCTTTTTAAACAAAAGTATTTTCAAAAACAATCAGTATTGGAATATCAGTTCACATATCTGGTTCTCTTCCACTACAGCACCAAAAAGGCTCATTTCCAGGGCTGGCTGATGGTATAATTCAGATAAAACTCTGGAGTGGACTGTACTCCCTATCATTCTTTCGTTTAAATAGACAGACCAAAAGACAGTAAAAGTTTACAGTCTCTAAAGCCACATTTTATTACAAAATACAGAAATAATAAAGTAGAAGATAAGTCCTTAAATATAAAGAATTCCCAGGTCTGCTGAGGGAGACAAAGTAAATAAAAGGCTCAGAAACAGCCCCCTTCAACAACACCAGGAAAGACGACTCAAGTTCTTTGTGCACCAAATTTATGAATAGCCTGTTCTGCAAATTTCTTCCTCTTACATGGCTCTTACCATGTTCAGGCAATGCTTTTATTTTTTGAATGCAATTAATCTCTCCCCTGCTCTACACAGCCATTGCAGGTTACACTCGGGCATGTCAAATTTCTCCCCCATACAGGGAATCCTTCACTTACATGCTTGAAAGCATTGTGGCTACTTCAAAGTTTCCAGTCCGAGCCATGGACAAACCACACGGGACATTGATCCTTGTGTCCCTGTCCTTTGCCACCTCCAAACTACAGCAACCAACTCCTGGTGAGCCCATGGGATGTTCAGGGCAGGTGGTACCTCTGTCCTGCAAGCCAGGGGTCTGTAAAACACCCCCAGCCATCCAACAGAGCTTCCTGGGAAAATGGCATTGTCTATTTTAGTACCTGTTTATACAGATAAGCTGAGGCAGCTTTTATCTTTTTCATAGTACTGGTATTTCACACTGTCTTTGCAGCCTCAGCTTCAGACAAAATTCATGCAGACTGTACCCCAATCTCTTCTTTTCTTCCTTATATTCACACATAATAATGAAGAATGAAAGTGGTTGTCAAATGCAATAGGAAATCAGGAAAAATAGCTTCACGTTTCAATTACTTTTACATATCATTAGGACTGCTTTGCAAATGTCTCCTTTGCAATTTCAGGAAACCATTTAAATCATCCCCTTCCAAGAGCACTAATTTAGACATTCCTACAGCCAGGTAGCCCTAGAGTGACTATCTTTGCATTAAACCACTGAAACTCCGAGAGAGGAATTTAGAGCAGCTAAGTTATAAATCTCTTGTTGCATTAAAGGGTTTCTTGTTAAAAAAAAAGAGGCTTGTTTCTCTCTTGTGACATGACTGAGCAGTGGATCTTTTAGTTTAGGTCATTAACACACCAGTATAAATCTATTTTTCACCAGTTTCACTCATGATCCCTGTGACAAAATATGAAGATCAGGGATTTTCAGAGTAAAACTGTCAGTCAATTCAAACAAACTCAGAAAGAATTACAGAATAATAAGGATGCATAAAATATTGGATTATAAAATTATTTTTTCAAAGGAGTCCTGAAAGCGCAAACATTATTAAGAACAACAGATGTGCAGCTATTTTATGCAACATATAAAACATTTTGCCTTTGACAAGATTAATGCGAGGGCTGAGACTTTCACACAAGCAGGACCAAAAAGCCTCACTATAAAACTGTCAGCTCCACTTCAGTAACAACCAAATATCTGAAATACTCTGGTTTTGGGGGAAGAACAGAACTAAATTGAAGATGCTGAATTAACCATTGCCAGTTTTAAATGAGATGGGGGGAATGAAACACCTTTCCCACAGTGCTTCAAACTTCCCTGCCTTGTGCCCTTGTTCTTTTTGGCCACAAAGGCAAACAAGCCTCATTCAATGCCTTTGACCTTTGCCAATGGTAACAGAGGCCACATTACTATGTTCTCACCCATTTGCAGTTAATCTGGTGAAATGAAGAGGATCATTGGGTTAATTAGGTGAACAAGGCTAACTAATGGTAATAAGCAAGAGAGTGCACAGAGCAGGCTTCAGTGGATAAAGTATAATGGCAGCTACTGGCACAGAGCATCCACAATTAAATCAGTCTCTGTTGAAGAAAAAGTAAAGTCTGGTCTAGCAGAGCACAAAACCCACAGCCAGCCATCCTGGCCTCAGTACTCACATGCCAAAGCCAGGCCTGAAAAGAATTCTTGAAAAAAGAGCACAAATTGCAACCTTGTTCTGTGAATCTCTCCCTAACCTGGAGACACTTCCATTAAATTTCACAGGCAGAATTTATAGTCTGGAGTTACGTCAAGGAGAAAGTAAAAGTTGCCTAATTTACCATGTGCAGCTCAGCTTTGACTCAGACTCTATTCTTGAGCATTACATTATGCAAACTACTTCATAAAGCTCCATAATCCCCTTAATGCAGCCCACACTGGTTTAAAAATTAAAAATCACTATTGTTTCCATTATCCTTTTAATTGGATGATGGCATGACTAATATACAATATAAAAGTCAACTATTTAATCACACGTAATCATCCTGTTTTACATTTTATTCATGCCAGGTATTTCTAAATTCAGATGTTAAATTGTCAATTAACATAAAATTTATAGCCTTCAAGCTTTTCAGACACACATTACCTCCGCGTCAGTAAAATATTGAAGCATGACTGAAATGCATGGTAGGAATGCTGTGTAAAAATCAATAACTGCATAACAGAGAGTGGATGTTCTAAACATTTCATGTCAGGTTATTATGATTTCCCTGTGCATGTGAGAGAGGCAGAGGGAGAACACAAGGAGTATTAGCCCTAATAACAAGACTTGTTGCATTGGCATCAGCTGCAACACTTCTGGGAAACCCAAAAATTCCTTTTTGCTTCTCTACCAGAGGATGAAGGAAGACAAGAATGAGAAGAGCACATAAGCCCCTGCCTTACTCAGCGATTTGATGAGCTGATTCCTATGTAAATCGAGCACCATGCAGGAAAAAAGGCATCAGAAACTCCTCTAGCAATGCTCACTTTTCAAGAGAAATTCCTTCTGGCTGAAGCAATTCCCCCATGCAATATTACATTGATTCTGTAAAGATATCATCTGGTATTTTAGTATTTAAGTGGCTGACTACATAAATTATTTGGTTAGAGGAATGACTGCACATGTGTTGTAGCAGGCAATATCAAAACAGATCAAAAATGTCCAGGATTAAGGTACACAGGCAGCTCCTTCTGACTGCCAACGGAGAGACCAGACAGTACATTCTTAGTTAATGCCCAATGGTCTTGCCTGTGTTATTTTCTAAAACATCTCCACTAGAGCTGATAATTAATTTTTAAGTAATTCTTAATAAATGTTGATTTGCTAATCATTTTTGTGGAAACAGTTATGCCATGTTTAAAATCTATTTTCTTATTGTTCAGATGAACTTTCTCTTAATGTAGAAAAAAAAAGCAAACAGAAAACCATTAAGTTGCTGAAAAGTCATGTTTTGACATTTTATAACCGATTTCTTCACATAGACTTCAGAATTACAGAATGTTTTTATGGTTTTATTTTTTTTCTAAATGTAAAAGGACAATAACTCAATGAAGTGCCTTGATTAACTTAGTCCATACTTTTTTATATTCAGTTCACAAACCATTCCAAGGCTTGAACTTCACGCTCCTGCCTCAGAAATATTTTTCTAAAAGATCAGATGTTCATTAGACAGAAAAGCTTTTTATTATTCATTCCAGTTCCAGCCTGCATTCCCTCTTTAAAGATAGGCTTGCCTATTTTCCTCATGGTGAAATATTCATGGATCATAATTTATACAAAGGAATAAAAGAGAATGCTTCTAAGTTTCTATAAAGTATGGTACCCATTTGAATGGTAGAGAGCACACTGGATCTATAGGGGATGTTTTCTGGGGAGGTCAGTGTATGAAACATCTGAAATACTTCAGTATTTAATAAGAGAAAGTTGAGATTTATGTATTAGAATACAATTTGGAGTAAGGGAAAGAAGGTAATATTTTTCATAATAAGGTAAGAATAAGTTACATGTAATTTAAATCATAAAGCCATTACAGAAAGCAGGAGTTCTTAAAGCCTACAAAAAAAAAAAAAAAAAAAAAAAGCAATTGGCTGTTATTAGAAATAAGTAGTAACTGGCTGAGCTGTACAACTCCCAAGCTGTCAGATGAAGTCACTCCCTTCCTGAATTAAATAGCTGCCACCCACAAAACAGATACAAAACCACTTCAGATGTGCAGAATGAAAGTGTAATCTGAAACAAAACAAAGAACACCAAAACCACACTCTTGAGAAAGACTGCTGAAAACCAGAAATGCCAAGGTTCTGCAATATTTGCCAAACAGTTTCTAGAGTTGTCCATCACAAAGAGGAATAAACAAAGCTTAGGTGTTACCAGAACTAAAAGTATCTACACAAATGGAGCTGCCATCTGACAACAATAAAATACTTCATTGGATTTGGGACGTTTTGGGGGGTTAGGTTGGTTTTTCTAGTAAGAACTGCACATGTAGTGTGTTTCTGAAAGGTTTTTGAGAGCTGCCTTGCAAATAAGAGGTTTATCCTTCATCTGTAAGGTATTGTAGGTAAAGTCTGGCAGTAGGTCTTGCAGAAATTACGAAAGTTGGAAGTCATAGACTGATTCCAAAAATTCCTACATGAAATCTATGGCCTGTGTTAGGCAGGAGGTCAGGCAAGATGATGACAGGGGTCTTCTTGGTCCATAAAACCCAGGAGCAGACGGGCATGGGAATGGCCATGGAATGTCAGTGGCTCTGCTTTTCCCCTGACACGAATATGGAACAGAGCCTGTTTATAGCTCTCTCCAACTGGACCAAGGCATGGGCAGCCCCCACTGGGACAACTGGAAACAGAGCTCAATTTAGGGGATTTTATTTCCCTGTGACACCAGCACTGTTTACAAACCAAACTCAAAAGCCAGGATTCTCCTTCCCTTTTTGATCCCAGTACAGAAGGTTTCAGATTTACATGGCATACGAGAGCCCAGGTCAGTCCCCCTGGTTCCAGGGGTGTGTGACTGGTCAGAGCTTCCCACAACACAGAGATTACAAACAAGCAGATTTCCAACTCCCTTCTGCCCTACCCTCTGCACAGACTGAAGGAAGAAAAGGTAATTTTCTGGTGCTTCTGTTTGCACTCATTCATTTCCTCCTAAACCTGGTGCACTCCCTTCTCCCCATGTTCCCCATCCACTACTTTGATCATCTCTGTTAAGGGAGGTGGAATAATTGAATTTTGAGCTTTTGCCCAGATCAGCTCTTGAACAGCACCCTGGCTGTTCAACATCTTCATCAATGTATAGGTAAAATACCTGCCCCAAAGTATTAAAAAAGCCAACCCCAAACCTGCTGCAACAGGGTTACTGTCCTGAAGATAAGCTATAGAAGCTTGGATGAAAATTGTTACTGTACCTGGGAAGGAATAAAAGCCTTTCCTGAGGCAGAAACAAACGAGTGTCAGAACCACAGTGGCAGGAAAAAGACACATAATTGTTTGCTCATATTTCCTCTCTTTCAAGTGAGTGGAAAGTGGCCCACAGCATCCTTAAGTACCTTTGTACACAGTTGCTGTTTGCTCATCTGCTTTTATAGGTATGGTGTTTTCCACAGTGCTAATGTGTTTTGTAGATGCAATAAATCTAAATAAGTATTCATAAAGACTTGGGTTTCCCCAGAATTACTCCCTTTCACATGCCTGCACAAGCCCTACCAGAACCATTTTACCTTATTTAGTGTCTTCTGTACAATGCTACTACATAATGCTGTTTAAGAACTACATCTATCATTGATTTCTTGCCCTGAAAATACAAGGAATGAAATCAGCCCATGTTCAACCACAGATGGCTTAAAACTGGATCTTGTTGAAAAGACAGATCTTCTCACAACTTCTATAAGTCATTATATTTTTTAACTTAACAATAAGAACAGCTTCAACTTCAAGCTTCAGATTGTGTTTGGTAGGTTGTGCTTTTCTTTCATCAAGGGCAATTTAGAAGTATATTTAATTTTTTAAAAATGTACAGTTTACTCCATGTGAATTTTCTTTTATTTTTGTTTCCTGCACTGCATATCTGTTGAAATGAATAACTGAATTGTTTTCAGTAAGACTTTAAGTAGGGAAAAATAATGTAGAATAACACAAACACTTATGGAGAAACAAACCAAAAAATACTTTGAGTTTGGTAAATAAGCACTGAAATCAAGTTCTGCCTCTGCATGAAAAAAGCATGTGAGTTTTTAACAGAAAAAACCTCAGATTTCCCATATTATGTAGTATAAATTTAATGCTAAAGAACAACAACAAAAAAAGGATACCATTTCGATGTCAATCAACAGCACCAGCAACTTCCAGTTCACACATCAGGCATTGTAGGGGTCCTGTGAGCTGCTGATGTGGCATTTCTCAAAGGTGAAATCCCATCATGGATCCTGCTGGGAACAGCTTCCCTGCAGGAGATCCCTGAAAAGGATTCACCTACCAAGTACCTCATCCCACTGAGATAAAAAGGGATTTGAGTGGCTCAGCTTTGCCTTTGCCCACAGCACTCACTGTGAACTCAACACATTCTTTGGGTTTGGTTTTCAGGTTGTGCATAAACTCTTTGTGCTTTTTTACCCTCTCTTTCCTTAGCCTGGAGCAGATGCTGGTGCAGCATCTCATCACTGTTCCTCTGGGATTATTCAGGGAATTTACCACACAGTAAATGTTCACAGCTCTTTAAGACATTTCTTATTATGCCCAGCACCACTAATTGCATCAGTCCATCTTGCATCACCCTTGCTCACTTTCTAGATGCTCTTCAACTCATGAAGATGCCAGAGATATTCACAAGTCTGGTTTCAGTGCTAAGAAATCTCATTTTTTATGCCTCCTTCTGAAAGTTTAATTTCACTGGCAATTTTTGGCACTATTTCCCACAAAGCATCAGGAGCAGATGAAAGCAAGTGAGTGTGGCAGGGTGGATTTAATATCTGCTTCTATGTATAACTTCTGTGAAAGCCATTAAAACACCATCAGAAAAGCCAAAGTTTCAAAGGCCATGCTAAGAGAGTGCTCCTGTTTCTACTGGGGAAAAAGGAAAGGAGAATCAGGGGTCATCTTTCAGACAGATATTTTCAAAAGGGCTTTTCTTCTTCTGAAAGCAGAGGACTCCTTTGAAAAGAACAGATATTGAAATTAATGTCTGAGCTTTCAGAGCAATAAGGGTTAATTTTTCCATTGATTTTTCAAGTCAAACTGACCACCCCATGTATTTTGGATGAAAACAATGATAGAAATAAACATTGTTAATGAAGCATATTAGAGTTACATTTAGATGCCATTGTGCTGTGCATATGGGGTAGGGAAGTATTTCTGCCCTGAAAACGTCTGGCAAAGAGGGACAAATACAATAGATGAACTGACTCAAACAAACATCAGGTCTTTTCCTCAGGTCATGGGAGGAATTAGTAAAGATCAGGTAAAGGAATGGGGAAAAAACAAAACAAAAAAACCCAAGAAGCTACTAAGTGAAACAGAACTGAAGAAAGAGCAGGTGGTATGAAGTGAAAAATATTAAGGAAATAGTCAAGCAAACTGAGACAAACATGGTAAAGTCCTGCCTGGTTGCTTCTGCTACTGCTCCTGCCAGCTGGGGTCTGGCTGGCTTTCCCATGAGGAACAAAAAAAGCACTGAAAGGAGTCCACACAGTCTCCTATCCAGGAAGGATATTTTCCAAATCAGCCTTAGGAAATTGTGGAGCATTTACATGATGAAAATGCCACATATGGTCCTCTCGTTTATAAACTATCTTTACTAGTAGGAGACTCTCAGTAGCATAAGCAGATTTTAAAAAAAAACAGCTTGGCTGGCTTCCCTACAGAACTGCAGTTGCACAAATATTCCTTCACAGAAAAGGCACAATTCAGAAAAAAAATTAAAAATATAAACATGAATCAAAATGATCCTCCTCCCTCAGTGGATCCGTAAAGCACCTGTTCCCTGAGTGCAAACCCCTTTCTCCATTCCAAGGGCGATGTGTTTGCGGGCAGGTGAAGGCTCAGCAACTTGCAAATGCAGTAAATTATACAGTGGGGGAAAGTGAGGGTGACAGCATCCAGCTGTAACACCAGGCACACAAAGTATAGGTAAACAGTTTAATTACCCAAACCTTGTCAGCTCTACAGAGGAACTGATGAAAGATTAAATTTCTTTTTTTATCGCCTTACATTTCCCCCATGTGAACATTCCCCTCCCAGAAGTACAACCCTTCTGTTCAGTTAAATAAACACAAACACAGCCTGGCCATTCCTTCTCAGCTTCACTTTGAATCAGCCTTGTACCATCCCCAGTCCTTCTCCTTGTCTCCTGGATGAACAAATGTGTTTGTGGTAAATCAGATTTCTTTTTTCTTGGTATGCAGTCGAGCCAAGGGGAAATCATTCTCTGTGGAAGATTTTTGCAGCTCATAAATAGGAATTTAAGGCTTAAATAATCACATATCCTACATAACACCAAAGAGGCACATGACCTATGGCAGCCACAGGCTCTGATTTGGGGTTTGGTTATAGTGGTAACAGCAAGGCTGCTAGAAACTTCAGCTGAAACACAACTGATCCACTGCCCTTGTCCCTCCAAAGCCACTGCCACGTCCAAGAGCTCTGTCCCTTGTTCACAGCTCCCAGCAAACAGCAGCAGGTTGTGCACTGCGAGTGAGCAGAGCCAATTGCTCAGAGCAAACCAGGCTTGTGGCAAAATCTCTGCCAAGCTGAAGAAGCAGATTTTACTATGCAAATGGCAATTGCAGCAATCTTTACAGAGAAACTGTTGACAAGCTTTAGGCAAGGTAAAAACAGACAGAAGAAAGCAATTAATTTATTATTTTCCTCAGTAAAGAACAGTGTATGGGTAATGGCCCATTGTAAGCATGAATAATACTGAAGCTGGGAGCAACATGGTATAATTTTAACATTCTACAGCCCTTTTTAATCAATCTTATTGATGTTCATCACATCTATAAAGCTGAAAAGAATGGGTTTACTAAACTTAAGGAAAATATAAGATCTCATTTTGCGCCTTTCAGTTTCTTCATTATGTTGCCATAATGTCATCAGTGTAATATATTTCACCCTTTTGCCTCTGTTTTAGCATTCAGTTTTTGATTCTGCTGTGATCATGTCTGGTTCTTTGAAGCAATGAAATGAATTATGGATATTGCTTTTACTCCACTGCTCCACTCCACATCTAGGAGAGGAGCAGGATGTGCTGAGAGGAAAAAAATATTCCCTGCTTTAGGACTGGGAAGTCAACACTAAAAACCAGAGTATCTCATCACCCTCCATACTGTGAGAGCTACCCCTGGAACCAGTAGAGCCACATGGCTTTGCAGGAAGACTTTAGCCAAAGATTGGCCAGTTTAGCAACAGAATCACAGAATTGTCAAGGTTGGAAGAGACCTTCAAGATCATGTAATCCAACCATCAACCCAGCAGCACCAGGACACTGTGCTGATGTCTGTGGTGTAAAATGAGATCCAGAGAACTGTGTTGTTCCGAGGGCAGGGAGGTCAAAGGATCTATTACATCTTCCAACCCCAAAGCTTGGGGCAGAGCTGTGGAACAGCCACGTGGTCATTGCTGTCACAGTGTCAAGAGCCCACTGACTAACCCTGGACAAAGACTGCAGGATAAGGTTTATTTAAGCCAGTCCTTCCACAGAAGATATGCAAGGTTCTAGTCTAAGGTGGTAGATCAGCAACCTGTAATGGGCAAGATCAACACTGAATATTCCTCTGAGCCAGCAACTTGCTCTATACTTGATGGTTTTAATTAAATACTCCAAGGTGAAACAGCTCTACTGGAGCACAGAGGTATTTTGGTTATGAATGGCTCATGAAAAATCCAAACCCCTACTCCAAATCAGGCAGAAAAGGCATTTAAACTGAGACCTTCAGCCATTGTGGCTTGAGGGACTCTTGCCAAAGTCTTTCAGAGTTGGCTGGGAAAAAAAAGAATTATTGTGCTAGGGCTCATCTCATGTTCTCAGGTCTTCCTTCCAAAGGCCACCCTCCTCTCATGAAACCAAGAGAAATCACTGCACAAGAGCTGAGATTTAATTACCAAAAGAAACTAAGGCTGAGAACCATGTGCCATGATTTAGTTGAGGTGGTGTTAGGGCATGGACTGGACTTGGTGATCTTGAAGGTCTCTTCCAACCCAGTGATTCTGTGATTCTGTGAACTGAAATACATTGAATTTTGTCAAAATTTTCTGCCTGAATGAAATATCAAAATAATTTTAGACTTTCCTTGCAACAGACACAATAAAAAAGGTAAGGAAACAAAACAAAATGAAGATGCACACACAGGGAATTGTTATCTGAAGGATTTTGCTTTACTCAAAAAGTTTGTGTTTTACCTGCAAAGTTTTCAAAGTCATTACTGAGCATCTTAAATAAAATTATTCAGAAATTGTTTGTAACCACATGCTTGCCCTCAATCTGCCTCATCTTAGTTTGTAATTCCTTGGGGAGAATGACACTTTTTTTAAAAACAAAAAAAGCAGAAAACAACGTATTGGAATCTTACCTCGTTCTTATTAAAAATGAGCATCTACACCCAACTAGTTGTGTGCAGACAAAAAAAAAAATCCGTGAATACATAATTTGAAACACAACAGTATGCAAATATATTCAACAATTCATCTTGCTTAAGAAGCCTGAGAAAAAAGGCACATGAAACAAAACAGCATGTGAGGCGTTTCAAGTGCATCCCGCTATGTTCGTAGTGATCCCTCAAAAAAAAAGGTAAAGAATGGGAATTAGATCATCCATTTCATGATGACTCTGTAAAATGGTGATCCAGAGAGAATGAGGCCACAGTGAGATATTCACCATCAGTCTGGTTACAACACCTGGAGCAGCAGCTGCCCTGCCCTCCCACTTCTCCAAGACCCCCTAAATTAATCCACACAGCCCCATGAAAGGGGGGGTGAACACCTCAGGGAAGGGAGAAAACTACAGGAACTGTTTACCTCAGAAAAAAAGTTCACATGTAACAATAGGCTAACAAACTACAGATGAAATATTAAACCCCTAAATGCACATTTGAATAATTTAAGCCATCCAGATCTTTAAATTAATTTACCTCAAACTAAGTTTCAATTAATATGATTCACTGGTAGATTTTTATCAATGCTTAATGAGTTTTAAAGAAACAACATGAAGTTCTGAAGTTTTATTTTGTTAGCTAAATCAGATATTTAGCCTACTTTTCAACTGATAATATATGAAATATGTTGAATTAGAAGCTTTCCAGATAAGGCAATTAGCAGTTTTACAGATTAGCCTGCTCTGTACTGGAAGCACAACACTCAAACAGGCACAGTTCAGTGTCTTTAGTGTAACACACACTTACGCAGACAAAACCCCATATATTTCCACATTAGTAGGTGTAGGAGACAAGAAAAGTCTTACAGAATAAGTAAAGGGCCTGTATTCACTTTGCTCACTTTGTTCACTGATGATTCATGAAAAGCACTTTGGGAAATGTGCAGCTGGCATGAAGACAACAAGTTATGTAAGGTTCGTGTGAGCAGCGCCTGAGCAGGGTGCTAACTGGTCAAGAGAACGTGTGAACAGCAACATAGGAGGTGGCACGTGGCCACTGTGTGTTTGTTTTAGTTAACAAAAATGCTAACAAGTATCATTTTAGCCAGAGCATTTTTAGCGCAGTATAAAAGCCGAGCATAGTCCTACTGATGCCATGAAGATTTTTTGCCCTTTCTTTTATACTCCTGTTATACCTTTTACAACCTCTGTACTCCTAGTGCTTTTTGCCTACATTCTTGGACTTGTTTGTCAAGCTGAGAGACTCAACATTTTAGAAGCTTCGTAGCTAGGGATCAGTGTGCCCCAGACCCCAAGGTCCTCTCCAGAACACATTCTGTAAACCAAGAGAGAACCATCCAGGGGAAGGTTCCTTGGGGAGGGGGTCTCACTTGAGCCTCTCATTAGGGAATCTTTGATAGATCTGCTAATTAGTAACACCTATAATGTTATACCCGATCTTTTGTGGGTGTGCATTGTGGGGTGCATTTCGGTGCATTTGACCTGGATGTGTGCACCTAAGGATCCTTAAAATAAATACCAAGGTAAAATCCCTTTTTCCCTTCCAACAGTGTTTGACTCTTGATTTTAAGACCAGGAAAAGGCATCACTACAGTATATAAGGCCTTGCATTATGGTAATAAACTTGATTCTCTTTGGAAGAAACAAGGGAGTCTGTGCCTCATTTGTGACAAGTAGGTGCTAAAACCAGTGCCTATCAAAGCTCAATTAAAAATGCAAGCTTTGGACATAGCCTTAATACAAGCTTATATCCCGTTCAAGCTTTTACTTGCTCTCAGGAATCCAATTGTTGCATAACATTTATAGACCTGTTTCCTTTAGTAAATAACCAGGTAAGTCCTCAGGGACCTAGGCAACAATGGTCAATGTGCACTGCATCCACAATCTTATAAGCGGGAAGGAAACCCCAAAGTGACCAAAGTCAGGGAACTGCTATCACCTTCTCCTGTTACTTATATGATAATGAAACGTTCCCCAAACTGTTCTTATTTAATCAAAATGCATCACAGTGCCTGAGACTTAAGCACTCAGCATATGCTTTCAAGAAATCTCTCTCACTTAAGGCAGATGTTCGTAAGAAGATTTTTCATTTGGATAAAGGTTACTGACTATAGCTGGACAGGTCACTCTGTGCCACACAGCAAATTGTTTCTTTGACTCAACATGAGATTTAATATCCTGTGAAACAAAGCAGAACATGCTTTTTGTTTGCTTACAAAGAGCTTTATCACCAGCACACACCAGTGATCACTGGCAGAACAGAGTGTAATGACCAAGACACACAAACCTCTCTGTCCTAAAAGCTCCAAGCACTGGGCAGCACCCACTGAGTGGTCACAACACAGGGAAGAAAAGGGATGACTCTGACCATAACAGTAGGGTGGCCTTTCTCTGTTTCTCTTAACATCACTTGTGCTTTTGGCCCCCAAGGCCTTGTCCCATTTCCACAGAGACAAAACCAGAAGCACTCAACTGCCAGGTGTGTTTGGACCAACATCTCCACTGCCTTCACCATTCCATGCCTCTAACCAGAGACCCATTCACAATTTCAGTGGGATTGGGATGGCTGGCTCTGTAGGTGACACAGGTGAGATAACCAGGCACGAGATGCTTCTGGGTTGCTTCATGACCTTAATGTATGAGTTTAGTCAGCCTTGACAGCATGAAAGTATATCAAGTTAGTCCATTAAATGTAAACAGATTTCTTGCATGCTTGGATATTTTCCAGTCTGAATTTAGGGTAAAAGATACATTTAATACTCCACAAGAAACTCTCTACTCTAGATTTTACTGTTGGGATTGCAGTAGAAGAGCTGCTGTGAACAAAGGAGAGTTTGTGCTGCTCTTCTACAACATCTCAACACCATCACCTGTTTTCATATATCCATCTTACTTTTTCTTATCTTTATTGAATGGTTACATGGATGGCAAGATATTTCTCTCCCATATCCTCTATCTGATCCGCTTGAAACGTATTCATCTGGACAGCATGAAATGAATGAGTAAAACCCATGACAGTTACGTTCGTGGTGTCAGAAAAAGCTCAGGATGTGAGAACTTCATGTAATAATAGTGGCTGATTAAATGCTTGACCTCTCAATTATTTTTGCACTTGATAGAAAATGAATACAAGAACCTTGCAGAAGCAGAAGACCAAACTCATCCCCAGGTATTCCAGGTCCAGTAAAAGCTTTCATGATCTCCTACTACCATTTTTTGTCCTGCCTCAGTCTTCCACACCCACCAAGAGAAGGTGTGCAAGCACACCTTGGGAAAATTCCAGGGAAAGCACACCACTAGAAGAGGCTGAGTCTGTCCATACAGAAAAGCCCCAACCATAGATATTTATTTTGAGGTGTTATCAAGCCTTTCAATGCATTAACATTTGGTTTAGATATTAGAAAGGACAAAAATATAACTGCAACAGAAGCTTTCTAAAAACAGGCAGATAAATGCAGCAAGTCCTGCCTGTCAGCAGCTGCAAATCCCACACGTGTGGCTCATTCTCCCACCACACTTCATTTGGGAGCCCAAAACTGTGAACACCAAGTGCCTGCTGTGAAGCTGAAGGCACAGAGGTCTTCATGAGCAGAAAGCTGAGAGACACCTCCTTTGACTACTGCCAAGTGCCCAAGGCTGGAAAACCACGGCAGCACGCAGACAAGGAGATGGTTTAGAGCAGGAGAGGGTCTTAGGAGATAATTGGCCATAAATCATTTAATCACAGAAAACACCCAGAGAGCAGAGACTTAGTTTGCAACAGTGTTTCAAAAGATAGTAATAATAATCTTATTGCTCAATTAGCAGCATTCCTTAATGACCTTGTATTTGGTTTCAGGGTCTTATATTCACAGAGTATTTTTACACTCAATCTTCTGACATTTCATCTCAGACATTTTACAAGCAATCACTGAGGTAAATTGCACTTGAGTTATTCTTTACAGCACCACGCACTTAAAAGGTATGAAAGTATTAAACATAGTATAACAAACACTGGTATTTAATTCTGTTATATAAAATATTTTCATCACCATCCAAAAAGATAATGCAGATAGCAATTATGATAATAGTGCAGATTATAGACTACAGCACTCATAATTTACCTGTTACAATTTTACTAAGGCAAGCATTCTGTAAGTCTCCATACTGCATGTCTATTTGCAAATTCACTGTTCAACCTGCTCTGGCCGATGTTATATGTATTCATACATATTCAAATAAAAACTGAGAAAAGTATATGACTTTGAGTGCTTATTAGAATGCACGTTGCTCAGCAGATATATTAACAGGGAGCTTTGGGTTATTAGCATTGCCAGGGCAGGAGTGCAAAGAGGAGCATTGTCAGCCTTGCTGTTCTGGACAGGTTCCAGGGCTGGTAATTGCTTTCTGCATGCTGGAATCATCCCTGCATTTAGAGTCAAGACCTGCAGTTCCCAAACACTGTAAGCTGAAGTAGACTTTGCACCAGCCTGCTGGAGGGACTATCATGTGTTAAATGACTACAATGTCACAACAGAAAGCAGTGTCACAAGCCACTGTAGCATATATTGCAGAGATCAGAAGCCTCTAAGTGTAATTTAAAGGTGGCAGTCTAAAAGGGGGGCGAAAAAAAAGGAGGAAAAAGATAAGACAAAAAGGCCCTTAAGTTCTCACAAAGATCATCCTTTAAATCTGTACTATTAAAACAGAAGTAAACCACAGAGAAAAGGGATTGAAAAAACCAAATCCTTTTTATTCTTAATGACTTGGTGGACACTCATCATATTGGTCTTGTTGGCTCATGTTCTTGATTAGCTTATCCTCAACATGGTGGAGGAAAACTAAAGAACAAGAGAAAGAGAAAGATTTCACATGTCTCTTTCAAGATCTCTTGTTAACCTCCGGGTTTTGTGTTGGGTGGTTTTTGTTGGTTTGTTGTTTTTTTTTTTTTTTTGGGGGGGGGGGTAGGTTCTTGCCTCAGCTGTAAAAAAACTAAGAACAAAGAAATATGTCCTTACTCCACATCATTGTGTAGGCACCAGATTCTGTCAAAGTGATGTGCCTCTAGGATTTGTTACAGAAGCTGATACTTCAACAGGTTTTAAAATATATTTTTAATAAAATAAGATGGAAAAGGAAGAAAGAGGTTGCAGGGAATGGTGCTCAGCTAGATGAGTGAGAGCAGGAACACTGAAGATTCCAGAAAAACTTTAAGTTTCACTCGAGCTGAAGAGCCTACATATTATTTTGTTAAGCTAAGAGAAATTCACTGCTCAAAGGAAAAACTTTTAAAGACTATTTACAGCAGCCCATCTGAGCCATCTGCCTGTCAGTGCAAATGGCTCAATGCAGTGCACCTTTCCCAGGCTAATCCTAGAAGGCAGGACATCTCTTTTAGAAAGAAGAAGCAACACCACAGCTTAATATACCTCATGCAATTATTAAGCCCCTCTTGGATGCCTGTCTATTTTAAAATACTCCTTTTCCTCACTGGTATTTGCCAAGGTATTTTTATTATTTCTCCTGTCCCTTTGCAAGGTTTTGGAATCTCTAAGTTCAGTCGTGTTGACCCACTGGGTTCACACATCAAACATCTCCTGCAGGTACCACAGCATCAGTTCAGCAGAAAACCCTCCTGACCTCTCTGTTTATCTTCCTGAGTCAGCCCCAGAAGGAGCAAATTAAAAACACTGAGGGAACTCAGTTCCCTTGGCTGTGAAAGGGAAGGGAACAACAGTGAAGGCTGACATTTTCTGGTAGTTTTTCTCCTTCAGAAAGATCCTCTCCTGCTCTTTCCCAAACAATCTTGACTGTATCCCAGACAAGAAAATAGCAGCAAATATAAAACAATAAATCTAAAAAAAAAAAAAAAAAAAAAAAAAAAAAAAAAAAAAAAAAGACCAAACAGTTTCTTTTGGAATCAGTGTAAGACATGACCCTCATTCATTTGGAGTCGTACCGATTTGGAAAAAAAAAAACCAACAAAAGAATCTTTTTTAGACCGAGTATCCAAACATCTGCAGCCAGTTAAACAAATTAAGCAGGACCTGTTTGGGGAAGCTCTATCACAGAGCATTTAAATTTTAAATAATTTTAAGTTTTAAATTTCTAAGGAAAATGAAACTCTGTTTTCTAGGTACACTTCATGGCTACCTGACACTACACCTCTGAGTAAGAACAGAAGAAAATTCTCCAAATTTTGGCTGTACATGAAATGATTCACTGTGCATATTGACAAAAACTATGCTAGGTGCACATCCCTTCCATTACAGGCAGAATTGTTGATTTTTTCCCCCTGGTTTGTTTAATTTTCTTCCAAATTTATTAAAAAAAAAAAAGCTATTATCCAAGTGAGACAGCTGCTGCTCAGAGCAGCAACTGGAAAAAAGCGTCTAATTTGTTACTAAGTGTTCAGGATGATAACAATCACCCAGACATCTCACAAAGGGAAAAAATCAACCGTGAATATTGTGGGAGAAAATGCACATTCTCAGTGACTGACAAATTAGAACCTCTCTCTCCCTGTTCCCTCCCTGAGATTATTTTACTTTTATTTTCTACAGAAGAAGCTGTGGAGAACAAGCAGGGAGCACACCATGGTGAGTTCCACACTTAGCAAAGCCACCACAAGGACCAAAAAGGGTTTTCCCACAGCATCCGCCATATTAAAACATGCAGCTGGATTCAAAGAACATTCTCAGTTCTCCATTTGCATCACACACTCTCGGGTTAGCTCACCATTTATAAAGTTGTCTTAGGTTACAGTGTAGGATGCAACCAAAAGTATGCATTCCATTGTACCTATGTAAGCTGTTGTATCTATGTAAGCCGTTAGGGTAAGTGGGGCAGTGTTCTTTATCCTCTGCATGACTCAGCCCTGATAACTCCCTCTGGGGACTATCTCCACTAATGGGCCATCAAGGTCTCCCAGGGTGATTCGTAGTTACATCATCCCATTGTGAGATGGAGGAACCAAGCATTCCTACCTGTATATCATCTGAGGACTGGAACACCAGAGCAGTATCTGTCACTGGATTGCCAGAGGACAAGTGCTTGACAACCACCACTGGAGAAGCACCAGACCTTTCTACAGGATCGCTGCTTTGGCAGAACTACGTCCATCACTCCAACAGGACTGCAGCCACCATTTAATTGGACTGCTACCACCACCCTGACTGACAGGGTGTCAGGTCGTATTCTGACTCTGTCAGGTTAAGCCAGTGTTTCTGTACTATTGCCTTTATTTTAATTTTCCTATTAGATTGTAGTTCTAACCTGAAATCTCCCACTGGTTTGCTTTCAAACTAGTACAAAAGTGTAAAAAACCACACATTTACAGAGGAAGTCACATTTAAGGGGACACTGCAGCCACCAAGACAGATATTAGCATAGTCTCCTGTACAGGAGGTTTTAACATATCTGTAATAATAAAGTGCTAAGAGGATCTCTCCTCTCCCTAATGAAAACCTCTTGCTTAATAGCTTGCGTTCTTCAGCAATTAATTCATTTATTCTTTCTGGTTACCCCTTAAGCAATTCAAAAGCAGACCAGTAGAAATCCATGCCAGGACAACAAGAGCCAGAAATTGAAATGGAGATATCATATATTCACTACAGAAAGTTTTCAATAAAGTTTAGAAAGATAAATATGGACCCAAACATCTCTCAGGTTGCAGTTTCTTCTTTCCCACAATATCCTGTGGCACTCAGGACCCACATGAACACAATCACAGCCTTAAGTAGGTCTCCAATATCTTTTCCCTGAGTGTGCCCTTACGGGGAAATACCAGCCCAGTAGCTGCCAAGCTAGTTAGAAATGCCTGGGGCACCAATTTTTGTCAAGACCTTCCACTCTATTAAAAAGTGCCCTGTTTCCCCCAGGGCAGAAGGTCACACAGGACTGATGGGTCCACTCTCCTGGGCCTGTTTTGAAAGGAGAGTTTTACATTTCATAGGGTGTGACATGAGCCTGTATTTTTAACTTAGATGTTGCTGAGCAGACAAAAATTGAACCCTCAGCAATTTTCTCTCTTTTCCAAATGCAAAAATAATTGTCAAACTATTAGTTAGGATTTAAAATATCCAAAGAATCTAAATTTCCTTCCAGCACACCCAAAAGAAGTACTATCAGTTTCAGGAAGAGTAAGTCAAATAGTTTTATTGTCTTCTGGAATACAAAGATTGGGCTATTCTGACTCATTCTTGAAGTGGTTTTCACACTAGTAATGAGACAATGACAAACTGAATGGCTATGTCCTTGTGCCTCATGAGATAGCCAAAAATTCCATTTTCCAGGAGAAAACATCAGTTGAGGGATGCATAGTGCACAGAATGGTTACAGAGCTTATAGTAGGTCCAGAAAGTACCCAGAAAAACAACTCTGTTTTACAGCTATTGAACTGGGCCTCTCCTGTAGGATTTGTATGTGCACTGAGGAACATTCACAGCCAGGAATTGTTCGAATACACATCTAAATGGAAAACAGCACATTCCAGGTGAAGTCCCAGTGCATTATCACCCAACCATTCCCTTACCATGTCAGGGCTTCCAAATTTCTTCCAGTCATCCTCAGATCAGCTGCAGTGAAGCAAATCCCTTCCATCAGGAATAACAGTTTCTACAGCTGTCTGTGGGATCCAGGAGCCCTCACCTGCTCACCACTCATAGCCCTGGGAGAATCTACATCTGAGGAGCCAGTTAGTGTGTTCTGCTTTAATAGAACTCAATTCAGAAATAAAATGGGACTAATGTGCAAAAAGAAATGAGAGCAACATTTTAATAAAGACTCATCCTGAAGCTTCATATTGGAAAATATTTCAAAAATCTTACATGACAGTGAGGGGCATGTTGTAAAATGGCTTCACAATGGCTTTGGGAAAGTTCCTCTGTGTCTTTAAGCATTGCAAATAGTGAAGTTGCAGCTTAGACTGCAAGGGAAAACTGAACTCATAAGGACGTAGGTGGGCATTCCCTAGGGACTGATAAAGCCACCCAAGCACGAGGTGCCTGACTCCACTGGGAGCAGACTCCCAGAGTATTTATGCAAATTGTATAATGTGCCTGTCTGCATCTTTTCATGTTTTATAAACACCTCTTTGAATGTAGCCTTGGGTGCAATACAGACCAACCCCCGCCCCTCCAAACAACAACAAAGCCAATTAAAATGAGGCTTCCAAGTAGTATAGTACTTTTTTTCCCTTTCACATAAAAGTAGAAGATACAATGTTTTACCTTCCTCAAACAAATGTATTCTAGAAGGGCAAAGCATTGTATCCTACACTTTTATTAGACTGGATCTCAGAACACCCTCCAACAATAATTAATGAACATCGCCTCACTGCTCTTCTTTCATCTAGATAAGCATCAGCAATATTTTACACAGCAGGGAATAGGGGAACACAGGTATTAAGTGCCTTGCCCAAGGTCACAGAGTGAGGCTCTACCAGAGTTAGACACCCATCCATGACTCTTAAAGATGCTGCTGAAGTGATGCTGCTCCTCTTCAAATACAAAGCTTTGTAAGTGCTCGTGTGCAGCCTGTGAACATCTTTAAAATCCTTCTGAAGAGAAGACCCTCCATTTCTCTGTTGTGCTGCCTGAAGTGGGGAGCAGAGCTAAGGAGAAGGGGAAGGGCTCAACAGGTGTCCAACAGTGCTGTACCCTCCCTTTTTGGCACCTACGTGACCACCTGGCCTGGCCCAGAACTGCGCATGGGACGAAGGGAAGGCCAGAGGAAATGGAGTGTGCTGAGGTGTCACACCACTCAGTAATCCTTCAAAAACTAAGAATTCTGGACTGTATTAATTTTTCATCACCCCATCTTGCTAGTTAGGCTCTTTTCTTAAATGTGAAAATAATGGCCACAGAGCAGTGCAGGTCACTGGATGTCATGGGGATATGGCAGATTTGGGGTCTTTGTTCACATGTCTATTTCTTGGAAATGGGAGAACAATCTACAGCAAAAGAGGAAAAAACCCCCAAACCACTTGTATGTTATATTTTTTCTGTCCTAGACAGCTTCATGATCTATACTGTTAATGTCATGACATAGCTTGTTCTAATCTTCAACTGCTTGTCACCTGAACTTGGCAAACTTCAGAAGGCCAAAAATGGAGAGAAGGCAGCCAGTAATTACCTAGGGCAACCCTCCCCATCTTACTGTTAGGAGAGGCAGAAAACACAAATTATTTGGTACCTATCTATCTATTGAAAGAAAGTGGCTACAATTTAATGACAATATGCTTCTGTTATTATGCCACATCAAAAGTTACCAATACCATCAGTTTTAATCAGTACTTTTCAAGCAAAAGTGAGGAATATGTGTATTCCTTATGATCTTCCAATGCAGCTAACATTCTTTGTTAGCTGCACTGTCCCCTGTTACCCAAATAGTGCTGTATCAATATTGGCTGTACAGTTCAAATGGGATTAAAGCATTTTGTTGCACAAAGGTAAAGCAGTGGGATTTTGTTTTATCTGCTTCCCAGCTACTAAGAGTTTTTGATACACAGATTTATCCTCCTTTAGCAGTTCCATAATATCTTTCCATAGTTCATTAAAAAATAACAAGACTAATTAAGCATCACTTTGAAAATTTATCATCTGCTAGGGGGAGAAATGTTTCCAAATATCAAGGAATTACTCAGTTTTCCATATTAAATGTGTCTGACAGAGAGAGGAGTTTTCAGCTCTTTTGACTGCTATAGCTGTAACCAGACTGTAGCTATTGGCATTATTTACCACGGTTTACCACAAGCTAAAACTTTATTCACAAGAATAGTTCTTCATAAATACAAGCAGAGATGCCAAAAAATTAGATTTAAGGCCCTATTGCCTGTAACTGAGCTCTTTATGAATAAGGATTACTTGCAAGAGCAGAAGGTGACCAAGGAGATCACTAAATCAAAACACAGACTCAACCCCAAAAAGGAATATATAATAATGAGAACAGGAGAAAAGTAAACAGGGCAGACATTTGGAGCTGGAGGAGAGTGGTAACAGAGAGTAACCTGCACCTCCCACATCCTCAGTAGTGGAGAAAGAATCAACTTTGCCTGTTGCTGGCAGGAAAGTCAGAACATTGCTCCATTAGCACTGTCCCATGGCCTCATGCCTTTTCCCCTCCAGAATTCCACCAGCCATAACCCATCTCCTCACCTTTTTAGAAGCAGGGGAAAGTTGCAAACAGCTACTTCCAGCAGCTTTCTGATGGCAGAGATTTTCTCTTAATCAGGAGAATTCCCCAGAACGCTTCTCAGATTACTTTAAACAGACTTTCCACTGTGTGATTCCACTTGCACCACATAAATTTGCCTACTAAATTTAAGAATTTGGTGCTGTATTCTGAAAAGATATGAGTCATCAAATGAAATGCTGAAAAGCCTTACAGGTATAGAAGACAATAAAAATTCACCTTGTCAAGTCCAGCAGGCCCACAAATGCTACATTAGTCTATGTTACATAGCAAAATTCACAGAAAGTAAATTGCAGATGTTAAAAATGGGATCTCTAAGAGGATATTCTTTGACAAGCAGTAAGGGGATTAGAATAAGAAATATGAGGTTAGGATAGTTGCATTTCAAGCCTTCATAGTTTTGTTGAAAAGAAAAATCTACAAGCTGACCTTGTGGCTGGATTACTGGGACAGGTACTGGATCTGAGGTATAATGATCACAAAATGGCTTTTACCAATTTTTACTCATTACCAAGACCCCTGGAGTCCAAGCATCCATGCTCAGAAACTACAGGAATTAGAAGTATGGGAGAGGACAACGTGGAGAAAGTGGGATGGTGCTGGATTATCATCCTGGCTGATAATGCATCATATCCATTCTCTAGGTGACATATCTTAATGACAAAAGAGGCACATTTCACAGTGAGAACAGCCTTCCCACAGCAGAACTGGACAAAGTTCCAGCTCATGCTCTATTTGTGTGTCTTGGTTGTCCCCTGAAAACAAGTTCATGGAATAGAAATCAAGTAGGAGAGTGTGGAAGTGTGGCTGGACCTTTATGTTACAAGATATTCCCAGATCCTTCTGTCAGGTGTAGCTTTTGATAATGAATCACAGGTCACCAGCACTAAAAAAGTGCACGTACGCCTTATGTCTGATGAAATATTTAATATGACTGTACTAGAAACCCTAATTATGTGTGGTGAGTTTAAAGAGAATCACCCAGATTGGATAGTGACTATTAACCAGCTGTGATGGGGAACAAAGGGAAAATAGCCTAGACTAAGGAGCAAACAGCAAAGGCATTTATATAACTTACATACACCCTGATCATTTGTAAATCAGGATTGGGAAATACCAAAGCTATTAGCCTCACACAGGGTCACCAGACATTTGTGTTTCTATCCAACACTTCATTCTGAAGTGATATACACAGGTGTGGGTAGGAATGAAAGTCATCCAGAACTCAAGGAACTCCAGATGCCATAAAAATAAAAGAAAGCAACCCTATATTTACAAGATTAAAAGTTCCCCTTCAAACTGTCACCACTCAGACACAGTACATAGTTTGTTTTGGTTACATCTGAAAGGATTGTATATTGATACTGAGCATTTCCTGAGAAGTTTTAAAGAGAATGGTCTCTCAGCTGCTTGATTACTTCCCATTGAAACAATTCAAAGAATCATAGTTAGTAAGGGCACACCAAACTCTGTCTGAAAGAGTAATCACAGTGGAACCATTTACCCACTCTGTATAAAAAATAGTTCTTACCTCTCATTGACTGTCCAATGTTTGATTTAAAGCAGGATTTTTTTTCCTCAATTTGATTTGCAATTGACAAGATCAAGAAAGACATTTTTATTCTTTTTTACTCCTATGGAAGATTTCTGCCTTTGTACTACCTTCAAATACAGGCTCATATTCCTTTTATCAATTCATAATTCAAATAAGGCACCCTTTCTTCTTTATAGGCTTACACTGCAACAATGCACATTAGTTAGAGATGTCAACGTATGCTTTATTACAAAAGTCAAACTAGGCTTTATCCATAATTTTCTAAATCTCATTAAAGGGTCTTTCATGTTGCAGATAGGATAAAGTAGCACTTTAAACTTTATAACTGGTGCAGGGAATCTATTGCCATCGGTAGTTCCAGCAGATGACAAAGGAATGCCTTGGGGGTGAGCCTGCTCAAATGCAGATAAGCTGCCCTGCAATGAATCACTGTCCTCTGCAAGGGACTGGCTTGTTAATAAAAGGTCAGAGATCACAGCATCACTATTTCTCCAGTAGAAAGAGAAACAGGGACTGGATTTTCTTTATCACTCCTTTTTTTCTTCCTTTCCTCCTCACTGAAGTACCCTTAAGCATCTGTTTGTGTTCCCACTGTCTCTGGTTTGCAGATGAGCGCTGCCTTTTGAGACAGCACGATTGTGTTACGCATTTCTAACTAGCCAGGGCTGCTACAGAGTTGGACTGCACACATCTCAGAGTGCTTTGCAGGATGTGATTCAGCTCCACTTTTGTTGTTAAGAACATACATTTCTCAGTAACACAAAGCCTCAATTTTATAAAATTAGGCTAATACCAAAAGATGTGCCTTGGAAGACATTTCTAATCAAGGATTATCCTCTAGGCCTGTCAATTATGGCACTTTTATTACTCTTTACTAATCCCACAACATTTTCTGAATGAAAACATAATAATGAAGGTATCTCTATATAACTTACCAATTTATACGTGGCAGTCAAGGTGAAGTTTCCATTTAAAACTTCTTTAGCCTCAGGCTCTAATTCAGCAAAGAACTTAAGATCATGATCAAGTGCTTTGCAGCACCAGCATTTTGGTGGGTGCATCTTGGCTCCACAGTCATTTCACAACCTAAAATTCCATAAACATCAATCACAGCTAGTTAATTCTTCTCACTGAAGTTTGTATTTGGCCAGAAGTCCGGGGATACCCCAAATAATTTTTTATCATGATAATAGTGAAATTTGCAGTTAAAAACTCCAGGGCAGCCATTCATATATTTAGACTGAAAAGACAGTACAAGTATAAGAGCTCCAGCTAGCCAGGAAATATTTCCCAACAACATCATATATAATTGGTATAATCCTGTTTAAGATTATGAAATGCACTCTAGGGAGCCTGCTCCCAGAGTAAAGCAATCCAAAACACATAGACAATCGGGTCCCAGACATAATCCTTATTATTGCATTTTGCAGAAATTCTTTTTCAAAGTGATCCAAAAGCAGCAGGGCTGCAGAAGTCAACAGGATAAACAGGAAACCTTCCCTGAGAAACCTTCTTGACTGACAGATGGGAGTGAAGGGGAGATGCAGCACAGCTGGGATTCCAAAGGAAGCATCTGGTCACTGCTAAATGGATTTTATCAAGAGTGGAGGATTAGATTTCATTAACCTATACAGATACACTGGGTAAAATTCACCTGAGCAGAGCAGTACATTTTACACTGTAGCAGACTTACACGACTGTTGAAGTGTTGTGTGGGTCTTGTCCTGATATGAAATTCCAGGAAGAAAGGGAAATAATAAAGGAGAATCTTGAAAGGCAGTTTCTCTCACCTGCTTTTCAATTTTCTTGTTAGAAACTTACATTACAGCCCCAGCTCATCTGACCTCATCCTTCCCCTACAGAAATCTCACCATTTTAAAAGGATGTTTCTAGGCTGGCCAGCTATTTATTATGTAAGTAGAGAACAGACTCCACACAGTATTTGCTGCTTCTGATACCTAAGAATTGCCACAGACATCCAGACTTGCAGTCTAGAAAGGAATGGCAGAGAGAATCTCTCATTAAAGCCTCCTTTGGTCTCAGTACAACTGTTGGATTAATCACTTAGAATGGCAGCTGTAGATCTTATGCTTAAGAAGGGTTATTAACACTTCTTTGGGGACTGTGTTTGTCCTCTTTTTGCTCAGTTCCCTCCAGCATCTTGGGACATTCCCCTGAATTGTTCTATACCATGTAAGACAGCGCAGTCTGACAGCAAAGTCTCTCTTGCAGTCATAGCTGAACAAAAGTGGTCCAAAATTTTAACAGAACAACTTGGCAGCATTTCCAACACCCTTCTGTGGATGACCACACCTGTGTGAAGGGGAAAAGTATGCAGTGAACTCCTGTGAAATTCCCCTATACACAAAATGTTGACTCTGAAATACGTGTATTTCCCACAGAGGGAGATTCCTTGCCACTTTTCCTACTTAAAATTTTGAATGCATTGGAAACTCAGAGGAACATGCAATCTACACCACACTGAACTCAATTCTCATTTATACAATGCTCCATTTACACTAGTGCCAGCTCAGAGGGCCTCTGCAGCAGGAGTAATTACAGCTATGCACACTTCATGGCCCCATTATTCCAACCAAGTGGCGTAAGGAACCTCTGATGCAGAAGGAAATCAGGCCTACTTATTTTTTAATACAGTGACTTTAATATGGTTGTGTTTTATCCTCAATTCTGTCTATGTATCTCAGTCCTCTCCTGTGCTTTTGTGTGGTATTGCTTGATACTGTAGTCAGTTCTCTTGGAGTACTGCATGTTTAATAAAATATCAGAACATTAGGGGTGAAGAGTCAGTTCTTAATTCAAGTCACATCCTGAGTGACAGAGGAATGAAAGCCTATGTGTTTTGAACTTGGGCCATTTTCTTTCTTTCAGATATATTTGTGGTTCTGCTCTGATATCAGGTCTGCTCTCAGTACTTTATTTATCAACAGCAACTCCACACTCACTGGATGGTGGAGATTTCTCAGCTCCTGTGACATCTCAAAGTTTTGAGCTGATTTGATTCTCCTTTCTGGCAATATTCCCTGCTCTTGTTATCCCCAGCTTTAGTAACTAGTACACTAAAGGAAAAAAGTTATTTTCTTCCTTTTAATAATCTTTCTGCCATAAACCAATTACAGGCATCATCCTTGTACTTAATCAGAAATTTTCTGGACTTCTTTTGCCATTTATTCCACCATACTGCATCTTGGAAAGTTCCCTAAAAGTGTAAGATAAAAAATAAAATAGGTGTGCTGGGACAGGCTGTAGCTAGTCATACCAAGGGATTGAGATACCAAGGGACACATTCTAGGCAACCATCTCAGTAAAGCTCTAAGTGTCCTGGGGGTTTTAGGTAACATAGCAGGGGTAAACATGACAAGGATACCACATCCATCAGTTCTTGGAAAGCCTTTGGGAAATCTCTGAAAAGCTTTAAAAAAATCCTAGAAACATTCTAGATCAGTGGTATCCTTGAAAAAAATCTACAGCTAGAGATTACTAGAAAGCTCTGGAGAAATTCTAGAAAGGTTTTCAGCTGGGAAGATATTAGAAAACATGAGGGATTTCCCCAAAAGGTTACACACTAATGAATTCATGAAGAAAAAACAAAATAAAAACCAAAAAACCATGGAGAAGTTCAAAGAAAGCAGTAGGGAATTAGTATCTTTTTAATATTCTGGAGTGCCATACATCTTCGGTTAGGCATCTTTAAGGAAAAGGGAAAAGTTACGCAGCAATGTGAATAAACAATAAAAGGGGACAGAAGGGTAAATGACAAATTAAGAACAGTTAATTAGTGATGCTAATAAAGCATTCCTCATTGTTGTAAGAGAAACCCATTAGGTGCAATCATCTCCACAGTGACTTTGCAGGATCTTTATCTCTTCTCACCACAGAATCCCACTTTCTGTGTTGGTGTGTTAATCCTGCTTTCCAATCTCTTCGGGGGAAGGCCACAAACCCAGTGATGTGTTCCTAAATCTGACAGAAGTGTGGAAGGAGCTTGAAAGTGCTCTGACCATAGAGTTTTTCATTTGCATCATCTCTGTGCCAGGTCTACTTCTTGATGAAGATTAGTGTAAGTGCTGTATAACTACTGTACTTCATGGTTTATAAAATATTATAATGGTCTTGGTGATGCTGTGGCCAGAAAGGGACCTTTTATCAACAACTGTGTTGAGGAAAGAAACCTGATTATAGTGAACTTAAAGATGGGGAAGGGCCCTACTTGAAAAATCTGAGTTGGCAGCATAAACTGTTTTTAAAATAAAATGTGAAGGCAAAGCATCTTGGAGAAAGGATCAAGAGGGAGGGAGGAAAGAGGAGCAGGTGTTCTGCCGTAGCCTTGGGTCATAGCAGCCCATGGATCCATGCACACAGTGAGGTTTCAGGAGGCTGAACTGCTCCTGAGTGAGCCCCTCTGCATGACATGACCTAAAGATTGAAGTGATGGCACAGGGGAGAACTCCTGACCTGAAACAGAGGCCAATCTGAGGGTAAGCACCTCCAGGAAGGAATAAGTTTCCCCTGCATGGAGGCCAGCATATTCCATGCAGGGGGTGAACAGCTGATTTACAAACTGGAGTGCACCCTAATTATCACACCCCTCAGTGAACACCAGCCAACATCATCCCCCCCCTCTGGAGGTGAGGCAGCTCACACAAACACAGCTTATCTCTGTTTCCACACAAAGACTCCATGAGTAAGACCTAACACTGCCAGAAGACAGAACATTCACCAAGTGTTTGTCAGGGAAAAACAGGTCAAAGCCACAAGATTTCCAATTTCAGCAGTGGAAGCTGTATTTCTTGCAGTGGAAGCTGTATTTCTTACAGTGTCAGATGATTTGGGGTTTAGCTGTGCTAGACTTTTTATTTTTGAACCCATTAGCCCAAAGGACTTGGATGCAGGCAGAAGAAATAAAGCAGAGGTGAAAGAACTGCCTCAGCCAAGCAGAGCGAAAATGTCCTGGTACCAAGAGTCAGGTTGGTTCTGCAAAGCTGGTTTATTTTCTGAAAAAAAAATCAGAGCTCTTTTTGGTTTTATTTTCCTAAAGAAGAATAAGTCCTGTGCTAGAAGCCCATTAGTACCAACTGTAATTTAAATGTCTGTAGGAAACAGGTTCAGGAATGAAGGACACGAATTCTACAAGGCATATTCACTGAAATCTATTTCTGTGATGTAAATAGAATGCATGTGAAAGCTTTGCTTCCTGCAGCATCTAAGGACTCATATGTGACAATTCTGCTAAAGAACAAGGTAATTAATTATCATGCCAGAAAATACTGTAGTGGGGCTGCCCTTCTGCAGCTTCTTTATGCAGGCAGTTCCACACCAGTTGTTCCAGTTGTCCCTGTGCAATATTTGATTTTTTGAAAGCAGCCTCACAAATACAAATGAGTACTTCAGCTTAAAATTAAAACTTGAATGGAAGTGGTTTCAGGGTAAAAAGCAGAAAGAAGGTTAACCTCATACTATATGAACAGATAAAAATCTTTTTCCTGTGTTCTGGTTCACTACAGGTTCCCTTTTCCAAATCTTGCTAATTGCATCCTGGGAAAGTATTTCCTGTACACATAGACATATATTTATGTGTCTATATTGCATTTTCTGAGTAAAAAATCAGATCTGTGCTCGCAGAACATCACAGAACTCAATTTTTCATATGTTGGTAGCTCCTTATTCTGATTTGCCTTAGGTCTCATATTACTTTTAAGTATGTAAATGCTCCATGACTTCATAGGTACATCTTCTAATACTACACCATCCCTGAAAGCACATCTATGAGGCAATCTGGTGAGGAGCTAGCAATTAAAAAATAAACCAACAAAAAAAGAAAAAAAATTCAGATTTATCTCTGTTAAAGTGAATATGAGTTCCATACGTAGTACAGATGTTTTACAAGTATATCTTAGGCAGGCAGTAAAAAATACTCTCTTCCATGCCCATTTCATGTTCTCACGTCTAGACTGTTTCTCAGTGCAGAAAAATCAGCAGCAATGGCCTTGACTGTAGACATTTCAACAGGTTTGAGCTCCCAGTCATTCCTTCTTAGGCTGATAGGAATTTGCAAGGAACTATCATGTTAATTCCAGAATTTCCTGTTGCATTTAGGAAGTCTCTCATCCTGAACATGTTCCTAGTCCAGGCTCTGGTGCTCTCCTGTGCTGTACTATTGTGGACGTGATCAACCAGCACAAGACAGGACTCAGTTCAAAAGATTCCCTACACGTTTCAACTCTTTAATACTAATTTAGCAACAAAAATATGTTACCAGTTCCCTTGCAGAAGGCTGTTTGCAAGGATGACATCACTGTTTGCTGCACCATGCATGACACATTTAATAGGTAGGACAAAAAAAAGACAGGAGTGCTGAACAAGAACCAAAGGATTTGGATGCATGAATAACCCTGAAAAAGGTTGCTATTATGGTTACTAAATCTTCTACTGCCTTTTTGCCCCCACCCCCTTTTCCCCTCCCCCAAACAGACTAAATACAGAAATGTTTCACTTGCTGGAGCTGCCTCCTTGCCCTGGTCTTCCAGTTGTCCCCTTCTTTACCAATTCCTGTCACTGTGGCTCAGTTAAATTGTTACAGAGCCTTCCCCACAATAATGTAATTTCAAAGTAATTCCCGACTACATCCATAAATTACCAAGCCCTCCACGTGCTCCTGGATCTCTGGGGGAAAGTAACCAGCGAGTTTATGTAAGAACGCCTTGCACAGGGGAAAACAGCTGAAAGAAATTGATGCAACTTAAACTTTTTGGTCAGTTCCACTTTGTTTTATGTGTCTGAACTGTTCAGCTCAGCCAGGACAGCAGTTGCAGGCAGAATTTTCAAGGAGAACTGTCTGCCTGACATCTTAAAGATATCCCTGCTAACCTCAACATTTACTTTTGCATTGACATTGATATTGATGAAGTGACTTGTCCAGTGGTGGAGGTTCTAAAATGGATGATTTCTGTGTAGCATGCTAGAAATACAGAATATATTCTCCTTGGTGTTTCACAGAGCAATACTGCCACAGAAATACACATTATGAAGCTGTTTTCTTCATGGTGGCAAGTCGTATTTTGGGAGGAGAGGAAGAAATCCACATGATGGAAAGAGCATAATACCCAAGGAATTCCCAATGAGGAACAAGGGAGAAACAGAAAGACTGGGAAATAAATGCAAAGATAGATTTATGGCAGTGCTAACAGATTGAATGAAATGTGGTAGAAAATACAACAAATTGGGAAATAAATATTGAACTTCTCAGCTGCTCAGATAGATATGACTAATATTTATAAATTGGGTGTGTATGTAATTCCAGTCAGCTGGCAGAAGATAAAATCCTAGAAAAGACAAGGCTTTTAGCAACCTTTTCTCCAGTCAGCAGGCCACTGATCCCTGAGCTCTTTTGACTTGATCTGCTAACTCACGGACGGCTGTGACTTAGGATTTTACTTCATTTTACTTTTTCCTAGTGACATTTTACATTTTTCTACTGAAGAGGCAAAAGAGAAAGAGTTTAACGTGCTTTCACTATATGAATATAGAAATTTTAATAAACTCATTTATAAATGATTGTCTGTAATGCTGCTGTACAGTGCATAACGAAATCTAATTAACCATAGTGAGTCTAGCAGCACTTCCACTGTCAGTCAACAAAGCTGCACGACATGATGAAATTATTATGTGTGCTATTTGCTCTATACACAAATTAACATTTTGGATGGTTGCTACCATGATCCTTTTACAGGCTGAACTTCAAATAAAGTAAAACATACACCAAATAGCATTAAATCTAATTGAATAATGTAATACTAGCCTCAGTCCATTTCTCCCCAATCAAAGATGTAATAGCTTTTGTAATACTAATTATTAATGACTTGCAACTTGTCAAACAGATTTTTAATAGTTGAGTTAGGATACCCACCAGCCTGTAATTTTAAAATTGTCTTTTATTTACTACGATTACAGATTTTAATAAGGGATGAACACCTAATGCACTTAATAAATTTTGGCAAAAGATGGTTCCTGTATTCTGCACCTGCAGCTCAACTGAGAAATTATTATTGTGATTCTATTCAATAGCAGGGCACTTAAATAGTATAAACATCTCTAATTCCAAATAAAAGTCCAATGGCTCTGCAGAAAAACCCACACAAATTTATGTGAGCAAACCATACAAGAAGAGTAGATTGGTGGCTCTTGGTTTTGGTAAAGGTGAGTGTATAAGAGATGATTGACATGAAGAAGTAATAGTGTGGATAGATAATTTTAAAAACCCCAAAACACTGCCTCTTCCTTCTCTAGCCCATGGGATTTACCTCATGTACAGAAAAACAGGCAGTATGTTCTCCCTGTCCCACGGTGAGGGGGCATGTGTGGCAGGGATTGGCAGTGCCAGAAGGTGGAAACCCTCAGGAATTTCAACCTCTGGGACCTCCAGCTCCCCAAAACTGGCCTGACTGCAATCATGCCTGTCCTGTCACCATGAGTGACCACAGGGGCAGGGCCTAAGGGATCAAAATCTGTCTTGACATACCTGATCAATAGCTCTCAATAGTGTCATTTGCCTCTTCTCCTCTCAGCAAAGTTCTCTGAGCTGATCAAAGACACAATCAAATGCTTAATCTTAATCATATGGGGAAGTATTTCACTGAATGAAGACTTCTACTGGGGCCAAGTTAGTCCTTACATCTCCAAGCCTTACTTTAGTTTACCACTTCTATTATTTTAATGAAGAGGAAAAAATTCATACTGTTGCCAATAAAGTGATTTACAATATTATGCATGTTAGTTCCAAACATTTTCCAAGTATTTTTTTTTCTTGATGCAGATTATAACTGAAATTCTACCCTGTATATACAGCTTACTCATACTAAATGAGGTTTTTCATTTCAGTGATTAAAGGCACAAGGACAGAAAGCAAATTGTGGGGCACGAAATAACTTGTTCATGAAGGAGTTAAAAGTGTTCATCAAAAGGAGCACTTTGAAAACACAGGAAATTCTGATCCATCACTTAGCTGTGGTCTTGTGTGACATTTACAACAAGTGTGTATATTTTGAGATAGTTGACAATGACATCTTTATGTTTTTGTTATCAAAGCTTCCATCTCACAATCGCCTTTGGTCCTGAGTATTGTAAAAAATGTGCCAGGGTTATGGCTGTTCATACCTCTCCACTTCTAAGTGGTACAATGATCAGAGAAGAGCAAAGTTTTATGATCCCTTCAAGGTATTTGAAAATGACATTAAATGGCGTTTATGAAGATTTCTAAAAGTCAGAAGAGTCTTCTTTTCTTTTTGTGGGCTTGTTCTTATCCTTTTGAATTGTGATAGATGCCAATTCCTCCACTCTCCTTCTAGAAAAATACAAAGTGTAAGTTTCACACGTCCCATAAATCCACTCGTAGCACCTGCAGATCAGTCATCATGGACTTCTTTCAAGCAACAGCTTTTCTTAGGACTCACATGGTATTTATCACCAGAGCTTACTGCGAGCATTAACTGCTGTATTTTTACATCTTTGTGAGGAGTAGCCTCATTTTACAGAGGAAAAGTGAGGGAGATGAACCGATTTAGAACCAGGCATCAGTACAAGCAATTCATCCTGGAACTTGGAAGATTTACAGGAAGGAGTTAGGAGAGAGCTGTTTTCTTCTGCAAATGAACACAAAAGTTCAGTTCACACAGGAGCTGAGAAGTGCCATTCCAGCTGCAGCTATTCCAGTTATTGACTACAAACTGCAGTTGTGCTGTATACAACACTGTGTCTCTCCAAGACTTAAAAAAAACCCCAAAACCTGACTGCATGGTCTCTTTTAATCACATGAATAATTCCATTTGCTCAATTACTTTTGTGATTAAAGTTATCCAGCTGGCAAAAGGCTGAATTGAGGCTTAATTTCAAAGGAAATGTGCCAAAAATCAAAGGGTGAAAGTCCCATTCACTTTAACGGGGAGAAGCTCAGGCCCATAATTGCTGCTTTATGGACATTTGCAACAAGTGAGAAGTTGCAGGGAACAACATTTAATGTTAAGTTGAGCATCTTAATCTCTGGTTTCACAGTACTCATATTAACTGATTTTGCTTAAAAAAATAATACCAGAGAAGTAAGTAAGGTATTTTCCTGCAGAAAAAAAATCTGTTTAAAGAAAACCTTGACTACAAAATGTTAAAAATCTAGAGACAAGAAGGATACTAACTACTGAGCATGGTTCCCTTCCTTCTTAATTGCTATTCATAACTGCAGAAAAAGACAATGTATTTCCCAGAAAAAACAAAATGGTTCATGCATTAATACAGAAAAATAGCAACTAGAAACAGGCAACAATTTCAACAAGACTGTGCCTCACATTCCACAGGTGCACAAACCAAACCTTCCACACAGAGTGAAGCCAAGGAATGTGACTTTTTTCCTAGATGCTTCTCCTTTAGGTTCTAGAGCAAAGCTCAGGAGAGAACAACTTCTAATGAGTTCATGCACCTCGCCCTGGGCAGCCACACAGGAATCAATGTGTGCTCAGAGTTTACCTTTTTCCTGCCGAATGTCCTGGTGGCAAATCTTAGCACAATGGGAAAAGTGGCAAAATACCTCTTACATCCTAGTGGGAACATGAATATTCAACTCAAACCACCCCAAAAGCAACATGGACTTAAAATTTCCAGCATAGCTACCTTGACTCACACATCCAGAATATTACTATGGTATTGCAATCACCATTTCTATAAAAAAATTATATTAATCAGGCACCAGGTGACAGTTGGCTGTCAAAGTCTGTAATGCGGAACCAGTGAGATCCATTTCAGAAAATTTTTCAAGATGTGTGTTCTTTTTTTTATAGTGAGATGACAAAGAGTTCCCAATATCAAAAAATACACATTGCTTTTGATCTTTTAATAATTCAAGCTTACAAGAGACAAGGATGGAGGCAGAGAAACAGAAAGGACAAAGTTCTCTTTCCTGCTTTGTAGCTACTGCAGGTAGCTGTAGAAATAGTCTCCCTCACACCAACAGAAGTTGCCTGAATGTGGCAGAAATGGTCTTGCACAGGTTCTGAGGCAAGGTGCAATTACAAGCAGTGTGGGAAACCAGCCACCTGTGACTGTTGATAAAAGAAAGGGTCATAGAAGAGGCACCAGTAGAGGCCAAATAGCCCTGTTTGCCTTAAAGACACTGCTGGAACACTGGGAGTTTGGCACAACTTCCATCCACCCATAATCTCTGATGTGAGTCACAGCCAAAAGCTGGATTGGAAGAGTGTCCCTTCTCATCATCCCCTCCCTTGGACTAAACTGCAGTCAGTTAGTACAAAAACAACCCTCCCCCCAAATCCTGTTCTTTCCTATTTTTAATTATTTTTAACAGGCAAGTTTCCTAATCTACTCCCCAGCTGTGGGAAATACAATACTATAAGGACTGTAATCACTGCACCACCTGAAGTCAATTTTATCTGGTGGCTTTGACACTAGAAAAAAACCCAACAGTTTTCCTGCTCTATGTGCCTACTCAGAAAACCCCAATTCTGTGGGTGCCAAACTGAAAAGAATCCCAGAGAACCTACTGGGGTTTGTTGAGGAACTGCAGGATCACATAACATTTTAAACACGTTGTGACTGACTTCTCAGTTCCAGAAAAACTAAATCACTGCATTTTACATATGTCTTTTTGAATTAGAAGAATGTTATTTCACAAATACTTGATGCCTTAGCACTGTTTGCTGGAGTTCTGACATGAAAAACGGGGGTTGGACTGAAAAGAAATCTTTATTATAATGAATAGACTGGCTCACAGGAAAAACACTTTGATTGACTTCATAGTTAAGTGTCAGTCAACTACCTTCTTCCTCTGTTGGGGGTGTTTTCAACTTCAAATAAATTGCATCATTATCTCTACCAGCAAAATGGAAATTCCATCTGAGTTTTGATAAGGACTATCAATACAAGAAAAGAATTACCTTAATGCCCATTGCACAGATGGGTTCTTAGAAGGCCGTATTTTTATAATGATATGTTAAATTTTTTATCAGTTTTCCTAGTGAGATCAGCATTATTTATAAGCACTGAAGACATCAGAAAACACAAGCATGGCAGTAACAAAATGTGCAACAGGAGCACTAGAAATGATGTGGCAACATTACCACTGAGTATTTATAGCTACCTTCTCAGCAATTCACCAGGGGCTTTTCAATGCTGACTTTCTTAACCTCTGAACAAGAAGTTACTTAAGCATCTTTGTAATTTGAGTGGGGCTACCTAAAAGCTTAAAATGAGACACGTGACTAAGAGGGCTGAGTTCAGACACAGACAAATAGCAGATTGTTGTGGGCAGAAGATTGCTGACAAGGATGAATTCCAAACATTATAGCCAAGCCTTTGAGCCCCCTCCTCCTTGGTGACTGGGACCCCTAAAACAGCACATCCCACACATCCAGGGAGCCGAGCAGGGAGGGCTGGAACTGCCTGTGTTCCCTCACCTCTTGCTGGCCAGAGCTGCTGTATCACCTCAGACCTGGGGCACTGATGAGCCATTGCTACTCCTGAAGTAGCCCAAGTCAATCCTGCCTTTCTCCCTGCAAATTATCAACCCGAATTCCCTGCAGAATTGTAGCCCATTTTATAAATGCAAGCTAATGAGATACAGGCAGCTCAGCAGAAACCACACAATGTTGGCACAATCAGTATTTTAAATTGTTTCTTAATCCTACACTTATTCCTTGAGATTGGAGTTCCACAAACAGAAAAGAAATAAGTAGCAAAAGTTTGAGTAGACAAATTTTTGTTTCTTACTTTAAAAGAAATGTGTATACAATTCTTTATCATAGCTTTAAATGTTTTCATGGAATGCACAGAATTTTTCAGGTAGGTTTTTGACTATTTATTGTGACTTTTGCTGTCTCTGAAGTTACTGGAACTTTCATGGAAAGATATTCATATGTACAGTCTGAACACAAAAGCCTTTTCTGTATTCTACAAACAATTAATTTAGTTGCAATAAAAGACTACTAGTGCAATTTCTACCTGAGTATAAGTGTAAATAAAGAATAACCCTGAGACGAGGAGGCATGGTGTAGCATTTATGTGCTTTATGAAAGCAAGGTTCAATGCTATCATTATGATAATTTATTCCAGGCAACCACTTCCATCTCAATAGTGGTTAGGGTCCAATTCTGGTACAGATTGGTAAAGTTCCCTGAGCTGGACACCAGCAGACTGATGGTTTGGGTTATCTTCTACTGCCCATTTGGATTTGGGGACCTGTGAGCATCCTTCCACCTGAGTGAACTGCAGCATTAGCCCTTTCTTTGATTTTGATGTAACATTGATTTTGGTTCATGCTTGTATCCCAGGCTACTCCCAGTGGTAATTTAGATGCTGACTCACAAGTCCTTCCATCATCCGTGCCATGGGGCCACAAGAAAGAGCAGGAACTGTTCCAGCTCTGCCACCTTAATTGCTGGAAACATGCCAGAATCTTTAGCCAACTTCAATAGCAGGCCCTTATTGATGTGATTTATTTTAACAGGATTGAGCCAAGGAATGCACAGGAAAACTGCTGTACCTGACTGGGGGAACCTTCAGCAGGGCAGAAATGAGGAATGGCAGCAACCTCTTCCAGTGACACGGGGGAAGCCACAGTTCAACCCATTTTGCTCAGAAGTTGTCCAGTTCAGAATAATTTCTACAACTGATCTTTCTTGATTCAAGCTAATTTTGGTCAAATGAGTCCAATGCTGGCTCCTCTGAGCAGGTATGAACCTATGTTATGTCGGGATTAAAACCTTTTAGCATGTGGAGTTAGTAAGCACCTTTTAAACTCTGTTCACAGTTTCTATGTATGTTTCTATGTAAATCTGGCCTGAAGAAACTTGGGTGTCCAGCTTGTAATTAATACATCAGGTGCTTCTTAACTGCCTGAAATCCCAGCTGAAAATCTGAGATAGTAAGATCCTCACAATCGAACTACACGAACATGCTTCAGAGACCTGTCTGAATCCACTTTGCAGTCAGTTTAACTTCCAGACACATGAGTAGTCAGTCCAATGACTCCAGTACAGCTTAAAGGTTGCCAAGATGAAGTTCAAGAAGTTTAGCCAACTGTGTAAATAGGAATGGAATTCAAATAAGGACAGTAAATATCAACCCACTTCATTTTAGTGAGTTACAGGAGTTTTGAATGGAAACCCCTACAATCAAAAATGGGTGCTGCAGCCAGAATTTTGTCTGTTTGGAATGTCCCTGCATTGTACACAGCAGAGTGATGTTCTGCTCCTGCCTCAAGTACACCCTGCTATATTAAACCACTTCCCTTGGGATCAAACAGACTGTGCCAAATTCTGCAGTGAAAGCCTGATCCAAACATCATCTCAGTCTGCAGAAATATTCCAATTGATTTCAGCGGGCTTTGGAACAGGCCTATATTGACATCCATTCAACTTTATTGAACTAAGTTTTCCTGGGGAGCTTCAGGAGCCAATATGGCCATAATGACTTCAAAGCCAAGCGTGAAGGCCACTGCCAGTCAAATCACATCACAGCAAGGAAATGATAGCTGAATGAACTCATTGTTATTTACCTAGGTTTAAAAAACCTCAAGTTTCCAAGCTCACTACTGTATTTTCCAGGAGAAGGAAACTTCCTATTTTGCTTTTGATCCCTCACAGATTTTTCACTCTGAGTCACAAACTACTTATTTCTCACAGGCCACTGAAATAACTGTAAAGTTTGCATGAGCATGATAAGCTTACTAAAAAGATGTGTGAAATTTAATATATTTGGGACTTTTAGCTACCTGCTAGCAGCCAACATCAACTACCTAATTTTTTCCTGCCATTAAACTCATATTAAAGTCCCACTGATCATCAGTAAGAATTAAACATGAGGTTGCCCTTAGGTTTTGGTATTCTCTCAACACCAATTCAGTTCTTTGCTGACCTAGTGGTCAACACCCTTTTACAACAGGTCATCTCACTTCCTTGAGACATTTATTTCCCCACATGTAATGCCATTAATTTCATGGAGACTAGTTTGGGAACAAGTATGACTGTGTAAATATAAAAGACAAGATCTCTTTGGGTGTTTATTATGCTCTGGATTTGGATGTTATTGGAAGAAATTATTTGGGAAAGCCCAAAAGACAATTTACAGGCAAATCCGTGGAAAACATTAATCTTTCTGAGTAAAGGAGTTTAGTAAACATCAATGGAAATCTTTACTGAGCATTTCCTAGAGTGTGCTTACATACATCTAGACTAGAGATAGATACTGCCACTCATACCTTGTATAATCCCAGGAGATATCAATCTGTATTTTATTTTAGTAAGGAACAGAGAAGAGAATTGCATAGAATACTTGAAACTTCACTATTAAAATGATACTCAGCACTCTGCAAATCTGTCAGGGAAAGGATTCCCTCCTGCTGCACAGCCCCATTGTTTAACGAAAAGTCCACCAATATACATGGGGATTCCTGTCCATAAGCCTTGAATGACAGTCTCTCATGTCCAGCCTCACTGTTCTCACTGGGCAGATGATGGCAATTAATTTGATAGAATCCTGAGTCTCTTTGTAAGCTGTAAGAGATGGAGTAGACATCAGCAGAGACTACTGCAGTGCAAAGAGCACTTGCACTACCCTGGGAACCAGCAAAATGAACACAAGCATCACACTATTAACTGCCTGCAGTCCAATTCTTCCTTTCCAAACAGTGATGATTTTGTCCCATCCATTTGCTTCGAAGCACTCAAGAAATCTGATCTGCCACAATTAAATACCATCAGGTGTATTTGAAACCTGGGAGGTCTACACGTCTCAGAGATGATGGAAATAACAACGTAGCTCTGTGGTTTCTTCTCTTCAAGATGGTTTCCTTCCCCATTCAGAGATCCAGGCATCCTCCTTTTGCTAGAATCCATACAAAGGTGCATTTTACAAGTTTGCCCTTGTTTGCCCCAAGTATGCCCAGGTTTGAGAGCTGTTTACAAACTAATCTGTTTTCAACCTATTCTGCATGCATCCCCCGCTGGAGTGTTTGTAATATGACCTCTGCACACCTGCCAAGAGCTGGGAGATCAGTTTGATACCCAAAGCATCTCTCTCCCTCCCCCTTCCCTCTGCCTTGCCGTGATCAACGAAGGCATCCGCAGTCGAAGAGGTTGCACCTTCTCACACCTGCCTTGAGCCGGGATTTTCGTTTGCAGCCCTGAGCCCCTGTCCGCTCCCTTCTTCCACTACAGCCCGAGCCATCCTGCCGGGCGCCGCGGCCCAGGGCAGCCCCCGCGCACCTCCCCGCGCCGCGCAGCACCCCAGCCCACGGCCCTCTGCCTCTGCCAGCGCTGCTTTGCTGCGCTCAGTTCCCCCATCCGCAGCCACGGAACCGGGCTCTCCCCGAGCTAGGTGCGCCTCTTCTCAATTTTTTTTTTTTTCCCTGGGGTGGCGGGGGAGAGCAAAATCAAACTGGCCGTACATTTGAACCCAAGTAAGCGGCATTCTCTGGAATGCACCTGCGAAGACAGCCCGGCGAACCGGGCGCCCGTGGGAGATCGGTCGGGCGTGCCCCGGCGCAGAGCGGCCCCGGCGCAGAGCGGCCCCGGCGCAGAGCGGCCCCGGCGCAGAGCGGCCCCGACGCCGCCGCCCGCGCAAGCACCGCCTCCGCGGCGGAGCGCGCCCGCCGGCCCGCGCCCGTGCGCGCCGCCGCCCCAGCCCCGCCGTGCCCGCCCCTGCCGCCCGCGGGCCCCGCAGCACCGGCTGCAGCCCGGGGACATGGCCCAGTAGCCGCGGTCCGGGGAGCAGGGGGAGCTCCGAGCAGCTATGGTACCTCCCGGCAGCTGAGGTGGAGGTAGGCGGTGGCAGCCGGCGGCTCGCAGCGTGACCTCGATTTGTTTTTGGGACTGCAGGCTGGAGCGGCACGTCCGATGAGCTGGGAGAGATAAAAAGCAGGAGGATTGGGGGTAAGTAAGGGATTGCCTCAAAACTGGCAATGCTTTTTTCATTTATTTTTTTTTTAAATTTATTTATTTTTGGCCGGGGGAGGGAGGGGAAGCTATGCAGAACTGTTGTGCCCGGGGAATGCTATCAGATATGCACTGCAGCGCGGGCACTTCGCTAACTCTCGGTTGGAGCCTCCCGGTGCCCTTCCGCCACCAACCCGACAGAAGTTCGGGTCTGAATCTTTTTTTCCCTCTTGTTTAAATAAGTTTTAAAATACTGGCGTCCTCAGCCAAGCCACCCGGCGATGCGCGCAAGCCACACTTGATGCAGACTCCGCACTTGTGCCGTTCGCACTGAGGGACGCACACACCCCCCACCCCTCCTCCGCTGCCGCACACCCCCGTTCTCAGTTGCGGGGGGCTGCGGGGGCGCATCCCGGGGCGCATCCCGAGGCGCATCCCGGGGCGCATGCCGGGGCAGGCGCTCGCCGCGCGGGGCAAGCCCGACCCCTGCAGTCTCGCGGCGGAGCAGCCGCGGCGCGCCGGGATTGCGGCGGGGCCGGGGAGCCGGGGCTGCGCGCTCCGAGCGCGGCGGGGGTGGCGGGGCTTGCAGCGGGTATTAATCTCTTTCCGCTCATTCTGTAGCAGCAGCAGCAGGAGGGGAATCCCCCTCCCTCCGCCGCCTCCTTGCCCGGCATGCCGGCACTGCCCCGCTGAGACGTGCCAAGAGTTTTGGGGTTAACTTGCGCCTGGCCGCCCCTGGAATAGAGACTCTCCGGATATCGGATCGGTTGGGGTTTGTTGTCTATGTCGTGTTGGGAAATCTGGTGGATTTTTTTCTCGCTCGTGGAGGAAGAGCCCGGTGCCGGCAGTTGGCTTCGTGGTCTTTTTTGGAGGGCGAAGGAGGGGACGGGATCTCGCTTGAGCCGTGCGGAGATAGAGCTCGGACATGTGTTGTCAGCACGTCTGGGGAATACAGTCTGCAAGTCCGAAAGAAAATTTGCTGGGATCGTTCAAACTGCGATATTGATTTTTGTTATTTTTTTTCGCCGAGGGATGTACTTGGCATGAGAATCGGAGGATGGAAATTGTTTGGGAGGTGCTTTTTCTTCTGCAAGCGAATTTCATCGTCTGCATTTCAGGTATGCAGCAAGCACAGAAAGGGCGAGGGAGTGGGAGAGATACCGTACAGGGTTCCCAGGCTTGCCCTTATTAAGGGGCAAGAGGTACAGTTAAACCCAGATAAAAACTGTAGTTGAAAAATCCATGAATGATGTACTGTGAGTGGGTTGTGACAGAAATCGACTCTCATCACTTCCCTCTCCCCCTTAATTCCAATACGTGTGTCTTAATTATAATACATTGGTTGCAATAGACAACACAGTGTACTGATAAAGGAGATGCTTAGAATTCCCAGCGTACTTGATTGTGATAATTATTTGCAATATTGCCATAATCCCAGAATTTCATAGCTCCTGGAGTTCTTAAACTCGGCTGATGTGCAGATCTGGAAGGGTTTGTGGTTTGTTGATGGAGTTGTCATGTTCTGGTGCCACAGTTCAGGGGCTCCAAAGGGAGGGATAACAGTAAAAATGTGCCTCTGCTTTTAAAATGAGCTTTTCTGTGGCTGTGCTCTGAAAATTATTTTTTTTTTCTAAAAAAAAAAGCTTCATTCAGAGAGCTCTGTAGTGGCTGGAATTTTTAAGCTTGCAAAGATTTCTCTCCCTTCAGTATGTGGAAAGTCGGGTAATTCCAGTTGTCACTAGAGCTTGTCCAATTAATGAATAGGCATGGCCAGGTGTCTAGTGTAAAGGATTGGAACAATTTATTATTGGGGAAAACATTCCCTTGCAAAAGCCCTGGCTCCCTTGTTAATTTGTCATGTTGGTCATGTCAGAATAATTATGTTGTGGGAGGCAGGAGCAGGAAGGTGGCCAGTTTTCTAGTTTGGGACACTCCAGGGAGCCCCATGGGGATGCAAGCTGCCTGCATCTCCTGCTGCTCCACTTCCCTGAAGGCTGCCTCTGCCCTCCAGCCATTGCATAAGTCCAGAAATGGGAACACAAGCAGCACAGGCAGGGCACTGCTGGGGGGAGATCCAGGGTCCTGATGGACATCTCAGTGTTCAGCCTGGATGTCCACAGGGAGAGGCAGCTCTAAAGCTCTCCTGGGACCATGCAGAGATTGGCCTGGGCTGTGTCCCAGCCGCAGCCCCCAGGCAGCAGCACCTGCAGCATCCCCCCTGGCAATCTGAGCCCCACTGTGCTTTCTGCAGCACCTCCCGGTTTATCCACCCTTCCAGCCCGTGGGCTGGGCACACACGAACGTGGGAGGCTCAGCACCCCTGTTAATTTGTCCTGCCTGCACCTGTCCCAAAGCTCGTTTATTCCTGAGCAAACAGCATTGCTGTCGGCCCACGGTGTGCGTCAGCCCTCCTTCTATCCCCGCAGACCGGCACCATCTGCCACCAGGCACCCGGGTGACACTGCCAGCACCCCAGGCTGACCTTCCTCTTGTGCCCATTGGTACCATCAGAAAAATTTGCTCTCTCGCTTTTTAGAAGAGCAAAACCTGCTGCCTCTTGTCGTTGAAATCTCACACTTATCTATTTACCTCAGCGTGATGTGCCACCTGTCAAGTGCCCCTCAAATCAGGCACTTCTTAAAGTACCACAGTGGGAATGGCAAACTGCAGCTCATCGCTCTCTTGGCCATTGTGACAGTAATATCCCGAGACAGAAAGAAGCTGTCCCATTCTGTGCAGCTACTTACGCCATGCATTTAGCTATCAGTGTTCCCTGAGCTCCCGCCCTCCTTTCCTGCTCTTCAGACAGGGGAGCCCAGGCTTCTGAACCAGTGGGATCAGTTCTGCAGGGGCTCCCATCGCTCTCCATCTCCCTCTAGCACTAATACCTGATACTGTACACACTCACACCATGTCTGCTTGCTTTTTCTCTTTTTTCTTCTTTTTTTTTTGGAGGGAATAAAGGGAATAAGTGAATGGTGGGATGCTTCTGCAGCATGGTCAAAGCTGCAGTTTCAAATAAATTTTGACCACATAGAGGATGTGTACATGCTTCAACCTTGTTTTCTTTTTTTCTTCTTCACGGGGATTTTTATTTTTTTTTCAGGAATCCTCACTATCTGTAGTGTTAGTAAAAAGGATTAAGATCTGTAGATATCTGACTGGCAGTAATGCTCTGTATGTTGCCTCTGCCATCCTTTTTACACTGGGTTTTGTAGCAATATTATCTAGCTGGGGTGTCTGGATAACAGTGCAAGTAGGAGAAGGTGTAATGAAGCCTGTTAAGGTATTGCCTCAGCACAGGATTGGAGACACTGTATTTTTAGCACTTCAGCACTGGTCATTCATTCAACATTTTACTTAAAAAACCCACTAGTTGAGCACTAGTGCTGCACATTACTGGAATGTGAATTAAGGAGTGTGGCAGTATTTCTTTTCTTTTTTTTTTTCTTTCTTATTCATTCAGTTGTTTCAGCAGTGAAGACTCAAGACAGGTCTGCTGTACATGGATCTTTCCTGAACATTAGCAAATGCTTGATTCAGTGTCTTTTTAAACCTGTGATCTTCCTCCTGCTAATTCCAGTCATTATTTGGATTAGGGCCTATTAGGGGCTGCTGTTCAAAGGGATGATGTCATTCACTGAACTGAGCAGACTATTAAGTTATTTAATCATTATTAATAAACTTATTAAACACGGTTCAGTGTTATGTCTTTTGCTGTGTATTTACATAACATTTAAGTATAAACTATGCTGAATGTAGCACTTATGCTGTGTTTCTTATTTAAAATAAGTAATGATGAAGTTAGACAATTGATTTTTTGGTGTCTCACATTCATGAATTTCTTGGAGACTTCCTACATGGAAAACAGTTCAATCTATTAAAAAGAGGTGTATATATATTTTCAAAATATTTTATACGTAACATTTTTTATCACTCAGTTACCTGTGTATATGAGAGATTGATTGTTTTGGAAGAAATGATACTGAGATTTAGAAATTTGGTTTTTTTTTAATTACTGGCTCTTCCATGTGTTTGGGAAGTAATTTATCTGTGAACTGAATATTTTTGTTTTCTTGGCATACTAAATTAAGGCTTTTGCTACTTGGAATTGCTCATTTGAAAAGAGAATCTAGTTTCCTTGTGCCAGATGTAAATGAGAAATACGAACAGGCTGAAGGACCACGAAACCCACTTCTATCCTTTAGACAGAAATGAAAGCCCTTGCTTTCCTTCAAAGTCATAATTATTCCTTTGAGTTGTAATCTCTGAGGAAAAATAGTCATGATTTGTATTATGACTTTTGAGGTTTTTTCCTTTTAACGATACTGTTCAGCATAGAAGGAGCACAGAGCAGAGGAAGTAAAGGTGTCCTGTAGACAGAATGCTGGAATAAGCCCTCAGTGGATGTTGTTCCTGTGAAGATGCAGATACTCCTGGCACAGGGATTATACTGTTTATATACAAAGAAAATAACAGTCGTTGTATGATGTCCAGAATTTCCTTCCTGAGCAGTAATACCACCAAAGACAAATCCGCATCAGTGTTCTCAGGTGGCTGTTGATCCCGTAATGGCTGTCACCTTGGCTTACACAGTTATTTGTATGAACCATGAGGAAGGGTTTTTTGTGAATTTAGATATTAACCATCAACTTCAAGCAAAAAAGCTAGGAGGTTGTTTTCAAAACTTTGCAGGATACTTGGTTTAAATAAGAAAATGAAGCTGTTGTGGATATTGATTGAGAAGGTTTCCATGTACATTTTCTGTTAATACATCAACAAAATTATTTATAAAATCTGCATGGTCATCTTTGTGCCTTCCTATGAATTGAAATACTACCTCTTATTGGTTTGGCTTCTGGGAGCTAATATGGATGAAAGCTGTCTTGTTATTTGGAAGTATTTTCATCCTTTTCCATGTCCTCAAGGCACAGAGGGCTGTATCCCTTTTATGATGCAACTTCTGTGGCCTGTCTGGCAGGACACAAGTACCATAAATCATGTATGATGAACTACTGAGATGGTGTAAAAAACCCCTCGTCTATCCAGGAATTCCACTGTGTATTGAGCATCTGATGTGGCATCTCCTGGCACTGGGGACTAGAGGTGGATTTGGAGCACATTTGCACTGCATTTTCTGTCTTGCTGCTTCTGCAGTCTCTGAGCTCTTCTTACCTGGCGTAACACAGAAATGTCCCTCTAGGAACTCTAAATTATGCCAGGGCTGGAACTACCTGCTGAATCATGGTCTGTAAGGTCTGATAACTCTTCTTCTCATAACATCACACAACCTGAGATAATTCAAGCTAAGGTACTCTTGTAAAAGAGAAGAATATCAAAGTTCTAACGTCCAACATTAGATCCAACATTAGAACAGTGAATGGTTCGTTATTTTAGGACAAAAATGTTGAAACTGTGTTAATTATCCTAAGATAGTTTCACAGAAATAGCTTTTTCTGTCACTTTTAAGTAAGATATGTAATATTCTAGGGGAAGGAATTATTCATAGCACAGATATCTATATATATAGATATATAGATATATAGATATATATATGAAAGTGAGCACTAGGCATAAAGAAAGGTGTAACATGCAGAGGGTTTCTGGTAACGAAGAACTTTACCCTATTTTTCCTGCTTTAATACCATCTCCAGAGCTTCGTGTCTGTGGGCAAACCTTCACGCCTGCATGAGTTTGTTGATGTTACTGGAAATCCACGTGGATTCAGTCTGCCTGTTCACATTCACAGAATGAAGGGACCATAGGTTGGATCCAGAGATTCTCAGTTCCTTAGCTCTGGAATGCTTTCTCACTTCTGAGATTTTTTCTGCCTTCTCAAAAGATGTGAAGATGTTTCTGCTTGAAAATTCTATGGAAATAGCCTTATAGTCTCCTGTAAACGTCTGCTTTTACTTTTCCTTTTTTTGTGCGTGTCTTATTTTTCATCTTTTTTTATTTTTATTGTTAGTTTTACAGCTGGAGCGTGACCAGATAGGCGCTAAAGTGCTGAAACAACACACACATTTGTAGCTTATGTAAAGGTAGTAGAAGGTAACGTTGATGAATAGTTTTTGCACGTACTATGCTGAGCTATTTTCCATCCAATAAACTGGTGGAAAGAAGCTGGTTATTGCTGCTATTCCTTTCCAAATCTCAGTGATGTAGATACCCAGTTTTCAAACCTCTTCACCTTGTTGTGTTGCCTCATTGTAATCCAATTGAACTAGATACCAAGCCTCCAAGACAAAATTATTAAAATCAGGGATCAAACCTAACTCAAATAAGCACTCTCAATTTAAGGGTGCTCTTTAAAATGCAACTGAGGTTATAGAGAAGTTTTACCCTTTATATTTTTGGAAGGTTTTCAGTTTTCAATTCTACAGCAGCTAGATTTTAAATACAGCAAGGATTGAAGTGGCTTTCCATTTGCATTATGAATATTCCTTGTATATGAATGAACAAGGAATTCATGCTTTCTCCGAAAGACTGGTTTTCTCTCTGTTGCTACTGGTCGCAGTATCACTTTCTTTCTTGGTTGAAAGGTGGTAATTTAGCTGAGGAGGAAGTTGCTGTTTTCATCGTTACTGATTGTTTATGGCTAAACTTAACATGGCAAAGAGTGAAGGGGATGATTGGCCCATCTGGGCTGTTAGTAGATAACTATATAAAACTGTTCCATCACTATGTCATTACCAGCTCAAGCAGCAGACAAAACTACATGGCAGTTAGTTATGGACAACACTGAGATACTGTGATAAGTGTTATTTTGCTCCTGTTTTGTTTTTATCGTCACTGTACACCGGGCTGGAAGGAATAGGAAATAGCAATCAAATTTGAATTGACTTGTTCAGAGGCAACACTGGACAATGGGATTGCATTTCCATTGTAATGCCATCAGAAAGTACAAAAGGGCCAGGACAGTATCAGTTAGCAAAAAAAGTTGCACTGTGGTAGATAAATTGAAACATTAATGGTAAATAAATAGGAAGTAATTTTCTTCAAAGGGTAATAATCTGGCATTTGAGAGAGGGGAGGCTTTATAGCCAAACCTATTTACAGTTGAATTCAAAGTAGTAGAGTATTTTATTGCTGGTTTAACCACTGATAGTTAAAAAGCTAAGGGTCTTTTAATGGAATTTCTTAGAGATAAAATGGCAAGTTATTATTGTCATGAAAATAGATGACTGAAACATTGTAGAGCTGTATCCTGTGTAGTGCCTTTCTGGTGATGTAGTGCCTCATTCATGTGCATGGGTGTTCACAAGTGCAAACTTCCAATTTGCCAAGATGGCAAAATTTGTCATGCAGTGCTTAGCAGGTGACAGCTGAGGTAAAGGTAACCTAGATTTACACCCACCCTAGAAGTCCTGGCAACTCCCAAAAATGTTATAAAGGGCTTTGGTGTTAATGAAACTTGGGCCTTAAAAATTGCAAAAGTTGAACTGTCAACAATTAGAAAAGCTTTAGATGACAGATGTCTGTGCTCCTGTGGAGTGCCAGGTACAGCCCATCAGGATCACAGCCCTAAAATATTGAATTTACTTTTACTCATCTTGAACAATGGAAGGTGGTAAGTTTCCACATACATTGCATTCTGAAATCAGTGGTCAGAACTAAAGAAAAGAAATACTTCCATTGTCAGATGTATGTTTCCACATGAAAACATTTTTCTTTTGATTTCATGGATCTGTACCATTTGTATTTCTGTAGTAAAAATAGCATTAAACTTAAATGCCCCACAGTTTTATCTTTTCTTATAGTTTCCAGAAAAATACCACAGCAGCTGTAAGCCACAAATAACTAATTAGGATGTACTTTTTAGTAAGATACTAAAATAAGCATAGAGCTAAGATTATATCCATAGGGTTATTTGTTCATTTGGACAGTCTTTTTTTCTCCCTTCATCATTAGTCCTTAACTTGGTCAAGCTTTAAGTATGGAATGGAAAGAATCGTGCACTGACTCGACCAAAGTGGCTTCTAAGCACATGCATGGAGGAGGCAGCTAAGCAACGTTATCCTTTTTTTTTCCCCCTCTAAATGTGTTGGCATCTCTATGTTTTGGAAGTAGCAGTTGAGTAGATTAATTTAGAGGGAAATGTGGTTTCTGAAAAATCATCTCTTGTCCTTTTTGTGGGTTGTTTCCAACTGAAATTCTTTCCTGCTGTTAACTACTATAGAGCCCTCTTCTGCTTCAGGAATAGTTCTAAGATGATTTTTTGCTTTGCCAGCAGGACTTCTACGGATTATTAATGCTAAAAGAAAAAGATAATGAGTGCTAGTGAAGGGTCTTTTGTACATGTGAATATGGAAAACAAGTGTTGGAAGTGATGTTGAAGTGGCTATGTCCTCCAGCAAACCCTGCTGTTCCCGGTAGGATGGTGCTTGGGTAGCTAAGGGAGCAGGTCAGGAAGGGTTCCTGCTGCCACAGCTGAAGTTTGTTTGGCAAGGTGATATTCTTGGGCTGCTAGAAAGAGCATTAACTTGGATTTGCCATCATGGCAGAGGAAAGAAACTTCAGGAAAAAGGTAGTTTATATATTTATATATTTATACGTGCTGGTAAGAAAGGATAACAATACTTCAGTAGCGTTCCTGAGAGGGAAATTTTATGCAGAATGAGGTATTTGTTTCTACATCAGTGGAATGCCACTTGGAGTTGAGGTCTGCTACTTCCCACGTAGGAAGCTGCTGCTGCTGGAAGGGAAAGGTGTTTGACCCTGTGGTGGCCCTAAGGCCACTGCTGAAAGGGAGACGTGCTTGAGTGACCCACACTGGTCCTAATCCTACTGCTGGGGAGTGTGTAAACACTGACTGACAGGCGAGTTCTCTGAATGGGACTGCTTGTCTGAGTTTTTCTATGAATGGAAGGTATGAATGAGAAGAGCTTTGCATTGTATTTCAGTTAAAAAGAATTTTGGTGTCAGTTTTTGGGGAATACACAGTGTTGGCCGCGCTTTCACAGATGGAGAAGCTGAGGTAAAATGTCATGTGGAAAGTCAGTCAGCAAGACTTTGAGTAGTTGCAGTCCATTTTCACTCTCACTTCTGCCTTGTAGCACAAGGATTGCCCTTACCCCATGTTTCTGGTTGGGGTGTGGGGCTGGATCCCCTCAGTGAGTGCAGGTCACAGAACGGCCCCTGGTGCATCCCCTCATGGGCTGGATCCTCCTTCTCTGTGCCTCTCTACTACAAGGTGTTTGTTCTCCTTAGCATACATGCAGTGAAGTTATTGTGAAATACAGTTTTGGCATACATAAGAATTAAATCAATTCGAATTTACCTTAAATTGGTTTCCAGGAGTTAGTGTGATATTAAGGTAAAATTCAGATCCAGACAAGGTTCCTCCATAAACGTGTGTTATTTAAATTCTGTTTAAATTATTAACATTCACTCAGTTGGCCTTTTTCTGGTTCTATTTGGGCTGTGAGTAACGAGTGGGTTCCTCCAAGTACAGCACTTTTCTGCCTCGTGTTTCACATCCCCTCAGTGTGGGTGTAGGTGACAACACACAGTAAAGGGCACCAGAGATTTTGGTCCTAAATTTTCTCTTTGAAGTTTGCTCTCAGCAGCCTAACAGGTGCCTTTCTATACTGGAATTCTTGGATATACTGTGAACACATATGTGAATTTGTTTTGAGGGGTGAAACCTCACCCCAGGGCATTTTTCCCGTCCTGTCTGAACTCCTCCCAGTTTTTATTTTGCATTATCCTCACCTGGCTTCAACATTTGTGGTGGTTTGGGGTTATTTTTGTTCATATTCATATGTATAAGCGTGATCTTATTGTCGTAGTGATTTTTGTGCTTGCTGGAAAACAAAGTAATCTACAAGGACTCCACAGTCTTCTCCTGCTTGCCCAGACAATACTGAGGGTACTGTGTGGCAGTAATTCCAACTGGGATTTAAAGTTATCTGCAGATGCATAATTTTTATCTTCAGTAGCTGCCCTAGCACTCTCTCTAAGTTGTTAACAATTCATCTTTGCCAGTCTGTAATTGTGCCTTTGCTCTAGAGTCACAGGTATTTTAGCTCACTGTGAAACAGGATGGAAAATAGAGTAATAAATAATATGATTTATTTTATTAGGTAGCATAAGTATGTTTCCATACTTGCAAGCTAAACACTGAGTCATCCTCTTTACATTTTATTTTGATACATTAACAGCCAGATTCAGCAAAATGCAAAACTTAAAAGACATGTTTAAGTGTTCTGCTGAATCTGAGTCTTAATATGTAATTGTATAAAACAGCTTAGATTAAGGATGTGCTGAAGTGCTTTGCTGAAGCAAGGAGTAGCAGTGGTATAATACATGAATAATACAAAATCTTTGGAAAAGCCCAGCTAAGATGAGCAAAAATTTTCATAATCTCTCTTTAAATTACGCAGTTGTATAGAAAATAGGTTTTTATCTGAGTAAAATAATCTCACTTCTTTGTGTGGTAAAGCAAAGATGCAGACTTTTCTACAGTGATCAGCATAGCAAGAGAAACTGTACAATTAGAATTCATATGAACTGGATTGTATTTTGTTAATTCTCACTGTATGGATGCCCTGAATGAAACAAACACTATCTTCCAAAATAGTAAACACAACCAAAAGACTAAAAAGTGAAGTTACAAGAGGTGAGTGGCAATATGCAATGTTTTTCATATGTGAATTTCTGTTCCACTTCCTTCTCAGCACGAATTTTAGTTTTCTCTTGATTTGACCTCAAGTTCTGATATAAAGAGGACATCCAGTGGGATGGGGGCACACCTGTGGACCAGGTGGTACCTACAGGGATGTTTGGGACACCTCATGCCAGTTTTGTGCAAGCAGCTGGCAGAGTTTAGATTGGATAAGCAGGGTTTAGTCAGACTGAGAGAAAACTGTTTGGGGGGGAATATAAAAAAATATTTGAGTCTGTCCGTCTGTCTGGGATCAAGCAAGGCAAACATGTCCTCTCCACTGCTAGTGGCATATTCAGTCTGTGTCAGCAGAAGAATCCCTCATGTTTTAAATGAGGTAAGGCTCATTTATAATATTGTGAATCAATTTCTACCACAAGCAAAAAAGTTTTGTACTCTTTATAAAAACAGCTGGACATCTCTGCAATACATTTACATCATATTTGTGTATTTGGATTCTATCTACCAAAGGGCACAGAGCTTGCAGACTTGCTCCTTTCTCTCCTCCAGCCCTTGTCCTACTTTGGCACTAAACAGCAGCAAGTAACTCTCAAAACTCTCCCGTTTTTAGTTCCCTGCTCTATGTAACTGGGACCTTCTGTGTCTGCTGTGGTTTTATGTCTTGAAATATTTATTTACTTTGCAGTGATAAAAGAGCATTTCTGACTACAAGGTAGCCAGTATCTTCCTTTTAATGCTCCTGAAAAGGAACCTGTGGCTCAGATTTGAGACCACAGGCAGTAACAGCTGAATTTGAATCTTTTTTGCAAGGTCTGTCTTTTAATGGCTTCTTGCTGATAATTGTTGTGGAGGACTAAGTGATGAAATGTGTCTTGATCACTTAATATCATCATATTACTGGTCATTTAAGAATTGATTCTAGTCACTGAATACTCCAGAAGTTAATATCTTTGAAATAAAGCATTCTTATATTTAAAACCAGAATAGATGATGTAATACTATTACATTATTTTTAAAACTGAAGTTTTTTTGGATATAACTTTCACTGATATTATATAAACTGCACAGAAATAATCTCCTGGTATTTGCGTGGGATGACAGTCGTCAATTCCTACATGTTTATTTGAAATCTTACCTAGAAACAAAAAGTATTTGTTTTAGACAACTTTGTTTTGGACACTTTGCCAGGAAAGAAAAGAAAAGAAAAGAAAAGAAAAGAAAAGAAAAGAAAAGAAAAGAAAAGAAAAGAAAAGAAAAGAAAAGAAAAGAAAAGAAAAGAAAAGAAAAGAAAAGAAAAGAAAGAAAAGAAAAGAAAAAAAGAAAAGAAAAGAAAGGAAGGAAGGAATTTGGAAGGAAGGAAGGAAGGAATTCGGAAGGTATTCGGAAGGAAGGAATTCGGAAGGAAGGAAGGAAGGTAGCTTTGTTAAAAAGTGCAAAATAAAATCTTCTAAATCAGCTGTTAGTTTGGGGAGGTGATATGCAGTGGAACTGCTCAGCCAAAAATGCTGGCCTAGAGTTTAGTTAGGCATAAGCAGAGGTCTCTTGGTAAATAGTCCCACTGGAAAGATGCTGTGACCTCTGCTGAGGGGATTCAGGTATGGGAGAGAACTGTGCTCAGGAGCTTTACTGGTCACATGTCAGAATGATTTTCAATCACTTTGGTTATTGCTGGATTAAAATTGAGGCTGCAGAGATTAATGGTCTGTTGTTACTAATCCACTAAACCCCTGTTCCTGGATCTTTTAAATTGACTGAACCTATAGATTGTTAAGTAACTGAGAGATATGGATTTGTAATGGTTTTAATTGTCTTTCTTCATGTTTGGTGTCAGCAGTATCCTGTTATTTATTTATTGCTCTTTGAGACTGATCCTGGCTATTCTTGAATGGAAGTGAACTTTATACTTTATTTCCCCTATTCTATAGTACACTGACTGTGTGTACCATTCCTAATAAATGTGGATGAAGAAAGTGTTACTATGTTTATATATGAGCTGGCATTAGTAGAAGCTAAAATAAGAACTATAGAAATTAAATGTTGGTTTTACATTGTGGTGCCACTGTCCCTAACTGTTAAAACAGCCCCTGTGTCCCTTCAGTCTGTCTGCCATTAACAGGGGTGGTTCTCACCATAGGTGGGTTTTACTGACATTTGAAGATGTGGCCAAAGTCAAAATGGCTGTTCAAGCTTTTGAGGAATTATGTTTTCTAAACTATCAGTATTTGGAGTGTCAGGGCCCAGGGCTTTTCTCAGAGATCTAGCACCATGAGACAAGAATGTCTGGACTTACTTTCAGTACTTAAATTCTGTGCAGGTATAAAAAAAATTCCCCAGGTAAAAAACAATGTACAAATTAAAAAAAAATAAACACAGAGGAATGAAATAAAGAAACCATCCATCTACTGAGACATGAGGTAACTTTGGACACTACAGTGCAGTGGTTTGGGTTTCAGCAGGGGTCTGAGAGTTTTAACAGGTCTCCATCAGTGCAGTATGGGAGAGACAGAAGTTAGGGCAAAGGGAATAGGCTGTGGAAGAAACCAGACTGTGATTGTGGCTGGGAGAGTTTGAGGGGCATTTAATCTGTAGGAATGGCTTTACATGAGGTAAGGAAAGGGATGGAGCCCCTTGTGTGCATGTTTTGGGCTCTATTTACCACATCTGTATGAAAGACTTCAAACTGGAATTGGTTTTTGGCTTTCATGTGTTTGCACTTTGGTGCAATACCCCATGCTAAAAGTAAAATTAAAGAAAGAAGGATTTAATTTTGAGTTCTAGAAGAATGCAAAATACACTCTTCCAAATTACTTCCTTTGATGAAGGGAGCTGAGTACCTGGTGCCCGCCAGAGTGGTGTGGACATACACAATCTCTGCATGACATACAGAAGGGGTTTTTTATTTTTGTTTTGATTGAATAAATAATGACAGTCTATATCTAAACAACTAGGTTTTGGTGTTTATTTAAACTTCAGTGTGACTATCTCCTTAATAGGAAACACGGTGGAATTATCACCTAATTGTATCTTGCTCTGAATGGGGTTTTGATTCCTGTCTTTCTGTGATGAAAACAAGCAGAGTTTTTTTGCCTCTGTTTTCATTGCAGAAGTTGTGAAACAGTCAGAAGAAAGTATATTTTTGCATTTTAACTGCACTTGAAATAATCTGCTTGGAAAAGGGAAGTAATCTCTCTTTGTAACTTGCATAAATTAATAATCCATTAAAATCACTGAAAAATAATGCATTTCTGATTTAAAGGGTCAGTATGTCATGACATTTGATGATTATTAAATTACTACAAATGCATTCTACATGTTTGTACTAGCATACAGCAAGGTAATGTGGCTTTAACATTATAATTGACTTGAACTCTGCCAGGGAATTCCTGGGATTAAAATAAACCCTTTATTTCATGCAACCGTCTCTGTTTCTGAACCCTGGTGACTTGGCTTATTCTTTTGCCTTCTGGTTATCTCAGTAATAGTATGTCTTGATTAAGGACTGCAAGGAGCTTTTGCATCTGTTCTTGTCACAAAGCTCTGTAGGATAAAGTAGGCCAAAGACACCTCATCATGCAAACTATGGACCTCAGTTACGTCTTGCCCTCCAGATTTAATGTTGTGTTCAGGTAAAATTGGGACTATGGCAGTAAACCCAAAGCACTTAAATGAATTTTTGGCAAGCTTTCTTGAGGAAGAAGAAATTAATAATAAAAGACTGAAATGTATGTGACTGGATGAAGAAAATGAAGTTTTTGTCCTATCAGCTATTAGGAAATACTGTCCTACTTTCCTGTATAGGAAATACTTTATGTAAATCAGCATAACTCAAAAGAGCTGTTCTAGTTTGTTAACAAAGGAGCAAGCCCAGAGCTTAGATCCTGCAGGTTCAGATCCTGGGATGAGGCATTTTGGTGAGCCTGACTTTTGATCAGAATATGCTCACTAGCTCTGTTAACCTGAATTGTGTATTGCCTGGTTGTAATCCAGTTTCAAGACTGACTTAAATATTGTAACTCTTGCAAAATAAACATGTAGTCTGCTCGTTTTCAGGGATTTGTTTTTACAGCAGTCATACACAGAAAATTTGATTATTGATGGTCCATTTTTCTAAAGCTTCTGCCATCTCTTGCACTTTTGGTATTGCTGTTTTTTTCTCAGTTGCTCTTAGAGGCAGTATTAACAGATGGTAGGCATTGCTCATTAAATCTGCGTCTACACCTCTCCAAGGACTGCAAAGATGTTGGGAAACAGACCATGTTATTGTAGTGATTGCTTAGAAGCCTGGAACTAACTGTGCTATTCCTAAGCAGTTTTCAGTATCAATAGATTTTGAGCTGTTGCTATAGAGTATAAATATATTGGTGAAATGATTCTAACTTAGCAGATACGTACATCCATCTCCCTCATTTTTCGTTCTGCATCTGAAATGAATTGACATTTTTCTGGTGGCCACTAGTAGTGAATCTGCTCTCAAATCAACCCTGCCTGAAATAGCTTTTCCTAGTGCTTTTTTCATTGGGATCTTTACATGTTATTTTAAACACCTTGTCTAAGAGTCTTCAACAATGCAGAAATGCTGAGCTCCAAAATACGACATGAGGTCCATACTGTCGCTTATAACTAAACAACTCTGTGAGAGGGATCATTAAGCTCCTCATAGACATCTTTTAAAAAAACCTGGTTTGAGGCTGATAAAGAACAAAAGCAAATTCTCACAGATTGGGTAAAATGTCCTGTGTTTCTTCCATACTTGCTGTATTTGTGCTTTGGCAGCGTCACAGTCAACAGCTCTTCCCTTTTATCTAAATGACTTTATGCTGCACATAAAACCTATATATGTGTAACCCTTAGTGGCCCACCTCCATTTCCATGTTACTTGAGCTGCCTTTCCTTTCCCTTGAGGTCACTTTCTCTATAATGCTGAGCTCTTCTTGCTGCCCTGTCCCGAGTGGTGACACACTGAAGAGATGAAATCAAGAGATATTCCATGGAACATCTTCCATCTGCCTCGCCCTGCATGTGCTTTTGCTGAAGAGGCTCTGCTGTGCGAGTTGAAAGGGTGTCATGCCAGTGTGGAATTCACTTTCCATATGTTTCTAAATTGGTGGGGAGAGATGCAGAAACCCAACTAGCAGATAAGAATTCTCATTTTGGCTCCTTGATTGCTCTGATTTGGAGCTGATGGGGTTTGACTGGCAATCCCAAACACATCAATATAACCAGAAATAGGGTGCTCCCTTCTTGTTCCTCTTAAGCTTTTCTTTTCTTTGGTAAAGTGCTGGATCAGAAAGGTTAAGTTATTGTTGATTCCATGGTTCATGGAGTGTTAAGATTTAGTTCCTGTTCATTTCATAGCTGACCTGTGTTAAGGATAAGGAAGCTCAAATGTGGATACTGCATTAAGTGGAAATGAAATCTACCCCTACCGTGTTTACAGAAAGAAAACAACCCTTCTGTGTTTGAAGTAGGCACAGCAAGGAGTAGAAATCCAGTAATGTCTTCTAGAATTTTGCATTTGTTGTTTATGATTTTCTGTTTTCTCATGTTCTGAAAGCAAAGTCTAAATGAAAAGGTATTTTAAATTAATCAGTTTCAATAAAGGGCTACAAAATACTGTATAGGCATTCCTAGGATGAAGTTAGCCTAGTTTGTATTAATTTAGTTTATTTATTTGGAAGATGCTGAAGTGAATCCAATAAAACCAATCTAAATCTATCCAGTACAATTTCTGACCATAGACAAGAGGATTGTCTACCTTATATGCACATTTTTTCTGGCAATTTACAATATACTCAGGGAGATTTGCAGTATGAAGGAGCCATCTGAAGTAGCAACAATAAGAGATTTTTTAAGTCGCCAGCATCCAAAAAATGAAGAGTGGGACTGATATAGATTAATAGGGAGAATGCAGGTAATGGAAGACAGCACTGAGATTGGGTGTTCCATAGTGCACTTTGCCAGAAACAAATAAGAAAGAGCATTGATGACAGTCCACTTTCCTAACTGCTTTTGGTTCTGGTTCTAAATAGTTAGGAATTGGATTGGTAGCTCCTATGGGAACAAGACAATCCCTTTGTCTGAAGAACCACAGAGATAAGAGGTGTAGAGACTCTGACTGTTCAGTCATCAAATCTTGATTATTTTTTTAAAACCGTTAACTTGGAGCACAGAAGCTGCCAGAATCCTTGAAGACAGAATTGTTAATAACTTAAATGCTGAAGTTCTCCGCTGTGTTGCCGTTGACCTTCGAAGAGTCTGACTGCTTACTGAGATTATTTCATTAGTATTTGCACATTGACTTCCTGCCAAAAAGTCAATCTGCTTTTCCTTCACATGGTTTTGTTATTTGAAGGTCTTCAGCTGTGGAATAAAATCTGGTATGTAACAAAGAGCTGGCAGAGTTGGAAGCTTGCCAGTAAAAGCCTTCCCAGGTTAAACTCTGGTGATGCTGAAATATTACAAGTGTTTTATGTGGCCTCCTTTCCCTTGTGCCTTACCTAACATCCATGTTTCTGAAGAAGGGCAACAGTTAGTTTTAGTTCCCACTATTCCCAAGAGAATCTTCTACTTGCTATCTACAGGGTGGAATTTATTAACTTGGGAGCTTGACTTTGCTTTTGTTCTTTTACCAGCCTCGAAACAGTTGGTTTTTTTTTTTTCATATATGTCTGTGATGAGCTTAATGATCCCTCTCACAGAGTTGTTTAGTTATGATATAAGTGACAATATGGACCTCATGTCATATTTAGGGACTCAGCATTTCTGCATTATTGAATACTCTTAGACAAGGTGTTTAAAATAACATGTAAATATCCCAATGAAAAAAGCACTAGGAAAGGCTATTTCAGGAAGGGCTGATTTCAATTCATTTCAGATGCAGAACGAAAAAGGAGGAAGATGCATGTACATCATCTCTTCCTTTTATTCTCTTTCCACTGGTTTTCTCCCTAAAAGGAGAGGAAGGTCAGAATGTCACCTGAAAGATCTGGATGGAGCTATCAACCTCCCATAGGCAGTTAAAGATGTCTGAGCCATGGATGTCCTATTTACTGAACCTACAGGGCTGAGATCAAATTTTTTTTATGATAGACAGAAATTGATGATCCTGTCAAATACTTGGAGCCTGGAGGACAATGGTATGTTTTATAACTTATTATTAGGCTCTGAGTTCCATCCTTTAGTCTACTGGCAAGGCCTGCCTTCCACAAGGGATGCACTAAAGTAATTCTCATGTTCCAGTCCAATGGAGTAAACAAAGAGCTGCAATCTGCAAATGTTGCAGAATCAGGATGAGTTTCAAGGAGAGCCCAATTAGAAGCATATGAAGGCAGCCTGGCCTGTCTCCCTGGAATAGGGCATGCCTGACTGTGGGTATTCATCTGCTGCCTGACAGGATGGAACTCTCCTCCTAATTGGAGCTTTTGGATGCTACTACAGCCTAAATGATATTCTGCACAGTAAGTCAGCACAGCTCCACTGATCTTACTAAATATATATCTGAGTTGTCCTAGCTGGAGGCTGCCTCTTCCTAGAGGTGAGAGCTGTGAGGATTATTCTTCTCAGTTATTCCTAAGTTGATTCAGTGGAACCTCTGGCTCAGGAGATTCCTAAACCTCTAGCTGTAATGGCAGGAAGGTTTAAAATTAAGGATCTCCCTTTCCTGCCTATTTTTGTGTTCTTTTTTTCAACATTTTGCTGCTTACTAGTGTAGTTCCCAAACTTGTTTCCACCTGCATCAAGGGCATGGAATAACTGGAGATGGAGCAGCTTTGAGGAAAAAAAGCTGAAAAAGCTCAGCTCCTGTGTCCCCTGGTTCTGTCCATGCTCCTCAAGTGTCCTTTCACTGCTGTAACTGCAGATCTAGGGACTCACTTCCCCAGGCATATCCCCTCTCCTACTCCCAGGAGCTCTTCAGTAACCCACTCGTAAAGGAAGCACTCGAGTCTCATCTCCTGGGTTCTTCCCAGGTTGCTTGATCTGATCTGCTGTTGTTCTTTCATGTAAATCACATTCACACTTATTATGGTTGCAAATATTATGCCCACAGATGCACACCACATCACACACATGCATAGATTTGCATATATGAGCGTGATAAAAATGGAGTCAGCATCTGAGGGAAACAGATTTCCTTGGTAAGCTCAAAATAAGTTCCAAAAGCCTACGTCTTATCAAATGAAGGGCTTTGGGCTAGATTTTGGGATCTGCTATAACTGGGAATGGCTGGGTGAAGACAGGGGTGGGCAGATGAGCAGACACTTGCTGTGGAGGAGATTGTGCCCAAAGGCGAAGCTTTGGAATGGTGGAGGCAGAAAGAGGGGAGAAAATTAGTCTGAGAGAGTAGTGAGGTGAGGGAGAAAGACTGGAAAGACCTCATTTTGTAATCTCTTGGTAGGAACTAAGTTAGGCTATTTGGTAAAGGTTTTTTGTGGTTTTATTTGGTTTTCTTAAAAAATTAGAGGAGAAGCAACTGAGGAATTTGTACATCTTCAGAACCAAAGTTGTCTTAACACTTTAGAAATTCCATTGCAAAGGTTGTGTGGGAAAAGACACCAATTTAGCATGTTCTTGTTTTAATGCAGAGGTTGTGGGATGCAGTGAATAAAGCAAGGGATTGCAGGAAGAGGAAAAGATAGTCACAAAGGAATTTAAGGCTTATCTAGAGAATAGAATTTTATCACTGTCTCTGGCAGAATTTGTGTTGCTTGGCAACACACTTTAATCAAACTTTTTGAAGGTGGTCACTAATTGTGTGTTCCTAGTTTCCTCCAAGGCCTGATCTGGAGAAGTGCTGAGTATTTACAGCTGAAACAGGTCAATGGGAGAAATATCTTTTATGTACCAAATGATCTGCAAGTCTAAATCCTGTAAAAGTGTACATTGGGGCTATCAATTGTCTACTAAAAGGTAGAGAATCTTTCTCTGACTCTGGTATTCATTTGCACATTTGAAGAAAAGGGACACCACCTCTTCGGGAATGTTCAGGGAATGAAACATTTTGGGAGTTTGAACTGTGGGCTAAAAATCCATGATACTTCTACCCTGAAGTGCCAGGAAGCCTGGCTGACGTAGCCTTTCATGGCCCTGCCTGGTTGGCTTCAATTAATGAGCCTTTGAGGGTTTTCTTCTGCACTGAGGGTCTCAGCAGCAGCCCTTTCTCTCTAGCTCAGTCCTCAGTGACAGGGTGAGGGGAAAAAACCTCAAGCAGCCATCTTATGGAAAGCATAAAACAAAGCCAGTCCCCTCCTTTTATCCAGCTTTTCTACTTCTACTTCAGAGCTACCAGCCTCAGCTGAATTTCTAACAGATCATCTGACCTAGGGACCATTAGGTTCTTCCATAATTGTTGGGTGCAGATCTGGGTTCAGATCATGTTCTGTTGAAGTCATTGTGGATTTGACCACACTGCAGCAGAGGAGAAAGAAGATCAGATCCTTAACAAGACAGCTTTTGTCTCCTGCTCAGCAGAGATATCACAGCCTTGTAAGGACAGCAGTCCTCTTGGTTGCTGTGGCTTAGAATGAAGGTTGGAAACCTTTTCCTTCCTGGAGTCCAGACAGGTCTTTTGGTATCTTTTTTGAGGGGAAAGAGAAAACACTAAAATTCGTCTCATTTTTGTCACGTTACTATAGGATACTGCCAATGTGACTGTGGGCTGTAAGTAATTTAGGGGCTTCATCCAGCCCCTAAAGTGCTGTTTAATTTGTGTATTGAAGATCATAGACCATCCAGCTCCATTAATGCATGGAAGAGTATTAACAAATTTCTATGTTAGCATTTTATAAAAGGATACCAGCACGTGTAGGAGGTAAGTAAGACATGTTCTATTCTCATCCATTAGGAGTGACTGTGGTTCTTAATTCAGAGCCTGGAGAAATGTAAGCTATTAAAGCAGTACTTCCTACTTTACAATACCTGTTAGTCTAATATCTCAAAATATTTTCCACTACTCATTATACAGAAATAAAGAGATGCTGCTGCTCAGGGTGCACACACCTCTCTGGCTAGGTCAGAAATGGTTGACTCACAGTTCACTGCCAAATCAGAATGGTCATGCTTTGCACTGCATTTCACAGAGATAATTGCCTAGACAAACTATAAAGTAATGATAAAGCTTCCTTGAGGGTCTGGAGGCTTCCAGGTCCAAATCTTGTATCATTCTTAATGCAGATTTATGTGAGGCAGGGCAGCTTGGAGCTCAAATAGGGTAAATTACACCAGGTTTTATCATGTTACTTAAACCCAGTACAAACGTCTCTTAACATTTTAAGTGGATTCTGACCTCATTTATGCTGATTTATGGTTGAAATTGTATTTAGAGTTGTGACACTAACCCTGCTAGTACTGTACCGGTTTCTTTTGACTGACTTCACATGAATTGATGGAGCCCCTCTGGGTGTCCACACAAGACTCTGACTTAATGAGAAACAGTGCCAGGGAGAAGGATGATGATGAATATATGATGATTAATACAAAATTCCTGTTTAGGATGATAATTATCCTAAGGAAATAGGCCATTCTATGTCCCTCATGTCATTTACTACTGTCAACCACATTTCACCACAGCACCAGTGCAGATCATGCCACACTAAATTCAAGAATGTTGCTGAATGCAGATGGAAGGGAAGTGGTGCTATTGTTTAAGCAGGCTTTTGGAGTCTAGGGTTAATTTCTTTTTCTTAGTCAGTCTGTCTTTAGCATTTTTTGTCACTTTTTTTACAGCCATGGTGAATGAAAAGTTGTTCAGGGGAGAGGAGAAAGATTGGCACTTAGGATCAGTGGTGGCAGGATTTCAGAATTGTTGTGCTTTTTGAGACAGTTGAAATTTGCTGAGCTTCCGGATCACCTTGACATTTACTCAAATTCCAGCAGAGTTGTCTGTGGATTCCCACTGTGTTTCATAGCAACAGGATGGGGAATGCCTAACATTTTAATGTGTGCTTAGCCTCTGATCTTTGACAGGTCTGTAATTGTGTATTGAAAATTCTTTAAAGATGTCTGATGAAAAGTGAGTAGTGATCACTTTTAGATTATCGACTTAATTTCCAAAATGGAATGTCTAGTCTTTGGGGGTTTGTTTGTTTGAATACTCAGTAATGTAGCTTGATGGCCCACAAAACCCTACTTTTTTTTTTTTCTTTTACTCTTTGATGTAAAATAGCTACTTAAGGAATTAAAGGAAAGAATATATTGACATCCTTATGTGGTAGAGTTTGCTAAATGCCTGTCATGCCAAAGTGTCATTTTACTCATGCCAAATTCACCAAAAAGTTGTGAGATTGAATTAAATACCACCCAAAGGAGAAAAATTATTCTTTTATCGTAAGCTATTTCTGGGATAGGGGAGAGGGAAGGGTGTGGATCTCCTTTCTGCTCAAATCCAATCCACTGTTATCCCTACAAAGACTGTTAGAATAAATGCTGACTTACAACTGGCTGGGATAAATATTGAGCATTACTGGATTGCCATTGAAGAAAAGCGTTTTTTTAGAAAGGCTGAACCCAAAATTTATTATTTTTTGGGTAGTCTCCTGGTTCTTTGGGAGTAAACAGATACTACTTACTTCATTACTATCAGAGGTTGTTTTGTGCACTGTCCTGACATCTCCCACTGGCAGAAAATAATGAGATAAAGTAAGTATCACCATTGTGTGAATGTGCTGCTGGCATAGCCCTGTATCCAACCAGCAGAGCTGGGCAGCAGCAGCACAAATCCAGTGCCACATTCTTCAGATCTTCTTTAACCCAGCTGAGGGTTGAGAAAGTCGAATTAAAGAAATCCCTCCTCAGAAAGAAAGATTCTGATACATATGGGTCACAAAAAACCTTGTGCTTGTTCTGTACTGGGACTGGGTGCATATTTGAAGTTTTCAGGAGAATTCCTACCTGAGTGCTGAGTGCTTTGGAATGCGCCTGGTGTAAGCTGCTGTGAGAGCACCATTTATCAAAGTGTCGTGTTCTGCAGAGTGCTGCGTCAGTCTTGTTAAATCTGATTAATCATCACTTGGACAAGAAAACTCTTACACGGGCTGCTGGCATTACTGAGAGTTATAGACTCAAACTCCTTATGCTGTGCCAGTAAGAAGACCATAAACATGCATGAATTGGAGAACCATGAGGTGGAAAGAGGACATGATCTAACTCTGTGAGCTGGAGACACGCACAGAAGGGATTTGGCCACAAGTCTGACAGTCAGAATAGTTTGAAGCAGATGCAGCCTTGATTAAACTGTTTGTTCTCCAGTGCAACAATGGGGTCTCTCAAGTGGCCTGTATTTTACGCTGATTCTACCATATGACTGCAGCAACTTTCTGGAGGGGCTTAAAAAAAAAAAAAAAAAGACAGTCTTATCAACATATTGCTGCACAAAGTTGTGTTGGGGAAAAAACAAACAGATGCCACGTACACAGTACCATAAGGGTTTAAGAAACACATGATTCCTTTTAGGTATGTGGCTGAATCGACTCCAGGCATGTGTGGAAGGGTGGGGATGAGTCTGAGTAGTGTAAAATCAGCTGGCATCTTCTGGTACTGCGCTGAGTTTCCTGTGTAGCTGAGGGGGAAACCTGGCTTTGCCTCATACCACTTGCAGTGAAACTGGCCTGGGATGAAGTTGAAAATTGGATAAATGACCCTAGTGAGAGATCCTTGCCAGTTCGGTTATCCAGTTTTGACCTTAAGAATCTGCCTAGCAGGTCTCAAAAGCAAATTGACAGAACCAATAGTGTTGTTCGTTGCCTAATTGTGTGGTCACTGAGCCAGGATGGTGGACTACACTTTGTGTCCAGGATTCATCAGCCCTCACTGGGTTTCCCTGGTGGTCACTGTAGAGTTTCATGAACAGCTCAGCAGGAATTTATGCCAAGGGGAGAACCAAAATGAATTAGCTCAGTGTCTCCTGACAGTTTTAGTATCTGTGAGGCTAATGTCAAACTTCCTTATTTTGTGTTAACACAAGCAATAGTTTGTTTACTATAGATTCATTTCAGTATTCCAAATATTTTTTTTAAAACTTCTAATCTCGTGAGTAGTTTGCCTAGCATTCAGGAGGTTATTTCAAGTGGACTTGAAGATTTTATAGGCTGGCTGAGATGCTATGCATAAAATTCAGTATATTCTATTTGGAAGATCAAAGGACTGGAAGTAACTGGAGTCAGACTTCTTCCATCAGCATCATTGCTGACTTCTGCATGCCTTTCCACCCTTTCCTTGCCTTTTTCATCTGTACCTGTAACTTTTTCTTCATCTGTAAATCCAAGGCTTGAATGGGAAAGGCTGAAAAATGGGGAAGGAGGTGGGTACAGGAGACACTGTGTTTAGGAAACAGATCTGTGGATACACATATCCCACTGTTGTGTGTTCTCAGCATATGTGGGAGACCCAGCAGCCATTCTTTTGTGGATGATCAGGTGTGGGCTGGCTGGGTCTCCAGGGTCTGTAGAATGTTCTGCAGGCAGCTGCACAGGAATGAATTTGCCAGGGTTATTATCCTGCATTGTTCAATGAAGCGTCCTCTGATCAGAAGTCAGTACAGTAGGAATCTTAACTGGAAGAAACAACACTACTCGGAATTGGCCTCAATTCAAGGACGTTTCCCTCTATTTCAGATATTTTGAAAGCTGGTGTACTGGGCCTCTGGGAGTTAGTGCTGTTAGAGTATATTATTTTGTACTCTTGCACTGTGGTTGTGGTTTTTAAGGTTAAAATCTAATAGATGGACAACTGTTTAGTATTTTTATAAATTAAATGAGGTAGGCAGTGAATATTATTGATGGGCAGGTGTCAGAAATCTGAAAAAGAGGTGTAAAGCTCTCTTTTTGAAAAACTTTTTCAAAGTTTTCAAAGGACACTGGAAACTACTAGGTGTCTCTGCTTTAGATACACCAGGCTCATAAGAAAGGAAACACATACATTTAAAACCTGTGACTTTTATTTCCAGTTCCTTGGTTTTGCCGTCACAAAAAAAAAAAATTCTTCCCTCTTGCTACTGGCAAGAATAAAAGACTGCCTGAGACTTCAGTGGATTTTGACTTGGAAGAAACAGGACCACACAGATGAAAAGAAGGAAGGCTCGGAAACCCCTGATGACATCTCTGCAGTGGCATATTTCTTCTTTCAGTTCTCTTGAAATAGATACCTTTTTAAAATTCCTACATTCGGTGGCTTTTTAATTTTTTTTCTTTTATCTGTATCCAAAGTCTCATATCTCAAAAGACTGGAAGACAAAGCAATGAACAACAGATACCTAAATGAAGGTGACGGGTTTTTTCTGCCTAGGATTTCTGCATCAATAACTTAGAAAGCAATTAAAATTCCAGACCAGAAAAATGAAGCAGGCAGGTTCATCACAGCCAGCATGAAACACCTTCCATCTTAACTTCAGAACTAAAAGGAAGAGAGGAAAGAAGCAAATCCAAATCACTGCCTTTGACTCATGGCTTAAGTGGTTGAGAAGGATGAATAGGGGACACCCTTGCAAGGACCAAGAAGCCAAGAAATGCAGTTGGGTTCAGAAGGAACCCAAAGTGCACTATTTCTAGTCAGGAATATTGTTAGTTGGGATAGGGATAACAGAACAGCTGCATCTGGGTGCCAGAGTAGCACTGCTGCCTCAGGAATCAGCCCAATGAGGGGGAAGGGAATGATTTCTTCCAGGATGAGTGGATAAACACAACTATATGTACAGATGGATGGTAGAAGTTAATTTCTGGAGGATAGTGCACAGGACTGCAGGGAAGCAGGAATGGTGGGGGGAGGTATGGAGAGTGATTTGTCTCTTGGCACAGTTGGGAACATGACCAATTAAAACAAAAATTTAAAATGTGTTCTTTCCCATCATTATCTGACAATCAGGATACACAAACAGTGCTTCCAAACAGGTACAATTTTTAGGAATGTCTTTTGAAAATAGACCCAAATAAACCACTAAATGCTGTATGTTCAGGTAATTGGTATAGGTGCTGTCACTGTAATATCTAAGCAGTAATTAATGAATTGGAATGTTGACACATGCACAACATGGCTGGCAGCTGAGATGAACAAACCGTGTTGTTTTCGTATCTCTCTTGCCTTACCCTGGCAGCAGTTCTGACTAGAATGACTTTTCCTCCTGCTCCTTAGTTCCTCTACTACAGATTAAATTTTTCCATTATGATTTCCCATCTCTGGTTTTAGATGTCTTAAAAAAAAGTTGCTCTTCCCTTTCCTTCTGGGTTTCAATAACTTCTCACCCTAACATTGCTGGTTGTAGAGGGTAAACAGGTAGAAGTGAAGAGTGTGCTCCATTTTATTCATCAGGGTTACTCTTCATTTGGGCTACAGGTTGGTGAGTGGATTGAGGTGTTGATATGGTTATTTAATTTTCTTCTCTACTTTCCTAATTTTCGTGTTTTGTTGTAAATTTAAATTAAGCAAAGTAAGTTATTGCTGGTGACGCACAGTGTTCAAGTTTGTCTTGGGGCCAGTTTAATACAAATGGGATTCTGAACTTACTCTTCATTTTATTAAATGATTTTGGGTTCATTAATGATGTGATGGGGAAGTATAAGGGCACTTTAAAACCTGGCACAGCTTTGGATGATGCAGGGCCAGATTATCTGCTGGGATTTTGAGGACTCTTAAGACTTGTTGCTTTAACTTCCCCCAACTATCTTAGAAGCAAATATTCTCCATTAGTCCTTTTTCTTGCCTCCAGTGATAAACACTTATTTTTCACGTTTTTTCCAGGAATGTGAGTGAAGGAAGCTTACATCAAATTCCTGTATTGTTAACATGGACCTTGGAATTCTTTTATAGCCTGTGGCATCTCATTGTTTGGTAGCACACAGAAACAAACCCGATGATGTTGACCCTTTGGGTCAGTTTAAAAGGCATTGCCGAAGTTCACTGCTATTCAAGATTCTGCTACACTTGCCATGTATAGAAATGGGAGTAAGAATAAACTGGCCCCTCTTGAAAATGTGCATGATGTACTAACATTATTTTGAACAAGTCGTGATCTGCTTTAGTCTGAAGTAGTACTTCATGTTGAGAAACAGTCTTGTTAACACCACTGAAAGCACTGGAAGGAAAGCTGCCACTTAGCAATTCAGAAAAATGTAATACAAAGTTGGATTTTTCTCGCCCTTGTGTTAGGAAATGTCTGGTAGCTGAGAACCAACTCTTGCTATGATACAAATGACCACATCAGCCAATTGTCCCTTTTCAGAGTTTACTGTTTAAGTTGAGACGATTTTGGCAAATCAGCCCAACAGTCAGAGAGAAAGGACACGCGCTGAGGGCTCCGCTCACGGTCGTGTGTGGGCAGAGAAATCCCCCGTCCCCTCAGGGGCGCCGCCTTTTATCCCCAGGGAGGCACCGGCCCCTTGCAGCCCAGGCCCTCGCACCCTCCATAGTCCCACTGGCTCATTAAGGTGTCATCTCCAGGGGACAGGTTCTCCTCACTGCGGTGACTCTTGGGCCTCGAGTGATTCGCTGTCTCGCTCCTATCAGCAGGTGGCATTTATCCCCTTATGCCAAGGACACATGACTGGCACAGACCCTCACAGCTCATAGAACTTTCCCTCTTCACCAACTTGCAACCCCCCCACCATCCTAACACTAATACAGAAAATGCTCCTAACACTCCTTCCCCTTAACAATTGTTAATCAACAAATTTCCTAACAATTAACAATCAACCGGCAAAGCCAATAATAAGTGGTTAACTAATTAACAATTAACAGAGAACCCTTAACTATTCTCTCAGCTACGAAAACCAACTTCAATTAGTTCAATTATAACAGCTAGAAACTGATAAACTGCAGTGGTGATGGTGAGGAGCAATTGCAATAAAACCTCGCTGTGATGGTTCCATTTTCTGTCATAATGCCACTGCCTCAGTGGATCCATATTTAGGTTTATCCTCTAACATTAGATTCCTTCTGGATGCTGGAAAAGGTGTTATTATGTGGTGTCCCATCCCGCTGTAAAAAGGGGAGTCGGGGAGGATTCTTTTTGAATAGATTTCTTGGACAAAAATAAAGTGCAAACGTGGCAATATTATATCTGAGAACTGTTTATTGATAAAGAAGGGTAAGTGTTCCTACCTAAGGGGGATAGAAAAAATAGCAGAAAGGGAAAAAGAGACAGAGAGAGGAGCAGAGGACAGGGACAGCGTTACGGCAAGAACCCGCTCTGTCCCTGTCGGCTCGGCAGACGGAGCGTGCGTGCTGCGAGCTGCAGTGAGTCTGCGTGCCTCCCGTGGCGGGCCGGGAGCCATTTCCAAACAGCAGCAGGCCGCGTGTCCCTTCCGTGGGCCGAGGACAGACTGCCGTGGCCACGGGCACAGCAGCTGCAGGGCCCCGGGGTCAGGGCGCAGGGCGGCGGTGGCCGTGGTCTGGGTGCAGGCAGCGTCCGCTCCGTCGGGGAACAGCGGAGCACCGGCTGTCGCGGGGACGAGCTGCCTCAGGGAAGCGGAGAAACGGGGCAGGACGGGTGTGGACAGGGAAGACAGCCAGGGAAGAAGCAGGACCGCGGAGAAGAAAAGGCGAGGGGGAAAGGCGGGCCAAGCAAACCCTCCAGGTGAGCCCCCGCGCCCTCCCAGAAACACAAAGAAAATGGCCCCGGCTGTGTGGCAGTTCACCGCTTTTACGGGCTAAAGCTCCTCCCATAGCCCGATTTCCCGGACGTGTTTTCCCGGGCACCCGGGACGCTGCTGGCAAGTGCGGGGCTGCGCTCGCAGCCCGATCGTGGAAGGTTTATTCCCCCTGACTGGTTCTCAGGGAAGCCTCCCGAGGGACAGGGCTGCCAGCACGTGTACAGCCCCTTACAGGAATTCTTTACCTCATGTGTAACATAGGTTGAGGCGTAAATAAAAATCAGATTGGTTCCTCTCATATGGCCAGAAAAACATTTTTTTTTGACTTGGTGATCTCAGAAAACTGCAGGACATCAAGTTTAAGTGCTGAGGATTTAGGTTGTCCAGTGAGCTGTGAGATGATCTGGATTAGTGCCCTGATTGTCAGCCCCAGGATGGCTGGAAATCTGGGACTCAGTATAATCAAAATAATTTTGCGTCCCCTTTGCCATTAGCTTTTGAAGGATGATGTTGTTTGTCACATTGCTTTTGTTTAGGTGTCAGCTAGGAGAAGAGGACTCTGCTTGTCTCAGGAATGGGCATCAGTTTGTGTTGACTCAAGTTAGAGTGAAATTTGTACAAGACCCACACACTGCCACTCCTAGTTCTGCTGAGTCCTCAAGGGACATTGAAGCCACCCTTTCCCCTTTTCCATTTATGTCCCTTTCAAAACCATGGGAAATGGTCATAATAGTATTGCTTAAGCATTTTGAATTCACTGTGTAGTATGAGTCTCTTTGAAATGTTTCTGTATCAGGTTCTGGAGTGCAACCTTCCATGGGCTGTAGAATTCCATGGGATTTGAGGCTATGTGTATTTTCTAGGTTCAAGCATCTGATATTGATGCCGTACCATTATTCTTGAGATTAATTGGAAGACCTTGATTTGTACCCCTTGAGTCTGCCTAAACGGTGGTGAGTACTTAAATTCTGGACAGAGCCCCTTCTTGGGAAGACTGGCAAAGAAGTAATTTCTCTTTCCTGAAGTGAGAGATTTGGGAAAACAAAAAAAAAAGTGCCCATGGCAGCTAACAGGACAGTCCCGAACTGTTTGTGCTACTTCTGATGAGTAACTTTGTGTTCAGAGAGTGCAGAGAGCAGCTGGGGTCAGAAACCTGATGAGACGTTGATACCGTGTGTGCTGCTCAGGAAGGAACTTAGTGGTTTCCTTTTAGAGGAAGCCCTATTAATTTAGCATAAATAATGCATTGAACTTTAAAGGCTCAAGGATATTGAGGCCATTTCTTTGAAGTTGCTGAGTGTCCCCAAACCATGCTGAAATTGATAATTGATGGGAGTGGAGGGTGTGCAGTGTGATGGAAAGTAAGAGCTGCTCTGAAGTTGATATCACAAGATGCCTTACTGCTTGTTATTGCATTATTTTATAGAGCTTTTCAGACTCTATATCTAGAAATAATTGAACAACTCAAGGGAGAGGAACTACCCCATCTAACACAACACAGAGTAGGCTGCTGGGTATGCTGATGCTCCCATCAGAGACGCGGGGAAACACCAAGACAGCCAAATTGTATTAATGTGGTTTGGGGCCCCCAAAGCCCTGAGTGTACCATCAGTGGCTGAGGTGAAAGGTGCTGAGTCCCTCACTCCTTGCAATCAATATTACGTTCCAATTGCTGCTAAATGGCTATTTTTTTTTCCCAGCAATAATTTAATTGCTTTTATTTCTTACAGTACTTCAGCTCTGGTGAAATTTTGACTCTTGTGCCAGAGAAGGAAGAGCGCAGTATCTCCTTCAAAAGAAATGTGAACCCCATAGATCTGAATGAGACCTGAGGAAGCAGAGGCTTGCATCCCTAGTTGGTAGTAATTTGTAGGTAAAACCTTTGGTATTCTTTCACTCAGAGCTGCTCAATTTCCCCAGACAGCAGAGAGGGCCATACAGAAGTTCCCTGTCTCTCAGTTGTTTCAGAAGTGAAATTTCGCCAAAGAAGAAAACACAAAACATGTATTATTTTAAAAATTGAAGCAAATAACATTAAGTGTAATACTGCTTTAGTACTCCATAAAGTACTTGGAGAGAGCAAACACCATCCTTTACATTATGTGGTCTAACTCCTGGACATGTGTGTTAGTCACATTAAAAGGAAAGCAGCTTTATAGGGATATTTAATATTCTACAAATTGAGTTAGTGGTGGAGTGTTCAGTGTCCAGTTGGGTGTTCTTCATAAACATTATTGGGAATGATTCCTGCTTACACATAAGCTTATTTCAACACTTTTGATAATACTCAGCAGTCAGAAGACAAAGAAGTTGTTAAATAATTGTATTTCTACCTTCCTCAAAAGCCAGCTACAGGGGACCAGTAGGTGCAGCAGTTTGCTTTGCTGTAGTGTAACACCACATTGTCACTGCTCCCTGCATCCATATGAGCCTGCCTGTATGAAATCTAAACCTTTGGCTAAGGTTTATAATTAGAATTTTATCAGAAAACAATGTCACAATAAATAGAAAATAGACAGAATAGTCAAGTCTCTGTGCCAGAGCAGAGTTCCCATGGTAGTGCCTTACTTTTGCCCTCAGATGTGATAAAATCAGGTCACATCCGCTTTTCTTGTGTTGAATACTGCTTGGAATTCAAGCAGCAGTGAGAGCTTTTACACATGGGGATGGAGGAAGAAGGATTTACGGAATTGGAAAGTATTAACGTAATGAAAGAGCATTTGCATGTTTTCTGAGCAAAACGTTATCCAAAAAAAAAAAGGAAAAAGAAAAAAAATCTGGCCTAGCTGATGAAAGCATTTTATTTATTGATTCCTTTATAATCCTTTGTTTTGTTTTTCCTCCCTCAGCATATGGTGATGCTCACAATGCAGGCTGTGGGATTCATAAGCAGGCCAGCCTTTCCTGTCCTGTAGTTACTCATCTATAAATGATGCTCTATTTAGTGCCTGAAGTGTCTGTTGTTAGGGTCTTCTAATATAAAAAGGCTGCATAAAAACTTCTTAAATACAGCTACAATTACGTACAGTCTTATTTTAAACAAACTAAATATTAATTAGTATTAATTAACTACAGAGGGATGAATCTTCAGCTAATTGCGTCTGCTTAGTTCCCCTGCTGCCAGGTCCACTTTGTACATGTGTATCCTATTTGCTCTAAGAGGCATTTGTTGGTGTGAGCCAAAAGCTGGTACTTGTATGACTGAAGGTGTTGAAACTTATATTTTAGTTTAAATAAGTCTGTCTTCCCTCCAAATTTTAGGTAACCTACGCTTGGGTTTAACAGTGCAGAAAATATCCATATAAAATTCAGTAATCACAACTACTTAAAATAATTACAAAGCAGGTGTGTTACATAAGACTGTGGAAATGGAGTTTCGCAAAAACAATTAAAATTTTTCTTACAGCTTTTATTTTTCTTTTGTTTTAAACCACCCTGTACTGTTTTCTGCAGGACTGCATTTCTGTTAGGACTCATGATCTTCTGAAACACTACAGGGAAATTCCTCTAATTTTAATTTCTGCCATTAGGCACAGTTGTCTTGGATTACGTGTCAGTGACTGACTAAGACACCTTGAGAGTGATGAAGTTGCTCAGAGTGAACTGTGGAACTCTGATGGAAAGTCGAGTATCATTAAATAGCTAAGCAATAGGCTTATGCTGGCTGGGAGAGAACCAGGATAAGGTGTCTAAGTGAAGATCACACCAGCATCTAATACGTTGTAAATACATCTTTCACTTGCAGTGTTCACCACTGTAATCACAGATTTGAGGATTTATTTTTCTTGTAGCAGACCCTCTGCCATTTTTCTGTGAGTTTCCTATCAAAGCATTAGCAATGACTTAATGCCTTACACTAAGTTTATTTGAAACTAATGGCTCATAGTTGAAGCTGGTTTTCTTTTTAATCTCATAACTATGCAGAAGGGGTTATAATGATAAAAATGTTGTCATATATATACTGCCAGAGCAATATCAGTCAGGTTATCACAAGCAAGACTTCTAGGGTGTAAGCTGAGATAAACTTGCAGAGTAATTAATACAGGAATCAGAAGAGCTCAGATCAATAAAATCCAGGTCTTTTTCCTAACTGCTGTAAGCCTGATTCTCCCCAGTCTAGCATTTTTCATCTGTGTGAAATGGCAGTAAAGTGAATGGAGAATTCTGATCTGGCAGGATTCTACTCTTGGCTCAAGCTCAGATGTGAATGACGTAAACGATGCCATCAGATAAGAGCCTTTCTATGCTTCATTTAAATATAAAAAGTAAATAAGTAATTGTAGAATGGCATGTTTATGTCTTGTAAATAAGAATATTCAGTGAGGGGTGCTCTGTATTTGCTGCAGCATTTTATTTTATGTCACTAGTAGCATACCAGCAAGATGAAGACCATTTAGCACTGCAAATGCTGTGCAGGTATTCCAGCATCTGCATTGTAGTACCTGGTATCCAGTACAATGTTACCTGGTCATTTTGAAATAGATTTACTGACCCACTAATAGCTTTTATTTTTTTGAAACATGAGGCTACTCATTTTAGCCTCTAAGCTAGAGAGTGTTAACTGCTGACTTTACCGGGCATTGGCATCTTTGCTGTTTGCATTTACTGTGCATTTTTATGATCCTGTACGATGCTGTTTCCCTATGCATGGAAGCCACTAGGAAACAAGAATGGACAACAACTTGCAGAATTTAGCCTGCAATTTTATGCTCCACAATGAGACATACCTACAATAATCTGACAGAATGAAAGCAACACGTGTCATATCAGCTCCAAATAAATATCCTGTCTCCTCTGCAGCAGCTTCATTGAAAGAGATCTGACATAATGGTGTTGTATCAGCAGAGCTACTAATCTCAGATACCCGAGATTTCAGTGCTAGGGAAGAGAACACTGCACAAATGGAGGTCATTCAGTATCCTCGAGCACTTGGACAAGTGTGGCATTTTGGACTGTCCCTGCTAATGGCAGAATACAGTGCTGCTGCTAAAATTACTGTTGCATAGCTCCTTGTGCAGGTAACTGCAGTGTCTGTTCAGAGGGGCTTGTTTATTTTCATGCCTTGCAGAACCAACAATGCTTCTAGGAAGCAAAAGCCGTACTCTGGGTTTTAGTGGTAAAAGCAGGAGCCTCGGAGGTATCACAAATGGAAGTTGTTTTTTAAGATATTTAACCCTCTTCAGGAATACAGGATGACTTTCTAAACCTTTTGTCTCCCCCTGCCAGCAAGGAGCTGCTGTGGAGGAGCTGCAGTGTTCTGGTAGGACCACAGCAGTGTCAGAGGCCACACAGAGAGCCCACGTGTCTCTTTATATGATCCTCGAGTGGGAGAATTGCAGGAAGAGGTACAACAGTTTAACTGAAATCAGAAGGATGCTGAGAGAATTTTGCTATTTTCATGTGTCATGAGGTGGCACATGTGAAGAATCATTTTCCTTGGCAACAATCCTTGAGCCATAAGGTTGAACCTGTTTACTCAGGCACGGAGCCATTCTGTCAGATGGGCATTAATACACCAATTGCAGAGAGCCCATGCTGTATGTGCATCAGGTGTGAGTGTCCCAGATAGGATTCCCAGCAAGGATTGTCCATATGGCTGTTCCTTCTAATTTTATATTCCCTTGTACCATTACTAATCCAGGTATGGGTCTGATCATGTTTCAAAAATAGGGAACAGCTTTTTTCTCCTTTCGTAAGTCCTCTTGCCCACTTGAATAACACAGATTGGAGTGATGGTTTAGGAGAAGTTTTTGGAAGGCAAACTTTCCTCCCTGGCCTTACCAGACCTCTTCCTTCTGCATTCAGAGAAATTAGAGCTTTATAAATCTTTTCCCTTTTTAAGTAAAGTCCCTGTAGGCTCCATCCAAGTAAGTCTTTGACACCAAGCTGGATATCACATGCACTACAGAGTGGAAATCTGTGTTCAGTCACTCTCTGCACTACTTTGCAGGATGTTTTGCCTGGACTGCTATAAAACGTTGAGGTTTCAGGGTTCAGGAAAGAGCACAGCACTGGGGATTGTCACCCTAAGTGTCCCCTCACAACCCTACCTGCCTTGCCTCACGGTTTCCTCAGTGGCCTCAGTTTTCTGTACATCAGCAGTGCTGCCAGCATTGCTCTTGCTCTACCTTAGATATGGCTAGGGCACGACACCTTAGTTTGTTATTGTATTTTCTGTGTTTCATTTTCATGTGAATTGAAGAGATAAGGATCTGATATCTGTGGAATGTGCAGAGTGATGCCAGGTCATGCTCCTCTCTGATAGCTGAAGCAACTGCACTGGCATCCAATTATTCAGTACAGAGCTTTGATAATCTAGTTTTCTTGCTCATCTCATGCAGTCTGTTCCATACTAATGCAGCAGATTTGAAAAAATGTCATCAAAATCTTATTTTCCTGCTATTCCTTTTGGAATTAGCTATACTAAGTATTGGGGTAACCCACTGAAGCAGAGCTGCAGAGCCAGCGTCTTTTGATTTTGGTTTAATTTAAACTCCGAATAATGGATTATACTTCTCTTCTGGACCTGGTATGTATCATTCAGATTGGCCCCAGAGTGGGAAAAAGCAATGTATTTTTCATCTGTATACATTTTGATGAATGCTGACATTAGGCAGCTGCATTTGAAAATACCCATCCTACCCAAAGTGTTAACTTGCTTTTATCTATATATATATAGATAATTTTTTCAGCCACTTCTAAAATGCGTCTGCCTCTGCCTGGCTGAACCAACTTGAGCTGTGTGTATGACTACAAGAGGCACTTTAATGCAGTGTAATTCCCTGGAAAATTTTAGAGTAGAAGAATTACGGCTCTATTTTGTTGGGACTCCTTAGTATCCTCTCTTACTGCCATTTTGAAATCTTTAAGAACTTATCCTGCTGAGGACATGAAGGCAAGTGTTGAGATCCAAAAAATTGCAGTTCAGACTGGATAGGAACAATTTTCTGCTCATATATTTTGATTGTGAGTTGGGATTTGCCATTTTCCAAATGTTTGTACAGTGCAGTCCAGCACAACCAAGCCATGCACAGTTGGAGTTCTCCAGACAATGTTATAAAAACTAAAATATGAGGACAGTTTCATCTGCAGACTGTAAAGGGTGCACAGTGGAACTGTGCCTTCAGTTTAACAACACATCACCACTCAGTTAATGGAACATCAGAAAGCTGCATTTACAGGTGCTCCATCCCACTGGCATAGCTGGATTTTGGTAAGGCAGAGTGTTGGTCCTTCTGTCCCTACATTTAATTAACTTCAGCTTTACTTTTGTTTCTGCAATTTACACTCAGTTAAATCATAAATACTGTTCTGTAACTTGATAGAACAGTATGTAATGGTCCTTACCTTGCATCCCTCTTAGCCTGAATTTCACATCCTCTCTGTAATTTTTAATGACAGCAACAGTTTTTATTATACTGCTGGAACTTTTCCCACGGTAGTTGTTTTTTATAAATAAATTGTGGTTTAGAAGTGAAATGGCAGCAAAAAGCTGCTAAATCCAGCATCTTCTGTGGCTGCATATTTATGTAAAAAAAATCTTTGCCCTAGTGAAAGAGATTGAAAGTGTCTTAAAAAGAAGACAACCCCAAAATTTAAGTCAAATTATGCACAAGGTAACTGAGCTTTCTGCAGCTCAGGGAGAGTTGCTCTAAGTAGGAACATACCAAGCAAAAGACAGGTGAAGGCAGAACATATTTGTGTATCAGCTCTTCTCTCTTAATGGAGATCAGCTGAATGTTTGTCTTGCTGTGTGTCTGTCTGCCCTTTGAAAATACTTCCAATTAATAGAGACTTCACATTTTGACCACAAAATTTGCTCAAATTCCAATTTCAAGACAAAGAGAAGTGATGACAAAGAGCAGCAAACTTCACCAATCAAGACCTTTCTGCTCTTGGCTTTTCAGGACTTTAGAGAAGTCACTTAGGCAACAAGACTCATCAGGGACAAACCTTATCCAAAGCCTAGGCTTTTTGTTGCTATAACCTTCTGAATATTGATCAAAGAAACCTTTTTTTGTGTTCCTGCACTGTGCTCCCAGCTGCTCTCACACTGTGAAAGTGTGTCAGAGACACCAGTCACAAGCATGTTTTTGCCAAGCTACTTGGGTGGCTGAGGGGGGGAACAGGAGTGGGTGCTCCATTGCAGACAGAGAAGATGGAAAAACCAGATTCCTGCCTCAGCACTGGAGCCTGAGCCAGTGCTGGGGAAGCTGTGGCCTGTGCCTTTCTGGCCTGGTTTTGGAGCTCGGAGCTCGTGGGTTGAGGTGAAGCAGTGACAGACACAGATATTATGGGCTGTGGTTCACTCTGCCACTTCTTCCCATGCAAAGTGAGAGATTATTGGGAAACTCGGGAAAGGAAGGGGAGAAACTGCTTTTCAGTCAGTCAACTTAGACTCAGGTACTGACTACTGAGCACTCATTTTTTCTCTGCCTTTTTATCCCATATTGACTTTATAGGTGGCACAGAAGTCACTGGTAGTGCTATAAATCTTCATTTTCTACCTGAATTGTTAAGTTTAGTGATCAAGTCTTCCAAAGCAGAGTATATTTTACTGTGTGATGAACAGGGACAAGGTTCTCCAAGATACGTATGCATAGCATGATTCTGTAAATTGAATAAAGATCACTTGGGAACTTGAGTGACTCTTATGTAGAAGATAGTAGCCTGTTTAGAATTCCTAAAGTTTAGCTAATTAAGTCTTATGTTTTCCCCTAATTTTATAGTTTCTTTGATTATTTCTTTCTAGCTCAACAAAATTCACCAAAAATCCATGAAGGCTGGTGGGCTTATAAGGAGGTGGTCCAGGGAAGCTTTGTTCCAGGTAAGTGTAATTTTAAGATTTTAGCCTTTCTTAAATATTTTTTTCCACTGGAATTAATATAGTTGGATTTGGGGAAGATATTTCGGGTTGATTTGTTTTCATTGCAAAGGCTTTTAGTTGACAAGTACTCAACATCCCATTATAATGAAGCACAGAAAGGTTTCTGTTAATCCATCATCCAAAGATCATGGCAGTTTTTCAGGGAAGAAATCACTTTGATAACATTCCAGGTTTCTCTCAGTAAAACCAACATGTGCTACTTTGAGTGTGTGTGTTCTGTGTGTAGAAAAGGGAAAGGAACTGAAAAGTGTTACTGTTAACTGGATGAATTTATTTATCTGGTGCAGCACTTCTAGGTAATTGCATTTCTACAATTTTATGAGTAGGACAGGAACCCACTGCATGCAATTTTCACTGATTTTTGTTTAGTAAACAAGAAACTATGAGTAAAACAACCACGTAACTGGGCTTCATTGAGATTTAGTAAATGATAAATAATCAAGAGGCAGCTAAAAGGATTCTGTGCAGTATCTTTTCAGTGCAATTGAGATTAATATGCATTAATTTATGTATATTAGCCATCTCTTATAAGGTAAAGTAGTGCTATAAGTTTTATCATGAATGCACCAGGAAAACTGTTACATGATCCTCATTTCCTCATAATACTAGAAAATACTGCTGAGCTGTTGTGTGAGCTGTTCCTGAGGATCTGTAGATTTGACCTATCATCAGCTGCTTTTACTGTTGTGAGAGCTGTTACAACCTGACAGTCATCTGAAAGTCCCAAAATGCTGATTGTCTTGTTAAGAATTCTAGTGCAAATGAGATGAAATATTTCAACCCACACATTTCTGGCACTGAAATGGTTGTGAAAATCTAGAGGCCTGGAGCTTAATTACATACTGATGTAGCTTAAAGTAGCTTTTCAGATTTGCTTGAGATTGGTTTGGGCTGTCACAGACACTCCAGTGTATTGTTGGGCATGTTTAGTTCCTCACAGTGACAGCAGGGGAAGAAACCTGGAGAATATAATCACCTGCTCTCAAGATATTTCAGCCTTCCTGAGTTGCACGAGTCAGGTAGATGCCCAGCAGAAAATGAATGAAAAAAATATTTGCTGAACAGGCCTAAATTTAAAGTTACTGATAAAAATAATGTAATTGTCAGGATGTAAAGAAACCTGTGATCAGTTCATGCCTGTGGTGTTCTAGTCTTAATACTGTGAGAAATTTAGGCTTAGGAACATCTTTGGAAGGTGAATGAGGAAACAGTGATGACTCAAAAACTTCTAGGAGGGAAGACCTCTTCGAGTGGTGTGGAGGGACACCTCCTTTCTGAGGGAAACCTGAATTACTCATATGTGTTGAATATCTGACTAACTCAGCACACATCCTCAAGAACTGGTCCAGAAAGTCAGTAATGAACAGCTCACTCAAGCAGCCATGAAGAAAGCAAGGAGAATTTGGGGGCACCTTTCTTTCAAATTCAACTCTGCAACCTGTCAGCCTCAGCAGAAGAGAGAAATCCCATGAGACCTTACAGAACAAACAACTGATTTTTTTTTCCAGCAGCACCTATGTTTGGGAGCCTTTGAAAACCATATTTAAAGCATTTCAAGGCTGCATTTGTGGCTGTGCTCTCAGACTAACACATCACAAAGGATCTGTTGGTGCGTATTAAGTTTATCCGTGCCGGTGGCAGTCACGTATCAGATCTCACACGAGATGCTAATTAGCACCTGAGAGGTGAGAGCTGCCAGGCAGGCTGAGGAGCTATTGCTGGAGTTGCTGACTGATGTGCACTGAAGCAAACAGCTACAGCCATCTGCCAGGATGTTTTCTTTCCACAGCTGTTTGTCCTGACCCAGGGCTGGAAGTGAACACCCCCAAAGATATTAGAAAGGAGTGTTTGTCCAAGAGCCTGTTACTGCAGTTCAGAACTGGCATCTCAGCTAATATAATTGACATGAATCCAGCTCTGGAGCTGCCTGGGGGAGCAGCCACAAATGCAGAGATGATTAATTAGAGGCAATATCATTGTAAAACACTCCAGGAGGAGTTGCCAGAGTTTGTCTATCACAGCTTTAGCTGGGTGAGTACTTTTCGCCTACTTCAAAGCAAAGTCACTGTCTCTCTTTGAACTCTCACTTCTTTTGTGGAGAGCTGTGTAAGAATGCAGTTAGGAGTGTATCACAATATGACTGGGTTAGAATATGCCATTCATAAGTTTTTCTGCTTATTCTGTTTTGGAAGCATAAAAAAATCCCCCACACTGGATCCTGTGCAGGTTTACCATTGAGCAGTTCATAAAATCAAGCCATACTTCACTACATTTCCCAAATCCCAGACTCCCCATATTCTGCAATAGATTTTAGAAAAAAATATTTTAAATCCCTTTCTAATGTTCATCTGGACATGGGTTTTTTCCTGCTGTAAGCCACTGAGCTGCAGTCAGCGATGTGTATCTCACAGGAGGGGAGGATTTAGGCAGAGAGGAGGTGCAAGACCCCTTACAGTGTCTTCCCAAATTCCTTTCTTGCAGTGCTCCAAGAGGAGGCAGCATTGGGAACTGGCAGGTTCTCTCAGCACAGGAACTGTGGCTCAGGTCTGTCCTGGTGCCCAGCCTTGAAAGAGAGGTGCACAGTTCTCAAGTGCAGGAGGAAAGGTTCATCAAGGCTAGATTTGTGTATCTGCTACTGGTGCAGAAACCACTCTCCATCTCTCACCTGTTTTACAAGCAAAGAATTGCTCTTATGATTTAAATCATGTAGGCAAACAAAGTAGAAAGTAAGTAGAACTTAAAAATGTTAATTTAATGCAAATGAGGTTCCAAATTAAACTTCAGGGAATGTTCAAGGATGAAGAAGGAGTACTTTCCTTTATGCATGGTGATTTGCATAATGATAAAATAATTTACATTATTACAAACTTCTACTACATAGACTTTTTCTGGTGTGGAATATCAAAGTAGTTCTTGATGGGTTAAAACACCTTTAAATAACCTTTCTCATATTTTTCCTTTGGCTGTGACTATGAACATGTTGTGTCACTGAAGTGGTGCAAGCAATTTCCAGGTGGCCAAGACAATCATATTCCAAATTAATTGTTACTTCAAACAGATGTGCATAACCTTTGACAATCTTTGTGATTGTATTGATTCTTTTCATATTGGTCCTGTTTTTTCATAGCATTATGAAAGTGGGCTTTGGTAAGCATAAAATATAAAGGTGGTTAAATCTAATTTGTGATCACAGAAGGCACTTGCCAAACCTCCATCCTGTTGTGGAAACGCTGGACTGTGTGATAGTTCAAGCATATAAGTGTTTCTTTCCCAGGGAAGATACTGTCTTCGGGCCCCCCTACTGAATTATACCAAATCTAAAGTTACTTTACAGGGTGCTAGTGCCAACCCCAGCTAACAGGAGGAAATCCATCAAATAATGAGTGAACATTACTGAAGGAGCAGATGGTGTTCTCCTTCCTTGTAATAAATGCTGTAAATGAACTCTAATTCCAGATGAAGATCTACATCCACCAGGATTCATTACTGGCCACAGATCACCAGTCAAAGCCCACCTGTTTCCCTGAGGTTCTGAGATGAGAAATCCCCAGTTCATAGTTCCTTCACAGCTTGTTTTACCCTAAAAGGGAAAAGACTGCTGGAGTTCTGTAATGCTCTTCCTGCATTTTGCAAGGATCCTGTTGGTGGGATTATGCCCTAACATTGACCAGCTGGCAACACTGCACTGACTCAAAAACATGGGCAGTGGTTGTGAAGCACTGAGGAACTGCCTCCAAGGAGGAGATGCATGAATTTCGTAATGATTTATGAGGGAAAAGAAGTCTGAAACAATTGACAAGCTTGATCATGAGTGCCAAAACCTTATTTTAAACTTCCTGCTATCCCCATGTGCTTTTGTTATGGCCCACAGAGGTAGTTCAAGTGTCCCTAGTTTCTCCTGTCTGGGCTTCAAGATTTCTTTTATTACAGCTTTGAGCTTTTTTTTAAAATTAGAAATTTCTTTATGTACACATTCAAAAATAACCTTTGATGGGCAAGTCACTGTAAGAACCATGAACTGTTTGTCCATGGCTTGGAACTGAGAGATGCAAAACTTCAAACCCACACACTAAACTTTCAGCTCTCAGTTTGTGCCACCCTGCAGTCACAGAGGGGTCTGTGTCATATGTTGAGATGGTGATCACTTAGCGTGGCTGCCTGAACAGCAAAAACCAAACCTGCTGATTACTACTCCTGAGCTGCTCCCTTTTCTAACTATAACATCTCTCCTGGTCTTATTTTGGAACTTCAGGAGGCTGCAGCATCACTCACCATCTGGTGCATTTTGCTTATAAGTGAAAACAGTGGTGCTGTCTGAGCTACAGCAGTGCTTTAAACAGTCTGCACACACCCTTGAAAATCATGCAGTCTGCTGCTGCCCCTAAGGAATTAACCAGCCATATGTAATTATTCATTGGAACAGTAATAGCAGTTTTTCTTTTAGAAAGCAATCTATTGGAACAGTTGATTTCTTCAGGGTGATAGAGCATAGGTTCTGGAAATCATTCACTTATTGATTTGAACTTAGGTTAGTATATATAATATTTCAGCTTTGGTTGTCAGTTAAAGATAGCTTGAATGAAATATATTTCATACCAGATATTTTCTTGGTTTCTCACTTCCTTTGGTGATTCTGCAAAAACTGACTCTTTACCAATCATGTAGCTAGGAAGGAAACTAGATTTTTAAAAAAAAATTTTATGTGAGAGTTAAATATAGTACAACATGGACTTTTTCCCTGTCACAACACCTGGTGGCACCATGATTTGGTTCCCACAGCCCCCTTTCTCACTTGGCCAAGGAGCTCAGGACTGGGGATCACCCTTTACAGGTGCATTTGTAACCGCTGTGAAACTCAAAAAGTTGCTGTCTTCAGGTCCTTCTCTCTTGAACATCCATCAATCCTTTTTAAAAGGGCCTTTTCAATAAAGTTACTGTTTTACATATGGCCTGTAACTGCAGCCATTTTGCAAACAGATCTCTAAATGATGTTTTTCCCTCTAATTCAGTCCTTCCATGAAAGAAAAAAAATAAATTTTAGGGGGCCAGCAATGTATACTAACCACAGTAGAGCGCTCTAAAGACCAAAAATTTTAAAACTTTGACAAACTTGTGACTGAAACACAGTTCTTTGCTAACGTGGTGTCAGATCCCTTTTCTTTTAACAGCCTAATTATCTTTCTTAGCTGTGGCTTTTCCTCCTCAGTTGTGATTGGTATCCACGAAAGAAAAATTGCATGTAGCAGATGTATCCTGACCTTTGCTTTGTTATCCTGACATGACCGAATGATTCAAGTTGTCTACCTGTCTGTTCCTAGTGCCACCAGGCACTGAAAAGGTCAAGCCTTCCCTTTTTATAACCAGCACATGAAGTGGCAGGCTGGACCTTGCTGTGCCGCCAGCTGTCCGGGGCCTGTCCCGCTGCACCTGCAGGTTCCCCCACCATGGACATGGGCAGTGTCCCCTCTTCTGCTTCAGGAATGTGCAAATAAGGAAGACCTTGAAGGCAGTGATCTGGAGATCCTTGTCAATTATTGTCCATCACCCTTTGCTGCTAGGTTAGATAACATTTTTGGGATAGGAGTACTCCAGATACTTTCTGATGAAGTTGAAAATCCTCTTTCCCACTATCCTGAAGCAGATGCTGTTTACCCTTCACTGACACTAAATATAACTTAAAAGCACAAAGAACAATTAAGTGCCAGGAAGTTTTGGTACAACTGTAGCTACCAAAACCTGCATGGATGATGGCTTTTAGCTGGGAGGAAGTCCAAGAGGTTTAATACAATTTGGATGGTCATATCCTCAGAGAGCAGTATCCAGAATATCTGCTGTCCTACACACTGTGTGCTTACAATCACTACAGAACCTTGAAGACCTGTACTGTTGGGAAAGTAACTGCCCTTTCTGCAAATGTAATGCAATAATTTTTTTAATATTATCCAAGTCCACTTTAAGCCAGTTAAAAGTGAGAAGCCAGCAAGCCACCTCTGTGATCTTGCAAGGGTTCTCCGTTGCATCCTCTTAAGCTTTTGCTTAAAAAAAAGAAGGATCATCCCTGTGGGATGACAGATTAGGAAATTTATCAGATTTTTCCCTACCATCAAAAATTGGGGTTTGGGATAAAAAGGGTAAGACTAGTATTAGGAATCTTTCTTTTCTTAGGTTCTTCACCTAAAAGCAAAGGAAGGAATTCCAAGGATGAATACTGGGGTATACTGGAAAAGGTTTAGGGGGGTGTAACTGCATGATCTTTAAGGTCATTTCCAACCCAAAGCATTCTGTGATACTCTTGACAAGTTGAGTATAGAAGCAGTTGGAACAGTGGCCTGTGACTAAGTCGTTAATAACTGAAACCTCCATAACTCCCTTACTTGGAAGGATTATTCAGTAAAGTTCCAGGGGCCAGAAAGGCTCCTGTACAATGCTGGATGTATGTATTGATATATTCAAGAAGTTTTATCTTATCTTATGCCTTGACAGGCTAATCTTCACAAGGTATCTAAGGAGTTTTTGACACCCTTTCCACTGGTGGTATCCATGCCTTAGATGTGTAGAATTGAAACACGAAGAAATCTGATAGAAGAATTAGTTGCTGCTCAGCGACTCAAGGACCTTTTTTAAGCTAATAATCCAAGCTGAAAGTGAGAATGACATCTGCCACAGTTCCTTATGTAAGGAGGGGATTTGGAGCTCTGGCTATTAATTACCTTGTAGTAGTAGTTTTGTTGTGGGTGTACATGTGTTTTTGTACTAAACAGTAGCAATCATTACTTCCTATGTAAAAAGCCCTTTTTATAGATTGTCATGATAAAATGTAAAATAAGTTAGTGTCCTTTGGAGAAAGAAGTCACTGAGAATAATAAGGAATAGTATTTTTCTGTGCTAATAACGTTCTTCCCCAATGGAATGTAATTGGAGTTAATCAGAGAAGGCGGCTTACAGTGCTCCAGCTTATGTTTGCTTAGGTACTTCTGCCATAAATGTATGTGGAATGAGATAGAACTGGAAGGGATTGCAGTATAACATGGAAACAGAGATAATGAGTGGCACTAAGATGTTGCCTCACTGCTACTTCTGTCATTATCCCACTTAAAAAAATTACTGTTGTAAAATACCTTGATGAAGAATTACATTTTAAGAGTAGTACAATTACAGTTTTGATTGTCAGGTAGGAATTCACCTCCTCTTTGACTGAGACTGTTCTTATCAGGATATTACAGTGACTTCAGGAAGATGATTCCTGTTAAACTGGGGATGGACCCAGCACCACTGAGAACTTTATAATAAACACAGTGTGCAGCTTTTAACTTGTACATCTCATTAGTGCAATTTAGTGGAGAATTTGCCCTGTCATACATAGGAAAATATGGTCACTACAGCTACAACCTTATCTGTGGTTAAAATAAACTCCTGTGAAATAAGATCACACCACTGTTCTGTACATGGTCACACAGAGTAACTCTGCCTGTTGGTGTCACTGAAAGCTTCACTGGTACTAACAAAAAACCTCCCTGTCAAATCCTGTTCCCTGCTTAATAAAGAGATCAAAAAGAAAAGGAAATGAGACTGTTACCTAAAGGTGGATACATCCTAAGGTATGCAAGTACTTTCCTAAGAGACAGCTATGATTTAACTTATAAATAGAGATTCAGGGGGTTGTTTGATCATAGCATTTATTCAGTAACCTGCTGAGCTGACTTTATTTCTGAAAGTCCATGTTTGTATATGTGTAGGATTCCTTAGACTCCTCAATTAGAGGATTGCTGGAGACTTGATAGTCCGAAACCACTCATTTGTACTTACTGAAAATTTCCTCCTCTCGTAACACCTTTCTAAAAAGGTCACTTGTGAATTCACTGGACCATGAATGTATTGAACATGCTCAGGAGCAAAATCCATGCTCACCATTCACATCTGGCTGTTTAGGAGGATGTGGAATTATTATCTGGAGAAGTTTTACTGTTGTTACTTACACAGATTAAAATATAGCTATCCTATACCATCACCCCATCATGGCATTTCTGGCACATGCTTTTTGTGGTCAGTGAAAGATTTATCCTCTCAGAAGTCACCATAAAATACAGTCACCTACTTAATGCATTTCCGGGTACCTGCTGCCCCTGCGAGCTGTAAATCGCATTATTATGGTTAATGACTCTGCCCAAAAAAGGAACCTTCCTGAATCTTATTGATTGGTTTTTTCTAGCACTGAAAATATTACTTAAAATTGTCACCTTTTACCTTTCTGAATAGAGACTGATTTTATGTCAGGGCACTTTTTCATTTTATATTTATAAAACATACCAAAAAAATGCATTAGTGTTTCCAAACCAAGCAGTCACCAGCTTTATAGTCAGGACATAAACCCTGAAAATAACAGCATAACATCATAATGGGAAACCTGACAGGTCGTTAACTACAGCGGTGCAAATGGCACTGCTGTAATTCACAAGTGCTTGTCGACAACAGCCTGGCCTGCAGCCTTTCAGGGCCTGCAGCCCTTCAGAGCCTGCATGACAGAGAAAAATACTCAGGGATAGAGCTCAAAATAACCAGGTCACACTGGAAGTTGTTCAGTTGACACCAGAGCACACCGCTGACAGATGTTCCACCCCAACACAGAGGTGGTTCTTTAGGGCCCTTGTATGACCTCCTCTAATTTATTCTTCCTGTGTCTTTAATATCTATGAGTTTGTTGTGGGGGGTTTGGTGAAGAATGGAGGTCTTTATTCAGAGAGGTCATTTTACAAATATTCAATGAGATGTAGGTATGGAAAAATAGATCAGCTGAGTTCAAGGCAGCAGTTGGAGGCCGGGAGAGAATCAAGCAGCCAGTTCGGATGCCTGTGCCATCAGGCTGGTCTGCCTGGCATCCCTGTGCTGTTGATTAAAGAAGAAAAAGATGTTCCTGCAGATCCTTTGGATCAGCTCCGTGCTTTGGCTGATTGACATGAAGCAATGCAGCTGCCCCAGCAGAGAAGCAGCAGGATGGGCACTAAAGGCCTGGCACCTCTTGCCCAGGCATCACCATAGCTGCCACTGCAGAGCCTTGGATTAACAGAGCTGAGGAATGTTGCAAATGATTATCTGCAGTGACATTTTGGCACTATCTCATAGTATAACTTCAGAGGCAAGGCAGGAAGGAGGGTGGACGTGTCCAGGCCGAGGAACAGCCCCATTCCACAGCCACTTGTTCCAGTTCAAAATCAAACCCAAAGGCTGAAAGCACTCGCAGTAGAACAATGACATTTCAATCGACAGCTGAAGAGATGGGATTCTTCCTCCTTGCTTATGAAATTGGTCAAGTTGGGTTTAGTTGTGTCTCTGAAATCAGGCATCGTGTGGTTCCTACACTAGAATAATTACGATGCAAGTCTGGCTGAAGTAGTTGCTACAAAAGCAAGAGCTGCTGCCAGTTTGGAAAATCCTGGGTTATTACTTTTGTCTGAAAATAGGTCACACTGGAAACACTGGGATTTGCTTGCTGAGACAAATGCTACATACCTTGAATAAAGGCCATCAGAAGCTGATTCTTCAAAAAAAAAAATACAAGATTGTATTCCCTTTACAATGGTTTTATTTAAAACCATCTCTTTCCAAGTTCTTTAAGTGTAGTGAAATTACTTATTTCCACAGTGTAGCCTCCATCTCTTTTGTTCTAGAGTGTTCACACTGCAATTATATTAATAATGTGCTTTTTGAGGAAGTCAGTTTTTAATAGTGTATCCTTGCTTCTCGTGGAGGAGAGGGGCTGAATGGGAGGATTAAACCTATGCACGGGGATCATGCTGCTGCTACCACAGCACTAACAAGTACAGGATGAACAGGATGCTCAGCTCTGAGAGAAGCTGCTCCTCCAAATCTCAGTGAGGTGCAGTTAAAGCCGTATCAGGATGCAGCTGGGAGTGATAGCTAATTCCCAGCTTTAGTCCCAGTTTAGAACTGCAGGACTTATGTTCTCTATGACTCAGAATACAGCATATGACATAGGAGAGAACATTGTAGATTGTGGAGTCAACCTTTCTGTATTTCCAAACTGGGCTGCATAGGTCATGGCTACAGAATTCCCTTTCACAAGTGCCTGTCAGGGCATTTCCCCAGAGGGAGTTCAGATTCCATTTTGCTTTTCCTATCCTGCAGTTGGATATCTTCAAATGGCTTTCCTTCCTCAGATTAGGCTTTCCTAAAATAAAGAATAAATGACTGAAGTCTAATAGAATATGGCTGAAACATTTACATTGCATGGCCTTGGCAGGCTCTATTATGCACACACTGACATCTTCAGAATTACTTGGTATTTTAATGTGCATTTAAAATTGGTTAACAGGAGTATAAATTAAAGCAATAGAGAAACTAGTCTCTCAAGGTTTTATTGCTCATTGTAATGTTATGTTTATGGGCTCGCTGCTTTGTGGCAGGACTTGCATTGGTTTAGTTTTAGAGAGTGCAGTAGGGAGAAGGTGGTGCCCCACCCAGAGCATGGTGAAACCAATGGAAGTGCTTCCATTTAACTCTCTCGGGGCCGTGGTCACATCATTCTCACTGCCAAAGACTTGGATTGACTTTCCCAGTTAAGAACACTGTCCACATAAATTCATATTTAGATAGAATTTTAAATAGTTTATCTCAACTTATTTTACATTATTCTTCATGCAACCCCCTATGCCTGGTTTAGTAAAAAAAAAGTAACTAAGAGGGAAAATATTATGTATTTGTTGAACTGACATAAGAGTTGTGTGTAGAAGCAGCTGCTCCTGTCGACCTTCACAAGCACCTTTTTCCCATGAGAAAGTGCATACCAAAGACCATCTGCAGCCATAAATACCTATGTGAGAATGCTTCAATTAAGTGGTCCAGAGCACTGGGCCGCTAGGGCTGTGTGGGATGTGTGAGAGTGTCCAATATAAAAGAGCAAGAAACATCTGCTCTGCCATTTATGTGCATGATTGGATAGTCTCCTGATCACTGGCTACACAGTTTGATCCTAAACTTGTACGTTGAAAAAACATATAAATACTGGTGTGTGCTTGATAAAGAGGTTCTATCGACTTAGAGCAGGGTCCATGTTTTTTCCAGTCGCTACATTGTGTGAAGAGATAGGACTCAATTCCTACTCCTCTCAGGGCAACCACAGTGGAATTCTGGAAAGGGCCAGAGGAAATGTAGTAATTAAAAAGTGGCAAAAATGTCTTTGAATTAAAAGACATGAAGCTCTTCTCCTGTGCTCTGGTTTCTGTCTGCCATACCATTATTTGTCCTTTGTTGCTGATTCTGTAACTACTCTTTTCACAGCCTTCTCTCAGTTAATACATTAAGTAATTACATTTGGGCAGGCACAGATCCTTGCTTAGGGAATGAAACAGAGCTCCAAGTAATCACTGTAGAAGATGACACAGAAACTCTCCCAGCTTGTTACATCAAGTCATGAATATTTATAGTTATTGGTATTCATTTCTCATAACAAACACTACATTTGCATAGGTTTTGCATTAAAACTCTGCCTAAAATACCATTAGACTGTAAACATAAAGACATGAAGGAGCTCCAGAATGTGAATTTTATAAACTTTAGAAGAAAAAGAAACTTTCTTGGTTTCACAGACACCAGTTTTTGATTTAGAAAGTGCAGGTTGAAACACAGAATATTTTTTTCTAACAGTTTTCACTTTCAGAACTGGTTTAGCAGTCCAAGTCCCAGTGGCTTTTCAAGATTGGTGACCAGATCTGCAAACTTTATTTAAGTGCTTTAAAATGCAAATGACTGGCCAAGGAAAAGAAGGTAAGTACCTGAGATGCACAGCTTCTCCCAAAAGACTCCCAAAAAAGGGAGTTGGGCATCCAACTTGCTTAGGCAAGAAAATAAGAAGATCCCAGGAGGCACCTATTGTATCATTTAGGGCCTGAAGACCCTCATAATTCTGTCTGTAAAGTTCCAAAGGACTTAAACCATCTTTAAGTAAGAACTTTAGTGCCTGGAAGAGTACCCTCTGTTCTCTTAGAAAAGAGGGATAAAAAACTGAAGAGTCAGTTAACCCCCCACCTCCTAAACCCTGCCACAAATGGAAATCCAGAGACAGTTAAATGACTTTAAAGAATTATTGGCAACAGAAATGGGTTCAAGTGAAAGACGTTCTTGTTTCTTGCCTGCTTCTGGAAGGATTTCTGGTAAGCTGTTTCTAATGTGCCCTTCAGCAAGCTATTACTGAGATACTGGCATTTAATTTTCAATTTCCTGCTTGACCTTGTTCTGCAACATGAGTTTGCATTGGTTTTCATGCATAATGTACATAAAGACACCTTCAACTACTCAGTACATAACAGCGTTGCTGGGCCATATATTTACAGCAAGGATTTTGTGGAGCGTGCTGATCCTGATTGGAGGAGAGGGGATTCTGAGGTGCAGGCTCTTAAATACAAAGCTCTTGGAATAATGTCAGCTAGCTTTAGTCAGAAAATGTTTTCACAAGTGTTTCAAGGATGTGTTTTTGCTTATTGATCACACACCTACAGTTTTCCTAAACTGCATTAAACTGCAGTAACATCTGCCTCTGAGAGGAACAGGGCACTAAATCCTGTACCATGACCTGTCTGCATCTCTGTGGGTCTGGGGAGAGAGGTGCACTGGGTTCTTCCTTGAATTCCATACCCTTTATTATACACTAAAGAGTTGTCAGCAGCTCTGTCTTTTACCATCCCTGGGCAGAGAGGGGCAGCGAATGTTTCTGTCATGCTTTTCTGTACTAAAGGCAAAAGGATTGGCACAAAAACTTCTGTCTTGTGTCAGTAAAGCAAAGCTCCACTTTCCCTCCAAATGTCCCGATCTGTGGCTTGACATACTTGCTTTTATAGCCAGAATCTGCAGTCAAAAACAGTGCACTGGGCACTCCAGCCCAGTACGTGCTCTTCTATGATTATGCCAAAGCTCTTACTGATGTGACTTCTAGAACTGTCTTGAACATCACAGGAGTCCTCCATATTGTAGTGTTAAACATGCAAGAAATTCATATTTTAGGGAAGTACTTTCCTTCTACAGCAGGAGTTTAACAAATAGAACCAGATTCAAGTGTCATTATTCAGAGACTCTAAATTTGGTGAGTGTTTTCACTCCCTAACTTGCCTCTTCACTACGTGACATATTTTAAGAGAAGCCAAGATGATACTGTGCCTCACCTCCATATGGCTGTGGGTAATCTTGTCACAGAACAACTTGATTTTCTGTTCTCTGCCTGCCATACTTTGCATGAAAGTAACTTGAATATATAGAGAGAATTTCATACTATGAATGCACAGAACTGCGGGTATACAGAGAATTTCACATTATGGATGGACATAATCCCAACTATATTTACCTCTCCTCACTGGCTGTCTGAGGTAATGCCCAAATTTGTTCATTGTCAGAGTCTGAATTCACTAGAAGCTTAACAGAAATGATCAAACTTTAGCCTTTTCATGATCTCAGTTGGATGTTTCATCTCTTAAACCCTTCTGCTTCAGCAGAGACATTCAGCCACCAGGGGAGCTACATAAAACCACCTGCTCCAAAGAACAAGCAGAAATTCCTGTATCTTTAGGCATTGCAATAACAAATGATCAAATTCTGCTTCCTGTATTTGCAACCAAAACCTCCAAACAGACCCAGCCACTGAGCAGTGCAAACCAAAACACCAAAGGCCAGACAAGAAGATCACAAGAGAAGAGGAGCACATTTCACCAGCCTCTAACAGCTTAAGGTCGTTGTTCTATTCATGCTGATACTGGGTTTTTGGTGTTTTTTTTCAAGCATCTTTTTTAGAACCATCTTCCTTCCTATGTGGCTCTCCAGTTGAGCTTCATACAGACAAATTTATATTTGTTTATACGCCTACACCTGAAGAGATTTTTCACATTTAAGATTCAAATGTTTGATATACAAAATGTTTATCTACAGCACTCTTTCTGTAATACCAGGAAGCAATATATGTGTGGTAAAAAAAATTAATCTAGTGGTTGAGGAACAGAAAATATAAATTATTTTACAAGAGAGAACTTAATTAGTGGAATTTTATGATGTGTGGAGATGGATAAAGTGCTCCTTGAATGCCGAGGTCTTTGCATGAAGATGCACAAATAATTTCAGGTTGGATTTTTTTTTTTTTAATTGCTTTTAAGAATTGAAACAACCATTAGATGAAAAACCTTTTTTTCCCAGCATTGTCTTTTCAGTGTCTGTCTCCTTCTTTTTGCATTTTTTAATGTTGAACATTTTTTGTGAATATTCGGCTGATTTGGGCTTTTAAAAATCAATTTTCTAGAAATAAGCCACAGGAAATCAGGATATAATATCTAATTCTAAATTAGTATCAGCCGACCAATATTGTGAAAACCTATTGTCTTATTTGTAGATACAGAAGGTGGATCATCTTGGTAGTTTCTAACATCTCTCTGGCATTTTTACCCTGTTTCTTATTATTCCTAAAGAATTTTTACTCTGTTATTTTTTTTAAATTTCACCACCCCAGGTACTACACTGTACACAATGCTCAGCTCTAGTTTCTTCATACACCTTCAGAATACTCTTAATATTATTTTAAATAGCTTGTACCCTGTCATTTGAAAATAATGTAGAGTATTTTATCCAAACCAATGTTTTCAGTGATAGCTGAATTGGGGATTTGAACTTATTTTAAATTTTAAATACAATGTGAATCATCGAACCCTCAAACCAGTCTGATTCTACTTTCACCTACAAAAATACGTCCCAATTTTACACATGAGAAATTTTGTGCACAGTTCTAGTATGGGATCTACTGCAGGTGATAAATTTGATTAAAGATCACAGGAGTTTGGGTATTTCATTCCCTCGTTTATGGCCTGGTGAATGTGCAGTGTTCTGTGCGGACACAAGAAGCTGCTGGGGCCAATCAGCAAAGGAGGAGGATGTTCAGGATAGAGGAACAACATTTCCATATTGTGCAAAGGATAGCAGCAGAAAGGAAGAGTTACCACTTTCACTCTGATTTAGCAATGCCACTTAGCATGTGCTCAATCCAGCATCCTTTCCAGTTGCTGTATCTAAAGTTAGGAATGTACTTGGAGGAGGAGCAGCAACCCACAACCAAGCATAAGAATGTCAACAACAGACTTAGCTCTCATTGCAAGGTCCATGAGCAATGGTTTTATGCAGAATTGGTTTTTGCTTTGACCAAAATAAATGCAAAATTTTATTTAGTAAAAACAGTGAGCCCAGAATTCTTTAACTTTCATAGAACTGGCAGCTAAATCCAAGAACATATGTCCAATTTACTGTGTGGGCAAGGCATTTCTACACAACTCTAAAAATAAGTTGTTGTGTATGTTTTCTGAAGGTGGGAGTGACCTTCGGGAGATAAACTTGAGTTTTTAGGAAACATCTTCAACAGGAAATGAATCACCTACTGAGTTCACCGTGTTCTGTAGGTATTTCTTGTTCTAAATTTAGAGTCTGCGGGACTGAGCCTCTCTTACCATTTTTACCGTAGATTTGCCCCAGTATAAAGTGTGCGGGGAATAATCTGGGTGTGGGGAATTGCTTTTGGATTCTACCACAACCAAAATGATAGTAATGAGGTACAAAGTTAGAATTTGATCAGGAAGAATTACAGTCCATGTGTTTGTAGGTACACATTATGTATAATTATGTAAGACTGGTATGTAGCTCCTGTTCTAATCTCCATTTTTAAGCTGATTATAATTAACTGAATAAAATGAAGTAAGATTTCCTTGTTATAAAGCATCCCAAAGCATGTCAGTCTTAAAGCAATAACCAGCATCCTGCATGTTTGAGGTTTTTGTTCCTCAGCTCTGCACAGCATTGCCATTCAGAGTGTTAAACATGACTGAAAACAATCAATAGGGAGCCTCAAGGTTCAGTTCTTGCTTCAAGAAAGAAGAGGGTTCCATTTCTGTCTGCTGGACAAAGTCCTGTTTTACTGAGAGAACAGAAAGGTAACATGAGAAACCATCATCTGTCCTTGAGAAACTGAAGAGATACAAGAACATGGAAAATTAGTAATTCAAGTATTCTTAAGCCACAGTCTCTGGAATAGGTCATGGGATGTGTTCATGTGGCCAAGCCAAAAAGATTGGAGAAAAGAAAAAAGTCTTAAGTAAACACTTCCTGTTCTGCTGTCAGCAACTCTCCCGAGACTCACCCAGCCATGCCCCCACCACAACCAGTCAGGAGAAACCCTGGAAGTCTGAGCTTTGGAAAGAAAATCGGCTGCTCATCAGCTTTCATAGTGAAGAAATACCAAGTGATTCTTGTTTGGAATATGTGCTGTGATTCCATGGGCAGGCTTCCCAGAGACTGTTTGGTGGCACAGAGAAGGCTCGTGGCAGCAGGCCAGCTGGCACCCTCAGCAGCACTCCATGATCTCTAGAACCCCTGAGAAACAAGCAGAGCTTCCTCCACAGATGGCTATCAGCCTCCTCCTCATCCGCTCCACAGCTTGTGATTCCCAAATCAATATTTTCATAGGCAGTTCAGAATTCCAGCTGGACCTTCTGTGGATGTGCACTCCTCCAGCCTCTGCTTGTAACCATTTTCTTCCATTTTCACATGGCTTTAGCCAGTGGTTTCTGGTGTTGAGAGTCTTAACCCCCAATCACCAGGGATTGCACTTTCCCAAATGAAGTTATGGCATCATGCAGTTTGTCTTCAGGGAACCCTGCCCTCCTCTAAAGATCTCCCAAAGCAAAAGAAAGTAACTGCAATGGCAACTGGATTAGATTCTAACTTGAAGAGCAAATAACTTTCTAGCTCTAGTTTCTGTGTTTGCTCTTGGCCATTGTTCTGAGTTACTTGAACTCATCCTTCAACATCCAGAGAGAATCAGTGGTTTCAGAGAGGACCTCATGTTTTCTGTTAGTGAACATCCTTGGTCTTTCACAGGATTTTAGTCTGGCACCATCATATTTGAGTAGAAGAAAAATCAAGACTAATCCTGTCGTGAAACTTATATCATGAAGCAGGGTTTCAGATAACAGTATTTGCACACTTGAAATTTTGTCTTAAAACATCGTAATTAAAAGAATACCAAGGGAACATTAATGTGAAGGCAATAGTAGAGGCCTTGCTGTACTATCAGATCCTAAGTAAAGGTATTCTTGCAGTTCAAGTTAAGAAGTACCCGATTCACTTTCATTAAACAATGCTTTATAAGCATTTCCTTCACTGATTCATGTTACTACATCAACTTAATTATATTTTTTTTTTCCTTGGGACACAGAAGTGTAACCAATGAAAATAAAATCAGAAGTCCCAAAACATCTATACAAAAGTACTTGTTCTGGGCTTTTTGTTGTCCAAAGACATTTTAAAATGATTGTTCCTCACTTGTCTTTACGAAATAAATGGATTACAAAGTAACATAGAGTAGTGGACGTGTAGCATTTCTGTGTTTTGCTAGGTCTTAAAACTTACTATCTTGATCTCTGCTACTATTTAAATAAATTTTCTGTATTCTGTCATTTGTGCACTACAGTGTTTCATTTCATGTCCCTGAAAACCTCTTACATATGGCCAGGAGTAGGACCATCACCGGAAAGCTTATTTTTAGAATATTTCAAGGCTGATCTGAAAGGGCTCTGTGTTCAAAATAAAACAGAGTAGCTCTTTGTCAGACCTCCAACATGGCATAATTTAAAAATGCTCCTCATTATTTTTAGCAGTAGAAGCTTGTGGCTTTGTTCACTTCACATATTCCATATTTTTTAATATAAATATTAGTACCAGATTTCACTGTGTTTTGCCAACTCTTCACACATCTCATCGGAGGATGAAAGAGCACAGACCTGGCTTTGTGAGAACGTGGTCCAGCAGCAGCCCTCATGTCTAAAGAATGTCGAGGCTTTTGTTGTACTTGTTGCTAAACCACTGCCACTGTCCTAATTAGCTTTTGTTATGTTTGTCTTTGAACAGCTAAATAACTGAGGTCTCTTTCAGCTGTCTTGTCTTTGAGTTTAATTGTAAGCATCTGCCAGCTGGTGAGGACAGTAATTCTTGTAGTTGTTCAGCAGAGTTCCTGAAAGACACTGGTTTATTTATTTTGTAAAAGCCCTGCTTTTCAGTTTCTTTGTAACTTGAGATTATGTGTCTGGATTTCTTCTTTCTCTTCCTCATTAACAGAGGTTTTATGTACAATTTTTTAAAATGCTATAAAAATTAAAAGTAGAAATCAGCATCAAAGCAAAATGAAAAGTGCCTATTAATGCTGCATTTCATTCTTGAGATGGTATAAATCAAAAGTCTGTGTTTATGTAATCGATAAATCTTATTCTATTGACAATGAGAAAAATTAATTTAAAAGCTTTATTGAAACCTGTTCTGTAAGGAAATAAAACTTCTACACTATCACACAACCATTTGGGAGAAGAAACATGCTTCTTTCAAGGGCCAGTACAAGCAGGAATAGATGTGTACATAGATAAGCAACCTGAGCAGATGGTTAGAAAAAATGAAAGTGGATGGCTGAGAAAAGGTCCCTCTGACATTCACTATTAGAGACAACAGTGGCTGTTAATAAAGCAGAGTTAATTCTATAGCAAGGAGTGAAATATTTAATCAGCAGTACTTCATACATAATTCAATTAACTGCCTTCACTCATCAGTATTAACGAGAGCTGGAGCTTGGATTAATGCGCTTGAGCTTCATCACAGCACTCCCAGTCTGCTTAAATGCTGCCAAAACTTAATATAAGCGCTGCCAGTCAAATTACAGTATCTGAGCCCAGTGCATCAATTTGCTGATATTACAAATTATCCTTTACTCACAGCATTGTTTGCTAATTCCTTATTTATGCTGATCTCTGCACTAAACAGTTTAATTAGTGTACAGTGGTAGAAGAAGTTAAACTTCTTATCCCTTCCTTGATGACGTCTTTAGTATCATCCAGGTTACTGAGCAATAACTATAAAGGGTGTAGCCTCGTGTTTTCATCCCCCCAATGTTTTGAATAATGACTTAAATCAGACAACATGGGTTGCCACTGCAGAATATCTACTAGTCTGAAAAGGATAGACTCTAAATTAATTTCTGTTTTGGTTCTAAAGAACATTCCTGTTGCAGTCTCTGGTTTTCTACGTGTAACACAGATCTCACCCTCAGTTCCCATGAACAGTCCTGATTGTGCCACTTCCTGTGGCTCGTATTCCTTATGCTTTCTCTCTCTCCAGGAAGAGAGAAGGGACAATGAAGGTTTCCAAAGTATTTTCCTTTCTGCCATTGAGGGATTTGAGTCTCAGAAGCTGATAAACCTTCCTCAGCAGAAGCTGAGAGAATGATGCTTTGGCCTTATATCCTGTCCTGTCTTACCTGGGGCCAAGCTCACCCCCAAGGCTTTGGAAGAGCTAAGCCCAACCTTAAGAACTGCTGAAGGGGAAGGGAGGCAACCAGACACTGCTTATTCCACCTTTAACTCTCCTGAAATAAATCTCTGCTGCTCCTCAAACCCCTTGGCTGCTTTTCAGCTGGGTGAATTGAGGGCAGACCCTGGCATCCAAAAGGAGTTTTGAAAAGTGCTTTGAAATGCAAGTTCTGGAAGCATTACAAGCTGTCATAAGAATCACAGCAAGATAAATGACATTACAGAGAAAAGGCAGAAGAGCATGCTTTTTTTATATATTTCTTTCTTATCTTACCAGAAGAAAAAAAATGAAGATGTCAGTTATGGGTTTTGGGTACAGCCAAGGGCCTGAGAGTTCAGGAGTCCACACCATGAGTTTGAGGGAAATTTTGTTGGAAAGTAATTTAGAATTGTAGAACATTCAGAAACCTATTTTGGGGGGACAGAAAGGCATGTACAAGTCACACTTGACTGTATTCCACCTTAATAGATTGCCCCTTTTACCTTGGCTTTTTGATACTATTCCTGTCACCTGGAGTATGTGAAATCCAAGGAAATCGAAGGTGTCATAACCATCCAGTTCCTCAATCCACGAGGTGAAACCAGTGGAGGCTGAATTGGAAGTGGTGTCGTCATTCTTTTGGGAGCTGCAGCCCTGTACTTGGCATCAAGTCTCTTGAGGACAAGTGAGGATTAGAGAATGCAGCACAATACATGAAAGCAAGAGACAGCAGCCAGAATTTCTCAGAACAGAGAAACTGGGTCAGTCAAGAACTACATAAGGAGGAATGCTGTTTATGCTGTATGTTCAGCAAGTAGTGCCATCGGAGGATTTAGCAATTCATCCAAAAAATATTAGAGGTTAAGGCTAAGTTGGCTATATTTTAGAAATGGAAAATAGTGGAGAATCAAACCCTTACCTCTTAATAAAGTCAGCATAACTCCATTAATTTGACCAGAGCCTCACCAGTTCAGAACCCGTTCCTTGCAATTAGTATTTGTCCTTTACCATGTTTTGGTAGGAGTGTTAGCAGCAGCAAATGAAATGCTAAGTTGACAAGTTTTTCCTGACCCCATGTCCTCATCAGAACTTCTATAGGGGTTGCAGATTTTCAGGGGTTCAGCCGGGGTTCAGGGGTGCAAACGCCTTGCAGGTGGTAAAAGTTTCTGTCTTAAAGGAGAATAAAATAAGCTATGTCCGCATTAGAGAAACAGTTGGAATCTGCTGATAAAGTTGAAATCCTACTTTATCCTTTTGCCTTCTATTCAAAATAGAAGATACAAAGACCATCTAAAGGGAAAAGTACAGTGTCTACCCAAAGTCTGGTTTAGACTGATAAAGAGGCACTCAGGCTTTCAGCCATTTAACAGAAGAAGGAGAACCACTTTCTAAATCAGTTTCTAAGTTTCAGGCACTTTTGGTGACATTGAAAACAAAAAATGTATCCAGAAAATCAGCGGACAACCCATGATGTGAAAGTGCTGGTGCAAGGAATGATGCAAAATGGACACAGAAGAGTTGGTTATGAATAGGCTGCACCAGAATGTTTCTGTGCAGTGGCTGTGTTTATCAATGAGATAAAAACAGCAAGTACAGCACATACTGACTTACGAATGATGAGGACAGGCTCAGTTTAAAAACAACAGAATAAGGAGCTCATGCAATTCACTGTAGCAAAAGAAAATGTGGTGCTTACACTGAGGGGATATTAGCAAACTGTATTCTTCCCCCATGTGTAGTCCTGCTAGTAATTGTAAAGAAAAAAAATATGTCAGAAGTTTTAATAATAAAAAAAGAAAAAAAGCTAATAGATCCTCCTGACAACCTTTTCTGCTTGTGGGTTTTCTGCCCTGCACAAAGGGAGTGGCACAGGCTCCCTGCTGAATGTCACTGTTGGCCAGAGCTCCAGCTGTAAATTCACAGCTCTCATGGCGAGAAGACGCTCCCAGATAATGGGTATGGATTTTCTGTACATCATGACTGTGTGTCATCCAGCTACCACCTGTACTGAACCTAATAATTTGTCTGAATAAAGCAGTACTCCATAAACTTTACCGCTGAGCAAACAGCATGCTATTGGCAACATCATACTCTGCTCTCCCTTTCAGCCCATCAAAAGATGACTGAGTTACCATTTAAAATTTTATACTGCCTATGAAGTCAAGGACTGGAGAATTAGTAGTCAGCTTGAAGGTATTTTGAAAAGAGAAAGTATGTCTTAATGTGAAGAAGTGACAAGCTTGCATGTTAGTGTTAGAAGGACAAGCCAGTGTTGGTGTTAATTTTAACATGCAGGATGTGCACAGTGAAGAGCAGGCAGATGAAAATGATGGATTCTGTCAGCATCTAGGAGGGGGTGATCACCCTTCAGAGATGTCCAGATTCAGGGATTAGAAGCAAAACTAGAAATTACAATTTATTTTCCTTCTGGAAAAGTCAAGGCAAATGGTAAAACTGATAATTAGAAATAGGCTTATGAAGCTTGCCATATTTTGCTTTCTTAAAAGCTGTGGTAGGTGTTTTGTGCTTTTATCTTATAGCAGGATTTCAGGGAAGCTGCCTTAAACTTACGTCTCATTTAAGGTTGAGTCTAAGTCCAAAATATGGGTATCATTTAAGAGTGGAAAGAAGCTTACTTAATTTTAAACCTATTTATTGTGCCCACTGCCACATGGTCCTGTACAGTCAGTGGCCAGTACAAGCACTGCCAATTTGAGGAATTTGTTTTCTAATGCAAAATTTAATAAGATTTCTATACAATTTAGAAATGCTAATGTGCAAGGGATAACAAGAACTAGAAAAAAGAAGGAAGAATTTTAAAACTTCTGATAAACTCAGGAGTTTCAATGTATTTAATTAAACCTCATTAATGACAAAATATGAGGATCTGTGTGTGCAGATTAAGAAGCTAAATGTATTTCTGAGTTTCCATGCTTCAATATTGTGAGGGATTTTTAACTTATGAGTTAATAAATGTGAACCATGGAGCATCCCATCAGATACTGCTTCACACAGCTGAGTTAGCAGAGAGATTAGTATGGAAATAGGAGAGCAGACAGAACAAGACAAGGTGACATCTGACATGAAGGTAATGCACCAAAACTCATCTAACAGATGGTTTGCTACAATCAAATTTTCTTGCACCTCAGACTACAAAAAGAAGTTAAATATAGAATACTCAGTTTAAAAATAAACCAGATAGGAATATGCTGTGTATCTCAAATTAAGGAGGGTTTGGTATTCATGCTAGCAAGTTGCAGTAATTATCCTAAATCTTAACTGTTACCTGAAAGCACTTTGTGACAGGGATCTGGTGGGACATGACAAGTATCTTCTCCTAACTTTGGGTGTCCTCATTAGGTGATTTTCTTATTGGTTGGATGTCCGCAGGGTTTGTAGTACCCAAGTAAGTTTTCAGGGATCCCAAGGTCTAGGATTTACCATCCAGGTGGTTTTACCTGAGGGTGAAAAAACTTCAGCAAAAGATTTGAGGAGAAGCCCCTTCTCCTGCTTGGAGAGGGACCATGATTTTACCAGAAAGTGCAGCTCCTGAGCAGGTAGAAGTGGATCAGTCACACATGTGTGGAAGAGCCAGCTATAACATCCACATCAGGAATAGTTCCCAGGAAAAGACTGAGTCCACCAAAATATGCAGGGTTTTTAATACTGTTAACACCTGCTTTGATCGTGAGCTTAATGCAGGCTCAGCCTGAGGAGAGCAGCAGTTGCCTTGGAAGTTGATCTGTTTGTTTTGAGTGCAGAAGATGAGGCTCATCTGCTTAATGAGTTACAGAGCGTTTTCAGACTTTTAAGGAGTTATAGGAAGTGTTACCTCAGGGAAAAAGAGACCTTAAAGAAACCTCACTAGGCTGCATAAAACTGTGCTTCCTACTTTTTCAAAGAAATTTCTAGGAGTGGAGGCTTCCTAACCACTGGCATCTGTGGAGATGCCCAGGCAGGTCTGTGATGAGTGCTGGGGACTGGAGCATTAGTCAGTCCATCTGAACTGCTCTATCCAGACAACATTTCATAAGAACTTTTGATTTCAAATGCATCACAAAAATCCTTCCACCAGCAGAAGCAGCTTCAGATGGTATCAGAGAAGACATTTCCCAGAGGTTACAGTTCATGGAGTTTTATTTCTCACAGATTAGGAGTGTATTTTATGAAGGAAGAGAAAGTGAAAACAGGCCAAGTCAATTGTGTGAACAAAACCAGAGATTCTTCCTCAGACACCTGAAATTATCCCCTCCATTTAAAAGGTTGTGCCCATTTTGATTTTATTATAGGCTACACAGCAAAACCAGAACATGCATGAAACATGTGGAAGTTAAAGGAGGAATTTCAGGGATTGTAAGAGATACCAGGCATAAATTTGACATTAGATGTGGACAGCTTATTCAGTATCTTTTGGCAAGTGCTGTGTATTCAGAATGTATCTGTGCTTCAGAGAAGCACTTAGCTGTAAGCACTAAAATTGTACTGTTTCCTTCTAAAGCTTTTAAGATTTTCAAACTTATGTGCTGAGGCTGAAGGTTTCAAATGAGTGATTATTACTAAAAATCACAATCATAGCAAATCAGTGGTGTAACAAGAACACCAGGCCTTGTGAAGTTTCTGAAATAACTTGCACGCAAATACAGCAACAGGTATTATTTCACATCATGAGACTGACAAGCAAATCACTGGGCCAAATCCCAAGAAATTATGTATAAAGACCTTTTTTTTTCCTATTAAATTGGCCACAGTTAATGCTACAGAAACTAAATTGATACTTCTCTTGTAGCAGGCTGGTTGTAAGTGGTCCAGGAATTGTCGTTCTATTGCTCTGCTGGTTTCCTTTGGCAGCATAATAGATACATCTGTTACCTCAGCTGACAACAGCAAATAGTGCAGAACAAAGAAAAGGCATCACTATTGATGGAGGTGAAGCCTCCAATGACAATTGCCTGCCTCAGAGACTCAGACTTTTCCCTGCTCCTCTCGCACAAAAGTTAAATTGCCAAGGAAACTTTGGGTAGTACAGTCCAGATTTTAGGAAAATAGTGCAGCTAATCCCAGCCATGAGAGTATTTGTTTGTTTTGCTAAGGTTTTGTGATTCACATTCAACTTTCTACTTTGAAAATATTTCTGAAATAAGCACATTTTCCTCATAACATGTTCATTCTTTTCTGTTAAAGAAGACAAACAGAGTGGAGCAAGTTTAGTCACTACATGTAGTTTATAGTTGCTAAACTCCTGCTGCTCTTCTGCTAGATGAGTTCAGGCCAAGAGAGATTTTATTTCCATGTATACCACTCCCATTCAGCGATATTTCTACAGCTGTTTGAAAAGCAAGGTAGGAACTTCTTAAAATACCTTTCTTAAAGCTCAGATCAAAAAGTTATTGTATGTATTGTCACAGATCGAGATGGAAAGCTTATCTTTAAAAGTTCTCTTTGTCCCAAAAATGTCAAAAATTCATTCCATTTCCTCTCTGGCTGGGGCAGTGCTGAAACTTGGCTAAATAAATCAGAAAAATACAATTTTGGTTGGCAAGACTGATGTTTTCTTTGGACAGGTCATACTGAAAAAACCTCTTGATAGTAAATACCTGTAGTGAATTTGCATATGGCAATTTTAATGGATTTTATGATTACTAGCTTTGGTAGCTTTGTGTTAGAAGTTTAAACAGAAGTAAGAGCACTAAACAGAGCTAATCTGTACTTACTAAGCCTTCTGGATATTACCTCTACTAGAAATGTATAAATAAAAATAAATCACATTGCCAGATACCTGAAATACACCAGACTCTTATAGAAAAATAAACATTGTGGCCATGAGTAATGTGTTCTCTTTTTCACTGAGAGCACAAACTGAAATCATGCCACTAACACTAAATGTATTTGGGTCAGTTAATACAATTTGTGTTTGAAAATGAGCACTTTATTTTTTGCTTGTGTTAAAACCAGACTGGTACACTGATGGAAGGTACTGGTCAGTGTATGGAACCAGTTTGCTCTGAACAGCCCTTTGGCAAGTGCAGAGAAACTGTAGGTTTATTCAGCTAATTCAAATTAAAACTAAAAAATCAAGTGGAAACTTAAGTCAGAAGAATTTTTTCTTAATAAAAAATTATGTAGGAACAGTTAAGAGTTGGTAGTTCCAAAGTCTAAGGAATTACCATGAACTAGTTCAGTCAGTTCTGTTTTCAGGATTATTCTGCTCATATTTTAATTTCTAAAAATATTAGCCTGTGACACTGAGGTCAACTAAAATTTATATTTTCAGTGATTATGAAGCTACAGATTTTGCCTCTAGGCAATTTTTTTTATTACCTGGTGTATTTGATATTTGTAATAAATTTCAGAGTTTATTTAGAAGCTTGGGTCCATAAGGTTCTTGACATCTTTGCAGTCTTTTCCATGTACATAGTTAAAAATTTTCTAATCAATCTGGATGTAACCATTTAACACTTCTCTTCCTGAACCTCTTTTCATACGGCAGGTGTGATTTTATTCTTCTACTGCTGGAAAGACCATCAAATGCTGTATCCAGAAAATAAGATGTATTCTGTTCTGTGTGAAGGTCACAAGTAATAAAGCCTCTAAGGCACTATCTTACAGTGACTCTTGGCTGCCAAAAAGGCAACATCCACTATCTTTTACACATCTCCCTTGGAAGCAGTTGATGCTCATTCCTTCTGAGCTGATGCAGTCTCTGGCAGGAGTGGGCCGTCGGGAGTGTTCCAGAGCTATGGGCCCTCTGTGACACACACAGAGAGTAGATTCTGCTCTTTGTGCCTCCAAGAGATTTTAGGATTCCACATCCTGGCATTGCCCCTCTGACCAGTGTCCCATTGCACTGCTGGAGGATGTTGGGTGCTGCTGAGGTGTTCTTTGAGGTGGAGCAGTTACCTTGCAGCTCAGAAGATGCTCATGCCCTGCTGGCTACTGGCACTTTGCACAAGCTGAAATAAGTCCTCACAAGCCACAGAAAGAAAATGTCACATGGTTATTGCCTTACAAACTCAGGGCCCCTGCCAGCCCTGGTTAGATGAGCAGCATTTTTTGTGATGCTGTGTGATTGACACTGAGCTGTGAAGACGGCTCAACCCACAGGTTAGGGAAACAGCTGGATAGGGCGGGCCCTGGAAAGATCACTGCTGTGCTAAACAGTTCTTCAGTCAGTTTGTGGAGTTGCTAGTTGGAAATAATAGAGGGTTCTGTTTGCAGTGCTGTTTGAGCTAACCTTGAGCACACACCTGACATCCACAGCTCAGTTACTCCTGTGCCAGGGTGTTTTCATGCACCAAGGGCAGCACAGCAGCACATTCCCAAACCCTGTCTTACATCCAGGAGGGAGCATCCACTCCTTGACCGTTCCCTGCATCCATTCCTGCTGCTGCACTCAGAGCAGAGTTGATCTTGTGACTCAGTTGCTGCTGAGAGTTGTGCTTTTCTGGCCCTTTGGCTCACACCTACAGCCTCCTTGAGCTGTGTTCAAGCCATCCCTCCCCTGAGCAGCCTGTCCTGGGGGTCTGCTCTCTGCCCTGATACTCAGCCCTGCTTTAGGGCACAGCCCCCACCATTGTCCTGCTCTGGCTCCTTTGTGTCACCTCTGGCCTGTTCTCCCCCATCCACCCCACAAGCCATTTCCAAGGAGACTGCAGACTCTGCACTCTGCACAAAGCAGGTCCTGCCCATTTCAGAGCCCTGGCACAACACACAAACCCTTTAAGAGCACATGAGCCATCTCTCCTGGCTAATTTTTGGTGGAATAGTTAAGGGAATGCCTTGGCATGGTTTAACTCAGCACTTCTTATTTAATAAGAGAACTTGAAAAGGCCTTTTCTTAAATTCAAGCATGAAAAATAAAAAAATCATTCATGTTCTGGTCTTACTGCAATTTCTTAGCACTTAAGATGTAGTCCCTGTAACGGAACTAAAGGTAGATAGAGACATGTACACTTTTACCTGGTTTTTGCAGAGAGTGGGTTTAAAATTTAGAAAAAGGATGTGAGAGTAGAGATCAAAATCTGTAATCTGTGCTAAGTTCAACATGAATTTCAGCTCTACAGTCTGAATCTTGCTGTTGAAATTTTCAGGTGATCATTTTTTCCAAAGGGTGTGGGATAGCAGTGGGTCAGTCATGCCCTCCTCACCTCACTGCCCTGCTTGCACTGTCCCATCACATCCAGCACTCTCCTCCCTTTCTCCACTCCCAAACGATGCCTAAGGTATTTTTTTGCTTCCTTCCCCACCTCCATTCTATTTTTGGGGGGTTGGAGGGATTTTGGAAGGGATTGGTTGGTTTGTTTTCAGACAAAACCAGCTTGAGAACATTCCCATTTCTCCTGTCCGATGGGAGAGCTACATAACATTCCTTTGTTGTTCAACTGCCAAGACAGAAATTTCAAAGTAAATGAAAACACACTTACTACTGTCATTAAATACACGTTTAGGTGAGTATTTAAGAACCTTCACAACCTTGTGAAAACAAATATATTTTCAGAATGTTTCCTCACTGACAGCAGAAAGCAGCATTTGCTGTATCTCTGTCCAAAAGCAGCCTCAGCAAGATCAGCAAGTTTGTTTGGAAGTTCAGATTCACAGCACAGTTCAAGACTGAATGCATTAATGGACCAAACGGTTTGAAATGTGACCTTGTCAATAAAAAACCTGCAGTAAACTTGAGCATCACATATGGCAATTAATCCAATGGTAGAGGATTTTCTGATGCTGGCAAGCTCATAAAGGATTAAAAGCAGAAAACTTACTTAAATAGTATGTAAAACATGAGCAAATGTAGTATTTGCCTTGCATTTTCTAGAAAAGGCAAGAGGGCCATGGACAGACCCCTGCGAACAGCTCTAACAAGCAGAAGCAGGTTTGGAACTCAAAGAGTAGGTTATGTGTAATGTGAGAATGTCCTCCCATTTGTGTGTCACATTTTAGCTATTTGGTGAAGGTGAATAATCTCTTTTATTCTCTAGTTTGCAGGGGATTTACAGATAGCTTTGCAGCAGTGCAGTTTCTTTCCTCTTTAAGAAGTTATTCAGTATTTATGTTGTTTATAAACAATTTTTCTGGACTAGTAACCACACTGACAGACTTTTTTAGATTATATAATAGGCCCATTTTTTCAAGAAAAAGTGCATCATTTCCTACCTTCCCTTATTTTCACCTGATTTCGGATAATTCAGACAACACATTTCAGCCTTTCTGAAAATTAGGTAAATAATGACCAGCCTTAGACCCATCATAGTAGTGACCATCTGACATTCAGCTGATTGGTGATGCAGGAACTTCTTGGGTAAGAAACAGTTCTATTTCCTAGGCAGTGTGTTAGTCCAGAATACAGAAATCAGATAATGTGGCATGAAGCAAGAAATACACCTGCGCCCAGCTATCCCATTACATCCCAGAGAGTAATTCCTGTGCAAAGATGCTTTAGAGACACGCAAGATACAAACATGGCTCAGGAGGAAGAGAGAACAGAAGTGAGACTTCCCTACAGGCTCCTTAGTTACTGAGACTCCCATAAAACCAGATTCATCCCAACTGAGAGCGACCACAAAGCCTTTTGTGCTTCTGCCTGTTGCACACAGAGAAACACGGAAAAGTATTGCAAATGAATCTCTGGGTACAAGAGATCTGGATTCTCCATGAACATGGAAGTTTCCTTAGATAAGGATTAAGCTGGTTGCTGTGCTCAGCAGCCTGTCTGCAGGGGCTGGGTGCCACATACTGTGTGTAAAACAGGTTGTCAGGGAAGCAGGGACTGGATTCTGCCCCAACAGAAATATCAGATCTTCAGAGTCTTCACCACGCAAAGGAAAATGGATCACTCAGTGAAAGATCAATCACTGGACAGCAGTTAGCTGAATAGTTTGATGTAGCCATTGAGGGGAAGCCAAGGTTTCTTTCCATTCCAAAATATTTTGTAGTAATGGCTCTGTTTAGAGTTGTGGCTTGGCAGCACCAGGATCAGACTTCTAAGAGATCAGAATTGCCCAGCCAACATTTTTTCCAGCCTGTGAGTAAGTGCATCAAGTCAGCTGTGCTCACTTCTGGCCTTTCCAAGAATAATCAAAGTTACAGAGTTTTGGTAATCTCACTACAGAAGCAGCATCCCCAGGCAGAGGCAGAGCCCTGTGGGATGGGGTCAGAGGAATGCAATTAAACACCAGAGCAGAGAACATCGCTGTTCCTGTCTTGAACTGTCATTACAGATACACACTGCAGCACTCAGTGCTGAACTCTGTGCTGGCTCCTCACTTCTCTTTGCAAGTCAGCAGAGTCTGGACATTTCTGTCTCCCTGGCTGTCATTAACTGCAGGAGTCTTGTGGGAAGCCAAAATAGTGCAGAGCTACACGCAATTCTTGAGGGGTTGCTATCACACGAACAAATGCCTTGGAGAATGGGACTGGTTAACCCCTCCTGAGTGCTCCTTACACCTGCCCCTCACACCTGCCCTCTCCAGACTGAATCTCCTAATGCCCTGCAGTTCCAGAGTGAGAATACTCATTAAACCCATCCTAATAAAGGGAGCACTAGCAGGCATGCCCTGGATTTGGCAATAAATAGTTAAATTCCAACTTACTACCTGAGAGTTGTGGTTATTTTAGTAGCAGTGTACTGTGAGGCACTGGGATACCCAGAAAAAGCACTTTAGGTAGAATAAATATGCTGTCTTTTTGGGGTTTTTTTGTGTTCCTACTTTCATTTATATTTTTCAGCAGAAGGATCGATAGTATCCCAAAGACATTAAAATAAAGCTGAATCTACAGAATAGAGCTCAAGGTATCTGCTGGATAAGCAGTCTTTTCTCTTCCCTTAAAACAATAAGTTCCGAATTACTTTTCTCTGAACAACTTTTTCTATTTGATTTCATCTATTTGAGGCTTTCTTCACCTTTCTTCTGGATCTTCTTTAAAGTCTTACATCTCACTCATCCTGCCTCAGAACAGTCACTCATTTTAACAGCACAGCCATAGTCCCCAGTTTTACAGCATGAGCTACAGAAAACCCAAAGATGAAGAACATGAAGAGGAAAGATTAGAGATCATAGGATAGCTCAAAATCTGTTTCCTGCATTTTAATGCAAAGCCCTGCTTCAAGTCCAGAACAACCATCACAGCTTCGTTTTTGCATTTCATCTTTTTCCCTTTCAGTCTGTGCTTCAACCCCAGGCCAAACTCTCCCCCCACCTTTTCCACCCCCCAAATTAGAGGGAGGGCCAGGCAAATGCTCTCAGTTGTGATTGTGCCTGGTTCAAGGGAATCTGTTGAACCCTGGCAGTGATTGATGGCTGAGGGACTGACCGCTGAGTGGCAGTAATTGGTGGCAGCTCATTAGTCATACCCACAGCCCAGGCACTGGCAGGCAGAGGAAGGGAGCCCAGTGTCCCACTCAAAGGCAGGCAGGGCACAGACCCAGCCCACAGGAACTGGGGATGGAAAAGAGGGAGAGGCTGCTGCCTTCCTCCCCTCCCCTTTCTCATTTTTAGCTCATTTGCCAAGAAGGATTTTCCTTACCCAAGACTGACACTTTAATGAGCAATCTGTGCCGGCTCCACTAAACATCCCAGTTGCTTCTTAACCTTTAAACCAAACTGTTCTTTAATCTGTTTTCATTTTTGCCATAGTTGTGCTAAATCTTTCAGCAGCAGGAACTCCACTCACATTACATGGAAAATCCCATTTCCCCCAAGACTGTAGTATCTTGTTGACTAGAATTGAGAGAGATACACATTCTCTTTTCAGAACTTCAGCAACCCTGGCCCTAGAAGATTGGTAGCTGCTTAGTTTTGGACCTGGATATACCTCTCCCTGTGGGTGCCCCTTCCTCCTCCTGCCATATGAATAATGCAATAGAGAAAAGACAATATGAAAAGCATCTGTAAACATCTTTGTAAGCAGCTGACCTATATTTTTCAGAAGCATTAGTGTTTGATTGTATAGCTTTAGTATGTGTGAACTCACCACAGTGTGGCAGAGAAAAATGTAATTACATACTGTTATACAGCTGCTCTTTACCACAAGATTAGCATAATTTGTAGAAGTGAATTAGTCTGGTTTAATCACTGTAATGAAAGGAGTGGTACCATGTCCTAGACTTGTATCCCAAATGTGTAGATAAAAATAAGCAAAAGCTTTGCAGGGCCAGAGGTCACTAATTGTGGTTGCTAAATACTTTTTTTTCCAGGTAATACTCTTAATTTAAGAAAATGCTTAATTAGGCATAAATAAGCAGCCATAATTTAAAAGTTAAACTGAAGAGGGCATTGCATGATGTCTCTATTAAAGGCATAGCAGAAAATTACCACTTTTTAAAGACAGTATCTTTCCAGAATCTTAAATCCTCATTTTCCCCTTCCAGTTTTCTGTTATCTCTCATTTAACCAGTGGAGTGGTTGAACTCTTCTTGTCATTGAGAATCCTTCATACAGAGGGAAGATGACATTTGAACAGATCAGTATGGAATTATGAGTATGGAATTAGCAGTATGTAATATGATGCTGCTGGAGTTCTTCAAAATTTTAATTTTTTATATGTTTCAAGATATAGGGATGAAAATCTTTAAATTTTTTACTATCTTTTGAATAATGGCAATGCTGTCTTACTCTGGAGGATATATTTCAGCTATCAACCCTTTGCTGTTTAAAAAGAAATCAGAATACTTTCAGTTCTCAAATTTGAAGCCATTGTGATACTGTCTGGTATTACTGCAGTCTGGAGATTTCTGTGACCAGTTACTGAGATGAATGCCATTCTATGCTCTGTCATTTCTTTGGTGTCCCTGATTTATCTCTCAATGCCTTTATGACTTTACGTTTGGCTTTTATGTAGAGGCAGAGCAGGTCATGTGGCTATCCAGAGGCATTAGTATGATAATTTTCGTCAAGCTGAGTAGGTGGAAATAATTAATGGACTGCTTTATTGATGTACATAGATTACTGATTCTCTCTGTGGTTCCAATTCCCAGCCTCAATAAAGTAGCTTGAGATCTTATCTGAGGGACCAGTAATTACATAGGGCAAGAATAATCACTGCACAAATACAATCTAATGCTGTTTTATGCCATTGCTAGGGCCAGTGCTAAGGCTTAAAAATATAAACAAAGATGTGCTGCATGGATAAGTTGACACCTTTCATTTAAATTCATGAACTCTGGAGAAACTTAAATTCAGAGAATCTGTGCTCTTGCAAGTTACAGGCTTGGTGCAGTAAACCAGAAATGACATGACTGTCTTGCCTAGACTCCACCTCATGTCATTGACAGGGATCAGTAGCAGATATCTTGGGAAAAACAAGCGTCTGTAAAAATAAACACCATAAAAATTGGATCACATTTGCCATTTTTTGTCTCTCCAAGCCTGATGCAGATTTTAAGCAAGTATTTTGGCAGTTCACATCACTGTGATATTCATCCTAGAGTTCTGTCTGACCTGAATTAATTTGTTCATTTTATCTGTTTATACTAGAAGTCACTTTTCTGATGCTTGATTCTGAGACAGTTTCTCAGATTCATTCCCCATAAAGAAGCTCCTGTGTGGGAACATCCCTTGGCACCTTTTTGGGAGCAGTAAGGAAAAGAACTGATACAGCTTTAGTGCCACATAATGTTCCCTGTGCTGCTCTTACAGCCTGATCACCAGCTGGTCCTACACACGCAGGCAGTGTCCTTGCTTCTCATACTCCTAGAAAAGTTATTGGTGGCTTTTAAGACTTAGAAAATTGTTCTTCAATATCTTCTTCTGGCATGTCTTATTTTAGTTTTATATTTAACTGGTCAGAGTTTATCACCTTTTCCATATTTCTTATTTGGACAGCATTTTTTGAAAGATGCTCCCTTACTTCCAGCCACCTCCTTTATTTCCTGAATTTGAAGTTTTCTGGCTTCTTTTCCCCTGTTTAAACAAAGGCTCAGAACAACCCAGAACACCGTAATTCTGGTGTCCATTTAAATAAGATTCTTCATTTCTATCTAGTTCTTCACTGGGTTACATAAAAATCAACTACACAAGGCTTTTCCTTCCTACAGAGATCTGAATTCAGTGCAGTGGGATACTTACTATGCAATCATAGAATCACTAAGGTTGGAAAAGACCTCTGATGTCATAGAGTCCAGCCCTTAACCAAACACCCCAGGCTGACCACTAAACCATGGCCCCAAGCACCAAGTCTACACATTTTTTGGATGCAAAAAGTGTTGCTTCTATAGTTGCTGCTAAAGCAGAGTCCTTGCCTTGCTCAGACCCAGTCAGTTCACACAGGATACTTGTCCACAGTCCTTCCAGGACCCAGACCTTTGAGTCCAGCATAATTTTTTATTACAGTCAAGCAATTCAGATGTCATACACAGCACACCCCTGTTCCCATCCTGGGGAAACTGCTGGTTCCCCTCAGCACAAATGCACACTGTTCCCTGCAGGCAATACCATTCTGCTTATCTGCAAGTTTGCTGTCCCAATGGAAGGACATCCTTCTGGGACATCATTCCCTCATTGCTTTCCTCTGGAGAGGGGAGGCTCGTATTTATTTCAGCAAATCCTTGGTACTCATCACCAGAGTAGCTCTCAATCCTTGTTTTATTGTTCTAGCTGCTTTTCTTTCACTGCTGTTATGCATAGGTTTGGTAAAAGCCATCAGAATCTCTCATCCTGTTGTGTCATGCTGATACTCAAGCGTCTTCATTTATCTCAATATAAATTGTTCCCAGTAAATTGAAAAGAGCGCAGCTGCAATAAGATACAGACTGAATAAAGATGTCAGAGATTCCTGCACAGGTACAAAATTAAGTAATTCACTTCACCTTATAACACACACACACACACACAAATCTGTTATCCCCAGTGTGCCAGCATACAGAGGAAATAAACTCTGAATTTTCTGTTAGGAGAAGGTTGAAGGCATTGGTCAGACACAAACTTACGACCTGATGTGTGTGGAACATGCTTGCAACAACTCAGCTCCCAAGCAGTGCAAGTTTAGGGGGATTTAGAGAGGAAGTACAGATGACACAGTTGCTATATTCAGGCTTTGGGTACAATAACCAGGAGCTGGAGCACCTTGTTAAATGAGATTTTGAGCTGGTATGTGGCTTGCATGCAAACTGGAGTCACAGTAGCTCCTGTACAGCGCAGGAACTGTCTAAAATGTTTCAGAGGTCCGCGCACAAAAAAGCAGCATATTCCACACATGAGTAGATTTTTATGGAAATACAACCTAATTGTGGGAAAGGAGACACTGTTTCATTAATGACTTAATCCCAAGTAGAACCTTGTCTGCTAGTTAAACTGGAATAAAAAATAATAATTTTATATGTTTTCCTACATTCATATACCTAATTTCTTCAGACTAAACAGTTAATTCAGTATGTATGTTTAATTTAAGCCTTGGTTTCTTACATGAACCTTCTTAGATTTTTCTATTACGGTTCTGAATACTTTTAAATCACTTTAGGCATCTAAGCAGCAGCACTAATTACTTTAATTAAATGTAATCAGACATTAATATTGCTTAATATCCCCATCCTCTAGTTAACTTAGGTGTGCAGTGTCTAAGTCAGTCATCCTTAATTAACCCTGGGCTGAAGCACAGGCAGAGTCACTCTGATCAGTGGGGTGAGTGCAGCAGTGGGGAACTTTTCTCTTTGTGTGCCCAGAAACAGCAGCAGGACTGGAGAGGTCCTGGAGCTCGAGTCTGGGGTGTTTAGGGAGGAATCAAAAATTTCAGCTCAGACTCACATGTCTGGTGACAGCTGTGACCTTTGCAGGGCAACACCACAACTCTGCAGCTCCCTCTCCTCAAGTTCCAGGCTATTGTGACAGGCACGGCACAGAATGCAGGGTTCCCTGTCAGGAACAGGAATGGCATTATTAAACATCCCCTCCTAGCAGCTCTTTTCCAGTGCAGCTTTTCTAGGTCAATCCCAGTTACACCATAAATTGTTTAACTATTATCAACTTGAAGGTAATGGGCTGACCTGTTTGGTTTGCTGTTTTGCTGTACTTACCCTTGTCTAGGTTTTTTATTTATTTTAAAAACTTGCTGAAGACTTGTTTTTGACCAATTTCAGGAATATTTCTTACCAGAATGGGTTTTTTTAGTAATACTAGAAACCACTGAAGCAATAGATTCCCCTTGTAATATTTTCCCCCTTGATTCTACAACTCTACAGTTTCATTAACTCGTTTTTTTAAATAACACCACAGGAGGATTTATCAGGGGAAACCAGGGTCTCTCAATTAACCTAAACTTTTATTTTAGGCGTCTGTATAAAAGGGATTTTCTCTTTTACAAAAGCTGAAGTGAGCTGCTGTGGTATTTCTCTTCAGAAAAAGCACAAGTAATTGTGAGATGGTTTGGTTTTAATTACACTAATTTTATTCAATTTCAGAGCATTAGCACTATTTTTTTTAGTATATTCTGTGAGCTTCTCTAGGCTTCTCAGTCCAGAGTGGAAATGGGAATTGACTGGGAGGGCAAACAAAGGAGCCAAAAAACTTTTTAAGACCCTACTGCCAATTTATTTTTCAGATCACACAAAGCTTCACTTACTTTAAGGACCTTCCATCTGACCTTCTTTGGCAGCACACAGGGTTTGTTATTCAAATAAAAGACTGCTGACACAATTTGATGTGAGCACCTGCAATTCCACCCATTTTGGGTGCTATTCCCTGACCATTGCTTTCCCATGGTTGTAAAGAATTCCACTATCATCCCTCCTCTGAGATTTTCATGCAGTACATCCTAAGAGGAGTTGCTAAGTTGTCTTTCTCAGGTGTTAAAAAAAAGATAACTCACCAGCAAATATAAGGTATTAGTAGCACATAGTCACATAAAATTTGTATGTGAGGCAGCTTTAAGCTCTGCTGGCTGCACCATGTCGATCATGGCTGTTAGAATTCACCTGCACCTGGAGCACCCTCTGTGGGCACAGACAGGCTGGCACCAAGAAAGAAAGAGTTTAACATGAAAATTGAGTTTTCAGGTATTTTGTAATAAGAGTTAACATTTGTAGATGATAACACCTGAGCTACTAGAGCAGGCAGATACTCAACAGCTGCAAAACACTTCCCATGACTCCTGCACAGACACTAACAGGGAGGTTTTGCTGTGCAAGCAGCAACCTAAGAATTCCCCAGAAAGTATATCTAATTTTGTAAAAAAGTGACAGGAAATACAGATTAACCCAACCAAAGCTTTATATCTACATACATCCAAACTTTGAAGGCAAAAAGAACTGAGTTCTATGAAACACATTAGGAAAATGCTCACCAAGATCACCCTTTTCCTAGGACTACACTACTCAGATGTATTTTCCACCTTACTCCCCTCCAAGGACTATCCTCTCAATATGTTAAGCCAAACGTAAATGTGAGGTTCAAATCCAGCCAAAATTCTATGTGGCTCCCACTAGAGGAGCCAAAAACTATAATCAGGAGCAAACATTCACACTACAAAGTCCTGCATCCAACTAACCACCGCAACAAAAAAAGCTTTTTATTGCCCAGGTGGGTTGTTTTCAGCTCCACCCACCAGGCAAAGCACCTATCCTGCCCCAGGGCCCCAGCCTTCCCCAGTCTGGGTTTGGAGGCTTTGTCACACACAGTTTGGACATCAGAAGAACACTTCGAGGCTTAAAGGCTATGAAAACTTTTAGCAATATGCAAAAAGAAAAAACTAAAGTCAAAAGACTCGCAACAAGATTTTGAAATTTCCAGCTGCTACACAAAACTACGGAACAGTTCTGATAAGGTTGAAGTTGCAGACATGAATCTAAATGTGTCCTTTGTGTATCTTGTGGTTGCACTTTACTCATTTACAGAAATGTTTTCAGCAACCAAAGAGAAGTCCAGGTTGATCTTGTCTGTAAATTGCAGGTGAGATGCAATGGGACCCTCAGCTGCAGTTCCCAGATAAGCAGCAATATGTAGTTACATTACTTTTTTTTTTTCCCAGTTAGGAAAAGCAGGAAGGAACTCAGTTTATCCAGTCAGGGTTTCCTCCTTGTTCCAGGCCATTGCATGCCCAGGGAAGGATTACCCTTCCTCACCACCACAGCATGACTTGTCCAGCAAGATTTCTTCTAAATCAAAACTTTATGTAAAGAAAGATCTGGGTGAACAGAAATAGGTAGAACCTCTAGAGAGCAGTCCTGTTCTCCAGTATCCCAGTGTGTGTTTCTCTTACAACATTTCTGTGTATTTTAATGAATTTTCTAAATATTTTAAGTATTTTTTTTTAAGTTGAGTAGAATGGAAGAGTTTCGGTCCAAGAACACATGGAATATATGCAAAGTTAGCATAAGGACTAGTGAGTCACTAGCAGGAGAAAGCAAAGCAGGCACAAAACTTTAAAAATATATAAAGAAGTTTATTAACAGACCTGAGCAATAGGAATTACTGCTCAGTAAATATTCTGTAATAGCAAAGGAGCTGTTTATTATGGAACCTGGGATTATATCTAAGAGGAAAAGAACCAACCCACCTTCTTTCCTGATACAAAACTATATGAAACCATATGTTCTGGTCTTTGTGTATGAAGTTTTAAATTTCAAATGCAAAATGAATTTGCCTGTTTTCAGTTTCAAAGTGTGTGCGCAGACAATCTGACAAGTTTAATTACCTGGCCATCTGCCTGGCATGTACTGCTCCAGTCTTTTCAGACTTCCCTTAAACTTGCACTTTCTTATATTTTGCAGTGCCCTCCTTTTGGGGTTTGGTGAACTCAGCTTGGAATCTTTGCTCTGTTGGGAAAAGGCAGTCACCTGTCAATATTGAAACCAGCCATATGATTTTTGATCCCTTCCTAACTCCTCTTCGCCTAAACACAGGGGGAAGAAAGGTAGGTGGTCTGTCCTGTTCTGGTGTACATAATAAATGGAGTTGGTAGATTTAAAAAAACCTTTGCTATATTTTATATTTCTAAAGCATTTACTTTTATCTGGCAGCTCCGAGGCAGAATAACAATGTCGTGTGTTTTTATTAAAGATACTCCTGAAATAACTGAATGAATCAATTCTGTTTATCCAGCTGAAAGGTTGATATTTCAATTCTGAAATTATTTTATAAATAGTACATCTTGAACCGGTTAGCAGTCTTGGCAATAGTCATTAGTTTATAATGGTTTTGTGTTGCTTTTCTTATGTTGGGGTGCTTAAAATGGTATTTTAAAGTATTTATTGCTTGTTCCATGCAGTTGTCTCTTACCCAATCTGTGGTACAGACCAATGCAGGTAAAGAGGCACCATGAGTTACAATATCAGAGCAAGCAGAGACTCCAAAAAAAGGTTATCTAAAAATCATTTATCTTCCCTTGTTGTCATGACAAACAAGATGTCTGCTGGAAACAGCGTGACATTCTAGGAATTTGGTCTGTGGAAGTACATGGAGGTTCTGGTGGCACATGTGCAAATACATCAGAATTGATGTGGGCTTCATCACAGAAATCATGAAATGGTGGTGGTGTTATTATTGAAGGACAGTAATGCTTCCAACTCTGGCCCAAATTTCAAGGTAATATATACATTTTGCTTTTTAAACAGAAATGTGTGAAGGGTTTTAGTTTTGATACAAAAAAACCCTCAAAAAACAAAACCTCAGAGTTTTAATGACTCTGCTATTTACGTAAAGGCTTACACATTTCACATTATATATCTAAATTACAGAATGACAAACATGAAATTCAAGAATGTGGAAGTTGTCAGTGAGTCAAATGCAGGAGGTTCAGAATATTCAGTGTCTCCAGCAATTCTAAGAATTCAGCTGGGTTTTTGTAGCAGCTCAGAGTGAAGCAAATGTCTGATTGTTGATAAAATTTGGATGCACTAAAAAGGTGGGAGATGCTGTATCAGTAATGAGGTTCTTACCATGTTCACAAACACTGCCACTGATGACCTTCTGTCGTGTTACAAGACCAGGATTTGTTCTTGGTGTGATTTGTCTTGGAGAGGTTTCCAAAACGGTTAAATCCAAATTCTCCTTTGAGAAAAAAATTGCAATTTCGATGCCTTAATAAAAATTCTTCATTCATAGTTAAGGCTTCAGTGAGAATTTGATTTGGCAGGTAGTATATTTGTGTTCCCTTCCTCAGTAATGTTTTTTGTATGTTAAAAATAGAGGTGTGTTTCATATGGGCTGAAGCACTTCAGCTCTCAGAGCTCTGAACCAATTGCTATGGCAGCCCGGGAGTTTCTTAGACAAGACTTAACTGTGATTATGCTGTACATGAAAGGATTTTGTGGAACTGATCCTAAGAAAAATGATGAATAAATAAAAAAGGGATTTGATGTGGTTTCAAATCAAAGTTATAATAAGCTAGCTTACATGCACAGTGAACAAGAGAGACAGCTACTTGCACACAGAGTCACAATTATAAACCTCTTTTGGAAAAGGGGATGGGAGGAGGCTCAAGCTCTAAGAGAGCAAGATGGAAGGAAATATATTTCTCAGTTCAGTTGTTCTTGGAACAGTAACTTCAAATTCTTTAAAAATTTTTTTGCTATTAATTTAGGAGTTCAGTTTTATCTGAGTTTGAAAAATATTTATTTAATTTTGAAAGCAACATTTCTACTTTGTGTGCTCCACTTTGGAAATTAACTTCTGAGGAACAGAAGTGGCTCACTCACAGGAACAGAATCCAAGACCAATGTATGATCACTGTCTTAATACTTCCTCTTACCCCTTTCAGACCTTGCCACTCATTTCCTCTGGGCTTTATTTTTAGTGGGGAGCATTGCTTAATTTCTGTAAACCAGTTACCTGTTTAGTTCTCCCTTCTCACACCTTGGCAGACCAAAACTGTTCCATTCCACTACAGAGTTTGTGTCTAAGGTTTCCACTTAAGCACATCCCTTTCTGGTTCCTTTAGATAGTTTATTTTATTTCAGTGTTAGTAGTGGAAGCCTTTTAGTAAACCAGATTGAGACTTTCCTACAATTTTTTAGACTGCTTGGAAATAAAGCAATATTTTTCTTTTTCCTGAAGAGAAGAAATGGTCTGACAGGAGGGTATGAAGGACAACATCACTGTTTTCCTACCCTGCAGCCTACAAGGGGAGGAAAGCCCAGTCTGTGGCCTATCACACAGCAGGTGACTTAATGGTTACTTCTGGTCTGAGGCTAAGAAGAAAATTCTTCCCGTTCTGTTCAGGAGTAAAAGGGATGGCAGTGCTATTTGCCAAATACTTATAACTCTTTGATCCAGTTTTTTGCAATAAGGTTGTGGGGAGCAGTGATATATTGCTTTTTGTGCTGGCCAACGACTGCAGGGCAGTATCAGTTCACACATTTACAATTCAAGCACCATCAGATGTTATTCTGTGTTATTCTGTATGTGTGATTCTTCATTTCCTGAGAAAGTGGCTTTTCAGGTCCTGAAGTCTTGAGTGTCATTGATACAGATAATTGGATTTCAAGATCCAGAATCTCAGCACAAGATATTTAATGAGTTTACATGCAGATAAATTCCCCAGAAGAAATGCTGCTTTTGAGGAAACTCCCCAGGTTCCAGTTCTCTCTCAGGCCCAGCTTTGTCTCTTGGTTATCCATTTTAATGAATTTAGCAAGCAGCCCATTTCAGATAAACAGCCCTTTCTGGTAAACAATGCCAGCCCTTATTCATTTGCAAATCACACTCCTCCATGTCACAAAGAATGGTACCCTTTTACTCTCTCTGCTCTTTTTGCCTTGGATTCACTTAAGCACTAAAGCAATCAGCACAACGAGTATCTTATGCTTAGGCAGGAAGCAAGTGGGTTTCAGTCTCCAAAGCAGGGATTTCCAGCCTGTCATGGATGATTGTGGTGGATGAACAAACCACCCCACTTCCCACTGATCTTGTCCTTTGCTGGGATTCCTTCCTCTGTGCAGCACTGCAAGAGCTCTGCCTTTGGTCCCCCAAATTTTGTCCCTTGCCTTTCTGTAGCCCATCTGTCTTTGGTCTCCTGGTTCCCTTTGGACTTAATTTCAAAAGCCCCATTTCTAAAATTCCTTAAGAATGAACTACAGTTCTTGGCCATACTTATTTTTTTCTTTTTCTCCTAAAAACATGTTGAGCAGCAGCATTTGCTTTAGACACCAAGTGCATCCCTGACAATTAATTAAACCTTGCCACATCAGTGACCTTATGTCTTACGAATCATTGTAGGTCACACTCAAGAACTGAAATTGTTGCATAAAGCAGGTAAAGTCCTGTTTAAAACTACTTGATTTTTAAGGTAGGCAAGGACATTATACCTGTTGTTGACCTCTGGGGAAATAAAAGGAATCGATGTCTGCTGGCTAAGGACTGTTTCTCTGTAGCTCAGTGTGCATAAATGGATGTTACTCAGCAAGATCCACACATCTGCCTGCTCACATGGAGCATTAATGAATGCAATCACGTATTACTTAAATTAGTATCTTTATAAATAATTGGTTCATTCTATGCATCACAATATAATGGCAACATTTAGCAGCTTCTAAACTAAAACAGGGTAGGAGAAAAGAGATTTATGGCTTGAAATCAGTTAAATGGTTTCTGTGCCAGCTAGTTCTGATTCCATGCTGTTCAATCAATTCAGAGTATTACTAGCATTTTTCTCAAGAGTGCAATATATGAAAACTGCCAAGCTTTGCTTTGGTGATTACTAAAAGGACAGATACTGCTATGAACCATATTTCAGCACTGCAGGAATATAAAAAATGAATTGTTAGAAATGGTCCAGGAGGAATGGATAGCAATAAGACATCAATGTCATCTGTAAACTGACTTGTGATAAATTTTTAGAGGTCTTAATAATATGATTTTTGATTTAGAGTGGCTTTGGAAAGTCAAAAGTCTGATGCAAACATCAGAAACTTTAATGAATAAAAAATGAAACATAGTACTGCCGCTCAAATATTTTTTTAACGTTTCTAATGCTTCTGCAGTTCTGCATGTTCTGGAATGTGTTAGTGAGTGACCTGGTAGTGGAACCTGCAGGTTAAAGTAATTTGTTTATTCATCCTCATCATGGAATTTAGAACAGGACAAAAATGCTGCGTTTTATTTCAGAGGTACCTGCAGATTTTGCTGTTAGTAGACTGTGCATAGGGAAAAACACATTCAGGGTCTACATCTTACCCTATACTGGGACCTCTCTTTCCTTATTGCTTCAGTTGTCCTTGAGATTGCATCAGTTCGGAATATGTGACATCTTGGTGTGTTCTCACTTTCTGGTTGTCTCTGACACAGATCACCCATGAAATGAGTCCTGAACAGGCACAAGAATATACATCTGCAGCTTCTTCATAGCATAAAGGGGTTTTTTGCTCCAGTGTAACTACTCTGCTTGACATTTTATCTTGTCTGGTGCCATAAAACAAGCTCACTGCTCTGTCGTGGGAAATTTCCTGGGAGATCCTAGACCTGGAGAGCAATTCAGTCCCCAAACAGCACTGTAGCCTCACGTTGCGCTCGAGATATGACTTCAATTCGGCAGCAGGACCTTTCAAATTACGTGTTACTGTCTCTCAGCTGCAGTTGCATGGTGATTCAAAGCAGTCCGTGGTGTCCTAGCAAAGGTGCCTGTGCTGTCCCTGGAAATGCACTCAGTGGTTGTAATCAGAAACATCAACAGGATCTGCTTTTCTGGACACTGGGCAGCAGATCCATTAGAAGGTTAAAGATGTTATTGAAGCTGAGCTAACAGATCCCAGCCAAAGGTCTTGCCCATCCTTTCTCCCTCCTCATGTTTATTTCAATAAGTTGCTTTCCACTTTTCAGTCCCTAATGATGAGACTTAGAAAAAAAAGATTGGAGCAGCAGCTGGCCTCTAGCTACAGTTTGATATATTCAAAGGAATTTTCACATTTGCCCACACTGCTTAATGCCCCTTTCCTTTTTACTAATAGACACCGTGTGCTGCATTGATAGTATCTTATTTGGATTTATTTCATCCTGCACTTAGGTCTATTTATAAACCTAGATATTTATTTCAAGCCTTGCAGAAGTAAAAGTAACATATACCTTGTCTGTGTACGTGATTCTCTACTTAGGGCTGTAGTCACTGGTACGAAAAAGGCTGAAGATTTTTTTCTCTCACACTGATCCTGTTGTTGTAGTAAAGGTGTGCAAGTCTCCTCACACCATATGCTTTAAATGAAATATAGTTTTGTATTTTAGCACTGTTAAAACACATTTCCTGGACTCAAAATGATGATTCTTTGCTTTTTTTTCTTGTTACAAACATTAATAAATGTATGACATATTGAAATGTAGTAAAATATAATAATATGTTATTTAAAGTGGGTATTTTTGACACAATATCAATGAAATGTTGTTAACTGAGAGCCCACTGTAATGGATGGGCATGTTCCATGTCATTTTGTACACAGAATTTGAAGCATATTATCAAGGTCAGGATATCTGGGGAAGGTGCAGGCATGTCCAGGGTTGTTGTTCAGCTGCCACCAGTTCAGGAGGCAAAACCCTTGCCATGCCAAACAGAATTAGTAAGAATCCATATCCCTCTCCTCCTGGTAAATCCTGACCTCAGCATTTACAAGTTTGTGTCTGCAGTTCAATGGCAAAAGGCTGCAATTTCTGTACATTGGAGATTTCTTTTTCTTCTCAGAAGGCAACTGTTGGTTACCTGTTCTGGTCAGTCCATCCTTTAGGATGGTGCCATTCAGGACTTTGAGGAGCTACGTTGCTATGTGGCTGCCACCCCCTGTGTCTAAAATGGCTCTGGGATTCTGCAAGTGTGGATTGGCACATAAGTGGGGACTTGATAATGTGTGTAAGGTGTCAGCTGCCCATCTGGGCAGGTGCCACACTTTCACTGAAGCTGTTTGTGGCAACAAGGTGCTGATCTAGCTTTCCAAAGAGCTCGGCAAACAGCAGGCACAGGGATTTCTGGTGGCAGCTGTGAAGTGGGAGCTGTCAGGGCCTCAGTTCCTGACAAATTGGACGTAGCCATTAACGAAGTGAGGGAAAAGATTCCTTTTTTTTTTCCTCACTTTCATCCAAAATGGTTAAATCAAGAAATCACCACATATTCAGCAGGGATTTCTGCCTTGCAGCTGGAGCAGGTACTGTGTGAGACACACGTCAGCTTTGCTGTGAGATCAATGACACTGCTGCCAGGGTAAAAAAGGTGCCATTCCCAATTCTGAGTAGCAGTTTGGTGCTGGATAGAAGTGCAAGTTCATTGTTTCTCCTCCCAGAACTGTTAATCTGTGATGGTTGAAAATTGAAGCAGGCACAGTTCGCTTATAAATGGAAGAATTAAACTAATGTATTTTAGGATTAGATGCTAGAAAGGAGCTTAAGGGGAAAAACTGAAAAACTGTCGTCAATGAACGGTATCTAATAATCAAAAACAAATCTGTGGATCAGCAGCTCCTCATCTAATTGGGATCTGGAGGGTGGAGCAGTGGAAACATTTAAGCTGTGTGTCATCCAGCAGGCTGAGGGAAACCATCAGTACATGGTTCTGCAGCAGAGGAGGAAAATGTACATAAATTGGGGGTAAGAAACTGTTCTTACTATAACAGTGTGTGTTACAGGGGCTTATAGACCTTAGAAGAAAACTGGAAAGATGAAATAATCCTTTTGCATGTACCGTTTTTTATTTGGGATGTGTTGTTCCTGTACAGAAAGTGACAGAGGCTCAGAGCTCGTAGTGGTACTGTTGGTGTGTGGTAGCCCTGTGTCACTTAGGTAAGTGTTTAAATCAGTAACTCTTTGTCTGTGTTATGTAATTTCCAACTGAATCAATTAGAAATAAGCATTTTTACCTCCAGCTTTTTTATCAAGTCATTGCTTGTGTCCCTGAGCAACAAACAGACCCAAACTACCAGGGTAGGTCTGACAATGGAAATTTTAGCTTTTATGATGGGAAGATAAGAGAAGAAAGTTTAACTTGACTGCCAAAAATCATTGAGCAGCTTGTTTTAACTGGAAAATGTGAAGAAGGAGATGAAAATAAACATTTTCTCCTGTAAGCTTGCATAGAAGAAGAATGTGTTCTGCATTCTTATTCACTGTAACAACTCGGTGCCACCTGTCTCAGGGAGGCTGTTCAGCAGGAGAGGATGTTTCACAGAACACGTCACGCTGCCACATAGATACATTTGGGATATACACTGGGATGAGGAGGAAGGGGAAGGGGAAGAGTGGGCAAGGGCTAATAAGGACAAATTGTGTCTCTTTGCTCTCTGTGGATGTTTACAAAGGAATGCTTAAAAAGAAAAAAGAAATGGCTTTAGCCTTTATTGCTTTATCCTTTCTTCTGTGCCCCAGCCAGCAGCTGGAGGCAGCACATCAACATTGTAATTTGCTGCTGATGGAATTAAACCTGTGCAATCACATTTCTGCAGTCCCCCTTTTCCTGCCACTCTGTAAAGAGTGCAGAGAAACCTATCACAGATATGACTTTAAATCCCAGCATCTTCCAGGGCTATGCCAATGGCAGCACAGCTGTGCTGAGGAGGCACTTAAAAGCTCCTTTGAAGATCCTTTGCCTTCACTAAGTATTTAGTCTTAACCATGTATTTCATCTAGTTCTGTATCAGGTAGCACTATTTAAGACCTCTACTCAAAACAGCATTCAAATGTACTGAGCAAAGAAGCCTTTGAGGGGAAAAAAAAAGGATTAAAATGTGAATTATTTTTAATCATACAGATGTACTTATGATATTGTCACAGCCCTTCCAAATCACTGTATTTGTGTGTTTTGTTTGGTAAAGTGTATTATTTATGTGATGGACATGAATAGCTACTTTTGAGTGACTCAAATGGTGCAGATACACATTTGTGATCTCTTCTTTCAGTGCGGTACTAAAAACCACAGGGCTGCTGTGGTTTCCGTAGCCGGAAGATAGATTGGGATGTAAATCCCTGTTGGACAGATATGGGGCTATTTACTGGGTGTTGCTCAATTAGAAGCACAGAAACACTGTTAAAGAGCCCTCCTGGTTTGATGTTGCCCAGGGACATACTGAATGCTGGAGACAGAAGCTCTGCCCTCCGAACCTCCCTGCCAGGATGGATTTGGCATGGATAGAAGGCAGTGACATTGGAGATCCTTGGATTCATCAGCCACAACAGGAAATCCATGCCTCTAAATCTCAACTCCAGGCTTAAAACTTTGGCACTTTGTCTTGTCTATTAGAAACCACCTCAGTGCAAGTAAACCACTGGCTACCCGTGACCAGATGGATGTTGCATCCAGGTTTTTCACAGTGCTTACACCACATTTCTTTTATAGATGGATACTTACAGAATATTGTTCGGAAGTAAAGGGATGTATGCCAGTTTTGGACAGAATGTTCCTCTTACCACGTTTTGTGCCACCTACTTACCCATTTGTCTCAACCTAATCTCCCAAGTCTTTGAACTAGCTACATGTGATTTTTGTATCTTGTTTGATTTTTTGAGAGGCCTTTTTGTGACGAGTCTTCTGTTAACACAAAGTGTTCCATAAGCAGAAGAAATAATGCAGTGTGGTTTTCTACAGAATCTCATTTTAGCTTCTTTCATTTTAGCCTCTGTCTCCCATTATCACTTCTCCACTACTCCACAGATCCCCTCATTAAATGACAAAGGCAGAAGATGCTGTGGCTATTTCCAAGTTCTTTGTGCCAGTGGATGCTCCTGCTGACTGCCCAGTTGACTGCTACTAACAGGAACTCTATAATACTCTGTATTACGGAGTTTTACCTGCCTGGTCCTCAGCACAAAGTTGGTTTGCTCTTTTCTTCTAGCCAATTTTCACAAAATACTGAGATTTCTTCTTTGTCAGAGCTGGATGAACTGGCCAGGAGATAATGGAATTTGTGTGGGGAAAATAGGAAACTCTTCCCAAAACAGTTTGTTACTATTATAATGAATTATTTGCAGTATATTTAATCATAGGCACTTACTAAAAGCAGTGTCTGTGAAGACAGGAGCTAAGGAGTTAAGTGACAAACAGGGAATTTTACAGGTAGATGTATATTAAAGGAAGAAATTGCATATCCTGCAGGTTGCCACTGATCACATCACCACAACAGTGTTTGGCTGCTGTTTTCTCCAGCAGAAATGCATCATTTTCAATATCTTTCAGGGAGCACAGCACTGAGGACTCACCATCATAAGCAAAATGAAGTTAATAAATTAATAAAAATATAGCATTCCTTGGATAAAAATCTTAAGGAGTCTCTCACCCTAAGGAGTTTTCCTTCTTGCTTTAGAAAATCCTACAGCATTTGCTCATTAATGATCTGCTATTTCCTTACAGTTGTGATAAATGTCAGTCAGGGAGGTAAAGCAGCACAAAGCCTTCTGAGAGCTGCTGCAAACTGCAGTGCAAAGACACTGTAAGGACTGTGGGACTTACCCTGAGCAAGGGCACAGCCAAAATCCGCCCTAGCTCCATGGTCAAGGCTCGCAGGCCAAAGGGGCACGAGGGAATCTGCTCAGAAGTACCAAAGCCAGCTCAGAGAACCAGCAGAGGAATCAGTTAAGTTATGAAAACAGGGTGTCTGAGCTCGCACTGCACAGCTGCTCTGGAGCTCAGCCAGCCAGCCAGCCACAGTGGCCATTTCTGCATTTGTGTCCATGGCTTGGGGGAAACCTCTGCCCAAACAGCAGGGTATTTGTATGGACTGGTATTTTTCAAATGTCATGTTCTTTAAATGCTGTTTGAAGTTGAAGGTTTGCTCAGTTCCCCTTAGAATATCACTGCAAATATCGCCAAGATGTTTATATGTGTCCAGCTGCTTCATCGCCTCCTTTTCCTATGCTCCCAAAAGAGTGCAAGGAAAGAGGAGAAAATATTTAGCAGGGAGAAGTCTGAAACCATTTTCATGATGAATGCTCACCTCTGCAAGGGAAGGCATAATATCTTCATGAAAGGACCAATCCTTCATTCTCAGTGACTGTTGTGTTGTGTGTATGGCTGCCTGGATTGCTGATGGGTACCCCTCATCCCCTACAAAATAAGCCAAAAATGTAAAATCAGAAACACATTTATGAATATTTTCCTCACCACAAAGTCTAGAATATGTTTGTTCATTGAAGGCTGCGCTAATGAAAACCTCTACAAGGTTATCTTGGTTTGAAAGACAGGTGTCTGCCAAGGAAGGTGGGAACCTCTCCTGGAATGGAAAATGGGACCCCCTTCCCTCTAAATTAATAGAACTTTGAAATTAGCGGGCTTTCAGGCAAAGACCTGGGAAAAGGAATAGCAGTTCTTTACATGTATATCTATGTGTATGTGTGTATAACAAGGCAAACAAACAGCAGCAACGCCAGCACCAACCACCAGAAGCAGAAAGCCGGCAGCAGCCTCTCCCGGCCGCAGCACCTTCCCCGCGCTGCAGCTCCGCTCGCGGCCGCCAGGGGCGCTGCTGGCTCCCGGCCGGGCAGGGCGGGTGCGGCGATTCCCCGCGCCTGCAGGGGGCGCTGTGCCGCCAGCTCAGGTGCTTCTCCCTCACGTGGTAATGGCGGGTGGGCTGGACGGTGAAAAATGAGCTGCAGCAGGAACCTTGAGCGGCGGCTGGGATGGCAGAGGCAGGCACATCCCCCGGGGTGCCAAACAAAATGCAGCAGGAAACTCCGCAGCCCCAGCAGGAGCCGCGGGGGTTGGGCGGACACTAGGTGCTGCGTTAGAGTGTAGCTAAAAAGCCTGAGGCAGTGGCAGAAATCAGCGGAGCTGGGTAGCGGCAGCTGGGCCTCTCTTCTGCTGCACACAGCCAGGGCGATGCACCCTCCGGGAAGGGGACATGGTTGGGGTCCCAGGTTTCTCCCCTGAGGCACCCAAGCAGGTGGTGAGGGTCCTTTCCAATCAGATCAGGCATCAAAAAGGTCCCAGTGCAATAACTGCTCTCGTGAGCAAGGGCTCATCCACAGTAAGGAAGAAGCAGTCCAGGGCTGGGCTGTGGCAGTGGATTCTCACTGCAGTAAGCAACAGCTCGACTGTCCTCCTCTGATGCTGAGAGCCAGAGAGCAAGAGGAGCTGAGCCCAGCCCCTCACCCCCAGCCAAAATCTCGCAGTATCTCTGCCCTTCCCAAGAGAATACCCCTCTGCTATGATAGTGCAGCCAGCTGCACTACTCCCCCTCCCTCTTGGCCACATCTTTTGTTGCTCTTAAGTACTGGTCATTATTGTCTTTTAGCAACAGATGGGACAAAAATTCCAGGAGAGAACAAAACAAAAGGAAAAATCTTAACCCCCTACAAAGGTACTAGGTCAGAACCCAGAAATCATCATAGTTCAGGAAGTGTTTCACTTGCATCTCCATTATTCTTTGGGTGAAAACCTGTTTCATTCCCAGATGTCTGATAATGCAGTTAATAATGAGGTATTTCACAGTACATTTTCTCAGCTAGTTCTGGGCTCTCTGATTATCTCATTTAAAGGATTATGTATTCCTTTGACCAATGGATTTTGCTCGTATCCTCTCCTCCATTTAGACTTGTCTTTTCCTGAAAGCCCTTTAGCTATAAAACCACATATTGTTTCAACATCTAAAATCCTTTGTCTAGTAATGTTGGTCCTTTTTTAAATGCCCCACTGTGCCCTGCATAACTAATCACGAGCAAAGGGATGTGCAGTGAACTGAAGAGATTCCTAAAAAGAGGAACTACTGGGAGGAGTGAAAAACTTGAACTTTTCTTCCTGCCTCTGCGAGATACCATCTGTTATCTTCAGAAGGTTTGGTACTCCTGTGGAGGTGATTGCTGGAGAGAGAGAGCTGTGCTGGTGTGGGAACATGCAGCAACATTTAACCAAACACTCCACACAGAAATTAGGAACAGTATTACAGCATCTGGTGGATGTAATGGGAGAATAAACCAGCTGTGCTGGATGAAATATTGAGTATGTCAAATTATTACAACAAACTTTATAAATATTACTGTTAGTCTGACCGCAATCATTTTTTAATAGCATGAGAAGACAGATAGAGAGCGTAGTTCTGCACACCAAATGCTGTGAAAAAGAATGATGCTGCTGTAGAGAACAAGAGAACCAGCTCCCAATTAGAGCAGGCAGAAACTAACTGCAAACAAGAAGGGAACTGGAACAGCAATTCCAGAATGAGAAGGATAGTTCTCATCTCAGGATCTGCCATAGTAGCAAGAGTCCACAAAGCATTAAAGAGATATATTTTGCAATTTTTTGCAAAATGAAAGTTACATTTCTTTGGCTTTTTATGGTATTTTGAGCCCAGTCAATAAGCTTTATGACCTGTATCCTCTCTTGGCTCATTGAAGCTGACTGGGCTATCAGCTTTCTGTCCTGGTGCACTACAGATGGGCACTCACACGTTATTTAATGACTCAAATGGACACTTTTGGTGATACTGGATTCTTCAATGAGATACGTAATTATTCCCAGCTTATGCAGCTTTTATTGAATTATTATTGAAAACATAATTTCATGCTTGGTTAAGCTGTAAATTTAATTCATTCTCTAGCAAGATTTAGGAACAAATATGATACTACCAGTGCTACTCCAAGGACAGGAGAGGCAGTTGTAGCTACCCAGAAAGTCTGAACGGGCTGAGCACTCACTGGTTGGTTTTCAGCAATTCCTACTCATATATTCAAAAGTGCAGGAGAAATTTTTCCATCTAAAGTACGCCAGTTGTGAAAATTGTCACTTAGTTGTAATACATAGGTTGAGTCTTGTGAGTACATTGCAGTCCCAGTTAGTTGGATAAAATGGAATTGTCACTGGGCTTTTTGGTGGCTTCACGACACAGATGATTCTCTGAGTGGGCAAAGGACTTGTGGCTGCTTAGGGCTTTTCACTGACCAAAAATTCAACATCTTGGTTGTGTGTGCATCAATTGGGCACTTCCACAAGACTTGCCCAGTCAGTGAGAATTGTCTGAACACAGACTGTGTGCAAGGGACACCCTCTTTTTTGTTTTCATCACAAAATCCAAGAGAGGCTGAGCTGGATAAAGCCATGGATTGCTTTATGCAGGACTGACAGGAAGCTCTGTCAGTCAGCACTGCCTTGAGTCTGTCTGTTGAACAGAACCTGTCTGCTTTAATTCTTATTTCTCTCCAGAAACATTAACTCGTATTCATCTGCTTAACACAGGCATCTACGAATAGCCTGCGGAAATGCCTGCTTTTCTTAAGTAAGAAAAACCTAGCTTTTAGATGCCTGAAGTTTAATGAAATTAATTTCCCCCCTTGTTTCTTGAATATAAAGCAGTTCAGACTGTCTCTGACACCTCAGAGTACATGCATCATAAACTAAAGGTGCAAGAAAAACTTTCAGTGAATTTGACGAGGTAAAAGGGTAAAACCATTCACTAGAAATACATTTTTTCATAATAGATTGGAATTTATGGAAACCCTTAATGACTTCATATTTAAATCATTTATTTAGCATCTGCAATATTTCTTGCTTCAGTAGTCCTCATTTTTATCTTACTAATTCATCTTAGAAGCACAGTGAAATACATTTAATAAAATTTTTTCTTTAACAATCAAGATTATTTAATTATTTTTGCAACTTTGTGCAACATAAACATGTATCACAAGCATTATGTCTTTGACTCTTACTGGCTCAACTGGCAGTATTTGATTATAAAGCCCATGTCATTCTATGCAGGTGAAGAGCCAGAACCAGACACTGGTAAGTATGCTGCTTTCCTGGAAGTCAGTAACACATTAAAATGAGTAGGTCTTTTATGCCACAACTGCCCAACTTATATTTTAAGAAGCCCTGCCTACCTACAGAATGTTTCATCATTTTTCTAAAAAGAATCGGGTAATATTTTTCCTTGAAACAGCAAGGTTTAGTCCTTTTCCTTTTGCTCTGCTTGAATTTCTGCATTTCTGCACTGACTCTACAGAGACCAATGAGAATTTTTTTCTGGCCTGTTGGTGTTTGCAGTTAACTTTAATTTCAGAACTTTTGAACACTCTTGTGTATGGATTTGAGTTTCTTCATAACCTTTTGAAGCTGAGGATGCAGCATATAGTAATTAACGCCCTAGTCACCTTTAGCAGGTTAACCGATTTATTAGGCACAACTGAGAACGGGACCCTGAGATAAGTCCAGCGATCCCTACGACAAAGCAGAACTGTAAACAGTGCGCACGAGACTGGGTGCTCCTTCAGCAGACAAGTACCAGGGGAGCACCTGAGGAGTTCTTAGAGCCTCTTTTCAAACGGGATTGAGTTCATTTTTCAGTCCGTTCTTTGACTGGTCCATCTAGCATGTCTCCGATTGGCTCGTCCCAGGGTGCATTTCTGACCAATCATTTGTTAACAAGTCCATCCCATTGGTTGACTTGTTCACCAGTCCAGGTCCAGAATGATGTCATTATTCCTGTGGTGAGGTTCTAGAAAATTCTTCCCATTAGTCCTTTCACGTATTACCCCCATCTAGTGGTTACATAAAGGCATTACACCAGCACATCAGCATGCAATATGACTTAATTAATATTAACTTCCAGTTATGAAAAGTCGGCCCCCAACATAGCAACTCATTAACTTTGTAACATGCAACTAGCCTATGAAAGCCAAACCACCTATAACAACATCTCACTGGCTCAATTTTTCATTAACCACATTTTGCTTATTTTACTTTAACACAGAATCTCATTGCAGTCAGTGGAGCAGCTTTTGGCAATCAAAGGAAAGTATTTGGGAGTGGATAGCAAACAGTCTTTGTTGTAGTTGAGGAATTGGTGGCTATGTGTCTTGGGGATGGTTTTTATCCCATATCCATTTTTTTTGTTTCGTTTCTGTTTTTGTGTCTGGAATGGTCACGTCCTGTTCCCCCACAGCCCCCCCGCCCCAGCTCCGGGTGCATCATGATGGGTGAGAGCCAGCCTGCGATTTGCTGCGAGAGTTGGGGGCAGGGGGCGGCTGCTTCCTTCTGGCAGAGCGATCCTCTCAGCAGCCAGGCAGCGCAGCGCCTTTGACGAGAGGTACTGTTGCCATGTGGATTTTGCCCATTTCTTTTTTTTCCTTTCCCTTCGGCCCTGTGACTGGGCCTTGCTGGCTCGCTCCTCTGCTCCTTTGCTTGCCCGGGAGCCCAGATCCAGTGCCTGCTGCGCTGGGAGCACGCTGTCCCCTGCCAGGGCCGCCCCCTCTGCACAGCCTGACCCCAAGACCAGACATCGCTGGTGAGCTTCCCAGGGGAGCGATTCCCTGCCCAGCCCCGCTTGCTCTGCCGCTGCCTCAGGGATTCCTGCTACCTTTTAACCCGATGCCCGGACACCCCGTGGCTCTCTGCTAGGGCTGCGGAGTTTCTGCTGTATTTGTTTGCTACCCCTGGTGTGCCCACCTCCGCCATTTCAACCACTTCTCCAAGGTTTCCTGCTACAGCTCATTCCGCCATCCGGAGGGGCAGGGGACCGGCTGCCCCCGGGGTTTGCAAAGGAAGCTCCTTTTCTCTCTCTCCTGCCGTCCAGCCGCCATCGCCGTGTGGAGAGGCGGCCGAGCTGGCGGCACAGCGCCCCCTGCAGGCGCGGGGAATCGCCGCACCCGCCCTGCCCGGCCGGGAGCCAGCAGCGCCCCTGGCGGCCGCGAGCGGAGCTGCAGCGCGGGGAAGGTGCTGCGGCCGGGAGAGGCTGCTGCCGGCTTTCTGCTTCTGGTGGTTGGTGCTGGCGTTGCTGCTGTTTGTTTGCCTTGTTATACACACATACACATAGATATACATGTAAAGAACTGCTATTCCTTTTCCCAGGTCTTTGCCTGAAAGCCCGCTAATTTCAGTTCTATTAATTTAGAGGGAAGGGGGTCCCATTTTCCATTCCAAGGCAGGTTTCCGCCTGCCTTGGCGAATACCTGTCCTTTAAACCAAGACAATATGTTAAATAGTATAAATGCTGCTAAGGAGTAAAAAACCCCTGATTTTTGCCAAACATATTTGAAACAGAAAATAGTTTAATGCATAAAAACTGGCATAACATAGCGAAGTTTTGGGGGGGGGGGGGGGAGGGTCCCGAGTGCAGGGGAGCCAGCCAGAGTAACGACACGTACACCAATACAATTTGAGCATCGTTCTCCACCTTATTGTTTACTTACACCAACTTATATCTACTTTGCAAAGATTCATGCCCTATTCCCACGAGACGGCCTCTCAGCAGCGGGGGAGCCGACCAGTGTATAACTTTGCCAAGGATTTTCAAGGCTGCCTGCTGCCAGGTGTCTTCCAGGCCTGCCTGCAGCCAGGGGCCAGTTCAGGGGTTTTTCCACAGCCACCCTGGGTTGACCAGACTTTCCTGGGGTATCATATGCCCCTGTTCCACAAGGAATCCCTCTACAGTGAAGCTATAATTATTTTAATATAATTTTAATTATCAAATCTATGTTTCTACAGTAGAACATGCTGAGTGTGGGCTTGAGAAATCACTGGAAGCGAAAAATTATTACTTAGTCAAATACCATGATTTAATGAATTAGCCTGATTGAAAAATAAGATAGTCACTAGAATTTTCCTGGCATAGAAAAGCCACTTAACAGCCAAAATTCTAAATTAAAGGCAATTATTAAAAAAAAACACAAAGCAAACCCCACGGGGGAGTAGTAAATTCATAATTTCTACTGAGTAAGAATTGGCAAACTTCTTGTCAATAACTGTAAAACACCTTATATGCAAAAATACTTCAGGACATTAAAGACAAGGCAAGGTATTTGGCCCTATGCCTTTGCATTCAGTACACAATTTATTTCAGCTTTACTTTTCTATTTTCCAGTAAGCCTTTCTTCTCCTTCTTCTCTGTAACACAGGGCTACACAGAAGTCAGGAATTCTAGTGAGACTGGAGTTTTTGTGCAGTAGTGAGGTGTGTCTGTCACTGCTTGCTTTGATGTTATGCTGGACTCCACTTTGAGTCTTTGTTCTCAAACCCAGCTCCTGCACACCTTGGTATTGTGATGTATTGACCAAAGTAAAAATACCTCCAAAATAACTTTAAAGATACTTGCATTGAATACGCAATTTTTCTATCTCTGGCTGTTGCAGGAAGTAAAACTACTCTTTTATCCTATAAAGCCTTGATTAGCTTCTCCTGGTCTTGATATCCTTTTAGAAAAGGTTCCTTGCAAGTGCAGGTAGTGTTTCTCTGTTGCCAAAGGAAGTGCTCTCTTTAATACCACATTTTTCTCATTTAAATACTTCCTCAGTGTTCTGCTCTTTTATGTTTGCAGCTGTTTTAAAGCACCTTAGCTGAAGCCTTTTGAAGTAAAATACACACAAATGCCCTTTATGAGCCTTTCTGGCTTTGTCTCTCACCATCCCTAATAATTTTCTTGGAATGCATACATCTTCCGTTGGCAGTTGCAGATGGGCTTGCCAGAGTGGCTCTCAGCAAACAAGAGCGCATTTTAGAGGATCAGCAGAGTGCCTGTGAAATCATTGCGCTGCATTATTATAGCTTATCTTTCTACTTTCATGGTCTGTAGTCCTCATATGGATTTATTTCATCTGTGCTTGCACACAGCTCTGATGGTGCCTTGTACCCTGCCCTGCTTAGACCCACCATAAAGCCTCACGCTTAAAGGATAATGCTTATGATGGAGGAAGTATACAGGGCAATAAACAGCTTTTGCAGGTGATTAAACACACTGAAGCAAAGCTGAGGCATTTGAAAACCCCAAAAGCTGTTCATTGTAAGCACAGCAACACGTCAGCTGTGTTCAACAAGCCACAACATTAAATAAAAGCTTCTGCCTTGTCTTACAAAGGCTGGGAGGTTTTGTCCACCAAATAGATCTTTCCTTCTCATTTCTAATGGTGTGGGTGGCTTTCTTTGTGTCACATATGGTTTAACAGGAGATGGTTCCTGAGTAATTGCTTGGGATAAAAGCAGCAGAATGTCTTTCTTCAAATCACTGTGGAGGTTCTTGATGACAGTCCTTTCCTCCTCTTCTGCCCCACAAGAATCCCCTTTTATTCCCAGCTTCTTTTTCCCCTCTTGCTACTACTTCCATTGTCCATTTCATCATTTAATTTCTTAGGTTTTATTTTATTTTATTTTGGTTTGGGGTTTTTTTCTATTCAATGGTGTCTTCACCTCCACTTTCCTCAGCACTTCACACAGTTTTCCTAACAAGAACGCCTGAGGCTGGAACATTCAGCCACTTAAAGGAAGGGGTTAGAGCTGCAGTACTATGAGTCACAACATTTGTAGTGTCAGGGAATCTCTGTTCCACAAGTAGCACTGCTTTGGTAATGATGAGCTATCTAAAACCAAACAGCCTTTTTTAGCAATTAAAATTTACCAAACCATGTGATCTTCAAGAGTAGTTTCTTTAAAACAGGATGAGACTTTTTATTCCAATGGAGGGACATTTGATAAATTCATGCAGATTTCTGTGGGTCTTCCTATTTACTGGTAATTACGATAGTAGATACCACCATGGCTATTTGTGCAAGTCAGACTTCAGTTAACTGCTGGCACAAACTGCATGACAGATAAATATGTCATAGGCCAATAACCCTCACAGAAGACTGTAATTTTCTGTGGATATCAATGGAAGGGAACTTAGAGTCTAATGAAAGAATATTTAATATGTTGCAGTGGTTCACAAAGACAACATTTTTGCTGTTCATTGCTGAGAATTACAGCACAGTCTTCTTCATTTATAAATTAGATCTTGAGGCAGTATCTTCTATGAAAGCAAAATATGAAAGGAGGTTTGGAACCAGCTGAGACTGAAGCTGTATGCTGTGAAACAGAATTCATAGATAAAGTGATCAGGAAAAAATCTGGTTGGTAATTCCAGGTAGGAGTTGGCTGAGGTTTTTTCTTCTTTCGTCTTGTCCTTTAATAATTTTTACAAGAGCAATGTTTTAGGGAAACTGGTATTTACTCATTTATACGTGGAAAAACATCACAGTAGCATTGTATAAACCCTGTGTATGTTACATTCTTGTCTCAGATAAACACAAATCCAGCATAATTCTGGATTTGCACCAGTATTACTGAAATGCAGATCTATCCTTGAATGTCTTTATCCATTGTGCCCTGTTAAGTTTATCTAGGGCAAATCCTGAACCACTAAAACCACGGCTCAACAGGGAGAGGGGCATCCCTTACCCTCATGGAGAGGCAACCAGGGCGTTCCTGGCACAGCAGCTCTGTGGGGAATTGCAAGAACTGCCTGCAGATACGAGCAGGGCTTGTGCTGACTCCTTGGGAAGGCAAACCCGGAGCAGGCACTGGTGTGATAAGGAAAAACACACCCAGGAAAAATGTACTGCATCTGCAGTCACTGGGATACAGGCAGGGTAACTGCTCTGCTTATCGCGGATTGTGCTGTGCCTTTCCAGGGAGTGCAGAGATGTCACCTCCTGAACGACAAAGAGGACAACTGTCTGCTTCCTGGGAAGGCAGAAAATCCTCAGGTGTTACTTGAAAACATGCCAAGGATTTCAGCTGTCACATTCAGAATGGGAGTTAAAGCTAATGATAGAAAGCGTATTTTAGGAATCTCGTTTTTCTCTAAAAGGGATATGAGTTGTTTGCTCCCATTTCAGGTTAGGAAGGAAGCTCTCAGAGACTGATTTGGATTGTTTCTTCCAAATGTTAATCCTCCAACTCTGTTCTGCATTTACTCTTTTCTTGTCAGGCTCTGTAATGAATATGATGTAAACAACATCCTCAGGTAGCTTTTGATATTTATTGTGAACCTTCAAATATAGTCAGAATAATACAAAGAACAGATTTGGAGAAATAGAATAGGATGATTATTCTTCTAATTTTTCAATCATTTTGAGTTAAGCAAGACTGGTTTTGTAAATAGATTTTCTCTTTTTTTTTTTTTTCCCCCAAATATGTTACATTTTTCATTCATTAATTTCACCTATATATTATATATAACTAAAAGAATGTTTTCTTGATGAGCACTCAGTAAAGCTAGATGCTTTTAGTGGGAGTTCTTGGGTTGAAATAGATTTGGTGGGGCTTTTTCCCCCTGTTGTACTTTCCATCAAAATGTTTGTTACTCATTGTAATTAAAAAACATAAATTCTGTGGTTTTCTGCACTATGGGGATAAATGCCACAGTAAAGACTAATTGAAGAGAAACAAAGCTGTTCCTTTTTTTTTTTTTTTTTAAATCTGAAACATAAAGTCATTCCTGTTTCAAAATTTTCAGAGGAAACTTTGCAAGACTCCTGGGACCGTATTTTCAACATAGTTCCATACCTAATGAAGATTTACAAATGTTCTGAATTCCATTTTCATCAACAGAACTTAGTGTCAGAATGTCTTTGCCTCTCAAAATCACTTCAAGTGTTTATTTGTATCTCAAGGACGGAATTAGTTTTAAAACTCTGACTCTTAAACTTCTGTGAGGTAAATGATCACTTAAGGCAGTGTTGTCCTCCGCTAGATTAAATAGACTTCTGATATTGTATCTGCATCTGAATAGGTTTTCTTTTCATCCAGAGTTAATACGAAATATACTGCATTTCATATTTGCTGCATGAAAGGAAGATTGATTTATTTCAGGAACTTTATAGACTATTTTATTATTCACATCAAGGTCTCATCTATTCCCTCTGCATTCATATTTTATAGTACTTTAACTGATTGATTTGATTTGACCCAACACTTTGATGGCACCTTTGCCATGGAGGCTGCACAGACATAACACAAATAATTTACTTGATTCTTTTCAAAACTATTTACCTTACCCTTGGGTTATTTAAGGAACTTCTGGCCTTTTGGTTCTGACCAGATTAACCAGTAGACAAAGGCACGTAAAACACAAGTCCCCAGTCCCCAGGAGTAAAATCCTTACTTACTCACTTATATCATCATATTTGCAGTGCTGTACAATACAATTGTTTTCATTCTAATGCAGCAAAGACTTCAGAATTTAGCCCTAAATTTGTCTAATTTCCAAAGCACCTCCTGGTCCTTGTTTTATTCTATCTGGACTACCAGGTTTCATCTCCACTGAAGTCACATGAACAATATTGACTCTCGCCCCTGTCTGAATTTGCCCATTTTGTGACACAGGAAGGAAGATAAGTTTTTATTCCCCAAACCTTGGTTTTACTGCAATATATGAGGTAGCTGTGATGGTGAGGCAGAAACAGATCCTGAATCTCTGCTCTCTACAAACAGGCATTCTGCATTATCCTTCCTCAATTTGAAACAGTTCAGAACTCTGCTGCACTGATCAGTCAGAAGCCCTTAATAAACTACTTGGAAATGCGGCCTAGATAGCAATTCTTAAAAAAAAAAAAAAAAAAAGTGTTTAAAGTATTTTTAGAGAAAACAGCAAAGTAAGTCTGGGTATATTTTAAGATTTATTTCCCTTTATTTGTTTTGTTTCTTGTTCTCCATGTTCCTCTATTCCAATGCAGGAAAAACCAGTCAAGACAGTTTTGTTGTACCTGGGGATTATCACAGGATTTGGTCCTTCTGGTATTAAACTTCCTACTGCTTTCACAGTTTTGAATGTGTTTCTGATTGAGATTATGGCTCATTCAGAATCTTCCCTAAATTTACACTAAATTTACGTTTGTGGTTGCTCCCATACATACACTTTGTGGTTCCAACACAAATGCAAAACTCTGTCTTAAATATATTCCTATAGTAGGTCATAGTCCTGCAACCCCTGAAGCAAAACTTGCTTAATGGCAAAGTTGCAGAGAAAAACACATCAGAAAGGCAAATCCATCATCTTTCATTAGGAAGAGAAACACCTGTCCTGCACATGTGTGTAAAGTCCTGCTCAGTGAATCTGATTAATTACGCTGTAATTCTAATGTCCTATAAAAAGAAGTACTGGAGGAATTCTGTAATAGAAGTTACTGCTATTCTCAAAGGTATCATCAGCTAATAAAGAAATCACATTAATAATCTAAATTTCAAGGTAAAACTTATATATCTCTGTTTTTATGATTTTCAAACTGTTAATTCACATACTTTGGTGTAGGTTGACTTATATTGGCAAGGAACTCTACTCCAAACTGTTACTTTATAATTCTTTTTCATGTTTCCTTTCTCGGCTTGTTTTTCTGTTTTGTTGTGGTTTTTTATCCAAAAATCCAAGTGCTAGCATACATTCTTTGGCCAAAATCTTTACATCACAAGGATGAAAAACTGCTGGTGACGGTGTGGCTTTTAGGTGTCACCTTTCTTTACAAATCCTATTTTATGTTTCATTTTCTGGCATCACTTCAGTTTACAAACATGACAAGACTGTTTTAAATCTCAGAAAAAGGTAAAATAAAGTGTCCAAATAACAGGTTATAAGTGGAGAGCTTATTTCTCTTTGACTGGAAAGCTTTCAACATCTGGCTTCGGCAAACAAAGTCCTTTTTGAAATGGTATTTGGGCAGTGACTGAACCCACGTGGAGGATGTGTTTACAGCACAGGAGATGTCAAGTAACAGTCAAAGTAATTTGGGCATCACAGGAAATAACAGGAGTGATTCTAGTGCTTTCTGTGAAAACCTTCAAATTCCCATTTCATTAAAAATTCCACTCTGCAGCTGGTAGCAGAGATTACTGGGTTTCACCATCTGTGCAGATTAATGTTTCCTAAAGGAGGATGAATGCAACAGATGAGATGGTTGGCTTTTCAGATCAAACAAAACCTCAAAGTAGAATCTCTTCACTGACTCTTGCATCTTACACCTGTTTCCTTTTAATCACATGACTGAATTGTTTAGGAGAAACAATTCCAGCTTTCCTTAAAGCTGATTAATTTGAAGATTGCAGATCACCAAGATTCTTGTGGGCTGGTAGCTGTGGAGAATTGGTGATTTTACTGAGTAGATTTTATTACAGATTGGTTGAACATCTCCTGTAGATGTTACTGTGTTCATATCCAAGAAAAATGTCTTCACCCAACATGCACAGTGATTTAAAAGCATCCCAGTGTGTGCTCCAGGCTGGATTAGCAGTGACAACCAATATAGGGAAGCTCAGCTGCCTCCAATCCACACTCCTGTTGTTTTCAGTCTCATCTCTTTCTTTTTGACTGTCCATAACTAATCTTTCCAGGGGACTGAGCATGTGATTCATTTAAATTGTGTTTTTAAATCAATCCTGTGTCACTACATATCTTACAGTGTTATAATTTTCAAGTTACATTAGCTTCACCACACATCAAACACTGAAATAAATTCTTGGCAGTGATCACTGTACTAGGATTCATCAGTAAAATTAATAGAGTGTCTGGGTTTGCCAGGAAATGGGATCATTAATTTGACTGTTTCTTGAGGGCAAGAAAGGAAAGCATGGTACCTGCTTACCAAACCAGGTATCAATCCCTCCCTGGGTTTCCTGATAAATATTCTGGTTATTACCAAACCAGGTATCAATCCCTCCCTGGGTTTCCTGATAAATATTCTGGTTATTTCCCTGAAATACAGGATGTTTTACTCTGATGGCCAACTTCGGACACTGCTGCTGAGGGAAGGCAGATCCATGGCATGGTGGGCTCAGCAGCCTCCTGGAGAGGAGAAGCAAGAAGGGTTGGGACCAGGAGTGGGCACTGCCCCATCCAGGGCAGGGACTGCCAGAGCCTCCTGTTCCTGAAAAAGACACTTGGCCCTGTGTAAGGAGCAGAACAGCACAGGGTGTTACCATCCCCATGGATTAAAGACTAAAAAAGCCCATCACCCCAGAAACCACTTGCTAATACAAACACGAAAGTGGGTAATTAACCTCACTGGCAACATTGCTCTCCCTTGCATTTTCCTTTTATTGAAACCCAGCTGTTCACTGGCTGTTGCCACGGGTTACCAGCACTCACATTCAAGGTCATTGATGAAAAGCAAGTCTTTGCCCCCTGGATATTTCCCACTTTCTTGGAAACTTGCATCCTAGAATAAATTCCTTTAAAACAATGTATTTTGGTCAGTGTAGCGCTTGCGTTTGTTGTTTTTTTAAATTTCCATTCACTGCACTTCTTTGGTCAGTCCATTACTGCTCCTCTGTGTTAATTGTAAGGAGCAATATCCCAAATTGCTCCTGGTTCGAGGAATGTCTCAGAAATGTGTCACAGTGTCACCAAGGCTGCTCTGCCCTCCATTAGGACAGACTGGTGACACCAGATTGTATATGCAGAGCACCAGAGTGCTGTGGAACCAGCAAAGCTCCTCTGTGTGTATTCTACCTGAGCAGCTGCAAGTCTGTTCATTCTGGTATTTTGAACATGTTTAAAATTGTCTTTTCCCCTTTCTGTAGCATTGGTGACTCATTTAGAGAGTTTTCTGCCGAGGAAATAGTTTATGGAATTCATTAAAACATTTTCAGAGGTAAAAAGTCAGAGTTTCATGGAAAGGGAAAAAGTCCATTTTTCTAAATGGGAGTTTTGTGGTGATTCATCATGCAGTTCTACTTTATATGATTTTCAAATGGTTAGCAGTGTTCAGTATTGTTTAAATTGGGTTTTATTCTGGTTTTTTGTTTAACCTGTATTTGTCCATTGTTTGGTTTACACTTTTTATGTAAATAAGCTGCCTGGTTGTGAGAGAGAAATTAATATTTTCAAATATGTTTGATGTTGTCTGTGAGCTCCCCTTGCATTTTTATTGTTTTGTCAGCTTTCCAAGCCAATATTTTTCTCTAGAAAGATGCTACTTAAGAAATGAGTATCTGGGAACAGAGGGACCAAATTACAGCTTTGCTTAGGTGAACATAATTGCTTTTGATGCAAGTGGGAGTTTCCGTTGTTTATTTGGTGTGTAATTTGGAAAAGCACATTTTACATCTAACTTGACCCAGATTTTCCTTCATCGTATTTGTGAGATAGAGGGAACCAGCACAGCAGACATCAAAGTGTTTATTTGGTACCTACCCTGGCCTGAGAGTATAAACTTTGAAGTATTTTCCAGAGAGCTAGAAGTGAAGAGACCTACCAGCTCTACGTCACCTCAGAGGGAATTCTCTGTCCCAGACTCAGCCCAGCTTTGCCAGAGGTGCCCAGTTGGCATCTAAAGGCACTGAAGTGTTTTGGGCTGGCTTATGGAAGGTGCAAATGACAGTATTTACCTATTTTACAAGCAAATTATGATGAAGAATTATTAATTGCTTCCAGTGTAGTGGATAGATTTAAAAACTCACCAGGAGGGCTTTGCAGCTTCCCCATGGAAGTCTCCTTGATGGATAAATGTCGGCCCCATCTCAGCAGAACAGTTGTCACCCTCAAAGTGTTTCAAGTGCTGGTGTTACAGCTGACAGGGGAGGCAGCTGGACTGGAGCTGGGGCTGGAGGTGGGATGTAGCTGTAGGATCACAGATGCTGGAATGGGGTGAGGAAGGATGGAACCTACACACAGGTGGAGCAGGAGCTAAGAAGGATACACAAAAGCACAGCAAAAGCACAAGATGGATGGGGATTCATCCTTTATAGGATAAACACTGTCACTTTATTTGTTCTATGTGCATATTCATGGCAGGCTCTCAGTGCTGAGGATGGGAAGGTGCCTGTGTGGCTTCCAGTCTGTCACAAACTTTCCTGTGAAGCACAGAGCAGCTTCATGGACTGGTACAGAAATTCAGAGTGTAGAGCTTAATTGGAGCAGTGTTTGTGCTTCACTTCAGGAGTCAAGGCTGATCCTCTCTTTTGTTTCATCTCCCCTCCTTTCTTCCCTTCATAGCCCAAACACTTGCAGAGGATTTTGAATTAATTTACATCCTGCAGAGGATAAATGGCAGAAACTGTTTCTTACAGTTCTGCATTAGGACTGACTTCTGGAAGTTTTGCAAGGAAATCTTGTCACTTCTTATTCCATCAGGAGAGACGTATTCCTTTGGAATGTAGTCACTCTTTGTGACCTGTGAGGCAGCATTTCTCTGATGGACCTCATCTTCCACTCCCACCTGGGTGAGGTGGACGTGTGCACCTGTCAAAATGCACTTGCTTCATGCTGTGAAACAATTGGTTGGACAATGGAGCTGCTTTGAATTTACGTGAGTGAATCATCCCACAACCCTTCTAGTGTTTGTGGGATTGGGCCCTGGATTTGGGAAATGACTGCTAAATATTTTTCTAAACACCTATGATTTCAGAACAGTGGATGTTGCTGAAATGTCAGCACTTCTGAAAATGGCAATTTTACTAGGAAATGAAAAGAATGAGCAGCTTTTGATGGTCAGGGCAGCAGTGTCTGTGTTCTCTTGAAATTTCTGGAAAATACATTCATATTCTGTTCTGCTTTGCCTGTGGCTCCCACACACACTTGGCACCATTGGTAATATCCGTTAGGAGAACTATTCCTCTGGGTAGATTTTGAAAGGATGGGTCCAGCATTAATATAAACTCCACTGAATCTAGCATATTTTGATTTGCAGAAGATTAATGGTGTATATAGCACCAAAACCACCTTTTTTCCTCCCTTATACAGATTATTGCATTTATTTCAATGCATTTTTCAAATTAATAATGAAATACCAGGACACAACCCAGAAATATCTTACAATTATCTATGAATAAAGTGCTTTGCTCAGCATTACAGACTTTGAGTAGAACTGCAGTGTTCCTGTAATGTATCCACACATAATTTGACACAAACTAAACATCTTTGGTGACTTGTGAAACAAGACGTTTCCACAGACTGTGCCTTTTGTGCCACTAACCTCTTGTTAACAGGATTAAGAAATCAATAATTGTGCTGTCAAGAGAATATAAATGTTTCCAAAGATGCTGTGGTATATTTCTGCCCAGTACTCTATTCAGAAATGAAAAGTGTGCTGACTTTATTGCATGTTCATAGTGAGTTGGAACCATTTCACATCTCTGAAATTCAGGGAAGAACTGTTAAAATATTGGTTGTACATGACTAATTAGGAAAAAAAAATAAACCAACCCATAATATGAGTTAAGCCTATTTGAAATCGCCAAAGTATAAACATGCACTGATGTAAATCCATGGATATATAGCTACAGTTGTACTCTCACACTACAAGTTTACATTGTTCACTGAATTAATACAATGCTAAGAAAACCTTGGTGCAGATCTGTTTAGAAGTGTTTGGGTTAAACATGTCACAGTACTGAGCTGACAGACTTCAGCTTTGTTGAACATTGACAAACCAAACCTATCTTCTCACAGCTGTCTGGAATGACAGAAATCTATGTTTTTAGAGGATTCCCGTAAGATCCTGTTCCACTTCTCTGTTCATCCTACCACTGAATGCATTGTTTTATGCTCAGCTTCTCTTTGGTAGACAACTGACTGATTTGCTGATCAGAGAGGCACTTGCAAAGATGCCTTCTTGGAAATACAGGCATTTTTAGAGCAGCATATTCTGCCCATTTTATACTTTTTCCTAATATTCCAGTCTAAAATTGGCAAACCTGATGCACATTCCCACCAACCCACTTTATCCCATTTAAAAATAGCCACGCTAATACTGTGAGCTCAAACGGGACAGAGTGGCAGGTTTCTGTATTAAAAATGGTGAAATCTGTGTCAGCAATAAATACGTTGTTCTAGAAGAGACATGTTCCAGACTAGAGAAAGTGGGACCATCAAAGAGAGGGGAGAATGTCAATGCAGTGTTTCTATTTCACACTCCTCATGTTTATATTTCATATGAGAAGGCTGGAGAACAGATGTAGTTCAGGGAAATGCAGACAAACAGGAAAGACAGTATGGGTTTTCAGATAACGACAGACAAAGCTGTTTTAGGAGGCCAGACATGCTGACAGAAGAAGTGCCCATGAAAACGTTCTGCTGGTTGTGTGGAGAACTGCACTGAGCACTTGGAATTGTTTCTCAGGGCAGAAGCTTGACTAGCAGACTAGTCCTGTATAAAACTTCTATATCAAGTGTCCTGTTGCACCTGTGCTTGTGTGCAGCCTTGGCAGAGCCCTGTCAGGGTGGAATCCCAGCTCCCTCCAGCCCCTGTGCCAGCTGCACTTTGAGCACTCGCTGCAGGGGCTGTTCCTGCCTGGCTTTGTCTCAGAGCAAGGTTAAGGACACAATGCAGATCTGCGAAAGGCAAACTAGGCCCTAATCAGCAGTTCAGCTTTTAGAACTCTGGCTTTGAAAGCAGAACAATACAAAGGAGGTCTTATGAAAAACAGAGGGGAAACTAAGGAAGAGCAGTAATAGACAGATTTGGGGAAATGGAGCTGTTACCCACCCCTTACCCAGCATTCAGGTTTCATTTGGGCTGCATCTTTATCTGCTGTGAGAAGAAACATCAGAAGAAGCTCGATGGAAAACCCATCTGTGGGATAATTGTCCATTTTTTCCTTCATTTCACCTGTTTTCAGTGAAGCTTAGAGACCCAGCACCAATAGTTCACGAGTAAGAGGCTTCCCCTTATCTCCAGACCTGACACCTGGAAGACAATTTCTGGCCTCTCTAACTGTGCTCAGCCACCTAAGGAAAATACCATTTCCCACTGCCAGAGCAGAGCACCACAGCTACAAATAAATAACTTGGCAAGTAAAACCCCCTTGTAAACCTCACATCCAGTTCCCAGTCCCTGTGTCCACTCAGGGGCTCACCAGGTCTCACAGCTGAGAATGTTCAGTGTTAATAACACACCTGCACAGATGGACATTCAAGGTGCATTTCTTATTTTGTTCTCAAGTGCTTCCTCAGACCTCTCTCCATAGCAGCTGAGCCCCTCACAATGGACTGTAAGAATTGTCCTGATAAAAGGATCCCTTTTCACCTGCATGATCAGCTCCTTATAATCCAACCAAGCTAATAGGGTTTCTCATATTTATAAGGGGAAAGGGAGTATTTTCTCACTGTAATGACTCCAAAGCCAAGGGCATGCCCTGAGATACCAGTGGCAAATCAGTGCCTTCCTGAGCAGATTTGCCTTGACAGCCCTGTGTAAAAATCAGAAATAAAGTAATGAGTGTACACACTACACAGCTGCCACAGTACATGTGATGATGGCAGATTAAAAAAAGAAAGGAAAGAGAAAGAAAGGGGATAAATTAAGATTGCTGAGAACTTTTCAGAGCTGAATTGGGAAAATAAAAGCCACCGCTATAGAAATTTGGCAGTGTAAAACTTTCCAGGTAGTTGTGGAAAGTCTTGAAATGGTGAAATGCTGATGAGACGAAGCCGTGGGTCTGTCCCCCTGGAGTTTGCCATGCTCATGACACATAGGCTGAATATTCTTATTTTTGTCCATTTTAAAAACAAGTATTTCCTCCATAAAGAGCAAAATTAATTGGAATTCTTCACGCTAAAATGTCAACAGTGATTCATCCAGTGGCCTCCTGTAGAAATACTCCTTTCTCAGTGGAAGTGGCTGTGTGTTGCCTGTGTAGCCCTTCCAGTTTCATCTGAACTTGTTTCATCAGACTCTTTATGAAATGTTCTTCAAACAGCCAAGCAGGTGTTTACAAAGGCTTCATTTCTAATAACTGGTTTGAAAAGCCACATACACTCAGCAATGTGTTTTAGCCATTGCATCATTTATATGCATTTTCTTTATCAGTGGTTCCTCAGAAAACCAGTCTGTTTTTATCAAGGTTATTTGTCAGTATACATTTATATTGGGATGCTTTCCTATGCATTTATATAGGTATAGCTGCTTTATATACTCAGAGTATCTGAAATTAAAAAAATGTTAAATAATAAAGTTGAATTTAGCCATGATCTCGGTTTTTGCAGTGCTGTAAAGTCACTTTAGCCTCATTAGCAATGTTGCTGCCCAAGCAGCAAGGAGAGGGGAGCAAAGCAAAGCATTAGAGACTGAAGTCATGTATACACCAGTGCATTCACAGTGGACATTAAGATTACTCCAGATTTATAGTAATAGAAGAAAAAGTAAAATTTTCAATTCTGTGACCTCTGTCCTCTGTTCTTTGTGCTCATCTGCTGGCACCCGTTAAAGCTGTCTGAAGCATCAGCTTGAGAAATGCATTTCCAGAGTGAGCTGAGATGGCAGATAGCTACAGGAAGGATTACAACAGTTGTTTAGAAAAAAAAAAAGCTGATGGAAGCAATTCTCTTTGGGAAATAGCTTTACATATTTCATAGCACCTGGCTTAATAACGGTGATGCCCAATCCATGTCAGCAATCCCCAGGCACAGGAGAAACACAAACAGTGAGCAGCTGCTTTGTGGAGGCCACAAATACATCATCAAAAATTAAAACAGAGTTCAGGGGTTGTATAGTGGAGATTTACAGACCTAACAGCAATATTTGGTCCATTTTCACAAACCCCCTGCAGTCAGGCTCCTTAAGTAGGCTGCTGCTTGGCCTAATTTGAGTCCCATAGCTTCTTTTGGGCTAAACAAAACACCCAGAAGTTTTAGTTTGATACGCTGGGAGGGTTCTCACCTGGAAACAACACAAACATACCCTGGGAAGCCTGATTGAAATCTAAGGGTCACGTTATCTCCTTTGGAGTTGTGGGTAAAAGAGGGAAATATGTGAGAAAAAGCTGTCCAAAACTGGTTTTGCCCAATTTTTCCCATTCACTCTCACAAGTACGGAACACAAGGCCTGTCCTTACATCATGTTTTGAACTGGAAGCTTTATGGATGATTAGGTTTTTTTATGGGAGGACCTTTTGAGATTCTCAGAAATTCCTAAACTGGGGCAATCTACCATCTTAGGAGGGTTAAAATAGAAGCAAATATTTCTCAGCTCTGCCCACTCCTTCTGTCTCCTCCTGCATCCTCAGAGCAAATTAGTCCAGATAATGCAACAGAGGAGGAGCAAGCGTCACAACTTCCTGGGATACAGCACCATTGTTTCCAGGCTGCACCTGCTCCACAGAGCTGTAAAATACAGGCATCAAAGCAGTAATGCTGATTTTATTACCCTGAAGAGTGTGGATACCTGATGGCAATGTTTTTTTGTGGCAGGAAGGGGAGAGGGAAGGGGATGCACAGCAGGACCAAGGCAGGGAGGAAGCCCTGCTCAGGGCTGACATCCTCAGAGCTGGCAGGTGAGTTTTGCAGTGCAGAATAACAGCAGTGCTGGGAAGATTCAGTGGGAAATAAACTGCTGATGGGAGCACACAGGTTTGGAGCTTTGGAAAAGCTGAGTGACAATGTGTTGTCTGGCTGAATCTGTAGGTTTTTCTCTTTCAGTTAGAAATTGGCCCCAGACCAAATTGTTCAGGTCAAAAAGGCCAAAGTCTAAACAGGTTAAAATCAAATCTGGCTTTAATAAGCAAAAAGTGTAGCTTATCTTCACTGACATTTTCTTAGCTCTTTGTTTAAAAAGAACTGGATTTTTATTGGACTGTTTTTAACTTTGTTATCTTATTTGCTTTTTAAGTATGGCTGAGTACAGAATGCTTGAAACATGCACTGGAACCATATGAAACTTTAATGAATAAAGTGCTAGAGTACCAGGGGTTTAGTGTTAGGCTAAAAATGTTAGGTCTGAAAAAAGGAGCCCATTTCCATTTTTATTTACTCACATAGCATTAATAATTAATCTAGATTTCTATTAAGGAAGACTTTGTTGTTGATGGAAAGGGTAAAACCCGCATGCAGAGGGTGAGTGAGACCAATGTGACATGGTGTAGACTTGTTTAGTCTCCAGCTCGTGTGATAATGCAAACTTCAGAAAAACATACAAGTTCTGCCAAGAATCTTTACAGCTCTTTGGTTTTAATGCCTGATTTTTTATACTTTGCCAGCAGAATGAATAATTGCTACCATTCTGCTTTTGTTTGTATTTCCTTGTAGTCCAACATACTCTGCACCATCGACATGGAATTCAAACGTCAGCAATAAATGAAAACTGCTGCCATGGCACCTTTGTTATTTCTGTGATTTCATCAGTTGACACTGGATGGGTGGGACAAGATAAAGAAAAATCCCCACACTGAAAGTTATGAGGGAGAATTTAAAACTTTCTGAGCACCTGAGTTTGTTTCAAATCCTGATTCAAGTTTAAGTCAAATGAAATGTTACTTGTCTGCTCTGAGCCATCCCAATAGCTCCAGGTACTGCTGCTAAGTGTTTTTGTTCCTGGGATGTTCATCTACAGCTCAGAAAAGGGGAACCAGAGTCCAATTTAGCCCTAGATTTGTATTCTAACAAAAAAAAATCATGCTACCCATGGGCAGGGTTATAAAGGCAGGATAGCAGATCCTGTGCCTGTCACTACATCCTTCTCAGAGGATTAATGTATCACAGGTTATCTCCCCTCAGCTAACAGTCCCAAGGCATGGAAATTCCTCTTCTTCTCCAATTGGCCACTTGAGTATCTCCTTAGAGAGCTTTGAAGGCTGTAAATTATGAGAAGGCAGTAAAACTGTAAAAGGAAAGACTAAGACTGTGATCCTGGATTACACTGCTGAGCTATAAGAACCATATAACTAGAATTATGGGAAGAAATAAATAGAAAATTGAGGCTGAATAACAGGAAAAACTTTCCAACAGTGAGAGCTACTAGGCTATGAAGGAATCTCCCACATGAAACAGTTGATGCTCTTAGTACTTGAGAGTCTCAAAACTGAGCTGGGCAAACTGTTCTGTGAGGAACATCCTGAAGAAGTCTTGCAAGCTGATCTTTTTCTCCTCGTGTACCCAAAAGGCACTATGGCCTTGAGAGGAAGCCCCCACTCCTCTGGGGGCTTCCTTTTCTTATTCCTTTTCTTGTCAGTGGTGCTCCTTAAGTTTGTTATTATATGAGGTTAAAAATATTCAGCTGAAATATTTAGTTGCTCTCTCACTATATCAAGTCTTCATCAACTGGTACCTGTCAGTGTCTGACAGACACAACACAGGGCATTTATTTTTCAGTCAGGAATTTCTCTCAGCCCCACTTTATTTGTTCTTCCTAGAAACAAAGGGCTTGTAACACTCAAATGTTTTAACCTAAAATGTTTAAGTGGGCTCTGTAGCCTTTTTCAGAGCAATTTTTGTTCTTATTAATGACATTCCAGAATGTACTAGTAAAACAAACCAGTGGGAGGCACCAAGTCAGAATAACAATTTAATGGGGAAATTAAAGAAAAGGAAAAGCTAAAAGAAAACCCTGATTCAAACTGACAGAGTCAGGATACAGCCTGGCACCCTGTTAGTCGGGGTGGTGGTAGCAGTCTGGTAGAATGGTGGCTGCAGTCCTCTGAAGCGGTGATCCTGTAGAAAAAAGGTTCTGCTCTTCCTCAGAAGGTCTCCAGTGGTGGCTGTGTAGCTCCTGTCCTCTGGAAATCCAGTGGGAAGGCTGTCTCTGGTGTTCAGAGTCTCAGATTATATTCAGGATGGGATGCTTGGTTCCTCCCTCTGGGTGGAGCATCTCACAATGGGGTAATGAGTCATGAGGCCAAGTGTTGATTAGGCTCATTAACAGAAGATGGTCCGGAGGGAGTTATCTGTGAGTCATGGGGCAGGACAATGATGGGCCATTAACAGCAAGATAGTCTGGGGGGAGGAGGCAAGGAAACACTGCCCCTCCTGATTTCAACAGCTCATGAGGGTGGTAATGGAATACACTGCAACCCAGGACACAGAAGCAGTTTATAACCCTCTCTATGCATTTCTTTGCAGTTTGATTTTGCAGGTTGAGCCTCCATAGCACAGGGTGTGACAGTTTCTATCTGGTTTTACTTTTATTGCTGAATACAAATGTAGAGTTTGTCTGGAACATTACTGCTGCCCTGCAGCTCTAGTAGTTTTTTATGCTCTGTCTTTTTAATGATTATGTGTAGTTTTTCTTCCAAACCCCACTTCTGCTGTTTACTGGAGTTGTGAAGTATTTACCAACTTCATGAGATGTGACCGATGCGTAAGGAGGAAAATGGATTTGATTATTTAAATTGCATGGAAAAATATGCACACTGTCAGAACAAAGAGTGTAAGATTGTATTCTCTCCTACACTCTACAAGTCAGGAGTAACTGCATTGGAAATAGTGGAGTAATATCTCTGCAAACCCAATTTAAATACCAGTAAAATCAGATCTCCCTATCTGATATACAAGAATACTGAGGTTTTAAAGATGACATTTTAATTTGAAAACTTTACCTTTTACTTGCTGTCAGCAAGGCTAAAAGTAATTAAAATTGGCATAAAATATTTTCCAAATCCAGGCTATTTTCTTTCCTTTCACTACACTTCCTACGAGCAGTTTTTCTCATTTTATGTGGATTTTTCTTTTTTTCAGTAGTGATAGCATTTTACTGTTATTGCATTTATTATTCATTATTATGGATATGGTACTGCACCAATTGGCAATGATGTTGGGGAATGTTTTCATATCAAATCTGGTTTTAAAGTTTCCTTACTAAGCTGGGTATTTGGAGTTAATTGAAGTGTGCTGAGGTTGGGATTGGCTTGGGTCACTCAGCATAAACTGAGCAATGCAGCTCAGAGTACTCCAGATTTGTACCAGTGCAGCTGAGTTAATGATCTGATTCCTAAAGTGGGATTCAGCTCCTGTGATTGGAAGTGTTGAGTTTCACTGCGGCTGCATCAATGCAGAGAGATGAGCATTTCCAGAAGCAGTCTAGTCAAAAAAGATGAGTGAACAAATTTTACACTGTAGGTACCCTTTGCTCTCCCGTAAGTGTAATGGTAGAGAAGACTATAAAGCAAGATAATTAGGTATTAAACAGCAAAAATAAGATTACTCAGAAAAAAGTAGATGACACAAACCATCTTTTCAGAAAAATACCTTTTAGCCTTCATTTGTGTGCTATTTATGCCACTGCAGAAGTATTTATGCTGCAGACAAAGTAACTGGTGGAACTGGTTCTCTTGGCTACCCCCCATTCCAGCCCAGGTGCATTCCCATGAGCACAGTGCAGGACGGGGTCATTGCAGCCCTAATGAGTCCTGCACACGTGTGCTGCTGGGACTGTACAGCCTGGCCTTAAATCCTGACATAGAAATCTCTCTGAAATATTATGTAACTGAGAAAAAGGCCTTAGGTTGATTCAGTTTGGTTTTTAAAATTATCCAGATTTTTTTTATTAATAATTTTATATCGCTGCTGATGTACAGTGAAGCTTATAAGAAGACAAAGTATTTATGCTTTCTTACAGTTATCCCAAGAAAAGAAAAGATAGCATTGAGGCTCATCTGATTATATTATTCTTCTGTAGTTTAAAATATTTTCCAATTTTATCTATTGATAAAATTACTTGAAGCTGAGGATTAAAGAGAAAGGTTTAAAGCAGAAAAGCTGATTTAAGACTGAAGATCTTTCTTAGCAGCATCCATTTAAAGTTAATCTTTGATCATCTGTGAAGCTGATTACCTAATATATAAAACCTATAAAAATTATCCTCTCTTTTATTATGCAATACAAATACTGTATTCTTTCAAATTCAGTTGATCATGAGTAACATTCAGAAAATCCGTTAACAAAACATAAGTCAGAAATATAACAAGAGAGCTCCAAACACACCACGAGGATGGAGGGAGGGGAAGGACAGAGGAAGGAAAGCTTTGTCATTGTCACTCTCAGCAGTGAAATGGAATCCCAGGATCACAGAGAGGGCTCGTGAGGCAGAGTTCCTTCCCTCAAGATAGTGAAGGTTTTAATATTTAAACATACAAGAGGATCAAGAGAATCTTACAGTCTGTCTATTGATTTCACGTGCTCTTCAGCCCAGATATGAAATACTCCAGATACTCCTCGATGCATCATTGCCAAAGTGAAAACAAAAACTCTGTTCAGCTTGCCAGAGTTTCTGGGCCTCCTCAATTTTTGCTTCTTGCATTCCCCTTAGTAACTGTGTGATTTCAGCTAACTCTGTCTCAAGTCCAGTTATTCACAACAGCACCAACATCCACCTGAGGCCAAGAGCATCCCTGCAATCTCTTTGTAGTAGAGCTCTGAAAGTGGCTCCACTGCAGGGTCTCTTCTCAGCATTTCTGCCTGTCAGGAGGTTTACACAGAAAGTAGGAGAAGTTTCCTGAAGTTTTCACATCCTCAGACTTACTGTAAATGGAGGGATTTTCATAGAATCTTTTTACTCATTCCCCAAAACCAAAGGGGGGGGAGTGAAGGGAAGAAGAAGGGAAACAAAGGCAACACTACTGATTATCAGAATCCAGGCAAAAATCAAACAACTGAAGAGTAATTTCTCAGTTTATAAATCACTTTGTCTTCCTCCTTGCACTTTGTTTTACATTTGTTTTGAATGATGTAAGAGCTTTAAAGTCCTCTCTGCTCCCATCCTGTTTATATTCCAAAGGTCCATTTAACACTGTGCCAAATAAATTTAAGTCTGGAAGAGTCTTGAGCAATTAAGAAAGCTGCTAGGGCATCCCGTTTGCTGTACCTTCAGAGTGTTACCTGTTATTTCCATTTATAAAACAAAACAGAGAGCATAAAACTGAGACTTAGAATTACTTTAGCTGGAAGACAAAGTCTTGCTTGCCACAGATCAAGACTTCCCATTATCCAGATGTGAAACCTTTCCATCTGATTTCTGTATGAAGCTGTGACAAGGTGCTTGTCATGCCTTCTGTCACACAGACCCATCACACATTTGTTTTTCATGTCCATTATGTGGCCCTTAGCTTGAAATTAAGGGGCAGGCTTTATTAGTCTTACATTTAGGCAAGCTTTGAATAACTGTTTTGAGGGGGAAAAAATCTCTTTTCAACATCTAATTTGGACAAAAACCACTTAAGTGTAGGGTATTTCCGGGTAAAACCTGTCACTGGCAGATCAGCAGTGCCTTTTGCAAAGTGTTTTCATGTTGTTGGAAATTGCAGCTGTTGAGATGATTCCAGATAAACTCACTTTGCTCATTATATGTGCCTTGGCTGGCACAAAAATTTGTCGTGGGAAGTGCATTTTCTGAACTCAGGTACAATTTAAGAGGGTGCAGGGGTGCAGAGATCCAGTCAAGGGAATCTTAATTCCCTTGACATGAGGATAATGTACTGCTTACAGAGCTTTATCCCATGAAAAGATAGAAGAGGGGCTCCCAGGCAGGATTTATTGTTTTAAGAACTGAATTTTCCCTATGAGTAAGTCACTTTGGGGTTGGTTTTTTTTTTCATGCTTAATCTTTGTTTCTTTGTTATTTTAGGAGGCTTGGTATCAATGAGCATTAAATTCAATTTCATGGCATTTGTGAGACCTATTTTCTCAGAAAAATAATTCTCAAGGCATAAGGTTACTGTCACATCAGAACAAAGATGAAAATGCTTATCTGTTTTCTAAATGACTTGGACTGTTTAAAGAGTTCCTGTTTTAAATAGCTCAAATAATTCCGTTTGCTTGCTTAGAGAAATAAAATCTAATTTACAGTAATTAAAGCACATTAACCTGATTAAAAATTATCTCCATCATCCTGTATTTAATACCCAGCAGCTTTGCTGCTGAGGCAGTATTGGTTTACGCTGAGAAGGGATTGCTCTGTTGAACAGGCAAGTTCAGCAGCAGATAAAAAGGGGAAACTGGAGAAAGTGAAAAAGAAGCTGGTAATTTTAGAAGTACTCTTTTAATTCCCTGTGAGTTTATTCGACCAGCAATAACAGTTTCGTGGGAGAAAAGGGAGAGTATCCTTCAGAAATACCTTGAAGTGCTGGAGGGTTTTTCTTCATGCATGACATGGAACTACAGCAAACTCCTGGAGGCTCAGAAAGCTCCATCCTGTCCTGGTATAGCTCTTTTACAGTGACATTTGGCTCCAACTTCCATGTCTGCACTGACAGCCAATCCAACCAAAAAAAAGTGAACTGGAGTAGTGTCAAGATACTCCAAGAGTGTTGACCCCTGAACACCAAAAGGAAGGGAAATGTTAAAATTTGCTGTTGCTGTTTAGCACATCATATTTTTGTAAGTGGAAGAAACAAGTGGAAGTTGTGGAATACAGCCCTAGAATTCCGCTTCTTTAGAAAGGGGTTGGAACCATGGGATCCTTCTGGAATAAAAGTGTACGAAAACTTTGTGTTAAGTATGAGGCATAAGTTAGGATCTATTAGCACAGAAAGTTTTAGGTAGAGAAGGGATATTAATCTTTGTTATTTCAATAGGAGAGAAAAAACCCTCCTTTTAACCTTTTAGATTCCCATTCTAACCTTCTGTATGCCTTTTGGAATTTAGATTTAGGCTTTTTTTCTCCTGAGCACTGATGGAAGTTGTTGGAGCAGAATGACTACTTCACTGCACTGTAGTGTTACATGCAAGTTCTTACTATTCTTTCCAGAGGATCAGATTCTATGAATTAGATTTTATGAATTACAGCCTTGCAGTAACCTTACAAAATCAGAGGCATTTCAAATATCTGAGTGGAATTCAATCTACCATCTCATTAAGTTGTTGAAAAACTCCTCTTGCAGAAAAGACAGCAAATAGGTTGAAGATATGTTTACCATCTACACTTATTGACTAACTTTAACTCACGTTTCATGTTTCAAAGGAATTTAAATGATGCTTTTTTGAGTGAATTGGGAGTTCATTAGTTAGAAACAATATCCCATTTCCCAGAGTCATGAATCCTCCATAATACATAGAGTAAAAGGAGATACACAACCTCAGAGGTACCTATTTTTTTCTAGATTTCAGTTTCCAGTGAGTAAAAAAGCAAGTGCAGCGTACCATATTACATTATAAACTGGAAGTATATTAGAAATAAATCATTCTCATGCATCATATGCTGCTTTTTAAAGGAAAAATATGCATTAAAAAGGTTTGTTCAATCATAGGTCTGCCTTCTAGCATCAGAGATCAATGTGCAGTCTTATTAAGTTGTGCTCTATAGATTTCTGCAGTCAAGTTCATCAAAGAACCCATTTCTCTTCCTCTAATGATGCTTGAACCTAAAGTTCTTCTCTGAAGTTCTTTAATTTTCGTTTGGTCATTACAAGAAGACAGTGACTTAATGAACTGCAAATAGGAGAAGAAAGTAACATAAATCATTTTTGCATCCTTTTTTGTGGTATTAGCATAACTCTTCTTTCATCATTTTAATGCCTCCAGTGTTTTCTGCACGTATGATCATAAAAATTAAATTATACTGCATTTTTTGCAATCCAGCATACCAATAAAATATGAAATACTTAGAATAATCAAGTTAGATTAATACCAGCAAACTGTAATATTATTTTACATTATGCTACAGTAACTGTTAAGAGTGGGTTTCCTGCTGAGATAAAAACCACTTAACATTTATCATAAATAATCAGTAAAAATTTGTAAACTATTCTTCTGTGAAGACCTGCTTCAAAACAGTTATTTGAAAAACATAAGCCACTGGTGTCTTGCCTTGGTGCTTCTGACTGAAGGTAATATTCAGGACTCTAAAATGAGATAGTATTTAAGATTTTTTTTCCTGGCCTCCTATTTCTGGCTTCTCACTGTGCATAGTTTTTTATAACTTCAAAAACCATGTTGCCATTCTATTTTTCTAAAATAGCAACTAAGTAAGTCATGCCAAAGAAAATACCTGAAGATGTAAAAGCAAAATGAAAGCATGAATCACATCCAAAGGTAGTAAAAAGCAGAGTGAAAGGATAGAAATAATTGCTGGTGTCATTTTTCTGGGTTCAGTGCACTGCTCTGGAATCTGTTGCACTGTATGGGCAGTTGGGAGCCAGCAGAAAATGAGGATTCTGGAGGATGTGCCTGACAACAAACAGGCTGATGTGCTTTGGAGACAACACAGGAGCAGTAAAACCTGGCCACGTTTGGAACATGGTGCAGCCCCAGCTGCAAAATCCCTGGGATTTTGGAGAAAGTTCCTTTATTTCAGAGTCATTAAAACATTTCTGCAAGTTTCCCACTTGAATTCTGTGCAAAGATCTGTAGTAATAGCAATAAAGAAAAGGCAATGCCACATGCTGGGAGGGCTCATATTGCTCCAAAATAACGGTATGAAAATAAAATAATGAGTGTGAAGCACCTGCTCTTTGTTCCAAGAGAGTTCTCCCTGGTCTCCCTGGTAGCTCCAGAGAGAGGGGGCACTCCTGCTGCCACTTCTCCCTCACTCACCCTCCTTGTCTCCTCTGTGCTCTGAAACCAAAGGTGATTTTTTCTCTGACAGTCTTTTTTTTTTTTTTTTTAATGCTACACTGATTTTACATCCCTATTTTTGTTCCTACAATCTGCCTATTAATGAAAAGTTTTCAAAATACTAAATTATGATGTGTTCTCAGTACCACTGGAGTGCTTGTTTTAACTCCTGAGTATTGATCATAGGGGATGAGGTCCTTGCACTTGCCATGTTCTGGAAAGGCTCTGACATATATGTATAAATAAAATTAATACTTCTGACCACTGGAGCCTCTTAACCTTTTTTTAAAAAATGGAATTAAAAGATGGAATTAATTGCAAGTGAATGATTCAAAATTGTCATTTACACTTCTGCAGTGTAATGGTTTGAAAACAGTAAATATTTTTAGCAGAAGTGCTCAGTGAGTAAAAGCAGTGGCTAAAAAGGGATTTTATGTAACTTTTGGAAAATAAGAGTTTTCTGAATTTGGCACTGCTGTACTTCACTCCATCTGAACAGCATCCTTATAAAACCAGGATGGGGAGAAAATCACTGCAGTAGCTCTGCAAATTGGTCCCCCAGTGGCTTTAGGCATTTGTTATTAAACACAAAATAACACTTACGGTACTGAGCATCCTCAAAATGAAGGAATAAATCCTTAAGAGGCAATCCTGGGCAATCACCTATATAAGTAATACTCCAACAATAATAAACTGTTTAGCTTCATATGCTTTAATGTCTTTTATGCATTTCTTTCTTCATTTATTTTAGAAAACGGTCTTACTTCAGTAGTAGCTCCAATGGGAGCTATTGCCCAGTATTAGGCAACAGAGGCAGCTTAGTCCTGGTAAAACACCTTTAAACATTGTGTGGTATTTTTGAACAAACATAAAGCTACTTGAGATTTCAGTTCAGCTTCATGAAACTCTGTACAAATGCAGGATAAAGCAGTTCTTTATTAGACTTTTCAGTTGAAAAGAGCCAAGTGCTGGTACTCCGGCTCCCACCTGGGATTTGCTCTAATAACCATTGGAGGAGGAGGAGAAGATCTTTTGCCTTTTAATTACATACAAATCACTGGCATTATCCAGCTTTATTTAGGACTGGGATCTAATCCTAGAACATAAATTCCGTCATTAAAAAATTATTATTCTTTCGTGTATTTCATGCAAGTGAAGACTTTCCTTCATCATTAAAGTTTCATTTTCAGAAATACATGCAGTGGCAACTGCAGTGGTCACTGTTAACCAAAAGTTAAGAAATTGCAGTTCTCTGTGTCACTCTGTAGTCATTATCATAGAATTACAGAATGGCTTGTGTTGGAAGAGACCAACAGAGTTTCACCTCTGAAATGAAACATAAGTGGTAAGGATTTAATCCAAATTTAAATGTATCTTACTGATTCTGTAATTTAATTACATCAATGATATCATTTTCCTGACCAGCCCTTGTGGAGAGGGGGCCAGGCTGGTGGCTGCCAAACCACTGCCCCAACCCCATGTTCTGACGACAAAGAAATGCTGCTGTGGGCACCTGATTCCTCTCACACATTACACTGAAGAGAACTAATATTTTCAGGCAGTAATTCAAAGTATAATCTATGGGAAATACACTTGCTCATCTGTAATTGCAGACAGAGCTTGTCTGACCATACCTGCAGGGTTTGTAGTCATGTGAAAAAGGAAGAATTCATAGAATCATAGATAGATTCAGGTATTGTCCTGGATCCTGGCCAATATTCTTGGCTCATTCTTATTAAAATACTCTTTTGCTGGCAAACTGAGATGACAGCAGTGAAATGGGAGATGGTGGAGTCCCAAAATAACCAATGCACTTACTGTGTGTGCTATGCTATCTGTGTTGTAAAAAAAATTAAAACTAAAATAAATTAAGTGATGCCACTTCTCCTGTCATACTTAATACTGCAGAACATGGCGTTGGTTTCAAACCCTCTCAGGTCATCCTGAGGAGAAACAAAAGACCTGCTTAGAAAATTTCCAGCTAGGATAGGAGGGGAAAAGATCTCTCATTCTGTTAAATCCCTCTTACACCCTCATCAGGCAAGTTAACCAAATTTTTGAGCAAATACCTCTCCCTTATTTTTTGTTGATCCTCCCTGAGAAAAAATCCTCTTCTTTCTGGGGAATAGAGTTTGCATTAATTGCTGCTTCAAACAGCATATACTTAAACATGGAAATTCAGTCTGAGATGAGACAGTAATGGAAATCTTGCCCCCAATCTCTCATAAGGATTCCAGTGCAAAAGAAAAGAGACAGAGAAAATAATGCTATGGGGCACATAAAGAATTGATTCCAAACAAAATGTGTTTCAGAGATTTCCCACAAGGCATCAGCAACTTCTTAATGCAGTTCATTCCCAAATCACTCCAGGGACCCAGTAAATAAAGGCAGCTCACTCTGCATCTCCACAGGTCCACGAGAAGGAGAATGTTAAAATGCACTTGAGGATGCATCGAGGTGCCCAGAGCTGCCACAGCAGCCCAGGCACAGGTGACCTGTGTCTTTGGGCCTGACAATTTAGGCTGAGCGAGGGTCAGAAGTCCCTGGTGGTGCTGGGGACCATTCCCTAATTGAAATTCAGTGGCAACCAAGCAGCTAATGAGCCGGGACTGGAGTCAGGGATGGCTAAATGAGCACAAACAATTCTCCTGGCACAGCATTGAGTCACCTCTCACTCCCATGTCTAAACTCATCCCAACCCTCCAAACTCAGCAGCAGAGCAGAAATCCTAATGCATTGCAAGGACTCTGCAGCTGAAACCAGGCTGTAACAATAACTTCACATTTGGACAAGGTGCTTCTTTCTTTTCTTCAGTTCTAAACAGCTGTAAAGAGAAGCTGCAGGCAAGGGGTGAGTAAGAAGGGAAAGGCCCAGTGCAGGGCTGAATCCAACTACATTGAAGATTAAATTCTTTCTATGATAAATGGGTTTCTGTTGCAAGCTCTGGAGCAGAAAATCTGTGATTTGTCAAGATCATCCACAAGAACTCATCAAACAAAGTGGAACATAAAGGAAAAATTATTTTTTCATAAACTTCCTAACATGGAAACATGAGATCATTCCAATTCCTGTTTTCTGAAGAGTTTTCAAAGAAAAAATACAAACCCTGTCCTAAATTTAAAGACTTTGCACTGTGGAAGAGCTTCTGAACTTGAAAGGTAGCAACAAAAAATCCATACAAATTCAAAACACAGTCATTCCAGACTCTTGCAGTAGTAGCTTGATCACCCACACACATTTCCTTAAATCTCTTATAAGGGTTTGGGCTGAAGATGATTGAAAAATATTTTTATTCCTCATGGTATTCCATATAGAGCAGTCACAAGGTGAACATGTATCCGTGTGTGTATGAATATCCTAAGTGTACTTTTTTGCTGCAGAACAATGGGACAGTATTTTTAATGCCAAGAAAGATGATGAGGGAAGGAAAACTAATGAACATCTGTAAGTGACTGATGTTAGTCATAGCACACAAGTCAGGGTGGTGTTTTCCTCAGGTGAAGAAGGATGATATATCAGTATGGAAGAAAGATTTGTGAATTAGATGTGAAGTCCAAAAGGAGAAAATACTGCAGAAGAAATAATTATGTTGGAAATACTCTTTACGGTTTGGAGAACATCCACTGAAGTGATCGGGTCTGTCCTGATGCTTCGTATATTGTTGATTCAAGGATATAATAAAATTCTATTCTTAGGATAAAAGAGATGCCTGTGTTTCTCATTACTTCTAAGTCAGAAAAATTCATATGTGAAGGTAGATTTAGGTAGATTTTTTTAAAAATTGGGCGTCAAATCCCTCCTGAAGTTCAGTGATGTCTAAATTCCTCAGGCTTCTCTGCAAAACTCAGTTTTGATACCCATAAAGCTGGTTAGAAATTCTAACACCATGAAGAGCTGAAAGCAACAGAAGACTCGTTGACTTTCTTGGCCTAACACTGACCAGTTCTCTTGCTGAAAAATGAATGAAAAGTCACTGACTGATGATAGAATTAATCAACATGAAGCCTGCTAGAATCTCCTACCATGAGGACATTCTTTTATGCCGTAGTCACTAAGCAGAGCAGTGAGCAGTTGTGTTTACCTTTACTGTCAGTTAAATACCAGAACCTGGTGTTTCCTCAAAAATCCCACAGATGGGATGTTCATCAGCACACTGAGCTGTGCTGGGGCTCCATCAGCCGTAACTGCAGATTGGCACTGCACATAAACCTGAAAAATCCCTTTTCTGCCCAGGAAATGTCTCTGCAGTGCCAGCCTGCAGCTGCTGCTGCCTCAGACCAGCTTTGGCTGAGGAAATGCAGCACGCAGGCGTGGGGATTCCAGTATTCCAGCAGCATCTGACTGCCAGAACCCATTCCCTGGTGCTTCTAGACCTGGGCAACCAGCTGTGAGACAGGGATTCAAATGACCTGGAAAGAAAATTTGGCTGCACTGAAATCCATGGTAGAAGTCTCTTTTTCTTCAGCAGAGCCAGGATTTCACTCCTGGCAGTTGCCAGGCTGCTGTTTGTACAGAATTGTTTTCCTACTGAAGAGTGTTGATTTGGGGTGGGAGGAGGCTGTTTCTCCTGGAATTGTTTCTGTAACTGAGCCAAGACCTAGAGAATTCATCTCAAGCAAGCCACTTCCACCTTTAATTTCCAAAGGAAACTTGAAAACTTTTTTTGCCTAATGCCAAGGAAATGAGGCTTCTTTTTCAGCAAAAAAACCTCAACTTGGACGCAATTTGCAAGCGAAACCAAGCTGTTAGAAAGGGGAGAATTGATGAAGTTGTGCACTGAGCTGTTGACAGGCCCTGAGGAAAGGGTTTGCATCCAAATCTGTGAGAAGTCAGCGGTCAGCTCATGCTCCTATTAACCCAAATAATGCTCACTGACAGAGCCATGGATGTAACATTAGAACTGGAGAGCTCCTGGTGTGCAGCTTTATGTGCTGGCCATTAAACAGCCTGGCTGGAGCTGGAGGCTCCTGGCTTGGGCTCAGCTGCTGTGGATTCACAGGAGTGTCCTGGTGGTACCAGAAAAATCCCAATTGTCCCCATCCCTCCTCCAGCCCATGTGTGACACAAAGATAAGCAGCCCTCAGACACGAGAGGGAAGCAGGTATAATCTGCAGCTACATGGAAAACTGCTAAATATTAAAAATAAAATCCAGTTTTCTGTGCCAGTGAGAAGGTAGAGGAGCCTGTTGTCCTCCCCCAGTTGCCGTGGCCTTCTTTCACCTGCCCCCTGCAGCTCCAGCCAGATTACAGCAGAAATATTCCAAAGCCACAAGGAGGAATCACATTCTTAGGAACCCATTTGGCATTGAAAACCCTTTTTCCCTACTGAGAAAGCCACTTGTACATGTCAAACTGCAGCTGGCATGTTTGGTGACCAAGACCTGCTTTTGTGCCACCACTGCCAACTACCACAGCCATATCTTTTTTCCTGTCCACTGCACCGTGGTGTCAAGGGCTTTTTTGTCATGACAGAATAGTTGTTGTGCAAGTTTAGAATCTGAGAGGTTTTTTCTAATTCCGTTTTTTAATTGTTTTTTTTAGTTGGAGAAGGGTAATCCTTAAGCTATTGGAAGGGGCTAAAAGAGTAATAAATGTTCGAATACCTGGATTTGAATTTTAATTCTGTAGACAATCACTTCACTGTTAATAGGCTATTTTTCCCTATTTGGGTTTTAATCCTGAAAATATTATTAAAATAGGGAGGAATTGTCCTTCCTTAGGCTCCTTTCCCATGCAGTTTCATGTCTGTATTTAACAATTCACAAGGACACTGATATGAATACTCATTATTCCAACAAATAGGCTATTTCTGGGTAGAGTTACCCAAACCTAGTAGACAATGCATCTGACCAAATCACTGAGGTTGACTTGAATTTTATTAGAGTGTTAACCTCTGAGCTTTCCATACACTGTGTCATCCTGTCTGACAAGGAAATAGCAGAGATTCAGCCTCTACCTCTATTTAGTTGCACCCACAGTGTATTTTACAAGAAATGTATGTGCTACTGAATGCAGTAACAAATCTACAAATTTCTTGAAGAACTTAAGGCAGCCACAACTTCTCTGAGGGAAGAAACCCTCCATGGAAAAATAAAGCACAAGTTTAGAATGTGGGAGCAAACTGGTTGATTGCTGCTGTAGTAACTCAGTTGTCATTGCAATAATAATTATTATTCTAACAGAACTGATAAACCACTTTAGAGGTATTTGAAAATGGCTTGAGCAGACTTTAAAAATCATTAAACTGGTGGAGCACACCCTACCAGTAAGTGTTACAGTGATACTGGTTTGACATAACATGTGAGAACAGAGAATGGCAACGTTCACTAGGCTTGGCTCTTATTTCCCTTACTCATGTAGGTGTTTGCATAAGGGTTGGAGGCTTTCTGCAGTGCTGCTCATTTGGGACTGAAATTGATCGTTCACTTTCGCTCCTAAAAAATTATCCAGTTTTTCAAGCTGATAGAAAATAGTGTGAATTATTCACCTTGCTTCATTATTATAAGATACTTTATGGTGACACTAGAGAAGTAATTATTTATAACATATGGGATCATCTTTTATCAAATGTTTTCTCCTTTATCTTCTTTTAAGTGTCTTGAAACAATGAAGTAAATCTTGAATCATCCAGTTAAAAGTGCCTGACAATGATAAATAGTTGCATTATGTGCACAGGATTGCAACTGCAGTGTTTCTCTCAGAACTGTGTATTAGCTTTTACTTCTGAAAAATAAGACTTTTGACAGAAATTTTTCTTTAAGTGCTTCCCTTTATCATAACATTGAATATCTACCCTGCAGTTTAGAGGCAAATGGAACAAAAATTAGGGCTAGGGAGACTATAGGCTTCTGCTTTTGAGAGAGAGTGAACCAAAATTAAAACACAGATTTAAATGTAAAGGAAAACGTATTACTTGCCATAAATAAGCCAGCTGGAGTAGTGTGAGGGAGAGAGAGAGAAAGGCTCTGTGTTTGCATGTGTGTGTGATAAATTGAGGGAGTGAGTTTAACTGCAGCTGTCTCACTTTGGCAGATTAATGCAATGGAGAGAAGGTGACTTTTAAAACACAAAACCCAAATTTTTCTTCGGGAATAAGGGCTAGAGCACAGCCAAGGGTACTTTGACAACAAGCTGGAAAGCTCATTTTGTTCAAAGATAAAGTGCATCTGGTATGTTACTAGATGTGGCCAACCCAAAAGAGAGACAGTTAAAACCTGGTGAAATCTTGCTACTTGATTGTGTTTTTAACATGATTCAGGTAAGATCAGAAGTTTTTTTTCTAGTTTCTGCAAAGTATATTTTCAATTTAATACCTGCATCATTACATGGTGTTTCAGAAAGACCACATTCCTCACAACATTAGAGGCTTTGTCTGAAAACCAGCCTGGCAGTTGAATCAAGCCATTTCTCACTTCTTACCAGTTCAGGTCCCATTCTGTCATTGTCTTCACAAAGACACCAAAGCTACAACAGGTTTCTGGTTCAAGTCTTGAAAAAGATGCACCAGGCAAAATTAAGCCATTTTTCATGTTATGCTTTACCATCCCATCTTCTTTGCAGCTGTAAAATCCCAGAAGGAAGTCAGTAGGGATTTTGTATTTATTTGGAGGCTGGGATTCCATTCTTTGAACTCCCAGCCCTTGTGCGTGTCCTCAGACATGGAGAAAGCCAGAACACCACGGTTTAAATTAATGGTGCTGCTCTATTTCTGAGAGCAGAACCAGACACAGCAGCAACAACATGCCTGAAATGTTCTGAAAGCAAAACCAACAGGGCATAAACAGGAGCAGAATTTAGTTAATACCAGACAAAATATTACCGCTGCAGTAAATGATGAGGGAATGTCTTGCTGATTTATGTCTGTGAGGAGCTCCAGAATGGTGACGTTGTGTGCTGTATTGACAGGTTCATGGAAAATTCAGCACAGCCTGGTAAAAATCCACAGCACAGACCAGCCCATCTTTACTGCTATTAACCATCTACTTTACTGCTATTAACCATCTACTTTACTGCTATTAACCATCTACTGCTAAAACACGTGAATAGAGTGTGCAGCAAAACAAGGCATTAAAATGTTGTTTAGATTCTTCTCCCCGAGCACTGGTAAAGCTTTACTTATAAACTATTTTTTTAGGATGGACTAAAAATACCTGCCTCTTCCAATTACATCCCAGAAATCAACAGGAAGGAAATTACTGCTCTGTCTCTGACATCCCTGCTATTACAGTCTCGGTGGGGTGAAATTACTTTAATTAGATTTTTAAAAAATATCGGATGGCTTCTGTATAATTCCCCTGGCTGTTTATGCACCTCCCCAGCTTTTTAAATCCATTTCCAGGAGATCAGTCATTGATTTTGAGGAGATTTAATAACCCATTGGTAACTGTATAATCACCTGCAGCTGCCATGATTGCACTGGTTAGACTTTCTAATGGCTACAAGCAGCAAGTCAATATTTCCAGCAAAAATATGTGCATGTGTTCACAACTCAGTCCTATAAAATCATCCGGAGTTCCGAAAATGTGCATCTACTTCAGAATGTCAGTTCAGCTCCCGGATGTGCTTTCAAAGCAAATTCCTCATCTCCATTCACTGAGATTCAGTTCATATCTGGGGAACCACCCAGTGCGAGAGCAGAGGTGGAAAAATCTGACATCACTCTGTGTGTGGGCAGCAGCATGGATGGGGATGTGGAGGGATGTGCAGGGGATTTCAAAGACATCTGAAAAGCACACTTCTCACAGCAAGATCCTCGTCCAGCAACCCAAAACTTCTGATATTTGGAGCAGTGTGGTGTCTCACCCAAGGTCCTGTAGTTAGGAAAAGGTTTGCCATAGATGGAGAGGAGTTTCAAAGGCAGAGAGCAGAATCATTTTTTAAGTATTCTGATTTCTCTTTCTTGGTCATCATAATTCTATTGCTGACATTTTATCTGGGCTGGTTAAGTTGGTGCCTTGTTTTGGATTTTAACTGTGTTGTGGATAAAATATGAACTGGAGAACAATACTTAAAATAACCATGGAGAGGCTGCTGTGGCTGGACAGTTTTCAGAAGCCATCTTTGGGCGTGTCTGGGCAAGATGCTGGAGTCTGCAATACAGAGATGTGCCCAGTTCTAATCTCCTGTTACTTCATCCACTTCCCTCTTGAGTTTAGGGAAGCTCTTCCAGCAGGCAGCAGCATGGAGACCTGGCATGCAGTTGGCACATCTTCTGGAAACATTCCCCCAGATGCTGTTATTATCCTTAGGTGTGGTGCCATTCACAACAAAGAGGTGGAAAACTATGACTTTCCAGGGTGAGAGAGCATCCTGGACAGTGCCTTCAAAACACCTGTAATCTAGGCAATTTAATGACATTTGCAGCAGAATATTTGTTCTTCAGAAATCCCTTTACAGGTAGCCGGGAAAAGCCTTTAGCTGTTTAGCTGAGGAGCATCTGGAGCACCAGGAACTCCATCAACACTTGGGAAATCATCCTAATCTTCCCTTTTGTTTGCACTGACATTTTTATAGGGGCTCTTCTTTTAGCACATCATTGATTGAGCTTGAAATAGCATAATCAACTCAGTGGGAATTACCAGTCATAGATTACAGCCAAATTCTGCTTTCAGTTATGGCTGGCTGAGTCCACATAATTTTGCTGCAGTTACTGTCTATTTACCTCAGGGTATGAGGGATCAGAATCCATGAATCTGCATTTCCAAGGCAGCACGATATTTAGAAACACTGGATAGTAATTACTAATTGAACTTCATTATTTAACTGTAGGTTGTTTTCCTCCTGAAGAGACCTATCCATTATTATTAATTAACATTGCTTAATCAGGATCCTACTTTCCTTCTGATTTCTTTGAATACATTTTTATTGAATGCTTTCAAAGCATAGTTATGTTTCCTTATATTTGACTTTAAACATATCCTACAGTTTTTTACTACTTTTTCCTTCAGTCTTTAGATTACTTTCTTTTCTCATGTGTAGTTAATTCAGTTGTGTGGAGCTTGGTTGGTTTTTGGGAAAAGACAGATCTCTGCTTGGGGTTGAGTGCTTTTCCCTCACTTTACCAATTACAATTATGGAAGCTGTGCTTTATATATAAGGGGTTTTTCACATCCTTTCTCAGATTTTTATTTTAAAGTTAAGCCCTCTTCTATCGGGAAATTTTCCTTGTAATATCTGGAGTAAAAATAGGAATTCTGTTAATTTTTGATCACTGCCTCAGTGTACAAGCCTGATTTTCAGTGTGATGGTAACACAGCTTCCCAGCTCCTGTAATTGCTCCAAGTCCTGCAGTTTGGTCTAAGAAGTGGATTTACAAAAAAGGAAGCCTTCTCTGTATTAAAAGAAGTGCTTGTTTCCAATGGATATATGAGAAAAATCTGGAAATATGACATGAAAACAGTAAAAGTCAGTAAAAAAAGAATCCCTCCATATATTTCTTGAGCCACTCATTATTTCACTGTGCTTCTTGAGAGTTTGGAATAATTTGGAGTGGCCAAAAAATGAAAAGAACCAAGGATAGCTGCTTATATGTATCTTGTTTTCCTTATATTAATGTGTACATGAGCCCTTTGAATTTCTGATGTTTATTATCAATCATACCTTAACAGATAGTAACAGATATTTTGGATGCACTTGGCTTTTTTGGCCAGATTTTCAAAGTAGCAGTAGGTGGCTTGGGAACCATCACTCTTTTGAAACCCCAATAGCTTCTGCTGTTCTCAGGTTGAGTTCCTGGGTTCAAAAGACAAACACGGCCTTCACTGGGTGTGTCGAGACTGATCAGAGCACATGTGACATCCCTCCCTACTGGAGGTGACATAAACATGACCTTGAACTTGCATTGTGGTCACCTGAACAGAGAAAAAAACATCCCAGCATCTGAACCCTGTCCATGGAACGTCTTGAGTGGGGCATCTCAAATCTGCTCACTTTTCCTGACTTATTCAAGAGTTCCAGGCTGCCAGTGGTTGCAGTGAAGAGCAAAGTGCAGACAAAACCTGCCCATGTCAGGTTGGTGACCAGGAGGGTGTCTGGGTCTCAGATGATTCAGAAACAGATGGGAGCCCAGTGGGTGGATAAATGCAAACCTCACCTTCAGTGAGCACTTGACAAAGGTCAGGAATGAGACAGGAGAAAAGAAGTCATAAGTGAAAGGGAGCGAGCGTCTGGTGACACCAGGGAGGAGGAAACTGTCTTTTCTCCACAGATAGACTGTTTCCATATAATAATTTAGCTATCAACGTCTGTTCGGTTTTTAAACTACTTTAATACTGACTGGCATTTCCTTTAAAGTGTAACTTGTGCAATTTAATGATAACCTCTAATTTTCTTCTACCCATGTAATGAGAAGCAGCAAAAATAGTAAGAACTAAATTACAGACATTAGAAATACTTCCTATCAGAAGAAGGCAAAGAAGTGCATTCAGGCATGGTAATTTGTGAGAAATTTAGATGGCTTTCAACATTTTCTTTCCTATGATAACTGCTGTTTGGCACTACTTCATTCATGATTAATATCTTTATTATTGTATCATGGAAGATCTCTTCTACCCTAGACTGAAGACCTAGTTTTTAGAAACTTTAAGAATTTTAATGTCCCACTGACTAGTGGGAACTGAAGTTTCTGAGCTTTCTTGTATGAGATCAAAATGGTTATGCGTGCCCATTTACCCATTTAGTCTGCCCACACACACAATAAAAAGCTCTGTCATAGTTTCTTATGGGTCATTTCCATCAGTATGTTTGATGACATGAGGCTTCTGGCTCTCTTTGTTTAATAATGTAGTGCAGAAGATATTCTGCAGAAGTGATTAAATATCTACTTGAAACACTACTACAAGTGCTTTGGATTCCATTTATCTTAAATTGTTCGCATGTTTCAAAAACAAATCATTCCGTAATGTGGAGCCAGTGCTTGCCAAAGCTTTCCTTTTTCCCCCTTGGTCCAGTTTTTATGTGTTGCTGGAGTGTGGCAGCTCTAGTAGCAGAGTCTCAGGAACTTCAGAAATAAATCCAAGCACTGCCTTACAGTAACTAAATTTTGCTGCTTTTCAAATTATGCTGCTAGTCCTGTCTCTCCTGTTACGGGAGATGGAAAGGAGCTGGCCCAGGAGGTTTAATTTGCACCCTGCCTTCTCTTGCACAGGCAGGGAGGTCCACTGAGGTGAAGGCCTTGCTTTTTAGGTCTAATGCTGTGGTTTGGCCACGTGAACTTTATCAAAGGAGACAGTTTTTACCATGAGTGCATTGCCAAGGCTGATACCAGCCCATCTGTGTATTTAAGCTTGTTCTATTTTGTCCAGCCAAGCTGTACTTCAGATTTCTCAAGTATAACTTACTGGAGAAATGTTGGCCAGGACACCTCGGGGGCATTTTTGTAACTGGCAGTGGGAAGACTCTGGTCCCTTACAGTGAGGGAGATTCCACTGAGCAGAATTTGGTAAAAAGACATAGGAAGGCACAGAAGTGTGTAACTTTTTGATTTACTGTTAACACTGACCACAAGCCAGTCCAGGCTGAAATTTTAACAATTTAAATGCAAAATTCCGAAAACCTTTTTCACAGGTGATGTCAACTACAGAGCTGTCCTGTTCCCATTGCTGTGATGCTGACATCAGGTTTAGGTCAGCTCACCTACCTGGTTACTCTGATGTCCCAGAGAACCCCTTCACAAGTTCTGTCCTTTTAGCTGAACTGTTGAATTGAGAAAAATCTGCACACAGAAATAGAAGAATGGTTCAGCTTGGTTCACAGAATCAATCAGTTAATCTAAGTTCACCTTTCATTTCCTGGGCTGTTTATGGACACATCTGGATGTGGACATGATACAAAGACAATTCATACAATTTGATCTACTTCAGAACCAAGTATTTTCCTTTATCAACGACTTTAGAGCCATCAGAACACCTACATGGCTTTTTACTACAGTCCGCAGGATGCAAAATACGTAAGGGTCCAAGGTATTTAGCAGATTCTACCCCCTCATGACCCAGCCCTGGTCCCACTGCCTGGGCCATCAGCTCCTGTGGGACTGAGATCCTTGGCTCTCTAAACCTGTGTGTGAAGATTGCACTTCATCAGGATCATGAATCTTCTCTGGGTTTTCTCACTGGCAAGTTTAATTTAAAAATGGGGAAATCAGTGGCCCAGAGTGAACTGACAGCAGAATCTGAGCCTCTGTTCGTTCATCTGAATTAAATAAAACAACTTTGACCTGAAACCAAGCGAGCAAGGCACCTGCTTCCAGCCTCACACCCACGTGCTCTCCTGTTCCCTCACCCACAACTCCCAACATTGTGCAAACACATTTACATACTGTGCAAACACAGTATTTATAGCCTGCTGGAATGGTATTACTTATTTTCTTGTGCACACAGGCCTAATTAACAGCTATCACTCAATTTATTCTTGATTCAAACATAATTAACAATATGCTTAAGTAATGATTTTGCATATGTCTATTAACTGCAGCCAAACTTGTCAAACTATTGCTCCATTAATTTAATTCTTCCTCTTGATTTAGGGAAATTCAATTACTGTGATGCAGTTAGTCATATAGTAAATGTTTTCAAGTTCTCTTCTGTTGCTTAGATACTTCCTGAGTATTTCCTAAATTATTACAGTTTGTTGCCAAGGGAATGCATGAGCAAAAAATTACACCTTTATAAACTGTCAGGTGTACCTGACTATTCTGTACAAGTTCTGTAGCATAAAAAGCATTGGATTCATTTCAGTAGTAAAAAATCTACCAAATGTCTTTTCTTCCACAATATCCTTTTACAAGGGGGAAAGGAAGTGATGAAGTCATTGTTGTGACTGATGTCCTTGTGTGTCACTGCCTGCCCAGTGCAGGTTAGCAGGATCTTCCCCAGAGTCTGGAGACAGCAGGAAGGGAAATATTCCTCCAGAAACAAAAGAGGAGCCACCTTCCACCTCTTTTCCCTGCTGGGAGCTGGGCCTCAACAGCTGAGGCTCCCTTGGGCATGTGCCCAAAAGCTGCATTTTGGAGCATAGGGTGATCTTAGAGGCTTCTTCTCTGCACTGTGTGAGAAACCAGTGTTTTCTTAAAACCCTTCAGCTCTGCCCCCACCACTGCTGTTACACACCTTCCTACTTGGCTGGTTTCAGCATATGTTTATTCAAGATTTTGACCATATGAACCTTAGCAAAATCATGGAATTGGAACTGCTCAGATCATTAGTGAATTCTTCCCGCGGAATGGCTGGAGGGAATTCTTTCACACACTGAGCATGTCCCCTTAAGTCATTAATATGCTTGAGGACACTCTGGCTTGTGTTGTGGTTCCTGACACTGTGTGAGTGTTCAGGAACAGAGGCAGTGTCCTCAAGGTCTCTGAGCAGGCAGCCTCTGCTACACGGGGTGACTAATGCCATTCACTTGCTAGTAAAATCCTGATTCTTTGACTCTCCTTTTTTAGCTGTATTCCTGTGTTCAGCTGCCTGGAACAAGGCAAGACAGAGATGCTGTTGTCTCCCAGGACTTGAAAAGATAGCCCAACAGCACTGTCTCTATTGATGTAGGGAGAGCTGCCTTGTGCATATTGCCGGCACTTCAAAACACACCCTGAATAAGGGAATGAGTAGGGAAGGACCATGGGGGAATCCAAGCACAAATGTTCTGCCTTGAAGAGCAGCAGGTGTGAGCTGCCAGCATTTGAAAGGTTTGTGGTCATTCGGGGGGAATCTTCAGCCATCTACACAGCTCAGGGAAGGCTTGTTTTATTCAGGAGAGCTGAGGACTGGGGTCTGCGTTTTCTGAGTGAATAGGCCTCTTAAAATCTCTCTTGATGCATAAAATAAATGATATGAGCCTATGCTGTCATCATTTGAGTGAAAAAGACCTGGTTTGAAACTCCCCCAGCTCCCACTGATGCTTGCAGAGCTCCAAATCCAAAGGTCCTGTCTACACTGCAGTTTGTATCAGTTTATGCAACAATAAATCAGCTTTGTTCCATAGATAAAGCCCCTCTTAAACCATGTCTTGTATTTAGTTTCCCTATCAATTAAAAGTAAATCCATGTACACTGTTACACAGTTTTCAGATAAAGACTTGAGGTAATTAAAGTAAATTGATCTAGAAGTAACCAGGTCTCTCACATACAGATACACGTACACATTTGGATGTTATATATGAGGAACACAACAATGGTGGGAGTGCACAAGGAGCAAAATTCAAAGGGAGAAGAGTTCCAAGAGCTCTAAATTGGGCAGGGTGCAGAAGGCAGAGTGTTGGGCAAAGGAAAATCAAACTGTAAGGTTGTTTCCCAAGAGTTCTGATGAAATGATGCCTGACTGAGCTGTTTCCCAAGAATCCCCCACCTGGTGCACCCTCCCTGCTCGTTACAGATTGCTCTGGAGATGAAGCTGCCTTATCTGTGCAGTGCTGCTCACACATCTGGTGGTGGAAAATTACCCACTCTAAACTACAAACAAAAGCTGTGTTGCATCTTAACTTGCTTATAAATGTGTAATTCTTCCTGAAACTCTAAATACAAAGCTCTGGCATTTGAGCATAAGAGCTCAAGGCCTGTCATCCTCCTGAACACATCCAGAGGGGCCCAGTCAGGGCATTCCTTTGGGCATTCTGTGATGTCCTGCCCAAAGCATGTGATGAACCTTGGCTGGTACTAAAGCTGTCCCCAAACAGGGTGGCACAGGAAGGGGCACTGCTGGGAGCTCTCTGTGGGCTCTTTTAGCTGGGGTGATGTGGTGGCATTTCAGTCTCACCGCAGTCCTTCCATCAAAACTAAATAAGATCTTAAGCTTTGCTTACAGCTGAAAATTTCACAAGAAATGGGGGTAGGGTGGTGCCTCTTTCCTCAGCAGAAAGAGCCTAATTCCAGATGATCTGGAGTCTAAAGCCTGGGGGTTTTTTTACAGGAAAACCTGCATGTTAATTAGCTCGTTGTAAATGCGCAGATCTGCAAAACTCTGTATTTGCCAATAATCCCCAAATCTCCTGTACTGACAGGAGACATTTCATTAAAAATAAACTACCAAGGAATTTTGAATCATAAAGAACAAAAAAATATTTAGACGTCATGAAATATTTTATTTCAAATCAAACTCCAGGTATGTGGACTAAATTGCCATGTGATCTCCACTGGTTTTAGGCAAATGCATTTGCCTAAATTCATAGTTCCTGTGTGCCTGTGCTAACAAGGGGTGAGTGGCCACTTGACTTGTACAAGTAAATACACCCTCCATTTTTCAACCATGTTGTTTAGGCCAAGTTGAAAATTCACCCTAAATGTGATTTAATGCCTCATAAGCCTGGTTTGTATGTACTCTGCTATAAATGATCATTGACTGAGTATTCAAAGCAGGAAAGCAAGTGATCTATATATAAAGAATGACCACTAATCTTCACAAGGGGCCCTTCCTTCCCTGTGCATTCTGAATGCTTTATCCAGTACAAATCCTCAGCTGTAAACTCCAGGTTTGATTCTCCTCTCACAACAGTGTAAATCAGAAGCAGTAGCTCTGCTGAAGCCAGTGAATTTATACTGCAGTAAATCCACCATGAGAAGAGAATCACTAGATTCCCCATTGGCATTGATAAGAAGAGCACCAGGCTCCATGTAAACAAATGGCAAGAGGTTTCCTTGAGTCCATTCCACTTGACAGAAGTTATTTGACAAACACATTTTAATGAGGTCTGTTTAGGCTGTGTTACATTTCACCTGATGTTTATGTGGTAATGCTTAGAAACTGGTTTACTGCATGAAATATAACATACTTTGATGCAGTCATCTATATGTATATGTGAGAACAGGAGGTTGGATGTGCCACATATGGAGCAAATTTACAATTTAGGGTTCCCAAATGGCATCTTTACATAACTGTTAGAATACTTAGAGGAGCTGAATAGCTGTAGTGGTAAAAAAGAGAAAGAGAATCATAAAGCTAATGATAAATAAATATTTGTACACACATGCCACACAATAGTCACTAATTCAATGTTAGAGGAGAGGAACAGCTGCTAGCTGTATTTCCCATAACAGACAAACAAACAAAAAAAAATATAAAAAAGAATTTAAATATGGCACAGATTTGAATCCTTTCCTGTATTTTGCAGGTATTGGTAAATATTCCCTGAAGTTACACTTTCCACTATATTTTTTAGCAGTAAGCAAAAGTTTTTCTCTTTAGAAGTCTGTGGATTCTGTGAAGTGACAGGTTTTGCTGTAAATAGGATTTTGCTGTAGAACAATAAAGAGGCAATTCCCTAGTTATCAATGCACCATATTGCAGGGATTGCAGAGACCTCAGACACTGGGGCTCTTGGCAAAAATAACTTCCTTTGACAGCAATTTGAAAGCAGCTCCCTTGCATGTCAGAGACAGTGTGAACCCACAGCTGCACAGGCTTCAGCAAAGACAATTTTAAAACAACTTTCTAGATTTAGCTCTCCAGCTAAATAGATTTAGCCAATTACCTGCCAGTGGGATCACATTGCTTGTGGCTCCAGGGCTGTCTGTGCCTGCAGCAGCTCCAGGTTCTCTGGCTGGGAACATCAGGCAGCAGGGACAGGTTCACTGTTGATCTTATTTTGTTTCCCTGGAATGTGTTTAAGCGGAAGCAGAGCTGGTTTGGTACCAACAACTCATGAAAAAAACAAAGGTTTCAGCACCAAGGCTGAGCTGGAAACGTCCTGCACATCTTGGTGACAGGGAGCCAAGCACAGGGAAGAGGGGACAGAGGCCTTTGAGATCTGAGGGATGTGTGAATGTGGACGCAAAAAAGTGTCCTCTTTTATCCCCCCAGAATACTGCACCAAGAGAGTTAAAATAGAAGAAATTTTCATCTCTGCAGTATGGAAATGTGGGAACCTGCAGCTGAAAATGGAAACTTAAGCAACCCCTGAGATGTTTGCAAGAAAGGAGAGGCTCCATCTGTGAATTTATCCTGGAAAAGGGAATGCAGTATATTCCACAGGGATGAGCACGACAGCTCTGTGGAATTACTCATGTATTAACAATTTGTACAAAGAAGTCAACGCTTTGATTTTTGTCTCAATTCCTGTTGAATCATGTTGCATTTCATAGTAGTAACAGTAATTTTCAGATACCATTAACGTTTTTTGAAGCAACTGTTTAATATCCAGGGTTTCTTTTTTGTCTGATTTATCAGTATCATGAGTTTAGGGGGGCTTCAGGGGCAGTGTTTGTTTGTGCTCAAATACACACAATCAGGAAAGATCTTTTTCTTGACAAGCCAGCTCTTCCCTGTTCACTTCTAGGGCTTTCATTTGAAACCAAACTGTCTAATCTTTCTCTAAAAATTGTTTACCACTCTTTTATCATCACTTGCTTTCATAAATGCTGTCAGTGCACATGATACCCTCTCTACTTCAGAACCTGCTTATAGCTGTGTGTTCACAAAGGTGATAAAATACATTTGATTTCCACTGAAGGGCCTGTTTATAGAATATCTCCTAGAGTCACATTAATTCCATTTTGTGGAAATTAAGCTGGGAATTCCAAACAAAATAATAATCATTCTGTCCAGCTGGAGCGAAGGTTGGATCTTAGAGTATAATCAGGCTCCAGAAAATGGAAACACGCCGTGTCATAAGTAAGAAACTGTCTGCATAGTAAATACTGTAATTTAAAAATTGATTAATATTACTAGAATTAATTAATATCAATCAGAATTAATTCTTCCCTGCTGCATATTCTTAACCTGCAAGTGGAGTACATGCAGTTTAAAACTTTCAGTGATCCCACTGCAAAGCTGAATTGAAATTCATAAGATGTAACTTCTGTCATCAGTTTCTAACTTGTTTTTGTGGCTGTATGGTGTGTCTATACCATCATCTGCAAAACCAGCCCACAGCCATCCCCCTTACAAAACTGAGCCCAGGATTATTTTGCTTAACCTTGGAGAACAGAGGAGATGGATCAGAGAGGAGCTCGGACCTCCCCCTTGTTTTGTTGGCCCCTTTCCCTGGCTGGGGCTGTGTCAGGGCTCCGCTGCTCCTCTGGAAGGGGCTTTATCAGCTCCCTGTCGTAGCCCACAGTGGGGCATCATCCCACCTCTGCCACCACCAAAGACCTGCTGCTCCTGGTAGTGTGAGCCAGGACAGTGGAGCTTCCAACCTGCAGCTCTCCCTCTGATCCCTGCAATAGATCTGCAAGTGTAGAACTGGAAAATAAACCCCAAACCACCAAGCTGCAGCTCTTCCTAAAGCCTAATGATAATCCTTTGTAGTGTTTGTGATTTGAACTATCACTAACAACTGCAGCAGTAGCAGAGACCCTGAAGATAGGCTGGTCACAGATCAGAAGGATATCAGGAAACATGAAGAAGCTCCTTAATTTCTAATCCTTTTTCAGCCTTAATCTTCTTTTTTATAGTAAGATCTGGCTTTACACATTTTCTGCACACATGCTTTCTAGATGATGTAGATTAAGTCTTAGGTCTCTGATTTGCTGGAAGCAGCATGTTGGGGGGTTAGCTCTTACTGCAGCCTCGTGCTGGAATGCCCAGGATTATTCTCTGTGGGCTGACATATTCAGCTAAAATATTCATTAAAAATATGTGAAGTCATCCAGGATTTTAATCCATGCTTTGTTCTGTGTCTCACAAGGGTTTGTTCAATCTCTTTGCCATAGCTGGGGCTGTTTTATTTGTGCATTTATTCCAGAATTAGACTTAAAAATAGCAGTTCTGGGATGGGGGGCAGGAGAGCACTGAGTGAATATCTTGTGTCCAGGCATAAGAATAAATTATTCCGTAGATATTTTGAGTGTTATAATCAAGAGGTGGGGCTTTTTTTTTCCTTCCTAGCAATTGATAAAATGTCTTCTAATTTATTTTTTGAATACATAAAATAAGTGGAAAGGCCTCTTCTACCACTCTACCAAAGCAAGCCTAGCCACCAAGCGCCCTCCTCCACCCTGGAGCAGAATCTGAATTCTCTCAGTTTGGGAGATTTGAAACGTATGTCAGAGAAGTCTGTCCCTATCAAACTCTGTAGCAAAATAGTTTTCAGGATCCTAGAGCAGAACCATAATTGGCTTTTTCTCCATGCTTTCTAGAGAAGCTTCTACATTTCCCTATGGTTAAGTAGGAATTTTCCATCAAGATAGAGGTTTTTTTAATAAGGTCTTAGTCAAATTTAACAACTATCTGGACAACTATCACCTGATCTTACTTCTGACACTTCCAGTAGGAGAGTTCCAGGCTGTAACCACAGTAGAGAACGGAATGTTCATCCCTTCAAACTCAGGAACGAAGGTAGGTCAGTGCTGACAATGTGTTTTAAATTGTTCCTGCCTCAGATGCTCTTACAGCACTACCAGATCCACATTTAGATAAGGATTTATAATCTGTGCCACTGCCTTGGTGAGGAGAAAAATGTATTCAAGTAGCTGGGATGCAGCACTGTGCTCTGGAAGTGAAAGGCTGGATGTTCACTGAGCATTTCCTGTTGGGTAGAACACACACATCCCTGTGCTGCACACTTTCATCAGGATTTAGATGAGTTTCAGACAGAAAATTGCAGAAAGTAGTCGATTCTTCTGCAAACACCAAGAATAGAGACACAGAACAGACAATGAGTTTACCCAGAAGAGCAGGAGACACTTGAGACCTCCCCACGTGTGTTTAACTTCCTGAGGAACACTGGGACAGATGCTACACAAAAAGCAGACTTAAAATTATGACTATCCCATATGTATAGGACAGTAAAAAAAGAGATCAAACTAAACAATTCACTGGAAGATGGAGGAAAAATCCCTTTGCACAACTACAGATAAAAACATTAGGATTCACATTTTCCTAATAGCCTAAGGGACGTATTTAGGAGTTTCTGAGGATTATTAGAAACGTAGAATGTTATGACTAACAGAATTCTGTTTCCTTAGCACTTCAGAGAAGGAGGTCATGTCAGCTAAGGTCCCTGGATCGGGGAAAAAGTTGTCCTGGATCAGGATTTCTCTGACTTGGAGCACGTGTGGAGCACTCCTGGTCATGTGCTTTCAAGGCAGGGATTCATCCTCCGGCAGCTGCTGGAAACAGTTGGGAGTCAAGGGGGAATGAAGTCACTGACATCTGTCACCTTGTGCCTCATTTCAGAGTGGTGGCCCAGACTTTGAGGAACACTGGCCTCAAGTGTAGATATTTTATCTTAGAGGTTGCTGGTTTGACTTTGCTTTGTTTTTGTGAGACAGGACATACAATGAAAGGCAGGGATTTAGGAGTATTAACCTTCTTTTTAATATGTAAATGAAAAAGACAACAAGCAACAGTACTTAAACCAATCTGAAATCCCTTAAAGGTGATTTGGCCATAATATTCTATTCAGGTTTTTACTCAATACCTATTACTAAGTTGTCAATTATCAGCTTGCATGTAGCACATTTTATTCAGTAATCCCTCAATGCTTCTGTTATGCTTTAGCATCAATAAATTTGTGTTTCAAGTTGGGGTTTTCCCTTAAAAACAGGCAGAGAAATATTCTCGGCACTTTGGGTTCCTACAGTTTTTTTTATGCTATGAAAGCATAAGCTGGTATGGAAAAGAGGAAAAAAAAAACCAACAGAAAAAAATCATAAAACAAACAAAAAAAAATATTTTTTTTAAAAGAGCTGCAATTATACCCTGAATACATATCTCTGACATGACATGCAAATAGCCATCTGTGTACTTGGATAATTATACAGATGCTTTGAGTCCCCTAATGGATCCATATATATATATACAAACCCACAGTTTTAATACACAAGCTGCACTCACTCTTGAGGTGGAACTTGGAAACAGAAGAGTCTTTTTGATATTCTAACTGGCACATTTTAGGATGTTTTCCCCAACATGGATTTTCTTATAGTCTGAGGTGTACAAGAATTTTCTGTTGTTTCCATTTTACTTGTTTGGTTTTTTAACAGCTGTGCCATCATCACATGAACCTTCTGCCCAGAGAAATCCACAGCCACTCAGCTGTGTAAGGCAGACTGATTGAAGACACCCTGACACTCCTGAACATGTGCAGAGGTTTCATATACACAGAGAAAAGCAAATTCCAACAGTGATGAAAAACATTTCTGCAATTAGAGGCAACTTTTTTAAATGTTCCAATGTTGACCCATTGGATTGCATGGCTGTGGGGTTCCCACCCCATTTCCTCTGTGAGCCAGAATGTCATCTGGAAGGATTGGGCACTTTGGCCCAGTGTCCTCACTGCAAATGAATGTCAGCAATGGACAGATAATGGATTAGAGCTCCAGCAAAAACTTCCCTTATAAATTCAGCCCTTTGCCAAGTCTGTTGAGTCCCTACTTTCAAGACTCATAGCAAGCAATTCTGGACACTCTCTGTTTATTAAAAACAGAGTGCTAAAATCAATACAGCAATATCTTGTTGGAGAAAATTCAATTCATCAATAGGTTTGTTGTTTTAAAGATGATTAAAGACTTGTTTGTTAGGCATCATCTAGGCTTTAGTAATAGTTGGTATGAAAATAATAGGACATCAGCCACATTAGACTTACAAATCTTTCAATTACATCAGGGAGAGGACATTTTTCTCTAAGTAAAGGGCTGGAAGCCTTTCCTATCTTTACTTTAGCCTATATGAGTCACCAATTACATACCAAAACCTGGTACTGCTCACAGATTCCAGTGGCTCAGGGGCAGCGCAATCTGTGCATTTAAAACCATTAAAAATACCAAGTGTGCTGAAATTTTCATTGGACTCTTGGAATGAATATTTATTCTGATCTGCAGGTGTTAATTTCTGAAAGCTCCAGTTCAGCTTCTGCCTAAGCACTGTCTAATTAGCATGAATATAAGCACATTTAAAGTATTTTCCTCTTCTGCAGGCAAGAACAGCAAACCTGAGTGTGAGAAGGAACTCTAAAACTCATCTTCATCAGGGATAAAGAGAGGAAGGTTGTCTTTACACTGTCAGTAAGATGTTCAGCACCTCTCAACTCCTCAGCTTTAACTAATCCCAAATAGGACTGTGAGCACAAAAGTGCTTGTGCCGACACCCAGAGCTGGGGGAGATCTCCCTACACAGGCATTTGAGAGCATGCAGCCCCAGTTGGCCACAAAGAAGGAAAAAAGGTATAAAAAACAGGAGGGAAAGCAATTGCTGATAAATAGGATTGTGGATCCATAGCTGAATTTGGACTATTTTAAAAGAATCTTCCTGGGAAGATAATAGAGATGAACTTGCCAACAAGTTTCAAAAAGTGAAACATGCCTGAAACTCTTGGAATATAGGTGGTAAAATACTTCTTAAAAATGAACTTTTCCATGTGAAAAGCTGAGATTCTGTCTAGTCTAAATTGTATTCCTATTGAAAAAGCATTTTCATATGCTGATTCCTAGCTAACTTTATCCCATAACCCCTTCCTCTTTTCCATAGGGATTCTTTGCAGAGCCAGATAAATTTGTACTTTGTAAGCAAAGCAACCAAGAAAGCAGAGAGAAGTTGGTGGCAAATTGGCACAGTAGAAAAATTGATTTTCTAATAGCCTTTTTCAGAATAATTTCTCACCATTTCTTTAGTATTTGAGCTTATGGAAAAGTGTCTTTCACTCTGCATGGAATAAGGCATGTGTGGGAATGATGTAAGGGGACAAAGGTTCTTCTTGGTATCCACAGCCTTGGTTTTGGTTACTTGTAAAAATACTGATTTACACAACTGCGGCATACATGGAGCTGTACAGGAGATCAGAATGTGGAACAAAAGACTGGCTCTTCCCCCATAGCCATAAACACAGCAGGGAATGGAGAAAAAAACAACCAACTAAACAAAAAACCCCAAAGCAACCAATCATAAAAACAAAACAGGAAAGAATAAACACAAAATCTCTTGACCAAGTTAAGCAGAGGAGTGATCCTAAGTGAACCTGGAGCACAAATTCATGCTGTAACCCAAATTTCCTACTTTTCTTACATTGTGCATTGTCAGGGGGAAGAAATGAAGTTTTGGCAGAGAGGGAAGTGTCAGGAAAAGCAGATAGGTTCAGGATAGGGGTTGTTTGTTTGTTTTTCTTTTATTTCTACCTCTTCTGCAGACCTACTGTTTTCTCAACATAAAAAGTACACAGATGCTTTTGAGGCATACAAAATGAGAACAGTAAAACAGTCCTCTGTTCAACTGGAACAGTAATATTTGCAGCTGGAAAGGCTAATTTATTCACCTTCTTTAAAGAAGTAGAAAAAGCAAGCCAGGACAAAACAGCTCTCTTCTGCTCAAAAAAAAAAAAAAAAAATCCCAGTGAAATACGCTACTAGGCAGAATAACTCATGATTTTGCATGCCACAAAGGATTTGCTTTGACACATAATGAATTTTATTGAGGTCAAATTTCAAGTTATCTAAATACTAGTTTACCTCCAGAGATACAGGGCTCAGGAAATTATTTTGCAATAATTATGCATCTTTTCCTTGGCACTGATTTGAGAAGCAGTGAATACTGTGAATAACATTGCTCTCAAAAACTTGCTGAAAAAAGCTGATAAAACTTTTGTCTCTTTCATGACTAAAAAGCTGAGTTTATAAACTCTATGTTTCCACTATAATTTCAGTAAAGCATCACCATGCTTCTCTGGCTACGCCACAGCTCAGACACTGCAGTTTTCATTAGGATCAGTTCATGGGATGTCATGGCTGGAGTGGGCACAGGATCACAAAAACCAGCAGCAGTTCCTTCATTGTTTTAGAGAGTTTATGAAAACTTAATAGGCTTAGAAATTAGAACATCCTGGCAGCAAAGGAACTAGGGAAATAACTAACTACAAGTGGTGTTTTCTAGCTTTTGTAAAATTGAATCATTAGCCTTAATAATGGTGTATTTTGACTGTGGAGTAAAACAGATGAGCTTTGAGGGCACATCCTTTGCCCTGGGCAGGAAGCTCTGTGATTCTCAGGCACTTGGATCTGCTGCTCTGGGTGCACAACTGCAAGAAGGGCTTTTTATTATTCTTGACCTGTGTGTGAGGACATTTTTTTCCTCCTTTCTATTAACAAAGTTAGTAAAAAATAAAATATTCACTTCTGTAGATGTATATGTAGAGATACAGACATGTAAGGATATATAGCTGCAGGTAAATAAAGCAGTGAGTGCATTAATAACCTACACAACACTACAGTGTTAATTACTTAGCCTGAAAGATACTTCTCAAACTAATTTAGCACAGCCTTTTTGCTAATGCTATGCACAAATAGTAAAGCAGAAGATGCATCAACAGTTTAAAAGAGAATTTAAATCAATCAACTGGCTATATCTCATCCGCTCAGCAGGGAAGGATGTGTTAGGAATGAACGTACTAAAGAAAATGTAGAAGCGAAATCAAGACCTTAGAAAGTTGGAACACATTTATTAATATGCAGTTGAGCAAATGAGATTTAAGCATTGAATGTCTACATCTGTCTTGCTAGATGGTAAACATAAGGAAATTAAAACACTAATTTCAATATACATCCTATAAATTTCTGTCTGATCTGGATTCCGTTGGAAAACCTCTGGGTTTTCAAGCAAAGACCTCTCTGAAAGAAGAGCTCTGAAATCAGGCAGCTCCAAAGGTCAGTGCACGTCATTGTAACTCACTAAAAAGGAACTCAGGCCCTCTGGATTTTAACATATTCAATTTTATCTTTTGAACACACATAAAAAAATGGAAAGAGCAATTTTTCATTGATCTGTATTTCTCACAAATTTGTTGGCTTCTCTGTGATTTACAACCTTTTGAATATTTATGTAAGCCTTCAGATTTTGAAAAGGCAGCTCTTTTGACATCCCTTTAGCAGAGACAAAAATTATCCTTAGCACAATTTTTAATGCAGATTCTTCAAACAAAACCAAACTAAAATGTCTTTATAGATTGCAAGACTAAGTTAGGGTAATGAGTTCTCCAAACCCCAGTTATTCCTTTAAATACTTATTGGCTTAGCCTATTTCTAAACTAAGGTTAATAAACTAAGAGGAGCATGCAAATGTGATTTTTCCCTCCTTCATATAATGCTTGTGACTGTCACAGCACAGGATGAGAGCTGTCATCAGTGGTACAAAAGTGGCTGTGGACACACAGGATTGTGAACAGCTGAGTTCTGCAGTCAGTGAAAGTCTGTCTTAGAATGCCCCAAAGTATCTTTTTTAACTCACAATGGAATATTTTAGATTAAGGAGAGCACGATTTCACTGCAAAGCTGGTGTCAGCATACCCAGCAATTATTAATGCAAGACACCATAAATTTGGCTACATCTGCTTTAGGCTTCATAGTTACTAACAAGCAGAAATCACTGCATTAATGGAGCAGTGGAAACACAATGAAGCACTTCATTATCCCTAAAAGGCAGCATGTGGCACATGGACTCTGTGGGGTGTTACCAGTGTCCTTGGAGCAATTTCATTCCTTCACATCCGATGGCATATAATTATCACAAGACTAACCATGACCCGTGCAGGTCCTCTATTAAAATTATATTTTGTTACAGAATGGAGTATACATTATTGAAGCACATTATTTTGATCACTGAAGTTTGACATATTGTGCTCATTAGCCAGTAAGCCTGAATATTTAATTTATGAGGTTAACACCACATTTTTTACAGACCAGTTACTTACAGGAAGTAAACAGGCAAAACTGCAGAGGAGTGAATGGGAAAAGTTCCTACTGAAAATGGTGCTTTAAAAGCAGAAAAGTGTCTCATGCCATATGCTGGTAGATGACACATTACATTAGGCAGGTAAATGGGTTAATTGGGCTCATTAACATCATTTCCTTTTTAAAACTTTTCAACTGAGAAGATGAAAAGATTATGTTAATCTTTACACTTCTCTCTTACATTTTACATTTTTCACATGGACCTTTTTTAATCAAATATTGATTATGATGCCTGTTGTTCTTCAAAGCCCAGCAATTAGATTGCAGCTCCCTCCCAGTAAGTGGTGTTTTCTTATCTTTATTTCCCTTCTCTCCACATTTTTTTTTCATAAACACAATGTAAGGTCCATTGAATTCTTGCCAGAAAGGCCGCTCTGGATGTTTTTATCCGATGGCCAAGCAACCTGCAGAGCCTGAATCCCCCAAACCCTTCCTGAGCAGTGGAGCAGATCCCACAGTTCTGTCCCACAGCTGAATCCACCACTCCTGAATTAAAGCCACGGATTACAGCCGTGCCACATAAACCAGATGAGTTTTCCTTTTCTTCCTGGCTGTGGCAGTCCCTGTGGGATACAGGTAAAGGCTGTGTGGGATGGGTGGACGCTGCTCTCTGCTGGCAGCAAGGAAAGCATGCAGGAAACAGGAAATTTCCCCTAAAACTACCTTCAAAACCAAAGCATTTCCACAATTTCTTTCCATAATGTTGCATACAGTGATTAAGCATAAAGGCAGAGGAAAGGTATTGGATAAAATAACTCTTCAAATGTACAAATATTCATTAAAAACACCTAAATAAAACTGGATCTTCTGTAGAAAATCATTGCTTAAATACAATTTTGAAAGTTCTTTTTTGTACATATATCTCCATACCCCCAGAAAATACCTCAGGACAAGGATAAAGATCTCAAAAGTTTGGAAAATCGATAGAATAACTGTCTCCTATTTGAATATGGCAATCTCCTCTTTAAGAGAAGACTTCGCAACACCCTTTAAAGAACTATTAAATAACTTAGAATAACAACTCTATAAAACCACTTTATTTTCCAGCTTGGGTCCCCTCTTAACAGCAGCCAGAGGAATCAACACCATAAAACTACTCCTAAAACTGACTGGATGCCATAAGCACAATATTAAGAGAATGCATGTTCTCATGTAGCCACTGCTGTGAAAGAAAGGAATGTAATCCTGCTGCAGAGAGCAAAGCAGGCTGCCCTGGCAGGTTACCTTTGAAATTCTGGTTAGGTGCAGTGCTTCCTCACTGTCCCTAAAGTCAGATTTCAGATCACAGACCTGAAGTCTATGTAAACTCTGCTTTCAAGCCCTGAAGCAGCCTCTTCTTTGCACAGGGGAGGTGAAGGTACTTGCTACAGTCCAGTCAATTTAAATCAGGGAGGACAAAACTTTGTATCACAGGATGTGGTCAAGATACTGTGAACAACCATCAAAACAACCCCATTAAATGAAAGGAACTTGCTTGAGGGACTCAGAAAAACATGATTTAGTTTATCACTACACATAGAAACTCAAGTTTAGATGACATTAGCCAGAGAGTGAAATTTTCCATAGGACAATTCTTCCTAGCTGTCAGGAAGAAAATGAACCCACCTGGCAAAGATGTTGACATTCCCCAGTGAGACAAAAAAACAACTGCACACTTATTTTTGCATTTTTTCACTTTGAGATCTGTAGATGGGGGATGCTACAACCAATTTAATATTAGTGTTAATGCTTTAGTGCTACATGGAGCACCTGTCCCTCCATGGAGCTGCTCACAGAGAGTTGAGCAGAAATGCAGTGGTACGTCTCAGGTTCCTTGGGATCCCCGTGGCACTGCTGCCATTATTGAGGGGCAGAAAGCAACAGTAAATGGCAAAGAGGTTCAGGTGCTGCTCACAGAGGAGGAGAGCCCACCACTTCTACCCCTCCCAGAGCCTGCAGAGCTGCTTTCCTATTCTGCTGGAACACTGGACTCCAGGAGGAAAGGATGGAAAGGCCAGGCAGCAAATGATCAAAAACTGATTATTGCAGCACATAAAACCAGGGCACTACAATTCCTTCAAAACACAGCTCAAACCTTGGTGATTTGTTTCCCTCCAAGGCACTAGGCCTTCTTTGGACTGTATCTGTTTTCATCCTGAAGAAAGGAACATCAAATATTGCAGATAAGATCCAAGGACACCAGAGCAGGCAGCCATACACAATTGATTTTCCTGCTCCCTTACATTCAGTGCTGCTCCACTGGCAGGTACTGATACAAGTTTAAAAATGTTCTTGGAACTAATCTTCAGCCCACTTTTAACTAGAATAAATCCAAAATGTACTATTCACTATTTGAAAAGGCCCCAGGAAGCGGAGGGCCTGTGCTACCTCTTGAAGGTGAGCGTGAACTGCAGATGTAGCATGGAATTGAAAGGCAAAGCATCCATCCCCTTTCCTCTTGCATTCCCTGCTCACATTTCTAGCATGGCTTCACTCTGAAACAGGCTTTCTTTTCTCCTACTTGGAGTTTTGAAGGCTATTTTAACAGAGGCTGTAATGTAGAGACGTAGGCCGCAAAGAAAGCTCTGAAAAATACTAAGTTCAGGACTAATTCAGGAAGAAAAGATGAAGGGAAGAAGATACACAGTTAGCTGGGACAAAACAAAAATGTTTCCACAGATGCTGGTTAAAGAACACCATTGGGGAAAAAAAAATTGTTTCTGGACTGTTTTGTATGTGGCTTTTTTTGCTTGGTTTGGGGGGGTTGCTATTTTTTTTATTATTGTAGGTTTTTTCCTAATGGTCATAAGGTCTGTAGCACTTCAAGATAAATGTGCATCAGGGAGATTGTGTTTCTTTGGTGTGCGTTTTTACTGACTTTGCTTATGTTCCACCTTTCAAAGAGCAGAATTGGGACTTTTTTTGTGGTCACAGAGCCAACTTACACAGAGGTACCACAGGAGTATTCAGATCTTACTGAGAAATGAAGTATGGAATATATCAGCAGCCTATGCCTGTGTGGATGTCTTGCATCAAGATAAAGATAGAGAAAAATGCTGCTGGGGAATTATGTGCACAAAGCCCTGTGAAGTAAGAATTAAAAGTAATGAGATTAAATAGAAAATAACTACATCAGGAATATGTTATATTTTATGTTAATAAATTAGGTAAAGCCTACCAAAGTTGAAGTGTTCCATATTGAGATTGAAGCCCATGAGAGTGCTCTCTTCTACTTGGGGATTTTGCCACAGGTAATATTACCTGTTTGGAAATGTTTCTAAATCTGTGAGGAAAATGGGGTCAACTGAGAATGTGGTCTGATCATTAACTTGGACGATTTTGAACTTCTCTGTTTTCTCAGACCAGTTTTATGGATGATTTAATATGTTTTCTTTACTGCAGTCTCATTTCTAGCACATAAGATAAATGTGAATATTGATCTTTCTTAAAAAGAGGAGGTCAATATTTAGTGCTTATTTCTTCCCCAGGTTTGTTTGCTGAGTTTTCATCTTTGTGTAACTTTCAAGTCAAACACACAGAGAACAAAGCAGAGCAAGAAGCAGCACAAAGGCCACCATGCTGAAGCACCTGAGATCCATCTGACAAATTAAGGAAATAGTTATGTAGATCTTAACAGGTCTTTTATATGAGCCTTTTAAACTACCCTATAATATTTTATCCAGTCCACATCTGAAAAATAAACACTCTGCTTTCTGGAGTGGCAGAGACTGTAGACTGTACCAGGATAAGGCACCATCTTTCCCATAAGGTGCCCGTTGTCCATACTGTTTCTTTTGTAGGGGAATGTACAAAATGCAGAAAATACTTCCTTGTTAACTTTTGCACCTGCAACCTTTTGTAAGGCCACATGCAAGTCTGCTTTCCCCAAAACCAACTTAGTTTGATGTTATAAACTGAGTCACCATCACTTTAAAGGCTCAGTACTATAAACATGGAAAATCCTTCTGTAATCGTAGTGAACAAGATCAGAACCTCATTTTACTGCAGCAGCAGTTAAAACTGCACATAGGGAAAAGAAATTATTTGCTCTGCGAAAGGCATTTGTGGGTGTTGTGCTTGCAAACAGAGGGTGAACACATTTAAGTGTTTCTGTATCCTAACTGCAAATGGTTATATTTGAAGTGTACACCTGTAAAGGTGGTAAGATTTTGTGGTTGTGTATAAACCAGACAATATCCTGAACTGCAAGAAAGAAATTCACATTGTGTTGTGATGGTCCTTCCTGTAATCAAGCACAGCCAACTATAGAGCCTGGGCAAGTCACAGAGTCTCCTCACAAAAAAAAGTTCCTCGGTATGTCAGCCTTTTCATTCAGCTGTAATCTCGGTACATGGAAAATATAAGACCCTACTTCAGAAATGGGCATGTCCTGATGATGCAGTTTGGTGCTGAATCTCAAGTGGTCTCTGCAGGTCCTCTTTCTTTGGGCACACACACCAGTAAAACCAGTGCTTCCCATAAACCTAAGAAGGCACATAAAAGGGCAAGGCCTTGCATTTTTCATATTGAAGATCTTGGATTTTGTCCTGCCTGGTGCCCAGTCTGTGCCCATGCAGGAGAATTTTACAGTCTCACTTCTAGTGTTCACCCCTCCCCTCAGGTCAGAAATGAGGCACCTCAGATGCTTCACTGCTTTCCTAGTATTCCCCATCTACAGGTATGCAGGGAAATTCTGGTTCCAGAAAGTCAATACTGTGTCATTATGAGCACTGCATTTTTATGAAGGGGGAAATAAGAAAGACAAATGTTACTCCTGGTCATGAATTTGCCTCTTATCATTTCCCCTCTCTGGTCTGTGGAAAATGAATTCATATTAGAGGTTATTTGGGTCACTTTTACTTCGAGAGAGAAAATAATGGTAACCTCATTTGAGATTTATGCCAATTTAAGTAAGAAAATGGATTCTGAGTATTTCACATAGCTGCTAAATTTAACTGAGGGTTCAGTGAAGCATGAGCTTCCAAATGTGAGTAAGAGGCTGTAACCATTTTCCCGTTTGTTTTTAAACTACATTTGTTACTTATGATTGGCAATTTTGTGTCATTTATATGCAGTGTACTCAAACTGAGTTCAATAAACTGACCTTCTTCCACCTATTAAGCTAAACTTGGTATTTAATTATTATGCATGCAAAGTCAAGTAGAAGAAGTAAGGGTCATTTATAAATGAAATCATTGTGGTTTATTTGCAGTGAACAAGAATATCTGTCTTTATGACTTTTCATAAGAAATTTATTACTACTTACTTTGAATTGGAATAAACATAAAAAAAAAAGAGAACATCTATATCAGTGTGAAGAACCACAACAATCAAAAGCTGTTTAATCTCCTCCATTTAGTTCTAGTGCACAGTCTGTTCAGTGTAACTTTTTGTTACACTGTTGTTGTTATGCACAACATACTGTGCAAGAAAACAGGTCATTTAAGCTCCGTAATTAGTATTATAGATAAAATGACACTGCTGCAATGTTAATTATCATAGTACTGATGTAGTATAGGATATAATACATAACAGTCATGTCTTTAATTTTAAATTGAAATGCAACAAAGCATATTATTGCTACACTTCTACTTCTTGCATTAAGTGAATGTTATTCAAGTGTACATTTGTATCCATACAGAATGTTTTAAAATAAATCATAATTCTAACTCAAACTGATATATTTGACTTTCTAATGGCATAAATTAAAGAACTTCTTGATTGAAAAACTTTTTCTAAGACAGTGGAAATCATGACAGAATTATATTCCATATGAAAAATTTCCAAAATCATTTTCTTTTTCATTACAGCAGCTGTAAATCACTTTGCAAATGAAGCACAACATTCAGCCTTTTTAAAAATAAAGATGAATCTCAAGGAGCTGTTTGATGTGTAGTAGGAACTAGATATATATAATCAAATCAGAATTAATTCTGCACTTCTCTGGCTAAAAGATCTGGCAATTGTACACATAAAATATTCATAACAAAACAAAGAGACATGCATGGGCAGACAGTGAAAGTTTTTACCTGCAGCTCCAGGAGGAGTAGAGTTCCCTATTAATGAATAATTGCATCTCTGCTTTTTGCAACACCTTTACTTTTGAGTAACTTTGTTACAAATATTAAAAGAAGGGGGAAAAAATTAAACTTCAGATTTGTTCGAGTGTACTTTAATAATTTATGTCAGCTGAAATGTTCCCATTTCCAGTGCAGAAATTTTGAAATGAAGCCATTATTCAGACCTGGCATGAAAAGTACTCTAAAAACCTACTTAATTAGAAGTGCAACAATCCTATCCACCACATCAGCCCACGGCTAAAATGTGTACATAGGGTTTTAGCAAAATATTTGAATACACAGTATAAGGTTCAAAGCAGAAATTGAAGTGTGACCTGAGGTTGGTTATTTCATCTCACAACCCCAAGATGCATCACTGCATTTGAGTGAAGGTGTGCAAAGAGCAAAATCTCCAGTTTCTAAGATTTGCAAGTTATTTTGAAAAAGTCCTTTTTTTTTTCTCCCCTCCACTCCGTTTAGGTCAGTGGGACAATGTACAACACAGGGAGACACGTGTCCCTGCGGTTAGACAAGGAGCACCTGGTGAACATCTCTGGGGGCCCAATGACCTACAGTCACCGCCTGGAGGAGATCCGGCTACACTTCGGCAGCGAGGACAGCCAGGGATCAGAGCACCTCCTCAATGGCCAGGCCTTCTCTGGGGAGGTATGTCACGCTGGGGGGAGGTACCACTAGCAATTACCCACCTCTTATTTCTGCCTGAAGGTATTTGCAAGTTAATCTATAAAAATGGTTTCCCCGTAGCCATTCTGAAAATCAGGGAATTGCTTTTTATTTTTTCTTAGCCAAGCACTGCAAATTTTGTAACTCATATCTGCAAATGACACTGCTGTGTTTATTGTATATAGAGACACCCTCTATTCTCATCTGTGCTAGTTACAAAGTAATCAGGTCTCTTTGGATGGGGTCTTTATGGCTCTTGTAAAGGCAAATATGAGATTAACCACAAAGCAATGCTGGAAGTGCTTCAAATTCCCATAGAAGTGCTACGTTTGCTTCTCACTGGTGTGTAACACTTTACCTTGAGTACCATTCTGCCTTTGATTCATGCAAAAATAAGATGATACTTGATTCTGGAAATGACTCCATGGAACTCTGCTAAAGAAATAATGTTATCTGCCTGTGTAGTCCCTGGCAGAATACTCATGTTGTATGTTAAATACATATCTATAACTGTCCCAGGAAATACCATCATTTCATGATCCTGATACCTATTCCAGAATGGCCCATTATTCTTGCTGGAAAAATATTTTAGTGTCTTAGATGGAGCACTTTTACAAGATGTACTGTAAAGTTTGCAGAGTTTCTGGGACAAACAAAGTGGGATCTTTCCATTTTCCTCACATAGGGACATTTTCACATAAAAGAGATGTGTGAAGTTGGCAGTACCCCATCTTCCTTCAGCTTGGGCTGTGAACTACCCAGCATCCAACTCCACAGCTCAAAATAATGCTTCACAATAACTCTGTGTTACTGTAGGGATTATATTTAAAGCCACTCTGTTACCATTCCTTCAGAATACCAAAAAAGAACAGCTTTTTCATTGTAAAGCACTTACTTTCTCAGAGAGGGGTAATCAAATGAACATCTGTATTATGCATCGCAGACTGGTGATGAGTCAGTAATGTGTGGCATTTTCTTTGGCACTGAGCAACAGCAGTTATTTAAGAGTGAGAAATTAATTGTGGAGTTGTCAAATGATGGTGTTATAATTGATGGTAATCACTGGCTTTGTTTTATAAGGTACATGTAGCCATTGGCAGCTTTTTTGTGAAATTTCTAATGTCTTACACAACTGATTTTGGTTGCCTTTGTTAAATTCTGTAAGTGAACTCATCGTGTATTGCTCCTTTAAGGGCTGGAAGTAAAGGATTCTGTAGTAAACAAGGTCTTTGCTTTGCTGTTCAGACTTTAACAAGACCAGTAGTCAAACAAAAAAAATGTTGACTGAGCATGAAAGCAAAAATCTGCTTGAAACATACCATGGCACTTGTGATGTATGACCACCATTTCAGATGCTTTTAAAAGAGTGTAGTGGGTTCAGTTCAAACAGAACAGGGCAGAAACACCAATTTAGTGTAATGGTTTGGTCCAAAATACTCATTACTTATTTACCTTCTGTGAGATATGAATTAGGGGAAAGCAAAGCAGGCACAAAACTTAAAAGAATATAAAGAAGTTTATTAACAGACCTAAAAGGAAGGAAAAAATAATCAGACTAAACCTTCAGACCACTTCTCCTCCCCCGACCTTACTCCCTTCTCTCACTGACAATGCAAAAAGACAACCCTTGAAATTTCCAGTCAGTTTACCACTTCTATAGTAACCTTTCTCAGTTCACTTAGGGAGAGGAGTCTCTCTTGCTCATGCTATGGAGACATCTCCACAAGAAGTTCTCTCATGGCTTCAGTGTCACAGTGAGACAGCTCCCTGGGTTGGTTCTCTGCTCGCATGTGAGAGTCCCTTCCCCCGACTTACAGCTTTTCCCACAACTGTTTTCGAGGGTCCAGTCTTGAGCTACTGGGGTACCATTTTAAGGATGAGCTGTTCAGAAACAAAAGTTCTCTTCACCCATCTCTGGGAGCATCTTCATCTCTAGGAATAGAGGCCTTCCTCCTTCCCTGGGAGAAAATGGGTCCTCATCATCTTCATCTCTAGGACTATCTCTGGGAGCATCTCTAGGAACTGAGGTCTTCTCCTTCCGATTTGGAGCAAAAGGGTCCTCATCACTTCCATCTCTCCCTGTTCAAACTTCTCATTAAATTACAGCTGCTTCAGCATTTGCTTATTCCAGCACAGGTGCTTTTGCTCACAAGTACAAGTTAAATGCTCCACCCCCCATGCTGTCGTGATATTACAACGGGTACTCTGATATATCATAGTCCATCACCACCATAGCTTTACAACAGAATTTCAGCTTTAAGCATCTCCTCTTCCTCCTCCCTCAGGTTTTCAGCTCTTCTTTCTTTACTTAATGTCTGCAAGCTTCATCTGTTCTGGAGGAAACTTACAGCACTAAAAGGGTTAATCTTACCCAGACGCGCAACTGGAGTTTGCTTTTGCTGTTGCTCACGTGATCTTTGCCAGACATCAGGGCAGCTTCAGCTGAATCTTTGGCCACACTGGATGGGGGGGTGTGGAGCTGGGCCACGCCGTCTGCATGTAACAGGGATGTGGGGGGCTGCGGGTGGAACAGGGCCCATCGGCTCCAGGACTGAGGCCCACATGGGCCGGGCCCAGTTACCTGTCCCAAAGCTGGAAGCAGGAGAGGGCTTCCCAGGGTTTGTCCATTCTTAAGTGTGAACCACAGAGGTGGTCAAAATTTTTAAGTGGCTTAAAAAATTGTCAATATTCAAACTAGCCAGTTGATAGGTTCTGTCAGGTCATGGAGGAAGCTGTAAGCACCTCTTTGCAAGAAAATCACTTCCGGAGCTATGCTAACCTATGACAAAGAGCTTTTAAGTTTTTAATGCATCAGTCCTAGATTATTACAATGTAAAAATGTAGAACATTGTTTGGCAATACTTATTGTTATTAGCTAGGCTCTTCTAGTTTTAAAAATAGGAGTTCTGAAGTACTATTAATATTTGGTGTTTTCTAACAGAGACCTCAAGTTTTTCTTAATAAAAGCAGAAAACTGAGCTAAGTGGAAACTGCTGTCAGTCAGTCAGGCACAGCTGGATCTACAGTGTGTGCAGGGTTCATCTTGTTGTCTGAATTCCTCCTGCAGTGAATAGAAAGAGCTCAGCACCTTCAGAGGATTGAACAGTCCTGGTAGCTAGAGCTGGGTCTCTTAGGACAGGACAAATCACTGTGGAGGTGCATCTCTCTAACAGCAGAGCACAGACAAAGAGCAGACAGAGGAGTTTAGATTCAATGACTTCCTTTCAGATACTGACCTTAATTCTGTCCTTTGTTTTTCAAGGTTTCAAATGCTGTTTTGGGCAGATGGACAGGTGAGCTCCAGCAAGGTCAAGCATTAATTATTAATTCAAGTGTACACCTGCACAGTTAAGTCTTACTTCTAGAACACACTGTTCCAAAGTGCAAGCCCAGATGCAAATCAATGGTGCTGAATGGCTGCAGATTTCCAGGGAAGGGCAGCAGCTGATGGAGTTATTTGAGTGTCCACCCGTGCAAGTGCTGCCTGTATAAATGAGTGATCTTCCACAAGCCCTCAGCACTGGGGGTTGTAACATCTACATCTCCCAGGGATGAGAAGGGGAAAGCTGTAAACAAGCCAGCTGACTTCCTGGGAGAGTGTCTTTGTGATGTCATGGATGCTTTCAAGGCTTGCTGCTAATTACTATTCACTCCTGCCTTGGATAACGCTGTCAGTGGAAATGGGATAAAGAAAAATAACTGCCTAGGTTCATTAGTGTAATTTAGCTGGTGCAGGTAAGAATAGCAGTGAATATTTACTGACATACGCTTTAGGAACCAGGGAAAAATCATTGCAGGACTGCACTGTGTGACTGCTAATTGCACACTGAGCTCCGAGGGCACTACCCTATTACTGCTAGTCCGAGCTGTGTTGGACAAACCCTCTGTGGGCTTTCCAGAAACCTCGGTTATGCTGGGGAAGCAATTCCCAAGTTACCCAAGAAGGGTGATCCATTCCGGTAGATGACAATCAGAATTATTCCTGCTGCTCCTTTCCTCCATTCCCATCCATGTCTCTCCCCTCATTTTCACTGAGGTCTCCCAGTTATATTAGAGTCAGGACATTGAAGAGAGAGGGGGGCCTGGGGAGAGAGCAGGGGACAGGGCAGCACCTCTCCCTCCCAGCACTGCCAAACTTAGACTGGCTCAGACCTAAATTAAATCCAAGTCCAGACAAAGCAGAAGCCTTTAAACAGCCCAAATACACCTTGAACCAGCTGCAATGTCCTTTACAAATCCTACCTGATGTCCACACTAAGGAAGTAGTTTATTTTAGGGTCCTTTATTGCCTAGTTCTGCAAGTGCGCAGGCACCCAGAGCAAGCTGGAGAGCACTGGAGTGGTACCATGGCATGAAAAACAGCCTACAAATAGCAAATTGCTTCACAATGTCCTGTGCACTGAATGATACCAAGAGGCTTGTAATTTCCAGGCTTTAGCTTATAACTAGGTGTTAAAGGCTGTCAAGAGAGATCTCTACAATAATCTGGTTACCTTTTAGCCCCCAATTATCACTTTAGTAGACAGAGTAACTGAACTAATGTTTAAATAGTTTAGAACTGTGTATCAGATTATCAATATGTTTGGCACTGGTAGCATGGAAAGGCAGGCAGGCTTTGGAATGCTTAAATAAATAAATGGACCATTTACTTGTCCCTGTGGTATGGACTCGAGTGAGTTTTAATTCCTTATTCTTTGCAGGAGCATCCTACTGTATTATAATGATTAAAAGAAAGTCTTGGCTTAGGCAAAGTCTCCAACTAAGACACCAGTCATTTGTGTCTGCTGCCTAATGCCTCTATGCAAAACAGGTTTTAATGCTTCAGAGTCTGTATCATTTAATGAAAAAGACCATTTTCCATTCAAGCAGCAGAATTGGCCTGAGTGCTGTAGTTTAGGCACTGTCTGCCTTGTTAAAATAAAAAGGTAACCATTTCCAAAAGGTTCATGGTGAAAAAGCACCCTTTAACTTTACTGTGTGTCAAAGTCGTAAAACATTTTTATGGTCAATTTTTTTTCCTAAGCATAAAAATGAAAAATGTGCTGCAGGAGACCTCCAATCACTTTGTGGCTGTGCATTTTGGCAGCCTTATCAGTGCCACAGCAGAAAGTCAAGGAGCTTAATTATTTGGGGTTATGCACTTTTCACAGACTCAGTGGCTGGAGACTTTCAAACAAGAGACTGTAGTCCACAACACATGAAAAAAAAATATTTCTTCTCTGCCCACCCTTCTAAAAACCCATGGACTGATTATAAACACACAATTATTTCATTTGATTCAGAAGAGTTAAAATGAAAGTGAGAACAGGATCTAAATAAATGGACATGTATTGCTGTCACATAATTTGGAATTGAGATTTCCTTTTGCTGCTGCTAAAAGCCGCTGAGGAAACCAACACCAAAATACAAGAAAACGGGGATAAAAGGGAGAAGCTGGAAGTTCAGGAACACCAGTCTCCTCTTGCTGCTGCCATTTCTTTAACTGCAGGCGTGTTCTGTGTGAGTGGGGGACTTCTAGTGATAGTAAAGGATTACTTATCAGGGAGATCAATGTTGTAAACCCAACTTGGGATATTTTCAGATAGACAGCCTATGAGAACCAGCCAGCCAGCTGGGATAGTTTAATCCAGCCTGCAGCAGAATTAGATTTTGTGTTAAATCACAAACAGTGGCTCTGTTACTGAGACCCTCTGTACACCCCTAACTTGCATGTGAGGTTCCAAACAGCCTCACCAAAACACCTCATGGTAGTGTCATTTATAGAGGAAAAGCTTGAAATCAGATTGCACTAGCACATCATCCTTCCTCTTCTTCAGGGGAGGAGGATTAAATCACATAGTGATGCCATTGAGGAGGAAGATGGGAATCACCTGCTTCTTCCTAACCCCACTCCTCCAGGTGCTCACAGAGCCAGCTGTGAGCAGCCCCTACTACACCAGGTAACCCCAGCACTGCTGCCAATAGCTCACAGAAGGAAGTTCAAAATTCAGATTTTTCAGTTGCCACAGGCCACTGGTATTACATTTTGGAGCCTCTTTTGGAAGTGGTGCAGGTCATTTTTAAATATTTCAGCCAAAAGAGAAGTTTACTGTATTCCAATGGTTATTAATGTTGAAAAATAAGCCTCTGAAAAAAGTACCAGCTGAGGGAACATGTGTCTAATGGAAGGGGGGCTTAGTAAAATCTCTATAACCTTCAGATTAATGCTGAGCTTCAAAGGAGAAAGTCAATAGGGTAACGAATTAAATTGCTATAGGAACAGCATATAAAGCAGGGAGAGATGGTAGTATGGTCATCATTAAAGTATAGGGAGACTGCTCACATGAGTAATTCAAAATCACTGGGACATGAATATGTGCTTCGTTGTAAGAATGCACCTCTGTCCTCACTAAAGATTACAGATTGTTTCACCCAAAATTTTATACAATATCAATTGTATCAATACAAATATCAATACAAAAAGCAGGGTTGAAGTCCAAAAAGACACTCATTCACAGAATATTCTGTGTTGAAGGAACCCACAAGGATCATCAAGTCCAACTCTTAAGTGAATGGCCCATACAGGGTTACTGTGTTTTTCAAACCAAGTTCAATTTTTTGTTTTAAATTAAATGGGCTTTTACTGCTTGATAATATAACAAAATGCAGCTGGTGTTTCTTACCAAGAAGGCCTCTCCTTCTGAACTACTCTACTGGAGCCCACAAGAAAGATTACTTTCCAGGAACAGGGAGCTGAAATTTTTATGGTATATTTTACATCAAAAGGCTGTAAACTTCCTGCACTGACTACATGCTAAAAATAAATCTTAATCCTTAGTGACCTTCAAAAGCAGTTTCATCTTTAACTTTGTTGGAGTAGTTGACTTTTAACTTATGTTCCTGTAATTTTTTGGCTAGACAGTCATCTTCAAGCCATGGGTAATACACACTTGTTAAATAAAAAATCCCAAACCTCAATAGCCAGGAGAAGTTCTAAAATCAACCAAAGGTGTAGCAACTATAAATCATTGATCATAAATATATAAATAGAAAAAATACACAGTGAGTACAACTCATTTTTATAGGAACGGCCACGTTGCCAGGCAGTACCAGGGTACTCCTGCAGTCACAGGTTTACATTTAGTGCTGCTGTAGCCACACTGCCATTTTTAAAGGAAAATTAGATTCTAGAAATAGACTGCTCTATCCTTCCCTTAGGAAAACCCCTTAATTACACAAATCAAGTTATATGATGACCAAATTTTATAACAGCAATAAAGAATTTTACTTCATCTATAATCAGCTTCTCCTATCATAAATAGCATTCCTGTTATTTTTTTGCCTTTCTAAAACTTGATTAGCAGTGGAAATACAAATAAGGCTTTTGATTTTTTTTCTTTTCAAGGGAAGAAGTTACAGTGCATACTACAGGCCTAAGTGTGCATTTTATGATAGATCTGGCAAAACAGGAACAGTCAAATGGTTTTATTTGTAGTAATTTCTAATAGGGTGTTTCTCTTGGTGGATAAATCCCAGAAATTCAGTTATTGCCCCAACAGGAATCAGGATTGGACCTGATGCAGCTGTGGCTTCCTGGATACAAACTAAGAAAAAGATACAGGGGCAGAATTATATATTTATGTCTTTTAGCAGAAAGACTGACAATAACATATAATTGAAAGGAACAGTAATTTAATTTTATAATCCCAAACAATCATTGGAAACCATCTGGAAATTGAACCTTTACAGCAGTCTTTTAGTACATCATCATTCTGATTATTTAGTCATGCTAAAATTGCACTAAGTCTTTTTGGAATAATTGAATACATTAATTTCAGACAACCAAACAATACAGAAGCCACCTGATTCCTGTAGATCATTAGCTGATTTCTAGAAAGCGTCTTTAAATATTTGAAAATTTTGTGTATGGTATTTAAGGGAGTTTCCCCTCAAGCACTGAATGCCAGGCTGGTGAATTTGGGTACCAGCTGCTACACTGCATTGACGTTCTCTTTGTCATTTCCACTGATGTGCAACAGGACATTCACTCCCAAATCAGTTCTAGCAAGAACCAGAAACATTTCTCTGTTTGCTCACTAAAGCATCCATATTCCCTGGATTTCTCCATGTTTTACTAAAGCACATGATTATTCCTGGATTCTGCATAGCAAATTCCAGGTGCTTGATACAAGAAGCTCCATTTCTGGGGGCCAGCATTTTTTCTTTCTGTCTCTTGCTTTCTGAGGATTTGGGGATACAAGCCCCCCTAGATACTGTCTGCTATACACTGAATTACAAGAAGCTCTACAGGCAGAATTTTTGAGGGGTTGTATTTCACTATCTACACATATGTGGGCATTTCTTGCCAGAAAACTTCCCTTTGTTGGAAACTACTTTCCTGAATCTTATGAACTCTCCATCCATTAGCAGGAGCTGTCCAAACAAATTCCAAGCTTTATGACAATGCCAGCTCATTAATGTAGCATGTGAAACAGCAAAATATCTTCATGGAATAATAAATATTGAATTTCTTAGATACTGAGTGAAACAGATTCCTTTAGTAATAAATATATTTTTGCACGTGTTTACTTTTTGGTTACCAACTGTTCTCTTTTAAGAGGGGAGGGAGAAATGGAAGAGAGTGTCAATGTACTGAGAGCACAGTCTGTCACTGACTATAATCTAAATCCCTCTGGTGCCTCAATTTTAAAATCCAGCATCATAAAGCAATAAGGTGGAGTTTTTCTGCCTAGAGTAGCAGCTGTAGGATTCGCTCTTTTAAACCACTGGGACATGAAAACATTCAGCACTCTAAACCTCCAGTGTCACTTTTGAAGTATTCACTTTGCCTCATTCCAAATTATTATCATTTGCTTGGGGTGACTTCACTTGCTACAGGATGACTCTTCTTTAATTAAAGAGTAATTTACTTCTGCAGGCAAAAAACTATGCACATTTTGAAATGGGTTTTGTTTTATGTCACTTGGTAATCAGTTTTCCATTACACTTTTTGTAAGCTTTAACTTTTTCCCCAAATATATTTAATGTAACATTCCAAAGAAAGGAGCAATCCTACTAACAACCTGTACAAAAGCTCTTGCAGCTACTATGGACAACCCAGAAAAAAAAAAAAGCAATGATAGGCATTTTTATTATTATAATTTAGCAAAACAATAAAAAACAGTGAGCAGTTGCTGTAAACATTATCCTGAGCAAAACCCTCCTGGAGGCAACAGACTTTGGTCTGGGGTAAAACTATAATTTGGTATTTCTGTACCTGTGTAGACCGCAGAAACCCCTGGTAGGCCAGTCTGTCCTCACTGATAGTACCCCTGAGCTGGATGAGGGATGCTGGTGGTCAGATAATAAATAGGAGAGTCCAGAGTTTATGACAGATGAGCCACAACACTGAGGATCCAGTGAAGCTCCTGAGCCCGTTTGGTGCTGAGCACTCACACCCCACAAGTGTCTGTCTCAGTAAATGTCTAAGTGGGAGCAAACCCAACTAATTCTGAGAGCAAGCCCAGCCCTTGCACCCAGACAGCGGGGAGTCATTTTGGAAACTCATCTTTAGTGATTTTTATTTTACTCTATGAAAATGGAAGAGCTTCAGACAATGAATGTGACCCTAATTCTGAACAATCTGAATTTACTGGCAGAGTCCTCTTGTGGGAGATGGGAATTCCTGACTCGTTCCCATAGCCAGGACAGCACAGGAGGCAGCCACAGCAGGTTTTCCTCATCCCAAATGGATGTGCTGGTCACTGTGCCTTGGGACCCGAATGGGGAGGGGGAGCACTGCATCCCTCTAGGACCGAATGAGGCCAGGAGGAGCTCCAGCTCCCCCCTCTCCCTCCTCCCTGGTAATAATCCCTGTTTCCTAATACACAGTGGCAGCTGGGAACACTCACTATCAGCTCCCTGACCTTCCAATTATTTCTGTAGCTTCAGCAACTCCTTTGGTAGATCTTTGTCCCTTACTTTATGTTTAACAGTTTCTTATGACACATTTTTTAATATCTTAGCAAAAAGCCAACTAAATCATGTAATTTCTAGCTGCCTTTTTATTACATTTTCAGGGATTGCTGGGAGGTGGCAGACTTACAGTTTTCATTTAGAATACTGACTTGACCTTCCTCCATCACTGCAGACCTTTCCTGGCATGCAGTGCCTCCCAGAAAGTCAAAATACTTTAAATTTGAGGTATTTCATTTTAGCCATCTCTGTAATTTCAATAAAGACAGAGAAGGAAATATTTCTACATTTTGTTTTCTTGAGACAAAATTGTGATAGATAATGGATTGGGATATTTTACAAACAATGAAGGGAAGCAAAATTCAGTTTTGTTATCATTTCAGAAGCATGTCTTTCTAAAATTAGAATTAGAACAGTTTCTCAGGCATAGCTGCTTTTAAAATAGCATGCAAGTGATAGCAGCCACAACGGCATCAGTGCTACCACTGTGAAGAATTAAAATTGACAAAGTTAAACTGCATTTATTCCAAGTCAATTTTCTTTTCATTTATCTTTTAAAATCTCACCTTTATCTGTCTGCATTCTTATCTTTGTATAAACTAACTGGATGTTACAGCATACACCTGCCAAGATTTGGTGGTTTAAAATTCAGTAGGAATTAATTCATTATGTTCAGCTACTTTTCAGTGGTTTGGTTGGGGTTTTTTAATCTACTTGCCATGAAAACATTTTGTCACTGATGATTTGCCATAGGCACATTAGAAAAGCACCACATACAAGTTATTACTCTGAAAGTTCTATCAAACGCAGAGAGGGTTCTGGATTTTAGCTAGAAAAGGCAAGTTCATTACAGTTCATCTCTTTCTATCATCTCAAATTTTATTTACTTTTTCTTATCTAAATATGAACATGCCACTACCATATAGTGCCTGGAAATTCTGCTAATAACAGAACCAGTTGGCAACACAGCCTTAATCTGCTTAACTTTCAGTGTAGGACTGGCCAGAAACAGCTGTCACATTCCCTTAAATGCAAAATTCCTATGAATAAAGAAAATAGATTTTTTTTAAAATTTATTTTCTGAGGCCTGTTCAATGTGAACAGTATCTATTTGGTGTATTTTGTTACATCAGTCTTTGCTCTTCTCACCTTTAGCAATTTCCTTCCCATTTCCTCTGACAATCAAAGCACAGAGTGATCAAGGCCTGAGCTATCAGTCCCACACAGCACCTCCAGCCCAGCATGATGCTTTGAAGTCCATGTCCACAGCACAGCATGTGGGGATGGTCCCATCACTTCCCATGCTGACACAGGAATTAATCTGACAGCATCCATGGCTACAGGAGCTCAGCCACCCAGTTCTCACCACCTGCTGCTCTTTTGCCTCCCTGAAGACTGAAATAACCTGGTGAGGTTGTGCAGACCCAACTTCTTCCTTCTGCCCCAATCCACCAAACTCTCAATGCAGTACTTGCACTGCACTAAAATTCATTAAATAAGGCATTAGATGAGCGTGGCTTTCAAATTGGGTTTCTGCTAAGATTCTCCAGAAGAAGCAAACTTTTATCATCTTTTTTATTTTATTTTTGGGAGAACAGAAAAGCTTATGATAATGTGCATAAATGATAAATTAGCATACTTGCCTGAAATAAGGAATTCTCATTCAGAAAAGGATAAAAGACCTCTTAGTACTACTGAGTGTACCACTGTCAAGTGCTATAGAAGGCACATTAGTGTTCATTGCTTGTTCTCTTCACATAAAAAAACAGGGAAGGGTCAATAAAATATCACAAAAACATGCTACCAATAAAAACATTAAAAACACATAAAACATTTTCAGAACAATCCACCATGGGCAGAACCTGAAGCCCTCTTTACCACACATTCCTTTAGCAGAATGTGCCTGTACTTCAAAGACAAAAACTAATAATCAAAGGGCCAGACAGTGCTCTCATCCCAGTTGAGTATTGTGGCTTTGGGGCTTGTGGGCTGTTCTGAAGAGTATTGTGGCACTGACCTGTGGAGCACATTCTACTGAAAATACAAATTACTGCACCAAGACTGCTTCAGTTATTTTAAATTTTGGCACATGTTGTTCCATTTTACCTTCAGAGCAGTGGTGGCAGTGAGATATTTCCAGTGAGGTGGCTCATGGACAAGCCTGGGAGGGTGGTGCTGCTGTGGTTTCAACTGTACAACCCAGCCCTGACCCTCACTGCTTCAGGTATAATTAGTGCCATGAAAGAGGCATCAGGCAGGAATATTTCCATGTGCATCCAAGGCTGCAAATCACAGCCTAACCCCAGGAATTCTAGTGTAAGGCAGAGTTCTCTACGGGAGCCTTAAAGCCCCCATGCTCTTGGTACCCAGATTGTCCCTTTGAGAGTCTGTCTGTACCCACAAACATAATTTTATTCACACTCAGCCCTTCCTTGGGGAGGGACATCACAGGAAAACCAGCCAGTTCCTGAAGGCACCAGGTCTGCAGGCTCTTGGATAAATCACAAGATGAACTGGCAGGAAATCAGGGAGGTTTCTGATAGTCTCTGCTTGTCTTTCAGAAAAAAATCTCTTTGAAATCAAGTTCCCTCCACAAGGTACTTTGGTTTTGACACATAAGCATTTTCCAGCAAAACCCTGTTTCAGCAAAAAAAAAATCCCAACTAGTTCTGCTTATGATTAGTGCAAGGCCTTATTCTGTGTGAAGCCCAAGGGTGTGTTCAGTTAAGAGGATTTTCACTGTTTGATTTATAGCTTAGAGCCTCCCCATCTACTGTTCCTAAGTCACAAAAGGCACAATAGAGGAACTGTTCTTCCTCCTGACTGGTAGAGCCATTCCCTGGGGCAGTTAATTAGAAAGAAAAAAAAAAAGAACACCCTTATTCTTCCAGATTCTAATGAATGTCAGTCTATTCTATTCTCATAGGATTTTCTTTCAGAAATCCAGGAAAATGATAAAAGGAAAAATGGCAGGGAGAAAAAAAAAAAAAAAAAAAAAAAAAAGTAAATGTTCCAAAAGCCTTTTTCCTGTGGCCTATTTGAAAATACCACACTATTTTTTAGATATAGTCAGTATTGAAGATGAATGCTTCAAAGAAAGTTGGAAATCTTTTGTTAGAATTTTGAGCTGTCAGGCAGCATATTTGGGGTTTATCCCCACAAATCTTCATATACATCAACAAACCCCTGGAAATAAGTGAAACCATGGGGATGATGACAGATGTAATTTGGGATGTATGTTTGCAGTGCAGTTGTTACTGTCAGAAGCACAAAAACTATGGGGGTCACAATACAAGAAAAAACAGGATGCAATCCCTAGGATTTAAAATACTTAAATGCATCTAAATTTAAAATGCAAACCCCACTGTGAGCTTTTATAAGAATTTCATTTTTTCTTATTTTATGTACACAAGGTATTACCAAATAATAAAGCATCTAGAAATATCTAGGAATTGCTAATACTGAAGAAATTACCAAAAGATTAAGGTGAAAAGAGAATTTTTAAGACACAGGCTTCTTTCCTAGCAAAGAGTATCACATCAGTTCTCTGATGCCATCCATCTTTCAAATGATCTTGTAAATTCATCAATATTTTGGTTGTGATCATCAAACAATCTTTGGGCAGCTTGGAGTAGATCAATTTTATCTGTGTACTGTGAGATAGTATTCCTTATTTTGTGCTTTGAAAGTGGCAGCTTATAACTCAAAGTGAATGACCATCATTAAATCTAAAGATGTACATCATTTAAAATAAAAGAATTTTAAGAAGAGAATTCTAGAAAACCAACAGAATTACTGAGCTGTATCATCCTATATCAGCTGAAAATCTGTCCTTTAATGTTTATGAAGAGGAAAATAAAGTGCAGTGAGGAGCTGGAAGGGACCATCTGTCTCCTTTTAGTTCGTTGTTTTGTTTCGAGCTGGGCCTGAACCAAAATCCTAATTCAGAGATGTCCAGTGCTGGAAGCTGTCATGTCATGGTCCCCTTGGAAATTGGGAACTGCTGATGGCTGCACACAGCAGACACTAATGACAGCCCTTGGAATGCTTTTGGCTTCACAGCTATTAGCACGTTCTCCATTAACTATCAATTACCTCACAGGGTAATTATTGTGCCAGGTTTACAAATGACAGAGGCTGAGTCAACTGCACTCAGGACAACAGGCATGGCAGGGTGAAGACCAGGACATGAGAGCTCGTGATGTTTGCAAAGACCCAAAAATTTTGGCCACCTGATTTCTCAAAAATCATTCCTTTATTATTCAATTCCATTTATATTCTTGATGGACACCTTAAGCAGGCAGAACTTGCAGTGTTGCTGCTCCAGTGAAAGTCCATCATCCCAAGACACTGCACTGTGCAAACTGCAACATCCAACTGCATCAGAGAACAGTCATGAACCTCCCATCATATATACACAATATTCTGCCACCCAGAAAGCCTTTTATCATCTATACCTGAACCTGCCTCTCACCTATTAAACTATTTAAATTTCCAAACTTGTAAATATAGAAAAAGAGGTGGATAAAAACAATGCCAGGTAGAGAAGACTGTAACATAATAAATATGCCAAGCTAAGTAGATCTCCAAAGTACTTCTGAATTGCAGGGCCATAAGCAGTTGACAATATTAAAAATCAATGAAGCAGTGAAAAATAATTTACAAGATTTGTCTTCAAAGTTCATGGAATGCTGATGGGGTGAATACCTCTTTAAATGTGTCTAAATGTATAGTAATTTTTCTTTGGATGTATACCTCAGATTTATTGAACCATTTAATTATTTTGACAGTCTTCACACTTTGATTCTAATCAGGAGACCTGTACCTGAACAACTGTTTATCAAATTGCTGTTAATGAAGCAAAGAAAGCAATCCTTAACGTGCACACATTTCATCTGTACACCTTTCTTACACCATCTATCTGTGGGGTAGTGGAGCTGCACCAGTTTCTGCAAACTGCACTAGGGTAACAACAACATGCTTCCCTTTCATTTGAATTCCTATTGGAAATCTCATTCACAGCAGTGACACTGTATGTAAAGAGCCACATATGGCTGGGTGAACACCTCCAGCTGCAGACAGTAAAACTATTGCCAATGACTTGAGAAAAAAACAGCACAGCCTTTGTAATCTGAAGTCTGTTACCTGCTGTGATGCATCAGCCTTCAAGTTTTGGGGCCAAATTTTCTCAAATGATCAGCACAGTGAGAGCTACAAAGCGTGTGAGTGTGCATACGTACATAAACGTGAGATAAAACCAGCAGCAGGTGAATGCTGAGCTGGTTTGAATGAACAGTCCAACCATTAATAGTTGGTTAGGTGAAAATATTTTCCTTTGTTTATTAAGAAGTTGTCTTTGGTGTTTTGATTCATGAAAAATTTTCCTCCTCCTCCTCTTCTGAAGCAATGTGAGCTGCTCCTGCTTTAGATAGGTTGCACTAGATTCTTTTTCCCTTTATTGCTGCTGGTAGCTTTACCCTTCTCCCCATTTGTTACTAGCAGTAGAGGAACCAGAAGGAAATGAGAGTCTGGGGAGCTGCCAGAACCCCAGCTGCTGGTTCACCTGCCCTGATCTCTGCCTGCAGAGGAATTTGCCATGGCAGCAGCATCCTCATTCCTGCTTTTCTTTCCTCTGGTGTCTTGTCTGGACTAAGATTAGAGCTTGTTTTTGTAATACAGATTGACCTGCATGGTCAAACGTACTTTGTTGAGAGTTCCTGGAAGGTACAAGCAGATCCTGCAGAAGTCACTGGCAATGGAGCTGTTCCACAGCATCACTCTCGGAACATTTTCTCACCTAGCCTCCAACAGTGACCTGTAATCCAAGCTTAGCCCCAGGGACTGGAGGGTTTTATCTGGGTCTTTTCAAGTCATAGCAATTACCTTGTCCAATTAGATCTACTTTCATTATTAAATTGTTTATTTACTAGGCCTTTGGTTGGCCAGTAACAGTATAAATATGATGAGTGTATAAAACTGCACAGGTCTGTGAGCAAACTACTCCAATCACCTCAGCCTGCAGAATAATCTGTCCCTGTCCCAAGCATGAGACTCCTGATACCAAGATTTGTGACAGCTGCCAGATGCCCAGCTCCAAGGTATTCCTCTATTACTTACTGAATTTTGTGTACTTCATTTGTAAAGTACAGTATAAACATGAAAGATGCTAAAAAAATGTTCTTTTCTAGTGTTCCCTACTAAAAAATCAGAAGTTCCAGAAAATATAACAAGAACATCATTCATCAAGAGTATAAATGTAGTACTTTTGCCTCCCTAGTCAGAGTATGAGCAGATTAAGCCTGTGCCTGTTCTCCCAGCTATCTTCTGAGTTAAAAGCAGTTCTTCTGTTGTCTTCTTAACTTACTTCTTTTCCAAAACAGTGCATGTACTTTGTGGTGCTTCAAATTACACAGAATAAACTTTGCTAAAAAATTACAGAATGCAGAAGTTTAGTGCTCCAAAGTTGGGACGTGGGAACAAAAAAGCTGGTTGTGCATCTCTTAGTTTGCTTGCCCAGACAGTCTTTTTTGTCCTCCCTCTCTGCTGTCTCATCTGATCTGCCACAGAGAGAGATGAAACAGGGTGAATCAAACAAGTCAAAGTAATTCAGAAGGTTGGGGTTTTTCTCAGCTACAACATCAATTCTGCTGAATTACAGAATCACTCTGTACATTCAGGTTGTACATTAATTCTGCCCCCCTTTTATGATAAAATAAAACAGTATTTTTATAACACAGTTAATGCAACATTTGGGAGCTTTTTTTTCCTGAAATTTGTTGATTGTAATTTTGCAGCAACAGAGATAAAATTCAGAATGCAAAGACACAATAGCTGTACAAAGAAAAGGTGAGATACTGCAACCTGCTAGAGCACCTGAATTGATTCTTCTGTGCTTCCAGAAACACTTGGAATAGCTACCTGTGACATCCCCAGAGTGATGCAGGTGGCAGAGCAGCATCACTGCCCTTTCCCACTGTGACAGCCCCTTGGAAAAGCAGTGGCCTGGCCTCAGACTTGTATTCACTAACCCCTGAACCCCACTGAGACAGGAAACCAGGGTGTATTTAGGGACCATTTTGCCTCTCTAGGAAATGCACAGTGGGGGACAGAACAGCTGGATTGCAGTGCTAACATTGGAAGAATGACAGATTTTAAGTGACAGGAAGAAATGGGTCAGAAAAGGACAGGGGAGAGGTTCAGTGTTCATAAAAATGGGAATATTTGGGTCTGAACATGGGCAAGGAAAACGCCACGGCTTGAGTGGCACAGGCAGCATTAAAGGAAAGGCTGGAAAAGAGCAGGGCTCAAAGGGAATCCAGCCCTGCTGGGCAGAGACAGCCACAGGCATGGCTTTGATTTCATCTTTTGTTCTGCTGACACTGTCAGAGCTGACAAGGGTGGTGGGAGCAAAATTTCAGTCTATTAAATGAACGTGGGTAGCCTCAGTTCTGTGCAGAAATACAGACTGACTGATAAAACAGCTGAGTTATTTGGAATTGCAGGGGGAAAGCAGACAAACTGAAATTTGGACTGGAGCACCAGAGCCAACAGCAACTTTATATTATGTGGCTGAGAGATGTAATGCCCTGAAGTACTAACAAATGCATTTTTACATCTCATCCTGAGAATCTTACAGATTTTTTCTGGAAATGTCCTAAAAATCTCAACCTTGACGTTCAAACTCACAATTGTTTTGAGCAAACCTATTTCCCTGGTGAGTTGCCCTCTTTTCTTTTGCAGCAAATTTCTTCTACTTGACTCCCAGTTCTGCACAAAGTGATTTATAAGAGAGATTGCATTTTTTTCCCCCTTCTGGAAATTGTCAGTTTCTGAGAAAGATCAAAAAACCTTCTGTGCTTCAGTATTGACTAATTTTAATTATTAAAACCTTTCTCCCAGGAAAAACTCTTCATGCTGTTTGCTGAGAAACCAGCAATTTTTAATAGAATTCAGGGACTTGAGGAGATCAGGGAACACTGGAGACAGAATTCTGAATTTATACTGGGCTCACACTTCTACAACATTTTTTTTAAAAGTAGGAAGAACTAGATGTTTTTCTTTGCCTTCTTTCTATGTGTCTCCCTTTAAACTTGAGATAATGGGCTTTTGCAAAGGGTAGAGGAACAGGAACACATAATTTGTTACACAGTAAAACTAAATCATATATATTTAAATGAATTATAAAGCTAAAAACTTACTTTGCATATATATTAAGCTTATTAAAACCAGAAATCAGTCTTTTATTATGAATCCTTTTACTGCTACGTAGTCCCTCACTGACAGCTCCACATGGAATCCTTTCCTCACAACGGCTTGGCATATTGATATTGTTAAAGTGTCAGTGAAAGAAAGTAACAGCTCCATTCCTATTTGAATTTCTCACATTCAAGTTCTCAGGTTTTCACATCATTGACAAATAATCAGATGTTTTAGCAAGGTAATAGGATAATTACACTGTTGCTCCGTAACTCAAAAGCTAAAGACAGTACTACCTGCATTTAAAGTAAAACACAGCTTTGCCTACAGACACCACAAACCAGCCTATATCACCTCAACAGCAAACTGTTTACTGCAGGATAATGAAATTAAATACATGCTTAATGATGTAAGATTGACAAAGTAATAAAGTTATAGAGAGAGTCAACATTATCTTCAATTAGGTGTCTACTTCGGTTGAAGAATTCTTACCATTACAGTTCAAAGAGCTGGATTTTTATCTGCAGTAATTTTCAGCTTCATTTCACCGGTGCACTGAGAAAGCGTGGGTTTTTTCGCTGTGCAAAAGCCATACCAGAGGATATGGTACATAACAAAGGAATTAAATAAAGGAAGAGGTGGTAGGCACAGCACTAGAACTAACTGGAGAAAGTACAGCTGGGAGAATAGTAATTGCATGGGGGAAAGACTAAGAGAAAACCCACAGGAGACATTACTTGTATAAAGCCATCATTCCTTGCACAACTAAAAAAGAGCAACACAGTCAAATATTGGCATGATTTTATGGGATTGGCATCAATTCAAAGGGAACCAGAGTATTTACCACAGCACAGCACTCCAGTCGTACCGGGAGTGCCCAACCTGGGGACAGCAGGAGCATCAGCCACTCTTTGAACCATCCATCCTCCCCAGGGTGTCCTGGAAGGGGGAGGTGGCTGCTGCCAGGGTAGGAGAGGGGCAGGCACCACTACTGCTCTCTGCCTGCCCTCCTCACTGATCACAGCGTTATTCAGGTTGGAAAAGACCCCCGAGCCCAACCTTTGACTGCTCATCACCTTGAGGTGTTGTCACCAAAGGACACGGTGCTCCATGAGGAGATGGAAGCAGGTTGTACCTTTCACACCCCACTCAGACATTATTCCCCCATGGAAGCCACAACATCCCCCCCACTCAGCTGGTTATTTCAGGAGTCGGTAGCTCTCCCAGTGGGAGCTGGTGGCAGCAAGAAGTGAATAGTGGGTGTTGTTTGCATGGCAGTCAGGAACATTCTGAAGGCCCTTTGCCAGCCAGAGTAAAGAGCTGCTTTCACAGCCTGACTGAGGCCAGGCTTCCTGCTAGCAGAATAGAGTTTACTACAGGACAAAACAAATTTGAAACACTTCTATTTGAATCACTGCCCAAAGTCACCTTTTCTAATTGCAGAAAGTCCAACAAACCAAAGATCAGTTCTTCAGGAATTCAGCGTTTTTAGAGCATAGCATGTTCCCTGATCTTTTCTCATTAAGGCAAAATATCTCTTTGGCATTTCAGGTATTTCCATTCCAGTATTTCCGGCATTTCAGCTGTTAAACTAACCTGCAAATGAATACAGACTGTGTTGTCTAATAGGGAAAAAAAGCTTTGACTTCTGTTGTTTGATGTAGAAAGTCAGCTGATAAAAAATGCAGATGTGACTTTATTGCTGCCCCTTCCACCACCATCACATCCATATCCTGCATTTGTTCACCAGTGTTTGCCAGTATGCTGCTTCTTTCACCAAAGCCTTCAGAGGAAGCTAAAGGGTTTACTTTTGAGAGATAACTGGCTTAGTTCTGGCTCCTAAGTGTCACTTATCTTCCCTACTGAGTTTAACACCACTCAAGTCATTCAGAAACAAGATAATTTTATACTTGCCTGCCTTAAGCTGTACAATCTCATATTCTTAGATAATCCATGTCCTCTTGTTTTTTTCTTGCTTGCTATTTCTCAACTTCAAAGTTGCCTATTAAATTACGAACATGAAACTCGCTCTTATGCAATTCACATGAACAGCAAAAGGCACTTGCACTTCCCTTAGCTTTAAAACAAGCTTCCAGGATATTCTTAAACAAAAACAAAAAAAACCCACTTCTCTTCTGCCTGCAGGGCAGATCTGTGCCAACTTTCTCTGAATCATTGAAACTGCACCTCTGACAGGTGTTAAATTTCTCAGAATCGTTTCAAAAAATTTGATTCTAATTTATCATCTCACCTACCACAGCATTAATATCCTAAAAGACCTCTGAAAACTCAATAAAGCATCGTTCCAGAAATGCTTTTGGCTATTTTGAATCAAACTGGGCTTTCTCAAACTCTTTTGTGTTTGAACTCTCAATTTACATTCAAACAGCAACTTAACCAGCAATTATATCCATTTCAATTTTTTTTCCTCTTCTATCAGGCTTTAAAAGTCTTCCTCTTACCACATTTTGAGGTGCTGGAAATCAAGTGGAAATCCCACAGTCTCCTGCCAGAACTATTTGGATTCTGATCTTTTTGTGCCTTTTATGGGTGATGTGTCACAAATTGTCGTTGTCACGGATCAATGACACAGACTGAACTCCGTAACATGACATTCGTTACTAAGATGCTTTCCCCAACACCATTAATGTTACATCTGAGCCTCTCACAATATTGATACTGGAGAAATGCAACTATTCCCATGTTGGAGGTGATGAGCTGGGCAGAGATGGGAGGGAGATCTGCTCAAAGGCAGAGTAGGACTTGAACATAATTTTCTTAAGTCATAGGTGAGCAACCCAGTCACTGAAGTGGAAGGACACTCTTGAGAGAAGAGCATGAGAAAAAAAAAATCATGGAATTGTTGGAAAAGATCTTTCAATTTAATCAGCTGTTACCCTATAACTCCCAAGCCCACCACTAAACCGTGTCCCCAAGTACCACATCCGCACGTCCTTGTGGGATGGCAACTCCACCACTGCCCTGGGCAGCCTTCTTCCAGAATTTTTTCCTAAAATCCAATCTAAACCTCCCCTGGTACAACTTGAGGTAATTTTCTCTTATCCTGTTGCTTGTTACCTGGGAGAAGAGGTACGTTGTACCCCACCTGGCTACAACATCCTCTCCAGTGGACAGTACCAACAGCTTCTTAAAATAGATCCTCAGTTTTATTCCGTCCTTTCCTCATATACACACATTGTTGGCATTTTAAAAATATCAAATCCCATGTTTCATTTTTGTCACAAATAGGAAAATAACATTTTGAATTTACAACACACTTCTATGCTCAAGAGAGCAGGTAAAACTGATAATTGCCTTATTTCTGCTTCTGGTTTGGAATCCTAACACTAACCTTTACTTGTTAGTTAACATCAGGTATATTAAACTTTATTTTTTCTTACTAGATGATGAAATTAGGACAAAAAGGGTAAGATCTAGATTTTCACTAGACCAAATTCTCTTAACTTTTTTTTGCTCATCCTTTTATTCATCAGTCTGTGATGTGTCTCTGTCTGCGGTTGCCCATCATGCCCAGCCCCTGAAGAGAAATGGAGCTACAGATGGTTCTTTGGCAAGGTGGACTGAGAGCTCTGGTGGTTTTTGGAGAAGGCTTGAATTGCTAATTCCTCTGTCAGTGACCTGCTCTGGTGTCCTTTGTATTCAATGTCTCAGGGCAATGCACTGAACAACAGAAATAGCATCAATCACCACTTCCCCACGTTCTTGACATGCAGGAACCATTTTCTGCTGCTTTCTGGGTTGATTGCTAAAGAAACACAGAATTCTCTCAGAAATTCAGAGCACCATTATGTAACTGAATCTACCAAATGGAGCGTTTATACTGAGTTCATCATCATGGTGTCTGAGCATCTGTTGTATTTAAAATGAGAAAACAATTTAAATGCAGTGTTTAGTCAGAAAATCCTGCATGAATCCAGAAATGATGATAGACTCATCTAATAGTGGCTTTTTTCCTACATTACCCCTATTCTCTCTTAAGATACAACTTTTGTAGATGATGGACTGGGTCTGTGCCAAATAACAGCTCGCAGTGAAATTCTGCATCAGCCAAGACATAATCAACATTAAACATTTGAGCCTCAAACTTCAATTTGATCCTCACACAAAGTGAATTGCAGAGCAGTGTCATTTATTTATGTTTACCCAGCTCTTGCTCATCTGCTAACGACAAGTGACAAGAATGGTTGAGTGGCAGGTCAGCCAAAAATATCCATGTTTGGAGCAACTGGCTCAGCAATGACTCCCCTGTCAAAAACCCTCCCCGAGTCACTCAGCAACCAGCAGCCAAGGAACTCCTCTGTACCTCTGGGGCTCAGTTTGGATTCTTCCTTCCTTGCATTTCCTGCTGTGCAGAAGAGAGTACAAATGGTTGTGACACTTGCAACAGTTCCAGCAGCATTTGGATGGCAGGAATCCATCACCTCTTGCTTTTACTTTTTCAGCCTATCATTTACTTAATCTTTTGGTGCTGGCACAAAGGTGAAAGTCCTGAGAGCAAATTCTGAGATATGCACAACCAATCTGGTCTCCTCAGCCAGTAATTTGTAGTTTTTATTTTAGTCCTGGGGATGCTTAAGAGAAACATCAAGTTTTAAATACTATCTAAACTAGTCTTGTTTCCTACTTGCAAGTAAATTAAAGTAAGACTTAGGAAAGAAATCAGAGTATATATAAATATTAAAGAGAAAGACTTAATCTTCTACATTTCATTCAGGTCATTTTTTTTTTAACATTTTCTAGCTGCAGTGGTTGCATATAAACAAGGAATAAGGCTCTGTTAGAGCCTTATCAGTGTAAGATACCAGGTCAGCAGCCCAAATGGCATCTAGAAATAACTAGAGATAACTACTTCAACCCTAAAGCAGGTTATGGCAGATCCTTTTATATATATATTATATATTCATTTTTAGGAGCCATAATACATGCTGAAAGTAACTCCCCATGTGAACGAGCTACCAAGGAACCCTGGGGTTACCTGAGGGTAAGGCTCCCTGTTGAAAACCCTTTACTGCAAGTTAGTTCTTGTTACCAACTGCTCTAATGAAATGGTTAGACACCATTTGTAGCTTCAGTGATAATTCCAAGCATGCCATTATTTCCAATAAAGTAGATTCTGCAGCCAAGTGTAGTTAACCCAACTGCATTTCCACTTTACTGCATGATTATTGCATTTCTCTGCACAGCTGTCTGCTCAGAAGCAGGAGAAAAATGAGTCCTTTCCATGCATTCTTAGTCTTATTCTTTTAAGTAAAAAAATAATTCTAATATTGTTTATTTATCTAGGATACAATTGCTGGCATATAGCTATAAGTGTGGATGACAAGCCTTTCTATTAAACCAGTTCTTTATATACATTTCTTTTAAATCACAAAATAACTGTCAAAATCAGTAAAAACACAAAACAATGCACAAACCACATGTCAGCAACAGCCTAAGTAACTGCAGTTTTAATAAAGAGAACATCAAAGAGAGTCAGAGATAAAAAATTATTTCAAGCAACTGGTTTTTTGCAGTTTTTCTCCTTGGTTTAACATAGCAAAGTTAATCTTGTAACCAATTTTAATCTTAAAACTGCAGTAGTTTGCTAAAATGCAAAGTAAACTGCTGAAAGTACAGGTGATCACGTACAGTTCATGTTACCAGTGTATAAAGAAAGCAAGAGCACCTCACTGCTGTGAGCTTATACATAAAGAATAAAAGGCCGATCTGGGGATTAATTAATCAGGATGTGGGTAACACCACCTTGTCAAACACTCACATTCCACGGTTGGGTACCCTGGGCATGAGAAGATGGGTTTGTTCTTCAAAGATAAGAAAATTCCCCTGCACCACTGCCAGGGATTGGTCCAGGAAAACAAGACAGATCAGGACCACAGGTTCTGAGGAGCTGGTCCATGCTCTCACAGCTGATGCTGTGCCTTTCCACAAAGCAGGAGGTACATTTAATTTAATTTAGGACAATTTTAAAAATAGTTTTGTCAGTCACACAAATTGCACTGATCTCATACCTGTTCATGCCCACAAAATTAATGCCATAAATAACTCTTGAGTGATGCGGCATTACTGCTCTTTCCAAAGGGTTTTACAAGACCTGTAAGACCAACTATATTTTGACAGTGGAGTAACTGTTGTTGTTAATAGCTTTTAACTCAGTAAAATTATTTTCCTCACTGGGCACCCACCATGCAGAAACTACATTTCTTTTGCTGTTTTTATTAAACTTTGGATAAACAAAAATGCGTAATTATTTTCCTTAATGATATCTTAGACACTTCTTACAGGAACTCTGAATCAAAACAAACATTTAACCTGTCTTCTTGAGCAATTTCATTTGCTTTTGTTCCCTGCTGTGCTGGAAACATACTCTGCTTGCTCTCAGCGAGGTATCCCAACAGTTTATCAGGTAGCGCAGCATAATACAAATATTATGGTTACAGATGAGCTGTTCCTTGCTGCCATTTACTTCATGCTTTACCTCCCTTGTCATTTACAAATCAAAAATGTTTATGTACTCAATTATAACTCTTCAAGTGAGAATGAAGGGTATTCTATTATTCCCAAGAGGACTGTGGAAAAATGTGTGTGAAGTACTGCAACATTCTAAATTCCCTGAGTTTCCTATTGCTCCATGTTTGGCTGCAGCAGAACATGGGCAGTCTTGAGAGGCTAAGAAGTTCTGGTTCTGGTCCAATGCACATTCTTGGGTGATGGAACAAGGCCATATTCTGGTTTTTCACCAGCTAAAAGAGAGTAATTAATCTTAATTCTCTTCTTTTTCCTGCAAAATAGAACTGTAACTGGAGGAAAACAAAGCTATCAGTTATTCTGTGGCAAATTAATCTTAAAGGGGGGATCTTCCAAAGTAAATCAATGGGTTAGAACAAGATTCTGTATTGTCTTTGAGCCCTGAAACCCAACCTAAACTCAAAGGGTGCTTTCAGCATTGTAAGTCTGCTCTTGTTGTGATGTGCTTTTAATACAGTGTCATCATTTGAAAAGTGAGATTTTCATATATGAGCAATTTTACTTATGTGGCTTCACCTTTGTGGAAGACTCCAGTAATATTTTATACAGACCAAAAGTTTACAAGTATTTCAGGCAACTTAAAAGAAATTCTTCTCAGAGGGAATTTAATAGGGGATTATGTTTTTTATCCTGTTGTATTCTGTGTTTAAGACACTTGTTCATTTGAATCTTTCAAAATTAGCCTGTTCCATGTGAGAAACTTTGAAAATGATGTCTCCTTGGATGGTCAACCTTTTTTTAAAAAAAGATAAACCTAATGAATTTAACCATGGTACCATGGAAACAGCTTTAAAATTAATTTGGGTACAAGGAAGAAGGATACAATTCCAACACAGAGAAAGTGACAGGTTTGAGAAGAAAAAAAAAGTCTCTCTTCATTAGGCACTAAGACCTTTGTTTGGGACAAATATCCTGTATGTGGTTGTATATAGCTGAGGGGTTTTATTTCCATAAGTTCCATCAGTCAAAACAAGAGTTTGATGTTGACTCAGGTTTCCTGGGTGAAAGGAGAACTTGGCCCTTGCCTTTACCCACTTCTGCACTCAGCATTTTGGTTTGTTATGTAAAATGAGTTTATCTAATTCATTGTTATTCTGGGACTTTGTACAAAAGAAGGTCTAGTCTAAAGCAGATGTCATCACTTATTTCCTTGATAATTCACAAGTTATTTTGGCTGCCAGGGTGAAGAGTTGTACGTAAAAAGAAAAATATGTGACCAAGCCAAAAAATTTCAGTGAGTGCACGGTCCCCAGAAAAGTGGTGTTACTGAAATTCAGTAGTACCACAAATGATGACTAACAAGCATTGTAACTCCTGTGTGCTGTAGAGTAAATGCCATCATTAATTCTTTATGAGACCTTCACTTGTCCTGCTTTCTGACTGTCAGAATTTGGTAGAGGACTCCACTTGCTCCTTTGACATTTTCACTTTTTCACTGCAGTTTGATTTGTTTGCTTGCCTTAAAAAAATGCCAACTGGGTAGACTGTAGAAAAAACAACCAATAGTTCCCAACTGACACAGGACTAAAGTAATTGAAATTAACACATCATAGCAGTACTTTTGACCCTCACCTGATTTTTTTGGTCTGTGAACTGCTGGCTGTAAATAGCAAAGCTACGCACCAAAAATCTTGTGATCTTACCAATGCAAATTTTCTCTTTCAGAATTTCCATTGCCCCTTTTTACATCAATGTCCAAGCACTAAAACAGCATCACAAAGGGATTTGGGGGGTGGTGAGAGGACAATGCCTAGGGGACTTTTATATAAAGCTTATGAGTTCAGATTCTGAGTAATTTACTTACAAGAAGAATACATTTTGCAGCCAGGGCAGAATGTGGGAAATAGAACTGTTTGAACACGTCATTTATTTCTCACCTTAGCTTGGACTGAGATAATAATGGTGTAGGTTACATATAACTTGGGATGCTGCTATAATTCAGATCAGCACACGAATTGGTGGACTTAGGTTTTTGAGTGGCAAAGTGAGGTTTAGTCTGTGTAACTCGATTGTGCACAGCAGATCCTGTAGGGACATCATTCCTGCAGAAAACTCCTCACCTTTGTGTTTCACTACTGAATAACCAGATCTCACGTTCATCCAAAAGACAATGTCACCAATGCAGGCATTGAACCCTGTTTCAGTGAGGTTTAGGGGTTGTTTTTTTCCCTCATTATAAACATGGGCAGCACATTATAATGACATTTCTTTACTGGCACTCTTAGTCTTGGACCATTTGTACAGTTACAAAGATTACCAGATATAAACCAAATTAATCCCGATCTTGTTCACAGGATGAAAGTCCAGGAATTTCTCTGGACAGCCTTTAGAATTATCAGCACATGAAAGACAGACCTGATTTTAAAATGTGAACATCAGGCTGCTGAAATTCTGACAATGGCAGAACAAGAACCTTCCTTTTCTAATTGACATCTGAAAACTAAGAAAGATCCTTAGGCTAAATAAAGCTGACTAGACTTTCATCTGTTCAGAAGTATTTAACTGCCACCGGAGTTCATTACATTTGTTCATCTTTTTTTTAAAAAAAGCTACAAATTGCAATGTAAATGGTAGCAGTGGCTGGTGATCCCAGCCAAATCAAATACCGAGGTTCTGGGCAAGATATTTACATAGCAGTGAGAGAAGGGAACTGTGCCTTTGTAATTTAAAAGTTCCAGCAAGTCATAAAACTAAAAAGCAGAAGGAAAGCTGCAGGAGCTAAGGAGAACCTGGTTAACAATAATATAGTAACTGCTTACCTGTAGGAGCCTTTGTTACCAAGTTTGCAGAATCTGGGGCCAACGAATATCAGTATTTTGAATTCTGCAAGTGCTGGTTTTAACAGTTCCAAACTCATATCCCATATGTTTCCTCAAATATTTCAACCCCTGATTCCTCTGTGCTTGGCTTGAGGCTGCAGAGTACAGATTACTTGGTGCCCATGGCAAGTGCTGCTGGAACAGGGAAATGATGTCAGCCCCTGCAGTGCAATCTGTAACTGGATGTGGGTGAATTCACTGGCTGGCAATTCAGAAGAAGACACGCTGCTGCTGTACCAGTTGGAGCCAGAGGGTGACTGAAATTATTAAAATCACACATGCTGCAAATGCCTGAAAAATTACCCTGCTACAAAGTACCCAAAGCAGAGATGGAATCCTGATGCAAACTGAGGGGTGTGTGGGGAGTATTTGCAAATGCTGTATGGGATGATTTGCCGCTGGTTAATTGTAATCCTTCCCTTCACCCTTTTCTAGGTTCAGCTGATCCACTATAACCATGAGCTGTACACAAATGTCACAGAAGCTGCAAAGAGTCCTAATGGGTTGGTGGTAGTTTCCATATTTATGAAAGTAAGTATTCAGTACTACAGATTCCTAATATATAGACAGTAAACTTTTCCCTGAACTGTAAATGTAGGAGTTAGACTCCTCATTATGCTACAGCAATGCCCAGAGGCTCTGATCTGGAATCCAGAGACAGCTTCATCCTGAACTGAGCACACCATCTCTGCTCCAAAGCTTTTCCAATAGAAGGGAAATTAAAAGGGATAAGGGGGGAAAAAATCCCTTACACCACAAACATCACTCTTAACACTTTTAATGGGTATGACAGAAGTTACTAGCTTTGCAGATTTTGTGTTTCTTCATGAAGTGTTATTCATCCAGTCTCTTCTAGTAGGTTGAGGCCCTGGGAAAGAGGGCATATCATGCTGATGTGTCAAAGCCAGCAAAATCAGTTTTTCTCAGTGTTATTTAAAACATCTTAAACTATCAAAACTGAAAGAACGTTAAAGTAGAACTTCTAATATCTTCCATTTCACAGAACTACAAAGACATGTGAATATTTTATTTAGTCTCCATCCCGTTGCATTCAAGGTACATATTTATGTCTATAATTTATAGCGATCTAACACTGAACTCAGGACTTCATGGTTTTCTCAAACCTCTTTAATTACATTGGAGAAACCTTTTCTCTAATTTTATATAAAGAATGTATTTCTCCCCTCCAAATATTGTTAATATTCTGCCATTATGTAGCTCTGTTCATCAGTCTAAAAAAGTGTGTATTTCTGAGTAATGCTGAAATTCACCTCATCACACCTTAGGTATGGGATATCTATAGTTCCCCTTAGTACTCTAATCCCATTTCATAAAGCTCCTAACAAAGCATTAGCCTCAGAATTAAAGTATGCATTTCACAGAGCACACCGAATAATTAGATATAAAAGGACAATTTTCACACAGATCTAATATTTAAGAAAGATATTTAGGCTACCCTTTTTTTTTTTTAATCCAAAATGTATTGTATTATGACCCAAAAAACTGACTTGAATTCATGAAAAAGGGAAAAATTAAAGAGAAGACAGAGAGATTGTTGTCAATATTTAGAAGTACCTGCAGGGAGGTGTCAGAGGATGGACCAGGCTCTGCTCGGGGCTGCTGAGCAACAGGGAAGAGGCAACAAGGGGGCAGAATCTGATACGTGGGAAATTCCACCTGAACATGAGCTGTTACCTCATATGTTACCCAGACATAAACCAGAAGAAGAGAGCTTTAATTTGCAATTAAAATAGTCTGATGCAAGGAAATTATATTTATTAATAAATAAAATAATAGAATACTAATTAAAATCCTGGCTAGCATATCAACCACCTGCAAATTCCATCAAAGCTGTTGGAGAAGAATCCTGTGCTCATGCTTTTATTCAGGCAGTAATTTCTGTTCACCCTGTTCTCCCATCCCTGTGTTTTATTTATTTTACCAACTTTCTATCAAGCTTCATTAGAAAAACAACTAAGTAATTATTTCCTTCTCCCATAACAGTGAAAAAAAGGCAGAACCCAGTTGGAGGAGTATCAGAGAGTGAGGGTGTGTGTGCACACGTGGAAGAGCTGCAGTTCTGGCAAGGAAATGTTTGTGAGAAGATTTTGACGTTATCCATTTTCTCTTCTGTAGGTATCTGAATCATCAAATCCATTTCTAAATCGTATGCTTAACAGAGACACCATAACGAGAATAACATATAAGAGTAAGTTTCTTTTCATTTCCTCTGGTAAGAGCTGTATTCTTTCAGTATCAGATAACACATTTAGTGATCTTGAAATAAGAGGCACTTTATTATGGGCAGAAATTCCAGGTTTGCATTGCCAGCAACTCTACAAGATAAACTCAAGAATGTGAAAAATCTCGTTCGGTCATCACTTTATCAAATGAATTTTGAATTTCAAAGTCTGTTTTATGTCTGAAGGTGCAACAGATTAATGAAATTATATTTGACACATACATATACTGTATTCACACAGAATGCTCAGGAGAAACTGCCTACTGTTAGCAATAAAAGGGATGTGTGGAGCAGCCGAGATTATATCGAATCTGGTTATGTCAAGATGCTGCACCATTAACTGGATTTAGTATTCATCAGTGTTTTCTTTTTGTACAGAAAAGTTAGAACATTCCTATTCAACAACTGCTGCATTTAACTGATACAGAAAGAGGTCATTAACATAGCTTGTATATTTGTTGTATTCACATTTGGAAAGCCTTAAACTGATGATCCTCAATAATTCCATGTTCGTATATTGACCTTGTGGAAAACTGGAGCTTAATTAAGATATTTTAGAGAGAGTAATGAAAAGTATGTGTAACAAATTAAACCTCTTCTCCTGAAAACCTCATTTCCTTTGTCAAATATTCCAAGCTGCCATGAAGTTCTTAAGTTCAACAACACCAGAATTTAACTTTCAGAAAGTACACAGCGAACTGACAACACAAATAGTTCCTTGTCCTCTCCTACAACACACATACCTTTCACCCCACTGATGTTTCTCTGATTTTACCTGACAGTTAACAAATCTTGTTACATCTTTGGTCCAAATAAGAGGCTTCTATGATGATAAAACTCAGTTCTCTACAATACCTATGGAAAGGAAGGCAACAGAGGGTTCTCCTCAGAATGTTTTTTCCGGATTGTTCTATCAGTGTCAAATGCCATCTTCTCTGCATGGAAGAAGCAGATCAGTCCCACTTTTAAACTGCTTGTCTTGATTCCTTGCAAAATCACAACAATGCTGTTCTGCAAGAGCTTCCTGCCTACCAGCACTGCTGCAGCATCCTGGAAACAGGGAATTATTGTTAAAGCTATGTGTGCTTTTTCCAGCTCTTTCACCCACAAATTCCATATTCCCAGCTTCTGTCTGGGGATCAACCACATGTTCTCCCATGGGGCCACACCTTCCCAATACCAAATATTTCATTTGGATGCTGCATTTACAGTGAGAACTACTCCTCTCTGGAGTTGTCAGCATCCCACAACCTCCCATTGCTTGTTTTGTCTCCATACAAGGGAAAGACAATTCCAGTCACATCTAACTTGGGTTTACTACATGAAATTTCGCATGAAGATGAGCACACGAAACACAGGCTGGAAAAGCAGTGATTAACAGAATTGCTTTAATTTGTAACCACTGTTTTTGCTAAGTTTATCTGTTCAAATTAAACCCCTGGTAGGCACACAATGCACACAATATTCCACAGGGCATTGGGTTACTTACTGTAGTAACAAGTATTGACTGGGAATTTTTAGTGTAAATTGGAAACGTGGAAGTGTTATTGAAAGTAATTTTGCAGTTGTCTTGCATGATGGATTATAGCATCATTGCTGAAAACTAATTTTACCTCTTACACTGCAAGGATTTCTAGTGTGCCTTTAGCAGCTGGAGTTTTTCAGCTTCTGCTTTACGGCTCCACTCCTGAAGTCAGTACTCAGCACGGTGCTGACAAAATGCCCAGGCCCAGTGTGCTCAAGAGGAGTGTGGAGGGAATGATAAATGGAACACTGGTTCAGAGTCAGGACAGTTCATAACATAAATAAAGGTGGTTTTTTTGTTTAAAGAACAGCAACAACATTAAGTGCTATCTCTCCTGCTGCATGAAATTTCCACAGGCAAAATGCATTAAAAGGGAAATTTCTACCCTTAGATATTAATGGCTACAGTGAAGTAAAGTGGACCCCAAGGAATTTTTGAGGAGATTTTAAATGCTTATTTTATTCTGTTATCGCAGCCCAAAGAATCTACTGTGAGCAAGCTGAAACAAGGGTTCTTTCAAGCAGCCTTTAGTCAGAAGCTGTGTGGATCTCTCAAAAGCTGTATTATTCCTTGTTAAGTCTGCCATTTGAGGGGATAAGTTAGTTTTCTTTCAAAACAGTTATGCTACATGAGCTTTCACCCAGTGTTTGCTTAACATAGGAAAAAAAAAGTAACTTTTTAGATTCACAAAACTCCTCATAAAAATTTGGTCTTGTCATTGTCTGGTAAGCAGAGAAACTGAGGATCTCTACATTCCTTACCCTGTAAATCTAACCTAGATCCTCTTCTGGATTATCATGATATGAACTTTAAAATCAAATGTACCTTCCTCCACTCAATTCCCTATAACAAGCATTATTATAAAGAGAACATACAAGAATTTGCTGTGAAAGCCAACCCCATACATTTATTACAAATCTAGGGATAAAAGGATTTCCATAATTTCCTAAGTAAATTGTCAGAGTCAAGGCCTTTATGTAAATGAGTGTGAAATCTAATTAAATCTAATTTGTCGAGAGAACAGTTCCTGAGTTTGGAAATCACCCTAAGGTACCAGCAGATCAAGAGAAACAGATTGTGGGCTGTAGATAGGAATGATGCAGAGGACCTAGGAAAGGCTGGATGGGTTTAGGAAAAGAAGTTTGTCACTGGCAGGAGATCACATGTAGTGATTTTGAGCATTTTGAACATATTTGCAGTAAATATAAGCAAGACTTTGAAGTGCTGCAGTCTGGTGTTAATACTGACCCACCACGACTGCTTCAGCTCCGGAGCAGGAAACCCTTACCAAGATGTGGGAAAGGGCAGACCTGTTCATGGGAATAATGTTGGCAACCAAATCCTTATTGTGTAGTCTTCTCTCATAGAGTCATCTGACTTCCCATGGGAATGTAACTCATATACAGGCATTAATAGGTACTGCTTTTTCTTGGACAAACTCTTGTTTCATTCACCCCTATCTTCCACTTTCCTGAAGTGGTATTTTCCTCCAGTTTTCCATATCGATATCCCTCATCTGTATTAATCTTCAGTTAGCTTTCCATCTCCTAGTAAACATTTCAGGGCAAATTCTGCCTGGTTTAAATCATTTTAGCCCAGCTGAAGCCAATATGGCTGTGAGAAAACAGATCTGGTCCTTAGGGATCTCTTCTGCCTGACTCTGTGCCACTTGGTGCTAAACACACCATGCTCCATGGCTTATAAATAATGAACAGGATGTTCATGTGGGAAAGGGAAAAGTGTGCGATGACTCATGAAAACAGGCGCTGGCATGAAAAAAATCCATCCCTTCTCTTCTGATGCAATTCTAGCAAAATTACCAGTGCACTGCAAATAATGTTTTTAATGAATAGGACACAGATGTATTCAGTCGTCTCTACCTGTTCAAATATAACTGTGTTTTGACAGTGTTTTCATGCTTCTGTCAGGAAAATTTGGGTTTAGAAAGAGGCTATCACAGGCCATGGGCCAGTGAAGCCTGGGCATATTAAAACAGGTGACAGTCAGCCACCTACCAGACGCTAATGGCACTTTCCCCTCTGCTTGAGGATCCAGCCAGCCATGCAGCAGGAAAATCACCCTGGCTCAAGCTGCAGGGACAGGGCAGAGGGCTCTATTTTTGACAAACATGAGAGAACATGCCAAGATTTTATTTTGTAAAATAACAAACACATTTAAAATATGAAATAACAGCAAGGCTCTGGTCAATGAGGCAGGAACATTACACTCTCACCCTGACACTTTAACTGATGCTGTAGCTGCCAATATTGCTGCCCCAAAACCCTGTACCATGTTGACTGTGCTGTGTTAAAAGAAAAAACAAGGTCATATTTGCTCTGCCTGTTTTCTTTGATTTTCTGTTGCCCAAGACAATAGTCTGCAGCCTTTCTTTTCTTTCCATTAGATTGTACGAGACAAGTCTTTTGCTCATCTAAGTTTTGTCCTTCAGATACAATATGTTAAATTCAAGTTAAATTATGCCTTTCTTTTTTAGCTCTTACACATTTCCTTGATCATTTGGATTTCTCTGCAAATCAAGGCCAGCCCTTGTTGAGCACTGAAAGAGGGAATGCACCTCAGTGTGCAATTTCCTTGCCTGCATTTTAATGTTCCCTCTGCAAATGAACCAAATTGGAGACACCACACAGGAGTGAAAGGGTTTGAAGAGATCTCACAATGTTACAACTCATAACCACCCCGGCTTTCTCCGAGACACACACAAGCAGCAGTGTATCAGTAATAAAAGATGTTTATCCCTGAGTGGATGAACTCGTACAGCCTAAGATTTGGCAGGAAAATCTGAGTTTTAGCTTTGACAGCACTGCCAAAAGTACTGTAGGGCCAGCATTACCCAAGGGAAATAGTGCAGGTAGTACAGGAAACACTGAGGAACTCTGATGGATTTTGAAAGATAGAACCGTATCTCATTATATTTTGGTACATATCCACAAAATAAATGCTGTTGGAGAGGAATACACCTCATTAATTCCCAGGGAACCTTACAATAAAGGCAGGGACCCTGGTGCTGCTTCCCAGCAAGCTTTCCACCCGGAGCTGAGCTTTCTGAGGGAGCTGGCACTGCACCCACCCCACTGTACACATGCAAGGCCAGGAGGTTTAATGGAGCAGCTTTATTATCACACATTCACTGCAACTTCCTCTCATGCCAGAAGGACAATTAAGTTTTAACTCTCTTCGCCTTCCCAAGGCTTTGTTGAGCAAAAATTGTTAATCACCCCAAAAGATGGAAAGTCAGCATTCTCCAAAGGCTTCTGCCTCTCAATCAATAACTGCAACTGCAAGAAGCCTTTGACTCCAGTCCCTAAATGTGATTCAGAATTCCCCTGTGAGAGCCCGTGCTCAGCTCTCAATGTGTGAATGTGAACCTCAGTGCAGCTCCACCCAGCAGTGTCAGGGATGCTACTTGTGTTACTTGTTCTTGTCTAATCTGCTGGAGCATACAGAAATGTGCATCTGTTAAACTTCATTCTTTGGTAAAACTGAACATCATGTTCTGGAACTAGGAGACATGAAGGGGGGGGGGAGGGTTTGTTTGTTTTTGTTGTTTTGGGTTTGGGGTTTTTTTGTGATGCTACTGTTCTACTTGATTTGTTTTCCTCCTTTGTTCTCCAGATGATGCATATTTACTACAGGGGCTTAATATTGAGGAACTTTATCCAGAGACATCTAGTTTCATTACATATGATGGGTCAATGACAATTCCGCCCTGCTATGAAACAGCAAGCTGGATAATAATGAACAAACCTGTCTACATAACAAGGATGCAGGTAAAGCAATTTACAAATTACTCAATCTAGGATAGGTACAAAATAATATTTTAAACATAATATTTATAGCTTTACATAAAAAATGAGATTCAAGCCTTGTGCTGTAGGGATCTCTGCATGCAATTTATACAGTTTGCAAAAGCATCGAAGAGGTTTTTTTTCAAATTAAAAATCTTAACTGTTTAGAGTTCCGTCAGTATCTATATACACAAACTTTGAGGGGGGGCCCTGTTTTCAGTGAGGGTTTGAAACAAGTGGTTTCCAGCAGTCTGTTCACAGCTGCATTATTCTGTGATGCTGTGAACTGTTACTTGGGGACTCTAAAACAAGTACAGCAGTGTTGTACAAACGTAACTGAGGTTATTAAGGATAACAGAGGCCATTCCTAGGTCTGAATAAATACATGTTGATAGCACATTAATGTGACAGAGATACAGTATCTGGAGCCTTCTGGAAATAAAATAAGCTGATGCTTTCTGGTATAGAATGAAATTACAGGATATACACCACAAATATTGTTGGAAAAATCACATTGACATATTGAAGCCCCTGTTAGAGAGAAGCAGAAGAAATTATGCAAGAGAAAACACATTTCACATCCAAAAGGAAGCTGTTGAGGAAACACATCAGTGGAAAAGTCTCCAAAACTACATTTCTGTACAGCTCGCTTACAATCCAATGCCTGGCATCAGAAAACAGCAAATTTAACACTTTGCCCTCTTCTCCAGAGTTCCCTTCAGTGAGTTGCCTAAAGAGCTGTGAGATGAACTAAAACCTCCTCTCTTGCGTGCTGGAACCCCAAGGAATACTTGAACCACCATCTGCCTGCCCCACGCAGGCAGCAGAAGAAATCTGGCCTGAGAAATGAAATGAGGAACAAGAAAACAACCCCAAATATCACTTTGGGTTTTAAAATCATATTAATATTGTAAATAAGATGACTTTTAAAAGCCTGAGATGTTTTATTTTTGTGATATTCCTTGTGTCCAGTTTAGTCTGGAGGCAGAAAAAGCACTTTGTTTCTTTTGTAAACTGGTGATTTGGGAGAACAACACAGCTAAGCACAGGCAAAAATGCTGAGTATTGTGAACTTTTCAAACACAGGACCTGAATATTTTCCTGCAAGCAACATTTTTAGGTAGAACCTTAATGTGCAAAGTAAGGATTAGAATATTTCCAGTCTGTGCTGCTACCTATAGGTTATAACCTCATGATACTTGCTCCTTGTCATGCTTTAATGGTTATTTATATCCTCCATTATTAGTGCTGCAAATGGATTTTGTGGAAACTTACTAATTATGTTGTGTACTCAGACTGAAAGAGCAATGCCCAGCTCAAGTTTTTCCTAGAAGCTGCTAAAACTTCCAGTACATAAAACCCATCTACTGGATTTCCCAATTAAATGCCATAAACTAACCTCTTAAATTGTACACTGATGGGGAAGATACTTTCTTTTTATATCTTTAAACCAAAATATTGAGGATTTCTGGTTTGTAACTTGAAACTTCTTTTTCCCTCTCTGATTTTGGTTGACTTGAATCAATTATGAGTTGCATAGTCACTATAACAGCCATTTCTGCCAACCAGTGCTGGATGCACAGGATGATTCAGTAATTCCCTCTGTGCTGTGAAACCATCTCAGAAGAAGGCCAGAGTCTGCTGTAGGAACACTCACAGTCACAGCACAGACAGTATCATGACAGACCTGTCAGCAGAGAGAGGCTCTCACTTTTTAACATCATTAATTTCACGACTTCAGCAGCATCACTGTCAGTTTTCCTTCCCATCCTGCCTGCCCCTACCTGGTTCTTGAGTAACAACAACCAAAGCTCTGGCTTCTCAGCTGAAAGCTACAGCGATTCAGGAAATTAGCTCTTGTCATTCATCAAGTTCATTTGCTTTGCACCAGCTGCTGCCATCCAGCGCTGTGGATTCCGTTTGTTTCCTGCTCACCCAAGGACACCTCAATACTATTTTCATTGGCTCCCCACAAAACTGGTTACTCTTGTTTAAAATGGGGGTCAGAAACAGGAGCACACAAAGAATGGTTTTAAGTTACCTCTGACTACAAACTGTCAGCGTTAACTTAAATTCTGTTTTACTGAAATTCTGCTTTACTTCCAAATATTAACTTACCTATTTATAGTGTTGTATGTTGTTTACTTACAGGAAAGACCAATACTAAAAACCCCTTGTTTTGTGTTTATAGATGCATTCTTTACGACTGCTAAGCCAGAATCAACCATCACAGATATTTCTGAGCATGAGCGACAATTTCAGACCAGTCCAGCCTCTCAACAATCGATGTATCCGAACCAATATCAACTTTAGTTTACAGGGAAAAGATTGTCCAAACAATAGAGCACAGAAACTACAGTATAGAGGTACGTTCCACCTCCAGAATAACCCCTTCCATGCTTGCACTGAGCTCCTTTCTTTGAGAAATCCAAGGGCATGACAAAGCACACAAATAAAAACACATAAAACTCCAGATCTAGGGGAATAACTGTGTCAGTCAAATGCCACACACTTGAAATAGATGAGGAAATGTGCAGGAAAAGCATGACAAAAAATAGCCTGGGACATCTAATATGTTTTTAGAAGCAAATAGGACAGGCCCTTGGTTTTTTAGCCTCATTTTAAAGTCTTCTCACCTTAAAAAGTGCATTTTGCTCTGGTTTACTCACCCACAAGGGGGGGGATGAGCTAGTCTTTATGACAACTGATCTCAAACAAAATTAATAATTTATAAGACTTAATTTCACTTTCGAGGTGCACCACCATAACAAACACCTAAATTGCTACATGTAGTGTCAAGCATTGATATTAAACAATGAAGCAGCTCAGTCACCTGCAGTTAGAGTTTTACAATGCCACAGCTGTGGCTCACAACTGAGCTCTAATGTGTCTCATGCATCTTTGAGCCCATGCACACAACTGTACTGGCTGAAATAATGGTATTGAAGTGCCCTCCCAGCGGTAATATCATCATTATGAAGGAGTAGCACTGAAGGCTGGAAAAGAAAGGACATTTTCAGCAGCAAGGCAGATGACTGTGTTGCAATACTTCAAAGAAACAGTCATTCAGACAATTCTTTTCTAGAAAGAGGAGGAAGCTGAACCTCCTGGCTTTTTTAAGCCATTTTGCCTAAGTGCCTAACACAGTGCTAAATAATTTGATTCACAGTGTTAAACCAGTTTCATATTTGGAGTTTATTAAAGCATAATGGTTTTTGTTTGTTTCTCTTCCAGTAAATGAATGGCTCCTCAAGTAAGTGAGACAGAGCAGGCAAAACCCAAATCCTCAGTGGAATGCTCCTTCTGGGAATTGACATCATCTACAATGCACCCAACCTCCCTCTCTGGGCTCACGTGCACCACGTGCTGTGGGAAAAGAGCTGCCGTGCTGGAAAACTCCTCAAAATCCATTCATACGATCGGTGGCCATTTAAAAAACAAACAAACAAACAAACAAACAACAAAAAAACCAAATCAGTATTACATTAAATGTGATTACAATTTTCCTGAACTAATTTAGAGTCACACAGAAAGACTTTTCAGCCTTTGTACATATGAAATTAATTCTTCCTCTGCTCCCCCCCTCCCCCAATTGAAAAAAAAAAAAAAAGAAAAAAAAAAAAAGAAAAAAGGTGGCTCGGTACAGCATCAAAGTGGAGTTGTGTTCTGTGTGCCAAGTAATCCTTGGAAAGCTCTCATTATTTCACTGTCATTAATGGATACTGACAAGACAGAACAAGACTACTGTAAAGGAAACCTATTTCTAGGTTATGATCTTTCTGTTAATTTAATTTAAAAAGGGACAGACTTTGAGAGATAAGTATTGTAAATATATCACTGCAGAATATAAAGGAAATTGAAATATTTCCCTCTGTCACAAATCTGTAGTAGGATTTGGCAAAATCAGAATTGATCCATTTTCTGTTTCTTGTTTTACAACAGATCATACATTGTGTTGGTTACAAGTAACAGCTCAATAAATGTGTTTAACAATTTAGTAAAGTTGCTTTGATTTCTTTTTTCCTTTCTGAAATAATAACCCTCTACCACTTGTGGATGCATTATTTGTGTTTTTCTTTTTTTTCTTTTTTTTTTTTACTTCATTTCTTTCTTTGCAGCCCATTTAAGTGAGTTAATGACAATTGGGAATGCACTTAGAGGTGGTATAACTTTAACTCCACTTTATGGTCCATCATTAACAGGAACTGGGCTCAGAAGCAGAAAGCAGTTGAAACATATCTCAGTTTAAAATTGCCATTTTCCTTGCTGAAGCCATTATTGGGACAAACATTCAATCCTGTAAATTGGTGGTGAAAGGGATACTTTTTCTTCACAGATAAAGCAGGAGCTGACCAAGTAAAAGCAAATGCCTTTTTTCTAGTTTATAATGGTCATTCACTGTGTTTGGTTACTGTCAAGAACTCAATAAACGTGTTTAACAAGTTCACACAGCGCATGTTTGACCTTCTTGAATATTGAGGGATTTTTCAGGCTGGTTTTCTTTTCAGTGTGGAGAGGGGTCAGGCCTCCTGATACCCCATCCCTGATGCTCACTTTGTACCACATTTAAGTTCACAGAAAGCAAAATGAAGCCAGAAAATGCTCCAGCAGCAAGGAAGTGTTTACACCAAATGGAAGAGCAGGCACTATACGAAGTGTGAGGTAACTGCCAGGGAGTTTTAATGTGACAACAATGTTACTTTATCTGTGCCTGAAGAGAACAGTGCAAGGAGCACCTGACAGGAAAGTCCAGGGTCTGTGTGGTTTGGAAAGATTACAGCTTGTAAAGTGAGAACAGGCCAGGACTGGCATTCAGGGGACTGTCAGGGTGGAGATGGAAAACTGAGAGGAATCCAAAATTGTCCGCAGTTGGGTTGCTCAGTGCAAGGTGCAGGGAAGGCTCTGGTGAGAAGCGCTGGCACAAAGGTGCCCTGTCTGCAGCGGGTCTTGGGCTGGTGACCCTGACCTAGAATCCTCTTAGCACAAGTATAATACTTGATCCTCAAGTTATTTCATTCCCAGGATCCTGTTAGCACACATATAAATTACTTGATCCTCAAGGTATTTAATTTCCAGGATCCTGTTTACGTATCTGTAATATACTTGATCCTCGAGTTATTTCATTTTAAGCGTTTCCAATGACTTCCAACACCGTGCAGTAATCTGAAAAATCCACAACACGACAGAAATGTCACACAGCAAGTACTACACTGTCAAATTCTGTAATTGAAAACAGCAAAATTACCACCTTAGCTTTACCTAGCTAATAAAGAACTGAAAAACAATGGAAGTCACATGCCTTCAATATGTTTGAGTGATCTATATATAACTTATAAACTTGTTTCTCCTACTTATTTGGGTTCTTTTAAGCTTCGCTTAGGGTGCAGAGTAAAGTTACTGAGAGCATAAAATGCACAATGCATTAATCTATATTTGGACAAATATCCAGCAGTTGTTGGTCCAAGTTTTTCAGTGACAGAAGGTAAGGAAGATAAGCCAGGCCTCCATTATAAAGCTTTTAATAAGTAATAAACCCTATTTTCTATTTTACTGAAAGCTGATTGAAGGGATTTAAGGGGAGGTAGACACATGATAGAAGGGACTAGCCCTAGGAAGGAATCATGCTGTACTTTGGATTAGGCTGCAATATAGGAGCCCTGCAAATTGAGAAAGGGAGCAATCATACTGGGACACCACAAGTATATTTGTCAACATTTCTAACTCCATTTTGTGAGTGTATCTTGCCATGAATTGCCTAGGTTTTTGTTTTAGTCGTAGATTACAGCAGAAATAGACCCAAATAAAATTTAGGATTAAGTGTTCTGCCCAAATAAAATTTAGAATTAAGTGTTTTGCCATTTAGACATCTAGCCCCAGTTGTTCAGATCAGGCATGGAGCTCTGTCAGGAGACTCTGAGGAGCCAGAGAAAGCCACATCTTATCACAAAGCCTTTAAGCAAAAAGATAAAAGTTCCAGGATCAAACAGCTGACACAGGCTGGGAGTTCAGAGCCCACACAACACCTGCCCAGGGTAATGCCTCCAACCTGAGCACTTTGTCTGCAGTGCTCAGCAGAGTCTGGCTGCACACAGAGCCCAATACTCTTAGGAAGGGCTGAATGTGGCCTCATTGCCTGAGCCATTCAGATCAGGACTGGGATTTTTTGCTTGTGATGAGGCTCAGCACAGACGGGAGGTACCTGGCAGGTGATGCACTCATGGCAGCCTGTGGTGTTGACCTCGATGAACAGTCAACACCACAGGCAGGACCAGGTATTCATGCCATGATGATAACAGATATTAAGAACCTAATAATGGGAGGAAATGCTCAGATCTGTCCACTCACAGTGAAGAACATGCTATCAAAACAGGTACCAAACTATCAAGCTCATCTGATGATAAAAGACATGAGAAGATTCAAATTTACAACACTCCAAAACCCTCTGCTTCAAGTAGCAGTCAAAAAAATGTAATAGCCAAGTTTTATAAGCTCATTTTTTCCTTTAACCAAAAATATATTCCTATGCAGAAAATCAGAACTAAAAGAGATCTGTGGGATGAAAGCAGAAAGCACAGGCCTTCAGCATAACAGTACCTACAGGTACCACACATCTGTCCTTCCACCTTCCTGTTCCAGCCTTGAACGCTGAAGCAGCAAGGAAACAGATCGAGGATGTACCTCGAAGCTTGGTACTTGTTATTATAGAACAAGCTCCTATAAAACAAAAAAACATCCTTTCTTACCATTTAAAACCTCTCACTTTCCTATCAAGCAGGTACTCGGAAAGAAGAGGGGTACCACCGTCCCTGCCCGGCTCCGTGGGGTCCCGCGTGCCCCCACAGGCGCACGGGTGGGTTCTGTGTTGCAGTCGGTAGCAAAGAGTCGAGAAGGGCGTTTGTGTGCGTTCCGCCAGGAGCATCTACTGCTGCTACACTGCCAAAGGTTACACGGGCAAATACCAACGTGATCCCGAAGCTCACACTTTTATCCGGGGGTGGGGAAAAGGCAGGACCAGGGAACGGGGACCAATGGGGAGCTCTGGGGGAGTGATGAGGGGTAGAGGCCAACGGCCAACTGGGGAATCCAAACTGGGATAGATTAACACAACAGAACAAGCATCCTGGGAGAAGCCTTTTTGGCCACCCTAACATGAAGTGGTTCTTGTGGTACTGGGGACTTGTACTGAAAACTCTGTGTCCCTTGTAATGAATGTTCACCAGCCAGCACAGAGGGCCAATGGAAATTGTGCTGAAAAATTGAGACCTGAGATCACAACACCAGGAACAAAGACACGTGAGGGTGTGCAAGGTTGTACTCCCTGTACTGATCCAAACACTCAAATACAGACAAGGAACTCAATCAAAAGAATTTGGTCTGCAAAGATCAGAACAACTTCAAAGTCAGCAAACTCTTGTTTCTTTGAATAGCACTGCTTGCTCTGAGTGTTCCACATCTTGGCCTTAAGAAATGCCAACACTAATTGCTGCTCATGTGACATTAGTTTGTCAGGCACCAGAGACATTGGGAGCCTGGTGGAAATCATTTTTAAGTACTTTGTATGTCAAACAGTAGGATCTTTCAAGACATTTATTATAAAACAAAGAAAAAAACCCAGGATAATACTTCAGAATCCTTCCTGCTTCTGACAGACCCTGCCTTTGCTCTCCCTATTTTCATTTTCTGGGGATTTCACTCCTTGTTACTTCCACCAGTACCCTCCTCTTACAAAAGCAGCTCTGAGGAATGCAGTAAAGGTTTATCCCACAGAAGCACAGTGCTGCCATGAATATATGAGAATTGGCAATTTTCTTGATATACTATTGCTGGATACACACTATCTGCTGGAATCAACACATTTCAGCAGCCATTAAAAAAATTCAAGTAATTATATAAAATAAGTTGGTACATCTATTAATTGGTGAAGACAAGCTGGAAAGTAGGATATGGTTGTACCCAGAATGCCAAGACCAAAAGGCAAATAAAACCCTTCCAACATTTAGGGTGTCCTCATGCTCTTTAATATTAAAGGAGAAGGATATTCCATCTTTTTATTTTGCTTTATAAAGCGCTCAGGGTTAAACATTACCAAAATTCCATCTAAATCTGAAAACAAAGCTGAAAATTTTGCTGCTTTCAGGAGGTGAACCTCCCCCAAAAGTCAGGAAAAATGGTCAGTGTATTTTATTGCAGATACCAGATTTGTAGCAAAAGGTAGATGTTTTGTTGAACTTTACATCTCAAAGCTTTAGTACTGAACACTGCACCCCAAAAAATTGCAGATATTTGGTTCCTAAACTCAAAACACTGTAGGTTTTTCAGGGAGATAAGTTGTAACTGCTCCATGTTTGGATTCTTTTTATTAGATTTTATTCCCCAGATACAGTGGCTGACAAAGCATGGAGAGTTTACTGTAGGAGATGCTGATTTACTGGCAAATGGCTCAGCACAGTTCTCAACAGCACACCGTAAAATTATTCAAGGAGCCTGGTTGTATGGCAAAGAACAAGCACCATTTATAATGTGAAATGTAATGCAGGCAAACATTTTTTGTTTCCTACAGTGTCAGGCTTCTATTCTAATAACTAAAGATGTGTCAAACACATACTCAGAACAGAAAATGAAAAACAGGATAATAAATCTTCTAAGGACAGGAAAATAACACTTAGCATTTGAATAGAGGGAAAAAAAATCCTGAGAAGCATTAGAAAAACAGCAAAAATATTGACGCAGTTTATGAATTTAGGCAGATGCTCCCACCCCATAAGGGAAGAAAGAGCTGGAGCCAAAAGTAAATTCAAGGGGAGAAAAGTTACAGTGGAAAATGGTGGTTTTGCCCCAGAAGGAAGGTCAAGGCTATGAAATTCACCCTTGGGTGCGTATTCCCAGCACAAGGAGACAGCCAGCACCTCACATCCCACTTGCTGAAGCATTCAGGTATTTGCACCTGTGGCACGTGTTCAAATGCACCAGGACCATGTGTGGGCGTGGTCAAGGGAAGCTGATGCTGAGTCAGGGTCAGAATGTCCTTCCCAATTGTTCGAGGGCCATTTTGGGTGTGCCTGCTCAAGGATTTGTGAACCCTCCTCAAGGATTCTGCAAAGAATTCACCAGAAATGCCTCATGCCTGCTTCATTTGCTGTCCTGCTGCACCACCTAAGCCTTAGTGAGACTCCCTGGAGGTTTAGCCCTGCAAAGCTGCCCTAAAGGACTCTTGGGTAAGTGCCAGATTTCATGTGCTGGATGAGAAAGTGATTGTAAAGTGATGGTAAAGAGGTAGGAATATTACCGCAGGCCTGGGCCCTAGGGTATATCACCGTGTCCTGCAGCCATAGGAAGGAGGAGGAGAGAAGATCCAGCAGGCAGGAATTGTGCAGCAAGATTGATTGATTTAATTATTTTACAAACTCTTTTTAGACTTTTTTCTTCATAGTCTAATTGGACAAAGGATCAGCCACCCCTTGGGGGTGATTGGCCAAAATCCTAAAACATCCATTGTCAAAATATTTTTCTACTATACCATAAACACGATTTTTCAAGGTTGCAAGTGGCTTGGTTGTTTACATTCCCTGCTACCTCTTCTGTGAGAGAGAAAAGTCTCTCATGGACTTAGAAAATAGCAAGAAAATCCTCGCTAGCAGCATTTTTGTATCTACATGGGAATATGTCAACATGATGAGGAAATATCCTATTAATATTCAAATATGCAATAAAAATCTTATGGAGGAATGTTAAGACAACATAGAAAGTCGTAAGCACGATGGCAGAAAACAGAATTTGGGAGAATCACAAGGGGAAAAGATTGATCTTTTCCCTCTGTCCTGAATTTTCCCCTTAATGATGCAGCAATACAGCAGCATGCTGATTTCGGCTTGCTGCCTCCTTTCAGACATAATTTAAATTTGACAGCAATAGGAGTAATAGTGACATTTTCAGACATTCATGCCAAAGTTTCACAATACTGGAGGCCTCGCTCATTAAACATTTATTTGTATCTGTGTTCCTCAAGCTGCAGAAAAAGATGCAAAAATGGAACTTCATTGACAAACATTTCACCCAACTGCTGCCTGTGTTCGTCCCACACAGACGGGCAGCTGAGACACTTAAACTAAATCACTCAGACTCTGCCCTCCTGCAGGCAGTGGCTTCTCCTGGAAGCATGTGAACTATCAAAGGCAACCATCACCTCCTGAGATCTTAAATCATGTAGCCCAGACTACAGACCAACAGGACTTTGACTTTTAAAAGTCTTGATGAATCCCTGCATAATTCCGAATATAAAGAATGAAGAACTGTCGAATAATTCCAGGTTTCAGCTTTCAGAAATTGACTCTTTCCACTCCTCCTTATATGTTGCTTGTCTTACAGGGAGAACGTCTTTGTAGGGGACGAACTTTCCTGTCAGCATGGGAAATGTCAGAGGACATGGTTGTTATCCCAGGTCAGGTTTCTGTAGGGAGTCTAAACGATGTCAACTGAATTATCACAGCTCTGCCTTTTGGAAGGCTGATACAGCCAACAAAATAAAACAAAAGAAAAAACAGACAAACAAACAAACAAAAGACTAAAGCTGGTGGAATCCACCAAATATTCTAATAAACAGCTTATTTCTACTAAAGACCTGTCATTCAATGCTGTCTTTTTTCACCACAATGCACAAGGGTTTCAGTGCCATGTGGAGCTTCACTGAGGAGGCACAGCTCGGGTGCTGGATTTCAGCTCAGAGCCCACCCACCTCCTTCCTCCCCACATCATTCTTATTCTGGCAGCTCAGACAGCTCTTTAGTTTAATTATTAGTGTGTCTTTCAGATTCCCCTATTCCTAGGTACTCCCCGTGCACAGCAAAAGAATTCCCAGCAGGGCAGAGGTGTATTTTCCCACCAACCATTTAGAGCACTATTCTCTCAGCCTGTAAGCAGCAATTAGTCCTATTTAAAAAAAAATAAATTAAATTCTAAACTAGACAAACGAGGTTGGCTCATAAAGCAGTTACAGCATTGTCTGGGTTCCCATGCACATGCAAACAGCAGAAGGGCAAACTTCCAGCTCAGTTCTCCAAGCAGGGATTGATAACATTTTATGGGAAGCCACTAGCCCCCCGTGCCAGTGTCACTCAGGGTGGTTGTGCTTCGGTGTGAGCTGCACCTCACTGGAGCTGGTCTGCACAGCCCAGAGCCTGGGGCTGCCAGCCTGGGAGAGTCCCCAGCAGGCTGAGTGCCAGCCCCCAGACACACATCTCACAGACAATCCATGGATTCACTGCTGGGACTCACCACCTTCCCACCCCGCACATCAAAGGAAGCAACAGAGACCACACCAACTACCACTGTCAGGGCAGAGTGCCAGGAACACATGGAAAGCCTTGTGCTGCCTCTCTGTTTCTTTTCATCACAGGAATTTCAGTAGCAGCCACAGCACAGAGCAAAATGCACAAGGTGATTATGCCTGGTGTGTCGTGCTGCCCCAATCAAACAGGGATTAAGGACAAGCCAACCAGTCTGCCCTTCCCTACCTTTGTCACGAAGTGTTTCTGCCAAAGTGCAGACTCCAATATTCCATTTTGATGGATCATTGTCATTCCCAGTCAGTGCAAGCAACCATGGAAACAGAAGAAATTTGGGGCCAGGTTCAAGTTTAGAGAAACTGCAACCAGCAACAACTAAACTGTGTGTGCTTTATTTACAACTCCTTGATGCTGCACTGTGATTTGGAAAGGACTGTGATCTTGCTAGCCACACGAAATGGATGAGAAAGGAAATATCTCAAAACAGTGTTGGATGGTTAGACTGTAACAGCTTGCTTCTTTATGATGTTTGTTTGCATGGTTACTCTGAATTTTTTTATGTCTTATTACTCTTTTATGTTAACACCTCAGAATAATAGTATCAAATTATTTTTCCTATATTTGTTCTTTATTTGCAGTTTTAGGGTAAATTTTCACAAGTTAATGAGAAATTTGCTTGTTTGGGACACTGAGGAGAAGAACAGTCCTACACAAATGCTATTAAGGTTCCTTACACAAAGGATTCTTCAAAGTTACACTGCAGAGCAAAAAGGGAACTAATTTGAGATCACCCTCATGCTTCTCAGACAAAAACACTAAAAGAGACAAACACAAAAAAAGAAACTTCTCCAAACTTTACAGCCTTAAAAATATATTTTCTTTTAACAGAATTTACGTGTAGTTGATTTACAAAACAGAGCACAGGAATAACATTCTGTGCAAGCAGCACCATAAATACTGTGAAATGAGTAACAAGAGACACACAGCAATGGAATCTGGTTGCTTTTATAGTGTAGGATTTGTCACTGTGAATCAGGAGGTGTTGTGAAAGGGCAGTAAAGTCTGGTGAGTGATTGTGACAGGCTGGAGCCTGGCAAGGTAAGCAAAGCCCTTTGTGTCTCAGGAGTGGGCATCTTATCATGATGGGTGGAAGAGAGAAAGCAAAAAAAATCAGATGAGATTGACTTCAAGATGTTTCTCTTAATGAAAGTTTTCATGTCAACAGTCATTCCAATGCTAATGTCAACATTTTTTTGGAAGTAGTACCCTATAACATTCATTAGGGATGTCATAAGCATCCCACAACATATGGTGTCTCAAATCCAATTACTTTTCTATTCAAACCATGACCTTGAATAGGTTTTTAAAACAAGAAAGAACACAGAAACAAAGCCCCTATTGCTTATTTGATGGCTCCGTGGCATAGTACTAAAATTCAGAATTATGTCAACTTGTCGTTCTGTTTGTTTTGCTTTCCAGTCTTGTATCTAATCTAAAAAAAGTGATGGAAGCTTATTTTAGAAAAACAAGTGGCAGCATCTACTTCCTGAGACTGTTTGCACATTAAAAGCACCATGTACCCAGAAAAGGGCATTTTGAAATACTTCAAGCAGCCTTTGGCTGGGTTTCAAGTATCTCTAATTCCGAGGGCTAACGCTGGAGTTCTCTGTATGCTGCATGGCCTGGAGCTGAAATGCCTCTCTCTGCTGTGATAACCTCCCAACCCAGATGTACAAAAGCCTCTCACTGACCAGCATTTCCTCACTGCAGCTGCTGCCTTGGGTCATCTCTGGACATCAGTTTTTCCAGCTCAATCCATAAAAAACCCCCCAGAAATCTTAGAAGTGTTCCTAGGGCAGTGATTTAGGCACTTCACCTGGGTAATTCAAGAAACAAAAAGAAACTTTTTCATCTAAATTTTACCTTTTGAAAGCACCAATTTCACACAAAGATTATTCAGCAACACTTTTGTCAGACAGAGCTTTTCTTCTGCGACCATCTTCCCCTACATGATTTTAACAAAAGCCCCCAAGGATGTTTTGCTTATGTGAAGATCTAAAAATCTAATCCATTCTATCTCAAGCATGTTATGTCTCCAGAAAATAAGTTCTTTGTAAATATAAATGATACCTTACTGGAAGTTCTCCTCTTGCCACAATAATAGGGATAGCACTGTGCTGCTACACAAATAATACTGGTAATAGAAAACTTACAATTGCTTGCCATGTTTTTTGCAAGTTCTTCCTATATTGTTACAATATAAACAGTCATGACTTTATTGGTACAATTAAATCTAGAGCAATTACTGCAGATGGTTCTTCACTGAGCTTTGCTGAAACAGCCCAAATCATTCTTGCAGTTTAATACATTTAAATATGTAATTATGTTTAGCATATATCTATTTGTTGAGCTTTTGATGGGATACCCTTCCTTCTTGGGCCAGGGTAGAAGAGCAGAGGAGGCTGCTGTTCTGCTAAGTTCTTTATTTCATAGTCTCACAGCTTTCTTGAAGGCAGAGTTCAAGGGGGTTACATGATAAGGCCAAGCAGCAACAGCAAACAGGAGGCAGAAAACAGCTTCTTCTTCTAATTCTAGTTTCTTCTATATTTTTTTCTTACAGAAGTGTGGATTATATTTGTTAATTGACCAATAAGATCAACACACGATTCTGGTTTTTCTTTTCTTAACCTATCCTGGTCTAATTCTAACAGTTGTAAGCCTTACACAAGGGTTACATAGGTATTACACAGATTTGCGGATGCAGTTTCTATCAGCTCTTTTTGTTTATGTGAACACTCCATCTAAAAAATGTGAACAGTACAGTTCTATCTATACTTTGTCTAAAGTAAAGAATTCTGTGAAAAGGTAACACTGCTGCAGTAAGAACTGTGTTTAAGGTCTCTGCTGCAGCTTTTTAATGTTTAAGGCACTTAGCATATATTTCTACTAAAAGTTTAAAATCTATATTTCTATTTCATTTTGGTGTGACTTCATGTATCTTAGCTTGTCCAAAGGTTTTAATTCAACCCCTGTGCTTTGGCTTCCCTCTGGGCCTGAGTCCAGAGAAGCTTTCACTCCAACATCTATTTATTATGCACAGTCACTGGAAATCAAGTTCACTTTGAATATATTTTCTAATTGATACTTAGAAACACTGGCAGACAAAATAAGTGCTGAGGCTACATTCATGCACAGATAAATACATTAACCTAAACCTTTGTTACCCTTTTTTAATGCTAAGAACATTAATTCAAGACATTCAGTCATGAAAATTTTCATCATTTTCCTCTTAACTGTAAAGTAACTTACAAGCTACAGAAAGATCAAATATGATGACTATTTTAGAAAAAGAAATATTGATGAAAGAAAAATCTAGGGGAACAAAGAACCCATACTAAAAAAATGAACTGAAAGCTCTGACTTGTCTCAGTAGCCATCAGGATTATTCACGGGAATAGAGCTCAACAAGAGAAGCCATCTTTTAAAATATTCCACATTTACATTGTTATTTATAGTGTGAACTTTGCAGAATGAGAAGCTGACAAGCACTGCAGTAGGAGATATGGTCATTCAAGGGAAGTAGTAATCAGCTTTCTGGGATTCACCCACAGCCTGGGGGCCTGGGAGACGTTTGTTACACCAGAGGCTGCTCTTGGAATCTGTGACAAATCACTGCCCCCTCCTAGGTCTCTGCTCACACCTAAAAAAAACACAATAAAGCCTTGGCACAGTAGGGAAGGGCTGATGGGGGAACCACCCCACAAACAATTCAGATGCTGCAGCAATGGAAGCCCTTATAAAGTTTGGGATGGATTTGCCGTGCAGACACAGCCAGAACTGTGCAATATTTCCCATCACTGGTGGTTTGGAGTTTGTTTAATGATCCCTCCAAGCATAGGGAGAGAGAAACCCAATCCCCTTCCCGTGCCATGAGGAATTGTTAGGTCTGCCTGACCAGAGGGAATTGAGCTATCAAACTACAGCCAGCGATGTTTAGATAACAATATTTAGCATTTAGATAATTATGTGAATTTTCCAGATACCTTCAAAATGACACACCACCCTTTCTAGATGAGTAACCGTGGTGGACTTCAGTGGCTGGTACAGGGCTGCTCAAAAAAAATGTAATTCCACTCAGCTGAGGAACGATTGAGGGAGCTGGGGTTGTTTAGCCTGGAGAAAAGGAGACTCAGAGGGGACCTTATCGCTCTCTGTAACTTCCTGAAAGGTGGCTGTAGTCAGGTGGGGTTGGTCTCTTTCTCCAGGCAACCACTGACAGAACGAGAGGACACAGTCTTAAGCTGCGCCAAGGGAAACATAGGTTGGATATTAGGAAAAAGTTTTTCACTGAAAGAGTTGTGAAGTACTGGAACTGTCTGCCCAGGGAGGTGGTGGAATCACGATCTCTGGATGTGTTTAAAAAAAGACTGGATGTGGCACTTGGTGCCATGGTTTAGTTGAGGTGTTAGAGCATGAGTTGGACTCGATAATCTTAGAGGTCTCTTCCAACCTGGTGATTCTGTGACTCTGTGAAATGCCAAGTTCTGGGGCCAAGCTGCCCTTCACATTGCTATTTTCCATTCCCAGCCTATTTCACTCCTTGCATATTTTTCTCTGCATCTTCCCACTCCCCACAGAGAATAGAAATACAAGCACACTGAAAACCTTGCTGAGCAGGATCAGACTGTGTAAAAAACATACATATAAAAAAAAAAAAAAGATGATACCCAAGGTCTGTTTCATCAATGCTCAGAACAGACTTGCATAAACTCCACAAACAGCAAGATAAACAAAATATTATGAGAAAAGAAAAATGTTACTTTAAAAACAAAAATGTAAGGTTAAGGATTAAAAAAAAAAAAAAAAAGGGGAGAGAATAGTGAAATGAAACAAGTGTAAAAAATAAAGAAGTAGGAACAATTCTTTTATCATGTGGATCAGAATAACTGTCTCACTGAAGTGAGACATCAACAAATGTCTCTATCAACATTGAATACTGGCCTTTCAGGATGCTGCTTAATACTGGCAAAGTATGGAGAGGGCAGAGCTAACAATGTCTGACAGCAAATAGAAAATGAACACAACTTCAATGCTTAACAAGAAGACCACTACAAGTGATATGATTCAGCCTAATTAATAATACTTTTAAGAAAACTTCGATCTCTACACAATTTTTAGAGGTTGGAGGTGATTTACCTGAGGGGGCTGGAACACAGAAACATGAATGCCCTGTGTATTGTGAAACAAAGAAATCTCTTCTCCAGCCCCCTGCATCATCCTTCACTGTGCTGAAGAGCCGTTGCCATGAGACAAATGTTGCCTGATTTTTTTTTGCATGCATTTGAAGGCCCAAGTTCAGCAATGATCGATTTTTGATGGTGACTTTACAGAGATCACACAATATGTGAGTGCAAAAACAAATTACAGAGCAATACTTACTGGGGAAAGCAAAGTGTGAAGCACCACGCTCGTTAGAATGCCTCAGCAGGAACAATTGCTTAACTAATGCTATCCAGCATGTGCATGATGTAATTCTAAAACAGAGATATACTACTCTATATAGTAGCACCCCTCCCCAAAGCCCTAAGCATTACTTCGACTTTCTTTATTATTTATTGAATACTTCACCTTGACAAGACTGAGAAAGCCTTCTATCACAAACTGTCATAATTGCTTTGGGGTCTATTTTCTGTCAGCAGCTGTGCAATGACTATTGCTGTTTAAGGTTGAAATTCATGTCCTAGCATTTTGATTCCTCTTCTTATACGGTGGATGAAGTGCCCCTTTCTCCGAGTTTATTCCCTGATTCCACTGGGAATAAATCCTTTCTAATTAGTAACCATTTTGTGCTTCTTAAAAACAGAAGGTGATACAGAGATGTAAGACCTGGGCATGAAAGATAGGCTGTGAGAGAACCCTCTCTGCCCACCTGGAAATGGCAGTGACAAAAACTAGCAATAAGGCCCCACACTCTGCACACAAACCTCCTGTGTGCCTACAAATGCTTGAGAATCAAGCTAAAATTAATGCATCTCATCTCATGCACTGCTGTCACTCTTCTTAAATGAAAAATAACACAGAATCTTATCATGGCTGTATTCTGTACCACTGATACCTCATCAGCTGATCCCCTGAGCATTGCACTGCCACATCCCTTCCCTCACAAAAAACCATAGACCTGGAAAAGGACACAGATGTCCTATACTCACCTTCTCTACTAATATCAAACACAAAGGCGACAAGTCAGGCAAGATCTTCACTCAAGTTCATTCATTTAATACTTGAAACTGGAGCCAAAGCCAGCACAATGCTTATATTCATTCATGAAGTATTGTGAATGGGCAGATGTTGAAGGAGTGTGCTGAGTTTAGGAGTAAAACATGAAAAACCTGTTGAGCCAAGACTAGCCAGTGTTCCCAGTGACTGGGTTACAGGCAGTGCCTCAAACCTGATGCCCCCTTCTTCCCTCAGATTTTCATGGGATATCTGTGGTCTCATCTATGTAAGACAGGAAAATCCTAGGCCAGGCCTTTCTTTCAGAAGGGATCAAAGAGCAAAGATATGGTAACCTAATCATCACCATTCACAGGGCACTGTGCAATCCCCAGCAAAAGGGTCCTGATTTGACCCCAGAGTCTCATGAATCCCAGTGCCAAAACTGCTGAAAGGAGCAATGTTACCTGCAGGGAGCTGGATCCCAATGAATCAGCGTGGTACCCTCAGTCCATATTGTCTGGACACAAGGAAGGATCTCCTCAGCTTTTTGAAGCTCTGCCGTGCAAAGCAGGTGGGCAGGAGCTTCAGTCCTAAAGGCAGAAACCAAAAATTAATAGAGGTCAGAGAGAAACACTTTTATTTCTCCACCTTTACTGAGTCAGCCAAAACTTATTTCACGACACTTTAGTGGAAAACCCCAAGCACCTGCGAACTTTGCAGAACCGGTGTGAAGGCTCAGAGACCTGGTGAAATGGAAGATTCCCACGTCAACCCCCACAGCATGCCTACACTACAGTACACAAACCCAACAACAGCCCACTGCTGAAAACATCCAGAGCCAGACCAGTGTTGTATCCTCACATAAAGTCCCCTGAGGCAGCGTATTTGAAGTTTATCTGGGCACTGTAAGCAGAATCACATTTACTCGTTTCTTTAGTAGCAAGTTTTCTTCCCCCTGTATATTCCAATTTGTTTCTTAATTCCATCAAACTTAAGTTCCTTTCCACAATCTTGCCCACTATTCTCAAGTACAAGATGAACATGTTTGTAAAAAGCTCATTATGTTATGGCCTTGCACTTAAAGTACCCATGCAAGTTTAAATTGACTACAGAATTCTCTTAACTCTCTCCGTTTCTTGTATCTACCTTTGTGCTCCTTTGCCAAGAAACAGTGTTAATAAATTTATCAGTTCTTCTCTCCCCTACTGCTCAGAGCATTGGAACACTTATTTATGCATTTTTATACACACATACAAAGTGTCATACATGTGGCAGTTATTGATTATTCTATAATGGTTGGGGGATTCATATATCACAGCTCTGGCATACTGATGTTATCATCTCATCTCATGTTTTCAGAGCCCTGAGGAGCTCCATTTTTTAGGTTGATACCATAATTTCTCCTGTTGTCAGTTCCAAGCATGTATTGACAAGACTGTCAAGAAGTCACCTTTTATGCATTTATTTTCTCTCCCTCAGTTAATTCAAAGACTTTCAAATTATAAGAAGGATAATTTATCCTTTATGGTGTAAATAAATCCAAGGGAGACAATGCATTTAAATTTATTTCTCTTATAGTATAATTAGTTGTTCCTACCCAATGAAGCTTTATTTCTATATGGTCCATTGTCTTTTAACTAATATCCAGCTTTTTGGTCCAGGACTTAGAACTCAAAGGATGATTTTATTCAATAAGTTTCTATGCAGTTCCATGACATAGCAAAGTCATAATTATGTATTATAAATATTGTATCTTAGCACTAGTACTTTATTACTCTCCATTGAAGATGTCACTATAATGAAAAATTCTATGGGTGAATTTCTAGAGAAAGAACAGCAAATACACAGAAGTTTGAATGATATTTCCTCAAACCAACTCTTTAGACTAAGAATGACTGCAACATGTAACCTGAGTCCAAATATCAAATTTACCAGAGCTGTAAAACCCACATCAGTAGGATGTGCAAGTAGGAGAAGGAGATTTTAGTGCAAGATGATCAGTGAGGTCAGGCAAGTCCTCAAGAATAACAGCAATAATTCATTAACAAAATAGGTGTTTAGTTGAAACCAAACTTGTCAAGACAACCACTAAACACTCATAATTTGTTAATAATCTTTATGTCTAATCAAGCAGATTGTTTAGCAATATTAAAGACCTGTAGGGTGAGCCTTCACATGTAATCAAATCTTCCCTTTTTCCTTTCACTTATTTACAAATGGATGGGTAGGGCTTTTCAGACATGAAGCAATTTTTATGAAATAGCCTTTTCTCAGCTGCAGAATAAGCCCACTAAAAGAAGAGCTTGTTGAAAGTTGATCTTTATTTCCAGTGACCACAAAAAAATGTCAGCTCTAAACAACATTTATCACCTCCAAGTGACTTCAACAGTCCCCATCTCTCTGTGTTAAAAGAAGTCTGTAATTACTGTGGATCATTTCTGACCATGGAACCACCAACCACTGCAGACTTGTACACATATGTAAAGCAGATTCTACCACAGATGTCTGTGTTTGTCATAAACAGCTGCTGATATTTATGAAGAAATTTCCAGGCCATCATAACCCCATGGTGACAATCATTTGTTGCTTCTTCTGTTTAGAAGAAATAGCAGTGGACACCTCTTTGTGAGTTCCTTCAGATTAAATGCATTGAATCCAATGGGAATTATTCCATTCACATGTTGGCCACAGCCCAGCACTGAAATGTCATTTCTGGAACACTCCTAAAGGCTATTATCAAGTTGTATCAAGAACTAAAATGGCTGGAGCTCCCCCAAAATGTAGCAAGCATGCATTTTGATCAGAAGATGCTGAACACATTGCTGAAAAACAAAACTGTTTCCTCAAAACAGCACCAAAAATCCATCCTAAAGGCCTGGGTCTCATGCCAGCTGTGATGTCCATGGGAGCATGTTGGGGGCTGCACTGAGCCAAAGCAGCAGCAGTTGATCCTGTTAAGGAAGGGCAGAGAATCCAGGCTGGGCAGTTTGCTGGGATCAACATCTGCCTGAATCTCTTCTTTTTGATTAAAAATCCCCTCGGACTAAGCCATCCCCAATGTGTCTTTAAGCAGTAAGTTAAAAGGTTCCTTTAAAGTTACAGCTGCTGATACCTAAATCTCTCCTTCCTTGATGACATTATGCACATCTATGAGAAGGATTTCCATGCTCTCTGTGCAGAACAAAGAACTGATGTTCCCATTAAGGCCTTTAAATCTTATGTCTCCAGAAAAGTTCAAATCACCACTAATATCTTTTCCTTTACATACTCTGAAAGCATGGTCAGGCTGACCTTCAATCTTCTGTGATTTTTGCACTTATCTCCTTTTTCTCCTTGTGATTCTATGTCTGTTCCCTTTCAGAATAGTTCATGTCCTCAATTTCCCCCAGTGATTTGATGCCCATAATCTTTTTAGCGTTAAGGTTTGAACACTATGGGGTGCAACTTTGATTCCCCAGGAAAAAATCTGGAGGATCGAAGAAGAGCATTCTTCAATTTGTTTCAAGGTAAGCACTTGGTTTTGTTTGTTTTTAGAGGAATAATGGGTCATATAATTTCTCCAAGAAGCAGAGTCCATTGAATAATTCCATATTGCTGAACTAAGAATCACTCTTCTATTACAGGAACAAATATGAAAGTATAAAAGGCATTTAGGGAATAATTGGGGAGGATCACTACAGAAGATGATTTATATTTTCTCTTTTAAACACACAAACATGGTGGCAGACACAGGTTTTTCTAATGGAGGGTTAGATCTCAGGCATTAAGCAGCACCTAACTGTGTGGCCTTAATTCAGCAGCTACACAATTCCTGTCACAGGCTTGTTTTAATGAATGCTAAAAAAGAGTGATTTAATCCAGATAGGTTGGGTATTTCAGTACATAAGGAAGAAAATCAAACAATTCTTATCCCCTATTCCTACTCACCAAGCAGATCAGCTGAGTACAGACAGCACATTTAGCCATTAAACCTGTAGGCTATTTATTTCTAGAAATACTTTTATTATAAGAAAGGTAATGGGAATGTCATCTCCTTCCAAGTAAATTCCAATGGTGTATACATTATTAAAAATTATTAAGTATTAACACCTGAACAACATAGGTTATAAATAAGGTATGGGGACTGGATATTAATTTTCGCATTCTGAATGCAATGTCTCTTGTGACTAAAGGATCTGAAGCACACCACAACTTCAATGTATTTTTTATTAGTACAATAAGTCTGTCTGACTGTATGATATAGTGATGTTATGCTTAAGATACCAGTAAGTGTACAGGGTAATACTCAATAACACAATTAATAGTGAAGGCAGCATTTCTTGGGCACTGAAGGAGTCAGAAAATAGAGCTGAGAGTGAATCAAAAGGCGCTGCAGCAAAACTGACACCTTAAAAGCAGTTTGAAAGCACTAAGTATTGCTACAAATGATTACTGGAGAAAATAAAACACAGTTTGCAGGGATCTAGTTCTTCTCTTCAAAGGGAAGATGATGGAGGAGGAGAGTTTAGGGTGTCTCTTCACCCTTCTAGAAGCACTCTTTAAGAAGTAAAATAACCATGTGCCCTAAAAAGTAAGCCAGCAGGTAAAACATAAATATCATGAGCAATGTACTGCTACCTAAAACACCTTCTTTATCCCACCTGTTCTCTCTTTCAGACAGAACAATGTGGCAACACTTTTCAGAAAAAAAGCCCGTGCTAGATAAGCACCAGTCTCCCTGTTGTACCTCAAAGCACCGAGAAATTCCAGCACAGGATCTCATGACCAGCCCAATTCTCAATCTTCAGTTTAAATCCTCTGCTATATGGCATTAAAACACTTGATATATAGGATCCATATATACACATCCCCTGAATTTAGGTCTTAAATTAACCATAATCTCAAATATAATCAATCACTGTTCATGCAGAACTCAAGGTGCCATGCCAAGCATAAACGGTAATTTAAATACCAAGGTTGTGTGTGCTGCATTCTTGTTTTGTTTTGGATTTAACAACTACTGAAAGATTTTTCCAGCATTCCCTAAAGCAGTCACTGCTTCAGCAATTATGAACAGCAAAAATAATACTTCTTTCAAAATCTTCATAGGCACTGATCAGATCCCAATTTTACTGAAGGCTTCATTCAGCAAAATGAAAAAAAAAAAAAGTGTAAGCCATACATTTTGGCCAAACATTATATATTTTATATACACATAAAATATATTTTTAAATATACATTTGCAGTGTATAAGCACACATTTGGATTTCAAGGACAATGGCGAAGTCAGATCACAGAAGATTCAGGCAGTTACTGGAACACCAGAGGCAAGGTGGCTCTGGCTCATTTACCAGGATCCCAACTCAAGCTCATGGAAAGGCTCCTCCCTGGTGTTTCTTCTTGTTCACTCTCACCTCAAAAAGATATTTTTAAAAAGTCTGATGGATCTTGAGTATGGATGAGCTTAGGTTACACAAAGGCTGCATTTTAATTGGCCAGAACTCCAGATGAGTGTCCTTCATTCCAGCATGTTGGAAAATTCAAATCAAGAACAGAAAAAAATTTGCAAATAGGAGATTTGGGTGGCTGCTGATTTCAAACATAGATGATGGACAGTGAAGAGAAAGACAGACACACTGACATTCCCAAAAGCCTAAATCTTGTCTTCACTTGGAGTATTGACTGTGGCTCTCTCTGCTATGCTATGAATAAAAACTTTTTTTTGGTAGTTCTGTGGTTCAGGCAAAGACCTTGGAATAAGATCATTCAAGTATTTGTGAGTTAAAGGACTGGGCTTCCAGGTACAGGTTACTTTGGGGTCACTGATCAGCTTGGTGTCTAACTCAGTGTTCAAAAGGGCAGGACCACTTCTTATCTGCATTCAGCAAGGAGAACTTTTCAAGTTTAGTACCCAAATTCACTGCTCAGGTTACAGCCATGGCAAATAATCCCAGCACAAATAACAGACAGTGAGTTACATCTTCACCACAGCTGACAGCTTGATTTCAGGTTGGTGGTCTTGGCACTTTTTTCACTCTTTTATGAAAAAAATACATTTAGGTTTGAATTAATTTACTTTGTATTTGTGGTAGAGAAAACCTTTTATTATTCCCTTTAATTACAAAGAAAAACAGCAGGATCATGAGGGAAGAGAAAAGCTGGGAAATTTCTATAGAGCAAGAAGTTCACAAATGTAGCCTCATTTGTGGTTCCCTCCTGTAGGAAGGAATGTGATGCTGGTGGCATTTGCAATTATACATCTATCAGCAGCAGCACAAAACATTTAATTATAGTTCTGACACATTTATTTCCATACCCTCTGCTTCCCCCAAGTGCTAGATACAATCACCCTGCTGGACTCCCACCTGCTATAAATCACTTGCTCAACATGGTTTATCACTTCATTTAAACAAGCCAGAAAACCCCCAGTAAAGCTGAAAGGACCAAGCCACCCTTTCAGTAGCTTCTTTATGTCCCTCTGCACACACCTAGATGATGCTAAAACATCAATCAGCCTGCTGGGAACACGGTGGTACCAAGAGCTGCCTCAGCGCTCACACTCCCTCGGATTTATGCTGGGGAGGGTAAAGGTGCTCAGCTCTACACATCATATTTCTTTCATGTTTCTTTGAGGTTTTAAGGGCTTGGAGCCCACACAATACCAAAAATTTCCCATCCTTATTTCTTTGAGTTCAATGGGGGAGGTCACCCCCTCAAAGTTTCCACTGAAGATAAAATATCAATGTACATCAGTTACTTAGAGGAGAATGTAATGGGAAAGTACCCAGCAGGGGTTTTTTTGAAGAGTTAAAACTCTAGGAAAAACAACACTACTTTCACACAATGTTTAGATGAGTAGTGACCTGGAAGAGGCAGAAGGTGGCTGCTGTTTTGGTATCTGTTAAAACACTGTCTGCTGTGTAAACAAGAAGTATAAATATTTTTCCTACTGCAGTCAAAACTGAGTGTTATTTGTTAACAATTCTGAATTTTTCAAAAGCCAATAGTAACCATAACTGGGTTCAGCATGGCAAGGGATTTAAAGAAGTCTCTTATTAAAAACATGCCCTCGAATTAACATGCCCAATGCACAGGCCATTGCTCTGGTCAGGGGATCGTGGCATTTGGCTACACTTATAGAGAGAGAAGAAATGAGTCACTGGGCAAGTGTTCTCAGAAACTAAAATTTCACATACACCATCACTTTGCATCACACTGCTTTACAGAACTTGTGCTGGCCAGAGGGATCAAACTCAGGGCAACCTAAGCAGAAAATAGATGTATTTGGTATTCAAAAGAAGTGATTTTTGGGGATACTCTGTGTATCACACTGTGCAACATTACTCAATTGACTACTAGAGAGGGGAAATCTTCATATTAAGAAACAACTACCTCACAAGAAGTGATTGTACCTCCCAAGCGTGATTCTACCCAGAAACAGAAGAATGAAACTTCGGTGTCCTAAGATCTACATAAAGCTCCTTTCAGCAGTACAAACTCAGTCTGAGTGAGGTTCTAGAGCCCCTGGGGTACCTTAAATGAGCTGAGAACACCAAGCAGGGCACCACAACTTCCCGCAGAACTCTCCACACCAAGGTGGGTGATGAACTGCACCTCCATCTGCTGTAGCACCGACACACTGGACTCTCCACACGGAAACACACGGCTGCTCTCAAGCTAAACAAATGTAGATATGCAGATCTACAACATTTTTTTCATTTTTAAATATGCAGCTTGTTTAGTTTCTAGAAAATACATCTTGCAAACCAGTAAGTGTTATGGTTTGCTAGGATTTTTGATGGCCATCTGGCTTCAAAACAATTGATTGCCAAAGTATTGTCTGTAATCATCATCTAAGAACATTTGTGTGCCAGTTTGGACAAATTTGGAGGAAAATATCCTCTGATAGAAGGCAGGTTACAACCAGCCCTCCCCCACCAGGTTCGGGAAAAAAAATTTTCCTCTGCAGAAAGTGAAAGAGATTAAAAAAACTATTTATTTAACCAACACCCAGGAAAAGGATAATAATACTAAATAATAAAACCTCTTGCTGTGGAGAGAAACCTGGGGAGATTCCAGAGTCCTTCTATAAGTGTGGTCTCTCTCCTCCTCCTTGGAGCTGGGTCGGTGTGGGCCCACCTCTGGGGCCTCGGTGGGAAATTCTCCCAATGTGGTCTGATGTTGAAACAGTCCAGAAGAGAAGAAGGGAAATCCTAGGAAAACGAAGTTCAACTCTCCATCTCCCTCCGGAGAAAAGGAGCCGAAAGCTGGCTGAAGAGCAAGCAGAGCGCTTCCTCTGCTCTTCTCTCTGCTGCAGCAGAGCACAGAAGAGTGTGTATTTGTGTCCTTGAACAACTGTTTGAAAGGTTTGCTCAGTTTTTTTCTCTCCCCCCTCTCAGGCTCAGTTTAAAGGCACAAAAAGGCACAGGATTGATTTCTGGGCATAGAGCAGCAATAGGGGATACACATCATAAAGTCACCCCAAGACATTATGCTTATCCATTTCTAGCTCATCCTAAACAACCAGAGGTTACATGTAGCACTTAAAGAAAAAGAGACATAAGCAGCAAAAAACCCCACAACCACGGCACGAATTTGATAGCACTGTAGTAATGTATTCAAATGAACTGTTTTCCTGCTTCCATCCTAACAGGTCCCACAAAAACACATCTGCATTTGTACTTGATAAGCTATCAACAGCACTTGTAAATCAGTGTGCTTACTGTTGTTTATGAGCAAAAGCAGGTACAACAAGCCAATAAACTCATATAAATCTGCATACTTTAATAAGGCAAATAATTTATAAAGTAGATTATACAACAAGGGAAGTTAAAATATATTGATGCACAGGGAAATTTAAGTGTTTAGGTGTAATTCAAAGTCTAGTTTTCTGTTCTATGCAGTAAGTGCATAGTGCTGTTTTACAAAAAACACACAGATTAGATTTCAAGTCAGTATATGTAAGCATTGCTTTGGTAGTGCAAGAAACTTCAGTTTTCTTACCACAGCAGAAAAAATTGAGGAAGGAGGAACTCATGTCCAATGTCAATGACCAAGGAATCCATTTAGAGCTGTTTCCAAAGCACTCTTTTTTCTTAATTTTTTCTCGCTTAAATGTTTTTCATTCTACTCCTTTATCAAGCATCACTGAAGCAACAGGACAGACCTGGCTCTTTCCAGGTCCTCTGGCAAAGGCAATGATTTTGGAAGTCAAACACCTTACACTGCATAAGCCAATCTGAATTTGGAAGCAGCCTTTAGCTTTAATTAAAGCCTTTTTCCTGCTGCCCCCTCCTTAAACTGATCAGCCTTGCTTCAATCCCTTGTATCTGAAGAAGCATGTCCGACATATGAATTAGATCTGGAAACCAAACTGAAATGTGTCTATCAAAAATACATATCTAACCTGGCTCCCCAAGGACATGCCTCTGCTTGCACAAAGGATGGGGCCAAATGAGCCCAGAAGACCAGCACTCACAGAACTAATGAAAGTACAGCTTTACAAATTTGACAGGAACAGCACATATGCTTGTTTTTCCAATTGTGATGGAATTAAATGGAGCAGAGTACTCTTTCTGGACTCCTCCTAAGCATTTATTTATTCCTCAGGTATTCAGATAAATAACAGCAAAGTCTGCAATGAGATAAACAGACAAAATAAGGAAGGCTGAGCAATGGGACCTAAATAAAATATGAGATGCTTAAGAGCTGTAAGGAATCCCCAGTGATAGAAACTTTTAGATTAGCAAATGCTAGGAAAAAGGAAAAAAAAAGAGCTATTAAACCCTAATCTATTATGTCCTTCAGGGTGCCATTACACTTCCTTCACTAAATACTAAAGGTACTTAAAGGACCATTTTGGGGGCATTTTAGTGCTTCTTGGCACCCTGAAACAAATGGAAGTGATGGCATATTTTAAATATTACATGATTCTTCCCCAACACGAAAGACCAATGGCAAGCTAAACTACCTATAGAACATACTGGGGGAGGGCGTAAGGTAAAAACAGATTTAAAAATAGATTAAAAGAAAGCAACTTCTCGGAAAACATCAAAACTTCTGAAAAACTCCCCATTTTTCATTCACCTTTGGCACACACCTAGAAAGAGAAGGCAGCAGAGAAGTGTGTGCTGAACATGTTTAGGTTACAGAGGAGCAAACTCACTTTGCCACTACACTGAGGATATTTTAAGAAACAAATAACTAAGCACATAACTGGCTGCACACAGCTGAAAAGTCAAGCAGCATGAGGAGCTACAGCAGGACAGGGAAAATGTTCTAGTTATAGGTGCAGAGACATCTACAACATTATTAGACTCCATTTGCCTTCCTACCCCACCATTCTTTCAGAAGAGCTTTTAAACACTTGAAAGCATGATCTTGCAAAAAAAATTAAATGCTAGGATGACTCTTTCTTCCTCCATAGGTCAGAACCACAGCAGGAAGAGCAATGCCTGCTTTGAAAGTCCTTGTGGTTTTTAAGAGCCAGATTCAGGAAATGATTGCAGTTTTCAGTGTGGACTCTGTGTTAAGAACTGAAGAGTGTTATTTTCTCCATTTTTGCTCTGTGGCTTCATTTATTTTATGTAATTATTTTTAAAGCCCACGTAATGGGAGCTTTATGAAACTCCCAGCACACAAGATATACCAGGCACATGTACTTGGTTATGACCATGCTTATCACTCTAGAGTTCATAGAAAGACAGAGCAGCGTTACCACTTTATTCCCTGAAGATCCCTTATCCTACTGTACAGAACCTGTATATGAATCTTGTACAATCTACCAGTGGCACAACTGAAGAGAGGCAAGGGAAGAGGAAAGCTAGAGCTGATAGCTGAAATAACATGCCCTGGTAAGGAAGATGAGCAGTGCTAGAGAGAGAAACAGCACTGGTGTGAGCAGCAGAGGCTCCAAACACCAGTCTGGAAACACGCTGGTTTCTGGCTGTACTTGTGACTTGAGAGAGAGTCACACTGCAAGCAAGGCTTGAACACAGGGCTCTGAATTGCCCTAAGAATAGTTGATTAAAAAACAACAACAAAACACAAAAAAAACAAGCAAAAAAAACCCCAACATCCCACATACCAAAACAAAATCCCCAAAAAACCCCAAACCACCCAGTTTCAGTTCTGTGAGAACACCTCCACAACCTCCTCTCCAAACACTTTGTCTTGTCAACACAGGCCCCACATTCACCTCACATTATCCTTCCTTATTGCCTCTTTCTCTCTCCAAACCCAAAGTCCCGACCTTCAGGTGGATCCATACAGTCAGGATATGTTTCCATTTCCTCAGCCTCCCAATGCCCTGTCCTTATTTCATAATCTTCCTTGTAAAAACAGATACCAGCTCTGTTCCTGGGTGTTGCAGAACACACAACTCACCACTCTCTCACAACCTTCCTGTGCACAGGGCAGGTCACCTGGAACAGTCATCAAGGCTTGATAAATTACAATTTTTCATTAGTTCATTATCATATGTGTATTACATTATGGTGTTGCAGAAAACAATTTCTTTACAATTCCCTTTAAAACAATCCATGTAGTTATTGCAAGTGACCAAGCATTATTTCATAAGCTTCCCCATTCTTTTAGATTTTACGTTAAATTAGAATCAGATTTAAGCATCCTATAAAAGAACCTGTCCTCCATGGGGAATTCCCAAATCATGGACACGGATTGTAATGCAGAGGATAAAGAAATTACCCTCTTACCATGTAAATTGGATTAGATAATCACAAATTTATCATGCACAGTCAGAGATATACCTTAGAATTTTAAAAGACTGAGATTCTTCAAAGTCCACAGAAGAACAGGAGAGAATGGAAATGCACATCATTAGCTGCTTTGTGTAATTCTCTCTTGACATCTCCACGTTGGTTTTCTCCTCAGCACTGAAGCAGTGTCTTAGTTTACCAAGGCAGCCTCTAGTTTTAAGTCTGGTCTCATCTAAATCCACCTGTCATATGCATTACTTTTGCCTCAGTGACTACATTTAGTTTGCAATTACTCCATACTCAATGATAAATCAGCAATGGTGACAATGACCTGTGGATACAATATTGCTGCTAGCAGCAATTTCTCTTGCTTCTTTCCAGTCCCGTGAGATACTTTTCTCTCTCACAAAGACAGTAGCAGAGTTCTATAAGCTATGAACACCTGCGACCTTGCAAAGCCTTGTTTATGGTACAGTAGAAAAATATTTTGACACTGGATGTTTTAGGATTTTAGCCAATCACCCCCAAGGGGTGGCTGATCCTTCGATCAATTAGAATATGAAGAAAGAAGTCTATAAAAGAGTTTGTGAAATAATTAAATAAATCAATCTTGCTGCACAATTCCTGCCTATTGGGTCTCTCCTCTCCTCCCTACCACTGCGGGATACAATAATGATTCTGGATAAAAGCCCATGTAAATGCAAAAATGTACAAAAAGCTGGTTGGTTTTAAATTCAATTCCTCTCCTAACTATACCATAATATATTTCTTGGAAGTTTCCTACTCTTTTGACTAATTAAACAAAAAAAATCAAACAAAAATCACACACATTAAAAAACACACAAAGATACTTAGCTATTAAAATAATCTCGAAGAGTTTTTCTGGATGTTGTCTTGGACGAAACTGTGAGCGAAAGAGCTCAGGCAGAACGCAGGTCCTGATGACCATTTCCCCATAACACCCTCGAATGCAACACACCACCCTGCCAATGTTTCGTTTGCTTCTCAACCTGAACTGTTTCTCTTCTCATTCAAAAGTCTCATCAAAACAGCAAAAATTCTCATCAAAGTATCCCATAGTGGTGGATCTCCACCTGCATCCTTTGTATCCCTGAGCATCATTTGGACTGTGGATGAGGAAATGAAGGTCTGAAATGAAGCCCTCAAAACACACTGATATAGAATAGGGTTAAAATGCTATTATTTACAGAAGAACCAGGGTGAAGTGTTTATTTAACTTTACATAAATATCTTTGTTTTTTTCATCCTATTCATAAAACATTTCTATGCATAAATATATATATAGAAATTATTAGATCTACTTGATGTATATTTCACTCTAAGAAATATTTTGCCACTTAAAACATAGATCTCAGCTCATGACAGGACTTCCAGGGCACAGGGTGCTTTACTCCTCTATCACACTCAGCCTGTGAAACCCACCTCAGAGATTTGGGGTGTGTCATCACAGAGATAGTAAACACCCTAGAGAACACAAAAAATGCATTTTTTATTAAAGATAATGACTTTTTAATGCAGTGAGATTCAGATCAGACTATAACTAGGAACCAAAGTTAATGAAACCACAGGTTGAACTAACCAACACAACAGCCACACTGCTAGAGAACTCTCAGAAAATCTTCCTTTGCTGAAAAGTTGGTGCTTATGCATTCAAGTCATCTACAAGACTGAAGAGCATAAATTATTCCACCACACATTGGCAGTAAATTTACACTTACTCAGCTGGCTTCAGATCTGATTGTTTCAGGTGGCAGAATAGGAAAAACTTTGATGTTTGACTAAACCTTAAAGTTCTGCCATCTGTTCACAAGCAATTTGCCAACAGAAAGATGCCAAAATTCATTTAATATTTGTCAGGAGCTCCTCGCTCCATTATTGATTGTGCATGACTGTAAGACAAAAGCAGCTCATGACCTGCCTGGATCACAACTGACAAATAATCAGACTCACACATAAGTTACAGAGGAATTCAAGTGGATAAAATAAGTACACAGTCAACACTGCCAGCCCTCCCACATAAATAAGCAAAGGTTTTATTCTTGCAGTGGATTGAACTGAGAATTTACCTCTTCTCACAATGAGGGAACACTCAGGACTAGAAATAGTTCTGATTTCAGAGGAATTACTTTGTGGATAAGAAGCTGGGGCCATGAACAAAACCTGAACAATGGGAACCACTGAGCAAAATCTACCTGCCAAGTGCCTACACTGAGCTGAACAGGGCTACCCAGCTTGGCTTGGGTTTTGTGATATGAAATATCCTTTCATTCACAAACTCAAGTGAGTCTCATTCATGCTGGCTCTGCCAGGCTTATCTAACAGAAAAACCTGAATAGACAACAGCACACCAGTCAATTCTGTGTAGGACATGCAGAGGTATCTTCAAGGAAAGACAAAACAAAACAAATCAAGCAGCCAAACAAGGGGAATACAGCCCAACTGCTGAAAGTCTTCCACATCTCAAATGTCCAAAATGCCAAGATGGAAAAATAAAAATATTTCCAAATTTAAAAAATGTTTCAATTAAAATGGCTTGTGCACTTTATTGTGGAGGAATCAGAATCCTAAGACTGCACCCAAATACAAGAGAGGGACTCTGCTGCTTCCAAGACCATCACAACAGATATTCCATTTTTAGTGTTTGCCAGCTGGCTTATACACTACATAATCTTTTAAACTGTTGGAGAATTTCTAATGGTTCAACATTCTTAAAATCAGATTATGCTAATTAGAATAAGAATTTACGGTATAATTTAGCTGTAGAACAAGATGTTACCAAAAACTGGATACAAAAAGGCACTTTAGATTTCTAGGCTCAGGAAGAAGTTCTCATTCATTTTAACTGAAGTGGTCAGCAAGTAACATGAAAAGCAGCCATGGAGTTTAAAAAATTAAACTATTTATTCAAAAGGCTTCCACAATATGTTTACTCACTGATGAAATCAGAGCCCCTCAGGAAAATAAATAAGTAAATTATATTTTAAGAAACTGATGAAAGAAGTTTGAAAAATAATGAACACTGATGGTAATTGCCTCTGAAGTTCCAGCCAGATGATTTAATTTGGTTGGTTGGAGCATCCTTAATTGCAACTAATGCTTTCCAAACAATAAAGGGTGAATTAAAATGGACACTCGTTCATTCAAATGAAGACTTCTCTCTTTAACATTCCAGTCAGTTTTACAAATGAATAAAAATGCAGACAGGGCACAGGACAAGTCCTGCAGCACCCAAACGAAACTCAGTTCCAGGACATTTGTCATTTTGCTTGCAAGTGGCAGCAACACCAGCATTCCTGTGCACTGCTGAAGAGTCAGAAAGCCTCTGCTTTAAGCTCCTTAACCAAAAATCTCCTTAGGAAGTGTAAGTTTTACTCCACTTTGACAGTGCTCCCAACAGCAGGAGATAAGGAGAGCGTTGTACGTGGCTTTGGAAATAGTTCCTCAGTGGAGCCTCTCAAACCCTCCTGGGCTCTGCAGTGATTAACTGAGAACAAGTACAAGGTAAAAATACTTGCGGAAAGCACCCCTTGGCTGCTTGCAGGTCCTGCTGACTGCTCTGCACATGGTAATTCACCAAATGCTCCTCAGCCTGTGTGCACTCACAAACAGGTAATTAATTCTCTTTACACTTGCTGCATGTACAATATTAATCTACAGTACAGATTTTAAGGTAAAATAGGCTGCCAGCCTAATAAAGACTCATTAACAAAAAAAAACCTATGTCAAAAAGCATATTTTAAATATATAAATTCCAGAAAAAAAGTCTTTATGAGGATACAATGGTCCTTTTGGCATTATTTTAAAGTATTCCTCGTGGCCTTGACTACACAAAGAGCCCACCACATGATTTCAAATATTTTATGTTACATACTGTCATAGGTTAGCAAGCACAGTCCCGGAAGGGACGTCCTTGCTAAGGGGTGCTTACAGTTTCCTCTGGGAATTGATAGAACCTATCAGCTGGCCAGTTTGAATATGGACAACTCTCTAAGCCACTTAAAGTTGTGACCACCTCTGTGATCCACATTTAAGAATAGGCAAACTCCCCCTCCAAGTTCTCTCTCGTTTCCGGCGCTGGGACAGGTGGCTGTGGGGCCCGGCCAGGCCCTGCTTGGGCCAGGCCGGGCCGGGCCACGGCCATCCTGAAGCCATGGACCTGTTCCAGCCGTGGAACCCCCCCCCCCACTGCCTTGCCGTGGGCAGCCGGAGCGGCTCGGCTCTCCCCCCTCTCCACTGCGATAAGAAAAATTCAACATTCCAGCTGTAAAGCTGCAAGGCCGAGGTGAGATTAACCCTTTTTACTGCTGTGAAGAGCTGAAAACCTGAGGGAAGAGAGAGAGGAGATGCTTAAAGCTGAAATTCTCTTGTGAAGCTATGATATATCAGAGTATCCTGTTGTAATTTCATGAAGATATGGGGGGTGGAGTGTTCAACTCGTGAGCAGAAGCACCTGCGCTGAGATAGGCAGATGCTGATGCAGCTGTAATTTCATGAGAAGTTTGGACAGGGAGAGATGAACCTGATGAGGACTTTTGTTCCAAATGGGAAAGGAGAAAACCTCAGTCCCTAGAGATGAACCAGATGAGGACTTTGGCTCCAAACGGGAAAGGAGAAAACCTCAGTCCCTAGAGATGCTCCCAGAGATAGTCCTAAAGATGAAGATGATGAAGACCCTTTGCTCCCAGGGAAGGAGAAGGGCCTCTGTTTTTGTTTCTGAACGGCTCAACCTTAAAACTGTACCCCAAAAAACTTCAAGAGTGGACCCTTGAAAGCAGTTGTGGGAAAAGCTGCAAGTCGGGGGAAAGGACTCACACGCAGGCAGAGAGACTCCTCTTCCTAAACGGACTGAACAATATTTGGAAGTGGGCGGCTGTCTCGTTGTGATGATGTTTTCATAGCATGAGCAAGAAGAGACTTCTCTTTCTAAATGGACTGAACAAGGTTATTATGGAAGTGGTAAATAGACTGAACATCTTAAGGGTTGTCTTTTTACATTGTCAGTGGGAGAAGGGAGGAAGGTGGGGGGAGGAGGAGAGTTCTGCAGGTGGTATAATTTTTTTTTTCCTCTTTTAGGTCTGTTAATAAACTTCTTTATATTCTTTCAAGTTTGGTGCCTGTTTTGCATTTCTCCTAATTCTTATCTCACAGCAGATAAACAGTAATGAGTATTTTGGACCAAACCACTACAATACATTACAGTGTTCAAATAATTTTATTAATTTTTTATAGATTTCTTTTATTTTTTGATTATTACAATGGCTGCAGAGAAAGGGAGCTATTTCCATTCCAGCTCCAGTTGATTTACAGACAGAACATTTTCATACAGCAGCAGTAGCAATTACAGACAAAAAGGAAAGAAAAAATGAACAGCTGTATCACATGCTTTTGGTTAGGATGACAATCTATTTTACTGTGAAATTCAAATTCTGGGATGCAAAGATGAGGGCAGATATGGACTGAAAACAGAAAGCATAAATGACAAAGTTTAATACTGTTACATCTTTGCCAAGCACCACTTCTTGTTCTTATCAATTGCATAAGGTCCCAGAACACATATTTAAGACTTGTTCCAAGTTTTAAGTACCCTTTAAATCACCAAAGACAGTCTTTAGGACTAGGATCTCAGGCAGCTCCTCCTACATCAATCAGATCCTACTGTATTAGACCACTATTGAATAGCACAGAAAATACTTCTCCAAGTCTGAGGAAAATAAACACAACATGCTGGGTCAATACCAAGAGAGACCAGGGCTCACAGAAACAAGCAAACCCTTCAGCAAAAAATGATCTAATGTTTTGTGGTAAGTCGAAGAGGAAAATAAAAATGAAAACAAAACACAAACACACACACCCCAAAAAAACCAGATGTAACACTGAGAAATTCTGGAAAGCCTAAAACTTTTACCCCTTTGCTGTTCTTCACTAAATGCTGCCACTGCCACGTTGGCAGATGATGTATGGCATGGTAAATCACACTGGAAACGCACTATAAAAACAACTTGTTTGTGCAGTTATGGAAATGGTGTATTTTGGAAGTGTGTCATTCTACTCAAGCCAAAATACTATTAGTAAAGTTAAAAGTTATATTGCAGCTCTTTATAAAGAAAAGCAGCTCAACATTCAGAGTATGGCAGCTTGCAGAAAGTGTGTGGTGGGCACCTTTCCTCTTCCTCACCTCTACAGCAGCAATTCTGATTTAGGAATAAAAACAGTAAAATTAAATTTTAAAAAATTATGGGAAAGAATCACACAACTGCCACTGCTATTCCAGTATGCATCTATGGCCATGATCCACCTTCCCAAAAGTATTCATTGCCTCCTTTTCCTCCTTTTCTTTTTTTTGTTTTATCTTTCTCCTCCACAGGCAGCTATTTACATACAGCTTTCAAACTGCTGGGAAATCTGAAAACAAACATATGCACAGCCTGAAAATTGAGAACATCCTCAGTGAAATAGAACCCTAAGAATATGGTCTGGATGTAAAACCTGATTTTAAAGTAAATGACAAGGTCAGAGTCATTTACCAAAATGATCTGTTTAATCATCCTCTCAAAGCACTTACCATTTTGTTTAATTACAGAAGATAAAAAATAATCCAGGCAGGAAAAAAAATATGTTGTGTATTGGTTAAGAAGAGCCTGAGTGTGAACAGGATTGCTCGATACTCTCTAAAAAGGAAATCTGACTTCAGTTCATTCAGCTGAACGCAGAAAGCAAAGAATTAAAACCTCCATTCATGAGAGTGGATGAGAGAAAACATGAAAGACATATTTCAGTCTTTATTTTGGTAGCATTTGAGAATATCTGTGTCCCATATGGTGCATCAATAAGATCCACATTTCTGGTGAGTCAGGTGATGCCACTTCCTGGGAATCACCTGAGCCTCATCAAACATCAGGTTGTTACTTGAGGTATAAATAATCCTGGATTACATAGTAACAACCTGATTCAAAGGGTTATTAATCAGTGGTACAGCGGCATAAAGTTTAGCAGAATTATCTATTACAAATAATTAATTTTTCCAGTGCTTCCAGGTTCTCCAAACTTCACAGTTTCCAGATGGTTCATCAAGAACACAGAGACCACAAATCTACTCAGGTTTGTAGACAAACTAAAACAAGAGCAAGCAAAGCTGGGCCTTTAGGGTAGCAAGGAGACTCTGATAAAGCAAACCTAGATCTTTCAAAAGTCACTGATATTACTGCTCTGTTTCAGAATTTCAAGCAAAAAGCCAGAAATTTCCAATCAAATAATGCAAAGTTGACTAAGTTAATTTTGCACATTGCTGTCATATGTGTCAATAGTTGATTATCATGCAAAAATGATAAATAGTAAGTGCCCTCCTAAGAAATTATTTCTATCAGCTATTGATTTGCCTATGCAAGAACAGAAGAACCTGTGAGGACGTGGATGGCAGTGTGAAAATCCACTTTCCTGTAACTGGTGGGTTTGATTCATCTCATGTATTTCTCCCCACAGCCAGAACATACCAACTGGCACATACCTAAGGGAAAGGCATTCTGCATGAAGCGAGAGTTGATTCTAACTTTTATTCTAAATATCAGAGAAGCCCCCCATCAAACAGAGAGAAGCTAGTCCTTTAAAGGCCAGTGTGAACTGACCGGTGGCCAAAGGCTCTGTTTGCATTGCTGGCTGAGAACAGACACACTGGGGACAGCAATGGCCAGGACACCTGTCCATGGCACTTTCCTGCTCACACAGGAGTGTCCAGGCTGAGAGGATGTAAGAGATGGTCTGAAGATCCCTCATCTGCCTCATGATCATCGCCGAGGACAGAGACTGAACACAGGAGTCCCAGCCTGGCTGAGGTGGGGTGTCTGCCAAGTGCTGCCTGCGGGTGTGCCCGCTGGGAACTGGTACGCATTCCTGAGGAAATTAGTGCAGGTCACAATGGACTGCGCCGTTCTTGCTGCCCAGGCGGGAAGGACTGCGCTGAAGCGGAAAGGAATGACCTGTCCTGTACACCTGTCCTGTACACCTGTCCTGTACACCTGTCCTGTGCCTGTTTTCTCAAAGCAATGGGCCTCATAACAATGGTTGTAGATTTCCCCAACCTCTTGGCCAGTTGCCCCTCGCTTCTGAAAAGGACTATAAAGGGACTTTCTGAAATAACCAAGTAGGAGATCTCCCCACGGAAAGAAGGTGAATCTATTGGCGGAAGACCACGAGGACTTCGTCTCATCCGTTGGTAGCTATTGCCCCCTCTTTTTCCCCCCTCTCTACTTTGTTTCTCTCTCTCTTTCTCTCTCTCTCTCTTCTATTGCATTACTGTGTTGTGGGCACTTAATAAAGGTGCACTGTTTTGATTAAAACTGAAATCTCTTGTGTCCTTTTACACTCTGAGATCGATAAACGAACCATCACGACCCCCGCTTGCATTAGCAGATCGTGACAGAGGAACAGGCTCTGTAAGGAAAATACCAACCCAGCTCCACCACAGCAGCCTCAGATGTGCAGCTCTAATGCTGGAAATTACAGTGCCCAGGAAAAGGATGCTCTGGGGAACCAGCGAAGGGCATTAGTGAGGCTTGGCACAAGGAGTTAGGCACACATGCTCTTGGAGGAACCCAAGTATTCAGGTGGCACTAATTACAGCCTTATCAGCCACATTGTATTGTAATCAAACCATTTTTCACCACGGTCACATCCTGACCATGGCATATCAATGTCTGTCACCTGTAACACCAGCACAGTTCAGGCTTCTTCACTGGATGTATAAATTGCCTAATTTTGTCATTAGTAAGTCAAAGCCTTCACCCACAATTTTCTTGATTTGTACAAACTGAACTTGTATTATAAAAGTGGTTTTGACCAAGTAGTTGCCAGAAAAATATTTAAGTTAGTTTCCACTGACTGGACATGAAAAGCTGTCAGTCTTTTTCGATTTTATTTTGCAGGTGAATGACAAAGCAGCAATTCTGGTTGCTGGGTACATTGACAAAGAAAATTAACAGAAGATTACACTTCAAAAAGGACAAAATGTTGGCAAAATTATAATTTCCTATTGAAGTGTATTATTTATTTTATCTACAGTAGTTATTTTATCTATTTTAGACACACAATATACTTAATATTTTAGTTATCTGCATTTTGATAGCTATTTACTGTGCACACAAACTTACTTTGTGGTAGATTATGCTTAAACCCAAAAAAACCTGAGAAAGTTCAAAACAATCAGAAGTTGAAAGGCTGCCATACTGTAAGAAGCAAGGGAAGCATCCACATAGCCCAGAACAAGATGTTGGATGCCTGAATAATGAGAAATCTGAGATATTGTCATAGATTTTCCTGCTAACAGGAAAAGACTGGCTTCCAGAACATTGCCCAAAAAATGATTCAATTACTATAAAAGGGGAAAGCCAGCAAAACAACAGATATGTTATTCAGACTACCTATTTTTGGAAAAGGCATTTCAGTCTTTGGAGAAAGCTTTTTATAATTCATGTTCATGATGAAAAGATTCATCTTTCCTTAATCAAGTTGTACACCTAATCAAATGATTAATCACTTTGACTGTTACATGAAAATTAGGCCTTATTATGTACATTTAAATTTGGGAGATTATAAAATACATGAGTTTGAAATTTAAAAAAAAAAAACCAAACACAAAATCCCCATCACTTCATTATTTACATGCAGCCAGACTGAAACAAACTTTACATGAAGACAAAGGAGGAAATTGCTTTAAGGAACTCCACACCACTGAGCTCCTGAGAGACCCAAGCAGTGGACAGGATTTGTCTGTTAAGCCTTTATTCAGGTAATTTATAACTAGTCTGATTATCATTTCCTTTTTGGATACAAATATAGCTACAGCTCTGAACAGAACGATACAGTGCCAATTCAAGACATCCCTGCCAGTTGGATTTTGCCAGAATAGCACTGAAGGACTCATTTCCTGGGAAACCAATTTATGGAAAGCATAAAACCTTTCATATCCTAAACAAACACTAAAATGAAACAGTAACTTAATGACTTGTTAATTACTGTCCTGAATGTTTATTTTTGTTTTAAAGCTTAGAAATCATAAACAAAGAATGGAAAAGAATTAAATCTGAGAGCTATTTGAGCAAACACATCAGATTGTATCAAACAATAGAAAAGCCATTAACAACACAGCTAAGTGTCTGCTATATGTATATACATATGTACTTGTGAAAAATAGATCCAACACACGGAATTGTTTCAGCAGCAATAGCCTTCCTTAGGGTTTGATCTTGCACTCATTGAGATAAGCAGTGAGTCCCCATTGACTTCAGTTGTGCACCATTTAAAAACTCAACTATTGTAACCCATTTATTTCAGGTTTCTAGATGCATTATTCAGCACAGGCATAAAAGGCGGTTTAAAAGTGAAGGGGAAGAAGAAATTAAAACCCAAACTTGTAGTCTGGTCAGTGGGAACACACTTTGATAAAGAACTTGGAGCCCTATCTTTTGCCACAGCTGGAAGCTTCTGGGGAAGCCCCAGCACGTTTTTCTTTAGCATCTCAACTCATACTATTGCAAAAGCAGCAAAGAAAAACAGAGCTCTGGTTTGGCATTTTGCATCTGGAGCATTAAAATGCAACCAGAACATGGTGCACAATAGATTTGTCTTTAAAACAGACTGAGGTACCCAGGATGCACAGAGATAAACATCTCCAATTCCATGAAGTCCAACCTTTTATCAAAAGGCAACTTGCTTGTCTTTACATTAAACTTTTTCCCCCTTCTCTAATCTTCCATAATATAACTTCTTCCCTTCATGCATATTTTTCCCTTTTTACATCTCCCTTTTTGGGTCAGTTATGTAAGATTGTGTACAGTCCTGCTTGCAGTATTTCATTAAAATCCAGGTGCAATTAAGAGCAATAAACCCAGGCAAGGGGTTCTCCTGCTGTGGCTGGGCATTCAGAGCAGTGTGCATGGTTCAAAGGTAGTGCTTTCCAAAAAAATCCTATTAATTGCAAGCAGCTGTCAAATATTCCAGAAAAACAAATCACAGCTTCCATCATATGTAAAGCTTAAAAATGATGCAGCAGGGAAGTAAAGAAAGTTTATGTTGTGACTTCAGATTTACGTGATAATTGCAGTGATTGACAGGAGTCTGAGAAACAAGGAGGAAGCTATGGACATTTACAATGCACTGACATTTACAGGCGAGGATGACTGTCACAATTGTCAGAACTTTAATAAATATGTTAACTTTTCAACTCCTGCAATAATGAGATCTCTTCTACTTTATGATATTTTGTTATCGAAACTCCATTATCTGTCCTTCCCAGCCCAACATACAATAAAAGCATTCACAATGAGTCACCTTTTAAAATGTGATAAAAAAAATGAATAAATAAACCCTTGTCATTTCAGGCTTGACTCTAAGGTGGGATGAGCACCAGAAATGCTTATGGAAATAGAGGAAAACCTCAAAACCTTCAGAGCTCCAATTCCACCCCACTCTTCACATGGGCATAAATCCTGGGGCAGATCAGCAGGAACCATGCACAGAACAAAGCAGAATTTTCTTCCACAAATCTAGGTTTGAATTTCCCCAAAGCTTGACCTATTTTTTGTTTTGGTCATCCCTCACTTACAATGAAAATCCAGGAATTAAATCAGAAGCTTACAGAATCCCTATAGTAGTTACAGTTTTTCAAGAACAAAGCAGGCAGAGCAGCACTCCAGAGGGCATTTCCCAGTTATAAACTTTTTTACATAGAGCAAAGATAAGCTTAACTCTTCTACCTTCACAGGAAACTGAGCCCTTCAAAGTTTGGTAAATAGAACAGTTGTTAAAGACTGAAAGATTATAAATGCAGGGGGAAAAAAAAAATAAACACCTCAGCCAATTTAGTGCAGAACTGTAAAGCAATACCCAAAGCAAGCTCCCACAACATCCTGGCCACAGAGAAAAGAATAAATTAGATAATCTCTAGAGCAAAAACATTCCTATTATTTTAGAGATCATGCTACAAAAGAGGGAATATTTGACATGATTAAGGAGACCACAGCTTACAAATCAAATGTGAGAATTTGCCTTCACACAAGCCACGACAGATAATCACACAGCAGAACTACAGGAGCACACAAGGAAACAGAAAATAAAGCACTTCCATGCATTTCCTGTTAACAAAAGACCCTTCCAACGAAATATTTCACCCCATGTGTCAGAAACTACGAGGATCTGGGACCTTGGGAGAAGGATCTCAGCATGACACAGCACTTAACACTACTCACTATGTGAATTTTCACTTTGGTAGGGGAAAAAAGGTAATTGGGAAGTCATTCCTACCAATAAACCCAGGGAAACAACATCAGAGAAAGAGTTTTGCCCCCTCTCCAAAAAGGGGAAAAGAACCCAGTCTTAAAATGTGCATAAGCAAAGAGAAGGGGAAGGATGCAAAGTCTGGGATACAGCCATATAGCATTTCCCCAGCCAAAACACCATTATTCTTCCATTAATACAATAAAGACATAACATTTTAAACCAGAACTTGACCAGAGTGCACAGATCAGATTTAAAGTCTGAAAATTCAGGTAGAGGCTCAGGCTGCTGCTTTGAGAATTACTGTTTTCATACCATAGGGGTTGATGGTGTTGTTTTGTTGAGGGTTTTTTGCATGAAAAATTAGGCATCAAATCAGTTTGAAATTATTTTTGATTCCCACTTTGGTTTAAAACAACAAAATGAAAAACAGCAGCAACACAGAGTTTGTGTTAAGGAAAGAAAAAGTGTTTTGACAAATAGTACCCACTATTTCAGAAATAGTGGAAATGGGATTTGCATAAATTCTATTATGACTTTAATATGTGGGGGGTTTATCTTGCTTAACAACCTCTACAGGTACATAAATTAAATTATAGATTTGCTGCATGTGTTATTAAATGAAAGTCTGAAATTGTGCTGAGAACTGAGTTACAGCTTTATCTGGTGAGATTTAGGTAAAACACAGAATAATTCCTAAAGCACTAGGGTACGAGGCAACTCCAGAAGAAATTATATTCCTACTTCCTTCCAGAGGGTAATTCCTTCCCACAAGCCCAAAAATAGTTCATTTTGCCAAAGGCCCTGTAGGTGCAATGTTGTGCTAAGATGTTACAAGAGGCTTTGGGAGGCCAGAATTGCTTTTGTGGTTCAGGTGAGCAGCCAGGTCAGAGCTGAATGTAAAACACTCACCCACCCTTAAACCTCGTATTTCCTGTCTACTTTTTACCATGCCTGAAACATCCCTGTTTATAACTGTTGTGGTTTGACACTCGCCCGGCGCCAGGCACCCACAAGAGCCACTCGCTCACCCTCTCCTGCCACAGCTGGGCAGAGGAGAGAGGGGGAAAAAATTAACTAATGCTTCGTTAGTTGAGATAAGGACCGGGAGAAAACACTTCAAGGGCAAACCAGGCTTAATTTAAAGTTACAAAGTGAATTTATTACTAACAGAATCAGAGGAGGATAATGAGAAATAAAATAACCCCTCAAAAACACCTTTTCCCCCCAGCCCCTCCCTCCTTCCCCCCGACAGCGCAGGGGGACAGGGCACGGGGGTTTGCTCAGTCCATCACCGAGATTTCCTTCGCTGCTCCGGGAGAGGAATCTTCCCCTGTGAGGCCGTGGGCTCCCTCCCACGGGAGACAGCTCTCCTGAACTTCCCCGGCGTGGGTCCGCTCTCAGGAGCAGCAGCCCCACCGCCCCTGCTGCAGCGTGAGCCCCTCCCTCGGGCACACAGCCCCCCAAAACTGCTGCGCCGGGCTCTGTCTGCCACAGGGTGCAGCGCTCCAAGGCCAGGCTGCTCCAGCCTGGGAGCAGGGCCCTCTCTGCACCGGGACTGCCCCTGGATCCCAGCGTCCTGCAGGCACCCACCCGCTCCGGCACGGGCACCTCCCGCAGGGCTGCGGGTGGATCTCTGCATCCCCCGGGGATCCCCAGGGGCTGCGGGTGGATCTCTGCATCCCCCGGGGATCCCCAGGGCTGCGGGTGGATCTCTGCATCCCCCTATGGATCCCCAGGGGCTGCGGGTGGATCTCTGCATCCCCCGGGGATCCCCAGGGGCTGCGGGTGGATCTCTGCATCCCCCTATGGATCCCCAGGGCTGCGGGCGGATCTCTGCATCCCCCTATGGATCCCCAGGGGCTGCGGGTGGATCTCTGCATCCCCCTATGGATCCCCAGGGGCTGCGGGTGGATCTCTGCATCCCCCGGGGATCCCCAGGGGCTGCGGGTGGATCTCTGCATCCCCCTATGGATCCCCAGGGGCTGCGGGTGGATCTCTGCATCCCCCTATGGATCCCCAGGGGCTGCGGGTGGATCTCTGCATCCCCCTATGGATCCCCAAGGCTGTGGGTGGATCTCTGCATCCCCCTATGGATCCCCAAGGCTGTGGGTGGATCTCTGCATTCCCCTATGGATCCCCAGGGCTGCGGGCGGATCTCTGCATCCCCCTATGGATCCCCAGGGCTGCGGGTGGATCTCTGCATCCCCCTATGGATCCCCAGGGGCTGCGGGTGGATCTCTGCATCCCCCGGGGATCCCCAGGGGCTGCGGGTGGATCTCTGCATCCCCCGGGGATCCCCAGGGGCTGCGGGTGGATCTCTGCATCCCCCGGGGATCCCCAAAGGCTGCGGGTGGATCTCTGCATCCCCCTATGGATCCCCAGGGCTGCGGGCGGATCTCTGCATCCCCCTATGGATCCCCAGGGGCTGTGGGTGGATCTCTGCATCCCCCGGGGATCCCCAGGGGCTGCGGGTGGATCTCTGCATCCCCCGGGGATCCCCAAAGGCTGCGGGTGGATCTCTGCATCCCCCTATGGATCCCCAGGGCTGCGGGCGGATCTCTGCATCCCCCTATGGATCCCCAGGGGCTGTGGGTGGATCTCTGCATCCCCCGGGGATCCCCAAAGGCTGCGGGTGGATCTCTGCATCCCCCTATGGATCCCCAGGGGCTGCGGGTGGATCTCTGCATCCCCCTATGGATCCCCAGGGGCTGCGGGTGGATCTCTGCATCCCCCTATGGATCCCCAGGGGCTGCGGGTGGATCTCTGCATCCCCCTATGGATCCCCAGGGCTGCGGGCGGATCTCTGCATCCCCCTATGGATCCCCAGGGGCTGCGGGTGGATCTCTGCATCCCCCTATGGATCCCCAAGGGCTGCGGGTGGATCTCTGCATCCCCCTATGGATCCCCAGGGGCTTCGGGCGGATCTCTGCATCCCCCTATGGATCCCCAGGGCTGCGGGCGGATCTCTGCATCCCCCTATGGATCCCCAGGGCTGCGGGTGGATCTCTGCATCCCCCTATGGATCCCCAGGGGCTGCGGGTGGATCTCTGCATCCCCCTATGGATCCCCGCAGGGGCTGCGGGTGGATCTCTGCATCCCCCTATGGATCCCCAGGGGCTGCGGGTGGATCTCTGCATCCCCCGGGGATCCCCAGGGGCTGCGGGTGGATCTCTGCATCCCCCTATGGATCCCCAGGGCTGCGGGTGGATCTCTGCATCCCCCTATGGATCCCCAGGGCTGCGGGTGGATCTCTGCATCCCCCTATGGATCCCCAGGGCTGCGGGCGGATCTCTGCATCCCCCTATGGATCCCCAGGGGCTGCAGGTGGATCTCTGCATCCCCCGGGGATCCCCAAAGGCTGCGGGCGGATCTCTGCATCCCCCTATGGATCCCCAGGGGCTGCGGGTGGATCTCTGCATTCCCCTATGGATCCCCAGGGCTGCGGGTGGATCTCTGCATCCCCCGGGGATCCCCAGGGCTGCGGGTGGATCTCTGCATCCCCCGGGGATCCCCAGGGGCTGCGGGTGGATCTCTGCATCCCCCTATGGATCCCCAGGGCTGCGGGCGGATCTCTGCATCCCCCTATGGATCCCCAGGGGCTGCGGGTGGATCTCTGCATCCCCCTATGGATCCCCAGGGCTGCGGGTGGATCTCTGCATCCCTCTATGGATCCCCAGGGGCTGCGGGTGGATCTCTGCATCCCCCTATGGATCCCCAGGGGCTGCGGGTGGATCTCTGCATCCCCCTATGGATCCCCAGGGCTGTGGGTGGATCTCTGCATCCCCCTATGGATCCCCAGGGCTGCGGGTGGATCTCTGCATCCCCCGGGGATCCCCAGGGGCTGCAGGGGCACAGCTGCTCCACCCTGGTCTCACCACGGCCCGCAGAGGCATCTCAGCTCCGGCGCCTGGAGCACCTCCTCCCCCTCCTTCTTCACTGACCTTGGTGTCACCATGGTGTTTCCCTCACATGTTCTCACCTCCTCCTCTTCTCTGACTGGGAAAACAACTGTGTTCACTTTGTTTTGATTTTCTTCTTAAATATGTCATCACAGAGGCGTTACCAACCTCTCTCACTGGCCCAGGTTTGGCCAGCATCATGTCCATCTTCAGAGCCATCAGCTGGCTCTGCCGGACATGGTGGAATCTTCCAGCAGCTTCCTCACAAGAGCCACCTCTGTGGCCCCCCTGCTACCTAAAACCAGGCTGTGCCAAACCACTACAATAACTTCTCTTTCCTAATAAATTAAATCTAAATAAATAATATTTAAATTTATAAAATATTGTTAAATTATCTTGAGGTCTTATCTATTTAAGATCAAATCTCATTAAGCCAATAAGAATATTAATTAGCTAGGAGCATATGTTCATTATTCAAGTGTGTCATAACAATACTCTATCAATAAAATCATGCAGATTATCCATGTCCCTTTTCTTTGAAATTTTCACTTAACATCAAACATTCTCTGTGATTAAGAGAATTGTTTATTTTTGTCCAGAAAACCAGTGCTGAAACACAGTGCTAAACGTCCCTAGCCCCACAAAAATGAAAATTTATTTATTGCTGGTTTGCTGGACTTTTCCCTAGTTGTCCTAGACCACATTCACTCATTTATGAAATGTAGTTCATAAAAAAATATGAGTTCCAGCTAAATCATATTTTTTAGATTCTCTTCATGAAAAGCTTACATAAAACCAGTACATTTTCTCATTATTTCTGCACAATTCTAAAGCACTAAGTTGCCCTAATGTGCAATATATTAGTGACAACTTCTAGATCTCACATAATTGTGAATTTATTTTTTTTAAAATAACAAACTTGCATAATATTCCACTAGCGAAGACCAGATCTTTCCTGGAAAAAGCACTTAGGGAGTTGCCCATTTCTGCATTTCTGCAAAGCTTTCAACAGTTAAAAGGACAGAGCAAAAAAGTCAGCAAACTCCTGCAATAATCTGTCTTAAACATCACCCAGTGCCAAAGCTCCCTAATGCTTGGCTACAAAATATTTGAGGTTAAGATTTTCATTTTGGCACAAAGGTCTTACAGAACAAAGGATAATTTTTGCAAGTTGGGATATATTAAAAGACACATGTAATCATGCTTTCTCAATTTAACCTGGAATTTTAAAATATGTATTCTCTGTGCTTAAAATATTGAGCCTTCTGCCTCTAGCTCCAAGTATCTCTAAAGTATAATAAGTCCCACTGGTCTAATTTCAGGTTACCAGCTCATTGGTTCCTGTTAACAAGACAATTTTCCCAAGCATTTTTCAAATCTACTCATTTAATAGCATTATCATTGTCTTTCAACAGTGTTAATGGACTCCACAAAAATAGACCTTTGAAATGAATATGCCTGCTCTCACCTCAGCTTTTAAACTCCTTAAAGAATTAGGTCCTTAGAGCTGAAAATGTAATTCATATGTCAAGTTCTGCTCCCACTGAAATCAAGAGTCCTGTTGGCCTCTGTATCTGTCCGATGTAATCAAGAGTAAGAACCTCATTATGGCTCAAACCTGAGCTTTATCCTACATTTCTCACATAATGAGCATAAAACTTTCCTTCTGCTCAATGCACAACCCTGTCTTTGCACTCCATCAGTACAACAAACCCTGAGAGACCTCCCCAACTTACTCATTTACACCAATTCTTCTCAAATGTCAAGAGGGAAATATATGCTCTTTCTTGTCTGCTTGCTACTTCTAAATCAATCCCTCAGATACCCAAATAAATAAATTGCTATTTCTTCAAAAGACAAAAAAGAAAAGAGTTACTGGCCACTCATGAGGCGTCTTCAAGTAAAGTAATTCTCCTGAATGTTTCATGCAATTATAATTCACATACTACAGTGATTTGTATCAAACAGAAAATGAGGAGAGACATTATCTTTTGAGGAAATGCCTGAATATTCGATACAACTCTATACAGCAACAACAAAACATAATCAAATAGATATTGTACTGAACAGCCAGACTTGTGGTTTAAGGAAATCAATGCAATTGATCCAGAGAGGATTTAACACCAGAGACCAAATCATGTTGTTTGTAGTCTGATTCTGAGACATTTCCTTGGAATTAAAGAGCATGGGCTGTGTCCACAGCTTGTTTTATTCAACATTAGGATTGGAACGTGGATCTCCCACGTAACGAAAGCAGTAGGGTTGTCACACTTAGAAATATCACAAGTATTGTGGAATGCAAAAACCATTTCCCTGCAAGTAATTTGATTGGATGCATCATATTAGAAGAGACTGTGAGTACTCACAACTTGAACACAGAGTAACCACTGAAATCTCCCATTTACCAAATAAAATAACTTATTAGATGCTGAACCTCCCTGAATCCCATCACCAACAGCTAACAAAAAGCTGTCTAACAGCAGCTAGAAAAATTCCGGGGAGAAGCTTAGATTCTGCCTACTCATCTTCCAGCTGGTTCCTGTTTAAGAAAAACAGAATTCACTGAAGTTCTCTCTACACCACACAGCAGCAGGGCTTTCCAAAGTGATGTTACCACTGATTACACACTGTAGGGATGGATACAGGAGCAGAACTCTCACCAGCACAGTGGACAGTGATAAGGAGACTGCTTGGAGACAGCAAAGGAAACCTCAGGTGGGGAAAGGTCTGGCTCTACAACTCTTAAGGATGCAGCAATGATCCTTTCATGGCAATTTTTCTCTATTGTCTTGGGATTTTTTTCCTCCACTTCAGTAAATACACCATCCCACCTAGTTGGAAGAGACTGACACACAGCTGGGTAGGAATCATTAGCTGATAGCACCCAGAGGCTTGACAGCATTTACACAGAGCACTCTAATACACGTTACTGAGAGAGATAGGGGGCTGAAATTTAACACCAGTTCAGCCCTTAAAAATAAATAAAATCCTTCTATACAGTTTGACTTTTTCCTCACTGAATTCTCTCCAAGGCTATTTTTAGTGAGCCCAGCTGCAGGGGCTGGTGCTAAACATCAATATAATCTGTAAAGCCAAACACTGTCACTGGCACTGAGAGACAGGGCTGCCCTCCACAGAGCCACGTTTCTGCATGAAAGAGGGCATGAAAGCAGTGTTTTGTTCCTTCAGAGGATGGGAACAATGAGCACCCTCTCTCCAGGACAGAGAGGGTCAGAATGTACACAAAGGTTTCTAATTGCCAGCTTTAGGAGCCCCAGCTCTCTAAGGAGGGATTCACCTCTCCAAGGAGGCGGCTGCAGCAGGAGCAGGGAGAGGGGTCTTCAATACCCCCACACACAGAGCCCCTTCCCAGTCTCCACCTGTACTTCACCAGTTGCCAGGCAACAGCCACAAGGGTATTTTCCCCCATATATTAAAAACTGAACAAAAAAAATAGGTGTAGCTTTGTGTCTATATAACCAGATACAGGTAGAGACACACCAGCTTCCAGGCACAGGCAAGCAGGGAGCTGGGTCAGGACAGGACAGCAAAACCAGGACCCCCAGCAAAGGCCCTGGGAACCTCTCCCCTCAAATAAACACTTTTTTTTTGTGAAATAGGTCACATCCTCACAAGCCTGCCCTCCTCCTAAACAGGATTTTTTGGGGGGCTGGCAAAATACAGGTGTGGCTCTGCCATGAGGGGACAAACCCTTCCCAGGCTGCATTGGAGCCACAGGCACCTTCTGGCGGTGAAGCGGTTCAGTCCAGTGTCCCTGTGACTTACTGGAATGGAGGTGAATTATGTGGGAAGCAACAGAAAACATTTTAAAAAATTAAACCAAAACAAAACCCCAAATTTCCTACCCAAAACAACTAGAGGTTTAAGTTGCTGCCTTTCAAAGGCAGACAGAGGCTGGGCACTCCTGGCCCTGTTCCCTCATTCTCCAGCCAGTCCGAGCTGCTGTGGCACAATTTCACCCATGTGCCACACAGAAGCTGAGCTTATAAATTCTTAGTGAGCAACATTAATCTGGAGTTATCACAACTTATTTGTCGGGTAAACACAGGGAGTGTGGTTTTGGTGACAGGGAGAGGTGATGTGCCGGCAAAGTTACATCATTTCCCTCAGATTGTTTCCTCATCACAAGTCAAACTTTGGCACTGACATGAACCTCTGGAAAGAAATTTGTGTAAAACCTGCAAATTTCTACTATGGACAAGTAATTCCTGCAGAATGTGAGGCCCAAAACCTTTTCAATATTGTGTCCTTGAAGCAACATGCAGTGTGCTGTGATCTGCAGAGATGAAAGAAAAAACAAACAGGAAAACACTCCCACTTTTTTTTCTTGGTCTTCCCTGCAATAATAACCCACAACACACTGACAGACTTGAACACAAGGAACACATATTAGAGACAAGATCAGGAAGGAATCCTCAAAATACTTTATACCTTCTGCACTTCTGCTACTTTTAAATTATTATTCTATTCTATCTAAAAGACATTTTCAAATGTGATGTTTAATGACCTGTTTTTCTTGTTTCATTTTGGTGTCAGATGTTTTTCTCATTTATTTTAGAGAAATAAAAGTATGCAGGGAATCAGAGGGAGAAAATACGTGGAACTCAAGTTGTCACAGTCTCCATACATTGGTATTGATAAAAAACTGATAAAGGAATATAAGTTAAGATTTGAATTTTAGGAGGGGAAAAAAATGCTCATAGTGTTAGGGGCAATGAGGCAACACTGAGAGTCTAATAAGAGTTAGGATATCTCTGTACCACAATTTGACAATTCCTATGTGATGCTTTTTTTACTACTGGACATCTTATTGTTGAGAGCTAAGAAAAATAATTATTTCTTTTTAAATCAAAGACCTTACCAATTTATTTGTACCAATTTAACCAGTTATTTCCTTGCAATAGCAGACCATAAACAAAAAAGATCAGCCTGGACACAAAAAAAAAGCTCTACATTGACAACACTGCTCTTGAAATTCCCATCTCTTTCACCTTGTTTAGGCACATCTACATCCCTTTAGCCTCAAGCAAACCAGAACCAGGAATAATATATCTTCATGGTGTTTCCAGCTCACTCAATAGTACGGACTGCTAGAAATTTCAGAAAGACAGACTGCAAATCTTTCTGCTTGTTTATCACAGCTGGTTCAGAAGCAAAATTATGACCAAAACCCCTTTCTTGTAACTCCACCCCCTCAGAACATTAAGAAATAAAGAGGTTTTGGTAAACCAGACACAGTAGATGGAAACTTTAAATCAGAAGGTTTCTAAACTTGCCCAACTTCCTTTAAAACAAAGCATTATTCTACTTCATCCATCATTTCCAGGATTTACATAATAATGTGAATTAGAACACCATTAACTACCTGTCCAGTGCAAAACAAATGGTCTGTATGGAAGCACACTGCTGATCCCAATCTCTTCATTCATACTCACATGAGAATTTTAAGCAAATAACTTCATTTTAAATGGAACTTCATGGCTTTGGCAACTCATTCCAAAAGAAAGCACAGATACAAACCAATCACAAGATATTTTTTGCCTTCATTCATATGTAAAGTTGGAGTGAGGAATGCTCTAAAACCATACAACATCTGCATTTCCCTAACGTGATCCTTTTTTGCATGAATGTTTTGACAAGCACAGCCCTTGACTATTACCATTTTTAATGACAAGAGATGAGAGAGAGGAAGCAGACTGCAGATGCTGATCCACAAAAGCAATTAATGCTACATATTTTTCCCTTCTGGAGGTATATCATATTACTACAGGAAAACTCCTCACAAAGGAAGGGCTATAATGCAGGTCTGAACATCGGTGGGCAGTTCCAATGTACCTGCCTCTATATCACCCTTAATGAGAAGCACAGCAAAACTCAGACCCAGTTCATGACATCCTCTGGTGTTCATAAATCCATTATATTTAGAGCTAGGAATACTGCACAAAGGTAACAGGGGTAGAAACCTGCATTTTACCAGTTGGTCTGGAAGGAAGGGCAGTCACTGAAATATTCAGTTCGTTTCTAATGGGCCTTGTTGTAGGTTCAGTGGGTTCGGTCGGGACGGACGGAGACGAGAGATCTCTGAAGTCAGATCTTGGAACACATGGTTTATTGCAAAGGGCGTGGGTATAGGGGCACTGCTTAGAGCTGCCAGACTCAGCTCGGAGCAGGCCCAAGAGAGCAAGAGAGTAAGCGGGTAAGAGAGAGAGAGAGAGTGTAAGAGCAAAGAGAGTGAAGAAGAAGTAGTAAGAGAGTAATGAGAATGGAATAGAATCTTGGTTACAATACAATAAATCATCTTCTGTACTGAATATTCTAATTGTCACTAACCAATCTAATACAAGATACAAATCCTATAGCATTTACATACAGCCTATAAGAGTTCTTATATTACCATAGAGTGTTACATCTTAACTTCTAAAAACTACTCTTTGGACCCCTTCTGCTGAGCTAGTAGGGTCTGCTCTGACCCTTGGACCTGCCTGCAAGCAGAGGGTATTGTTCAATCAAGAGGGGATTACCTTCAGTTGTTTTCTAGTTGTTCAATAACTAAGACTTGGTATTTCAAAAGTGGCTTTCATTTCGATGTTGCCTGTAGTTTTCATATTCCCAAAATCTTTTGTCAGGCAATCATATTTATAAGGCTTTCCTGTTTCATCTTCCCCAACACCTTGTAGAAAATTAAAACTCCAGCTCTGCAAGTCTCACCAGTCAGAGGCTTTTCCATTCTATTTTTTGCCTAATTCACTAATGAAATGAGGCTTAAGCAATTACTGTACCTATGTATCCATCAGTCCTTGTAATAACAACTTAACTTGTTGTCTAGCCTTAATAAAGCCAGCACAGGGGTAGCAGCCTTCAAGATATTAATTTCCTACAAGTCTAATGGAATAATTGATAACTCCATCTCCAATAAAACCTGTTCTCCCATTACAAAATCTTCAAGGTATTTCAACCAAAGAGGGGACATAGTTTGACTGACTTCAGGCCTACATTTTCCTGTCTGAATATATCCTGTTACTGCTAGTGAAGCTGTCAGCTTGTCACCACTTCATAGATACACTCTAAAGGCATATAAATCCCTGCCTTTTAACAGTGACCTTCCCAGGTAGATATCTGCCAAATACTAGTCTTGATAACCATTGGGAGGGGGGTTGTGTTTATGGGTTTAATTACAAATTTTTCGTATTTTCTAAACCAGACTAACAGAAAAAAAACCCCAATATTTAAATTTTTAACAAATATTTTTTAAAAGGGTTCTCTTGGATAGCATTACAGCAAGAAATTACAGATGAAACTGCTTTTGGCTTTGTACCTATGTGATAATATTGAAATAATAAATAACCAAGGAACACAACTTCCCCCCATGCCACAATGTTTTCAAGCTAAAGAATGGTCCTGCATGCAGAAAAATCAAGTCTTTGGAAAACATAAAAACATTTTAGCCAGGGGAAGGTCAGGAATATTCCCCCCTCTACCTCTGTCCTCTAGTGTTACATGACCTATTACTATTTCAAATATTTATCACGGTTACGAGCTGCAAATCCAACTTCAGGCAACTCACACAAGTCAGCACTATGTGGTCTGCTCACTAAAATTGAATAAAATAATTCTATCAAGAACTAGAATATATTATTGTGGATACAAAAATACAGCTCGCAAGAATTTCTCTTGCTTCTTTCCAGTCCCGTGAGATACTTTTCTCTCTCACAAAGATAGTAGCAGAGTTCTATAAGCTATGAACACCTGAGACCTTGCAAAAATTTGTTTATGGTACAGTAGAAAAATATTTTGACAATGGATGTTTAGGATTTTAGCCAATCACCCCACGGGGTGGCTGGTCCTTTGTCCAATTAGACTATGAAGAAAAAAGTCTATAAAAGAGTTTGTGAAATAATTAAATAAATCAATCTTGCTGCACAATTCCTGCCTGTTGGATCTCTCTTCTCCTCCCTACCACTGCGGGATACTGTAATATATTATTATTCAAAAGAGTACCTGAGAGTAAGGAAGTAGTTGTTAAATGCTCCTAAACAAGGAAGCAAGAAGCTGCTCAGCCTGAAACACCACGATCAGCAAAAAACTCATATATTTCACATCACTGCCTTTTTGCACATCAGGTCTCCAGAGTCACCTGTAAACGACACCTATAATTGCTGTGACCATCCAGGGCTGCTGGACCCAGACCAGACACAACCTCCTCCAGCATTTTCCCTTAAACCTGCCCCCTCTCAGCCTCACTGTGCACAGTGGAGCTGACAGTTAATCAGAATTTGGGCAGGGAGCATTTGGCAGATTTGATTGGCTCTAAGACACCAAACAAATGAACTCCATTTTCACAAGATCAGAGGTTTATATGTTGAATAGAGACGTAGGCACCTTGCTAGCATGAAGAAGTAATAAAACATGAATTATTATTGCAACACATTTTGCTTTAGAACTTTAAATTATAGTTTGGGGCTTCGAAGTTGCAATTTATGAATAGTAAACTGTGATTGATTTGTTTTCCCCACATAACATCAAATCATCATCCTGGTATAAGCTCAGCAAAGGCTGCTTTTAATGGGGTGAAGAACTACAGAGACCTCTCATCAAACTAATGTGGAATAGGAAATCTGGTATATTGCAAATTTGCTCCTAATTATGCAATGAACAGAATCATCCTTCTTAAATCATTGTGCTTTTACTATGTCTTTACTAGTTTTGGTGTTAAACCTCATTTTCAGTCAGATCCTTACAAAGGGCATTGATTTACACCCCCCCCCCCTTTTTTGATCTCTCTCCACATCTGCAGTTGCAGATTTTATTTGCCATTATGAAGAGCAAATGATGACATCTCACCATAAAGCAGGTGACATTCCCAGACACCACACAAGAGAGTCAAGACACCCAAGTCAGGGAGAAGGATACCTAAACATTGGGTACTGCTGTGGAATATCCACAGGAATATCTCTCTGATCTAATCCATTAAAAAATCCATGTGATCTGCAGCCCAGCAAAAGTCAAATCCAGGTATTTCAAATCCCCTGTGAGTGCATCTTAGGCAGTGGGCTCTCTTTCCTTGCCTTTCATACTGTGACAGTTATAAAAAGAAAGAAATATACATATATACAGTTATAGTTATGAAAGAAAGGAATGAAATCACAACAAAAATCCCTCACTGGAAATAGTGATTTCTTTATAAATCTCTTTATAGAGAAACTTCATTCTTGAAGAAGCCTGAATTGTCAGAAAACTCCAGTCTATGCAAGGTGACAGATATCATCCAATCTGCAGGTAAAGTAGTGATTATAAGTTCATTTTCCTCATTGACATGTAGTGAATACTTTGCTATTTCTGAGGTACAGCTCTCCTGCAGAAGTCCTGTATAGGAGTATTGAATGCTTAATGAAACAGAATCATCTTTAAATAGTGTCTTCTTTTCCATGCACCCTTCCCACCCCTTCTTTCAATCCCAAAGAGCTTTGGATTTCTAACACATTCACCCACAATCATCACCTTCCGAGTCAAGAGGTGTTTTGGTAATGTGTTAGTTAAGATAATTTTGCCTTTGGCAGGTGATCTACCATCATAACATGGACTAGGAAACGATGATGTGCTTGATTTCTACACAAAGTCCAAAAAGTTTCTTTTGCATCATTGCGGGGGTGGAAAACACTGAGCACTTTGACAAAATAAAGTTCTACATACAAAGGGATTTAATACAGAGAACAGGCTTGTGCTTGGTGGCTCCAGTTCAGCCTCTCCCAGGAAAAGTTTTATTACCCAATGGTCTGTGCAGAAGTTTTGTCTGTGCAAAAGTTTGATTGAAACTGCACTAGTTATAAAAATACAGCTGAAGAAACCCAAACCAAAGTATTCACAGTTATGAGTATCCCAGCAATGAGGTTTGTCATTCCAATCCAAGTTTAACACAGCCCGCACTGGGAAAAAGGTATTGGTTTCAGGGCTAGCAGTGCCAGCAGAGGAATACTAAAATCCCCATTCTCATCCTCTTTTACAAAGTCTTTCTGCGGCTCAGTAAACAAGGATAAGTCACACAAAGATTTGCTCAGCATCTGTTGATAGCTCTAAGTACTCGGTGCTTAAAAAAAAAAAAAAAATCAGATTTTGTCTACGAAGAAAGATCTATTTAAGTGTCATTAATCTGGTGGTTGTTCTAACCTTCTCTGCCAGGATTTGAGGATCATAAACCCAGAAATGTCATAAGGAAATACATCTTTATATAAACGCTCTCCCTCATTTTCAATGTACAATGATATTAGAAAATACTCCATTATCACCCACTGCCCCAGGATATAAACAGAGTTGTAATGGATTCATGCAAGAAATTTGTGGAAGTCTATCCCCTGTAAACAGCTCTTCTTCCTATTCTATCAAAGGCTATTTCAACATCAAGCAGCACCAACCACCTCCCCTGGTGAATCCAATTTTGTATCTGCAATCACTGCTCCCAGATGGTGGATATTATCAGTCAAGAATCTGTTTTTAATAACAACTTGTTTGATCTGTACAGCCTCTTGCAAGGAGCAGATCCCTCAGGCACAAAGTACTTTTCACCAATATTTCTCAATTATCATAAAAGGGGGCTGCATAACCCCCGTCTTGAAAAGGTTCTTCACAAGTTTAATTTTTAAAAAGTAGAAAACTAACCCAGATGCAGATTAGGGCCAAAATAATTGAATGCCTCCCAAATCTTTTTAGTTAAGGGTCAGCAAATATAATATCCATAAATACATGGACACCACCTGAGCCACCTAAGCTTTTGCCCTTTACTTTTCCAACTGTAGACTTGTTTGAACTACAGTCAGATAACTGTGGTTCAGTTTACAGTTTCTTGTTCAGAGTCAGAGCTTTAAATTCAGCTAAATCTTTAACATCAATAAATAGATATATCACTGCAACAGATATATGTATATATATTATATGCACAAGATGAATTTTAGACACCTTTGTCCTGTGCACTGGAAAATTTAGGCACCACAAATTCTTCTGAATTGGTGAACTTGCTCAGGAAGATACATGTAATAAACAGAAGTGAACAGAACTTTGTTAGTTAAGCCCTCTTGAACCTACGGGAGAAAATTTGCCTTCCTTACTTTGTATTATTTTTAAAATGCATCATTCCATTAAGGTTTTCTTTCAGTGTCACTAGCCTAAAATACACTGTTCCAAACGGAAAACAAAAAGAGGGAAACTCTTTTTGAAATGTCTTAAAACATTTTGAAATGTTTTAAGACCCAAGTATAAACAAAATGAACAATTAGCTCTCTTCAACCACATTGTCACCAGATGGGAACCACAAGTTTTAGAATGTGATCAGGATTTATTAAACAACTTTTGCACAGCAAGGAGGAGAATATTGTTATAATTGAACTGACTTAAGTTGGTTTTCGTAGCTGAGAGAATAGTTAAGGGTTCTCTGTTAATTGTTAATTAGTTAACCACTTATTATTGGCTTTGCCGGTTGATTGTTAATTGTTAGGAAATTTGTTGATTAACAATTGTTAAGGGGAAGGAGTGTTAGGAGCATTTTCTGTATTAGTGTTAGGATGGTGGGGGGGTTGCAAGTTGGTGAAGAGGGAAAGTTCTATGAGCTGTGAGGGTCTGTGCCAGTCATGTGTCCTTGGCATAAGGGGATAAATGCCACCTGCTGATAGGAGCGAGACAGCGAATCACTCGAGGCCCAAGAGTCACCGCAGTGAGGAGAACCTGTCCCCTGGAGATGACACCTTAATGAGCCAGTGGGACTATGGAGGGTGCGAGGGCCTGGGCTGCAAGGGGCCGGTGCCTCCCTGGGGATAAAAGGCGGCGTCCCTGAGGGGACGGGGGATTTCTCTGCCCACACACGACCGTGAGCGGAGCCCTCAGCGCGTGTCCTTTCTCTCTGACTGTTGGGCTGATTTGCTGTGAAAAACGAGGTTCACTCTCCTGTGAGAATTTAAAGGGTTTAATATAAAGACAATAAGAGACACATAAAATAAAGCAAAGGGATAATGGCCGGGTGCCTTGGCGCTCTGCCAAGAGCACCCCTGATGCTTGAGGTGAGTCCTTTTTATACCATTTTTACTGTCTGTTCTCTATTCATATTAAAACTTTTCCCGGAGCTGTTCTGCATGGCCACTCCTTGGGTCCGCCTTTTTAGAGCATGCGTGTTCTTCTGCCTTGCGGTTTTATTTCTTTTGATTCTTGGGGTTGGGCCCGCTAGGTAAGAGTCGATGGTAGGGTGGATCTCTCAATTCTCCAGACAGTCAGGGCTGATTGCAGCTTTGGGCCTCTTCGTCTCTCCGGGCAGAGCGGTGATAGCGGCTCTCGGACTCTTCTGGCCGCCCGTTCTCCGGGTGGAGCAGCCTTTGGGCCCTTTTGTTCCCTGGACAAAGTGTTGATTAGCAGCTCCTCGGGCCTTATCCTCTGTTCGCTTGGAGGTTATCTTACTTGCTCACACTTGCTAACATTCTTGCTAAAAAGAGAGAAAACTACATCCACACAGCAAAAAGCATTTATAACATTATATAATATCGACCTTAATACTTGCAAGAAGCCAATATTACAATATATGTTTATAACATTTGCCAAAGAGATTCTTAATCGTCTCAGCTTAAACAGTAAACTCTGAAAAGGGACAACTGGCTGATGTGGTTATCTCTCTCAATATCACCAGTGTTATTTCATGTTCCCTGATTTAGTCAATACATGGGGCCTTTTAAACACTTTTTGTTCATTCTCAATATACCATGTAACAGTAGATTCAGATTCAGTCTCTTCCTGAAACACGTCTGAGCACATTTGGAAGAATTTAGTGTAGAGAAGCAATAGAAGACTTTGTTAGAGTTTTAAGCCAGTCTTGCTCTTGGACTTAAAGATAGATGGCAACATTATCAGCAGATAAAGACTAGCAGACCTTGAATTCTGAAAGTCTGTATTTCCACTCAACATATCTTCTGAGCTTGTTTTTCCCAGAAATGGGATAGCTTTTTCACGCTCCATCAATTCATGACACATTTGCAGCTATCAGGAGAAGGAGAGCTCCACTCACCACAATCTATTACATGTACAGAAAATAGTCTGTGTTTTTTTAGCAGCTCTAAAACACTCTAAAGAAACTCAAAATTTAAAAACTAGTTAGTCCATGTTCTCCAGATTTATGATACTGTATCAATGCAAGTCTTGTTCTGCTGGGTTCAGTGTAAGTGAATGGAGCTTCATAGACCAACCTGCGCTGCAATGCTTAGTGTTTTATTTGTATATAAATACACTTTTTAGATATACATTTATATATAAGTATAAACAAAATCAGCCCTCCGTTTCATATCAGCATGCTTTGAATTTTAATCAATCCCTTCAGGGCAATTGGAGGTTATGAATAGAGAAGACAAGTTCTGTGCACTCATTTTCAGAGCTATACTCTTATTTAAGCATCCTTTACTTCCTGCCTTCAATTTGAGTATAAAAACCCTTCCTGATTACATGTCAGAGCAAACTCTTGATCAGAAACGAACAACCAGTGAAACCTCACACAAACATTTAACCTCCTCTGAATCATCTATATTAAAGTGTATCACATATCAATACACAGTAATGTCTAGAGGAAAAACAGGCGGTATGATAAGAATTGAAAGAATTTTAGTTTAAAAAGAGAAAAAGAAATCACATAGGAAGCATTGTTCACAGAAAATCTGATATGTCTGGGCTGTTGGATACCAGCATAAAAGGATGCAGGTGTGTGGAGGGCAGCAAGAAAAATTCTAAGTATCTTCTTAGTACCAAGAATTGTCAGCTAAAAGCTTGTAAGTAGGATTATTTTTTTCTTTTAAAGAGAGTCAAGGTTGTAATTTTGAGTCAGGAATCATGAAAAGCACTGCTCCCTAAGGCACACAACTCCACAGAGTACAGGGAGGCTGAAGGGGCATAGAAGAAAAGTCTATTCAAGATGTTACATACCTTCTCCATGGAGACAAACATCAGTGGTTTTTATTTTTGAGAGCTGGGTGTACACGTAGAACTCTGTTGTGACGGGTCAGGACAGCACAACTTGTGTTTCCCCATCCACATTTCTGCCCTGGTAACACAGGGAACTGCATAGAGCTCAGCTCTCCCTGTGCAGTTCCCTCATGGCACCATGAAAATCAAGTACTGCAAGCATAGCATGGATGGATTTTGCATCAGTGCCTACAAGTTTGAAGCAGAACAACAAAGGATTGGGTTTTGGCATACAGAGAGCTGCATTATCAGTTACCTCTCCTGGCTCAAAGGGCCATCAATTCCTCCCCTTTACCAAAACATGCAGTTTGTGGAAGAAACAGGGAACTTGTGCAGCTCCCCATCACACAGCACTGCTGACCCTGCCCCCAGGACAGCAAGAGGAAAGCAAAACCCACTTAACTGAGCGTTTCCCAACAGCCATGGCATCAGGTAATCCTAATTTCACATGGTGACATTATTAATCTTCCCAGGAGTTTACCGACCTATATGAACCCTGAAATAATTTTGTGTTTCTATTCCAGACTTCTAATGAAAGTTTTCAGTGAAATGCAGCCAACTCATTTCCCAGTGTTATAAAAGCTTGTGAAATGCTCAATTTTTATTATGTGATGATACCTTTTATAAAAGCTTAGCAAAACAGCAGTAACCACTAAAACAGCCCCTTACAAGAGGCTCAAATCTATGCCTGGTAAAAGGGTTTATAATTATTGCTGCATTCATCAAAACAAATCTATTGAGCAAACAAATTACAAACACAGAAGGTTCAGCTCTTCTGAAGCTTTCCTTTCTGGTTAGCCCAGCAGAATTGGACACATTAAAATTCTTCCAAACTGTGAAGGAGAAATTCCTCTCATGAGTGAAATTATGCAGACAACTCCCAGCTGGATATTTTTTGGTTTTCATATTGATATTTGTTGTGCTCAGGGGACATTAGCAGCAGAGCAATAATGGAAAAATAGACCACCACTGCTAATAGTCCCTAACTGCTTTAAAAACATGGTTACAGCTCATGTGCATATATATATATATATATATGTATGGTAGATATATTAAATACATGGCTAAATAAAAATAACATGGCATTGGGCAATCCTTATTGGTTAAAGAGGTAGAGGGAGAGAGAAAAGCTCATCAGCAACTCCTAAAGATCATCAGAAGCCTTTGCTGCAGAGGAACTTGCTCTCACAAAAATTATCTCCCCAGCCTCATCCACAAGTCCCTCAGGAGAACAAACAGGCCCCCAAGGAGAAAGACTGAGAGAGCAGAGTTTCACTGCCTTCCCCAGCATTTGTGTTTATTCAGGGGAAATTACCCCCTACTCACAATTAAAAGCTTACCACGTTCAGATTTCACATACCAGTCTCCCCCTACATTTTTTTGAGCAAATGGTCACAATAAGAAGCTGCCTCAATCCATGGATAAAACGCCCCTTTATTGCAGGGAAGAAAGTAACTTTCCCAGCCACTTTGATCTACAGGACTGAGCAGCAGCTGCGACAAGTAGAAGGGAGCTGCAGATCTCTGCTTGCAGGTTGCTGGAGTTATTTTTGCAACCCAAATGTGGTCTTTGGATTAGAGGACTGAAATGGGATCAAGAACTGGAGAATCATTTTCATGTCTCAGGGGGGTTGCTGTACCCCACTGGTCAAATCTCTGAACACTTTGGGCCTCCCTTACGTGTATGATCAGGTTTCTAACACTTCATAACCCTCTATAACTTCAGAACCACGATGGGGTAAAACCTGATTAAGGCAATTAAACATCCCCACAGCAACGCACTCCAAGGAAATACAAACTGTACAAGTAGTTGCCTAATAGCAGCAGAGTCCTCAGCATTTCCTGTGTCACTGATGTCTGTTAGGATGGGATCCCACAGGTTTTGGAGCTCTAAAACCACCTGGAAACTGTGACAGGTTTCCTAGCGCTGACTTGTCTGATCTCCACAATGAGGCAGGAGATTATTGGTGCAGAGGAACAGAAGTTTGGCACGGGTCACCCCCACAGGATTTGTGTCCAATACCCCCACTGAAGACACACCACAGGCAGCCTGTGCTGCCTGGCTGGGCAGCCTGTTGCTGCTGCATCTTTGCCTTTGTTTCATGGTTTGGTGGGTGCTTTTTCAAACATGCAACATTTGCTGTTTCTGAGTTTTTTCCGAAACTCAAGAGCATTCAGACCCCACAAATTTTGACATATACCTCCATGTAACAGTCAAGAGGACTATGAGCTGGTGTAGCTCAGAAGCATTTTCCAGCCTGCTGGCAGCCCTTCCCTATCCCTGATCAACCAGTCCTCAGAGTGGTACCAACGAGGTGCCTGAAGGAACAGACCCAGAGCACTCTGGAGCAGGTCCATTCTCCATGTCTCAAAGCTCTCCTGAGCTGTTTTCCCTTCTCCCTGTTGCTGGGAGGTCAGAGCAGAAGAGAGAGAACTGTGTGTGGGAAAGTCCTTAGGAAATTTAAGGCATTAAGGAAAGAGTAACTCTTAACTTTTGAGATATACAAAGGCAAACAATCCATGAGTTTGTTCCCAGCACATATCTACAACTGGAGGAAAAATTCAGTTTGACTGCTCAAACCCTTGCTCTACCATCTCCCCACCCTTGAGAGAAGCCAGACAATGCCATCAAGAGAGAAGGGGCTGTTTTCCACAAAATTATCAAAACTATAAAAAAAATCCAGTTCTTCTCAGCTGGCAGCACAGAAAGAAAGGCTGCCTATGTTTTTCTGGCAGTTTTTAGGAAGAAATTAACAGTTTAAGGTCCCAAAATAACTTTAATCCCATGCACGTTAAAAAAAAAATCCCAACACTATGACAACATAGGAGAGTTAGCAAAAGATAAGCAAATTTTGTTTTCTACATTTTCACAAGAGAACATATTGCTGCACCAAATTCAATACAGCCAGCTCTGCATTTATAAACCATGAACGAAACCATGAAGATTAGATTACTTTTCCCCCCGCCCCTTTTATTTAAAGCTGAGATTCCCATGGTTCCAGGAGCTCAGATTTCAGTAAAAACAGCAAGCACTGCTAGACTGCCATCCCTGCAATCAGCTTAAGTGCCAAGAAATGTGCAGCATTGCAGTTCCAGGCTCCTCTTCCTCTGCTCAGTTAAGTTCATTTCTGTGCCTGCCTGCTCCCTTTTTCAGAAGTTGAATTATTGCCCCAAGCCCTGAGGTGGCCACCTGCTATCAGTGCAAAAAGAGCCATGGTGTTTCCTGGGTACCCACAAATACAACCTCACACTCACTTCCTCAACAAAAGAGAGTGTCAGCCCCATCTTGCAGGAGACCAGGTAAAGCACCACCAGTTTAAATGACTTGCTCAAGGTCACAGAACTAAAATTACCAAGCCAGAGTTTGAGTCCACTTTGTCTATAACCCAGCCCAGTGCTCCTACCAGGTGATAGCTCTATTCTGGTATCCCTGAAGTCCCATGCTTTCTTTAACTACAGTCATTTTGAAATGCAGATAAACAGTTATGAAAAGATCCAAACTAAGAAAAGATACAACCTTAAAATCTTTTGCTTTTCACCAGAAGCATCCATATAAAATTTTCTGCAGTGGGGATCCCACTAGATCCCACCTAATATTGTCACTGGTTGCCACTTGTAATCCCTTTGGCTGGCAGAGCCCATCAGTTCAGCAGCTGATGTATAGGTGTTGGAGATTATTTGATATTTTCTGCTTCAACCTTGTCTCTTTAAATAAAACAATACTTCTCTTGATACCACTGAGATGGTTCCTCCAGGTAGTACAGGAATAGGCAATGCTATCTAAATACATTCTTCAGTCTTGGCATGAGATGACTTAACTGTATTTGTTAAAAGGAAGAAAGAAAGAAATTTTAGAAGTACAATAAAGCTGATTCCTTAGCCCAAAAAAAAAAAAAAAAGACCCCATGGATTTATTTTATTACTGTAGGCTGTCATATTATTTTTATTGAAATTGTAGTATATGCTGGTACTAGAAGGAATTACTGCAAAGGGCTCAAATCCTTAATCAAGCCCTGCTTCAAATAAGGTCATTGGCAACGTGAGGAAATCCTCTGAAGATGTGTGACCCTGATGGATACACACAATGGAGAAGGTTTGGCCCTGCACCAGCACGGCAGAGGTGACCAGGACTAAATTGCCTCCAAGCGTGTAATTGTCAAATATCATTACGCAGATTTTGAAACAGAATCTGCTGAAACATCACAATTTTTCACATTTCACAAGAGCTGCACTGAAGGCTTCATTTGCTCTAAGTGAATTCTGTTCATGTCATCAGCCTCACCTTCCAGCCCTCTTTCGGATCTTTCTGTACACATGGTGTCATTAATCTCAAAAGCATCACCTACAGTCCACATGTGCTCTTTCACATCACTACAGTACTGCAGAGCACTTAATTTCATCAGCCCAGCATAACTGAAATTTGAATTGCTGGAGGAAAAAGGTGTGATTTAGTAACATTAAGTTTTTTATCACCATTGTTGAAATACTACATTGAAGAGTTAGGATTTTCCTCCCCGAAACCTACAGGAATGCTCTGGATTTACATTACAGCAAAACCTAAGCAGAAGAAAGCCCCAACACCCATTTACTTGTATTCATTGTCACAGGGCAAGTTTGACAGTGGTTGAAAAACTGGTTTTGTGGTTTTAAGGGGATCAGTTTCTCACATGGAAGAACCAATGTCTTCTGAAAAAGAGGTTCATTTTTCTCCAGCTTCCCTCTACATACAAATAAAAACCACTTTGCAAGAGTCTGGCCCATACCACAAGACAAGGAGAGCCCACCCACTGCTGGAGGTCATCACCTAGAGTATAGTATTTGGAAAGCAAATCAGATCTTCCAAGTATTTAATCCAATTGTATTTCAGTGGAGATTTGTACCTTATTTAGCTTCTGACTAAAGCTCTACTCTTGGCACTAAATAATACTTGAAAGCATATTTGTATTTCTGGAACTGAGGCACAGCTCTATCCCATGGGCTCCAGTGAGCACAATGCACATGAAATTGGAAGCTGTGCTCAGCTGAGCCATACATGAGCCCAGGTTATGTGATGGACAACAAGAGAAGCAAGCCGAGCTAACACAGGAAAACAGGTGCAGCATCCAATTTGGGCCAACTTTCCTATTTAAAGCTTTTTAAGGGTCCTCAGGGTAACTCTCATTGCTATTGCAAACATTAAGTCCTTGTGGCGAAGCAATGAGTTCCAACAGACCTCTCAGACAAAATTTAGTATTTATATTTTAAATGAACAAGCTGCAGAATAGGTAAAGCCCTTAACTGCACCTGAACAGCAGTTCTGGCAGAATACTGAGAAAACACTTAAAATGTTTTCAGGGAAGGGGGGGAAAAATGTGACTGCTGATTTAAAATCCCTTTTATGGCTACATTTATTGCCATTCTTATTGTAATGTCTAGGCTTGCTCTACTGCATGAGCCTCAGGCCTCTCTCCCCATCAACTTCAAACAGGGAATTTATTACAGAAGTAAGTGTGGCTTTTGCAAAAAAAAAAAGTAAACTCAGAACAGTGCTAACTGCAAGCAGCCCTAAACGCAGAATGCTCACAGCACAGCCCATTAAAAGCCAGCCCAACAGAACTAACAAGCAACTATCCCAGTTACTGAAAACACCCAGCACACAAAGCTGCAGATTATTTTCAAATCATCAATGTCATCATGTGTGAAAAAAAAATTCTGATGTTCTGCTGTTTACAACAGGTCCCCTCTGTGTGCATCTGGTGGAACCTTTATTAATGGGAGGTAGAGTGGATTTCAAGTCTACAGATCAGAAAGAAACAGGAATAAATGATGCAGCATGCCAAGGGACAGACTTCCTTTCAAGCCAGTGACAGCTGAGGCAGCCTGGCTTTGCTACCTTGAACAGTTAGAGATAAAGTGGGCCCCTAGCAGCTGGAGAGGAGTCCCAGTGCAGAGGATGTTTTTAACCTCTGCTCCAAGCTTCCAGCAGAGTGAGGCAGGAGGTGATAAAACTGAGCCACTGTGCCTTGATGGCTCAAGATAGACTTGACACTGCCAGGACAGCCATATCAGCCTGAAATTGTGCCAGCTCTATTAGGGAGTACAAATCACATTCCATTCAATGTCAAAACCGAAACAGAATAGAGATGTGCTATAGGCAGCAGCTATGGGAAAAGATAGAGTGTTCTGCATTCAGCTTTGAATCCAAGCTTTTCACTTCCCTACCTTGGTGACAATTTGGATCCCACAAAATCAAGAGGATTTAATGCAATATCTTATTTTTGTAATTCCTTTTAAGCAGAGAAATGAAATAAAAGACTAGTTCTTTAAAACTAATCCTTTCATACCTGCTATACTCCAACCAAGAGAAAGCTATTTCTTTCAAGGCCCTCATGTCTGCTATGCCTTGACTCCTGATCTCCAGGACTAAAGAAATCTATAAAACAAAATGGAGATTCTGGCACTACTACTATTCATATTTAGCTTTACAGAGTTCAGAGGGGCATTTTATTGGGAAAAAAAATCAATATTAAGAGCTGACACTTTGGCTGCTGATGTTTATTATACATTACTAATTTATTGTTAGATTCAACTTTTCCACTGGGCCCAGAGGTGCTTCTTTACCATCCCAGCCCCTCATCTGACCTCTTGGGTTCTGATTTCTCCCTTTAATTCTCATTACACCCCTGCCTTGCCACAAGGCCACCTCTACCTCCCTACTCCACTACATGATTTTCCTGGCCACTCTCCACCCATACCTGGACCAGAACATCCAAGTGGTGGGTCAAGGAAAGAAAGCAGCACTGTAAGTTCTTGGCTGCAGAGAGAAAGAAAAGACCCACATGGGAAATAAAAAGCCAGCAACACCATCAATTGATTCTTTTTTCCAGCTATTCAATAAAACATGCATATATTTAGCCTACTAATATCACACAGGCTCCACGTATAAGCAGAAAACATCATTCTTTCTGGTCTCAGTCTGACTTGCACAAACCGCATCACCCCAGAAATAACAATGCCATGACAACAGTTAAAGGAAAGGATCTGGAAAGCTTCATGTGGTGTTAGACCACAGCACAAGCTCAAGCCAGTAGAAATACCAGAGAAAGAAGTTGCACTGCTTCCTGCTGCTGTTTATTTGTATAATTAATTGTCATCCCAGCCTCAAAAGATGTTTGCAATCATGGTGCTTGAGATCAGAGACCCCTCACTTCCTGCTTTGATTGTGGCAGAAAGTGCAGCTGCCTAGAACACACCTAGTCCAGTTAATTGCACCATCTTGGTCATGTCCTCAGTACCCCACTGTGCCAACCCCCATCCAACAACAAACTACACACCCTTTGTGCTTTGGGGTTTAGTGGTACCATAGGTAACTCAGGCTATTCCCCAAGTTTTAAAAGCCACCCAAGAACTCCCCCTTGTTAGTGTACTGGACAGTTGTGCTACCAAACACTCCCAGTTATATCAGGACTCCAGAGAGTCCTGTATCTGGAAGCCAATATGGACCCAAATTACTTTCTCATACCATTATCTTCTGTCTTTTCCCTCGTGATAGGGGAAAGCACAGCCTGTTGTTGCTGTATTCCCTTGTGCTTTCCCAAACTTCTTTTGCAACCATTTCTTCCAGCAGTTGGCCCAGTACCGCACTGCATGCAGTTCGTGAAGGGCAGCTGCGTTTCCCTGAAACACCCCTGGCTATGGAATCGTTCTGGTGGGTGCAGTGTGGCACTCCAGCAGGCTTACTCCTTTCACCCACACAGCTGTAAGGCATGGACTCTCACAGACACACTCAAGCTGGATGGCTCAGCGTTCCCAGAGGCAGAGTCAGGAGGGCTCTCCCGTATGGCATCTCCACGGACGAGGTTTATTGCATCCTGCTGCGAAGGGAGACCAGAGACGAACGAGAGCGGGACCAAGCAGTCCCAGGGTTTTTGTACTGGAGCAGAGAGAGCATCAGGGACCAATGATCTGAGGGCATGGGGGTGGTACAAAGGCAGGACTAGGGAAGGGGAGCCAGTGGGGAAGGTCTGGGGGCATGCAGGGTAGCAAGACCAAGAGACAGACCAAGTCAGAAAGCCTGATGGGAGAGGCTTCTCCTTTCTCACCGTATTTGGGGGTGTTCTTAAACCTCAGAATTGGTCCACCAGCAGGCCCCTGCTATTTCGGGACTCCTTGGCCCCTCAGCCATCACAGTCGCTGGCTCAGTCACCTCAACAGCCCAGGGCAATCACTGAGTATCAGCTACACGATCACCCCTGGAGAAGGCACTTAGGAAAGACTGAATCCCATGTCTAGTGGGGCAACTACCCTGTGGGCCTGATCAGAGCTTTCCAAACAGATGGGCACAAGTACAGGCACTCAGAGACACTGCACAGACACCAAGTTTGATGGCTGCAGGCAGGATTTCCAGCCAAGCTCTCCCAAAAGGATGCCCACCCCGGATCAGGACACTCTGCTCCAGAGGATATCGTCCTCCACAACCAATCCTCAGCTTCCCCTCACTGCTGCAGCCACATGAAGTGGTGCCTGACCTCTGCAGATCGAGAGAAGCAGAGTCAGGTGGAGAGTGAGGTGTTTTAATGCAGTGATCACACTGTGTGGGCTCTGCTCGAATCCCTGCAGAAGAGGCTCACACTAACTGTTGTTTCTGAAATAGCTCCATCAAAATCAGCACACAGCACCGCAGCCAACTCTGATAACACTTCCATATCCATTCACACAGCAAGAAAAATGGGGAGAAAGGAGAGGAGCAATTTTACAGGATGTGAAAATGGAGCCTGTAGCAGTGACGTACTGCAGAACTTGTTATTTTCTCTGTAGAAATATTTCATGTCATGCCTCTGACCCGTGAAGATAGTTTAACAGGGAACATTCCAAACCAATTTTTACAGTTATTTTTTTGCCCTCAGGACTGAAATATAAAAGTAACCAGACAATTTGTGCAGCTTCTGGTAAAAGAGATGAAATAAAAAGGCTGCTATTAAACAGCTTTATAGTAACTACAGTATGCCAGAATCATCATACATATATTAATATAATACTGCTGCCTTCCACTTGCCTCAGCCCTCAAGTGATACAGATAAACCAGAAAAAGTTATCCCAGCAATTGCCTGGAGCAGTGAACAGTGTATTTACATGCTGCACTGGGCATTTGTGGGGTTTAGGGAAGAAATACCATTTAAACAAGCACATGTACATTTTACATATACATAGCACAGCTCTACCTGCTGCACCATTTATATTTTACAGGGATCTTTGCAGCCCAAGGAGCCCAGGGTTAATTTAAAAGCTGCATCCTGCAGAAAGAGTGGATGTTTGCTCTGTGATTGCCATCTTGTGGCCACACAAACCTGTCCTGCTCCATGTTTACTGCTCCCAAACAAATCCATCTTGGAAGAGGCAACCTTTTGGCTATTCCTTGAGCTGTAAGGGGTAATTTAGAGCTCTGGCTGACAAAAAGCCAGGTTGTGGTGTCCTTGTGAACAGATCAGCCAAACCCCCAGCCCTGTGCACCTAAATATTGGTGGGAAAGGATGAAGTTGAGCAGCTCCCAGGTGCTCCATGGCTTCAGCACAGCAGGAGCAGCAGCTGACTCTGCTTTCCCAAGAGCATGGAAACAGCCTCTGGTTGTTGTCATTAATGATATCGTTAAATCATCATTTGATGACTAATGAAATACAGCTGAGGTCACACAGCAAGTCACTACAGGAAAAGAATTCAGCAATTCTGGAAATAACAGCTTTTATCTTTATTTCATCTCACCTGAGAAAGTGCACATATGTTGGTTTAAGTGGAATTTATCATCTCTTGATTGAAAAAATACCAAATACTATTTTTGATGAGTACCTTAAAAAAATACATTGCTTCAAATATATACATTAGAGAATATATTGGCTAGAATTCACACACTGCTAACACAGCATAAGCACAAAAAATAAATTATTAAAATTACCACCCACAGAGTGTCTTGCCATGAGTTTAGGGTATTTCATACAGTGAGACACCGCAAATCTGAAGGCAAATGAGACTTTTCTGCTGTGGTTATAAAATTTATCATGCAAAACATCATTTTATCCATGCCACCAACTGAGTATTTTGATCCTTGCTCTCAGACTCATTGTGTAGTTTAGCACATCTCCAGCATGAAATATGAATACATTGTAATTCCAACAACCACAAAACCTGGAGGCAGGAGCTTGGAAGGATTCCCAGCAAGAACTGTGAGGGAGAGAAATCGCCCAAACTCTTTAATGCTCATTAAAGGGACAAATGTAATTCAGTCTTAGATTTCCCTAACAGGTTTCAACAGAAAGGGAGCCTTAAGGCTTTCTAAACAAGAGTTGAAAGATTAAACAAACAAATAAAAAACCTACACAAACCCAACAGCAACTTCTCCCTTAAAAATTGCCCTCTGAATTGGGCACCATTCTAGATCCCAAAGTTTGCTGATCCCTTTATTGTGTTCTGGTCTTTTCTGAAAGCATCCACCTTACCCACCCACAAGACATTTTTATTGTAAGAATTCCTACTTTAACAGGTGCTGGTAGGTGCTATACAGAAAGAGTAGTTTTTAAAAATCGTCCTAAGGCCTCATTATATGAACATGGCCAAATGCAGATAACAGGTACCTGTTATCTTTGTTCTTTGCCTCTCCTGAAATCTGTTCTACCCCAGTTCTTGTGTTCTCTAGAACTTCCAGCTCTGCCAGTTCTTGCAATAAATTACAGCACCCACACATCTTACCCCTTCTGTGTCCATAGCGTAATACCACAAGACATTTTTCCCTATTTCATCCCTATTCTGGGATATCTCAGTCAGGCTCTTTTAGCCTCCCCTTTTCCAAAGAACTGACTGGAGAAACAGAAACATCTGCTAATGGTACCAAACCCTTTCAGCCAGGGAATGCCATTTGTAGTCTCCCAGCACAGATCAATATGTAAGTGCTTTCAGAACAAAACCAGCTCAGTTATTGCACCCAAGGCTCACACACAAGGAACAGACTAATTGGTTTAATTATTTGGGGGGAGACCAGTCCTTTGTTTAAAAAAAAAAAGAAAAAAACCAACCCCACTACATCAGGTAGACCTTTCTCTTGAGATCAGCACTAAGCCACCAAGCACAAAGCACGAGGGCATTCATGCTTGAGGCAGTCCTTTACCTGCTCCACAGACAGGAGGGAGGAAAATCTACAGCTAAACCTGTTGCAAACTGGAAATAGAAAGAACCACACATATATACACAATACAAACACTACTTTCCTCCTCTTCCTCAGCCTCCCATCCCTGAGCCATCCTGCTCTCACTGAGCTGAGCAGAGGACAACAGACAGCTTCCCTCCTCCTTTTCTCAGTACCCCGCTGGAGAGCAACAATCAATACCAAGTTCACAGGGAGAAACACAAAGCTTCAGCCTGACAGTTTTTCCCATCCTTTTCTAAATGTCCTCTGCAAGCAGTGAGAGCATCCAGCTTGGGCTGCAATCCCAGCTGCTCTGTATTCATCTTCATTGTGACACTTGGAGCTTCGACACCCAGCCAAACCCACCCAATTAGTGCATCTCCCTCCTGCAGCACAAATACTCCATAACACTCAGCTCAGACTCAATTTGCTTGTAGAAAAAAAGAAAAATAAAAGGCAGTAGAACATTAGGTGTGGATTTGCCTCATTGTGAAAAAGGAACTTTGATTGTAAGAAAAGTAAAGCTTTGCAGTACATTAGGGAAAAGTGAAGCAAAGCCATACTAGGAGAGGCAACTAGTAACAGATGTAATCAAAAAAGCCACTCCCAATTCCACTCCAGATCTGCCTCAGAAACCCAGGGGCAAAGCAGTGAAGGGCAGAGGGGAGTCCCGAGCCCATCCCAAACCCCAGCTCCCTGCACACACAGCCCCAGTGCAGCGCAACAGCCAGGAGCCACATCCGTGCTTCAGAAATTCCCTGAAAAACAATATGAGGGGCTGTTTTATCCCTTAAAGCTTTGTTTCAACTGACAAAGTTCAAGCAAAGAACTTCTTACAGTAGCCAGAACTCAGATCCACCGGTTAAAAGAATTAAATTAAGAGGGGGCCATAAATACCCTCCACACACACATCCTTGCAGAGCAGGCTCTTCCCTCCAGATTGGAGCCTCATCCCTCCAGGTGGTCTAGTTCTTCAGAAAAACAACCCTTTCAGTGTCCTGAGAGAGGGTGAGCAGTTCCCTACCCCAACATCAGCAGTTCCTGCTCCCTCCCCAGGGAGGAGGCAGCTCCCTCTCCCTGCCAGCACAACCAGCAGAAGGCAAAGAAAATCTTCCCCTCCACTGCTCGGTCCCTTCCTCCCCTAAGGGAAAACAAACAAAAGCCACGAAGCAAACAAAGCTGATATCTTCCATCAAAGCCCTATTCAGAAAGGTTCCCTCAAGTTCAAGAAAACCAAGGGCTCCGGGTTGAAAGTCTTAATTAAAATCAAGCCTTGGAGGCTGTAGATGGCTGGAACAGGAGCACACCCTCAAACCTCACACTCGCTTTCTCCCCAAGGAATGGGGATCTTGGAATTATAGCTCAGTCTTTTGGCAATCAAACATCAAGGGGGCACAGAGACACACTTTAGTCAATCCCCAGCCCCAGCAATACCAGAGACAGAGGATTTACCCCATAGGAGTGATAGACACATTAATAATTCCAACAATGAGCATTGTTTAAAAAAGATGACACAAAGGTCTCCCTCTGGGGGAACTACACGAATCATAAACTGGCTTTCTCAAGAACATTCAAAATGCAACAATAAAACTTCAATCAAAGAAAGATAAGCACTAAAGTGGGATTAACAATGTCCAGCACTTTGACATGTGATATGATCCAAAAGTAACATGAGCAACAGAAACAGCAAAAGAAATCCTGAACACACTGATGTAGTTTTTCCTTTAATTTTGGGAGGTCCAGAAACAGAAGAAGAGAGACTTTTCCTCTAGATCCCCCTCTCCAAGTCTGACCTTTGAGACATTAGAAAGAGGGTTAGTTCTATTTTGTGTATGATTTCCTTGGAAATTTTATTGCCCTCTTGTAGGAGCCAAACCAGCAGCTCAGCATGATTCCAGTGTTTATTGGGATGCAGGGCATGCACTGCTCACAACCATCTTGCAGGGCTGACCATTGAGGTGGTTATTTAAGAACTGCTGCTCTCATTTCCACCCACCCCGCTGCAGAAAGAACCAAAGCAAGGCTGCACCTGGCCAGATCCATGACCTGGTCACGTATGTTTATGTGGAGGGCCGGTGGGCCTGCTGGACAAGGAACAAAAGGAGTCCCACGGTGGGATAAGTCCCAGGTTCCTTTCCAGCTTATGGTGGCTGAAAGGCTTCCCTCAGAACGCTTTGTTCTGTTCATGCACCCCAGTTCTGCTCCCCTGGTTGGCTCCGTTGGCCGCCACAGCCCTGGTTACCTGATACCCCCTCAGGGTTTCTCTATTGGCTCTCTTACCCTGGACCTCCCATTGATCTCCCCAGGGACTTCTCTGGAACCTTGTGTGGGTGCAGAGGCATTAAAATCTCTCCTGTAGAACCCCATGTGAAGACCCTTCCTGCTCATTCATCATCAGACTGCTTTGCCAGCTGTCCGGGGTGTGTGTGCACGTGTGTGTGCCAGCGTGCTGGCTGCTCTGAGAGGCTCCCTTAGAGGCATTTTTGGGAAGGCTGTGGCATTTTACCATCCAATATCACCGCAATGTGTTTAATTCCAGTAAACACACTGGACCCTCTCTGGTAAAAGTTTACAAAATATTTCATGGAGGATGCAAATAAACTGTGCTGAAGGTGACTTCATTGGGGTTTTTGAAGCCAAATTTAGCAGCTTGCCACAGTGACCAGTCCTAGTGAGAGAGGAGAGGACAGAGAGAGGAGGACAGCTCAGCTGTGGCAAGGCTCATAAAGACACCTGGGCCACACAATCCAGGAGCTCAGGCAGGTGACATTAACTGCCCTCCTTGGCTGTCACCATCTCTGTGGAACGCAGGAGTCTGGGCAGCTCTTTGGGACTGGACACCTGAAGTTAGGTTAGATTAATCTCAGCTTAAGTGCTTCAATAGCATTTAAAATCTTCAGGGTAAAAAAACCAACCAACCAAAAAACCCAAGCCACTGAATTATTTGTTATTAATTTAGTTTGAAGAGGAAACAGAAGGTAAACATCTTTCCTAATGAACTTCCAGTATTCTGTCTGTGATGTTTATTGCTGTTACTAGTAATACATCCCATCAAATAAAGCATTTATTTTAATTGGCTCCTTAAGTGTGTGATCAGTTTGTTTGTTTCTGCAGATCTTTGACACATCCACATAAGACAAAAACTCAATGCTTGAAAGCTACGTTACTGTAAATCACTAAATGTGACACGTTTTCATGAACTTACTTAAATGGCTTTTTTCCTCCTGATTACAGCATCTATAATAGCATTCTCTTTGATCAACTCTTTGACTTCCACAAGTTCATATTGGTTCAAACTCAGTATTGGTTTAGGATAAAGTCTATGCTGAATTTGGTCACCTAGTGTAAACAGACCTTGTCATGACCGTATTAAGTGTCAAAAGGACTGGGCTGGTACCCATTTCACTTACATAGTCCAGCAGTAATTAAAACATTTTTCCTCTCAGATATAAATCTCTTTATAAAGAATAAATGCTATTCTTAAAATGCACATTAGCATGCCTAGACCTTGTGTTCTCAGAGACATGGCTAATCAATGTCTAATGTGGTGAAAACAAAACATTACATGTCTTTTCTATGAAGGTTAAAAATTCAGAACACAAAACTGTGAAGCTGTGATACAACATGCAAAATCAGAAAGAACAGTGCATTCAGAAATGCCAGCAAAACGTGAAATAAAAGTGAAATGAAAAAGAAATAGAAGAAAAATAATTAACTGCCTTTATGATCAGGCTCAGTTTACAGCCCCCACCTCTTGTTTACACTGATAGACCCAGGTTTGGGACACCACATCACTCACACCATCCCTGGCACGGCCTCAAACAGCACTTGCTGTTAAATGGTCATCAATGTGAAAAGGGGTCTGAATGGATTTCTCATAATGAAATTACTTCTGGTGGCACAATATTATCTCAAATACTCCAAAGAGCCACAAAAGGATCATTATTCCTTAAAACAAAACCAAACCAACCAAACAAAAGCAACAACAACAAAAAAGACTTTACCAAAATTTCTCTAAAAGGGTATAATAGCTTCCTTTGGTCTGAGGAGGAAAATAAACCCAAAACAACAACACAAGAACCAAACCCACAAACCACATAATGGGGAAAGGGAAATGGTTGGGTTTAGGTTCTTTTTTTTTCCTGCTTTTACATCATGTAATATCCTGACTCCCAACAGAATATTTTCAGTGGGGAAATAAATGGTTTTCTAAAGTTCATTAAGATGAACGGGAAAAAGACAAGTGCCATCATGTGGCACCAAAGTGTGTAAAATTTGTGTTTATTTTCTCTAAATGCATAGCGTTATTAAACACATACACATAGTAGAAAAATCTTACCATTTAAAAAAATCAGTATCTGCCAGAAATCCTTTGAACTTACAAAGTCAATCAAATTTCAGAAGCATCAGCCCCCAATTAATTCAGTGTAACCCTCTTTAAATAACGCTATGTTAAAGATAAAGAGACATGACTGAGAATTTCTGATGCATCATTACTTAAAGAAAAATATTAATAGCTCATGAAAATTAAGTAAATTAGGAATGAAAAATGAATTTGATGATTGGAAGAAATAAAACCAACTCTGTGGGGACAATCTGAATAGAGAAGGAGTAGCCCATACTCAAAGAGAAACTGCTTTACTGGACAGCTGTGCATCACTGAAACAAAATAATAATAACAACAACAACAAGTGCATCATAAGTCCATGCCCACAAATCATAAGGGGATGCTGCATGAGAGAAAACTCCATGGTTCTGATAGGAGATGTCAATCAAGGGTGATGCCTCAAAATCACTTTACTAAACATGAATGCAGAAAATACCATACAGAGGAAAAAAAAAAAAAAAATGTACCAAGCTCTTGTCATTTATTATCTCCCAAGACCCCTCAAACCTGGAGGAGGAGGTGCCTCCTGTTTCATGACCAATAATGAGGAAGGTTACAGGCTCAAATTTGTCTCTTTGCAGGACTACAATGTGCCTCTCTAGAAAAAAGTCATTTCCATCAGTGCTGCCCACACAGTAATAACTAGTTTAAATATAGTTATTAACCTCATAAAATCTACCAAAATTAGAATTGTTTTGTTTAATGACCAGCCATTTCTTAACAGCTGATGGCATCCACTGTTTCTTGTATTGTATTTCTTATTTAAAAAAAAAAAATCAACGGAAAAACATCACTTCAAAATTCAACATCTTGGCCTTGTTTATGTTCACCTTCAATCAACTCCTTCAGTCCCCCATGCAGGTGCACAGCAGCAGCAGCAGCCCCTGACACTGTGGCAGGGGGGAATTTCCTTTGTTTTCTCCCAAATTTGTCCTTGTCCTCTGCATCTCCAGTACCAGACCCACAGTCACAGTCCTGCAAAGGCCCTAATTAGACAAATGCATTAAGCTGAAAACACTGGTGTTTCTGTGGCACTGGAGATGGATGCTCTGGAAACACAGACTCTGAGCACTCACCTCAGTGCCAGCAGGAATCCAGAACGTTGCCTGCAGGCTGAACTGGGAATGAACCTCCAGTTGCTTTTGCAGGCAACATGTGGCACATTCAAGCAACATTACTCCATATAAACATAAGAAACAGGGATTTACAGTTTCTACTTCTCCTTCTGCCTCTCGCAGAACTACTTTAAATAAGCCTCCCCAGTTTCCCTCTACTTCAATTTGGGAAGCTGAGAAATGTTGGATGTAAAGTATTACAGAAATGTACTGTATTCCCACTCTATCACCAGCTTCAAAATATTTCAGCATGAAATGCTATCTTTTCCCTGAAGATTTTTATCCAAAGAGACAACAATCCAGAAGCAGCGTTGAATAGGTGCCTCTCTAGACACAAAAAGCCCGAGTCAATTATGTGCATAACTATGAGCAATTCTAACTTCGAACAGACTTCAAATGAGAAAATATAGTGTTGAATTTACATCAAGTTAAAAAAACAACCACATTTCAAATTTATTTTCTTTCTTTTTTTCCTCCATTGCTCCAGATCAGGCTTTGTATTCCTACTCTACCCCCTCCTGTGACAGGGAACTACAGCGTAATTACCCCTTTTATCAAGCCACAGGCTTTATCTTAAAACCAGGTAAGATTTCTGCCTTCCACAACTCCAACAGGAAAGTTGTTTCCAAACCTCATCCACATCAACTATTAAAAATATCTTTCTTTCAAATTTGTTTATAAACAGTGACATGGATAAATATGTGATTCTTTGCACCATCATTGTTCTTCTGTTTGGACACCACATTTATTTACTCCTCTGAGAGGGTTTTACCACAGGGTGCCCACAACAGCACCAGCCCATCTCAATCTCAAGATGCCAGTGCTTCTGTGCAACCCTTTAGGTTCATCATCCATTATCAAGTTCCATTTCCTTACCCAAATTCCCAACATTAATAACATGGATATTGACAGATAATCACTTTTCCCTCACCTTAGCCAGGAATTGGAAGCAAGGCATTGTATGTGAACATAAAATAGGTATAGACTATGAACAAAAAGTCTTCAACACTAATAAATGCATAATGATTCATGAATCAGTTTTTTGGACAGATGACAATTAATGAAGTTTAATTGCAAGAAACAAGGTAAAGTGCTAATTGAAAATACTACCATATTGTTCACCTGTTTATGTTTATAGTCTATTTTTCCATTATCCAAAAGGAAATGGATAGACTTCACTCAGACCTTCCAATTTATACATGTTAATGTTATTAGTATATACAGATTACTGAAAATCTTCAGGTTTTACTTGTTTGGCCACTTGGATTCCCAGACTGTGACATAAGCTCTGAGTCCTGGCTCACAAAATTTTTTGTTGTTTGCAATATTCAAGTCTACTGTATGTGCAAACAGTGTATAAAGAAAAATTAGCCCAATTTCCATGTGTGTGAAAACACATTTCTAGAACTTTAAGTCAGATTGCACTTGATAGGGTGTCTCAGGCTTAAAGTAGCTTTAATTTGAAAGACTTATTTGAAGGCACAAGCCTTCCACTTGATTTTACTAAATGCATTTTCACCTGTCTTTTCTATAACATTCCAAAACCCTGATTTGACTTCCTCTGTGCCATGCAGAACTAAGATGCTGCTGTGAACATTTTCAATGGGAGTATGTAGAAAGAGCAAACCACAAACAGCTTCTGCTTACGAAGGATGCTGCTGTTTCACAACATAAGCCTCATGGAGCAGGAGACTGAAGACAAAGCAGCACTTCGCCCAGAGCTGGAAGACAATTGCAGTGATAAAATGAAAAACATTATTTAGCTGTTTCACCAACCTCTATTTACACAGGTCCTCAAAATGCCCAGCTGCACTGCCCTTTTCCAAGGCTCTATCATTATTAGCCTGTTACACCCCAGTGGTTTCAAAACCCTAACTTTTTGTTCCTGTCATATTCACTATTTTATAATCTTTAAAAGAAATAGGAAAGGAACTCTGTACTAACCTATAAAATATTATTTACTCAATAGGTGGATAGTTTCTTTCAAGCAGTCACTACCAACCTCCCATAGCTACAAACAGGAATGATAAAGTACAAGAAACCTTCACACAACTCTTTGAAAAATGCTGCGTTGCTGTGAACAATAAACACCTCCAGTATCACTTTTCTTATTCCATAAAAACTTCTATTACCTTTTTTCTTCCCTAAGAAGATGGGTGAGCACATGTGCCAGTGGCTGCACTGTGACCAGTACAAGAACGTGGTGTGGAGTCTGTACATTCAATTTCTGACTTCGACAAATAAAGCCAACAAATGACATGGCAAGGGAGGGAAGAAAAAAAAGTGGAAAGAATGAAATCCCAATCTAAGAGGGAATGTGCTTGCACATAAGAGGAAGGATTTCAAAGGAGATTTTCCCATCCATACAAATACCTACTTGGTACTTATAGGAAAAAAAAAAAGGGGAAAAAAAAAAAAGGAAAATTATGTTACCTGGACAGCATGTTCCTGTGGGATTTTGTCTGGAGCACAGGGGGTATAGGCAGCATCTGCAGACAGACTACCAATAAAAAGCACAGGTGAGTGACTCCTGTTTTACACCCCACCCCCTCCACTCTCTGCCTGCCCATGCAGGTCCCTCCAGAAGAGCTCAACACCTTCATTCCTAACTGCAAAACACCAACACCTGCAGATGGAAGGTCCTATCAGAGAAGAATTGCTCTATTAGTAATAAATTAGAAGTTTAACACTTTCCAGGTCAGGGGATTTAGATGAGGAACATGAAGTTGTTTTATTAAACTAATTTCTTCATTGAGTGCAGATTATTTGGAATCATGCTCTTACAATTTTATCTTTGAGAAGTAAAAAAGATGATTGCAATGGGCTAAGGCAGGTTTACTTTCCTGGAGTTCTTTGGAATGGATATCTTGCATGATTGAGCAGAGCTTTGTTCAATTCTCAAAGCAATTTACTAGGATTGAGAACAAAACGTTTGGTAGAGCAAGTTGTTCAGTCCTGGATGATTACTTCTTATTCCAAAACAATTACAATAAAGGGAAAGTGGGTTATGTTCCTGTAAAAATATGACTCTTTCCAAGTAGCAGCAGAGAAACACATGGATACACAATCCCAGTCCACTAAAGAAAACAGAGTCAGTCCATATTTTGCCAAAAAGTGCCTAATTAAAACTCACTGCTTCTTCATTTTTAATAATTTCAAAAGAGCTATATAAAGTAGGATATATCCCCCCCAGTAATCAGAAATGTGCTTTTTCCCATTCTGTGTTATTAGTTCCAGTTCCATGCAGGTTGGAAGTCGCTGGTGCAATGCTGAACCAAACACAAGCAGAGCAAGGGTATTGCTTGGGACTGAACTTCAGATTATTGGATCAAATAAAATGAAAAGCCATTGCTTTGCTCTGCACTTGTTCCATTGACAAAGGACTTCTCCCAGCTCTGGAAATGGGAACTCTTAATTGAAAAGCTTTGGGCTGTGTTCCTCATACCACTGCATACCATTTACACTCTGGAACTGCAAGTGGGGGAAGGGAAGGAAAGCAGCCTCAATTTTCAAAGGTTTCTGCCACTGTAAAGCAAAACCTATTTGGAAAATTGAGACCTCATCAGCTTTTATCTGAGGAGGGAAAGCAGGGGATAAATTCATTTCAAGTCTGTGATAAGGTTATTGAATAAAATGAAATACAATAAAAATCATTTAGCAGCTAGAGAAAACATAAAGAGAGACATAGAGGTTTGAACGCTCAGGCTTTTCATCCAGGCAGTCAAATAGTCAGCAGAGTTTTAACCTTTACATAAATAGCTTGCTTTCAAACATTTACTAAGCCAACAGCACATCATTCAGATGTGATCAAGACACATCAACACCTAAATGCTGTTCTGCATCACAGTTCATACAACTCCTGAAGCCCACAGAGACCTACATTTCCCTAACGCTTGGGACAACATAGGGAAAGCAAAACTCTAAAAGACAGTTGGTGACAATTGTGGATTTATAAAGATCAAGGAGAACTAGAGATGTACCAACATATGGGTCTGTCATTGAATCCCAACAATTTATTCCAAGGTTCCCAGGTGGCTGCTAACAGTTGTCGTTAGTTGGCTTAGCAGTGCCGGATGGTGAAGTGCCGTGACCTTCCTAAAAGCGTCTCCAAGGCGAAGATGCTCAGCAGGACCACCACACACTCACACACACGTGCATGCACATGGATAGCTCCTTAAAATGGGTCAATGGCAAAGAGGCAGGAAGGGTCTTCGTAGGGGGTTCCACGGGAGTTTAACACAGCCACGCTCATGAAGGGTGCCAGGGATGAAGACAAAGAACACAGGAGGGTCCAGGTTTATATACAGGACCAGAGGGAGCATTGGAGACCAATGATCTGAGGGCACAGGGGCGGTACACAGGCGGGGCTAGGGTAAGGGAACCAACGGGGAAACTCTGAGGGAGTGGCAATGGGGCAAGGGCCAGTGGGGAAACAGGGAGTGCAGAACCTTCTAGGGCAGGGACATATAAGGTATAAAGGGGCAGGGAGGCCAACGGGCCAACCGGGGAAGCAGAATTGGGGTACATTAACAGAACAGAGTATCCTGGGGGAAGCCTCTTTTGTCATCCTAACCTGGGGAGGATCTCTGATACTAGGGACTGTCCTACCAGAGAACTCTCTCTGTCCCTTGCTCCGTAGGCTCATCGGCCGCCACAAACAGCAGATCCCTTCAGTGGAAGGCATTTGTATCTGGCAGCAAGATGGCAAACAAGCTTGGGGAGGGATACAAGGTTTCTTCCCCCTTTCACAAAGTTCTTCTGCATAACAGAGCTTGAATATCCCCACCTGCAACTTCACCCCAAACTGCCTCATCCCAAACCAATGACAGGGCATTGGCTGCTCTCAGGGCTTCATGAAAATAGGGAGTGTTTGCAAAAAATCACTTTTCCAAAAGACCAAGGGCCACATTCCTTAACCTTCACAGTGCACAGATGTAAATGACAACAAAGTAGAAGAGAAAGTACAACAAAGGACCAAAAAAAAAAAAAGAAAAGGAGAAAAATCTGAGGATAAATGGATATTTTAACATCTGTGTTCCTCTCTCATTTACATCTCTGGGCAAAGATGGCCAGCACTGCAGCTAATTAGTGCTAAATCTGGTAGGCAATTTTTGGATGATGAGCATACCTGTCTATAAAGAACAAAATGAGACCAACAGCTTAGTTTGAAGACTAGAACAAGCAGCCATGAGGTGAATATTTTGTGTCCATGAACTAGAAACTGTCTCAGAGTACTAAAAATATTTGGAGTCCATGCCTTGCCTTACCTCCTGAGACAGTTTTGAACTACCTGCCCTACCTTGGTGTGTCCAGCCCAGCAATAAACTCGCACTTGGAAAATCAGAAAAAATTGCAGATCGGTGCTTTTAGCAACATTCCAGATTTACAGTGGGCTTTTTTTTCTCTCTCTCTAATAGATAGACCTTTTATATAAATTAATTAGGTGCAGTTGAAGTGCTGCTGGTTGAATATTAAAGCATCTGCTTTTGCTGCCCATTTGTACCAAGGAGCACGTTGAAATGCCAGGTTGCTGCAGATTTTATGCCAGCCATGTACAAAAACAATTACTTGCAAATGAAGCTGACATCATCTGCCCTCCTGTACTGGAGGCGTTCATCAGATGTCTTACCTCTGCCATGTATCACTTGATTCTCTCTGAATTAATCTGCTGGGTCATGAAACCTGCTCATTTTAAGTTTTTAGAAGATTGTAACAGATTTTTAACCCTCTTTCATGCTCTTCAAGTGACTCTAGCATCGAATTCATGGCTAAACAGCAGAATAGATTAACTTACCACTTCAGAATGAAAAACAAAGTTGAGGAAAGTGGATATACTTTTACAAAAATATAACCTTGCAAACCTTTTTGGGCAGACAACATGTTTATGGCTTTGTGCTTGCCTACAGCAAAGGAGTTCTGGTCCAGGGCTGGACTTGCAGATGCCCCCTTAAATACACAGTAAAATTATACAGGGGAAAGGAATTCAGGGGAGAAGCTGAAAATGGATTTTTTTTTTCTCTGTGCATACAAACAAGATCAGCCCCAGGAGAGGATGAAATCCAGCCATGGAACCAGTCCTTGAACAGGCTCCTTTTCCCAGCTTCCCTGACTGGCTCAGCTGAGCTCTTCCACCCCTTCCTGGAAGGATCCATGACTGCTGCCCTCCCACCTGTGTCACCATGACAAAATCAAATGTTGCTTGAACACTGGGGAAATCTGGAGACAGCTCTTGTCTCATGCCTCAGACTACTTTTAGGATTTTTTTAAAAATTCCAAGTTTTGTGCCATCACCAAAACTGGTGCCAAGGGACTTCTCAGTGGTGTGTTTAGGGGAACAGACTGTTCAGCCTTTCCCCCTTTCCCAGCAGCAGCACATGAGGTTATTAAAGACTTACTACTTCTAGCTCTAGTTCCAGGTTACAATTAACATCCTGAGCCATAGGAGCTTTTCAAAAGCTATAAATTTTACCTGGGTTGCAGAAACTTACTCCTTGCTTTATCCCACTTGGCCTAGTTATATTAGAAAGGAAGAAGTGAGGTTGGAAAGTAACAATGTAGGGGAAAAAATAGAATTTATCACGCTGAAAAGGCTTTAGCCCTGCAAATGAGTTTTTTGCAGCAGTTCTCAGAACCAGGAATGGCAGAGGCAGTAGCTCTGGGTAGGGCTGCTGGACCAAGAAATCTCAACAGCCCAATCTCAAAGGCGCTGCAGGCAAGAACAAAATTCTGTCACAACATCTAATAACTACTTCCCACACACATACACCTTTTTTTAAAAAAAAATCCATGTTTTCATTCAGTTGGATAAAGATTTACTAGAATGAGAATCTTTCTGCCTGAGCAGAGAAGTGGGAAAGGGGGAAGAAAAATGCCCCATATCAGAACTGTGTGTTTTTACTTAGTATTAGACAAGGAGAACATATGAAGTATTTAAATTTTGATTTGAACCTCAAAGAACATCTTGTTCTCCGGGGTAGCAGAGTCCAGCACAGAGAGCACTTACCCACACTAACTACTCTGCATATGGTTCTTCTGAGTAAGAGCACCAGAAGGCTCTTTTTATTAAAATCTTGACACCTTTTTTTGCTTTTCAGTTGAAATTTTTCCAGCTATTTGCACATAAAATCATGCCACTCCTTTGCAGAGCTAAGACATGCTTTTTCCTGACAAAGTAGGAGGCCTTTTTTCATGCTTACAAACCATCCATTGCTCTTTTAGCTTTAAAGGAACCACATCAGCAAAAATATTGCCAGAAAGAATTGCACCCAGGTGCAATTCTGAACACCGCAGCTCAAAGCACACTGTGGATGCACCAGGGCTAAAACCAGGCTACAAGACCTCCAGGATAACTGGCTGCATGCAGAGTGACCAAATTCAACACTTGTATCAGCATAAAAATCCCTGACATAAATGAACTCAGAGCATAACTAATTAGGAAACTGGTTTCAGGGGTTGCTAACATTAAGCGTTGGGGGCCCATGGATTTCCTGGTCACAGCAACACATTACAGTTCTTTTGGGTTTTGGATTTCTTTTTTCCTACTTTTATGAGCACAGATTAATGATGAGTAACCATGGGTTTTGTCAGATACTGTGGAAAGCTACTCAGGGCAGAGAGGAGGTGGCACAGAAACTCAGCAGCTGCTCCCTCCTCTGTAAACTGGCAGCCCACCATGTCCTGGTGAATCAAAACCACAAGTGAGGAACAAGGAATTAGGGAAAACACCAGAAAACTGGTAGGCAAGCTCCTATCCTGGCAATAACTCCTTTAGGCCTGGAACCCTACAACTTTCCTGTTACAAGTATGTGAATGCAAACAGAGCTCTCGTGAAAGGGATCCTGCCTCAGTCCATCCCTGTGATAACAGCAAAAATACTGTCCTCCAGAGAGTTCACCGTGTTTAGATTAACTCTTCCATCCTTAAGACATTAAGGAAAGCCCTTTAAATTCCTTCAGGGAATACCCTTCTCCAGCACTCAGTTATTATCAGAATGCCAAAGCTAAAAATTCCAGAGAGACAACTGGTCAGAGCCCTTACCTGGAGCTTCAGCTCCGAGCTGCACCAAAGCAGATCATCAGCATCACATACCCAGACCAACAAGCAGAGATTTGACAACTGGGAAAAGGATTATATTCTAGGGAAACTCTTACCTGCCTTCCCAAATTCAGCCATGCCTTAACCTGGGGTGAATATAGAGCCTCCAGCCCTAGTCTGAGCCTGCTCACAGGGAGCTTCCTTCAGCAGAGCTGAGCTACCTCACCCCACCCAGCCCCTCCTGCCCCAGCTGTGTCAAACTAACTTGGGTGCTGCCAGCCTTAACCAGTTCCACTGGCCTTGCTCCAGCACAAATCCATCTGTGTGGCCATTTCTAAAATCCCTTGGATGGCCACAGCTCTTAGGACAAGTAAGAGTGGTTTTGCCTGACATGGTGAAAAAATCTGGTGCTCTCATTAATAAATAGTCAGAAATGGAGAGATGTACCTGCTGCTTCTGAATTCTGTGGGAACAAGACCCAGCCTCATGATTTTGATGATTTTTCAAGGGCTCACTGAGTCAATGCCTCATTTGCAAGGCTTGGAGGTGAATAATTGATATTACATAGGTCTTAAGTGTTTAAGCCCATGAATACCCCACTTAGTGAGTGCAGGAATAGAAGGAATGAAGCCCAGGCCTTCTGTGACCACATGTGATTCAAATTTCTCCCACTAACTCCAGCCAGAGCACAGGTGTTCAGCATCTCAAAAATCAAGGGTATCTGCAGTCTGGGACCATGACCTTATAAACTTTCATCCAACTAAAAATACCTGACATACCCAGCTGATATATTTTTTGGGGTAAAATCTTCAGAATAAGGTATAAATACTTATGAAATGCACAACTCCTTGAAATACTTTTAAAACTCCCATGCATCCATTAAATTAAGTGACATATAAATAAATATACAGATCTGAGTTCTTTAGAGTGATCTCACTTCTACTATATGTGTGCAAGCATATGCTCTGGCAATCAATGATGTTTGTAAGTGCTGTGATACTACTCTGGGC